>NC_090272.1:134193192-136593192 GCF_040414725.1 Anabrus simplex
TTATTTTTCGGTAACATCTGAAGGTTTGCAAGAATAAAACTTATTGCCAATAGGAGCTTCTTCTTCTTCTCCTTCTTCACTTCCATTCCATATTCTTCATGCTCGTCATATATTTCTTTTGCCTTTTGGGTTGTAGTACGAAAGTGGATGAAATATGAATGAAACTTTTAAAAGTGATACGATGTGCAGTACTATAATGCTCGTTGATGTGGCAACAGTGCACAATTGGTAGTAGAGCAAATACACTCCCCTTATTGTCCGGATTGTTACCAGGTGACTAGCGATTGTTTGGCCCCTGAAAGGAAAAATCTTAGGTGGAAAATAAATTTTCCAGCAATGAACGGTACAAGATTTTGCGTGCGATTGGTTACATATTCCTCCAAGCATTTTTTAAATGAAGAAGTAGTCAAGAAACTTTGTAGATAATGGAGCTTACGGATATGTTTTTGATATATTAATCTGAGGGAGAGTTTAAAAATAAGTATCATACATACAAAGGTGTGAAAATTCTGAGATTCAACACTAATTTTTTAACATTTCAAAGCATTACTTACTTGCTCATAAAAATCTTCTTCTGCTGTAGTTGAGCTCTTTAACGTGTTACTTGTTGTCTATTTAAAGTCAATTATAGAACACAATTTACATTTTATTTCAATTAAATCCCCAAACTCCATAGCACTACAGCCCTTAAAGGGTCTTGGCCTACCAAGCGACCGCTGCTCAGCCCGAAGGCCTGCAGATTACGAGGTGTCGTGTGGTCAGCACGGCGAATCCTCTCAGTCGTTATTTTAAGCTTTTTAGATCGGGGCCGCCATCTCACCGTCAGATAGCTCCTCAGTTCTAATGACGTAGGCTGAGTGGACCTCGAACAAGCCCTCAGGTCCAGGTAAAAATCCCTGACCTGGCCGGGAATCGCACCCGGGGCCTGCGGGTAAGAAGCAGGCACGCTACCCCTACACCTCGGGGCCGGCTCAATTACATCAGTAGCGATGTTATAGTCAATAGAATCCTCTATGAATATTAAATTCCAATGTTGAGGTTAATTAATTTCTCTTTTGAGTGTAATTAGATAAAATGGTATTGCATGAAGTGGTTCTGTGATATTTTTCTGTACTTGAGCACTGATATAATTCGCTGTGCATTGTACTATTTGCTGTCCTAATTCTTGGAAACTGATGTTGTAGGATTAGCAATTGACCAAACAGAAATATTTAATCTCAACTTAATATAAAAGGAAATACCAATAATGCTGTATTTCACAAAGTTTAGTAAGTTGGATGAATACTTGACTGAAAGATAGGGAGTTCCATGTAACAATTTAGAAAGACAAATGAGGGCAAAAAGTAAGGCCATTTAATTTTTGTCTTCTCGTTTGAGTCGAACAATTTTCACACCTCTGTATTTTAATGGCACTGGTATATAATGTTTCATTAGTCATTTATTATCTGATCTTTCCGAGTGATTTCTCAATTGTTTTTCAAATAGATTTTAAGATAATCAGATCATATTGAGTACATATTGCACACATCGAAGGGCTACACACTGGTGGGAACCGAATACCGAAAATCTTCGGGTTTAGCGTTTGTTGGTCTTCTATTGAGCTACGGCAGAGATAGTTCTTAAGGCGATGATGGGATAAGAAAGGGCTAGTAGTGGGAAGGTAGCGGCCGTAGCTTTAATTAATGCACAGCTCCAGCGTTTGCCTGGTGTGAAAATGGGAAACTATGGAAAAACATCTTCAGGGTTTCCGCCATTGGGGTTCGAAACAACTATCCCCCGAATGCAAGCTGATAGATACGTGACCCAAACCACGCGGGCACTTGTTTGGTCCTTTCTAAATCACTATTTTCTCTAGTCAAGATATAAGAGTCATGCTTTTCCCTCCTAACATAACTTCGGTGTGTCAACCAGTGGACCAGGGCATTTTGGAAGCATTGAAGAATAGATACAGACGTAAACTTCTTTCCTCTCATGCCTTAGTCGTGGATGGAGGATGTGACATGATCGGTACACTAAAGAAAATAGACATGGTGGACGTAGTGGGGTGGATATCTGAATCTTGGAATGGAGTCGAGCATACGTAATACAGTGATTAAGTTCGTCGACTGCCCACCTAGTGCCGCTGTGATGCACGTCAGCGGAGAGTTCGCACCACATGATGTTGCTGTGACAGTTGCTATGTGATCCTTGAACTGAATAGCGCTACATCACAAGCATTTTGACTGTAGTACATACATAGGTGTACACAGTGTTGCCTACACGGTAGGCGTCAGTCCAAGAAGTTATTGACTGAAGTGCACAAATGTACACCGTATTACCTATACTGTAGGCGCCAGCCCACGTACTTATTGGCTGTGGTAGTGTATGCCTCGTTAATTCCTGGAGAAAGTCGCTGGGACATTCAGCAAACGAGTTTCGAGAAAGCAGGGAAGAGACAGAAAATTGTGAAATAATGGACTTACCGAACAAAATCCCTGGCTACGAAGATGTTTCTGGTGGTACTGTTGGAGAATGAATGGGACAGGATAAAAACTGTCAACTATTAGAGAGAAAAAATCGTTGCACTAGTAGAATAGAACGAAGATAAAAACAAAGCCGAACCAAAAGACGAAAAGATGGAAGACAACGCAAAATTTAAAAGGATGACTCACGGTGGAGGACTATACACCGCTAGAAGAATGCTCCGTTACATGGAGGAGCAAGGTGCATCTGCTATGGACATACTGTTTCTCTGCCGCTTAAGTGAAGAAGCTAAACGAGGACGAATTGACTGCAAGACACAGTCAAGCATCACGGCATTTTTTCTTCAAGGAACTAGTCGTTTCTTCAGTTTTGTATGTACGTTTCTTCTTTCATTTTTAACAATTATTTCAAGATATGTTGTAATATTCTGTGTCATTTATTGTGCTAGAACTTTCAGTAGAGTAATTGTAGTATAATAGTATGAGTTGTGAATAACCCACCCCTAATTCTGTAAAACTCGACACACTCTCGGTCCACATTAGGTCGATTTCGCGGGACTCGACTGTAGCAGAATATAAATTAATGTTTGTCAGTCATTTTTATTTATTTATTTACTTATTATTGTCTCGTTTTATATGGCGTGGCTCAGGCTATGAAGCCTGCTGTTATGCCAAACCATCTCATATGTACTACATTGTACAAACTACAGAGTATTAAGCTTTCTAATTATTATAATTAATTATATAAGAAAATGAAAACCTACAACCTGTTTTCCAGTCATTGACCGGGTCAGGGATGGAATGAATGAAGCAGATATAGGCTATTGGTACGATGGGGTCGCCACTCCCAAAGCGAATTAATTATATAATTAAACTTAAATAATAGTTATAAACAAAACGTACATTTCTTAGAGTCACTATTAAAAAACCATTAAATACTAATTTCTTAAGTCTATGTACCATTTATAACATATTTTTAAAAATACATTTCTACTATATATGTCTCTAATTACAGCCGGAAGGGAATTCCAAGAGCATATGGTTGCAGGTACGAATGAGTTGCCGTAACCGGTCGTGCGGTAAATTGGGAAGCTCAGCAGGGAAGAGGTTTCTGACCTTGTAGGTATACTGTTTGGAGATGACAAGTATTTAAGATCCATTCTCAGATAACTTGGTGTGTCTGTACGGAGGATGTTGTGAACAAGCGAAACAGAGTGAAGGTTTCTTCTCTCCGCCAAACATAACCACGACAGCTGTTCAAGACAAGGTGATATATGACAATACCTGGGCTTATTTAATACAAAACGGATGCATGTATTATAAGCCCGCTGAAGTTTAGCATTAAGTGTGGTGTTTAGGTTGTTGTATATTACGTCACCATAATCGAAGATGAGTAGAATTAAGCTTTGAACAAGTAACTTGCTCGTATTTAGAGGAAGGAGATCCCGTAAACGTTTAAGAGAGTGCAAAGAAAAGAATACTCGTTGGCATATTTTCGTCGTGTGCTCCTTCCAGTTTAAGTACTTATCAAAAATGAGGTCAAGGTTTTTTTACAGTTTCGTTTATTTGTTTTGGTGTTGCGTGGAATAGGATTGGGGGAATTTTAACACTTTTCAGTTTGGTATGATTACTTTTGTATCCAATTATGATTGCTTGCGATTTGAATGGATTGAATTTAAGAGAGTTATTTTTAGTCCAGTCTTTTATATTTTCCAGGTCATCGTTTAGTTTGTTAATGTCTAGTTGGATGTCTTTCGGGTTTGTTTGTATATAAAGTTGTATGTCGTCTGCATAGAAATGGTATTTACACGCTTTTATATGTTCTGGTAGGTCATTTAAGTACAGTGAAAATAGCAGTGGCGCTAGAACACTGCCCTGAACTACGCCAACTTCAGTTTGTTGCTAGTGTGATACTTTCGTACCTGCTGAAACGCACTGCTGCTGCCCAATTAAATAAGAGTGCAGCCACGTCAGTGCGCTTGAAGAAAATTTTTGTGCTTGTAGCTTAGCTAATAATATTTCCCTGTCCACACAGTCAAATGCTTTACTTAGGTCTAAAAGTACAAGGATAGTCATTTGTCCGTTGTCCATGCGTGCTTGAATGTCATTTGTAACTATTAGTAGTGCTGTGGTTAGGTCTAAATCCTGACTGGTATTTGTCGAGTAAATTATGTTTGTTAAGGTAATTTGTTATCTGCTTGTAAACGACCTTTAGGCATTGTAATTTTTGGGCCGTAATCTGGGGAAGATTTTAGCCTCAATAATACTTTCAGTTTGCCATCAGATAAATGGTTATTTTGATCTTAGTCAAGCGTCTCACTTGCTACATGTCAACTGTTACAGCAAACAACCGTGTGATGTCATCATTGCCAGCCTACAACTTTTGCTCTTGCCAATCATTGTTGTGTATAGATGGCGCATGAATGCAGCGGTCACCATCTAGTGGGGACACGAGTTTTTCCAAGAAACGCATGTGGATTTTTTCCTGAAATAAAGAAACGTTTCTTTGGTGCTTTACATTCACCGTCGTTGCGACTCAAAATACCAGTATGTGATAATGTTGAGGGGATAAATACTGACCTACAGCACATGTTATCACTTAGAACGGAAATTCGTTGATATAGCTCATGCAATACCGAACCTTAAAGGACAGAACCTTTAAGGTCAGAGTTCTAAGCTGAAATGTTATCACAAAGAGGCTTTTCTCGGCGCAACGATATAATGTTATATTTTACGTAATAAACGTTTTATTACGAACGTCCGACTCCTTGGTGCATGGTGACCATTGAGCCCTTTGTTTCAAAATATCCCATTCAATTCAAGGCTGATACGGGAATTTTAGCGAAGTCTGGTTAATTCCTCTGATTGGCGGATTGGATGTTTGCGTTTGTGTTTGTCCTAATACACTCCTTTTCAAGTACACAAGCAGACCGCACTAAAAATCACAACATAAACACTTAATAGTGAATAGATCTCTGCACGGAAGGTTAGAGTCTGGAAGGGGGTCTAGCCGTAAAACAGAGATATGTGCTATATCTTTGCACCCGCGATCGCACAGGGGTGTTAGACAAACAGTTGATGTGTGACGTACCAATGAAGAAAAACATTAGAACCCTAATTATTGTTTTTATTATGTACTTTTCAGAGACGCGTTGTTCGTGTCAGTCGCGAACATGTTGACAGCTATATTCGCCGGCTTTGCTGTTTTCTCCATCCTGGGCTTCATGGCCCACGAGTTGGGGATGGAAGTAGAAGATGTTGTTGATTCTGGTCCTGGACTCGCCTTCGTCGCCTATCCGGAGGCCGTACTGCGCATGCCTTTACCACAACTATGGTCTGTCCTCTTTTTCTTCATGCTCTTCATCTTGGGTCTCGGAAGTCAGGTGAGTTCTAACCTCTGTACACCTCGATATAATAGTCCTTACTGATTGTTAAAATTAATTCGCTTCACTGAAAATTCAAGATAATATGAAGATGTGTTAAAATTGTTGTATATTGTATGTGTATAGACCGAGTAGAATGGCCGGGAGCGTTAACATGTTGCTGTTATGGAGCCAAGCTCTGCATTCGGG
The DNA here is from genome assembly GCF_040414725.1 of Anabrus simplex. Classification (NCBI taxonomy): domain Eukaryota; kingdom Metazoa; phylum Arthropoda; class Insecta; order Orthoptera; family Tettigoniidae; genus Anabrus; species Anabrus simplex. Next base: position 134,199,227 of record NC_090272.1, read on the forward strand.
AGACGCGTCGGCTGTCCTGAAAATGTTTTTTTCTGGTTTCCTATTTTCACTTCCGGCCAAATGCCAGGACATTTCTTATTCATAGGTCATAGCAGATTTCATCTATTCAATTTCCTTCACCATAATTCATTTTTTATCCTCATTAGCTCCTCAACTATTAGCGTTAAGAAGGGCATCCGGCCGTAAAACATGCCATATACGAGGGCGAATCTAAAAGTAAGTTACGCTTCTAAGTTATGGCCATTTATGAAACCACCTGCACATAGGCAACACGGTTATGACAACATACAATAAACGTTCAATGTTCCACATAGTCCCCAAGAGACTGCAAACATTTCTCGGAACATTCAAAGAACGTTTCGATTCCGGATGCGTAGAAATCACCTCCAGCACTATGTAACCACCTGGAGATAGCTGCTTTCATCTCCTCATCGTTTCGGAATCGTCGTCCATCAGAATTTGACTGGAGTAGAAGTGGAAAACCACAGAAAACATGGCTGAGGAGGGAATCGAACCCCTTCTACTCAGTTGAGTCCGACTCGTTGGCTGAACGGTCACCGTACTGGCCTTCGGTTCAGAGGGTCCCGGGTTCGATTCCCGGCCGGGTCGGGGATTTTAACCTTAATTGGTTAATCCTACGGCACGGGGGCTGGATGTATGTGTGGTCTTCATCATCATTTCATCCTCATCACGACGCGCAGGTCGCCTACGGACGTCAAATAGAAAGACCTACACCTGGAGAGCCGAACCCGTCCTGGGATATCCCGGCACTAAAAGCCATACGAAACGAAACGTTCCAACCCTCGTACCACTTTTCAAATTACGTGACAGAGCCGGGAATCGAACCCTGACTTCCGGAGGTGGCAGCTAATCACACTAACTACTACACCACAGAGGCGGGAAAAAATAATAATAGTGAAATAAATCTTAGTGATGTGGATAATATTTTTTTTTTTGCTAGTTGCTTTACGTCGCACCGACACAGATAGGTCTTATGGCGACGATGGGACAGGAAAGGGCTAGGAGTGGGAAGGAAGTGGCCGTGGCCTTAATTAAGGTACAGCCCCAGCATTTGCTTGGTGTGAAAATGGGAAACCACGGAAAACCATTTTCAGGGCTGCCGACAGTGGGGTTCGAACCTACTATCTCCCGAATACTGGATACTGGCCGCACTTAAGTGACTGCAGCTATCGAGCTCGGTTGGATAATTTTTAAATGCACGTTCTTTTCTGTACAAATCGAAACGATGCAAGGTCTGTTTCACAGTACTACAAAATCTATTTTTTGCTTGTTCAGTTTGCGGGAGTTGAAGCAGTCAGCACATCCATTATTGACTTGTGGCCGTGGCTACGATCCTATAAGTACGCTGTCACCGGCGCCATTTGTCTGTCGTGTTTCTTGCTGGCGCTCCCAATGTGCTTCAGTGGAGGCGTCTATCTGTTCACCCTACTGGACTGGAACACTGCTTACTGGGCCATCTTTATCTTGGGCTTCGTGGAAGTCGTTGTTGTCTCATGGATCTATGGTGAGTGCAGATAACTCGTATATTTACAGTAGCATTGTGTAGGTAAAATAAATTAATAACATTTGAAGCAAGTAGTACTGATACTGTTGAAACAGTTAGTAATAATAATGTTACAATTATACGCATAGATACCACACACTTTTACTGCACAGTTGGCAGCAGTAACTCCACCCTACATTCTTTAATATGTTATAAAATAAATTTTTGTACCCTTACGTCGACTCAGGGCTGCATTTAAGGTTTATGATTACCGAGCTCGATAGCTGCAGTCGCTTAAGTGCGGCCAGTATCCAGTAATCGGGAGATAGTGGGTTCGAGCTCCACTGTCGGCAGCCCTGAAGATGGTTTTCCGTGGTTTCCCATTTTCACACCAGGCAAATGCCGGGGCTGTACCTTAATTAAGGCCACGGCCGCTTCCTTCCAATTCCTAGGTCTTTCCTCTCCCATCGTCGCCGTAAGACATATCTGTGTCGGTGCGACGTAAAGCAAATAGCAAAAAAAAAAAAAAAAAAAAAAAGGTTTATGACGCCATGGGCGGACTTTGAAATGTCAATCCCGCCCTTGTAACTGCTACTGGCTTGATTACGGAAATACATAATAATAATAATAATAATAATAATAATAATAATAATAATAATAATAATAATAATAATAATAGAGGTAATTATATCTTTTACTGCCTCTTCTATTGCTATATATAGTTTTAATAGACACCGGGACCCGATATTCTGTCCCGAAAGAGTTCTCTTACGTACTGGAAGACAACGACATGGAGCTGTCGCATTTAAACTGTCTCAAATGGCACCGTCTTCAACAGGGTTCGAACACGCTTTCTTGAGAACAGAAGGACAATGAGAAACTAACTATGCCCAAAAGAGGAAAGAGACAAAGAAGGAAGGTATCGTCAAAAGAAAGAAAAGGGCGTGAAAATTTCTCTATAGGCCTCGTAAGTCGGCATAATACCATCGTGGCTGGAAGAACTCACGTAATGAACGCCGAAGGTCGGATAGGAAAAATGAAAGCGATGAGAGTGACACAAGTAACTGGAAGCGATGTCACTCAGCTAGGAGCCCTGTGGTCTTCAATCCACTCACCTAAGTTGGGATCCCCTTTAGCAGCTTCGTGCATTTGTAGGTGAATCCGTGGATGTATTCTAGCACCCTTACCCACAGGGGAAGTTTATCACTAAGTCAAAACATTGCAATCTATTAGCTTGAATCTTGAAAAGAATTGTAACTACTATGAAAAAATACCATTTTCTAAAGCGTAATAATAATGCTATTTGCTTTACGTCCCACTAACTACTTTTACGGTCTTCGGAGACGCCGAGGTACCGGAATTTAGTCCCGCAGGAGTTCTTTTAAGTGCCAGTAAATTTACCGACACGAGGCTGTCGTATTTGAGCACCTTCAAATATCACCGGACTGAGCCAGGATCGAACTGCCAAGTTGGGGTTAGAAGGCCAGTGCCTTAACCGTCTGAGCCACTCAGCCCGGCTTTCTAAAGCGTTATAGGTTACAGAGAAAATCAAGATTATTAAAGAGGGAATACAGAATTGTAGGAGGTGTCCCATTTCACATTCTCAGAGGATTTTAGACAAGCGAAGGACTGTTAATATGAGAGTCTGCAGTTCTCTCGTGACCTTGTGACACAGAAATATCTTTCAGACCATTTGCCTAGACACTCGGGAGTTATTTTGACAGGCTAAGGACAGTTTGGAAGTTGCGACTAACACGTATTTGTTTTTTAAGACATTTTGGATCGAAATATATATAGAAAGAAAATTGGCAAGTGGGAAGTTACTGCAGAGAATGAAGTACCAAAAAGAGCAGGTGCCACGTGGATGGAAGAAAGGAAGAGGATCTTTAGTCAACAGATGAAAGCATCCTGGACCCTCCGCAAACGAAATCATAAATAAAGCTTCGTGTGTTCCGAAAGGGACCATTCCCGCATAATAATAATAATAATAATAATAATAATAATAATAATAATAATAATAATAATAATAGTAATAAATTTAAATTTGGGCTGGGAAGGCTTGGAGGAAAGGAGACGAGCTGCTCGACTAAGCGGTATGTTCCGAGCTATCAGTGAAGAAATGGCGTAATGGCGTGGAGCGACATTAGTAGACGAATATTTGCCTGGTGTGAAAATGGGAAAGACGGAAAACCATCTTCAGAGCTGCCGACAATGGGATTCGAACCCACCATCTCCCGGATGCGAGTTCACAGCTGCACGAATAAGTTTGAATGGTGTCTTTAAAAGTAAGAAAGATCACAATATGAAGATTAAGGACAAATTAGGACAAACCTATTTGTGTCGGTGCGACGTAAAGCCAATAGCAAAAAAAAAAAAACAAAACAAAAAAAAAACAACTCTTACCAAGGGAGATGTTCAATAAATTTCCAATTTTTTGAAATCACTTAAGAAAAGGCTCGGAAAACAACAGATAGGGAATCTGCCATCTGGGCGACTCCCCAAAATGCAAATCAGTAGTGACTGAATAATAATAATAATAATAATAATAATAATAATAATAATAATAATAATAATAATAATAATAATAATAATAATAATAATAATAATAACAACACTTTGATGTGGTTATTGCTAGCCTGGTGCAGCAGTTGTAAGGCGTCATTTGCTGTGTATGGAAATCTGTTTGTTAGTTTCGTGGAGGATACAGTTGTGTGTGGTGTCTGAGTAGCAGGAATGTTTGGAAGAAGTTAAATACCCAGGACCCGAGCGATGGGAATTGAGTTATTTAGTTAGTTATAATTATATATACTAACTGCCAACTTCAGAGTGTAATGAATATTTTATCTATAGGTTGTGAACGCTTCCTCGACAACATCGGCGAGATGACCATCAGACTGAGGCCCGCCGCTCGGAAGTACTGGTGGGTGTCGTGGGTGGTACTGGCACCGATTACGTTGATTGTAAGTTATCACTTTACTCTGTAACTTGTCTCAGTTGTCTCGGCCCCTTAAAATACTTCTTTTCCTTCGGTGGACTCCCATAAAGAATTTTGATTATTTAGGCTAATCAATTTTATTTGTAACAGCATGATTGTCAAATTGACCTTCGGAGAGAGTGGATCCGTTGAGAATGCTAGGTACATTTCCCGGTGAAACATTGGGAACTAGTAACCTGCTGTGGCCACGGACTAAAAGCATGAAAAGTATTCTTCTGTATTCTTTAACTTTCATGTATTTTCCAATTTTTGTGTATGGCCAACTCTCTAATGTTCGTATACCCGCTTCACATTGTTTCCGACAACCCTGTATTTTTGATATACAACAAAATACGAGGAAAACCGGGCTAGTTGGCCGTGCAGTTTGTGGCGCGCACCTGTGAGCTTTCATCCGAGTGGGTTCAAACCCCACTTTCAGCAGCCCTGAAGATGGTTTCCCATGCTTTCCCATTTTCACACCAGGCAAATGGTGGGGCTGAATCTTAATTAAGGCCGCGGCCGCTTCCTTCTCACTCCCAGCCCCTTTCCCTCCTACAGTCGCCGCGAAGTGCGACCAGTATCCAGTGTATTCCGTATACTTCCAGAAATGTAAGATTGGCAGGAGACCTGGCATGTGGTCAAGAACGAACATGCAGGTCATCTCTACTGGGTGTATGCTACACCACCTCGCAGCAAGGACACAAATTTGCTTACTTCAACACAAGAATGAAACATTTTGTACGTGAACTCGAATTTATCTCCTTTTCTTTTTCTTTTTACAATTTGCTTTACGTCGCACCGACACAGCTCTCTTATCTAATTATCTATCTGTGGAACACAGTATAATGGCGTGTAGCCTCCGTAGAGGCCTGGTGCAGGTCTTTCGAGTTGATGCCGTACAGGCGATCTGCGCGACTGTGGAAGTGGGGTCCGTCACACACGCCGAGCCCCTGAGCCATCGGAATTAACCAATGAACGTTAACCTCCCTGGCCCGGCCGGGAATTGAACCCGAGACCCGCTGAAACAAAGGCCAGCACGCTAATCATTTAGCTATGGAGTGTTGAAACACAGTTATATTCTGAACCCAATTTTTCGGTGTCCATTGGTCATGAAACGTCAAGATCCATTATGAGCTGGGTGCCCAAATTTTGCAAGATTACAATGCTCCCTTCAATCACACCGTCAACAATTGAACTGAGACCAAGCAGAACGACCTCGGAATCTCCAGAGTTGAATCTCACTGGAAGTAGCGAGATAGAAGGTAGGTCCCTCTCTTCATGGTAATAATTCTGAACTTCTTTATCAGCCTGTGCTTTTAGACGGCGTTTTATCCATACCCTATATAATTTACAATTGATGGTTAAAGGAAAAATTGCACAGATGTAACAAATAATAAAATATTAAGTGATTTTCAATATTTATAATGACCACCAAAATAAAAATTGAGAAATCCATGTGCCACCTGTTATACAGCTGGGTTCGAGGTTCCTCCTTTCGTCACCAGAAGGCGCTGTATTTACTGAATTAAACGACGTTTCTCTCGACTCGGTGTTTGATATAATAACCTATGTGCCAGGGGCGCAACCAGAGGGGGGGGGGGTTACTGGGGATTATAATTCCCCACCATGGAATTTTTTAAAAACGGAAACCGACAATAAACAAGTGAAAGTCGATTCAAGGGGTTTTGAACATTCACAGAGGCATAATTATAAAACTAACAGATTTCGTGAATCTATTTTCAAACTAGCCAGTAAGTTGGATTTAAGATTGTAATCTCAACATACCATCCGCCGTAAAACTGTTGACCTTGATCGTATTGTTCTTTTTCTGTATTTTAATGTAAGATTTTGTAGTGTATTGCAATCTGAATATCAACATAACTCTCTTGTATGAGCGTCCTTATAATGACACTACGCATGCACGCACAAGCACTTTCATTAAGTTCTATTATCATTTTATAACTCTACTGCCCTCCCCTCCTACCAATCGTTCGATCCTGCTTCTGCTAAGTGCAGAGCGCTTGAAGATAGGAAGTGAATTCGAATGAGATTCCACAGCAATCTCTTCTATATTAGTGTCCCTAAATTTGATCATTTTTAAACCTGATTGTTGCTATAGATTCGTACAAATATAATAAACTGTCTGAGACAAAGTCTAATGCTTTATGTTCCAGGGAGTACTTGCATTCACATTATATAATTTCACCTATGCCAGTTTTGGGAACTACATCTTCCCGGAATGGGTGGACGCTCTTGGATGGTTTATTGGATTATCAACCTTAATACCTCTACCAGCCTTCGCAGTATATCGCGTCATTCTAGGAAGAGAGGTAAGTTTATTAATGTCACATGAAGTCAAACTTTCCTGAATGGGAGAACTTTCCTCAACAGTTCTCAATAATGCAGAGTGCAAAGACTTTAATAGACCATTTGGCACTCCTTAAGTTGTTGACTTATAATCATATTTTGTTTTCACTAGCGATTGCTAAGATTTGTTTATTAGTGTGTCATATGTCATGAATTATTTCACTTTGAGTGTTTTTTTTTAACTTTTCCCTTGAATCCAGAGTTTAAGACGCTGTGGTTTTATTTTCGATGTACACTAACTGTTACGAAAGCCTCGGACCATGATTCTGTGAGTCCATTTTCCCCACAGTGTTGGAGATAGCTCTGTTAACTATTATAACTTATTGACAGAACTGTTGGCATTCACTTTACGTTGAAACAGAAAGATGGTCTCATCATATGTTCTAAAATTCAAGCAAGATTCTTCATTCAGAGAATTCAAGAATTCACAATAACTTAACGTACTATTCTGTAAATAAACAATTACCCCATTCGTTTTTTTTATTACGTTACAGAAAGGAATGGACTTACTAAGGCCACTGAAGGAATGGGGTCCCTCCAGTTCAGCTGCTCCTGCCATTCCCACGGAGACAACCCCCTTGGAGCACATGTACGAGAATACAGCCTACAGTGGAGACATCATGAACAAACCATGAAGCAAGAATAATTGAAATGAACCATACTGTGTAAAATCCATCCGAATTTCTGAGTGGCAGTTTCATTGCCGTAATTTTGAATCATTCCTCAGTATTTGTTTCAAAATTATGTACAGTACATGTTGTGAACGATCTGAACAGTGAGAAATGCGAATTTAATTCAGTCGTGTTATCTTTTGAAGATGGACGATCTATTGCGCAATACAGAAATATCATTCCGCTGTAAGAATTTGTCTGAAAATATTTTTTTAAAAATTTTCTTGTTATGATGTTAAATGAAATTATATTCACCGCGTAAATTTGGAATTTCTAAGTCTGGCATATAACGATCGGTTAAGTACTCTGGGATATGTACAATTTATAATGTGTGTAAACAATATGCGAAAGAAAGTTTTCATAATTGTGCGAACATCGTTTAAACTGAGGGTGGGTGGGATGTCATAACACTTTAACTATCTGTGTAAAGACTGAAGTAGCTGCATCGAGAAAAATAATCTTAAGATATCATTAGAACCTCGTTGTGGTTGGGATATCTCGACTAGCAAACCTCAAAGTTAGCCTAATTTCTGAATACACTTTAATTTCTTCGTATATGTTGTAAACATTTTGATCATATGGACTGGAATATTCACATTACTGTATATTAGCGCCCACCTGGTGGTCATGATCGTTAAGGCGGTATGTCTCTATAGTCTGACGCCATGGTTAGCCGGTTCGAGTCCCACTGGTAGAAAAAATCATCTTAGAATGTTGACCGACAGGGTAGGAAGGGTGTAGGTATGCAGTACATTTTCTATTCACATAAGAGATCCATACTTTAGAAATACATTTACCAAAAATATGGATCTTATATCTATTCCACGATAAAAGTTTGGCTTCAGTTACAAACTTCTCTGCAGTTTTCATATGGAGTTAGGGGCGATTCTTCCATTGGATGGGGACAGTGAAGCCTTGAGCAGACTCCTTGGTGCTATTCGATAGGAGTAGGATATGTGCCGGCACAGGGTGTCACCCTCCCCTTCCTGCTATTATATATCATGTCATTCATTCCATCTCATTAACATCTCTGATGAGGTTGACGTCAGGAAGGGCATTCGGTCGTAAAACTCGCTACAAAGATTTATTTCAGTTCATACCCTACCGCGTAGAGAAACAGGACAAGGGTTGGACACACACTTAAGTGTGATCATCATTATCTATTAAGGTGAATCATAAGATGTGGGGGGAAGATTTAGAAACAATGAAAATTACCTGGTAAACTGTGGTTTTCCGCACCTTTTCCGTGGTGTAAGCTTTCATGAAGGGGACAAACTTGCTATTAATAAAGCCTTACTCCTTGCTCTAGATGCAAGTATTCTCAGGAAAATATATGTGATATTTGACTGTCGGTACAAATTTTTATCAGCAGCTATTCTAAATCTTGTGATCGGAGCCTTTATCAGATTGACTTTAGACTACAAGGAAATCCTTCCAAGTGCAAGTCTCCAGCTGATTGAGATTTGGTACGACGACTTCAGTAGGGATACTTTATTCAGCCATATCAAAATGAGATGCCAATCGTAAATTTAGCACCTGTTTTGGGATGTCAAAGTTTGCTCGTTTGAGCACCGCGTAGACAGGAGTGAGTGGCGAGAAGCAGGTAGAGGCGGGGCGGCCGGCCAGTTCATGTGTCACGCTCTCTATCTTTCTCTCTAGCACACACATTACTTCCTTCTCTACTGAAGTCATTGTACCAAATCTCAATCAGCTCGGAGATTTAAAGATGGAAGTGTTTCCTTGTTAGACATGTGAAGCACAGAGTAATGAGAGTTATTGGTTCTACTATAGTAGATAAATGTCTGTGATCATTTTCGAAGAGAGTTTGAATTCATGGCTTTTTCAAAATAATAGTTTTACTTTAAAAATTGTGTAATACAATCTATCAGACCTAACATAAGAATTACGAGAAATTACCCAGAGTACTTATTCCTACGTATGCAAGTAACTTAATTTGAGAATTATGCGTAACGTTCGTTATCAATAAAAATACACTGAATATTTTAAAGTTTCTCTAAATTTTTAAGACTTAAGCGCAACAAGTTTACAAAGAAGAATGAGGACTTTTACGGTGACACGCACAAACGTTGCCTTCCGGTCTTAACTATGGCCACATACGCGTCGTTAAGAAAAGTTTGTAATTATAAATTCTGTCGTTGAATTCGTGCTATGAAATTGGTTATTTTTAAAAAATAGAGTATCGTATTCGATATGCTAACCTTGATTTAAAGAATGTTATTTATCGTATGTACATGTTATTGTCATTAAGGTGATGTTATGCAACGCAAGATAATATCACATGATCTAAACTAAAGGTTATACATTTTTAACAACACATTTTTACTTTGAAAAGGTGAGTTTTGAATGAAACTAGTATCTGTACCTTTACACGTACCAGGAATGAATAGAATTGATTCATAAGTGGCTGGACATAAATGTACGTGACCTGAGTCTTCTAAGAAATTAACAGTAAACAAAAATATGTTTTTCTGAGTTCTGATATATTATATGCAAAACAAATCAAAATATTCTGCAAGAATGTGTAGTATCTGACAAAATTCGTCGAAGTTAAATTCTTCTATAAATCGATTTTTATTAAATAAACTTAATTACATAGTTTTACTTGGTTTTCCATTTTAAGGAAAATACTGGGGCTGTACCTCAACGCCACGACCACTTACCACTTCTAGCCCTTTCTTATTCCATTTGGGGGGGGGGCAATGGGTTCGAGCTCGTAATTGAAAGTCATAAATATAGTTTTCCGTGGTTTTACATTTTTCACACCAGGCAAATGCTAGCTTTTTACCTTAATTGAGGTCACAGTCTCTTGGTTACCCGCTCTATCTCTTTAATATTCCATCGTAGCCTAGAACCCTAATGAGGAACCCGGGAGAGAACAAAACCGAATATTCTGTAAAACTATCTCTTCGTTTGTTAAGGTGAAGTTCTTTCTCACTGGTTACAATCTCGTTATTTAGAAACTGTAGTCAGTATGCAGTCTTATGCATTGTTATTTTCGCTTCTTGCTTTCGACTGCGTTGACCTTCGCATTTAAATAAGTAGACCAGGCATGAACTCATCACTAGGGCTAGAATTCTGATGAAACAGACGGGATGAAGGCATACGAATGAATTACTTCTGACTACGAACTGCGGCTTACCATACAGTAAACCAAACCCCATGTCACTACAGCCCTTGAAGGGCCTTGGCCTACCAAGCGACCGCTGCTCAGCCTGAAGGCCTGCAGATTACGAGGTGTCACGTGGTCAGCACGACGAATCCCTTCGGCCGTTGTTCTTGGCTTTCTAGACCGGGGCCGCCATCTCACCGTCAGATAGCTCCTCAATTCTAATCACGTAGGCTGAGTGGACCTCGAACCAGCCCTCAGGTGCAGGTAAAAATCCCTGACCTGGCCGGGAATCGAACCTGGGGCTTCCAGGTAAGAGGCAGGCACGCTACCCCTACACCACGGGGCCGGCGGCTTACCATTACGCGCTTCTTATTAAAAGTTCATAAAAGGGCAGACAAAACAATATGAGTAAGACGAGTTATCTGACCTATTTATAACGAATGCTGTGAAGCAGTACGGGTCCTCTAGTTTTCTATAAAAAAAGGCTCGAATAGCCGAAAATTGTTCCAGGTCTAATTTTAAAAATTTACATAAAGTATTTATTGTATACTGCAACTAAGTGGAAATGAAAAGTTACAACTAGCGGGGACTAATTGACGAAAACTAAATCAGGTTAAAATACTTTTTTTTAAGTTGCTTTACGCCGCACTGACACAGATATGTGTTATGGCGACGAGGGGAGAGGAAAGGCCTACGAATGGGAAGGAAGCGGCCGAGGCCTTAATTAAGGTACAGCCCCAGCATTTGCCTGGTGTGAAAATGGGAAACCACGACCAACTCGCCCGGTTTAAAATAATTTCTGTGCAGTCATTCAGATACTAGTAATACAAAATTAAATAAATAATGAGGTATACGGTCTTATAAGTTTCTAACTTAATTTTCGGTATGTCACTTATTAATTGCTAGTACAGTTAAAAATTTCGAAAGTTATTTTCATAATAATTGAATTTAGAATATAAAATTTACTTTTAGGCCTCTTTTTTGTAATTTTAGGAAATTTTTGGAGGATTTTTAGACCATAAATATCTTACTTATAGGAGATATTTGGTAATTTATAGGTTATAAAAGTCCTAACATCACCTAGCAGAAATAGACAATCGATAAGACCAATCTCAAAATAATTTATTAAAATTGTAAATTTGGTCTTTATGCATTCCGAAATTAGAGTATAGAAGCGTATATAATTACATATTTGGTGCTGGTTAAATGATTTCTGACTATCGCAGTTTTGAGATACTCCTTTGTGTCCTTATTCTAATTCTCGCGCTTAATACACTAGTTGAAAAAATCCCACTAATCACTTCCTTCGACACGATAATATGTAAGCACTTTTCTGAAAGTACATTTTAGAGCTTACTCGAAATTCTTTGTGACCGATAAACCCGACAAATATTACTTTTGTTTGGAAATCTCTCTGAAGGAGCTTTCGAACGACATACAACTGTTAGAACTGGCCCGGTATAACTCGAGAAACAAGCGTATACTGATATGGTTAATTACAAGCCTCAACCACAATAAACTGTATCATTTCCAGTTCTGAGTACATGCAAACCTATGGATTTCACTTTCATTCTGTGGAAATGTTGTTATGATGGAATACATCACTGATCATGGGACATTATTCTGACCGCAGTATAATGCCAAACTATCTTACGTCGCTTGATATCACCTTAACTTAGATTAGTGTTTAAGTTGAAGACCTCATGCATAAAGGTTGTACCAAGTTGATAAATTGTTACTTTTGTTTCTATTTCCTGAGCACAATGAAGACGAATATGGATAAACTGGCTGTTGAAGATGTTCTCTCAACGAATAAGGATGCCCATTACGCAGCTTACCACTGTGTCTTCTGTGATCATGTTTTAGTTCTTTACATTTGTCAATCAGAGTACCTGAATACTGAAATCTTGCACATACCTAGATCGATGACATCCTAAAATCAGACTAGTGAATCCATTAAATTACAAAACAGAGGTGCCATTTTTAAATTATAATTTTTTAAGTAAAGTTACGACAATTCTGCAACGTTTATATTATAAATCCTATATTTGTATGAATTCCTTTTGTCACTTTTAGGCGCTAGTATACTTTATATTACTTTAGAACTACATACTTGTGGCTTTTACGGCCAGGGTCAATATCGTATGAGAAATATTCCGGGCTTCTAAGCCATCGTCCAGTGAGGTTTGAAATTCCCAATGTTTCAACCGAAGACTACGCTCAAGGAGTCCACTCTCTCCGCTACCTGCAAAGTTCACTATTGGACTACGCTTTGATATTGTTCTAGGGGCGCATTTTCTAAACGGTCTACATTTCACTACGTGGAAGGGGCACAACACTGATCGGATTACCGTGTTGGAGGGCCGGCTGGTGACTGGCTGGAAAAGATTTAGCTTTGAAAGGTCCATTCTGGAGAACGGCGATCGGGGTTTGGTTGCAAATTATCTTCATCATGACTAAAGAAAATCACACCTTGTTGATCCGTTTAGATTTTCTTTGAAGTGATCGGGGACAACGGATTCCGTGAGAATTCCAAATACAATCTCTGATTAAATGTTGGAGGCTTCAATCCTCAATGTACCGCGGCCAAAATGATCGGAACAATTTTCGTATGATATCTTGGGGAATTCTTAATAATAATTATCTATTTTATTCTTTCGATCAGTTGTTTAAAATGTCTCCTTACATTAGAATTCTCATTCTATCAAGCTGGAATTTGAGTGAATTATAGTTTATTAGGTGGGAAAAAAATTGCTCTCAGAATTTAAAAATACTCATCAGAGCCTATTTCCTTTTGACATATTGAAGTATTGATCTAATTCTATATAAAATTTCATGAAGGTTACTAAGTTTCGAAGTTTAGAGTAAATGGAAATAATTATGCCTGTTGAGGTATTTTATCTTAAGAAGTTGTAATGCGAAAATGATAAAATACTACTAACCGGAAAATGAATGTGATAGACCTATTAATACTATACCTATTCCTTTCAGCTGACAACTTGAGGACTTCAAAGATGGTGGGGGGGTCTATGTATCAAATGGTAGAAGGTAATTGACTGATTTTATGGGTAAAACAAAATTAGCTAATTGATTCAGACAAAATGCATAGCTTATTCGTAACCCGCCTTATGATGAAGAATAGTGCTTAAAGTGACTAAGTGTGCCAAACCGTAGATTATTTCTTATTAATATGTTAGTTATTAGTTGTAAAATTCAAAGGATTAAATTGGACATCTGTTATTAAGTCTGGGTGTCATCTATCTGGGTCAATATAGGATATTCACTATTCTGTTGCCTAATATCGTTATTATAGATACTGGAGAGAAAAATATTTTGAACATTTGTACAATAATTATGTCGATTTTCCATGTATGCAAATGTGAGAATACATATTATAGAAAGAAATAATTCGAATTATAATACTTTAGTTTTCAGCTAGCTAATGTGTATTGAATAGCTGCAAATTAAATATTTACCTTTAGGCATTAGTTTATACCACTCAATACAATGATTTCCAATTATGCCATTACGGAAGTCTCTAGCTTGTATTGAGAAATTTTGGTTTAAAAATGGAGATTATCATGGTATTTATTAAAAGAAACGAGAAAAGTTGGAATATTGAGTAAGTTGTTATAAGTCAATCGTTAAAATCCAGTTTAGAATGCCATGTTGTCATTTATTAGTAGTACAGTTGCTAGCCTCGAGAAAATTAGTTTTGAATGGTCATTCTATAGCAAGATATTCAGATGTAATTTACCTCCTTAAAATACTCTACTAGTTTTAAAATTTTGTTCAGAAGGAGGTAATCGTAATTTGGGTGGTAATAAGATATACTGGTATTATAAGAATTTTGAAATTTGTTTTATTTCTTTTTATATGAAGTGTTATAGCTATGAACTGTGTTCTCATCTCTATACGAATGACTTCGTAAGATTTTTCTCTCTAAAAGTGTGTAAGAGATTATTATATATGTATACTGCTTCGTTACCTGTCAGTATTACTGCCAAAAGAATGTTCCTCTCTTGAAGGGCAAACTAGAGCTTAAGTAAGCAGCTCTTGTCTCCTTACACTTCCAGTTAAATATTTCTTTTCATATTCATTGCATGGTATAATTATCAACAGAATAAGGAAATAATTCCATTAAAAATATATGCTCAAATTCAAACGGAAGGAGATTTTAAACGAAAGCCGTAAGATGTCTCTTTGTGACAATTTAAAATTACTTTGATAAAGAATATTTTGTTTAACGAGCATTTTGATAGATTCTTCCATACATTATACGTATTATTTATAGCGAATAAAATGAAATTATTGAACTGGGAAAATTGCAGTATTATAATGATTTCTTTCAATTTTAAATGCAGTTTTGTAAGGGCATCCTGCAAATTTTGAAATAAAAAATGAAGTTTTAAACCATATTAAGTTATGAAAAATATGTTTGATTAAAAATCATACATAGATTTCATCTGAAATGATAATAATTTGAGAATAATATGTGGCAAAAATACTATGAAATTTTGAAAAAAAAAGAGGCTTGAATTTTATACCGTCTTACTCCTGACGATTTCAAAGTTGAATACACGCTGTCAGTTGCAGACTTGTCCTCAGTATATCATTAACCTCTTGACTGTCTTATGAGGTAGGCAGACAGGCTCGAAAATATAATCTATCTCTCATGATATTTTACCGTGGTTACTTTTACTTTTTACTTTTAGGTGACTGAGATTCCATATAGCGGCCCTGAACATTCTATTTTGAGTATACATGCTAGGAATAAGAGAGCTGGTTACTTGCGCTATAGTTCTGCTCTAAAGAGAGTGGCAGATGGTATAACCAAGACATTCATATTTCTGAACTATACCAAAGTCAACATTTTTTTGTACAGTAATTTATTCTCATTGTTTTCAACGTTGACAGATAACTCGTATTACTTGTTAATGTATTGTTTCAATTGTGAAATAAGAATAAATATATTTTGGAGAATATTGCAGAAAGTTTGTTACTCCCCTATAAACCAAAATGTTGACATTATGATATTCATGGAAAGTAATCATTGATGAATAACTCAGATAAGCAGAAATAAAGACATATATGAGACGCTCAGAATACAAAGGGTGTAAGTCTAAAATTTATTTACTTTTAGAAGAGAGGCGTATTATACTTTCCAGTATGATGCTTTTTCAGACTAGTGAATGAAGTCCATAGTTGAGCTGTTTGTCCCCAGGTGGCAGCACTTTACATGACCACTGAAGCAGATATTTATTATTTGAGAATATGAGTGAATCCACACTCTGTGTTATGTTTTGATGTTTTGTTGCTATAACACCAGTTGATAATTGCTATGGATAGAGAAGAGTGTTTAAAAAAATGTGAAGGTAAGTTTTAAAGCTGATGTTATTAATCATACCGTATGAAATCATTTCCTGCCTATCAAATTCATTAAACCAGAAACAAAAGTCCTAAAAATATAAAAATAAAACCCAAATTTGTTCTGTATGAAAAATGGACAATACATATGTGCAGGAATGTAAAGAAGAATAGAAAACACCAGTGAAAGAGAACTTTTGTTACAAAGTTTTCGGACCAAATTTAATCTCCATTAACATAAGATTTCAGTGGAACAAATGGAAGATAAACGGATGTCCGTAAAGGAGGAAATAGATGTGCACTTAACAAGAGCTGCTCAGGATAGGGTAATTTAAAATTAGATGCGACTAATTTTTCAAATTAACATTATGCTTGCTTAAAACAGCGTAGATGAAGACAATTATGGATTGCTCTGTGTGTGAATATGTAAGTAAAGAAATGTGATCAATACAAGAACTGCGAATGAAAACATTGGAATGATGTAGTTTTAAGATGCATTTTGTAAATTACAAACTTCAAATGAAAATTTTACATTGTGTATTGAATGTTTGTGTAATCATTTTCAGTAGACAACTGAAGCAAGTCAATAATTTCTATTTCAAAAATTCTTATAATTTCAAATATTTATTCTGTGTACTGAAATTCACATGGAACGAGTGAAGTGCTATCTTCTCTTTGCAAACAGACAAAATTTAGATTTGTAAAATACGCGCTGAGTTTTTTATTCCCATGTATCTTTAACTCCCAATGTCACATAAACAGTGTATGTGGGCTTATACCACTTGTATTCTGAACGCATCATATAGAAAGGATGAAACTTCATTAGAACAAGCACATAATGGATCATGCTGGGAATAGAGAAAACGACAAACATGAAAACGCGCAAATATCTTCAAGAAACTCTCTTCTAACCTAAATATGAAGATAAAGTTGGAATTCAAGAGGACAAATTGGGGCAAATATTCATTTATAGGAAGGGGAGTTAGGGATTGGAATAACTTACCAAGGGAAATGTTCAATAAATTTCCAATTTCTTTGAAATCATTTAAGAAAATGCTAGGAAAACAACAAATAGGGAATCTGCCACCTAGGCGACTGCCCTAAATGCAGAACGGTATTGATTGATTGATTGACTGATTGAATTTCTTCTCAGCCCACCAGTCCTCTGATTTAGTGCTAATATTATTCACTCGGCGGTAGCTAATATAACTAACATACTTAGCGCATCTGTGCGCCACTGTTCGTAAATACCACTACTGCCAAATTTTCAATTCAACTGCGCGAAAGCTAGTTATGTTATCGATTCCGTAGTTTTTATTAATTATTTTGCTATTGGCTTTACGTCGCACCGACACAGATAGGTCTTATGGCGACGATGGGTCAGGAAGGCCTAGGAGTTGGAATGAAGCGGCCGTGGCCTTAATTAAGGTACAGCCCCAGCATTTGCCTGGTGTGAAAATGGGAAACCACGGAAAACCATTTTCAGGGCTGCCGACAGTGGGGTTCGATCCTACTATCTCCCGAATGCTAGATACTGGCCGCACTTAAAGCGACTGCAGGTATCGAGCTCGGTGATTCCGTTGTTACTTTAGAGTGAAGTCGGTTTCCTTTTCAACTAATAGGCTTCCTTATCTTTGCTTCCTAGGACAATGTTTCATAAGCACGTGGACTCAGCTAGTTCTTACGCGACTGTCGACGAATTTTTTGTGAAGACTGGTTTAACAGGAATAAAAATTAGCATCTGCTTATCCTGGATATTTCTGGGTCATTGAAGCCACTTGGCTTACTTGAGTTTTAGCCGGCGACTTAAAACCGGATGTCTTTCTTGATTATACGTAATTTTTCTGGGTGAACATTTCAACCTTGGGTGATTCGGGAATCGAACCTCGCTCCTCCGGGCGGAAATCCAGCAGTAAGCAACCACGCTAATCAACTCACCCCACCCTCACCTCGGGTCACTTCCGGAATATACAACTTATATCAAATTTTATAATTATGTAGCAATAATTTACCAAATTGTGATTATTTTCCTGTAAGTTTAAAAATGATGCTAACGTAGAGGACGCACACCACCTTAAATAGTCCGGGCCTGTAGTGTTGGAGGGTGTTTGTCCAGGTGCACGTTTCTTCCTCTTAAAACAGTAGCCGCTACTTTTGCCATAACTTACTTAAGCTCGCAAGTTAATTTAGTCTCCTCTTATAACAGGCTGAAGATTCCTTGGATGTATTCCAGCCACTAATAGTTATAAATTTCAGTGTATTCCGTATTGAAGTGGGATTACAGTAATTTAAGGTTTTAAAATGTCCACCTATTCAATACAATAATATTTTATTGTAAGTCAATCACTTGTCATAAGGGTTCTAGTTTCGGCATCTGTATTATGCCATCATCAGCCCTAGATCTAGTACCCTTATGACACTTGATTGACTCACAATAAAATATTATTGTATTGAATAGGTGGACATTTGAAAACCTTAACTTAATGTATTCCAGCCCTCAACCACAGAGTAACAGAACGGAATTATTGTTTATTTTATTTTATTTTTCTCTCAACACACAAGAGCATATTAATGAAAACACTGCCTTCGTGATGTACAGGCCGTACTGTAGCTCCGATGACGTCACGCGAAGAGGCGAACTGTTTCCTCCGTCCGACCCGTGCAATACAAAGACACGATGCGTTTGTACCTTGTAATTATGAAATATTCACAAATGTTGTGTTAATATTACAGGTGAGATCATTAACACAATTAATCGCATCATAACTCGTAAGTCAGGTCTATGTAATTTTAGGAGAAATAGGTCTGAAATGCGATCTACGTGGTCAAAGCTCGAGTGTTTTACTCGTCAATGTACCCAATAAATAATTATTGTGCATTAATACAAAAATGTGGAGACAACAAACGTACAATAATGATAATAGACTTTACCTCAATACCTTTAGGTGACCATAAATGCAATAGCTTTCTTGCTTTTTTTTTTTTTTCCTTGTCACTTCTGGCACGATCTTTCGAAGACTTTCTTGAGACCCTTTCTTCCACACAAACATTCGCATCACTTTTCGAGTTAGGAATAGCCCATATTTTCCCAAATATTAATGAACGGACCAGCAAAATCTGTTAGTTACTTCCCACATTCAAGGAAATTGCAGAGAAATAGTTTTTACTCGCATTAATTTTGGGAAGAAAAGGAAGCGCGTACTCAACATTACTCACCCAAGAAATAATCACCACCTTTCCTGCTCTGTCACCCAACATTCTGATCGTGAAAATTTTTCGACCAATGGGAGTCGAACCGGCAAACCACGGTGTCAGACTATATAGACTTAATACCTTAACCATCGTGGCCACCAGGTGGGATAATGTTCTGGCAAATATTTTTGCAAATATTATATTTTCAAGTCAGTAGTTTTTGAAGTGGCTTATCCCTCTGTGAATATTCGTACACAATTTCGTGAAATACTGACAAGCAGTTTAGACGTGCTGCCGTTTCGGAGGTAATTTCATTCTTACATTATTATTATTATTAGCACTATTATCTTTTACCATTTGCTTTACGTCACACCGACAGTTAGGAGCCGTCTTCTGACGATGGGATAGGAAAGGCCTAGGAGTGGGAAGGAAGCGGCCGTGGCCTTAATTAAGGTACAGCATTTACCTGATACGACAATGGGAAACCACTGAAAACCAACTTCAGGCCTGCCGACAGTGGGGTTCGAATCCACTATCTCCCGGATGCAAGTTCAGAGCTACACGCCCCTAAACGCACGGCCAACTCGCCCGATAATTCTTACATGCTACAATAGATAGGCCTAAGTTCGGCTCGCCAGATGATTTGATTGGAGCATGAGACTTGGGGGGGGGGGGGTGCGGGTAGGGGGTAGCCTAACATTAGGGAGGAGGACCAGTACCTCGTCGTGATGAGGATGAAATGATGATCAACACGACACATACACCTAGTCGTCGTGCCAGCGAAATTAACCAATGATGGTTAAAATTCTCGACTCTGCCGGGAATCGAACCGGGGACCCCTGTGACTAAAGGCCATCACGACAACCATTTAGCCATGGAACCGTACATGAGTTCAGTACTTAATGAAGATCAAGGAAATCCTTGGAAAGGCTGAATGACGTACTATAAAAGAGAGAAATGGAATGTTTCTTTCTTTCTTTCTTTCTTTCTTTCTTTTGTAATCTGTTTACCCTCCAGTGTTGGTTTTCCGCTCGGTCTCAGTGGTGGTGGTGGTGATTATTGTTTTAAGAGGAAGTAAACTCAGCGAGGGATCCCACTTATACCACCTCAAGGGCAGTGTCCTGGAGCATGAGATTTTGGGTCGGGGCGGGTACTCTAAAACTGGGGAGGAGGACCAGTACCTCGCCCAGGTGGTCTCACCTGCTATGATGAACAGGGTCCTGTGTGGGTTTTCTTATGCATTTTATAGTACTGATAAATTTTAATCACAAAGTTTTATATTTCAAATTTTATTTTTAACACTGCTACAAATTACAAAGTACCTAAAGTCGCATAAATGGAATATCTTAATATCTTTTTAATTGTGATTGTATTACATTACATCCGCCTCTTGCTCTCATAATTTACAGTCTCATCCAGGAATGTAATTGACTGAATATGCGAGTATACGCCGTATGCCCTCTGCTTAACTCCACTCATTTCTTAGATTTTTCTCGCATATACTTTCTTTCTCCCTTAATCAGTTTACTCTCCAGGGTTGGTTTTCCCACCTCTACCACGTTAAGGGCAGTGTCCTGGAGCGTGAGACTTTCGGCAGGGGGATAAACTGGGGAGGAGAACCAGTACCTTCCCAAGGTGGCCTCACCTCCTATGCTGAACAGGCCTTTTGTGGGGATGGGAAGATTGGAAGGGATAGGAAGGGAAGAGGGAATGAAGTGGCTGTGGCCTTAATTTAGGTACCATCCTGGCATTTGCCTGGAGGAGAAGTGGGAAACCACGGAAATCCACTTCGAGGATGGCTGAGATGAGAGTCGAACCCTCCTCTACTCAGTTGACCTCCAGAGGCTGAGTGGACCCCGTTCCAGCCCTCGTACCACTCTTAAAATTTCGTGACAGAGCCAGGAATCGAACCCAGGCCTTTGGGGGTGGCACCTAATCACGCTAACCACTACACCGCAGAGGCGGACGAGAAATGGAATCAAGCTGAAAATTAATTGTTAGCAGGCTCGTTGACCATAGCAATGTCACTAGATCACTGTACCCCTACGCAGCACTCTTTTGTGAACATGCAGTGAGTGAAGTGTGGTATCATGTTTGCATGGTACAACAGATAGCATGGGGTCTCTTGGGGAAGATGTCAAGGGTATGCTTCAGACCTCCAAGGAACAGATTAATTACACTAATTACTATAGAACTCGCTCATGACCAGTTTGGTGCCTACACAATTTACCTATAGTACAACGTGTCCGCAAGCACTAGTCTATTAGGGTGCCACGATCCATGCAGCATGAGCATTGAAAGATGAATTCATAAACGACTTCCCTACGACCATTATTATATCTAGTCCCTTGTGTAGTTATGGATCCAATGAAGTATAATCATGGTATGTTACTTCCAGAATCGAATTAATAATAATAATAGTAATAATAATAATGGGGAAATCTCAGAACCCTTCGACATTCATTCAGGCGTGAGACAAGGTGATGGACTCTTTCATATTCTGTTCAATGTCGTCCTAGAAAATATTATTGAATAATAGTAGAAAGAACTCAGGAAATGTGAGTTTTGGAAGCCAGTCCTAATGAGCTTTGCCAAAGATAACCTTTATAGACCATACCTCGCTTTTGCAGATGATCTGGTGATATTAACTGAGGATGAGGAGACTGTCGTTAAACAACTCGAGATACATGAGGAAAAAGCATAAAAGGTGGGACTACAGATATCGTTCTTGAAAATTGAATTCTTATGTTCAAAGACAGATGTCAAGAGCCTGAGAACAAAATATTGTAAAATTGACAGGGTCCCTTACTTTAAATACCTCGGAGAATTTATCGAAAAGACAGGCCTTGGAAAGATCTCATAACAAACTCGTCTCCAAAATATTAAAAAAGCATTCGGGACAGTCCAAAAACATCTACAACAAAAAACCATATCAAGATATACAAAAGTTCGGCATTACAACACAGTCACAAAACCAACAGTTCTTTACGCAAGTGAAACACTGGTACTCAATAGAAAACAAGAACTTGAAAAAATAAAAGAAAGAAGGAATGAAGAGATCACTAGGAAAATCTTAGGAGCAAGATACACCCAAGATGGTCACAGTTTACCATCAATCAAATCAACAGGAAAGTTCTCAAACATCGAAACTGACATTAGGAAAAGACGAATGAAATTCTTCGGTCATCTCATTAGAATACCAGAAAATCGATTGAAGAAAAAGATACCAGTTTATGTAACCTCATTTAAAACTCAACACCCTAGCTTAACGAACTTAGACAGTACCTAAAATCGCAAACATAAGTTCAACAGACATTCTAAAAGGAGGCAACTTTAGACACTAAGTAAACAATTGGGAAACTACATTAGAGCAACCACAGCAAAAACAGTACAGACCAAAGTGGTCGGAAGAACGCAAACTAGCCTTCTCGGAAAGAATGAAAGCCTATTGGAACAAGAAGAAGAAGCCACAGAAGAACTAATTGACTTATTTGCTTAACGTTTTCTAATATTGGGAAAATTCGCTACGACTATTACTACTACTGAAAACCTAGAAGAACTGCGTACTCAAGAGGGAAAGGTTGGCCCTAAACAGGAAAACTGGGGGAATAAGCGTTGTACTCGAGAAAGCCTGTCAAGCCATGAAACATCTCGTCAAGGAGCGAGTAAGGTGAAGTCAAAGGACCTTTGGCGGAAAAGCAAAGAATAAGGCATAATGGTGAAGGATGGAACGACGGGTGCCTTATGCAAACGTGGCCCATGGATGGCTGTGACGAGGAGATAATCTTTTACTTCTTGCTGGCCTTTTCACTGATTACTTATGGTCGGCATTACGTGTAGATAAAGACCAGGCATCCGCCTTTCTTGGCACCAACCCTACGTCGGGGAATGTATTCTCTATATCGTAAATACGTCAGCCTATTTAAATCCTCACATATACAATCCCCTTGTTCATTAATGATCCCTGGAATGTCCTTCCTGAAACCTGTTTCTGCCTTTTAGTACCTATACATATCTTTCCATTTGCCCTTAAAATTCATACGACTCCCAACCGAGGTGGAAGAGTAGAACTTTGGTACTATACTTCTAGTGAATATCATGCATGTTGTCTTTGTGAGTAAGTCTTTAAAATAACGGTCACCTGTGGTATCTGAGTATAGGTAGAGTAGTGGTTCGAATACAATCTCATGCAATATTTTTAAAACACACATCGTGCTCCATTGTAATGGGGACACAGATTTTATCCACAGTTACCAGGTCACATCACAGGACTTATTAAATCACTCACGATGTATTTCAGAGACGAGCGAGCACGTTGCTATGTTGCTAATTTATGGAGAAATAAGACATAGCGCATTCGAATCACAATGCCTGTATTGCGAGCTGTTTTCTGATTACCGACTGCCAATTCATTCTGAAACCTTGAACGACGATTCCGGTGACCTGGGGGCGTTTGTAAGAGTATCTCCTGTTAGAGATGCTCCTATAACGTTTGGTCCTGTTTTGTACACTGTCCCGCATAATCTTCATAATAGTACACGGACACTTGCACGATAGACCAACATCAGCCGGTCGTCTGTTACTCGAATATTGCGTATCAATACATATCACCCGTATCATCTGCAGTTACGCCGGCAGCTCCACGAACGCAATTTCGATGCTCAAGTAACATTTTGTCAACGGGCATTACACACAATGACCAAGGATGCAACTTTTTTCTTTGGGTCAAGAGTTCTGTTTTCAGATGAATCACGATTTCACAACAATAGAACTGTGAATCGACAAAATATGCTGCTGGAGCGTGGAGAATCCCCATCGGGTAATTATTATTATTATCATTATTATTATCATTATTATTATCATTATTATTATTGTTGTTATTTTTATAGGGAACCCCATTGGGTAAGACAGGACGCATTTCAAGTGCAGTGGGGAGTAAACGTTTGGTGTGGGAGTTTGGGCTACTACCTGAACGGACCATATTTTTGCGACGGCCATTTTCTTAAAAATGAACTCCCACAGTTGCTGGAGAACGTGCCACTGCTTGACCGATTACGAATGTGGTTTCAACAGGACGGATTAATAGTCGCCCGGAACCATCTTCATGCTTCATGTCCTAATAAATGGATAAGGATGGGAGGACCCGTTCCCTCACCCGCCAGGTCACCCGATATTAGACCCTTGACTTCTTACCGTCCACCTCCGTAGCGTAACGGTTAGTGTTATTAGCTGCCGTCCTCGGGGGCCCGGATTCGATTCCCGGTACTGCCAGAAATTTAAGAATGGCAGGAGGGCTGGTATGTGGTTGAAATGGTACATGCAGTTCACCTCCAATGGGGGTGTGCCTGAAAAGAGCTGCACCACATCGGGATGAGGACACGAGTTTTGTCCGACTCGTTGGCTGAATGGTCAGCGTACTGGCCTTCGGATCAGGGGGTCCCGGGTTCGATTCCAGGCCCGGTCGGGGATTTTAACCTTAATTGGTTAATTCCAATGGCTCGGGGGCTGGGTGTTTGTGCTGTCCCCAACATCCCTGCAACTCGCACAACCACACATAACACTATCCTCCACCACAATATTACGCAGTTACCTACACATGGCAGATGCCGCCCACCCTCATCGGAGGGTCTGCCTTACAACGGCTGCACCCGGCTAGAAATAGCCACACGAAATTATTATTACTTCTTACCGTCCGGTCACTTAAAGCAGGTAGTGTACGCACAGGAGCCTAAAAATCCTAGTCACCTTCATCAACTGATCATTGAGGCATGCCAATCTGTTGCAACTCATGTTACAACGAGCAAGAATGACTTCACAACGCTGTGCTGAAATCTTTATAAATCCAGGGTGTCAACATGTTGAACAGTTGCTGCGCTGAATGTGTATGATACCCTCCTTTCTGCTTACAGACCGTCATGTCGAGTTTCAACCTTGGCTACGTAACGTCCGGTAAAATGGTCCTTTTCAGGACCAAATAAAAATTCATTCGTTGGAACAAGTAGATATGCGGCCATATCACACCCACTGTAAACGTCACAGAGCGAAAAAGAAAGGTACTCACCTGAGAATTAAATAATTTTCCTGGAAGCTTGGCTCTACAACAGCAGCGATGCGTAATTTAGCCACTTAGCTACGTGTTGCATCGCAATACCAACAGCGCTGTTCGTTGTCCATTTGGTGTTTCGGCACCCTTCGCCATCAGCGTTGGCGTCCTCCAAGGCCCAGCACTCTCGCCGCTACTCGCTCTGCATGACACAATAGCCACCGACCTTCAAACACCTCACCCATGGTCTCTTCTCTACGCTGATGATGGTTTTCTAGTTTCAGAAATTGCATGGTATAGCCGCGAAAGGTATAACAGTGGAATGCACATTTTAAGACAAACGGAATGAGCTCAATACTCGGAAGACACAGTGCATGGAAAGTGGACCATAGACACACTCGGCATTGGTGAAGAACAATTGACGAAGACCACAAAGTTCAAGCGTCTTTGTTCAGTCATTAGCTGCGATGGTGATATCCTTCCCGATGTTCATAAAAAAAACTGGATGAAATGACGGTAAGTCACTGGAGTCCTTTATGATCAGTAGATGTTCTGAAGGGTTCAAGGCAAAAAATATACAAGGCTATCGTTCGTCTTGACGCTACCTATGGAACCGAATGCTGGCCGGCAACATAAAGGCACGAAGAGGCTCTTCGTGTGATGGAGATATGGATGCTGCGTTAAAGCCTTGGGTTGGCACGATGGGATCATGTGTCAAATGGGACTGTCCGTTTGTGATTTAGCGTGGCTCCCATCGTAGAGAAGATGTGTGAGGCGCGACTGAGATAGTATGGACACGTTTGTCCGAAGTACCATGGATTCAAATGATAATACGGCTTTGAAATTGGACCCTGTCGGAAGGCGGCCACGCTTAAGACCCAGGAAGCGCTGGTTAGACAGAGTTATAGAAGACACGAGAAAAAAAAAACTAGTGCCACACCTGAAGATGTATTTGATCGCAACAAATGACGAAGACATTGCAAATCCGCCGGCCCTGGCATTGCACGGGAATAACGTAAGGAAGACGAAAGATAATAATAAGGAATGAATGAATGAAGTGTACTTAGTTGTAAATATGCGAGAAATTATGAATAAAAAGTTGAACAATACTTTGTGCTGTAGTATTGTTTATGGGTCCTGTTTTCACTCACGTACGTGTTTTGTAAATGCAGGTAATATTGTACATACAAACTTCTGCTCACCCCCTCTAAAATATTTCAAACGGACTTGAGCCTTTCTTGATGCATACTGTGCTAATTCTGAAGAACGAAGTGAGTGTGGTCCCCTCTATGCAGTTTCTTCTAGTCAATGGGCAATTATTTAATCGTCTTTCAGTTCTAAATGCGTAGAACAATAGCTGCTTTAGAAGGTGACAGCACTATCATCTGTGCATACTTTCATGAAACGTCCAAGATGTTATTTAATAAAGACAAGACCTCCCAAAAATAATTTCGGTCGAAACTTATTTTTAGTAGCGTGTGGCTTCCGTAGAGGCCTGATGCAGGTCTTTCGAGTTGACACAATATGGGTGACCCACGCGTGTGTGAGGGTCAGGTCCTACCTAAGACGAATTCTATAACTGAAGATGGCACAAACCAGATGAAACGAGTAATGAAAGTTAAAATCCCTGGTCCGGTTGGAGATCGAACCGGCACCTCTTGAACCAAACACCAACATGCTAACTATTTATCCCTGGAACCGGATAATAGAAATGGTCAGAATGGGTCATACACGTGGTCTAGATCACGATAAATACGCAGTACGCGAGTCAGTTTGATACACATGATCCACGGATATAAATCGACTGTGTATCATATTGACATATGTCGCTGAAAGTGTTAGATTTTAACATTTTTCATAAAAAGCAACTTAACTATTTCTCAGACGTTTAACTTGTAGTCAGAGCTACCTTATGAAGAATTGAGTGCAATATGCCACTTCCACCTTCGTCATTCGTCACTCTGAGACTAATTCTCTTCTCTCCCTTTCTTCCTCCTTTCTTTCCCTTGCATCCCTTCTAACCCTTTCTCAATACCTCTGTTTCTACTGAGCTGACGTACGTTCTACGCATGTATAAACTCCATTCACGATTTTGCAGAAATTGGCAAAGTTTCTTGTTCAACTTGTCAAATAATGTCCGGGACCTCGGATGGATGTCGCTACTTTTCCAACAAGTTGGAGAATATTTGAAACTTGTAAACCTCAGACTATTTCTTCCTCTCTGACGTTCTTTATTTCGGCGTTAACTTATGTAGCATCGCAGGCGGGCACAGTTTGACTTCCAGTAATCTTGCCAATATTGAGAACGTCTGGCTGATGTAAGTCAGATATCTGAAATATAGCGACTACTAAATCATATGAGCCACCATCTCCAATAGAGATGAGAGGCATGGGGTTGAAAGGGTGAGTTCTTAACTCTTTCTTCTTCTTTCAGCCAGGGATTAGGCTTTAACCTATTATGTCTTCACAATGATTCATTCTAGCTTTTCATCATTCTTCCCACCACCAGCTAGTGAGGGAAAAGTTTCCATTTACTTGACCACCTGGGGGTGGGGTCAAGAGAATACACCCATTTATCCCCTGTCTGTCGTAAGAGGAGACTGAAAGGGGAACTTCCAAGAGGTCTCAATTTGGGAGCGTGGGTTGATGAGCACAGGGTCCCTTAGCCGAGTCTAGCAGTGCTTTACTTATGTCAGGTTCCTCTCTTTCTTGTCTGACTTCCCTTGGTCAAATCCTGTCCTCTTCTTATCCCAGTGGTACTCAGTTTGTGAGGCCTGGGGTATCGTTTGATTTTACGTTCTTTGCTGTTCTTTCCTTTCTGCCAGGCTGATTGGCTCAGACGGATCAGGCGCTGGCTTTCTGACCCCAACTTGGTAGGTTTGATCCTGGCTCAGTCCGGTGGTATTTGAAGGTACTCAAATACGTCAGGCCCGTGTCGGTAGATTTACTGGCACGTAAAAGAACTCCTGCGGGACAAAATTCTGGCACCTCTACGTCTCCGAAAACCGTCAAAGTAGTTATTGAGAAGTGGAAACAATAATATTATTCTCTTTCTTTTGCGATACCCTCTTTCATAGGAGCGTCCAACCTCTTTCATCTTCCCTCTGCTTACTATTAAAGAGAGGGTGGCTCTCTGGTTGTATTTCCTCTTAAAACAATAATCACCACCACCACCATTCATTTACTTATTTCAAGATCCTCATTTTCATCTACAGTATCAGCAGTAGTGAAGCTCTTAAGAGGCTTTTGAGGATTAGACTTCCCAAAAGATTGAGTTATTATTCCTACTAATTATAATATCGTAATAATGACGTATCATCTCATTTGACTTCACTCCAGTCCTTTCGACCATACGTTAAATCAATCAATCAATCAATCAATCAATCAATCAATCAATCAATCAATCAATCAATCAATCAATCAATCAATCAATCAATCAATCAATCAATCAATCAATCAATCAATCAATCAATCAATCAATCAATCAATCAATCAATCAATCAATCAATCAATCAATCAATCAATCAATCAATCAATCAATCCTGACCTGCATTTAGGGCAGTCGCCCAGGTGGCGACTAGCCTTTTCTTAAATGATTTCAAAGAAAGTGGAAATTTATTGAACATCTCCCTTCGCGTAAGTTATTCCAATCCTTAACTCCCCTTTCTATAAATGAATATTTGCCCCAATTTGTCCTCTTGAATTCCAACTTTATCTTCATATTGTGAGATTTCCTACTTTTAAAGACACCACTCAAACTTATTCGTCTACTAATGTCATTGCACGCTATCTCTCCGCTGACAGCTCGGAACATACCACTTAGTCGAGTAGCTTGTCTCCTTTCTCCCAATTCTTCCCAGCCCAAACTTTGCAACATTTTTGTAACGCTACTTCTTTTGTCAGAAATCACCCAGAACAAATCGAGCTGCTTTTCTTAGGATTTTTTCCAGTTCTTGAATCAAGTAATCCTGTTGAGGGTCCCATACCCTGGAACCATACTCTAGTTTGGGTCTTAACAGAGATTTATATGCCCTCCCCTTTACATCCTTACTACAACCCCTAAATACCCTCATAACCATGTGCAGAGATATGTACCCTTTATTTACGATCCCATTAATGTGATTACCCCAATGAAGGTCTTTCCTTACATTAACACCTAGATACTTACAATGAACTTACAAGGAACTTTCACCCCACCAACGCAGTAGTTAAAACTGAGAGGACTTTTACTATTTGTGGAACTCACAACCTGACTTTTAATCCCGTTTATCATCATACCATTGCCTGCTGTCCATCTCACAACATTATCGAGGTCATTTTGCAGTTGCTCACAATTTTGTAACTCATTTATTACTCTGTACAGAATAGCATCGTCTGCAAAAAGCCTTATCTCTGATTCAACTTCTTTACACATATCATTGATATATATATAAGAAAACATAAAGGTCCAATAATACTGCCTTGAGGAATTCCCCTCTTAATTATTACAGGGCCAGATAAAGCTTCACCTACTCTAATTCTCTAAGATCTTTTGTACCGTACTTTCTAGAAATATAGCAACCCATTCAGTCACTCTTTTTCTAGTCCAATTGCACTCAATTTTGCCAGTAGTCTTCCATGATCCACTCACTGTTGTGACATTCCAGTCTACCCTGTATGGACAGCTCAGTTCTTGAGGCTTGTAGTGCTAGCCCCAGCTTGTTCTGCGGTAGCGTTGTGCAGTAGGGATTATCCATCCAGCCAGCGAGCTGGCTGCAGCCAGCCAAGGTCGTGGCTAGCCTCAGATCGCGCCTCGCGCATAATATTGGTGTTCTCTGTGTGATGTACTTCATTGCTGAGTGTCAGTTTCATCAGAAGTTCCTGGAAGAAAAAGCCAAAGGTAGGAATTTATACAAGTGGAGGCACACGCTTCCCCTAGTGCACCGCCACTACATTGTCCTATACTCCAGGAGGCTTGTAGTGGTGTCTCAACTGCGCACGAGCCGCCAGGGTCTTGGAAAGATGTAGCATTGCAACTGGTGAGCCCACTACTACACTGGAGCTAAACGCTGGTAAGTTCACGATTGTAATGGCCTAAAGAGCTTAAATGATTTTAGCATGAAGATAGTTTTATTTTGTTGGATTGTGGAATAATAGAAAATGCAATTTCTGAAGGAGCCAAGATTCAATCCATCAGACAATTAAATATCAGGTAAGCAGAAATATTTCAGTGTACCCAGTGTTTACACCTTTGCTTAGCTTCTGTGTATCATATCCAATTTTTCTCGGTCGACACTTCTTCTCTTCTGACCCTGATGGTATACGTTTGGGAGACATATAAAGTCTTTCATCTTCCCTTCCTTTGTGACTTGTACCTCTTTTAAAGAAAGTAAACCTCACTTCCACCACCATCAGCCTTCCTGCGTCGTCTATATCTGTTGGTTGGTGTTTACAAATTAGCACTGGATTCTTTCATTTTAGATATTTTTCCCAAGCAGTTCTGTACTTCTGAAGTTTTCTGTTAATAGAGAAGATGGCACAGCGAGCTATGAGTTCGCTTACTGGTGGGAGGGAAATTATAGCAACGTCTGAGTGATTATTTTTAGTTCGGGAGCTAAATGTTGGTGTTAATTAACGTACGACACATTACACTACCGACCAACACAGAAAAACGCAATATAGCAGGCAATAAGGAAAGGGCTTAATCCCTTTAGATTGCCGAACACAAGTAATGCGGAAAATATCAGGAAGTATTGCAAACCCAATCTTATCCCCCTTCATTTTTTGAATATATTAATAGAAACTAGCTTAACGTGTAAAGAAACATATACGTGTGGCTTGAACAGGTAAACAAAACATGTTTCGAAGGTACCTAGCCAAAACTGCGGTCAATACTTGCGATCTAGTTGTTGCAGCTGATACTCTTTGAGCTCTATTTTTCTCAGATAAGACTCTGTACCACATATGCTAGTACATACGGTAGTATATTGATTCGCACTTTCACGCCACTGTTTTAACAGTATAATAATAATAATAATAATAATAATAATAATAATAATAATAATAATAATAATAATAATAATAATAATAATAATAATAATTGTACCAGCGGTACACCTCCACGCCGCTAATTCAAATATTGCGCCAGTTGAAACTCCTCTACAGGAGAACGCCTGAACTTTAACCAACTGTACTAATTCAAAGGTTTCTTGGAAGATGTCACTACTGTAAATTCTGAAGTGTTCTGAACTGTGTGTTTGTTTGCTCCATATCAAGAAATTTGAACATTCTCTAACAGATGTCTCTACCAAAACTAATATTGAACTCTGGTGTAAAGGAATGTACCTTCCTGAAGAAATTTGGTATTCATAAGTTTTGTCTTAACTAAATTTTGTTCTGTCAGTTGTAGGTTGGCAATATAATCCTTTCTTTCCGCCTGTTTTGAATGTAGCGAATCAGGAATTTCTGTAATTAATTTTCCACCAATAAGGTGTTTCTTCTTCGTCTGGTGTATTAGTTTTTGCTGTTATCCAATAAAATTTCGTGGGCGGGTTGTAATCATTCATGAAACGTCTCGAATTTTCCGCGAGGGAATATAAACTGCTGATTTTCTTGTCTCGGGGCCACTTCAGTAACATCTCTCCTAGTGTGTTTATGTAGCAGGGGGCGGGAAGCGCCTCTTTCTTCGGGCAGCCGTTCATCCATAAGGTAATGGCCGTTTAATAACTTTATTTCTTGCTAGCTCAGCAGTTTAACCCTCGGGGCAGGTTCGGAACTTTTCTCATGTAACCTATCTTTAAAATTTAATAGACACTTGGTAAAACTTCGTCTCTTTAACTATAAATTGGGATAGAGAGTGCTATACCCTCTCGAGCTCCCACTCTTATTGTTTTGAGGTGACTTTGTTTTCACAACCGTTTCTTCCTTTCTTAATGTAATTAAGTCTTCTTATACAAGTCACCTCTTTAGTATGGGATTAGCCCTTGTGTATGCGGCCTAGTGCCAAATAGGTTTTAAAAAATGTATTAGGAGAGCAAGTTACGCCTCCATTCTAATCAGAATTTTGGGCCATGTAATTGACCTGTTTCTTTACTGAATAGGCCTCAGTAGGTTGGGTATTATTACCCCTGTTCTTGTGTGCCTGGAGGGCAGATTGAAGGTGGAGTTTGTTGTGGCCTTCGATGGGCTTGAACTTTGAGAGCGGGTTTGCTCTTTCTTAAAATTTGGTTTCTGTGTGCCTCGAGGAGGCTTAACATGGTAAGCGGGAGCAAGTGCTCCTTGGCATGATTGGGGTTTTCTGCCCCTTTGTTTGAACTTGGTACATAGGTAAAGTTGTGCTCATAGATCAAGGTTCGTGTGTGTCGGGCTCAAAGCACAAATTTTGTACCGAAATAAAATTGTACGTTCTTAATTTATTGATCTGCTACTTGGTACCTGTTACATTCTGTTATTTGTTTATCTTGAAAAGAAAATATAACCTTTGTTAAAGTTTTAAATTAACTTTAATTTCGTAAGTTGAGACCTATTCCACCCGGCACCTTCTTTCACCTCTGCTGGTCCACCAAAACTCCGTAATAATAATAATAATAATAATAATAATAATAATAATAATAATAATAATAATAATAATAATAATAATAATAATAATAATAATAATAATAATACCATATAAAAGTAGACGAAGTCATAGGGATAAATGCAAATATAAGTTTGAGTAAGCACTTCATTAATTTATATAGGTTTTCAGACTGGAATCTAATGTATAGTAGTATACAAAGAAATTTTGTGTATGAATGAATGAATGAATGAATAAATAAATAAATAAATAAATAAATAAATAAAGAACAAAAGGAATAAAGCGTGGAATAGACAAAGAAAGACCGTCTGGTAATTTGATATATCCTCGAAGGTACTGTAACGGTACAAATCCCGTTACAAGGTGATATCTGTATTATTATTATTATTATTATTATTATTATTATTATTATTATTATTATTATTATTATTATTATTATTATTTTATCTGTGAGATTACTATTCTTGTATTATAATTATTATTCATTTCAATTCTGCAAAGCTTGTCGCTTGCGTTATTGTAGTTGTATGCATATATACGTGTGTGTAGATTAACACTAAAAACATGTGCAGTGAGAGTTGCTGTATATCAGATGTGGATGTGACATTGTTACATTGTGCAATACTGCTGGCGTTACTGCCAAGTCATCGCTACGTCATCGTGCTTATTTAGCGATGAGCTCACGTTCTGGGAGTTCCCTGCTGGGTGCTGCGGGCGATTTCACCATAGGGTGTAATATTTATCGCGAGGTGGGAGTAGATCATAGTTATTTCTGGAGATTACGTAGGTGTGTCAACCAGTCTATACAAGGTGGCTGCATATTGTAGCGTCAGTCATTATTCAATTGGAAGCAGGGGCCACAGTTGGTTGGAGTGTGAACGAGATGGAGAGGCCTCAGTCGGTCAGTCAACGAGAGTCAACGAGAGTGAACGAGCTGGAGAAGACTCAGTGAGCCATTAGTCATTGGTCGTTGAGAGAGTGAGGCCACAGTTGGTCTGTCACTTAGTTGAAGATACGGACGGAAAGGCTTACTATGGAGTCATAGAAGGATACACTTGCAATGAATTCCTACAATACACACTTACCAAGAAGTCATATGATATGGAGAAGAAGCAGTCACATGGATACATCACCAACTTAGGCTTGATACATCTACAGTAAACATCCCACTATCGGCAGCCCTGAAGATGGTTTTCCGTGGTTTCCCATTTTCACACCAGGCAAATGCTGGGGCTGTACCTTAATTAAGGCCACGGCCGCTTCCTTACAACTCCTAGGCCTTTCCTATCCCATCGTCGCCATAAGACCTATCTGTGTCGGTGCGACGTAAAGCCCCTAGCAAAAAAAAACATCAGTTCAGAGGAATACGTCTTATTTACACTCAAAGTGTTGAAGGTACAGTCAAGTGAACCAGTGACGAATATATTTCGTATAAAATTGTTAAATGTCCGGTCAAGAAGAATTCAAATTCATGCCCAGTTTCTTTCAGTTGCAATGTCATAATTTCATATTCTCATCTGTTTTAATCGCAGCAGTTCTCACTATTTTTTGAAATTATTTCAATATATTTTGTTCTATCAAATTAATTTAGCGTTTCATTCCCAGAATAGAATAACATAACCTCAAATTTAATGGGGAAACCGAACGCCAATCTCCTTTTCCCAGAACTTATATGGTATGTTGTCAAAAGTAAGCTTATTACCCCACACCCTAGAGATAGTCAAGGTTCTCATTCTATTATTGCTGCACTGAGTTGTAGCTGGCGCCCATCAAGTAACGTATGTGTAAGTAAGCAGGTAAGAACCAAGTGTGAGTACGAGGTCCAACGATTGTGTATTTTATTTACTGAATATTAATTTTCATATGTTTCAATTTAAATTCAGATTAGTATGTTTCCAAGTAAGTAAACGAATCAGGAACAAATTTACTTGAGCAGGTAAACAAAACATGTTTCGAAGGTACCTAGCCAAAACTGCGGTCAATACTTGCAATATAGTTGTTGCAGCTGAAACTCTTTGAGCTCTATTTTTCTCAGATAAGACTCTGTATGATTGACCGCATATGCTAGTACATACGGTAGTATATTGATTCGCACTTTCGCACTACTGTTTTAACAGTATAATAATAATAATAATAATAATAATAATAATAATAATAATAATAATAATAATAATAATAATAATAATAATAATAATAATAACATATATTCCGTTGAGGTCTTC
Source organism: Anabrus simplex (assembly GCF_040414725.1). Taxonomy (NCBI): domain Eukaryota; kingdom Metazoa; phylum Arthropoda; class Insecta; order Orthoptera; family Tettigoniidae; genus Anabrus; species Anabrus simplex. The sequence continues at coordinate 134,234,252 of NC_090272.1, forward strand.
ACTCGCAACCCTGAGCTGGGACCCTTACCAGATGATACACACCGGGTCAGTGAGCTCTGGGACTCGCATAGGCAGGGGCGCCACTCTCTGGGTAGTGCTGCCTCCGAAGAGGGTCCCTACCTGCTACCTGTAATAATAATAATAATAATAATAATAATAATAATAATAATAATAACATATAAAAGTAGACGAAGTCATAGGGATAAATGCAAATATAAGTTTGAGTAATCACTTCATTAATTTATAGAGGTTTTCACACTGGAATCTAATGTATGGTAGTATACAAAGAAAATTTGTTTATAAATAAATAAATAAATAAATAAATAAATAAATAAATAAATAAATAAATAACGAACGAAAGAACGAAAGGAATAAAGCGTGGAAGAGACAAAGAAAGACCGTCTGGTAATTGGATATATCCTCGAAGGTACGAACTAGACTGATGATGAGTAACGAGATATGTATGAATTCATCTGTCATTCGCAAATGCAACTCGTCTACATCGAATGCACGGACAGCGTATTCAATCAAATGAGGACAAAATCAAAGTTGGTCTCTTCCGTCCTCAGGGATATGGACGGACAAAATTACACAGACATACAATCTGTATTACATGACTATCAGATGACTAATGAACAGTTGGTGCAACCAAAACGATAGAGAATGATTATAGCGTGAAGCGAACATTGTACGTCATTAGAAGCAGCAAAGAATGATGGAGACTGTTCTTTTAGGAGGGAAAAGTACAAGATTATTAGTCCTATGTAACAACTTCGTGTTTTCATCATCTAGCGGAAATAAGTAGCACCACAACAGACGTAGCACAGCTCAGCCAACAACTGTCAGTCACTGTTGTGTTACTGTTAATCCGTAGGGTTTCTGGACATTACAGGGCATCAAATTTTCTTTCTTCCGTCTCGGAGCACCGTAGGCCTAGGTCATTCTGCTATCTTTTAGGATTTCTTTACCCTAATTCTTCGAGTACTTTCTCCTTCTTGTGTTTCTTATCATTTCAGTAACCTTTGTTACCTTCCTGATTAAAGGGGACAGATGATCACAAGGTTATACACCTTGCAAAGATAATTATGACTATAATTATCGCTATTCCAATGATGATTTAACAGTATTTCCATACGTGGAAACTCACCGTTGATGGACTGTACAATAAAAAAAAAATTAATCGGAGAGTATTTCCCATAGATATTACAACGCTTATTCGTGGCAAAATTAGGGCCCAAGTACTCATTTAACCACAACTTTAAAACTATACAATTACGCGATAGTAAAAATGACAGCCAATCATAAAAAATTTGACTAATATAGTAGTATTAATAGCAAATATGGAAGCAGTAATAAGAGTAAAAATTTTCCTAAAGAATGTTCAACATTTCAATAGAAGTGAAAATAAAAATATAACAAAATAAAATGAATTGTAGTGTGAGTCTCATGCTAGAAAAAGCGGAAGAAATCATGGGAGACGAATATAATAAGAACATCAATAACCAGAAAACTAAGGTGGTGATATATGATAAAGAAGAAGTCTCAAAAGTAAAAATCACAGTGAAAGGGGAATCTTTAGATGAAGTGAGAGATTTTAATTACCTGAGAACCAAGGATACAAAAGATGTTAGAACTAATAAGGAAGTAAGAAGTAGTATCAATCAAGCAAAACCTGCATTTAATACAAAGAAAAGCCTCTCTACCACAAATAGCGTCAGTTGGTATGGAGAGCTTCATGTTTATTGTCTGTTTTATAATATTATTATTTCTCAGAAAAGCAGAGAAGAAAGAGATTCGTATTCATTGTCTAGCTCGTTGATTGCAACATAACATCATCGGTGACTTTTTGTATCGTGTTGTACGTATTAAATTTTTTTTCGTATAATGGATTCGATTGATGAAACAATTTGATTTTTTTTAATTTCCACACATTTTCGTGACTCTGATGTGATATACGCGTAATGTTATAGTATCCGAATCAATGTGTTGTTAGCAGTCGAAGCAAAATGAATCATCTCGTAGCCAAGAGGAAACCTGTTAGGATGCTATTTACGAAGGGTTATAATCTGCGTACTGAAGCATTATCGAGTGATAATGTTAATAATGCAGAAGTGAAATTTGATTCTCAATAAGGGATGTTCTCAAAAGAACGCAGACACAGGAAAAGTATTATGACCTACCCCCAAGAAAGCAGGTGCTAATAAGTGTGAAAACTACGACACCATTACTTAAGTATCTCATGCTTACAACATTTTAACACGTGTTAGTTACAGAAGAATGGAAAGACAAGTTGAAGCTAAGCAGTTTTGTTTTCAGAAATAATGTAACAACACGTGAAGCTCCATCTGTATAGGGCAAATGATTTTCATTACTCGAATATTACTTCCTTACAACCATTCTTTATCACCAAATTTTAAATTATTTTGTAGAACAAACATCTGAAAATGGTCAAATTTTCTGTTGTTAGGATTCAGTCTGCCCTTCAATAAACTATGCTTTATGAGATTCCTTGCAGATGAAAATCGGGGGACCTCGCTGCTCCTTAGTAACAGGCAGCACACCACACACACACTCTCGTGTGTTCCCACAATAGCACAGGGGCTTAATAGTGAAGCTGGCGGGCACAGTGCTAATACCGGATTCAATGGCTCGCAATATCACTGGAACAATATTCGCCGTAATGAGGGAGACCCGGACTTGAATGGCACAACGACGACAGTGCGGAGCTGCAGGGTGCCTTGACTTTAGACGGCTGGATGGTCGGCAATAAGGAGCGCTCAATGGCACACGTTATCGACAAACAAGACCTTCATTCGCTCTGCATCTTGTCCTTTAAGTAAATCAACTTACCCACCACGTTCTCAAACACTGCGGGCGCATTTGCTCTCCGTGCGAGGTAGTGGCTCTCTCACTCTATTTGTCGTGCTGATTAAGTGCCGAGATTCTGATATTGTAATGAAAGCTAAGATCGGCTCCAACTCATTACTAGTGCTCGGAAGTTGAGGAAAAGTTCTTTGTCTCTCGAGTGTTCAAAGACGAGGCCCATCGTAGTATATGTACAATCTGGGTCATTGTAGACCTGAAAATGGTGGGTTTTATTTGTTCTTTTTCGCCTTTTGCTGCTTTTGTGGTTTATAGGTCCTTCTTAGACTGTTTTAGATCTTAATGGCTTTTTTTCACAACTTCTTTGGACTACATTTGAACTACACTTTCTCAATTCGACTCACCATTAGTTCATCCATCACCTCTCAATTATATTTTCTGTAGTAAGAAAGGAAATGAAATTAAAATGAAAAAAGAAACTAATGCTTGACAACACCAGGAGTATCAAATTATCTGCAAGATGAGTGAAATACTGAAAGGAGAAAATTCTGATGTGTTTTCGAAGAGGAAGGCCTCACTTGCTTCAGATATGAACCCTTCATATCCGTTCATGTGGAGAGAAGTTTGTTGATGTTTCACAACGTGCTGTCCAAAAACCGATGATCCTTTACACCTAAGAAGTTGGAGACGACTATTGTGATAAATTGCAAAGCCGAATGAGGTAAGATTTCCGAATTGCAATTTCTCTAAACCTAGTGTGATTAAGCCAAATCTGATTCCAGTTACAGTATACTAATGTCAATTTCATTTTCCAGGATGTCCATTGTGGGTTCGCTGAATTTATTCTAGGTTAAAAAGAAAACCATTTCATTCTAAATTCTGCAGGTACTTATTTTATCACACATGGAATTGCTTTTTAAAAATTATGCCAATCTTAAAAATATACAATGTCTGAAAATATTTCACTCATATGTATTTACATTGCATGTTGAATACCTAGTATTTTGCATTTTAAAACATTATATTCAGTCATTAAATATCTAATTAAAACCAAAATTATGAGTGAATTTGAATCACATTTTTTTACATCCTTCTTGGATATTCTTGGACAATTTATACGTCTTCAATTTTCAAGCCCTCCTCACTACAGTCTAGTCGTGCATGGGGTGAATACTTCATTTTCCAAACAAAATAAGGATACAGTTCTTTCACGGAAATCTTGTTTTCAAGGACATATGAGGACCAAACTTCTCCTATGTTTCCAATGTTAGTTCCTGAATTCCCAGTATGCTCAGCTCCAAAACCACTGAAGCCTGAGTAATACCATTTATTCTGATTTTCTATGCCTCATGGTATACAAGTTCAACGTAATATTGAAATACTGGCGATGGTAGGATCCTGTAGAACGTTTTTTTTCATATCTTAATTTTTTTTGAAAATTGTATGAGTATTTCTCTTATTTACGGCCAAATATGAATCGGAAATTAATACATTTATACATATTATTACAAAGGGAAACACCGGGCGAGTTGGCCGTGCCCGTAGAGGCGCGCGGCTGTGAGCTTGCATCCGGGAGATAGTAGGTTCGAATCCCACTCTCGGCAGCCCTGAAAATGGTTTTCCGTGGTTTCCCATTTTCACACCAGGCAAATGCTGGGACTGTACCTTAATTAAGGCCACGGCCGCTTCCTTCCAACTCCTAAGCCTTTCCTATTCCATCGTCGCCATAAGACCTATCTGTGTTGGTGCGACGTAAAGCCTCTAGAAAAAAAAAACCAAGGGAAACTGGAATATATATGTTTAAATTTCGAAAGACATATCTGGAGGACTTCCTGAGCTGATCGTAACAAAATCTGAAAGTTTCAAGCTGAGAAACGTAAATTTATTTTGAAGGCATATTTATGATATCCTGTAATTTCATCGACCAGAATTCTTATCCATATTAGGGTATTCAAACTTTTGTTTGAATTCCTTGGATTTTTATGACAGTGCAACCAACAGGAAGAATGAAACTTTCTCTTTCGTATGAGGTATGTTCCGAAACTATGAAGGACGTATTTAAAGAATCACGAGTACAACCTTCAAAGCTAACACAATACAAGAATGAAAGAGGGAGTGAATTTGTACAAACAAACAAACAAACAAACAAACAAACAAACAAACAAACAAACAAACAAACAAACAAACAAACAAACAAACAAACAAACAAACAAACAAACAAACAAACAAACAAACAAACAAACAAACAAACAAACAAACAAACAAACAAACAAACAAACAAACAAACAAACAAACAAACAAACAAACAAACAAACAAACAAACAAACAAACAAACAAACAAACAAACAAACAAACAAACAAACAAACAAACAAACAAACAAACAAACAAACAAACAAACAAACAAACAAACAAACAAACAAACAAACAAAAAAACAAACAAACAAACAAACAAACAAACAAACAAACAAACAAACAAACAAACAAACAAACTGTACCCGCTCAAAGCCTGAGTCCCAACCAGCATTTATCTCAGGGAGTGTTACGGTCCGAATCCATCGCAACTACTACTCAATAAAATATAAATGTTTTGAGATATAAGATCTCAAACTAAATGTAAGGGCGCCATCCAATCAGTACTACAGGGTTGAACGGGACACTCTAATCTTTATCTTTAAGGCTCATCATAAAACACACAAATTTATATATATATATTCAGATCAAAGGGAAATTATGAAGGCTCCGTCCTAGGAATGGGGACGGATATTTAAACGGTCACCAAGGGTTTAATATTCTACAAGAACAAGAACCTGGAACTGTTTCCTAGCAAATGCTAAAGGAGCATTTTATTTAAGTAATCAAATGAAATTTTACACACAATCAAAATCTGTTGACCCTTGATTTGCCGGTAATTTGGCAAATTATTCCTGAAAGATGATTACATAATATTTGTCACTTTTGACCACCCTTCCATTTTGGTGGTAGAACCGTTGATATCTGAAGGTATCAGATTTACCTTCGTTAACACCATGACCCTATTTGATCATGGACCAATAACCTGTTGGCTAAGTAGGCGCGATCACATGGACCATGTTATCGCCTCTACTTTAATTGAGATGAGACCAACCCGGGAAATTACAAACTCTCCCCGGGTTCCTAACCAAGATATGCTAATCGTTAGTTGAAGGAATACGACAAAGGGACTCTAACCTAATGGTCCAGATGTAGGGATTTGCCTTCATTTACACAATTTAACTTAACTTATTATTTACAACCAATTGACATTATTCCGTTAATTCGCCAGCTGACTTCCCTAGTATTATCCATCATCAGCCTCCGAAATAATAAGAAAAATAAATAAAAAAATATTTTATTAAATATTATTATTATTATTATTATTATTATTATTATTATTATTATTATTATTATTATTATTATTATTAACATTATCTGTGGAGATCATGATTATCGTAACCCGTAATCATCCTCGGACTAATATTTCAACCTTTCGCGATTTTATTTTATTTTCATCTGAAATAAATAAAAGTACCTTCGTTGATAATTCTTCTTCTCCTTCTTCAAATATTCTCATTATTATTATTATTATTATTATTAGTTAAAAATATCAAATTGTTCATTTCAACTCCCAACATCATAATTATGTTCAAATTTAAAAAAAAGTAAATTCTTCCAAAAATAAAAAGTACCTATTTTTATTTTTATTATTATTATTATTATTATTTTTAAAAAAATATTATTTTCGCCTGTTACACGGTAGTCCACTCTTAATCTGTTTAACGCATAACCCCTTTTACAATTCCTATTTATTTTGGCACTAATCAATCCAGATATGATTTACTCGGAATATTATTATTATTATTACTTCTTTCGAGAATCTTTATTTTTATTCCCCATCTTTATAATTTGGTCACATACGTTCTCTCCCAAACAGACATCACCAAGATCCGAATTCACATCGGTCAGGACATACTAGTGTTCGAATCCGCCACCTCATTTTCGTACTGCCGTTAATTCATGGAGACCCTATGCTCCTAAGACAATTCTCAAATCCCATAACACCTCGCAGTTGGGCAAATACCTCCAATCTCTGCAAGTGTTAAATTATTCCTTCCTTTTTCCATTTTTGAAGTCCATTTATCCATTGGAACTCTTCAAAACATTTTCACCAATTAACCCTCGGTGTGTGGACTCTATTCTACCACTCAATACACCGGTATATAAATACAACCTCTATGTGGGCCTTAAGATCCATCTATTTCTTCATCAACACCAGTACAATTCACTTTCACTTCGGGCCGGATTTCTGTCCCACAAAACTCCAAATCTCAACCTTTGGCTCAAATCCCTCTGGATCTCAAACATAGCGTGACCATATTATAACAGTGCCTATCTCGTTTCTACCAAAATTATTTATGATTATTATGGAGTCCAAAAAAACGTTAAATCAAACATTTAGTGTTAAAACAAATTATAATTATTCACGGCACCGGTGATCTCCACATTTAAATTACTTTAATTTGCAATCATACTATCCAACTAGGCCCGTGCCTTTATTCTCAAAGATTATTATTAAACACGCCTTTACACATTACCAAATTCTAATGTCCTACTTCGACCCTTGTACAGACTATTATTATTTTGTCCACTGGCGAACTTCGCGATGTTTACACACATATCAATGGACTTCACTCCGTCCCACAACAATTTAATCACTTGGCAATCCTACCTCTGGATTATCTTAACAACATGCCTGAATATCTATAAAAGTTCCGATAACGGAAACCCACTTTGGAAGCACTTCTAAATGAATATTTACATTATCTTTACGTGAAACGTGCTCCATATTATAGCAAACAACTCAAGCACTTGAATGAACAACTCAACCCTACTATACTCTATTTAATAATCAAAATTATGGTGAGTGCTTGATCTACTCTACATATTAATTTGTCCCTTTGTCTATCTATCTTTGAATTTATACGAGCCGTAACGGCTCGTTTCACAATCAAGTTACCATGATAAAATATGATTTCCTCCCCCTAACGATAGCTATCTATTAATGCATTAAAAGGTACTCAACTCTGCCATTGTAGTCTGCTAAAACCGGACGAGAAGCCATAGCCCCTCCGGTTTTTAGCAATGCATCTCGCTGGTATTCATGCCAGCTTGAAGAATTAATCCTTGACCCTTTCCAACTTTACACATTCTGAATAAAAACAAATAAATTAACTGTTGCACTTTGGAATAATTTCCACCCTAAATTCTATTCACAAATTTTACACTCTCGGCCTTGTATCTAGCCCACTTAATGTAAATTTACATTCTTCATTCCTTTCCCGGACACTAGGAACGTGGGATACCTCGGGATCCCCTTTACAACGGCCCGTGCGCGCACTTGAATTTCCCGTCTCACGTTCGTGTAGCTGACCAGGTATCAGTTTGGAATCGACTGTTTACTAGGTGACATAAACACTCGTGACCGTTCTCATGTAACGCACTTCCTAATCTGTTGGTAGAATCTCACACTCCGTAAGTTATGATTTACTGAGTCCTGTCTATTTGAAACACTTCATACTAGTATACTGCTCCATACTGTACTATGAGCTACATCACGTCATGAATCACTGCACTATGTAACAATATAATACTTCGAACTCTACTTTGAGTAAGTACACACTCGCACCCCTGGCGTAGTCACTGCTCGAACACACTGTCAAAAGTAGTCACGTACCACGGGCGTGGTATCCGCCCGAACACTTTGTCAGAAGTACTTTTTGCACACCACTGGCGTGGTCACGGGTCGAACACAATATCGGAAGTACTTTCGCAGCCCTGGCGTGGTGACCGCTCGAACACGATATTAGAAGTACTTCCGTCCTAGTGTACGACCTCATATTTATACTTGTATCCCCTCTCTTCCGAGTTCAACGGAGGTCATCTTGGAACGCACAGTCCCGATATCTTCATACGACAGCTTGCGGTTTGGCCGGTGGCTTAAATATATGATCCAATGATGTAATTATGTTCTCAAATGCTCTATACCAATTCTCAACGATTATCGTTCGCTGGTAATGGATATATTCGCGAATTTAGCTACCGTAACCCGGCTCGGGGTTTCGCGCTCTATTGTGGCGTCCTTTGCCTTCAGCCAACCAACGAATAGCGTCCATGAATTCTCAGAATTACACCATGCAATCTCCCGCAATTATTAACTTTATATAAGTTAGTATAGTAAGGCTCCTAAATTCCACTTTATTGTGAATCGATACTTGACTTTTTTTTATAAGTTTAATCCACGGAGTTAGCCTCGCTAGTGCTTCTTACAATACGAAGTTGTCACCTTGCTTTGGTCAAGTGAATTTTTCCATTGGTCCACCTTACCCATGTGACCGGGAAGGCTCATATTTTTTTCTTCTAGTGCCAACCCCGTGTCCCACTCCGGCTAGTTACATGGAGATACCTCGCCATCATTTCTCAGAATTTTGCACACGGCTCCCTGCGCTGTTGCTACTACCAAGACTGCCCCGGGCTAGGAAAACTTTGGCAACAAGTTAGGCTCTCTCTTTCCTTGTTGTTACAAATTCTGAGAAACCTAATTCTGTCCCCCCATTGTGTTTGTTAATCTCACTGGAGACAAGAGTCTGTGGTATGGTGAAACCTGCCATCTCGGCCTGGCCTGTTCTTACTGTCTGTACAGTAAGATACTATTTATTCTGAACATGAAATATATATTCCTCATTAATTCCTCATAGTTTCAATTGCATGACGCTTATCATACCCCCACCAGGGTGCAAAACAAACAAACAAACAAACAAACAAACAAACAAACAAACAAACAAACAAACAAACAAACAAACAAACAAACAAACAAACAAACAAACAAACAAACAAACAAACAAACAAACAAACAAACAAACAAACAAACAAACAAACAAACAAACAAACAAACAAACAAACAAACAAACAAATTAATTTTAATGCGCTTGTAACGCATTCTACATATAGAATAAAATTTCGCGGTATGATTTGTAGTTTATAATAAAGCATCGAAATAAACAGCAACGAGAACGAAACAACAACAACAATTTCGAAAATTTTCCCCCCACCTCGGGCTCATCTATTTTCAAAATGACTTATCCGACGTGTGTTACTGGGTGATTTCTCTTCTCCAAATTATCCCAGTCCAGGGGATTATTGGAGAAATGGCTCTTCTCCATTTCTGTCCATCTCTTATATCCTCCTCTCGAAGTCTTTTCTCCGTTATTTATCCATAATTCCAATCCTCCATATCAGATTTCGAATTCCTCTAATTTCTTTTTCCTCATGTATATACATTAACCGTTACAGATAGGTCTTATGACGATGATGGAATCGGAAAGGGCTAGGAGGGAGAAGGGAGCGATCGTGGGCTTAATTAAGGTACAGCCATAGCATTTGCCTTGTGTGAAAATGGGAAACCATAGAAACCATATTTAGCGCTGCAGGTAGTGGGGATTGAACCGACTACCTCCCGAATGAAAGCTGACAGTTACGTGACCCAAATCGCATAGCCATTTCCTTGGTTAACATATGACCATGAAATTGGAGAATTTTATTATTTGTTGGAAAATTGCTGGTAGCCTGACACTTATGCTTACCTATTTGGGGGTAGACACATTGGTACTAAGCATTTTTCTTCAGGACCACATTTTGATGGAGTCGATCATTTTTAATCTGGACCCCGTAAGATCTACGTTTCAACACCGATTCGTTTCATCTTTAGCTTTACTGAAATGGAACAATATTTCAAATTAAAAAAATCTACCTATGACAACTATTTTTAATGGAAATAAGTTTATTGAACAGGAAACAGTTAAGGAAATCTTATGTAATTTAATAATACGTACTTAGATTCTGACAGACATTGATAAGAATTAAGTTGAGTTAAAGTTTAAGCAATTTACTTAACACTAGAATTGTTGTGAGAGATACCTGTTGGTAGTGGTGGTGATTTTTACTTTAACTAAAAGTATAGCCGGTTAAGTAGCCTCTCTGCCGGGCTGAGTGGCTCAGACGGTTGAGGCGCTGGTCTTCTGACTCCAATTCGGCAGGTCCGATCCTGGCTCGGTCCGGTGGTATTTGAAGGTCCTCAAATACGTCAGCTTCGTGTTGGTAGATTTACTGGCACATACAGATATCATGAGGGACAAAATTCCGGCACATCGGAGTCTCCAAAAACCGTAAAAAAGTAGTTAGTGGGACGTAAGCCCAGTAACATTATCATTAGCATCCTCTCTTAACTCTAAGCAGACGACCTCAATGGCGCAGTCGGTTAGTCGTTGTCCATCTGTCCCCAAGGTAAAGAGTGTGATTTAAGTATTCTCGGGTGTTCAAATGTGACAACTCTCTGTCACTGGAATTTACATATTCGTAAACATTTGGGACCATCTTTATTGGTGCATTAAGCCAATGATGAGTTCACACAAACATGTTGTTCCTGTGGTAAAATACTTGTTATATCTGATGTTTTTCCACCCTGGTGGGGTTGCTGATCTGAACTTGACCCGGATTTATGGGCGGATGCCCTTCCTAACAGGTGGTAGTGGTAATGGTGATGGTAGAGGTGGCGGTTGTTTTAAGGGGAAGTACAACTGGGCAACCATCCTCTATTCCCACTGCATGGGCATAGTTCTCCTCAGCAACGGCTGAGATCCCGGAAGAGCTTCTTGAGGACATGTGAGGTGCTTAGTGTCTCACCAGAAGGAGGTAAGGCTGAAGCTGTGGGATAAGAGGACCCTTCACCTTCGCGGATGGATGCCAGCTGCTGAGCATTTACCAGGGATAACTTGAAGAAGTGGGAGTTCAGTACAAGTGATACAAGATGTGAATGTGGACAAAACAAACCACGAGCCACAGGCTTCAGTGCCCTCTGTGTCCAACATCTTGGACAGAGGATGATCTCTTACCAGCCACTCAGAGTGCATCGGACATTGCATAATACTGGGCATGTGTAATATGGTCTCACATGTTGTGTTCCGTGTGCTTCAAAACGACAATTGTCACGAAGGGTGTGAAATGAAAGACTTCCTAGGACTCTAATACTGTAATACCGTCGGGGTGGCAAAAGAACAAGAGTTGACCGAGAGTAGTCGGATGGAATAGATGGAAGTGAGGGGCTGGAACAGGCAGATAAGTGGAAGCAATGCCTGGACTCAACTAAAGATCCCGTAGTCGCCTACCCACGATCACAAGGTAAGAGCTCCTGGGGTATTCTACCGCCCTCACCCCCCAGGGGGAGCCCTTCCTAACGCCAATAATATGTTGAGGAATGTGTTCACTATTGTTATCATTGTTCTTCTTATTTGTAATATTACGACAGTGTGCACAAAAACATGATGCACAACACCCCAGCCCCCCACCACACAAGCACTAGCACTATTTCTTTCTGCCCTTTTGCACTATTCACTGAGGTGGCACTGCATGTCGACTTGGTCGTATGCCTTTCCTGTGCACATGAACAGTTGCGTTTTAAGACGAACAAAAAAACACAAACACCGAGTCCGAGGAAAGAATCATACGCAGTTAAAATTCCTGGTCGTCCCAGGAATATCTGGGGTCTTCTGAATCTAAGGCCAATACTCTGACCATACATCCAAGGAGATGGACATACACAAAAGGAAATATTGGAACAATTCATTGAAACACTTAATCAAACAAACAATCCCATTGATCTGCAGTTAGGGCAGTCGCCCAGGGTGGCAGATTCCCTATCTGTTGTTTACCTAAACTTTTCGTAAATAATTGAAAATGATTTGGGAATATATTGAACATCTCCCTTGGTAAATTATTCCAGTCCCTAACTCCTCTTCCTACAAACGAATATTTGTCCCAATTTCTTCTCTTGAATTCCAAATTTATCTTCATGTTGTGATTTCCTACTTTTAAATACACCACTCAAACTTATTCGTCTACTAATGTGATTCCACGCCATTTCTCCCATGACAGCTCTGAACATACCATATAGTCGAGCAGCTCGTCTCCTTTCTCCCAAGTATTCCCAGCCCAAACTTTGCATCATTTTTGTAACGCTACTCTTTTGTCGGAAATCACCCAGAACAAATCGAGCTGCTTTTCTTTGAATTTTTCCACTTCTTGAATCAAGTAATCCTGGTGAGGGTTCTGTACACTGGAACTATACTCTAATTGAGGTCTTACCAGAAACTTATATGCCATCTCCTTTATATCCTTACTACAACCCCTAAATATCCTCATAATCATGCGCAGAAATCTGTACCCTTTATTTAGAATACCGTTTATGTGATTACCCCAATGATGATCTTTCCTTATTTCAACACCTAATTACCTACAGTGATCCACATAAGTAACTTTCAATCTCTCAACACAGCAATTAAACCTGAGAAGAATTTTCCTATTAGTGAGACTCACAACCTGACTTTTAACCTTTATCATCATACCATTGCTGCTATCCATCTCATAACATTGTCGAGGAGTTTTTTGAGTTGCTTAACTTAGCCATGCGGATTTCACAGACATATTATGTACACATATTTTCCTGCCATTCTCTTGCCTGTGTGGATGTCCCCAAAAAGTCCTCCAATGATCCAGATTATGCTCTTTCAGATATTATACTTTGATGTGTTGGATAATGTCTATTCCTACACGCGGTGCTCCTGGATCATCCAACACTGACCTGAACATCACCCTCAGCGACCGGACATGTTTTACGGGATTTCCTGGATAGTATAAGGAGCGATCGAAAACTTCCGTGCGACGGCCGTACAGTCCAAAATCACCGTGAGCATTGAGCCACTCATCCCACCTACACACCAGGTTGAAGGTCGTCGTGTGGTAAAACACCGGGTCTTGTTGCGTGAAGAAATCCGTAGCAGCCTGCTGCACATCCTCGTCCGACAGGAAGCGTCGACATTTCAAGGCCTTTTTGAGGGGACTGAAGGCGTGATAATCGTATGGGGAGAGATCAGAACCATAGAGCGGGTGATTGAGTGCCTTTCAATTGAGTTGGCGTGGGATGAGGCTGGCCTCCCGGATCGATCGGCGACCGGTGTGGAAACGGACTCGGACGGAACTTGGTGCACCATTCCACAGCGGTGGTTTTGGACAGACATGCTGCCCCACACACAGTCTTCATTCTCGATAAATGTCCACCGGTGTTTGTCCTTCGGCAGACTGTTTGGACGCATTTGATAAAAACGTCACCGTTGTCATGTGGCTGCATTTAATGCACGCATCTCGGCACCACACGACTGCCACACTAATCCCCTTGCCTACATATCCGTGCTTATATACCGGCATCGGAGTCGCGCTACGTTGCATCCGCTGCAGCAACGCCCTCAAACGGAAACTTTTTGATCACGCCTTATAGTAGAAAGAAGGTTTTCAACATATTACAGCACATTTCAGAGCAAATCAAGGAAACCTTTCGGACCTATCTTGAGAATCCTTTAACTCGGCACTGAAGGCATGAAAAGATCTAATAAATAATGAGAATGTTTGTCGATTCCCTATTTCATGTTTTTGTGGTGGTTGATGTGCTTTGCGGACGGAACGAGGTGCGTACTGAGACAAACATGAACATCCGGTCAGAGGAATTAAACATTAGTGGCTAAATACCCCCACCCCCCAGGATCCTCTGAAACGAAGCCGTATCTCGTCCAGACATAGAGGGAGATTTACTTATTACTAATGGGTGAATTTTAATGACCTAAAATATTAGAAATTTTCAAGCAAATATGACCCAAAAATCTTTGATATATGACCGAAAAAGGAAAAATATGACCTCATATTATAATTGATTAATTTAGGCCTATAAATGAACATTTGCCAGTTCTATTTGTTATATTCAGTTTCCGTCAATCACAAAGTACTTTTTTGTATTCAGATATGGCAGCACACGTATTCTGAAAATCAAGCTATGGATGATGATCTGACAAAGTATTTAACTAGTTCTGAGTCGGCAAATTTCTATAAAAATGACGATGAGAATATACATAGCCGGTCTCAGTACTACTTTCCGGCAGTGAAATTTCACTGGAGGGTCATATGCATTTTCATATTGTCGAACTCGAACTCTCTTCGGTAGTCAGACAGAATGATTTTGTACCTGGAGAAACTCCGCTGTACGTGACACAATGTTATGGGGGCTTATATGAACAAGGTTATGTCCTCCGGAGGATACTGCAGCTGAAAATCCCCAAATGTTATATGGTATCCACAAAGAATGTCAATTATCTTAAAAAGCATAGAGTAACCTTCATTTGAGAATAGGACTCTTTGCAGTTTATCAGAATTTTTTTCAGGCACTTCACCCTTTTCTTTCTTTAAATCACGCTCAATGTTCTTCACAACATCCAACGTATCACTTAGTGGAAACTCCACAGTTTCAAGACGAGTGTTTGCTCTTGGTATCACACCGAATTGCGATGATATGAACGCCAAATTTCCGACCAAGGTGGCAGAAGTACATCAATTTTGCACAATCCTGACAGATGATGAATAGCAAGGAGAACCGTCTTGAAGGAGACATAATTGCTGCAGTAATATTGAACAGCGCCGAGCCAAGTTCCCCAACGAGTAAGGACAGGCTGAGGTGGAAGAGACGGTGTAGGAGCAGTTACTTTCAACTTCTGAACTCGAAGGAGAGCCTTCAGGAATATTTTCTTGCCATTTACAATTAACTTATCTACTTCAGGGTAGTTGACCCGAACCCCTTCGGCCACTCTATGCAAAGCATGGGTAAGGCACGTTACGTCATTTTCGGATAAAGTAGATTTAGTCCATGGCTGCCTTCTTCATGAACGGGGTGGTATCAGTTACAAGAAGTAGTATGTTGTTTCTTTTAACCCCATCTGGCCACAGTAAATTCATAGTATCATCAAACAGCACTGCAATGGAGGAATGATTTACTTTCTCTAAAAACCGCACACGTCAGGAGAAACACATTACCGGGCTTGTCATCTTTCAGAATGCCAATAATTACGTTATCTACGTACCTCCCATTTACGTCAGTTGTTTCGTCCAATAAAACCAATATCTTGTGGTTGAGAACTTCAGATCTTATCTTATTTAAAAAGATCTTCGTAAATACTCAAGAGATAAAATGTTCTCAAAGTTGATTCATTGGGAATAGGTTGACTGATATATAAGAAGGACCTGAAGCTGGTATTGTTCAGTTTATTCAAGGGAATATTTGAAGTAATGACCATCCTGCAGAGATCCTTACAGGCGGAGCAGTAGCTGCACATGAGACCCTTTCAAAAAGCAAACGCTGCCTATTCTCTGCCACGGAAGATTTTATTAAACACTTCTGATCTTTAGTTGTAGCGCAATGTTGTTGCACATTAAAACGTTTCTGAACACATACCTTCACTGCACACAATTTACCATATAAAATGACACCATCACTACTAAAATTCTGTCCTCCGAATTCCTTAACAAACTGCCTTCATTTCACACTCTCTTAACACTTCGATTTAGGCGTGTTGAAACTACACTGAAGAACTGGTCTCAAAACAACAAGCCAGACAGTCCTCTATTTTCTAGGAAACAGAAATACCAATTCATTAGCTACGTATGCACCCCAGGATGCCTTTCTCCTGAGTATCGTCAATAACTTTGTGCTACTCATTAGGAAATTCCAAGAAGATCTCTTGTTCATAATTCCAATTACCTGCTACCTGCACATTCCCCCATACAGAGTAATATTCAGTCTACAAATAGACTCCCTAACTATTACAGCAAGATTCCCTCGCTGAATAGCTTGCCACAAAAATTCACTCAGTATGAAAATCCTTAGAATATGACAGGAAATATGACTTTATTGCGCGTCAAGCAGAAATATCACCAATATCTTAAATTTGTCCAAAATAGGACTCTTCAAGCACTGTTGGCAGCCATGAAGATGGTTTCCCATTATCATACCAGGCAAATGCTGGAGCTGTACCTTAATTAAGGCCACGACCACTTGCTTCCCACTTCTAAACCTTTCCTATCCCATAGTCGCCATACGACCTATCTGTGTCGGTGTGACGTAAAGCAACTTGTAAAAAAATCACCCACTTCTGCGATGCATATTCGAACTTTCAAGGATGTCCGAAAGGAGGTCTCTAACAAGTGCTTATATCTTCACAGAGCTGTTTCATATTAATCTTCCTAACTTGACATGCTTTACTTCAAACTGAACTCATGTAGTTTTTCTGCAGCACTGTTGTTGAAAAATGAAGGACAGTAGATAACATACGACACGTCAACTTTTCCTGAATCACGCGATGTCACGTATGATACTGACTTTTAATAACCCTAGTTCAACGCTATATTGTACTTTGGACTTGTGGCGATGTCAGCAATGAACAGTTTGGCTGTATGATGTGAATTGGGCGTGATAATGAATTATTCAAACCACGAAGTGGCAGTCATGCATTTGATGTGCCAACTAGCCACATGTAATGCACCAAAGCAAAACTCTCTAAGCCGTTCGCGTCCCTAATAGACATTTTCCAGAGATGTAAGCATTTTAGTGATGACATGGACATCTACGAGATAATTTTTTTTGCTTGTGGCTTTACGTCGCACCGACCGACACCGATAGGTCTTATGGCGACGATGGGATAGGGAAGGGCTAGGAGTGGGAAGGAAGAGGCCGTGGCATTCATTAAGGAAAAGCCCCAGCATTTGCCTAGTGTGAGAATGGGAAACAACGGAAAACCACCTTCATCAAAACCAAACCAATCAAACACTACTGATCTGCATTTAGGGCAGTCGCCCAGGTGGCAAATTCCCTATCTGTTGTTTTCCTAGCCTTTTCTTAAATGATTGCAAAGAAATTGGAAATTTATTGAACATATCCCTTGGTAAGTTATTCCAATCCCTAACTCCCCTTTCTATAAACGAATATTTGCCCCAATTTGTCCTCTTGAATTCCAACTTTATCTTCATATTGTGATCTTTCCTACTTTTAAAGACACCATCCAAACTTATTCGTCTACTGATGTCCTCCCACGCCATCTCTCCACTGACAGCTCGGAACATACCACTTAGTCGAGCAGCTCGTTTCCTTTCTCCCAAGTCTTTCCAGCCCAAACTTTGCAACATTTTTGTAACGCTACTCTTTTGTCGGAAATCGCACATAACAAATTGAGCTGCTTTTCTTTGGATTTTTTCCAGTTCCTGAATCAATTAATCCTGGTAAGGGTCCCATACACTGGAACCATACTCTAGTTGGGGTCTCACCAGAGACAAATATGCTCTCTCCTTTACATCCTTACTACAACCCCTAAATACAGGTACTCTCATAACCATGTGCAGAAACTCGCAACCTGACTTTTATCCCCGTTTATCATCATACCATTGCCCACTGTCTATCTCATAACATTATCGAGGTTATTTTGCAGTTGCTCACAATCTTGTAACTTATTTATTACTCTGTACAGAATAACATCATCTGCGAAAAGCCTTATCTCTAAATCCACTTCTTTACACATATCATTGATATATATATAAGAAAGCATAAAGGTCCAATAATACTGCCTTGAGGAATTCCCCTCTTAATTTTTACAGGGACAGATAAAGCTTCACCTACTCTAATTCTCTGAGTTCTATTTTCTAGAAACAGAGCCACCCTTTCAGTCACTCTTTTTTCTAGTCCAATTGGACTCATTTTTGCCAGTAGTCTCCCATGATCTACCCTATCAAATGCCTTAGATAAGTCAATCGCAATACACTCCAATTGACCTCCTGAATCCAGGATATCTGCTATATCTTGCTGGAATCCTACATGTTGGGCTTCAGTGGAATAACCTGCCAACAGTGGGATTCGAACCCACAATCTCTCGGATGCACGAGAGAAATGTTCATTTAGGGAACGGGTGTTAGCAGTTAGTGTACAATTATCTCGAAGAGTGAATTTTATGTCAGACTCGGTAGCTGCAGTCGCTTAAGTGTTGCCAGTTTCCAGTATTACTGAGATAGTAGATTCGAACCCCAATGCCTAAAGATTGTTTTCCGTGGTTTCCCATTTTCATACCAGGAAAATGTTGGGGATGTAGCTTAATTAATTAAGCCCTTTCCTATCGTCGCCAGGAGACCTACCTGTGTCGGTGCGACGTAAAACAACTTGTAAAAAAACGAACATGCGTCAAAGTAATATAATAGTCTAATAATAATAATAATAATAATAATAATAATAATAATAATAATAATAATAATAATAATAATAATAATCATGTTATTTGCTTTACGTCGCACTAACTACTCTTTGACGGTTTTTGGAGACGCCGAGGTGCCGGAATTTAGTCCTGCGGGAGTTCTTTTACGTGCCAGTAAATCTACCGACACGAGGCTGACATATTTGAGCACCTTCAAATACCATCGGACTGAGCCAGGATCGAACCTGCCAACTTGGGGTCAGAAGGCCAGCGCCTCAAACGTCTGAGCTACTCAGCCTGGCAATTGTATACGAGAGCTGTACCTACAGTAGTGGCAATATTTAATGAACTAACAAGTACAATTGTTTTACATTTCTTCAATGTAGTTACCTGCAAATTCTATTACCTTTTGCCAAACATCGGGAAGCCGTTGGGGACCGTTCGCAAGGCGTATTCTGTTGATGACAGCGAAGGAGCGCCCTACTGCGCAGAGTACAGATGCCACGTCAGGCATCTCCCTCGGAGGGTTTGCTTCAACTTCGGAAACAGGTCGAAGTCTCAAGGACTCATGTCTCGTGAGTACGGAGGGACAACTGATAAATCTCATTTTTGTCCCTTATTGGCATCAACTCAACTAACGTTAGGTTGAATGAAGAATCCCAACTTCCAATACTTATTGCTTTTTACTGTTAGTCTATGTAATTATAATACATATTCCAGCTTAAAATCTATTTAAATTTAAAAAAAGTACATGTTCCTTTCCTAATGCGGAACACCTTTAGCTAAAAGGAGGGATACAAAAATCAGCACAAACGAAATAAAAACACTTATGATGATGATGATGATGACGATAATGATGAGTTAAAGTATACCTTCATGTTGAGCCAGAACACTCAAGAAGTCAATGTGAAAGCTTGAGATAAAATCCGTATGTAAGGGATCTTTTTCCTTGAAAAGCTGGAGAAATATGCATTTTAAAAACCATCGCTCTAAAGCATGTTTTCAAAAGGTGATCAGCGTTCGTGGATTAACATCAAGGTTGCCCGCGGCAAAAATGCATCAGAATGTTATCAAGGATTACGTGAAGCCTGTGACGAGAATGCATTACCGTATAGGACGGTCGCAAGATGGGTCAGAGCGTTTCGTACAAGTTGGAGTGAGGTTTTGGGACACCCTCCGTACCCTGTGGTGCAACTGGCTCAATAGATGTGGACGCGAGATGTTGTATTGCAACAGTCTAGGGACAGTGTCTCGCAACTGTCCCCATACGATGTCCCGCGACTTTGTCGCTAGGTGTATACTAGTCTTTACAGGCAATATCCACAGTTCGTTTATTAAACAGACGTAACTGCATACTCAGTTCACGAACATAATTATGTAACTGAGACACACTTGCCAGTGAAGGAATGCACCAGATAGTTTCTTCTCTCGTCTGTTGGTCGCAGTAGCTTTATTTATTATTTAACATGCTGAGGTTGAAGAAAGAATCCCACCTTCAAATACTTATTTGTTTTTACTGCTAGTCTATGCAATTATAATACATATTCCAGCTTAAAATCTAGTTACATTATTTTAAAAAAATATTCTTATGGAGTTTCCCCCGGTCATCGGATTTCATCCTGATACTCTCCTTTACATAGTGAGTAAACTGAAACTATTCTAGTCGTAATTCCTTCATCAGTTCTTTAAATTTCAAAACTGCTCGTTTCTATAGTGTACGTTAGAATATCATAGTTAATAATAAGATTTTACACATTGTTCAATACACAATGTCAACAAACTTTTTAAATGTATAATTATGTAAAGCTTAGACATGTTTCGGTACTTTGGGCCATCATCAGTACATAAAAATCTTTGAAAACATTAAAATATAAAAACACTTGTGTGAGAAAGTCGATCTTCTTTTAAAAGAGTTCTTGCATATCTCTTATTATCATTTATGTTAACATCGTTAAAATGTTATTTCATTTATGTTCTTAAGGAATTAAATACCAAAAGTAAGTAGTGGATGTTTGTTGGTCCTTACATGACTAATACTCTTAAGCTTTTCAAATGTGTTGTTACAGATGAATAATGCATGTGAAATAGATAGATCGAATCACGAATGAAGATCTACTGAATCGAATTGGGGAGAGGAGAACGATTTCGATAAATTTGAGTAGAAGAATGGATAGAATGATAGGACACATCTTTGGACACCCAGAACTTGCTCAGTTAGTTTTTGACGAAAGTGTAGGCGGTAAGAAAGTTAGTAGACCGATGAAGGAGCGTGACAAACAGTATAGAGTAGATGTAGGATGCACTTAACGTAGAAATGAAAAGTTTAGCACAATATGGGGTGGCGTGGAGTGATAACCCCAAAAAAACCATGTATTTATATATATAGGGTGTATCAGAACTATACCGACAAAATAATCAGGGATGCTATTCTGGTTATGCTAAAACGATGGTGCAATCGGCTTAGCAGACAAAATTTTTCTTTTCGAGGAGATGAGGTTACTTTTTTACTTCCGGTGCGTGATTCAAATTGACGAACTCACCGTATTTGCTATGCCAGAGTACAAGTCGCTGTCGTACTTCAGGGGAGGGAAGGGGAGGAGGGGAAATGGGGTGTAAAATACTCCGCGCGTATGCACAAGTTTCCTCGTTCAACTCGCTCAGGATTGTCCTCTCTTAAGGCTAGTACACACCAAGCGACAAAGTTGCGGAACACGTGTATCGCGACAAGTTCCAGGGATGTCCTGCGACATTTTTTCCGTGTTTGGGACTGTAACGATACAAAAGTTGCGTGTCGCACGTCTCCCATTCGAAATGGGATACACGATACAAATGTTGCGCAACATGATGTAGTCTGGACGTGTTGCGAGACAAAGTCCCGGGACACGCCGATGCCAGTGTCCAGATAGCCGCCACGTGTTGGTGTTGTGTTTCGTGTTCTGTTGTTTTGCGATGGAAACTACTCTAAGAATCATTGAGGATTTACACACCCTCCCTTGTCTTTGGGATGTTATGTCTACCGAGTATATAAACAGAGACAAAAGGAGGGAAACAATGGAGTCTCTGGCTAAAAAGTTCACTATATCCATTCACGAGATGGAGAAAAAGTTCACAATATTAAAAGCACATAAAGCAATTTCTTGCGCCATTCCGCGCCGATTCCTGTGGTGCAACTGGCTCAATAGATGTGGACGCGGGACATTGTATCGCAACAGTCTAGGGACAGTGTCTCGCAACTGTCCCCATACGATGTCCCGCGACTTTGTCGCTAGGTGTATACTAGCCTTTACAGGCAATATCCACAGTTCGTTTATTAAACAGGCGTAACTGCGCACTCAGTACAAGAACATAATTATGTAACTGAGACACACTTGCCAGTCAAGGAATGCACCAGATAGATTCTTCTCTCGTCTATTGGTCGCAGTAACTTTATTTATTATTTAACATGTTCGAAGATGCAACGCTGCCACTTCTCGACTGTGTTTTCCTTCACAGTGCAAATGGAATGAAATACTGAACGACGAAAACAATACGCCCAATGGTTTGTTTACAGTAGGTCTTCAATATGCCCCCTCCTACTTCGATGCACAATTCAGAACGGTGTAGCAGTGACTTTGGACTGTGTTTAGGATGTGTGGTGTAACGCGAACGACCTGGTATTTTTGGTACAAGTTCATCTCCTCTTTCTACCGGCTTTGCATAGTAGTCAGTTTGTGCAGAACAAGCTGTGCACTCTCTACTGGGGCTGGGAAGCGACTATGAGAAACGAACGAGAAACGTGTGCATTCCCACCGAGCATTACCTCTGTCTCCCACTTCCCACTTCCCCTCCCTTCCCTTCCCTTCCCTCCTCTGACGCACAGCATCAGGCAGTGGGTGGCTTTCTGGCATATCAAATACGGCAAGCTCGTCACTTTGAATCACGAGCCCGGAAGTAACAAAAGTAACCTCATTTTTTCGAAAAGAAAAATGTTCTCCGACAATCCTATTGCACTGTTGTTCTTAACATAATACGAAGAGCATCCCTGATTTTTTTTGTCGGTATAGTTTTGATACAATCTATATAACGTTGCAACGCTGCCGCCCCTCGACTGCGTTTTCCTTCCCATTGCAAATGGAATGACATACCGAACGAAGACTATACGCCCAATGGTTTGATTACAGAGATGTTCAATATGCGCCCCTCCTACTTCGAGTAATAGCTCGATCGCAGGCTGGAATCACAGGTGACATTGAAAAACCTAGACGTTGTTGAAGAGACGTACTTCAGAACTTCGTTGCTTTTCTCCCTGTGCAAGGAAGTGCTGTTATTTATACATATCTCAGTCTGCTAAGCTCAATGACACGCGGTCACCAACCGGACCCACAGGCCATACATCTTTCATCTTACACACCTTTCATCACTGCTTCGAAGCTACTTAAGGAATAGATGTTAATAGCTTCACTAATACATCAATTACCTTCATATTACCAAACGCAAAGATCACACTGACATAAATCATTGAAAGTAGCGAATTCGTAGTATCCCATAAATGTAGACGTAGTACAATATAAACGCTATTATTATCCATTAATTGATCTACTTCACCTGTAAATAACTTTACAAACGTGTATATTTATGATAACTTTTCTTCAGAAGACTAAATTTATAACTTTTGATGTTCATTTCCCAAGAAGAGAGTCCCTTCAATTTTAATAACTTCTTACAATCATCTGAGATTTTATTTCACTTTGACGGGATGTAGACGTAATCTGAAGTTTGTTCCTACTCATAGAATAATCCTCTTTAAATTAATAATTATGAGAAAGTGGCGGATAAGAAATTAATTAAGATCCATTTGAACATCACTGTCACCGGAAATTGACTTGGCTAGACTTGGGCATCGTTTTTTAAAAGAACGCTGGAATGAGATAAGGAAAGTGAAAAAGAAAGCATTTAGAGATTATGTTCATATGGATAATTTGATTGAAATATAATATAATTTTTCCACATCATGTCTCGCGCTTCTGAACTGAATGTTGTAAATGGAAGCCTTTTGATCAACTTCAGGAAAATATTGGAAAGCTTGTGTGGATTGCTTAGACCCCGCGCTACTGTGACTTTCAACTTATTCGTTTTCTTCCTCCTCTTGTATTCCCGCCCCTTTTTTCACACCCTGGTGAGGCCACGGGTATGGACTGTATAGCTGTTTTACGGTCGACTCCCCTCCCTGATACCATCCCTGTATGGGGCAATTATTCACTATTGCATGTTTGTTTGTGGTGGTTGGTAGTGTGGTGCGTACGAAATGGTGTGTATTGAGATATAATACAAACAACTAAGTCAGACGAATTGAGCAGACGCGGACAAAATTCCCGACCTTGGCAGGAATCGAATCAAGGGCTCTCTGAACTAAAGTCAAAGCCCACGACGCAACTCTGACCATTCAGTTCAAGGCACCGAACCAAATATTTTCCAGCTTATCACAGGTAATTCTGGAGTCACTGGAGCCACGAAAGCGAATTCCTTTTTAGCCGAGGTTTAAGGCCGGATGCCCTTCCTGATACCATGTGACTTTATTAAATGATAGTTGACGGACGGCCATGGCCAAGAGTCATATAGCACACATTTATGTTTATTTGATTTCCCCAAAGAGACATGACATAATTTTTTCCGTTTTATTATAGAGATTTTGCCTCAATGTAAATTCATTTTTTCCCTAAGTTATATCTTAGCCTATATCAATTTAAAAAGAACATGCTACTTTCACCTTATTCTTTTCTTGACCCTCTTTGGGGTACGTTAAATAAATCATTTATCTGTGTGTTCTTCTTTTCTTCAGGCCCAGTATTTCTTCATTATTTCTGATCTTCGTTTCTTTTTGTCTTCCGAGATAATAGATTTGGCTTTTAATGTACAGTAGATTTCTCTGGGAACCGTATATTTTCGACTTTAGTTATTAATTTAGCTGTTTGATTGAATGCCTACCCCACGGTGTAGGAGTAGCGTGCCTGCCTCTTGCCTGGAGGTCCCGGGTTCGATTACCGACCAGGTCAGGTATCTTTATACCTGTATCTGAGGGCTGGTTCGAGGTCCTCTCGGCCTACGTGATTACAATTGAGGAGCTATCTGACGGTGAGATGGCGGCCCCGGTATAGAAAGCCAAGAATAACGGCCGAGAGGATCCGTCGTGCTGACCAAACGACACCTGTAATCTGCAGGCCTTCGGACTGAGCAGCGGTCGCTTGGTAGGCCATGGCCCTTCGGGGCTGTTGCGCCATGGGGTTTGGAGAGTTCGATTGAATAGTGAATTTTCTGTAATTTTCAATTCTACTAGATCTTTTTCCGTTTCTTTAAACCAATTGAGTTATGTTTTGCGGTTACGAAAGACGTCAAAGATTTGTTCGGTTAGTCTACTAGAGTTCATTCTGAGAATATGACCGTAAAAATTTATCCTTCTTTTTTCGCATAATATCTGAGAGTTTTTCAACTTTCTTGTAGAGTGTTTTTTTTCTCGGTGTATATTGTCTTATTATCCTTTATTATAGTTAGGTTATATTTTTATTTTACTATTAGCTCTATGGGAATGCAACGTTAATTTCACACTGATATTGTCTAAGAATATATCCGAATGAACTCAAATTACATGTTTTTCTTACGCTTATACAACGCTACAAAATGCTAAATGTACAAATCCAAATACTAAATTTCTGATTTCAAAGCGATGGAAATCAACCCCCTTCCCGACTAGAGACAATATCTAACTTTTGCCAGCCATACCAGTTTCTTGACTTCTTCTCAGAGCTTCAGAGGTGTTACATTGTTCGTTTTCAACGTTTTATATCGATATCCTGCTTCTAACGACAGACTCCAGCTTGGCTATGACCGTCATATGTTGCTATAAATATACGAACATTTTTCCTTGGACCGAAGACTGGGTTCTTCCTTTCTCCGTCTCTTGGTGACGAATTATGAACTCTCTGTGCTCGATTTTCTCCTCTTCTTTCTTTCAGTTCGGTGAAAGGAAATGAAATTTCTCAGAAGAAAAAAGAATTGTCACATCTTTCACGGGAGGGCCATTTATAAAAGGAAAAAGTAACGGACGAGTGACTTAGCAAGCGCATCTTGAAGCAGAAGTTTCAACAAATATCAGCTCCCTTTCCTATATGGAGCTAACTGAGCGGGACAGAGCACTGCCCTTAATTTATTGCAAGCGCTCAGTGCAAGATTATGGGCTCTGTAGGATTACTCCTGCCTTGGTCAGTTGCGAGGGTGTTAAATCTTTCTTCTCCAAACTCGACCCTTGCTTCCGTGGTGAATTGGTTATGAATATTATTTTCAGGTTCAAACGGCTTCTAAAGTCATGCCAGTGATTTTAAAGTATTTATTTTATTAGTATTATCTTCATCACACATTCTTGGGTAAATATTCAGCGTAATTGGTTTGCGATTTAGAGGGACTCAGGTTCGATTCCGAACTAGATCAGGAGTTTTTGATTGCTAGTGACTTTAGGTCACATCGACACAGATAGGTCTTATGGCGACGATGGGATAGGAAAGGCCTAGGAGTGTGAAGGAAGCGGCCGTGGCCTTAATTAAGGTACAGACCCAGCATTTGCCTGGTGTGAAAATGGGAAACCACGGAAAACCATCTTCAGGGCTGCCGACAGTGGCATCAGGAGTTTAGGTGCCTCTAGTGCTTTACTGTAGCTCTGGTACTTAATGTTTGTGTTTTCATTAATATAGCCTACAGAGTACCCCAGGAGACCCACACTATAGGCGAAATCTTGTTGTGTGTTTAGTGCTCATTCCAATTCCAGATATGTCTGTAGGTGGAATTTTAAATAAACGGACACGGGAGGGGGAAGTGGGGGTGGTGGCATAATCCTGGTCTATAGCGTGGTATGGCTGGACCACGTCGTAAGACTTCACACTGTACACCCGAGTCTTCAGGTACCCAAAGGAGAGAAACGCCTATCGGATTCAAATCTGCCCACCGTGTGGCCCATTCAATGGGTACTTTCCTGAGGACTGCTGGTAGAGGTCGGGCATGATGACAATTAAAATCGTTACTAGCATGACGGTGTGAGTAACCTTTACGATCACTCAAAAGGATGATTTACACACGTTCCTCATGCAACACCACCAGTCACTGCAACGAAAGAACATAAACACAGAAATATTACAATTTCGCTTCTGCTGCGAGACTGTTACACACTATACAGTTAACCACTGCAGAAACATGTCATCGCTGCGCGAGAAATACCGCGTATCTGACAATAGGCCTACTCTTCTTATCCTTTTTTTTTTAAAGACTGGTCACTCTCCTCCTTCTTCTTCATCTGCTTACCCTCCAGCGTCGTTTTTCCCTCGGACTCAGTGAGGGATCCCACCTCTACCGCTTCAAGGGCAGTGTTCTGGAGCTTCAGACTCTGGGTCGGGGGATACAACTGGGGAGGATAACCAGTACCTCTCCCAGGCGGTCTCGCCTGCTACGCTGAACAGGGGCATTGTGGGGGGATGGGAAGTTTGGAAGGGATAGACAAGGAAGAGGGAAGGAAGCGGCCGTGGCCTTAAGTTAGGTACCATCCCGGCATTTGACTGGAGGAGAAGTGGGAAACCACGGAAAACCACTTCCAGGATGGCTGAGGAGGGAATCAAACCCACCTCTACTCAGTTGACCTCCCGAGGCTGAGTGGACCCCGTTCCAGCCGTAGTACCATTTTTCAAATTTCGTGGCAGAGCCGGGAATCGAACCCGGGCCTCTGGGGATGGTAGCTAATTACACTTACCACTACACCACAGAGGCGGACAGACTGGTCACTCACCAGATATAAGTATGCAGTCCATTAGAACAATTACTTTAGTCGTATTCATTTTCGTCTTATGAATAAAGTCAAATGAACCTTAAGCACATTATACTGTAGGAGTGCGTAAATACGTTATGCAAACGCTACGAAGAGGACAAAGGCCACACACCCCGAATGGCCAACGCGACAACCGACTTGACAACACTACAAGCTCTTCAAGAAATCAGGTCTATGGTTCAAAACCTGTCACTACAGCAGACCACATTCCAACAACGCTTGGATTAGCTCGAGTCATACGACGACACATCTCAGCACGAGCACGACGAGACAGTCATGGAAAACGCCGACCCAGGACAACAACCTCCACGACAGCAGCAGCTCCAACAACCCTCCGTCTGGCGCCAGCTACGACCACGAGAAGTGACAGCCGGGTGGCTGAACCCAGATCCAGCCAAGGTACTCCAATTGGCGCGACATTTGGATCAGCAGTTACTCCTGTTACCGGCGGGAAGGGATCGCCACGACATCGAATCAGTCCTATGGGGCCTCTCAGCCTGGGACTCACTCGACAACCCGCAACGAACATATTTTGCCACACGGGCAAATCTCCTCTATGTAGCTACCAGTCGTGGATGGGCTCATGCCATCCAATTGGACCAAGCTACATCAGAGACTCTGGCATGGATGCCGGAAGGATTCTCATTTCAACCAACGACTCGGCCGACTCCGGGCAGCCGCGGACGAGGAAAAGGACGGGGCCGCGGCACACGGGGAGCCAAGTCTACAACAGCACCAACATGAAGCCCAAGATCCGGGGGAGGAAGCGCCGCCGCCAACCACGGGACCCGTCTCCGTCGCCGGCAGGCATCCTCACACGTTCCCTGACGGGCCTACCAGCACCAGAGAACACCCGGACCTTGGACATACCTGTGGCAATACCTTGCCCCAGCAGTGGGAACAAGCAGCAACGGATCAGGTTACTTATCTAAATTTAGCCTGTTTTCTAATTTTCTTTGTATTTTCCATTGTTATATCATTTGTATTCCTGTTATATGTCTTCAAGCCACATGTATAATATCATATGTAATTCTTATATATTTATACTAATAAAAGCACTGACGGAGCCAGGCTTCACCGACTCCGCCGCCTTTCTCCCTCACTGGCTCGCGGGCTTCGCCCGGTGTTTCCCCTCATCACACGCCAGCCACGTTCGGCTATAAAAGGCGGGAGGAGGGCGAGCTCCGGGACAGCAACACATCGACTGATCCCACGAGTAGACCAACCAGGTGCTACTCAGACGCCTCAGCTGGGCATGTCCAAACAGACTACAATCCCGGACACATTTCCAGGGCAAAGAACGGACTCCAGCACCCAAGACACGCTCTCGGAGCAGAGGCACCTCTCTCGAACGCTACGAAGAGGACAAAGGCCACACACCCCGAATGGCCAACGCGACAACCGACTTGACAACACTACAAGCTCTTCAAGAAATCAGGTCTATGGTTCAAAACCTGTCGCTACAGCAGACCACATTCCAACAACGCTTGGATCAGCTCGAGTCATACGACGACACATCTCAGCACGAGCACGACGAGACAGTAATGGAAAACGCCGACCCAGGACAACAACCTCCACGACAGCAGCAGCTCCAACAACCCTCCGTCTGGCGCCAGCTACGACCACGAGAAGTGACAGCCGGGTGGCTGAACCCAGATCCAGCCAAGGTACTCCAATTGGCGCGATATTTGGATCAGCAGTTACTCCTGTTACAGGCGGGAAAGGATCGCCACGACATCGAATCAGTCCTATGGGGCCTCTCAGCCTGGGACTCACTCGACAACCCGCAACGAACATATTTTGCCACACGGGCAAATCTCCTCTATGTAGCTACCAGTCGTGGATGGGCTCATGCCATCCAATTGGACCAAGCTACATCAGAGACTCTGGCATGGATGCCGGAAGGATTCTCCTTTCAACCAACGACTCGGCCGACTCCGGTCAGCCGCGGACGAGGAAAAGGACGGGGCCGCGGCACACGGGGAGCCAAGTCTACAACAGCACCAACATGAAGCCCAAGATCCGGGGGAGGAAGCGCCGCCGCCAACCACGGGACCCGTCTCCGCTGCCGGCAGGCATCCTCACACGTTCCCTGACGGGCCTACCAGCACCAGAGAACACCCGGACCTTGGACATACCTGTGGCAATACCTTGCCCCAGCAGTGGGAACAAGCAGCAACGGATCAGGTTACTTATCTAAATTTAGTCTGTTTTCTAATTTTCTTTGTATTTTCCATTGTTATATCATTTGTATTCCTGTTATATGTCTTCAAGCCACATGTATAATATCATATGTAATTCTTATATATTTATACTAATAAAAGCACTGACGGAGCCAGGCTTCACCGACTCCGCCGCCTTTCTCCCTCACTGGCTCGCGGGCTTCGCCCGGTGCTTCCCCTCATCACACGCCAGCCACGTTCGGCTATAAAAGGCGGGAGGAGGGCGAGCTCCGGGACAGTCTGCAGCCAGGGAGGGAGAAGGCAACAAAAACGAGATTTCCACTTCCGGAGGTGCACATGGCCCTGAGGTTCACTTAGCCTACACCAAAAATGAGTACCAGGTTAATTCCTGGGTGCAACGGTGGCCGAGCGTAGAGCTAACCACGTAACCCCATCAAGTGCCGAGGTTACGGATAGAGGAAACCTTTACCTTCCACCCCTCCGAGGGCCTTCATGGACTGTACGGAGATGACTTTGCTTTGCTTTGCAGTATGGTATAATCGACAGGTGACTTGCTTAGTAAAGTTCTAAGGTACCTAATTTCCATATAACATACTTCACATGATAAGTTTTCTAGCTCCATGCCGCTTGCTGCCAATATCCATTGCCCATTCGGTTTATTACTTATTTAAGCGTATGGCTCTTAGTGTATGAGGACATGCTCGCCGAAGTGCGACCTGGACGCCTGGGTGTGAAATGGTAATGATATTTGGATGGGTAGAGAATAACCCGGTGTCAGTGTTAACCTACTCCTGTCGAATAGCACCAAGGGGTCTACTCAAGGCTTAACGTCGCCATCCGACTGACGAATCAACATCAGCAACGGCATACAGTGGCTCCAGAGAAAACTACGGAGAAGTTCGGAATTGAGTCAGGCTTTTGTTGCACAATGTAGTGATTAGAAATTGTATACCACCAATTCTCCTACCCTGGTGGCAAATATTGCGATGGTGAAATATTTTCCCCCAAAGTGACTCGAACTGGCTAACCACATTGTCAGACTATAAAGACTTGATGTCTTAACGATCATGGCCACAAGACGGGCTATTTAACAGAATCGCCACAAGTGATGGTCCTGGAGTGAAGGATGGATCATACCGGCACGCTCACTGAGATCTTGACACTTGTTCCGCAATCTTGGATACGGCACATTTCATGTTCAACTCCGACGTTAGGATTGTCTGCACTGACCCGTACGACACCCCGACAATGCCTGCAAAGTCGTTGATCGTCCTCCCTTACCGAGCTCGATAGCTGCAGTCGCCTAAGTGCGGCCAGTGTCCAGTATTCGGGAGATAGTGGGTTCGAATCCCACTGTCGGCAGCCCTGAAGATGGTTTTCTGTGGTTTCCCATTTTAACACCAGAAAAATGCTGGGGCTGTACCTTAATTAAGGCCATAGCAGCTTCCTTCCCACTCCTAGTCCCTTCCTGTCCCATCGTCGCCATAAGACCTATCTGTGTCGGTGCGACGTAAAGCAACTTGCAAAAAATTGATCATCCTCCAACGATTTTCACACTCAAGTTCACAAATTCGTTCCACATTTTCATCTTCTTCCATCTCTGAATTGCCACGGAAACATTGCCCACGACTTAACTGCCTCACCGCTGCATGTTTGCCGAAGCATGTTCGATGTCTCTGTGGGCTATTTGCCTAGTTTAATGCAACGTTTAACGTTGGACTTTCTGTCCATGATGTAATCGCAGACTAGCACACACACTTGTTCGCAAGAAACACAAAACCAAAACTAAACCCAATGGCGCTACAGTCCCGAAAGGCCATGCTCTACCAAGGGACCGCTGCTCAGCCCGAAGGCTGCAGATTACAAGGTTTGTGTGGTCAGCACGACGAATCCTCTCGGCCATTATTCCCAGATTTCTAACCGGAGCCGTTATCTCATCGCCAGATAACTCCTCAATTTTAATCACGTAGGCTGAGTGGGCCTCGAACCAGCCCTCCCTCGGATTCAGGTAAAAATCCCTAACCTGGTCGGAGATCGAACATGGGACCTCTGGGTAAGAGCACGTACGCTACCCCTACACCGCGGGGCCGGCTTCACATAAGACACCACTATTACAAATTCTGATATCCGATGTTAACAGAATAATTTCACTTGCACACTGCCTCATCAAGGTTGAAGGTCACTATAGCTTCTATCGCAACCCTGTGCTGTCATTTGTTGGTGCACTACTGAGCTTGACCGGAGCTTTTTGATCCGGCCTCGTATATCAGCTGATTTTTCAGCGTGCTATTCACGAGAGTGACCGTGGCCGTTGGATAAAATCTTGTGACTGATACCAAAAATTCAATAAGTCAGTTCGAAGTCTGAAAGAAAATGTGAGATGTCGGTAGTATAGGGGTGGCGTGCCTACCTCTTGCCGGAAGACTCCGGGTTCTCTTCTGGCCCAGTCGAATGATTTTAATTCTGAACTAAATGTTGGAAAGGTGCGCACTCGGCCTCGTTAGACCAAAGGCAGCGGCTTTGGTCGTGAAAGCTGGAGGCCAGGGTTCGTTTCCCGGCTCTGCCACAAAATGGAGAAAGTGGTACGAAGGCTGGAACGGGGTGCACTCTCCCTCGGAAGGTCAACTGAGTAGAGGGGGGGGGCGTTCAATCTCCTCCTCAGCCATCCTCGAAGTGGTTTTCCTTAGTTTCCCACTTCTCCTCCAGGCAAATGCCGGGATGGTACCTAACTTAAGGCCACGGCCGCTTCCTTCCCTCGTCTTAGTCTATCCGTTGCAATCGTCCCATTCCCCTACAAGGCCCATGTTCAGCATAGCAGGTGAGGCCGCCTGGGCGAGATACTGGTCCTCCTTCCCATTTGTATCCCCTACCCAAAGTGTCACGCTCCAGGACACTGCCCTTGACGCAGTAGAGGTTGGATCCCTCGCTGAATCCGACGGAAAAACTAACCCTAGAGGGTAAACATAATAATAATAATAATAATAATAATAATAATAATAATAATAATAATAATAATAATAATAATAATAATAATTGTACAGGGGGTACACCTTGCCGGGCCAGTTAACCTGCCAGTTAACCTGCCAGGTAACCGGTGTAGAATAGGTTTAGCCTCTGTATCATCGGGCAATAATCACACTTAGGCTTTTAACTATTTCTATAAGGAGGGAAAGTGTTTCGCCTTCAACCCCTTTTGTTCCTGACGAGTTATGTTCAAAATTTTCTATTTATATTTAGGCCTTTTTTATGGGCACTCATGCCCCTATTTATTCGGTAATTATTTCTGGTGTTAGTTCCATTTAGGAACAGCGTGTTACAAACTGTTGAGCATTTGATAAGTACACAACGGGGCAAATGTGTGTACTGTAAATACTTTGATTGAGCACAACCGATAGGTTGTAAGTGCGCCATAAGAACATTCATTCCTCTAAGAGGCTGGACTGTGATATAATTGATGCACAGACTCCCCTGCAGTGTAAAGGATAGGAGAAAATCGTGATCTTGGAAATTTCGTACCGGCCAAGAGCAATTCACCTCTTTTCTGTGTAAATTATCATTTGAAATTCTTTCAATATTTTGTACCTGATATTCGGGCTTCCAAGTCCACTATGCTGTTGGAGCTGACGAGTTCACTATATGGTTGATATTCATTCAGATTTTCTATTTATCAATTTTTAAACTAGAAAGAAAAAAGGAAATAAATAAAATTTGTTGTGTTAAGTTCTTCTCTAGTTATAATTCCTTGTCCAGCCATTCACCCCAGGCATTTCTTTTCTCTCTGCAATCCACGGGAAGCCAGTAATAATAATAATAATAATAATAATAATAATAATAATAATAATGATAATGATAGTGACCATGGTTCTGTGGCTCAGAGAGGAATATTAAGAGCCTGGGGTGAATGGCTGGACAGGGGATCATTTAGTGCAAAATTTACTTTAACAAAAAATGGAAATTTTATTTCTTTCCTTTCTTAATATTAAGCTAGAGTAATTTAATCATGATAACAAGAAACCGTTGAAATATTGCTAGGGGATATTCATATTAACAACGAGATCGTCAGTTCCAACAGTGAATTGGATTTAGAGGTCCTTAATCAAGCACAAGATTGATTGGGAGGAACTCCCAGTCGTTAACCTACATATGAAAGAGCATAATAGCTCGTGACAGGTACAATATTATGAAAGACCATAGTTGCTCCGAACAGGTACAATATTATAGTGTCTGAGATCCAATATACATAGAGGCTAGCCACAGTCAAGCAATCAATTGCTATTTACAATCTCAATTACACTGATAACCCCATAGGGTGACCCCACTTTATAGTGTTCATACACAAGCTGCCCCATGGTGGGTTTATCCATTACAAGATTTCACGATCAGGTTAAGTACTATTCATTAAGGGAACCTAAACGTAGGCCTGATTACCCGAAGAAGCAT
Organism: Anabrus simplex; assembly: GCF_040414725.1. Taxonomy (NCBI): domain Eukaryota; kingdom Metazoa; phylum Arthropoda; class Insecta; order Orthoptera; family Tettigoniidae; genus Anabrus; species Anabrus simplex. The sequence continues at coordinate 134,268,719 of NC_090272.1, forward strand.
AAAGAAAATGTAGGGGCATAATTACCTACACTACAAGGCTTTAAAACGAAACGATACACAAAATATGCCATTAACAAAAGGCAAGGAGGCAAAACACCAGCAATCCTTAACGAAAATTCGGGAAAAGACAAGAACCTAGCAGGCTTAAGACCCAACGACACACAGGCTAATCCCATACTAAAAAGGATGACTGAAGGGGGAAATTCAAAAGGCCGAGATAAGATTTTCAAAATTTAGAAGTTGAAAACTATAGTCACCCAGCTCTAAAGTAGAAGGAGAGAGTATCAAGGGTCACCACTCGTGCTCCCTTAAATTCAATTTTTTACAGTAGGGAATATAAATAGAGCTCGAACACTGCGCAGAAGGCTCTACATTTCAGGCCACAAAGGTAAAAGATTACATATTAGATATTAAGAAAAATGCCGAAACTTTTTTCCCTCGATCACACACGCCGGCACAATCACATGTTTAGGTAAATTTTGCCATTACATTTTAGCACCGGTTCTTCTTCAAGCCTGCCGCACCCTGCCTTTTGGCCCTCTCTAACGTCCGTCAAGTCGCACTCTCGATAAACGGAGCAAATCAGATAAGTCGGCCCTAAAGTGCTCTCATTAAATAGCTCCTCAGGGGAAAGTTCCAAATTAAATTAAATCCCAGAGAGCTGATAGGCTAAATTTCCATACACTCCCCCGGGTTTGAATGACTATAGAAATTAGTAACAGGCATGTGATAGGCAGATTATCTTGGAGGGGGAACCACGTGAACTATTGACGACTTCGGCATATTACAAAAACAATCGTAAGAAAAAAGTTTTACCAATTAGAACAAATTAATTTTCTCTGGCGATTAACTGGGACTGAGCCCACCAGAGATCGCTAGAGAATAGATGCTAGAGCCATCTAACCAACGGATAAAGTTTAGGCAGTTTTAAAAATTCGTGTTCACTGACATACACTGAATTAGCAAATGTCATGGGATAGTCACCTAATAGCGTGTGGGGCCTCCTCTGGCTCTGCGAACTGCAGTGAGACGCCGTGGAAGTGAGTCGACAAGTCCCTGGTAGTCCTCTGGACGCAGCTGACACCTAATCTTTTGAAGAGCGGCCGCCAATGCTTGTCTGTTCGTGGGTGCAGGATCCATGGCACGGAGCCTGCGTTCCAGGACATCCCAGATATGCTCGATAGGGTTCATATCGGGGCTCCTGGGTGGCCATGGCAGTCGTTGGACCTCCGCTGCATGTTTCTGGAACCATTCCCGGGCGACGTGGGAGCGATGTGGCGGCGCGTTATCATCTTGAAACACCGCAGAACCGTCTGGACGCTGGAAGGCCTAAAATGGGTGGAGATAGTCTCCGAGCAGCTCAACATACCACGTACCATTCAAAGTCTCTTTCAGAATAACTAGGGGGCCCATTCCATACCAGGAAAATGCACCCCAAACCATAACAGAGACACCAGCGCACTGGACCACACCTTCGAGGCAGGCGGGATCCATCACTTCATGTGGTCTGCGCCATACACGGTGCCTCCCATCGGCATGGTGTAGTTGAAATCGTGATTCGTCCGACCATATCACGTTACGCCAATGTTCCAGTGTCCATCCCTGGTGACTGGCGACAAATGCGCGACGTTGTGCCCAATGACATTGGGTTAACAGTGGCACCCGTGTGCGGCGCCGGCTCCCATACCCCATAGAACCCATGTTCCTACGCATCGTCCACTGGGAGACGTGTCTAGCACGGCCTGTGTTGAATTGAGCCGTGATTTGTTGCATGGTTGCCCGTCTGTCACTATTGACAATCTGTCTCAGATGTCACCGGTTACGGTCATCGAGGGTGGCTGGTCGTTCGGTCGTTCGTCTGTTGTGCCCGCTGACACCCGCATTCAACCATTCACGATACACCCAGGATACGGTTTATCGTGTGAAGCCGAATTCCCGCAACACTTCCGAAATCGCACTTCCCATCCGTCGGGCCCCGACCACCATACCCCGTTCGAACGGTGTCAGCTCACGACGACGTTCCATGTTACACCTGTCACATGCACAGCCACAGCTCACAAGGTCTCCTATACAACTGCCGCTGGCACAGGGGGCGTGTGGTGCGCAGACAACACACCTGCGCAACAGTGCTCCGCTATCCCATGACATTTGCTCAGTCAGTGTAGATGGCTCTAGAGAAAGCACTCAGTTTTAAGAGCCAGAAAAGGTGTACCCCTGGTGTAATAATAATAATAATAATAATAATAATAACAACAACAATAATAATAATAATAATAATAATAATAATAATAATAATAATAATAATAATAATAATAATAGTTGTTCCGGGAATTCTGTGGAACGCAGGGGTGAAAAAAGTTGCGGGCATGAATGGGTGGATGGAGAAAAGATCGACTTTTAATTAAAAACTTTAAAATTAATAATTTTATTTCTTCCTTTTCCTTTACTTTCTTTTGAAATTTTGAACTTTGTTAAGCAATAACAAATAATCAGGTACAAAAGTGAGCTCGAGAAACAAAGTTAGAAACTCCTAGAACAACTAGACAACATGATTCAACAACTTCAGCTTGAAGCCCCCCAGTTACAATTTTAACAAGGGCACCACAGCTCCCTTCAATAAATCTACAAGGAGCCTGAGTTCCAAAATTTACAACAGTAGGAAAAGCGTCTTTGCACAACATAATTTCTCTTTAGGAGACTATTCTCCAAAATTATCTACTCAACAGTCGAATTAATATAGGAAATTATTTAAATTTAACATGGGGGCCATAAGTATCCATTCTACTTGGCCTTATTAAAAAAAAGAAAATGTTGGGAGGCGAACAGTTGCACTCCTTTGAAGTACACTTGAAAAATACTTAAAAACCTATTTGGGCTGATGGCCCTAAGTTATAGACGCTAAGGCTATACTGCGAGCATGTCTAGGCGGAGAGAAAGTTTAAATTACAAGTAAAAGATAAATTTAAAGTTTACGAAATCATAGTCACCTCAAGACCAACAAGAGGGTTCCCACTCTTTATTCCCTAAGATTAATTAAGATCTTAGATCTGGATCGAATATTTACAGAATTACATTACGAAAAGATGTTGAAACCTTCCCCTCAAACTAGCTTTCTGAGACTATTACATGATTAAAAGATGTCTGCCATTACCTTGAGCTGGTGGACCTTTCGGAGATGGACGAGGCAGGCCCTCCCCTGCCTCCACTACTAACACACTCTACTGCGGACTGGAGCGATAAAAAAACAGCATGGCGCGAAATATCCCAGCTTTTATAGCCGGGAGGAAGGTTTCAGATTTTTCTGGGCCGAAACCCTGATATACCCCCAATTCCCAATAGAAAATCAAATAAATATAAAAAATTCCTGATTGGTGGATTGAATTAAATGTGCAAAATTCCCTATTGGCTACAATATTAAGAGATAGAAGTACTAGTAACCTTTGAACACTAAAACAATCTATAAACAATTCAGTTTAGGAAACCTTGACACACAAAATTGATTTAAAATTTAATTGTTCATCCTCGCCCCAGAGGGCGCACGCAAGTTGATAGTAGAGACATCTGTCGATAAATGTTCAAACTTCTTCCGAAATGAGTTTCAATGTTCATGTTATAGATGGCCTTCTAAACGGCGCTTATTTTAAATGCACGGGCGCGTGTACCTCCGGTATAATAATAATAATAATAATAATAATAATAATAATAATAATAATAATAATAATAATAATAATAATAATAATAATAATAATAATAATAATAATATTTGTACGACCCACTAACTATTTTTTTACGTTTTTATAGACGCCGAGGTGCCGGAATTTAGTCCCGCAGGCGTTCTTTTACGTACTAGTAAATCTACCGACTACAGGCTGACGTATTTGAGCACCTTCAAGTAACACCGGACTGAATCAGCATCGAACCTGCCAAGTTGGAGTCGGAATGTCAGCGCCTTAAACGTCTGAGCCATTCAGCCATGCGAGGTAATAATAATAATAATAATAATAATAATAATAATAATAATAATAATAATAATAATAATAATAATAATAATAATAATATTTAGCGTATGGCTTATACAGACATAATCAGTAATATACATATATACATATTTACAGCTGAGAAACAAAGCAACTTGTGCTTCACAATTGAATGTCTAATTCTTCGATCCAGCGTGCAGCATCCGGAGTTAGCAGCAGGAAGTCGTCCTCATCACCGTGATAGGCTCGAATCCTACATTCCCTGAGGATATGACGAACAGTCTGGTGTAATAATAATAATAATAATAATAATAATAATAATAATAATAATAATAATAATAATAATAATAATAATAATAATAATAATAATAATAATCCTCACCTTACTCCACTTTTCCCACACATGTGGGGACGCGGGTGGGAACTGTGTCGCACATGCATATGTGACCCTGTTTTACGGCTGGATGCTCTTCCTGACGCCAACTCTATGTGAAGGGACGTAATCCACTATTACGTGAATCTGCGGTGGTTGGCAGTGTGGTGTGTTGTTTGAATATGAAGAGAAGTATGTTGGGACAAACACAAACCCCAGTCCTCGAGCCGGAATAATTAATCAGACGTCATTTAAATCCCCGACCTAGCCGGAAATCGAACCCAGGATGTTCTGAACCGAAGGCCTCAACGCTGACCATTCAGCCAAGGAGTCGGACAATAATAATAATAATAATAATAATAATAATAATAATATCAACAACAGTATTAATAATCATCATCATCACAGTGGTAGCACATTGGCTGTGTTTGATGTTCTACAGGTAGATCAAGGAAAGAGACTCCTTGAATTCTCCTCACACTTCCCTTTTCTCCCAGTTCGCTGAGCTCAACACATCTTAAGCAAACGGTTTGTGTTTCCTCACTCCGTTCTCTTTCTTTTCAGGAACGAGCGTGGTGGTTTCTTTCTCTAACACAGTAGATGTTTCACGAGCTCTGCAAGTCAGTCTCGGTTCGTTAATGGCGATGCCAGACAGCTCAGTGACTGTGTCTACGAAACTCGTTATGTTCTACTCCAGTATATAAGTGGAACTGTACTTTTCCTCTCAATCAGTTCAGTAGAGTTATTAAAGATCTTTTCGATAACTGAGGCATTGGACAATAAACGTCAGAGGAATTCGTATTTAGCTATTGCTAGGCAGGGGTGTCAGAAATGTGACGCGGGCCTCCCTGCCAAAATAAAACTGTGGCCCTCCCCAAATAAAACGTAGAACCTCTGAATAACATATACATTTAATTTAAGCAGGTATAAATAATGCAAAATATTGTAAATTTATGGTATTAATCATTGCCTCAGAGGAGTGCGACAGGCTTCGGAAGCCGGCACAGTTCCTATCCTCGCCACTAGATGGGGCTTCATTCATTCCGTTCCTGACCCGGTCAAATAACTGGAAACAGGTTGTGGATTTTCATTGTCAATTTATGTAAAAAAGGGATTATTCGTTGCCGTAACTTTGTTAGTTTAATATCTTTTATTGACAGCGTCCGTGGTTTAACGGCTAAGCCGCTGAACTGCCTACAATATACCACTTACATGTTCATGCTTAACCCTCGACTGGCGTTGTGAATACTTTGGTACGTAAATGGCGTTGTGGAGTCGAAAAATGATACCATAGGATGGATGACCGCAAACATCTTGTATTTAAGTTTCAAAAATAAATGCACGTCAGTTATGTTTCCTTATACATTTTGCATTACCTACAATGAGAAAATAACACCTTTACTGACCATAGATGTGAGATAATGCACAATTGTTTTACAGTCACTGATTTTAAAACAAAATCGCACTCCCATGAATTAAACTTAAATGAAAACAAATTTTAAATGTTCATTGCTCCGAAGCCAATTCAAAGGTACATTTTAAAATGAAAACAAATTTTAAATGTTCATTGCTCCGAACCCAATTCAAAGGTACATTTAAATATTATGGTATACAAAACCCATAAAACTTTTGAATTTCACAGTCATTTAACTTACGTCATTTTCACAACCACTTAATGCCCACTACATGTCGTCTTCTCCACAATCCTTACACACCTCGGAACGGCAAGTTTGGCAGGTTAGACGGTCACATTTCGCACAGTACTGATTTGTCATTTTTTCAGCAGAGCGAGGGCACAGTGTACATCACTTCCGTTTTGAGGTTTGATTTGATGATTGCACCTTTCGAACAGTTTTCTTATAAAAAAATTTTGACACTACCATTCGCATTTCTTTCGGAAGTCGGTCATTGCCAAGTCTTTCATTGAGGTAGAGTTCAGTGAATTGTCCGTCCAATGTTTTCAGAAACTGAAAGCTAGTGACAGGCTTGTAGTTTTTGAGCGATGTCTGTACATTGAAAGAATTTATTGCAATAATATTGAGGATGGTGAAGAAAATCGCGAGAGGCCATCAGCGCGTCCTGATACTAGGATCATACACTGACATGCCAGGGCGAGATGTGGAAGCCATAGCAAGGCTTACACTAAGGAAAATATCAAACACGCACTTCGAATGAAATATGAACACTTACAAACTTTTAAGTTACGACAAACTTCGTAAACAAAAACCGTTGTGGGGTCGTAAACGGCACCACACAATATTTAAATCAAGTTACTGAACTAATGTTTACTAAAAGCTACAACTCAAGATAGCAGTTGACTTTGCACTAGGTGACAGCTACAGTGAACGGCGGTAGCCAGAATGGAATGCAGAGGGAGCACCAGGGGTGCACAAAGGCACTGGTATCTTTAAAGGCCCCACAGTCTAACCTAGTCAGCGTTCGGTGACAGACGTATTGTGAGGAGTTGTCAGGAGAGCCGGCGTGGAATGTGAACGGTGGCCAGTAAAATAATTCGAGAGGGAAGAGGAAGATGATTGGCGTGGATCAATATCGTGTGGCTATTGGAAGATGGCAGATGAAAGGGAAAAAGGAGATAGCTAGAAATAAAGGAAGTATAATGGAAACAAGAATGATGGACGACATGATATTGGCGGCAGTAGTGATTATGATATTACTAGTTATAGGAGGAGTAGAGGTAAACCCTGGCCCGACTTCTAGTGGCAACATGAACTGGGAAGACGTGGAGATCATTAGAAAAGTGGTGAAAGAAGTGGTGGAAGAAGTATGCCCGTTTGAGCAGATTAAGAATATGATGAAAGAGCAAATGAAAGAACTTGAGCATATAAGGCGGGGGATACAGGGAAAAACAGACGAGATAATGAGTAGAGTAGAAACCAACGAGAGAGAAATCATATCACTCAAGTCAAAAATAAGGGAGATGGAAGGAGAGGTGGTGAAGTTGTAAGCGGAAATTGAAGACTGTAACCGAGAACGGAATAAGAAATGCCTATTCATATATGGAGTACCGGAAGATAAAGCAGAAGATAAAGTACTGACAACATACAAAGTTGTGGAAGTCATCCAGGAAATGATGTCGATATTGATGATGTAGAAAGGATAGGTAAAAAACGGGGTGATAGACCGATCAAACTGAAGCTATTCTCCACCTTGATGGCGGAAGTAGTGAGAAGAAGTGCAGATAACATACGGAGTACAAAAATTTGGATTAAAGAAGACATTGGTAGAGAAGGGGTAAAGAACATAAACACTCTGAAGAAACATTTGGCCAGGGCAAAATTACAGGGGTTAAGAGCTCATATTAAGGGTCAAAAATTAGTAGTGACCAACGGTATTTGGACTAGAACATGGAATGCGAAGAAATTACGAGAAATGGAAGATGACAGGAATGACGAAGTAGTAGTGGGAAAGAGAGTGGAGGAAAGACAAGCCAGAGACTGTAAAGTGGGGGATGAAGGACATGGGGGCAAAGAAAGAAACAAGGATAGTAAGGTAAAGGAACCAAGCTCGCAGCATGAAGGAAGTAACTTGATAGATTTGTTAACCATAGCGAACAGGGAGGTAATGGCAGAGATGAGGAATGTGATAAGGAAGGAAACCAGGGAGACCTGGGCATTAACGAAGGAGTCCAGGACGGAGGCCAGTGGGAGAGAAGATAGAAGGATACAGGGAGAGATTGTGGGAGTAGGAACACAAGAAGTAACAAGAGTAAGCAAACGAAGTGAAAACACGACTGGGAAGCAAGAAGAAGAAGCAAGAGGTGCCCTAGTGAGAGGGAGAAGTCTGAGCCTAAGAGAGTTGTGGGGCAAAAAGAACAGAGTAGACGAAGGCATTGTGACAAGAAGCAAAAAGTTAATGTGTAGTGAGAAGTAAATGGCTATATACACGATAATAGTGGAGTGTGTGCGTGTTATACATAACTTTGTTAAGAGCGAGTAAACGACGGGTGTGATAGAAGAGAAGTTTCCAGGTGGTCAAGTGTGTAGTGAATGAGGAAGAGGGTGTGATAAATTGGTCAGATGATAAGGAGAAAGATAATATCTGGTGACGGTTGGTTTATGAGCTGGGGTCCTAGTTATCCCAGTTATCAGTGAGTGAACATGGCTTCATTTAAGGTGGTGAGTTGCATGGGTTCTAAAGTTAACAAATATAGTGAATTAATAGAGGTTGAAGAGTGATCAACAAGTAAGAAATGTGAAGTGTAATAACTGCACATCGGCACTACGGTGGAGATAACACGTAGTCAGGTTAGCAATATAAGTAGAATATAAGAAAGGTCAGTGTCTAAGAGAGAATGTGCTGAGTGCGAACCCGGCCGGAAGTGGAACAGTCAGTGGTCTAGTGCAGACTCAGCCCGACACAGCACTGTACTCTGCTCAGTTATATGTTGCCAGTTTTAGCTTCACATTGCCAATAATGCCATACAGTCTATAGATGGAATTACCCTGTTGCAATAGTTCTTTTAGTTTTCGTTTTATCCCCTTTCTTAATAGCAATATTGAGTTTTTACATTTTAATATTATTATTTTCAGTACTACTAGCTTTCATTTATCCCTGGTCTTAATAGCAATATTGAGATTTTTTGAGGTTTTGTTCATATCTGAAAAGATAACATTGACTCATGGACATTTGATTATTATTATTTCCAGCAACTTTGTTTTTCCACATTTGGTGTTAGCTATGTTTACTATACGAGCATTATTCTATGTGTTTAGTATTTTAAGCTGTCTAGGTTGGGCACTATTATTTTTCTCCCTTAATGGATCAATACGGCCTCATCGCTGTAGATCTGGAAGAAAAATAAAGGCTTTACTTACTTACTTAAAGGCCCCACAACGCCAGTCGAGGGTTAACATGAATTGGTTTCAGTTTCCAATAACTACAGAACCAATACCGAAGTCTCGGTTATAATAACTTACTCAACTGCAACACGGAAAAATTTAAACCAACAAAATTAAATCAAGAACTATTGAAATGAAACGTCAAAAATATCAAATTGTGCTGGCGATAAGCCAATTATTAACTTCACGCTGAGAGAGCTATTTCGAAACTGAGTTGTCTGATTCTTACTAACACCAACTTCCAATTGGCATTGCATTGTTGTCGAATAAATGTGAAAAAAGTAAAATTTTCTGGTAAAGTTGTGCATAATACGATCTCAGGTGCACTACACAACAAGAAAGTATTATTTTCTAACTATAATATGATAGTTTGGTATCGGTTTTCACTGCTGTAATTATTTTTAAATAATTTGGTGCAGGTCTTTCCTGAGGAGCGTGTCGCGGTGTTGCCAAAGCTATGCTGTGTTACAGTCAGCACAATAAACTTCTGCTGGATGCAACCAAGCGGCGTTTTCTCTGCGTAGAAATTGACTGATTCTACAAAACCGCCCTGGTCATTTCCGTGCAGAATGACATTTATACAGTACTAGCAGTTACCCGTGGCTTCGTTCGCGTGGATTTCATCATTTGATAAAAGTAATCGTTCCTCGGTACTGTACTACGACATTATCTGAAAATCCCTAAAGTATAAAACTCACCGAAGAATTGAGTTTCATTTACCCCAGAAAGTCTTTGTAAACCACGTTTGTTCTTTAGCCTTTTGGAGCTAAGATGTGACTTAGAAGTGAAGGTGTGAGAAACAGTCCTCTCAAGTCGAAAAATAATGTTTATTTTTAAAGGAGATTCCAAATACATATTTCCACATCAGTAACATCTTCAGTCTTTGAGATATAAGTATCCCCATAAAAGTAATTCAACCCCTTTATCAGCCCTACCCCCACCCTCAATCCACCTAGGTAGATATTACGAAAACAAAAAAATACATCTTTCTTTATTTTTAAATGAGATTCCATATACCAATTTTCACGTTTATAACATCTTCAGTTTTTGAGATGCAAGTATCCTAGTAAAAAACAGTTCAACTAATGTCTCATGTCTAATGTCTCATGTTCATGTTTGTGGGTTACTGTAGTCACGTCCTAGTTCGTGAACCATGGGCAACGGCTGAGTGGCCTAGTAAGTGGTCCTGGGAGTCGGAATACCAGTTGCTATGGAATGGGAGTGGGCATCTCGGACATATTCTGAGTCCTGGCCCTCCTTGTGCTCAGGCGGCTAGGACTATACAATCCACCGGTGGTCGATAACCCGTTAGAGGAGAGATCCTCACTTGGACTATGTGCAAGTAGGGTGGCATCCTGCTTCATGAATTTACCGAGCTCAGAACATTTTAAGCAAGCCTCGGACCTATGGGAGTAACGGAGTCCCACTCCCATTTGACAGGCGAGGCACTCCTTGGGAACAACTTGACGAAGGAAATGGAATTCGATGGGGAGCTATCAATATTAACTGGGCTTATGGAAGAAAGAAAGTAGAACTGGCTGAATCAGCAAAGAGGAAGCATCTGGATGTGCTAAGAGTAAGTGATATTCAGATAAGGGGAGATAAAGAGGAAGAGATAGGAGATTATAAAGTGTACTTGACGGGTGTTAGAAAGGGAAGTGCAGAGTATGGGGTAGGACTGTTTATCAGGAATACCATTGCACGCAACATATAGTAATTGCCACGTAAGGAAATACCCCAGAAAGTAAGTATCGCCGCCCGATGCTCTTCTTTTCTCTTTTTTGTAATGGCTGATCACTGCTGCCAACATGCCTGGTTACATATTAAAATCATCAGACATAACCATAACAAACTAACCTCAATGTAAACACCGATAATGAATGTTTCCCTACCCTAGTAAATGATAAACGATAAGATGAAATAAATCAAGATAATTATGAATATCTTCTCAATGAGGAATTAAGGAAATGAACACACTTTCTCACTTAAATTATCTGTCTTTATTTTGATATACAGTAGGCGTACTATAACCATATTCTTGAAAAGAGGGGCGTGTTAAACGATGCAATTTATTTAATAAGTCTTTGCAGTGTGATTTTCGAAAGTTCCAGACATCCAATGACTTCCCTTTCTTTTGCGCGAATATTTCCTTCTCTCTTCAATATCGGTAACCAGTACGGAGAGAGATTATTGGGCATATTTTCAGCCTGCAGGCTGGTTATATCTTCAAGCTTATCAGGAAACATATAGGAATACTAATGTGCCAAGCTCCGTGAACGGAATTTAGGTCAGCTTTCAAGTTCACTACGGATTTGAAAATAAGAATGTTATAAGTTCTACTGCCAAAATTTCGTCCCGCAAGAGTTATTTCATGTACCGGTAGATCTAGACATGAGACTGACGTATTTGAGCACTTTCATCATTTCACAGAAACTATGTTATTAAATGCATTATCCGAACATGCCACAATCCTACTTACCTGGTATTAGCCAAATAGATTTACAATCCCACAGAAAAAGAAAATATGCTTTAAATATTCTCGCAAATGTATCACTAGTGACTTTAACGGCGATGCGGTGGCAACACGCACTTCACGCTAGAGCAGTGATTGAACGTTGCCAACGTGCCAGATTAACGGTAAATGTAAGACGTCGTATCGGCAAGTAGGGTCCCTAAACTGTATGGTTACCGACACTGAAAAAGACCCAACAGCAAGAAAAGTCACTATAAATCAATATCTTAATATTACAGGGGAGAAAGGGTAAGGTTGCACCCTTAGGGTACGTCATTACACGGAGAGGACTATAGTTTCCGTTAGGCACGTAAATGAGCGAATGATGTGGGTAGAATTGTCAGGTGGAGGAATTAGGACTAGAATTGTGTCCGTGTATTCACCATGTGAGGGTTCAGATGAGGATGAAGTTGACAAGTTTTATGAAGCATTGAGTGACATCGTGGTCAGGGTCAACAGCAAGGATAGAATAGTGCTAATGGGCGATTTCAATGCGAGAGTTGGGAATAGAACTGAAGGATACGAAAGGGTGATTGGTAAATGTGGGGAAGATATGGAAGCTAATAGGAATGGGAAGCGTTTGCTGGACTTCTGTGCTAGTATGGGTTTAGCTGTTACGAATACATTCCTCAAGAATAAGGCTATTCACCGCTACACGTGGGAGACTAGGGGAACCAGATCCATAATAGACTATATCTTAACAGACTTCGAATTCATGAAATCTGTTAGCAATGTACGAGTTTTCCGGGGAATTTTCGATGATACAGACCACTATCTGATCTGTAGTGAACTAAGTATCTCTAGGCCTAGGGTAGAGAAAGTGAAATCTGTCTGCAAACGAATAAGGGTAGAAAATCTCCAGGACGAGGAAATTAGACAGAAGCACATGGATATGATTAGTGAGAAGTTTCGAACAGTAGACAGTAAGCAGGTTCAGGATATAGAAAGTGAATGGGTGGCATACAGGGATGCTGTAGTAGAAACAGCAAGGGAATGCCTAGGAACAACTGTGTGTAAAGATGGGAAAAGGCGAACAGCTTGGTGGAATGATGAAGTGAGAAAAGCTTGTAAACGTAAAAAGAAGGCTTATCATAAATGGCTCCAAACAAGGGCCGAAGCAGACAGGGATTTGTATGTAGATGAATGAAACAGAGCAAAACAAATAGTTGGTAAATCCAAAAAGATGTCATGGGAAGATTTTGGTAACAACCTGGAAAGGCTAGGTCAAGCAGCAGGGAAACCTTTCTGGACAGTAATAAAGAATCCTAGGAAGGGAGGGAAAAAGGAAATGAACAGTGTTTTGAGTAATTCAGGTGAACTCATAATAGATCCCAGGGAATCACTGGAGAGGTGGAGGGAATATTTTGAACATCTTCTCAATGTAAAAGGAAATCATCCTGGTGGTGTTGTGAACAGCCAAGCTCATGGGGAGGCGGAAAAAGATGTTGGTGAAATTATGCTTGAGGAAGTGGAAAGGATGGTAAATAAACTCCATTGTCATAAGGCAGCAGGAATAGATGAAATTAAACCTGAAATGGTGAAGTATAGTGGGAAGGCAGGGATGAAATGGCTTCATAGAGTAGTAAAATTAGCATGGAGTGTAGGTAAGGTACCTTCAGATTGGGCAAAAGCAGTAATTGCACCTGTCTATAAGCAAGGGAACAGGAAAGATTGCAACAACTATCGAGGTATCTCATTGATTAGTATACCAGGCAAAGTATTCACTGGCATCTTGGAAGGGAGGGTGCGATCAGTCGTTGAGAGGAAGTTGGATGAAAACCAGTGTGGTTTCAGACCACAGAGAGGCTGTCAGGGTCAGATTTTCAGTATGCGCCAGGTAATTGAAAAATGCTACGAGAGGAATAGGCAGTTGTGTTTATGTTTCGTAGATCTAGAGAAAGCATATGACAGGGTACCGAGGGAAAAGATGTTCGCCATACTGGGGGACTATGGAATTAAGGGTAGGTTATTAAAAGCAATCAAAGGCTTTTATGTTGACAATTGGGCTTCAGTGAGAATTGATGGTAGAATGAGTTCTTGGTTCGGGATACTTACAGGGGTTAGACAAGGCTGTAATCTTTCACCTTTGCTGTTCGTAGTTTACATGGATCATCTGCTGAAAGGTATAAAATGGCAGGGAGGGATTCAGTTAGGTGGAAATGTAGTAAGCAGTCTGGCCTATGCTGAAGACTCGGTCTTAATGGAAGATTGTGCCGAAAGCCTGCAGTCTAATATCTTGGAACTTGAAAATAGGTGCAATGTGTATGATATGAAAATTAGCCTCTCGAAGACTAAATTGACGTCAATAGGTAAGAAATTCAACAGAATTGAATGTCAGATTGAGGATACAAAGCTAGAACAGGTCGATAATTTCAAGTATTTAGGTTGTGTGTTCTCCCAGGATGGTAATATAGTAAGTGATATTGAATCAAGGTGTCGTAAAGCTAATGCAGTGAGCTCACAGTTGCGATCAACAGTATTCTGTAAGAAGGAAGTCAGCTCCCAGACGAAACTATCTTTACATCGGTCTGTTTTCAGACCAACTTTGCTTTACAGGAGCGAAAGCTGGATGGACTCAGGATATCTTATTCATAAGTTAGAAGCAACAGACATGAAAGTAGCAAGAATGATTGCTGGTACAAACAGGTGGGAACAATGGCAGGAGGGTACTCGGAATGAGGAGATAAAGGCTAGTTTAGGAATGAACTCGATGGATGAAGCTGTACGCATAAAGCGCCTTCGGTGGTGGGGTCATGTGAGGCGAATGGAGGAGGATAGGTTACCTAGGAGAATAATGGACTCTGTTATGGAGGGTAAGAGAAGTAGAGGGAGACCAAGACGACGATGGTTAGACTCGGTTTCTAACGATTTAAAGATAAGAGGTATAGAACTAAATGAGGCCACAACACTAGTTGCAAATCGTGGATTGTGGCGACGTTTAGTAATTCACAGAGGCTTGCAGACTGAACGCTGAAAGGCATAACAGTCTATAATGATAATGTATGTATGTCTCAATTATTCCTCCCTACGTGGATCTTCCGAAAACAAAAGAATCGTGTTTCTTTCTTTCTAAAGGAGATTCCAAATAACAATTTTCACGTCTGCAACACCTTTAATTTTTGAAATATAAGTACCCTCATACAAGGAATTCAACTCATTTTTCAATTCTTTCACCCCCTTAATTGGATTTTCCGAAAACAAAAAATACGTATTTCTTTAGTTTTAAAGGAGACTCCAAATACCAATTTTCACGTCTGTAGAATCTTCAATTTTTGAGATATCAGCATCCTAAAATACGAATTCCACTCCCTTTTCAGTCCTTTTTATCCCCTCGCTTAAGTGTTATTTTAGGAAACAAAACATATGTGCTTCTTTATTTTTAAAAACGTCTGTAAAATGTTAAGATTTTGAGATGTGCTGTCGATACGCTAATTTTAAAAATTCATCCCCTTTTTCAGTTCCCCTTAAGCGGATTTCCGAAAACAAATTACCTGTGTACATTTACTTTTACAGGACATTCCAAATACCAATTTTCACGTGTGTAAAATGTTACCTTTCTGAGAAATACTGTATACAGTCTTTTATAAAACTCACCCCCTTTGTCAATGCCGTTCACCTCTATTAAACTGGATTTTCCAAAAAAAAAAAAAGTGTTTATTTTTAAAGAAGATTCCCAATACCAATTTTCATGTCTGTAACATCTTCAGTTTTTAAGATATACGTATCCTCTTAAAAAGTATTCAACCTTTTTTAACCTCTTTTCACCGCACCCCCCCCCCCCGGTGAAAGGAATTTCCGGAAACAAATATATACGTGTTTTCTTATTTTTAAAGGAGATTCCAAATACTAATGTTTACGTCTTTAAACTGTTACGTTTTTGAGATATAGATACTCATTCTAAAAATTCGCTCCCATGTTCACCTCCTAAATGGCGGAATATCCAAAAATCCCCCCTTAGCATGCACATACATCTTAATATAATTTTAACATTCAAAATTTCATTTCTTTATGTCGAGTAGTTTTGGCTCGGTGATGATGAATCATTCAGTCAGGCAGTCATGATAGTCATTTTATATACTTTAGGTTCCTGGCCGTATGTGTGCCTTACCCTACAGTTTTCTTTCCCAAACAGTAAGTCATAATATGTTTACCATACCGATTGGGAACGAACTTTGACTTAAACGGCATTCAGAGTGTCACAGTTCATCTCAGCTCCCCCAAAGACTATGAATTCGTCACTAATATCGTCATTTTCGGATTTTTAAGTTTCCTTTATGGGTCCTAGAGGTTTCTTGCCCCTACAGTAGTTTTTCCAGATAGTTATATGAGTATTAAATTTGGTTGAGTGCTATGCTGATACAATCATTCACCCGTAATCTCTGTAATTTGCGACATTTTGTCACTTTCTCACCCCCTTTGCCATGGGGACAGAACTTGTATTTTTCATTTTTATATAATTATATAGAAGATAAAAGCAGAAATATGTTTTAAGAAACCCAACATAATTTTCACATACTGTTGTGTAGGCAACCCGATGATCAGACTTGTCTTGCGGTTTGCTTATCTTCCCCTATTTTATTTTTTAAACCCTCCTCATCCCCAGTGCCGAACTACCAATCAGATTTCGTTCAAACCACTTCATAATCCCTCTTAGATGCAATAAGAACAAACTGTGAAAATTTCAGCGAAATTGGTCCAGTAGTTTTCGAGTTCGATTTCGCGAAAAGGAAACAACTTTTTGCGTTATTTTGCGAAATAGGGCTGATCCATCGCTTTAATTTCGCGTTAATCATTTCCTAAAATTATTCATAAAATTTTAATTCGGGAGATTTGTGAATTTTTTATGTGAAAGACAGGTAAATAAAGATATACAATGTTGATAATCATTCATTTTTACTTATGTAATCCCTATTAGAATAATATACCCTAATCAAGATTACATAACAAATTACCACTTTCATTCTACATGGCAATTTCTCAGAATATGAATAAGAATGGATACTCCTCTCGGAATGAGAAATGCTTATTCTGCTTACTATTTCCCTTCACACACGTCGTATTGGAATACAATTTCATGATCGTTATTTTCCACGAATTTCGCAGTAGTTTCGCATTTGTCAGAAAATAAATTAATTTCTCTTTAAAATGGGTTTGTCGTTTCATTCACTGTAATTCGCGAAAACAAAATCACTGATTTCTTAACCAGAATCATATGATTCGTTAAGATACCTCAAAATTGCTTCAACATATTTTTTTGTCACGTTTATTGTCAATGCGAAAATATCATGCCTCTACATATGTATTACGTTTATTTTTTGCGAGGTGTCTGCGGGGCCCCTTAAGGCTCCGGCCCGCCTGCATTGCAGGGCCTGCCCAGGTCCTAACGTTACGCCTCTGTTGCTACCGCAGTGGCTACTTTTACTGCAAAATGGAAATCATTCATCAGCTTGGGTAATATTATTACGGAATATTGCACTGTACTTCTTTCCATCTACACTACCACTTTCACTTCCACTTCCACTTCCACTTCCACTTCCACTTCCACTTCCACTCTCTCTCTCTCTCAATCTTGGAAACAGGTATTTGTAGAAATAAAATCAGTGACGTTTCCAAGTATGTTTATATAATGAAACCTTGTCCATATGAAGGAAAATTTGAAAAACAATATATCAGTATTGCGGTGATTTACACGGCCATAGAACCAGGCAAAGGTATATGTCAGGTACATCATATAAATTTGTAAACAAATATCATTCTTATGATTATTAGGAATAAATTTATTCAGTAAATATCCAATAGAAACTCACCGGAATTCATTCTTCCTCTTCTATGAATCTGTCTTGAGACAAGTAACAACTGGACATCCTGCATGATTCTCTGTCCTGAGCATCTTGTTTCAGTTATTCATAGCTTCTCCTTTGCTTGACATCTGTTAATATTCCAAACCTTGTTCTTCATCTTCCTCTTCTTCCACCTATTCAGAATACATTACTTAAGTTCAAATCCAAGCCAAAGGAATGATTGTTAAAGAAACATTTAATTCTTGCGAAGAATTTTATCCATGCGACGAGAAAGAACCTTAAGTAAAAAATTGATGTTTCTTCTCATATGTGAGGCATAAATGTCAAAAATATGCTTCTGAGAAAACGAATTGCAAAGTTTGGATCCCATTGTAAATTCTGTTGAATTTCAATCAAACATTATTACTATAAATTTGTTCTATATAGTGTTTTTCATTTTTATATGAAGTCTTAAGCAATAATAACTATTACACTTGGCTTGCTTCCTTTCAATTCCAACTCAGTCACTTGCACCCCTTTTTATTTCAAAGAATTACAGGTTTTCGTTAATGTTATGGATAATAAAAAATAACTTATGTTTAATAATTTTACTGTCACAAAATTATGAAATTATTGATTAAAATTAATAATGTTGAGTTTCAGTTATAAGTATGATACCTTAAATGTTAGGTATGAATTATTATTAATCTGAATTCCAGAAGAATTCCACGACATCATCATCATTGTCCTTCGCTATTTTCGAAGAAGACGCCACTGCAGCAGAGACATTTTTTCCTTCTGTCGGCCATGCTTGAGTGTTTTATAAACTTCATGATGAATTGGCGGCAAATATTGTAGAAGAGACTGTAGATCATAGAACTTTACAGTGGTGATTTCTAAATGCACTAAATATAAAGCGGTTACATTTAATGCACTGCTTGTTGGGTGCCCATAAACCAAACACCATGGCCTGAAGATTATGAGGTGTCGTGTGGTCAGCACGACGAATATCCTCGGCCGTTATTCTTAGCTTCCTAGACTGGGGCCGCCATCTCAGAGTCAGATAGCTCTTCAATTGTAATCACGTAGGCTGATTAGACCTCAAACCAGCCCTCAGATCCAGGTACAAATCCTTGACCTGGCCTGGCCGGGAATCGGACCCGAGGCTTCCGGCTAAGAGGCAGGCACGCTACCCCTACACCACGAAGCCGGCGTTGGGCGCCAAAACGTCTGTTTTTTTTCATGTCATAAGTTTCGAACTCCAGATATTAATTGAGCGAGCTCTTGTAGTAAAGTGTGAATGGGTGATCCTTCTTTAAAAGGATCCTGATCCATTGAAATTTGCTTATTCTCACAACTCTATGCTTTAAGGACTCGTTCATGTTTTCATTTGAATGGAAATCCTCATTCTTCTTACTTCCCACTACCTATTTTACAGTTTTTGGAGACGTCAAAGTGCCGGAAGTTTATCCCACTGGAGTTCTTTTATATCCGGTAAATCTACCGACACGAGGTTGACGTATTTGAGCTCCTTCAAATACCACCGGACTGAGCCAGGATCGAACCTGCCAACTTGGGCTCAGAAAGCCAACGGCTTAACCGTCTGAGCCACTCAGCCCGGCTAAAAATAAAAGGTTATGAAGCCATCCTTAGTTCAAAGACATACCCATGTATGTGTATATAAAACTTTAGCAAGTGTAGTCCAATGCTAGGGAAGTGCCCGTCTGGTGGCCTTGGTCGATAATGCGTCAAGCCATTCTGATTACCTGAAACTCGTGGTGGGACTTTGCAACTGCATACACCCAATCTTCAGATTTACTCCACCTGGCGTATTGTAAGTAATTTGTAAAACAAAGAGTTATAAGTGTAGGCCTACTTGTCTCCTTCTGCCGGCAGAAGTGGTTCTGAAACAACATGCTTGATTGCAGCACCTATCAATGATAGCACTTGCACTATTTTGCCACCAAATAGATTGGTTCTTTCCTTACAATTGCCGCATATTAATTCATTTGTTTAAAAAACAATGGCACTTGTAACCCTTTGCTTCTAACACCTTCATGTGTATTCTCTGTAAATATTATTTGTTTTAATTAGTGTAACATTGTATTAACTTTTAGGATTTGGCGAAGCCTGTTACATTCATTCATGTTCAGTGACTAATACATTTAAAAAAGCATTGTGTTAGGGGAAACACTTCTTCTTCTTCTTCATCGGTTTACCCTCCAGGGTTGGTTTTTCCCTCGGAATCAGCGAGGGATCCCACCTCTACCGCCTCAAGGACAGTGTCCTGGATCGTCAGACTCTGGGGGATACAACTGGGGAGGATGACCAGTACCTCGTCCAGGCGGCCTCACCTGCTACGCTGAACAGGGGCCTTGCGGGGAGATGGGACGCTCGGAAGGGATAGACAAGGAAGAGGGAAGGAAGCGGCCGTTGCCTTAAGTTAGTTACCATCCTGGCATTTACCTGGAGGAGAAGTTAGAAACCACGGATAACCACTTCCAGGATGGCTGAGGCGGGAATCGAACCCACCTCTACTCAGTTGACCTCCCGAGGCTGAGTGGACCCCGTCCCAGCTCTCGTACCACTTTTCAAATTTCGTGGCAGAGCCAGGAATCGAACCCGGGCCTTACGACCCACTAACTACTTTTAAGGATTTCGGAGACGCCATGGGGCCAGAATTTAGTCCTGCAGGAGTTCTTTTACGTATTAATAAATCCACCGACACCAGGCTGACGTATTTGAGCACCTTCAAATACCGCCGGACTGAGCCAGGAGCCAACCTGCAAAGTTAGGGTCAGAAGGCCAGCGCCTCTACTGAGCCATTCAGCTCGGCATGGGAAAACGTTTCCGGCACTTCGGCGTCTCTACAAACTGAAGTTAGTGGGACGTAAAACCAATAACATTACTATTCTGTCTATCAAGTTATCAGCCCAGAGGATGTTTGGATCCTCAAATAGCACTGCCAAATGGAAACCAATAACACCGACAGTGGATCCATAAGGAGGCGTACTGGGCAAAATGAGGAGTGAGGTAGTTTGCCATTGTTTTCATCACTAGGCCAGAACACGGCACTGAAGCGCGACTGGTCGTATGAGTAGCACATTTCATAATATTCTGACACTCGATTCATGATCTGAATGTAATTACTCAGAACCACCCATACCTCAGCAGCTCTATCAAGGCCTGAAATGAAATGGAGACTTCAGTGGGAGTTACATAATAATAATAAAAATTATTTCTCTGGCAAATGAAAAATACTGCATCTATCAAGAGAAAGTAGGAGACAGACTATTACTAATAGAAACTGAACACTGTGTAGTATTAATGTATCAGCCAGGACTGATCCTTTCAGAACCAGATAATTACCACATAAGCTGCTGGTAATTCATCCGATAAGTTGTGTTCTCAAAAAGGTATAAAATCCTCTCGAATTTTCAATATTTACGGCAGCCCCCTCGCTTCAATTTTTACAAAATCGACTTCCTTTGGCCAAATCTTGTGCTCTTCCAAACCCTATGGTATATGATTTACGAAACCTTTCATAGTACTTCCTTTCAATTTTAATTTATATTTCGAGTTAACATTGGACGATTTTTCAGTTGTTGGTGTCAAAAGGGGCAATCTCCACCTCCCAGCATTTTACAAAATTTTTATCTGATGCATTTCTGTCCACTCTACCGAAATGGTTTTTTTCTTATATGCACAGAAAATGGTTTGTGTGCGAATAATCAACGAAAACCAAGGATATGATTAAAAGTTAATTAAATATTTTAAATTTTATTTTCGAGATCGTCCCTTTTGATACAAACGGAATGATTTTCGAGGATATTCCTCTTCTTGGTATCAACATGCATGGAGATTGATCTGTCTGTTAATAGCATACAGACTTGTGATACGTACACTCATTATCTGAGAATAAATGCCATTAAAATATTATTTCCACGAATCTACTACGCTGGCGTAGCACGGGGAGATGTGATACTCCAACGTGGCGCGTTCCAGGTGGCGGATAGGGGGGTCCTAACTGGCTTGCAGGCGGACGTGAGTGAAATAAAGTAGCTCTCACGGACCAAACACACAACCCCCTGTGGTTGCGGGACGTACACGAAGAATACAACTACGATATCCCTTGCCTGTCGCAAGAGGCGACTAAAAGGGGTGACCAAGAGTTGATTGAATTAGAACCGTGAGACTACTTATAATTAGTTCCATCACGCGAGGAACATCATGGATCACTTTTACTTGCGAGTAGTACCACTATGTTAGGCACACAATAGGTTTGTGAACTGTAGCAACATAGAGTGAATCAGTATGGGTTTTACGGTACCCGTGATTATTATCACTATATAAAAAATCACCGCGGGCTTACGTTGCCTGTGATTAGTACCATTCTGAGAAACATCACGGGTCTGGGCGTTGCCTGTGATTTACCACTATATGAGCAACACCTTGAGTCTGCGTTGCCTGTGATTAGTACCCACTATGTGAGAAACACCATGGGATAGTACGACTCCCTGTAATTGGTACACCTATGTGAGGAACACCATGAGTTTGCGTTGCGTTTGAGTGGTGCTGTTATGTGAAAAACACCATAGGTCTGCGTTATCCGTGGGTATTATGTTACCTGTGAGTAGTACCACAATGCGTGGAACACCGCAAGCCTATGTTACGATTAGTACCGTTACATGAGAAATACCATGGTTCCTACTTTCCTAGCGATAAGTACCACTATGACCTAGATTTTGGACCCCTTTAGACAACAAGCATCATCGCTTTGGAAGCAGCCCCTTGGTCAGTGTATACTATTGTTTTAAGATAGTTTCTGGGAAGGTGGGGCATTGCGGGTTGAATCCACTGATTGTTTTAAGTTCATAATTATGGTTCATCGTCTCTTCTTTGAATTCTAGTCAGTGGATTGATTTTTGAATTATTTTTAACTTTCAATATTGCGACTTGGATCCACAGATTATTTTAAATTCGTATTTATCCATTCAATCTTCAACATCACGTTTTGAATTCTGGTCAGTGGATGAGCTTTTGACTTTTAAATTGTCGTTATATTTCGTCTCATTTCGTACCATTAGGGGGCGATGACCTATTGTTAGGCCCTTTAAACAACAAGCATCATCATCATCATCATCATCAAAATATTATTTTATTCTTTACACTAAACTGGAAGGTCAAGAATGTACGTTTATTTAATATTGTTACAAAACTGACGGATATTATTATTATTATTATTATTATTATTATTATTATTATTATTATTATTATAATTTTGCTATTTTTGCTTTACGTCGCACCGACACAGATAGGTCTTATGGCGACGACGGGAGAGGAAAGGCCTAGGAAGTGGAAGGAAGCGGCCGTGGCCTTAATTAAGGTACAGCCCCGGCATTTGCCTGGTGTGAAAATAGGAAACCACGGAAAACCATCTTCAGGGCTGCCGACAGTGGGGCTCGAACCCACTATCTCCCGATTACTGGATACTGGCCGCACTTAAGTGACTGATAATATTATCTACACGGAAAAGTATTTCATTCATACGGCCAGTAAATTCTCAGCCTTGATTTATTACGGCAATAGTTTGATTCAACACACACTAAGGAAGATATCAATTTCACAAGGCTTTCCTTTCTTGGTCAGAATATTTGTGTCTTCTTATTACCTCTGCGATTTTCAACAGTGGGGTTATCTGCTGGTGCATATGTTTTAGCTATAGTATCAACACGCTTCCTGGAGACATTAAGCATGTCCAGAAAAGCTTGCTGACATACATGTACCTTTGTACTTTTACTGTTTCGAATATAAAATTTAGTTTGAAATCACTTTCCAATATGTTTTTCATCTTTTGACCTCCTCCTGTTCCACCTCCTTCTCTGCACAGGTTATTATTACCTCAGCCTTTTAGCAACAACTGATTTCCATTTCATTTGATCCCGGGTAAGTATAAAGTTTGCGGCATCGTATCCACCACAGAATACTACGAAGAAAGTTATGGCTTGTTTTGATAATATAATATGTTCGAGCAAGTTCATATAGTTTATAAACACCGAATATGCCTCCAATGTAACTAAAAATCCGACAAATTAGTAGGATAGTCTCACTTTATAACTCCACGTAGACAATATGGCAGCATTCACGTGACCGGAACGGAAAGAGCTGATTGGTAGTTATGAAGATTGTCCCACTTAATTAAGTTCTGTTTGAAAGCAGCGTTGTACTTTCATACCCTGAAACGATAGGATTTTGTTTTCTTTTTTTGTGTGCCAAAAATCAAATAAAATCAGTCACTATTGACCTGCATTTTCTCTAGAGCTCGTCTGGTTTTGGTCTAGAGGGCTAGTCATACAATACAATGGTGTCAGTATCTGAATTTTGACGAAAATTGGAGATTACTCCCTTTGATACCAATTGCCTCATTAGCTCTTAAAGCAATAATCAATCCACTACAATCACGTTTACTAGTTTCTTTGCTGTTTTATCGTGTTTTATTTTGGGCCATGCAGTCTGTTGGCGATAGATCATACTGCAGCTCTAATTTAACCATTTCTGATAGGTTCTGTTTGCTATAATTGAACTGTATGAGTAAAAGACTTTTGAGATAATCATAACAAAATTGGATCTCAGTCGGTTCTATCTCATTATGAGGAGATAAACAGAAAATTGAAATGTTTTGAAAGCTTGTGATAACCCCAACAGATGCGATCAGCGCGGGGGAGATGCGGTGTGTAACCAATCCAATCAGCCTCTGGGAAATGCGCTGTGATCTATAAGGCTGGAGTGTGACCCCACAGATATTGCCTTAGTCCTCACCTCGGAAAATATTGGTGACAGTTCCATTAAAATCCTATCACGTCTGAAATAATAGCCAATTCATTACAAGCGAGAGAGACGGAGAAGATACCCTTTGGAATGGGGGTGGGGGGCAGATGAAGTGCAGAATTCATTGGGATTAGGAACTCTTGGTGGCTGTTCTTTATTTGGTGGAAGATATTAAGGAAAGTGAGCATTTCTCTAACTGCGAAGATACATTAGACAAGTCATTTCGCACTGAAATACAAATCAAAGTGCAGTCGAAACCGGTTATAACGACTCCCGAGGGATCGCCAATTAACTGCCATTATAGGCGATAGTCGCACAAACCGATTTTTTGTAGTTCCTAAAAATGTCATACTTCAAAGTTTTAAGCTGCACACTTGGTTAATAAAGAGAAAATGTTATAACTTCAAAACCATAAGTGAAATAAGTAGTATTTCTTTCTTTCCTAATCTGTTTACCCTCCAGGGTTGGTTTCTTCCTCGGATTTAGCGTGGAATCCCACCACTCCCACTTCAACGGCAGTGTCCGGGATCGTGAGACTTTTAGGTCGGGGGACAAAACTGGGGAGGAGGATCAGTACCTCGCCCAGACCGTCTCACCTGCTATGTTGAACAGGGGCCTTGTGGGGGATGGGAAGATTGGAAGGGATAGGTAAGGAAGAGGGAAGGAAGCGGCCGTGGCCTTAAGTTAGGTACAATCCCGGCATTTGCCTGGAGGAGAAGTGGGAAACCACGGAAAAGCACTTCGAGGATGTCTGAGGTGGGAATCGAACCCACCTCTACTCAGTTGACCTACCGAGGCTGACTTGATTCCGTTCAAGCCCTCCTAATACTTTTGAAATTTCGTGGCAGGACCGTGAATCGAACCCGAGCCTCCGGGAGTGGCAGCTAATCACGCAAACCACTACACCACAGAGACGGACACGAAATGGAATCAATTTGAAAATTAATTGTTAACAGGCTCGTTGATCATAGTATTTGTAGTGTCTGACTGAGAGGGATTTTTCTTCTAATGTTTGCACAGTATGTACTGTAATAATATGTCAGCAAAATATAAAACAGTAAGCCAGGAAAGAAGTAGCAACAATTTAAATTGTTCAACAATGTCGCACACGGTCTTACCTAATAAATGAGATGTTCTCATTGTCTTTCAAAATTGTAGAAATCGTTGAGCGTGATACACCCAATTCCTTCGCGGTGCTCACGTTTCTTTTCCCCAGTTTGTAATCGCAAAATTATGTGTGGCTTTTCTTCAGTATTAAACACTTTCTTTTTCTTTTGCGACATCTCCACAGCGATGTCTGCCTTGATATGAAATCTACGATCTATTGAAAACAAGAGTTTGAAAATAAGCTTTACATTGTTGTCAGCAATCCTCTAACGCATAAGGAACAACAATCAACGCTGGACGTTATAATCGATACATTTCTCCGAAAATGTAATAAAAACACCGGTTTATACGATATGTTGCAATAAGAGAAGTTGTACTACGCGATTTTTTTTAAAAAAATACAGTGTTTATGTAGGATTTAGATGGGACCGTTAGATTTCGCCGCTATATCCAATATGTAGGGACCTGCGTTTCTCGCGTTTGCGATATCACCGACTTTTAAAAAGTATTCCCTAAAATGCTTGAGAAACATTTACCTATACATAACGTTGTTAACAATTCGAAAATTGGACAGGTTTATTTCCAGAAATAAAACGAAAAGGAACAATAACGCGAATATGTCAACTCTATAAAATTTATATACATAAGTGTTTAGTCCAGTATTCATCATTAACAGAACTGTCGATTCAGCACTAGTGGGAAAAGTGATGTGTATTCCATTTTTTTTAAATGAGAATGATTCAGTGATCACAAAAGGGTACCGTGAACTTCAAGCGTAAACCAATCAAATTGCGAGATGGAAAAAAAATATTGTGAAAGTTCTGATTAGTTTGCTTGACAGTCATTCTGAGTTTAGTGGCAGAACTCTCCAATCAGTATGGTAACCATGTGGTAATGTTGACTGTGAACGTTTCTCTTCTTGCTACTCAGGAGTTTTGAGCGACAACAGGAAAGTGACTATGTTTTCCTTTATCTATTAGCCTGACCGTAATAGCCACCTACTGTAGTAATGTTTTCCTTTGACAGTTAGAAAAAAAAAAAAAAAAATTTCTTTCATATTATGCCTTCTTCGGTGATAATTGAATAATAAAAATGTGTGTGTGTGTCTTTAAATAAAGCTACATACTGTTCTTGAATAATTTATTTACATGAAAAAGTACCTTTAAAATCCCAAAATATGATAATATCATGATTAAAAATAACGTCAAATTCTTCAAAAATAACCCCGATATCCACCAAAAAATAAAACGAAAAATGCAAGTACCTACCAATATATCGTAATAAACTGTCTCGGTTGTATTACCTAATTAATTAGCTGTACTGTATAACTAAACATTTCCTTACCGTGTAATATACCAACTGGTTACAATTAAATTTTCCCCGCTTAACCATCTCTATGAAGAAAACGAGGATCGCACGTACAGGAAACGTAATATGAACGTTGCCAAGGGCATAGTGGAAGAGAAATAAATTAATAAGCAATTCCAATGAAATCAGTGGCGTAACTTAGGCCTGCAAAGCAGGTGGCCCCGGGACTTAACGGGCCCGCAGACTTCCCCAGAAAAAGAATTTTAATGAATAAATAACTTCTTCTGAATGCCACTCTGCACGGGAAAGGTGACATAGTGATGTGTTCATAGAATGGGCCCAAAAATGTTTATTTTTACTGTGAGTATGTAGAGTAACTGTCGGATGGTTGCATCGAGCTGCAATTTGAGGCACCGTGTGGACACGTCCAACTTGCACGCTGCGATGTAATGCGATGTAATGCGCTGTAATTCCAAGAGGCATGCACCTTTGCGTAAGCAAATATGCATCGTCTGGGTGCGCCTTTTTAAGACATCTATCTCTTCTAAAAGAGTGATTCGCTCTCTCAAAAAATAATATCTGTGCCAAATTATTAAAGAAAGAGTGAAAACTGTATAAATGTATAAATGTTATCAGACAGCAAATTTAAATATTTCATACGTCTACTTACATACAGTATGTATATCTTATAAATAAAGTTGTAGGGGGTCCGCTGTCTGTAATTTCTTTGTTTTGCCAATTTTTAAGATATTTATCACTTTTAGGTCAACTCAAAACCGAATCGGTGGTTTTTTACTTTTCGTGTCTGTTTGTCTGTTTGTCTGTTTGTTTGTTTGTTTGTTCCACCATCACGGCAAAACGGCTGGATAGATTTCAACCAAACTTCATATTTAGAGTATACTCATCCCGAGGAAGGTTTCTATATGCATTTCATTTTAAAATCTTTGATTAGATGGGGATTTATAGGAAAACCAGAACGGTTTTCCTCCATTTTCTCTTATACTATTGATTTCCTGTAAACTCCGTGGACCGTATGTGAAACGTCTCTTCATTATAAACAACTTTCGTTATGTTCATAATTTACCTTACTATTCAAATGACGGAGAAATTTACTATTTTCTGCGGGTATCATGGTCTGCGTGTGTGACCGACAGACCGACAACAAATCTACAGATTACCATGGCAACGTCTCTGACTGCTTGCCAGCAGGGAAGTAACGTATTGCCATTTTCCTCATCATACATTTAAATTCATGGTTGTTCCTTGGGTAGAAGGCAAGAGAGGGCGTCAATCGGCCATTCTGCGGGATATTGGCGGAATATCGTTGGAGTTTATAACCGTCCTCGAATAGCTTAAGTAATAACACCATTAGTCATCTTATCTGTTGACCTAAGAATGCCTGCGCCTAAATTTCTCCTCAGTTACCTCTTTCTTATATCCATAACTCACACCAGCATATTTTATTGAGGGGCATTTGATTTTCCAGTACATTCACTTGGTATTTACATATTTGTTGTCATCCGGCTGTCCTCAGTTTTAATCCATTTTCTATTAATTTCAACTTTCTTTACTGAATTATTTTCTTCCTTAATTACACCGTATGTATGCGAGTGCTAATCCCGAAAGCTTGACACTCTTTCCTTTGAGGAAATATTCTAAGCTATGCAAATGTATAACTTTCGGCCCCGGAAAATATCGAAATATGGATGCAATTTTAACGACGGTGCACACCTTTGTTTCGTGATAATTGGTGGCTGATCTGTAAGTCTTATCACAAACCAGAAAGCACAATCGCCTTTCATTTTGGAGAGATCTACAACTTTGGTCCTATGACTTTTTATCGTATTTCTATTCCTTATACGTTAAATAGAGCTGTATTTCTCGATTTCAAGTTAATTTTGTACTTTCACACGTATACAGTATGTTAACATTAATTTGGCACACTTATAGGAAAGATAGAATCATGACATTCGGCACGCACATTGGAATGACCAGTGGCGATGTGATAGCCAACATTTTATGAGTCTATCTGACACATGAGTATCACAAATATAAAGTAGTATGCGAAAACTGCACAAAATTTCACACCCAATGATTCTAACTGAATCGAACCCATAAATGTAGGAGATACGAGAAGATGTCATGGGACCAACCATGTAGAACACTGAAAGAGGCGTCTGATGGTGAGGTCCGTTTGCAGATATGTCGCAGAGTTTCAAAGCAGTAACTCTCGAAATAAAGGTCTGCACTTCTAGAGTGTGTCTGTACATTGACTATTTTGGCGACATTTCTGTACAGTTATCCGTTTCAGGTGTAATAATGACCATCTGCATACTTTTAGCTTTGGTGTCTGTTTTTCTGTTTGTCTGTTTGTCCCTCCACCAAAATTCATATTTAGAATCCACCTGTCCTTGGGTAGGTTTCAGGGCAAATACTGTTTCTAAATCCATGAAATGACTGGGGGGTTTATACGAAACCGAAACCGTAATTTTGCACTACCACAAATTGTACACACCCAAACTTAATATAAATCTACCTGCCTTAATGGAAATTAATTGTTAAAACTCTTTTCTCATGTGCATCATTTCGGTAAGAGGATTTATAAGGGAGATATCATTAACCGGACTTAACTTAAGAACGGGCGCGTGTTGAGCGTATTTCTTACAACTTGAAAACTATTGAAGATATTTGAACCAAACTTTATATTTAGCATTCACGTTTCCAAAGGCAGATTTTAAAGGTCAATAACATTTCCTGTTCCTGGAATGGACTGGCGATTTATAGGGAACCGAAATGGTGAATTTACTCTTCCACAATATATACAGTACATGACCAACCTGACTGGAAATCGACCAAATTTGTTGGAAATCCATTTCTAAAACTTTTTTTTCATGTGTATTTTCTCGACAGAAAGATTAATAAGGGAGATATCATGAATGGTCGGTTTTGCAGGGTAAGTCCAGCAGACATAGACCAAAAGGTGTTGTACGTGGAGCAGATTCCTTATTTATCTATATAAGTAAATTCCTAACGACTGTGTGCCTATACGTTGACTATTTTGGCGAAATGTTTGCACAGATACGCGTTTAAGGGGTAATAATAACAACCATCTGCATACTTTTTTGGTTTAGTTTCCTGAAAGTCCTAATTTTAACCCTCCTCGCCCAAAATCCACATTGTGGCATAATCTGCCAGACGAACAAGAAAACAGAAATTTGGCAAAATTATACGTTTTAGCCTGTAACGGACAGAACATTTCCAAGAGCTTTACATTTTTCACTTTTTTCCCCGAAGAATATCGAAATATGGAGACAATTTTAATGATGGTGCAGATCTTCGCGAAGTCCTATCACATAAGGGAAGGCACAATTTCCGTTCAATTTGGAATGTTCTACAACCTTGGTCTTATGACTTTTTGTTGTATCTGTATCCCTTTTACGTTTGATTTTTGTCTATTTTGTCGATGTTAAGTAAATTTGGACTTTTCACATGCATAATTCATACTTTCAATCACTTATAAGAAAGATAGAATCATCAAACCCTACAAGAAAATTGGCCCACCCAGTAGCCATATGTGAGCCAAATGCTATGTATGTAGCTGTCACATAATTATCTGAAAAGTAATGCAATGTGAGATAATCTTACAAAAATTTTACCCTATTCAACGTTTTTAACTCAATCTGACCCATGAATAGATCAGATATCATACGACCAGCCATTTAGGCCGCTAAATCTGACGTCTTATGGTACAATCCTTTGTCGATATGACGTACCGTTTTGCAGCAGTCAATCTGTAAATGAAGGTCTGCAATATTTTAAGCATGCATATACTTTCGTATGTCGACCTATATATATTCACTGATGTCGTGTTTTAGCGATCGAGAAAGGGTGTGTCTGCTATTGTAATCAGTACTCCCCACACCGACTTTGACTGGCAGTAGGAATGGGGTCCTTCTCCAACACCTGTGTAACTGGCATTAGTAAGGAAGGCCTACCATTGCAGTGAATAATTCACTTCTCGATTTGACTTGCGGAAGGCAAGGGAGCATGCATTGTTGTTTAAAAGTCCCCTAACCGATTGTGTTTGGCTGTAGGCAAGGGTACCCGCCCTTATAAACAAATGTATCGTTCTAAAATGTGTCTGGTATTAGGCATAGTGGCTTGCTATTTTGATGGAAACTCACCAACTTGGTGTGACTGGTAGTAAGCTGGCTGGCTGTAGGAAAAGGGGCCTGTCATTATAATTATAACTGCACAACTCAATTTCGACTGGTAGTAGGGAAGTTGCCAAACATTCTAATGAAAACTGTAATCTGTCTGGAAGTAGGAAAGGGGCCTGCCATTGTAACGAAAACTCCCAAATCGATTGTGACAGCGCAGTAGGCGATGGGGCCTGCAATTATAATGAAAACTTCCACACTCGATTGTGAATGGCAGTAGGCAAGTGAGCCTGCCGTTATCATCACAAATCCGTAACAAGCACTTTACATTGGAAACACCGTATTGGGAACCTCCCTATGCTGTTTCTCGGATAACGCTAAGAGACATGCCATTTTAAAACAATCTTATTTACTGCATGTACAGTATTTACTTCGATATTCGAATACAATGTAGAATACCGTAGCGAAGCACGGGTACATTTGCTAGTCGTTGCATAAAATCAGTTTAAAGTCAGTTAATCTTCACACTCCAGTAAACTGTAACACTTCACGCAAATAAATAAATAAATAAATAAATAAATAAATAAATAAATAAATAAATAAATAAATAAATAAATAAATAAATAAAAACTATGATGACGTTTATTACAGCAATTCATATCGTTTACAATATGTTTAATTAAAAATTGCAGGTGTGTTGTAATGTTAGAATAAGAAACTCGTGAGATCACGATCAAACTATAACTATTATTAATAAGCAAGATAACTGGCTGTCAGGACGATACGACAGTGAGACTTGTGATGTCCGAATACGATTTACAATAACAAACATCGCTCAATTTCTCCACTTATTTACAGCAAATATGACCCTTTAGGTGGGAAAAACAAATGTGAATGCCAGGAAAAAGGTGCCTCTCATTTGTTGGATTTTCTTCAGGCTAGAGGTTTCATTTGAGAGCATTTATTTTCATACTTCTGAGTCAGGGATTGGCCTTTTGTTAATCAGCTAACAAATGTAAAGGTTTTATTTACAAAATGCATTTATTCTAAGGAAAATTAAAAATGACGAAATTGTTTAGTGACCACCACGAACTGTTTAAAAACATTTAATTTTTATTTATAATTATGAATGGGCGACAACCATTCTCGATGAGATGTGGTAGGCCACTGGGTAATTTGGGAGTAAAAACTGAAAATTTTGTTGACAAAAACAAAAATTTGTTATTTGAATTCTTCTTCTTCATCTACCGATTTTTCTTCCACAACTGTGAGGTCACGGGTGCCAATTGTATCGCACATGTGGACTTGGCCCTCTTTTACGGCCGAATGCCCTTGACACCAACCCTATATGGAGGGATATGGTTGGCAGTGTGGCGTGTTGTCTGGATGTGAAGAGAGGAGTGTTGGGACAAACATAAACAACCAGTTCCCAAGCCAGAAAAAATAATCAGATACGATTAAAATCCCCGACCCTGCCGGGAAACGGTACCCGGGACCATCTGAATAGAAGGCCTCAACGCTGACCATTCAGCTAAGGAATCGGACAAATTTGTTATTTGAAAGTTTTGCTATAAATTATCGAAAATTGTCTTAAGTATGCTTATATCAGGCTCTTAATTATACCTGAATGTACGGCTCCCAGGATGAATTGTCAGCATATTGGCGTATATTCTCGGGTTCATTTCAAGGATATTAACCACGTTTGGTTAATTCTTCTTGCTCGGAGACTGGGTATTTGTGATCATCCTAATACACCTTCCCCTACACACATCATATCACGCAGAAACACGCAATAGTAAATAAATAACCCCCGCATAGGGCTAGCTTCAGTAAGGGCATCTTGAATCCACATTAGTGCCGATCTCTGATAACTGTTAAAAGGCCGGGAAAGTGTAAGAATCTCTTAACTACCTATATTTGAAATATGATCAAAGGGAAATGGTAATAAATGAGGAGTGTTTGTTCAAAATGTGCTATTTCCACCTTAAGGAGGTTGTGGGAAAAGCGAAAGAAACGTAAAATAAAAGGCACATGGATCGTAGTACCCCTTATAGGGTTTGGTACGGCTTTTAAGGAATTACATCTTCCTCGTCTGGATTGCTCGTGGAAATCGATAATATTCAACCAAGTTACTAGAATGCACGTGGACGAAATAATGTTTTTTTTTTTTGGAATTTGACATAGCACTTGTCCGCCTCTGTGGTGTAGTGGTTAGCGTTATTAGCTGCCACCCCCGGAGGCCCGGTTTCGATTCCCGGCTCTGCCGCGAAATTTGAAAAGTGGTACGAGGGGTGGAACGGGGTCCACTCAGCATGGAGAGGTCAACTGAGTAGAAGTGGGTTCGATTCCCACCTCAGCCATCCTCCAAGTAGTTTTCCGTGGTTTCCCACTTCTCCTCCAGGCAAATGCCGAGCCGGTACCTAACTTAAGGACACGGCCGCTTCCTTCCCTCTTCCTTGTCTATCCCTTCCAATATTCCCATCGCCCCCACAAGGCCCCTGTTCAGCATAGCAGGTGAGGCCACCTGGGCGAGGTACTGGTCCAACTCTCAAGTTGTATTCCCCGACACGATGTCTGATTCTCCAGGGCACTGCCCTCGAGGCGGTAGAGGTGGGATCACTCGCTGAGTCTGAGGGTGAAACCAACCCTGGAGGGTAAACAGATTAACAAAGAAAGAAAGAAAGAAAGACAGGACTTCTAGGAAATAATTCCACAGCCTGTTTCCAGTCATTCGACCGCGTCAGGAATGGAATGAATGAAGATTCCATCTAGCGGCGAGGATAGGAATTATGCCGGCTACCGAAATCTGTCACACTCCTCTGGGCCAACGATTAATGACTGACAGATGAAATGTAATGATATTGGAGAGTGTTGCTAGAATGAAAGATGACAGGGTAAACCGGAGTACCCGGAGGAAAACCTGTCTCGCCTCCGCTTTGTGCGGCACAAATCTCACTTGGAGTGACCAGGATTTGAACCACTGAACCTAGCAATGAGAGGCCGGTACGCTGCCACCTGAACCACGGAGGGTCTTCGAAAAGACATTCTTCAAATGGGTCAAAAATTGAAGACTATTGTTTTTAGGTATATAACTATTCAAGTACACTGACTTAGCAAATGTAATGGGATAGTCACCAAATAGCGTGTGGGGCCTCCTCTGGCTCTGCGAACTGCAGTGAGACGCCTTGGAAGTGAGTCGACAAGTCCCTAGTAGTCCTCTGGACGCAGCTGACACCAAATCGTTTGCAGAGCGGCCGCCAATGCTGGTCTGTTCGTGGGTGCAGGATCCATGGCACGGAGCTTGCGTTCCAAGACATCCCAGATATGCTCGATAGTGTTCATATCGGGGCTCGTGGGTGGCCATGGCAGTCGTTGGACCTCCGCTGCATGTTCCTGGAACCATTTCCGGGCGACGTGGAAGCAATGTTGGTGGCGCGGAATCATCCTGAAACACCGCAGAACCGTCTGGGCGCTGGAAGGCCTAAAATGGGTGGAGATGGTCTCCGAGCAGCTCAACATACCGCGTACCATTCAAAGTCTCTTCCAGAACAACTAGGGGGCCCATTCCATACCAGGAAAATGTACCCCAGACCATAACAGAGACACCAGCGCACTGGACCACACCTTCGAGGCAGGCGGGATCCATCGCTTCATGTGGTCTGCTCCATTCATGGTGCCTCCCATCGGCATGGTGCAGTTGAAATCGTGATTCGTTCGACCATATCACGTTACGCTATTTTTCCAGTGTCCATCCGTGGTGACTGGCGACAAATGCGCGTCGTTGTGCCCGATGACGTTGGGTTAACAGTGGCACCCGTGTGCGGCGCCGGCTCCCATACCCCATAGAACCCATGTTCCTACGGATTGTCCACTGGGAGACGAGTGTAGCACGGCCTGTGTTGAATTGAGCCGTGATTTGTTGCACGGTTGCCCGTCTGTCACTATTGACAGTCCGTCTCAGATGTCGCCGGTCACGGACATCGAGGGTGGCTGGACGGCCGGTCGTTCGTCTGTTGTGGACGGTGATACCCGCATTCAACCATTCACGATACACCCTGGACACGGTTGATCGTGTGAAGCCGAATTCCCACACCACTTCCGAAATCGCACTTCCCATCCTTCGGGCACCGACCACCATACCCCGTTCGAACGGTGTCAGCTCACGACGACGTTCCATGTTACATCTGTTACATGCACAGCCACTGCTCACAAGGTCTCCTATACAACTGCCGCTGGCACAGAGGGCGTGTCGTACGCAGACAACACACCTGCGCATCAGTGCTCCGCTATCCCTTGACATTTGCTCAGTCAGTGTATATACAGCAGGTATTTCAATATTCAATATTTAGACAGTATACTTTATGTTTTCCCTTTTCTCTCTTTCCATGACACTATTAAAGTGACCAAGCAAGATATTTTAGACACAATTTTCTTGATCTGGAGTGTAGATAAATAAATGGTAGTGCAACATTTATTAAAAACATTAAAAACAAGCAAATATCACCAAAATTTAAAAAAAACCCATTTAATTTCCAGTAAATTTGTTAACTACAGTATATTCATGGTGAAACCTTTAGAGACGGCGCCGTTTTATATGTTTAATTCAATTGTTTTATTTTCCAAAATCTTGATTTCATAATAGTTTTAATTTAACAGGTTGAATTTTCAAAAACCTGTATGTGCTGTTTAAATTTTTGAAGTCATTTTGTATTTGGAGAAGGGGCGGATTCAACCCCCGTAAATTAATGGATGTTATCAATTCACCTACTGTATCATTTTTTGTAGGGTACCGAAAGAGATCATTGCGGTGATATGGTCATGGTCAACATATGAATCAGAAAATATGGTCAGAACAGATCATGAAGTAGTCACCGTCCGGCAGAAGAATGAAAGAGTGAACTCGAATGATATGAAGTGGGGGTATTATCAAAGTAATGATCGAACGAGGTTTGAAAGAGGACCAGTGTAATGATCAGAATAGATGACAGGTGAGATTACAAGTAAACTGGTAGTAGAAATGTGAAACCTTTGAAAACAGTACTGTCAATAACGCTGTGCTGAATCCAAAGAAAAGTAAGCAATGCTACCCTTTCTGTTGCCGGGAAGGACTTCGATAATCACCTCCCTTTGATCATATTTCCTTTTATATTGCTTCTTATTATATGAGTGTATGATATTTACCATCAGGTTAATTGTAGATCTCACCTGTCTGTTCCCTCGCGTATATCTTCTCCCATCTGTTTCATGTTGTTGTATACACGTACATTAAGGTTTTGAATTAAATATGCCCTTATACAATCTCTTATCTTCCCTTTATTTACACAGCTCTTGGAAAGTGCTTGAACTTTGAACTCTTAAGTGGTATTTTATGTTTATTACTGAGGTTTTACTGTAAGACCAATCTGCTTTACGTCGATACAGTTAGGTCGTATGGCGACGGTGGGGAAAGAGAGTGCTAGGAGTGGGAAGGAAGCGGCCCTGGCCTTAAGAAAGGTACAGCCTGGTGTGAAAATGGGAAACCACGGAAAACCATCCACAGGACTGCCCTACAGTGGGGTTCGAACCCACTATCTCTCGAATGCAAGCTCACAGCTGCGTGCACCTTACCGCAAGGCCAACTCGCTCGGTGATTTGATTTTAAGTATGACTCTTTCCAGTGGCAGGGTTTCTTTTTAAACACACCGAAACTCGCACTACTACGGACCATGTCATCGTTGCATCTTTAGATCGCCTCATTCACAACATACAATTCAGTTTTTCTCCTCTTCTTCCTGGATTTTATACAATTACCTGTGGTCACCAGTTCGAATGAATTTAGCCTAAAGGTTTATGATCGGATGACTTTCCTGAGGACAACCCTATGTAGAGGGATGCACTCACTATTACGTGCTTTAGCAATGATTTGTAGTGTGATATAATTATTATATAAAACAACCCATGGCGCAAGAGCCCTAAGGAAAATTGATCTACCAAGCGACCGCTGTTTATGCCGAAAGCCTGCAGATTACAAGGTGTCTCGTGATCAGCACGACGAATCCTCTGGGTTGTTGTGCTTGGCCTTTTGGACAAGGGATGCTATCTCACGATCAGACAACTCCTCCGTTGTAATCATGTAGGCTGAGTGAATCTCCAACCAGCCTTCCGATCTAAGTGAATGTCCATGACCTGGCCAGGAATCGAAAACGGGGCCACTGAGTAAGAGGCAAGCATGCTGTCCGTATATCGCGGGGCCCGTTGTAGTGTGATTTGTTATATGTAAATGACGACACAGTAAGGCGAATACAAATACCTAGTTCCCGAGCTAGAAGAATGAACCCAACGCGGTTAACATCCACTGACCCGAAGGTCGCTACTCTGACCATTCAGCCAAGGAGCCGTACTTTCACAACAGACCTTTATCTCTTGTGAAATGGCAGTGTTAACATGAGTGTGAAAGATCTTGATGAGAGAAGAAGCGTTGTGTGTGGAACAGGGAACGCGTCACTTTGAACATTAGTTGTGATGACTCTTGCAGGAATATCTGTATAGGCCTATATATAATATTTTTGTCTATAAATTGCTCATATGTTGAAAAGAATGGCATTTCTGCATTGGTTGTGTTCACAGTAACAAGAAAATGCAATTTTTATTTTCCGTCATCTCTGTCTGTCTGTATGTATGTATTGTACCCTTGTACCAGCTAAGGACATGGGTGCAACATGTACGCGCATCATGAGAAAATGGGCTGAAGAGAATTTAATGAAAATCAGTATGTAAAGTCGGGGAATGAAGGCACTACAATCTAGGCTAAATATAATGTTATTTACGCTGAGTAAAATGGTAGTTTAGTGGAAGGCCTAAAATTGAATTCTGAAATATCTGTGTTGTTACTGTTCCTGTCTTTAACTGTTATACTACATAACGAAAGATGTATAGAATTACATTTCTGATCATTTATGTCTTATACATTTTTGCCGCATCGGCTATGATAACAGCAATTTCGATGTTTGTTGCTAAGTCCATATTAATGCCGGTCCACGAGAAAACAGGTGAGCAGAATTAATGAAAATTGGTATGTAAAGTCAGGGAATAAGGCACTACAGTCTAGGCTACAAATAATTTTATTTTCGCTAGATGAAATGGTAGCTTGTGGGAAGATGCCTAAAATTTAGTACAGTGGAACCTCGATATTTCGTTTCACCTAGGGAGCTAAATATTATTTCGAGTTATCGAAATGTCGAGAATACTGTTTTTGAGCATGTATAGCACATAAGTAGGGACTGCCTGGCCGAGGCGGTAAAGGCGTGCTCGGTTCGCCCGGAAGGACGTGGGTTCGAATCCCATGTCAGGAAGTCGTAAAACTTAAGAAACGAGATTTCCACTTCCGGAGGTGCATATGGCCCTGAGGTTCACTCAGCCTACACCAAAAATGAGTACCAGGTTAATTTCTGGGGGCAAAGAAGGCCGGGCGTAGAGCTAACCACTCTACCCCATCACGTGCCGAGGTTAACAATGGTGGAAGCCTTTACCTTCCACTCCTCCAAGGACCTTCATGGCCTGTACGGAGGTGACTTTGCTACTTTACTTTGCTTTATAGCACATAAGTGATTCATATTTATCTACGGGCTTATACTGAATACATTATTTTTAACAGTATTTAAAAATATACAAACAAATTCTATTTTACAGCATCACTTTAATTACAACACTTATTAGAGTCACGTTTTAGAAGACAGGATACAGCAGAGAAACAAGGAACATACCTCGGTTAACACCTTTGGAAAACATCCGTTAGTCTCTTCTGTTTTTTACTGTTAACCTTCCTTCCCGTCACGTTGAAACTTCTCGTCATTACCACGCAGCCGAGATTCATAAATGCAGCTTGTCATCTGCGACTTCGGGGGTTGTTTTCGTACGTGACCGGTAATTAATTCACACCCGAGAAACAGCGAGGCTTCGCCAATATTCCGATCATTAGAAGTTTTAGTTTTTCGGTTCCCTCATATCAGCTCCCAGCATCACTGTAACCCTTTATTTACTTGTTAACTGTTCCTCACAAACCACAAATGCCGTATTCCACAGTTAATGTTGCACAAAATTCTAGTTACAGAGTATATTTTGCTTCAAGAGAGGAAATGTTTGATTCGATAAATCGAGAAATTCGTGTAACCGAATTTCGAGTAATAGAGAAATAAATACACGTGAAGAATAGGAAAATTTACTTCGAGATACTGACAATTCGAGTAATGGAGGTTCGAGATATCGACGTTCGACAGTATCTAAATACCTATGTTATTGGTCCTATCGAAACGTACTACATAAGAATAGTTTTAAAGAATACAATCGCGAGTAAAACAGCATGCCTGAATATTGGCGGAAAGTAGCTGGGGAGTTAGATAACTTTGCTCTAGTTATATGATTGTGCACTCAACGACTGGAATTGCCGCTAGTTCAAACGTAATGTGATTTTCCTATCGCTTTACTTTGTAAACAAATTTGCTTGTCTCTGAAACAGCCTCTTCTTGTTTGTTGGCTATACTACGAGTTATCCAGGAGTATTACTAGGACTGATCTCCGGGCACATGATATAATGCTCTGTATTGTTTATGATTAGAGTCCGGATTATTAGGTACTGATAGGTTAGGATGCAAACTTACTTAAGCCAGTAACAAGTATACCCTACAGTGTACAACAGTTATGCTAGATTTGCATAGATATTAGGGGTACAGCCTATAGAACTCCTTGAATTTATGCTACTCTTCCTACATTGTGGTACAACGGGTTACATCACACGTCCTACAACCCAAATTACTTTGCATTCTAACCTATTACCACCTAAAAATCCGAGGTATATTTATGATTTAGTAGACGGCCTGGATGATTAGCATAGACGGCGGAAGTGCTGATCATCTAAACCCATGTCAGTGCGTTCATTACCGACTCAGTTTGGTAGAATTTGCAGGTGTTCAAATACGCTAGCCTCGTATCGGCAGATTTACCCATACGTACAGAACTCCTAAGGAACAAAAGTTCGAGCATTTCAACGTATCCGAAAATACGTGATTAAGTCAGGTATTGCATACGTGATGTTCTTGGTTATTAATACTGTATTTACACTATGTACTGGGCCATGCAGGTACATATTCAGCAGCATACTAGGTTGCCATAGCTAGCAGGTGCAAACTCCGCAGTATCTTCTTCATTTTCTTTCTAGTGATTCAACGTCGCACTAATGTACCGAAGTTTTTCAGCGGCACAAAGATAGGAAAGGGCTAGGGTGGGGAAGGTAGCAGCCATGACCTTAATTAAGATACAGCCCCAGATTTTGCTTGGTGTGAAAATCGGAAACCACAGGTGAACATCTTCAGGATAGCCGATGGTGGGATTCAAATCCACAATATCCCGAATGCACTCTGACAGCTAAGTGACTCTAATCAGGCGACCAACTCGCTCGGCCCGTAGTATGTTGGGAAGAATTGAGAGAAAGAAGGAGAGCTGCTCGACTAAGTGGTATGTTTCAAGCTGTCAGCGGAGAGATGGCGTGGAATGACATTAGTAGACGAATAAGTTTGAGTGGCGTTTATAAAAGTAGGAAAGATCACAATATGAAGCTAAAGTTGGAATTCAAGAGGACAAACTGGGGCAAATATTCATTTATAGGAAGGGGAGATAGGGATTGGAATAACTTACCACGGGAAACGTTCAATAAATTTCAAGTTTCTTTGAAATCATTTAGGAAAAGGCTAGGAAAGCAACAGATAGCGAATCTGCCACCTGGGTGACTGCCCTAAATGCAGATCAATATTGATTGATTGATTGATTGATTGATTGATGTTGTCGGTTTTCCTAATATAGGTTTGGTTTCCTTCTCGCGCCTTTGTCTATTCCAGTTTTACACTTTTCAAGCAATTTTCATGATTTTTATGACTGTTAATGTTTCTTCGCTCTTTGAAATGAAACACATGCAAATCGCATCCTTTTCTTTGTAAGCACAGCTCAAACCTATAATTACTCAAAATGCTCCCAATACCTCATGATACATCGCAATCTCGTTACGCTACAAATGAATACTATAAATTAAGAAACGGTCTAAATGCCAATATTGAAAATTTCAGGTTTATCAGTTAAGAAAAGTCTATGTATCAAGCCCAATGCATGTGTAAGGGGCTTGCAAAAGAAAGTTGGGGGAAGTAATTTTTAGAAAAGCCTACAGATGGAGCTGGTTGTATGAACAGTAGAACTTGTAACAACAAAGTGTGTAAGTTCCACTTTTCTTCACTAGTTACCGCAGCGTTCATTGTGATCAGATAAATTTTTAAAGATTTCGATTGATAATATTAGAATGGAAAGATATATAGGGTGGTCATAAACAAACGTGAACCGGGTATGCGAGTGTTAGGGCTTTGGTCATATTGGTAAATAATAAGAAACAAAATCGATATCTCGCACGGTTGTATCGTGGCCGAATTCAAATGGGCTTTGCCTGGCGGTGTTGCTAAATCTACACGTGTCTTAAGACCGGCTTGACCGGGCGAGTTGGCCGTGCGGTCAGGGGCGTGCGGCTGTGAGCTTACATCCGGGAGATAGTGGGTTAGAATCCCATTGTCGGCGGCCCTGAAGAGGGTTTTCCGTGGTTTCCCATTTTCACACCAGGCAAATGCTGGGGCTGTACCTTAATTAAGGTCACGGCCGCTTCTTTCCAACTCCTAGGCCTTTCCTGTCCCATCGACCTATCTTTGTCGGTGCGACGTAAAGCCACTAGCCAAAAAAAAAAGGAACAAAACAAAACAAAACAAAACAAAACAAAACAAAACAAAACAAAACAAAACAAAACAAAACAAAACAAAACAAAACAAAACAAAACAAAACAAAACAAAACAAAACAAAACAAAACAAAACAAAACAAAACAAAACAAAACAAAACAAAAAAAGACCGGCTTGAGAGCAACAATAGGAACATTTCTCTAAATGACCGATCGCTTACCAGCTACAGATGCCTAGAAATCAGCATCAAACATAAACACGCAGTGGGTTTCTGCCAGTGTCACCGTAGCGCACTTGCTATGGGGCTATCCTATCAGTCCGTGTTCAAATCCCTCCCTTGGTGAAGTTCTGTCTTCGATTGATGCACTCAATCCGGTCGTAAGTCATGTGCAGATTTAGCAACACCGCCTGGAGAATCCCGTTTGAATTCGCCCATGAAGGGACCTGATTGGCTAACTTCAGCAGCTGATAAAATGACACCAGAGCGAGATATCGATTTATTTTTGTCAGATTATTTATCGCTCGGCTCCATGGCTAAATGGTTAGCGTGCTGGCCTCTGGTCACTGGGGTCCCGGGTTCGATTTCCGGACGGATCGGGGATTTTAACTTCGTCTGGTTAATTTCTCCGATTCGGGGGTTGGATGTTTGTGTTCGTCTTAAATGTACAACTTCAATTCATCAAAGTCGATTCATAATTAATAATCAGAAACATAGTCCGACTCGTTGGCTGAACGGTCAGCGTACTGGCCTTAGGTTCAGAGGGTCCCGGGTTCGATTCCCGGCCGGGTCGGGGATTTTAACCTTAATTGGTTAATTCCAATGGCACGGGGGCTGGGTGTATGTGTTGTCTTCATCATCATTTCATCATCATGACGCGCAGGTCGCCTACGGGAGTCAAATAGAAATACCTGCACCTGGCGAGCCTAACCCGTTCTGGGATATCCCGGCACTAAAAGCCATACGACATATCATTCATGTGTTTTGTACTGAAGAGTATTTTTCTTTGCAAAAATACTTGCTTAACATGTTTCGATGTATCTACTTCTTTGTAAAACTTGCGTGCCAAATTGTTTTAAAACGATACCATGCAATAAAACTTGTTTTCCTGCTTTTCTCAGATTTCACATTTTAGCACTTAGACTCTTTTTACGTTATAGTATTCAAATATCTGATGTTATGTCTCTTGGCATGGCCTTCCTCATACTCGGTTCTACTGCCTGCTGTAGAGGGAACACTTTTAATAATAATAATGTTATTTGCTTTACGTCCCACTAACTACTTTTACGGTCTTCGGAGACGCCTAGGTGCCGGAATTTAGTCCCTCAGGAGTTCTTTTACGTGCCATTAAATCTACCGACACGAGGCTGTCGTATTTGAGCACCTTCAAATACCACCGGACTGAGCCAGGATCGAACCTGCCAAGTTGGGGTTAGAAGGCCAGCGCCTTAACCGTCTGAGCCACTCAGCTCGGCGAGAACACTTTTAGTTGCTCACTTCATATCAGTCATTGTCGATTGAGATACTTATTCGAAAATTATGCGGTAAAGTTTACGCTATTTACGTTTTGAAAAACACAGCTTCTAGTTTTCTTCGTAAGAGGATCGAATAGGAAAGGCCCCAACTGAGTATATTTAACGGTTAAGGAATTAGCGGTTTTCCACCTTTCCAATGGGTTATACGAAACGAGTTCTTTCCCGGAATCCACTCAGATAAGAACTTGTGAATCACTTATAAACTGTTAAAATTTGTCCGGTAGAACTCTAAAAATAAGCGTTAACGTATAAACCTTTCTTAATATTACACATGTTGTTAATGTGACAAGTTGTAAACACACACACACACAAACACACACACACACACACACACACACACACACACACACACACACACACACACACACACACACACACACACACACACACACACAGAAACTCTCTCTCTGTAGCTGCCTCATACAGTTGAAAACATACTCCATTCCGTTTTTAAATGTTTGGCCATCTCTTTTTTACATAATTAAATTTGTGGTGCTCGGCACTTATTGCTATTTATTTACAGATTTCTGTGATCATAGCGCAAAGTGAATATTTGGTTGAACTCTTGAGAAAGGAGGTAAGACAGTTTCCTTTAGAGCGAGTTTTAAAAACTATTTGTAAATTCAAATTCTGTTGTTCTCCAGAGTAATAAATTATTATGCACCTACGTGGAGAAATGTAAAGAATGATAAACAATTGAGGACAAGAGAGAGAGAGACCAAGGGGAGAGATACGGGAAGGGAAACGGAGATGAAGTCATCAAGGGACTTGAATAAGCAGCTTTGGCTCGCGTCTCTCCCTCGTAAATGATAAGAAACGAACGAGATGAATAGAGCCAACATGAAAGAGGACTAAATTACAGCTTGGCAACAGACGGTAGCCCTTTATGGGGCAGTGATCATAGTAACTTTGACAATATCCAGATTAGCGTCTTTCTAGAGAAACCCATAAAATAATATGTTTAGGTCTCTTGGAATTTCTGCGTTAAAATGATCGTATCAGCAGTTCCAGCACAAAGAACATCGCCTCTAATAACACTCTGTAGGCAAATTCGAATTTCTTTAATCAACATTGATCTGATGTTTGGTTTGATTTGATTTACTTACAACTCCTTTATTTGCCACGTGGTGACTGATTTTGACCTGGCGAATTTCCTTTCGTTGTACTTTGCTGTCTGAATCGTAACCTGAGTCGTGTGATCAATGATGTACGAATTTTAGCAGAGCACCATTGCGGAATGTTTCCACTAGCCTTTTTATAACATTCGTTTTACCCTTTATTGTTAGAAGCTACACGTGTCTCTCCCCATAACGTGGAAAATTCTCTTACTGATCATTAACACTGAAATTAAAATTCAGTAAGTCATCAAACGTATATCCGACTCCTTAGCTGAATGGCTAGCGTCCAGGTCTTCGGTTCAGAGGGCCCCGGATTCGGTTCCCAGCCGGATCGGGGATTTTAATCGCTTTTGATTGTCCGGCTCCATGG
The DNA here is from genome assembly GCF_040414725.1 of Anabrus simplex. Taxonomy (NCBI): domain Eukaryota; kingdom Metazoa; phylum Arthropoda; class Insecta; order Orthoptera; family Tettigoniidae; genus Anabrus; species Anabrus simplex. The sequence goes on from NC_090272.1 coordinate 134,313,387, forward strand.
CTAAGCGGTTAGCGTGCTGGCCCTTGGTCACAGGGGTACCGGGTTCGATTCCCGGCAGGGTCGGGAATTTTAACCATCATTAGTTAATTTCGCTGTCACTGGGGCTGGGTGTATGTGTTATCATCATCATTTCATCCTCATCACGACGTGCAGGTCGCCTATAGGAGTCAAACCAAAAGACCTGCACCTGGCAAGCCGAATAAGTCTTCGGACACACCCGGCACTAAAAGCCATACGCCATTTCATTTCATCGCCTTTGATTAATTCTTCTGGCGCGGGGACTGGATGCTTGTGTTTGTCCTAACACTTTGCTTTTCATATTCAGACAAGACACCACACTACCAACCACCACAGAAATACGCAATAGTGATTACATCCCTCCATTTAGGGTTGGCATCCGGAAGGGCATCCGGCCGTAAAACAGGGCCAATCCACATGTGAAACAAAGGTCGCACCCGCGACCCCACAGGTGTGGGGAAAGTGGTAGAAAAAGAAGAAAAAGAGTCATGAAAGGTATAACGTACAAGAAATCTTTTAAAGGAAAAGAAAGACAAAAACAAAATGTTCTGTAGGCCTAAAGAAGTGAATGTTCTTTTTTCCTCACCTGCAATAAAGAAATACTGGGGGAATGTTGTGATAAAGAGAGATGGCTACGTAATATGGATGGCATAGGTGCGATGCGTGTTTGCATCCTGGAGATAGAGGGTGCGAATCCCTTTTTGACCTGGCCTAAGGAATGTGTTCCGTGGTTTCTGAATGTCACACCAGACAAATACTAAGCCTGTAGCGTAATTAAGGCCGCGATTGACATTTCCTCAGTCCTACATCATTCCAACCCAACTGTCACTAAATAACCTACGTATTAGGGTGTGACAATAAGGTGGGACAAACTTGCAGGACACATTCCTCACACGTAGAAGAAGAAAATATATTATATGAACACAGGTCCGGAAACGCCTTATTGCCATGAATCATTTCTTAAATGAAATGTTCAAAATGTGGCAGTAGATTTAGTGTCACGTAAAATGACGCCTGTAGGACTAAATACCCGCACCTCGGTGTCTCTAAAAACCGTAGAAAAAGTAGTGAATGGAACGAAAAGTCAATAACGTTATTTATTATTATTGTTCAAAATGCCCTCCGTTAGCGTTGATACATGCATGAACCCGCCTTCGAGACTGAATCCCGGATGCGCTGATGTGCCTCTAGAGTACTTCATTTCGTGTCTTCACCACTGCTCACTTGTGTAATGTTCATTGGCAAAATGCTTCCGGAGTATCAATGTCAGATGGTGGAGCTCTTGGTGTAATTATCGACGGTACGAGCAATGGCGTCCGGTGATCTCTCAGGTCGGGTGGGTGGGGAGGGGCGGCCACAGTACTTTTTCCTGCGACTCTTTCTTTGCTACTGACCAGTACCACCACACTCACGGTAACTAGACTAGACGGTAGGGGTCACGCGCAGGCTGGCTTTGGCTGATGACGTCATCGGGTCTCCTCTGGCCGGCTAGCAGTGAACGCGACCCATTGTATTTGTGCGTTTCTGTTAATGATTAGCTTGTTTTTATTTAACCATTTGCTTAATATTTTTCAATTTTGTCAAATGTAATTGCCGGTTGTTATGTGTAGATAATTATGTTGTAATTTATTTGAGTATTTTTCAGAAGATTACAAGTAATATAATGACCCTGTGCTTAACGAACTATTCCAGTAGCTTTCTCAGTATTAAATTATCTTTCGCATCGTAAATAAAGTATTTACGGTTCGGTTTTCGTATTTTCTATCCATCCAGTGATTTTAGAACGATTTTATACATAGATTCATTTCTAAAACTCGTTACTAAAATTAAAAAACATGACCAATCGCACGGGATGTTTTTTACCGTTGTTTTGGCGGATTGTTGGTGTTAAGTAGTGTTGTAAACACCTAATATTATATTTATGTATAAGTAGCTATTTATAAATGTGTATTGGTCGATTGAATGTTGGTAAAAAGCCCCTGAAGAAATGTCAACCTCTTCCACCATATCAGGGGTCACTCTTTTTGGGGGGGAAAGAGGCTTCCACAGGCTTAGGCCATATAGACCTGTGGTACGGAGAAAACCCTCACGGTCAGAAAATGCGATCAAAAGTTCAATATTTAAAAGCACCTAAAAATAACCCAATTTTTATGATGGTGCTAAAACTGCATACATATTTACATTATATAGGTACCACACAAAATATTTACATCTAGATGTTATTTCGTTGTTTTACATTATTTAAAATCAGTCTATCCAACAACTTTTTTCACACTTTTCCTCTTTTCATTAGGAGTTCGTTTACACCTCTTGTAAGAATTCATGTGCCTAAGTTTGTTTGTGTTTTTCATCCTTATGAAGGTTCTGGTTCTAACAAAACATGAAACAACAAAATATTCAAGATCAGGATATTTTTCTTAATTTTTTCATTTAACAATCTAAAGACTCCTGGACATTTCATAATGTAGTTTCCATGGAAGGCACTAAATTCATTTTCCATTTTAATAATAGAATTAATGCACTCATCCGTGGGTTTCATTTATTACCCTCTCGAAATGGTTTCTAGCCAATTCCTAGGTGAAGGAGAAATGTTCACGGTTTGGATCCCTTACGTATTATCTTTCTGGGGGTACTTTTTCTTCACCCTATAAGCTACATAGCCAGCAATCATTTCTAGTAGCTCGTTCTTCTCTCTAACTACTTCGACAGACACGTTTGCATTATTTTCATCTTGAAAATGTTCCAGAAGCCCATTGACAGCTGAAGTGAAATCATCATCCTCATCCTCATCATCCTCATCCTCATCCTCAACATTACAATTTTTGTCGCAAGCTTCTCGATTTTGGTTGGACACTGTTTGGCAATGTTCGTCATTATCAAGTATGAAGTATTGAGGCACCTCATCTTGCGCAGACAAAACGTCTGCGCTCAGAGATTGGACATTTTTTTCATCTGGACAGTTTTTGCTGTTTATCACTTCACCTGCATTCCGGCTTAAAATCAATGATTTAATTCGCTGCGATACAATGGTAGGGAGAGGATGATCATAAAAGCGACCAAGTCCTCGGATCTGGTAAAAGTAGCTCTCAATTATGTCCTGGTTACATTTGGCCGCCATTACGTAAGTATAGCCTTCTGATTTTAAGTCCTTATATAGACCACGAAGGCTACTTATAGACATTAGAAAACCTTCTTGAAAAGGAAGGAGTTTGTTTTTGCAAATTATTCTCACGGTGAAAATTAATTCGGATAATTTGTCAAGAGCATGATTTTGTTGCTCTATACAATTCCCATAGGCACTTTTAAAGCTGTTTGTGTCACACACGTAGACACGGGAGTTTAGGACGTCAAATCCATTATTAATCGTGATTACAGTCTCTCCTACATAGCTGAGCTCTGGGAAGTTATGGCATATTGCTTTCCCCACAGTCAGTGATAACAGTTCAGCGGCTTACCGTATATTTTGCCTCTCCGTTCCAGTCACAAGCATATGCTTCATTGAAAGCTTGTGAGCATATTGTAGGTCTTCGCCCTCACTTTGCATTTCAATTAATTTTATAAATGCTTCTTTTGTGAAACATTGGCCACTTTCCAGTTTATATCCTTCATCAAGAAGGTGATTTCGCAGTAATTTAAGTACATGAGGCACATCACAAAAAAACCATATGTTACGTTCTTTACTTGATGGGTTTTCCAGCGACGGTTTTTGCCACGAAATATTCAGATCTGTCATACATTTCCTATTTGAAGGTCCCATGTCACATACAACTGCCCTAACTTTAAATCCGGTGCTTTCTACGACATGAATTACTTCTATTAACAGTTCTCTTGACATCACTGTATCAAAGTTGTAGTAGATAGGTTGCATCCACTTTTGAACTAAACTTCTTATTACAATGACTTGGACATTATCATGAGGTCCTCTAATCATTTCTTCATTTTGATCAAAGCACAAGTCATTGTTAACCTTCATTTCATCAAAGCTGAGAACAGCATCTCTTTCAAAATTTGTAAAAAGACTTGATTGTGTTTTTAAGATATTAATGCTCAACTCAATGAATCCAGGAGAAATAGAAAACTGTCTTAGCCGTCGTTTGATTGTAACTTCGCTAGGAAGAGGGTAATTAATCACGTCTCTAACAAAACACAATGCTTTATATGATATAGACCGTAAGGTTACCGCCTTAGCAATGTCCTCAGATGACCAACTTGAGCATCTGCCTTTTACTAAAGCTTGCTGTTGACTTTTAGAAAAAGTACCCTCAAAAACTTGAACATTATTTTTTCATTTTATTATCTCGGTATTAGCTGCACTAAGACGGTCTTGAAGATCCTTATTTTGCTGTTTTAAGTCACAATTTTCTAGTCTAATTAACTCCAATTCTGCAGTCAGTTCAGCAATTTTCTCATTACAGAAACACTGATGTTTACTTCTGTCATCTAATTCCTTCCTCAAGATTGCATTATTAATATTTTCTGCTTCAATTGGCGCCTGCGATTGTAAAATTTGCCGTATCTCCTTACGATGATTTCGCTTTTGTGCCCTTATTTCACGATCTTTACAGGACTGACTCGCTAAATTATTACCACTCAGTTGGTAAATTTATATGTGGTACTGCGTCAGTCCTTAAATTACGTTTAATTGGAAGGTTTAACAAATCACCCTTCCAGTCCCTTCTGTAGTCCGAATTGTCGAAGTGTACAGAGCATACACGAGCATTCTCAATAGTAAAGGAGTCAGCCCGTTTACAGGCATTAATCCACTTTAATTTAATGTCACTGTTCTATGGAAAACGATGAAATTTAATGCATAAATCCTTCTGGTGTCTATCGTGGTTAGAGCAACCGGCGACAGCACAACACACCATGGCACAGCACAGCACAGAAAAATTAAATTCTTACACTGTTGACAAGGTAAACACCATCACTAGACTAATAGCTAGGGATGGGCCACTCGATCGCCTGCTCGAGCAGGCTCGAGTGCTGACGTCACAAACTGGTGTGTCGAGCGTGGTCGAGCCAGATCGAGCAACACGGAATTCCCTCGTGACGTAGGCTTGCATGTGCGCTAAGCAGGAGTGTGTGTTAGGGCTCGAGCCACAATCCCGTCTGCACTCATGCACGTTGATATTCACCTTCCGGCACTACGCGTAGAGTAGAAGTAGAGTCATTAGCGGTAGCGTCCATTCTACAGAAATACATACGTACCGTAAGTCATAGTGGACGCATCAGTTTATTAAATCCATATATGCCCAGAATTAGTTTTTTTTATCAAATGGAAGTGACTGCTCGACATGGCGATTAGCTCTGCATAGTGATAGTGTGTGTGTGGTTTTCCTTTCGTTACTTCGTCGCTACTTCCATTTTTGGTTCTTCTGAACATTGTATGCATTATTTTAATAATATATTCTGTTCAGTTTTATTATAATGATATATTTACTATTTCTCCTACATAATAAAAAAATGTGAACAGACCTGAAGTCCTGCGTCCGATATAATATAACTGGGTTTTTTTCTATTGGTTTTACGTCGCACCGACACAGATAGGTGTTATGGCGACGATGGGATAGGAAAGGTGTTAGGAGTGGGAAGGAAGCGGCCGTAGCCTTAATTAAGCTACAGCCCCAGCATTTGCCTGGTGTGAAAATGGGAAACCACGGAAAACCACTTCGAGGATGGCTGAGGTGGGAATCGAACCCACCTCTGCTCAGTTGACCTCCAGAGGCTGAGTGGACCCCGTTCCAGCCCTCGTAACACTTTTCAAATTGCGTGGCAGAGCCGGGAATCGAACCCGGACCTCCGGGGGTGGCGGCTAATCACGCTAACCACTACACCACAGAGGCGGACTTACTTACACATTACGCCGTATCATTTCTCAGGCGATAATATTACTCTAGTCTAACAACCATATAATCCATATACTCCTATGTTGTGTAAGGGATTCAATGTATTCCGTTAATAATGTTAAGGCGTTATCATTATAAATATTATTTTCATGGTACGAAATGTAACAAGCTATTTTGAAAATTGCCGTGTGAGGATATAGTTTGTTCAGTTGTGTTCCTGTTCACACACTGGTTTCATTTCATTAGTATTAAAAGAGCAAAGAAGATTGCCTCTCATCTGACTTAGTACAAGGTAATCACTCATAGATGGCAGACCATACTCCTGCTCGAGTACTGCTCGACCTAGATCGAGCAGTGACGTCATCAGCTCGAGCCGCTCGAGCTGCGCTCATGCCCATCCCTACTAATAGTACTCTGCTTCGCTTAGCGAACAAGGGTGCCTTGTGACGTCAGGAGGCGTGGCTTGCTATTGCGCACCCAACTGATGACCCCTACCGTCTAGTCTAGTAACCGTGACCACACTCATTCAAGTCTTCTGCGAGAAAACAAACTAATTCACTGCTGTCAACCCTCACAAAATGCGGGATGCAAGCCGAGGCCAATTTAAATCACGACCATCCTGTATGTGAAGAACGAAGATCGATCTTTGGACCAGTGGTAGAGTGTCGGCCACCGCATTCTAAGATGGCGGGTTTAAGCCCGGTGGAGACAGTCGAATTTTTGAAGGTAGGAAAAAACGATTCGATGTTCTGTGTCGTATGACATCGGCATGTAAAAGATCTCTGGTGACACATTGGACGTTTACCCTACAAAAGTAAAACCGCCATGGATCATCCAACAGAGATCTGGCTCGCTCTGCCATCTGGTAGAATAAAAAGGAATGTCGAAATTGATGCATAAACCGCCTAAATGGCGTCAAATTAAAATATGGTAGCGGAGACCACACGATTATTATTATTATTATTATTATTATTATTATTATTATTATTATTATTATTATTATTATTATTATTATGACTAACGGGAATGATGCCCAAGAATTTGTTTCGTGAACCGAGGGACATTATGAGCAAAGAAAATGGTGTAGGGCTATGCTGTTCTCGTTACTTCCAATATTATCACAACATTCATGCAACTCCAAGTAACGAAAATTACCTACTGAAGTTCTGAACAACAGACTAAAATTATACTTTCAACTGTCTCGTGTCTGTTCTCTAAGGCCACTCACTGAGAGTCACCTCCGTTCAGGCCATGGAGTGGAAGGTAAAGGCTTCCACCTTTGTTAACCTCGGTACGTGGTGGGGTGGAGTGGTTAGCTCTACGCCCGGCCGCCTTTGCCCCCAGGAATTAACCTGGTACTCATTTTTGGTGTTGGGTGAGTGAATCTCAGGGCCATATGCACCTCCGGAAGTGGAAATCTCATTTCTTAAATTTTACGACTTCCTGGCCGGGATTCGAACCCACGTCCTTTCGGGCGAACCGAGTACGCCTTTACCGCCTCGGCCAGGCAGACTCACTGAGAGTGCTAATGTATATACAGTATGTAATGAAGAGCACTGAAGATTTTAACGACTATAAAGTACTCTAATTATAACTTTCTTTCTTTCTTTATTTCTTAATCCATTTACTCTCCAGGATTGTTTTTTCCCTTCGGACTCAGCGAGGGATCTCACCTCTACCGCCTCAAGGGCAGTGTCCTCGGACATGAGACTTTGGGTCGGGGATACAACTGGAGAGGAAGACCAGTATGTCGCCCAGACGGCCTCACTTGCTATGCTGAACAGGGGCCTCGTAGTGGGATGGGAAGATCGGAAAGGATAGGCAAGGAAAGGGCATGAAGCGGCCATGGCCTTAAGTTAGGTACCATCCCGGCATTTGCGGAGGAGAAATGGGAAACCACAGAAAACCACTTCTAGGATGGCTGAGAAGGGAATAGAACCCCCTCTATTCAGTTGACCACTCGAGGATGAGTGGACCCCGTTCCAGCCCCCATACCACTTTTTATATTTCGTATCAGAGCCGGGAATCGAAGCCCGGGTTTATGGGGATGGCAGCTAATCACACTAACTACTACACCACAGAGGTTAATGTTTAATAAATATTCGGATGAAAACTGAGATGTATTTGAATCAGTGAAAGTTCCTCCGTTAAAACCAAACCAATGTTTTTTTGCCAGGAAAAATCAGATGTAATTCATTCGTTTAGAACCCGACTATCCATCTAGCCCCTGGCAGACAGAAGGCTAAAGAAGAGAAAAGAATATAAGAAAGCTTGTAGACGCCGACGCAGAATACTATCCCAACATCCTGCAACCCTTTCAGAGATATCTCGCGCTAATCCTGGGCGTCGGAGCAGACAGAGAAGCGATGTGCCATGCGACGCACATTTTAAACCTGACGCCAGTTTACAATACTTTCCTTTCAACGAAACCAGGAAATGTTTTAGTTCCTACGACTTATAGCTTCACTTCTAGTAAAGAAGATTTTATGATATACGCGTACAGTTTCAGTTGGGGAATAGGCCTTTGGTTTCGTTATTTTTTAAGTCGTCGGGCCGTGGTCATAAAAACTTGTAAAAGTTTATGTGATTGAACTGCGATCGATAAAGTGGGAAATATGAATGGATGTCCAACCCTTGTCCCATTTCTCTACAGGACCGGGTGTGAAATGAGATGAATTTTTGTAGCGAGGTTTTACGATACCAATCTCGTCAGAGAAGTTAGTGAGATGAAATTAATAACGTGATGTACGATAGTAGGAAGTGAGAGGGTGAAACCCGGGGCCGGCACGTAGCCGTCTCATGTCGAAATGCACCGAAGTCTCTGTTAAGGCTTAACGTCTCCATTTGACGAACGAATCGCTATCAACAGCGTCATATACCCTCACCCCAGATGTACACTGCGGAGAGGTATGGAACTTAATCCAGGCTTTTGACACGCAGTGCCGGCCCCGTGGTGTAGGGGTAGCGGGCCTGCCTCTTACCCGGAGGCCCAGGGTTCGATTCCCGGCCGTGTCAGGAAGTTTTACCTGGACCTGAGGGCTGGTTCGAGGTCCACTCAGCTTACGTGACTAGAACTGAGGAGCTATCTGACGGTCAGATAGCGGCTCCGGTCTAGAAACCCAAGAATAACGGCCGAGAGGATTCGTCGTGCTGACCAGACAACACCTCGTAATCTGCAGGCCTTCGGGATGAGCAGCGGTCGCTTGGTACGCCAAGGCCCTTCAAGGGACAAGGGGTTTGGGGGGTTCACACGCTATTTAGTGATTATAAATTGTATACCACAATCTCTTCTACCCCTTCTGTCCAACATTCTGTTGGTGAAAATTATTTTCGTCTAACGGTACCAAACTCTCAATCACTGACAAATTTAAGCAACGTAAACAATATTGTACATATATACGCATAGTTTGAGTGATTTGGTGGAATCTGAGGATTTTCTCGTAGAGCGAATCATGTCATTCTTTGTCATATAGTGTGCATTTTTAACAGGCATCTTGTATTCTTATATTTTTATTGAACTTGTGTGTTTGACAGGCTAAAAAGCTTTCAAGTTACATGTACCTGATTCGACACTAGAAAGTATAGCTTAATTCTTGACAAAATAACTGGAATAAATAGTAAACGGAATGAACGGAATATTCTGCAGGCAAACGTAACCTGAAAAATTTAATGTAAAGAAGACAAAAAGTAAGAACAAAATGTAATCCGAAATTAATACATATGACAGGCAACAATATACACATCAATCAAAGTGTGCAAGTAAACTAATTTTATTTCCTCCAGTAATTTACTGGTGAACCCTTTTAGTCCAATGAAACTAAAAGTACGATAATCAAAACGCGCATAGTAATCATCTGATCGTTCGTGCCTGCAACCCTGCGCGGTCAACAATTGAGGAGTTGGATGCAATAACAGCGTAAGTAGATTTACGTTATTTTGAGAAACAGAAGCTTGAAATTTATAAATGTTCTGAGTCAAAAGTAATATTAGGAATCAACCTGAATTTCATTTAAAGACATTTAAAACAGCCAGGAAATGTATTTCCCAAAGAATTTTATTGATCTGTTAGCATATAAGAAAGACAGAGTTATTTAAAATTTCCTTTTATACGTTGTTATTTCATGAAGAGCCGGAATATTATATTTTGCCATACACCAGTATTGATCAGGGAGATAGGAAAGCACGATCGCCCACTATAGAGGAAGAAACGTGGCAGTTTATCACACCTCAGTTCTCAAAAATGTCTAAACTTACTCAAATTAAGAACAAATTCATTAAAATAATTGTCAAATGAGAAACGTAAAAAAAAAGTTTATTCGTTATATAATATTCACCTTTTTCGTTCTTTATTGCGTAAAGGGCTGAGGGAGGTTTGTTATAGTGTTCTCCCGAACTATGGTATTAGGCTACGGTAATTCCCCACCTTCCCCAACAAATATTTGAAATGTTATAAAATTAGAAACATTGCTTTCTGAACAACTTTTATTCCTATTTTCATTTACAAAGTGACTCTCCAAACTTAAAAAAATGAAAAGAAACAAACAGCAGATTACAAAGTATATAAATACCGCATCATTGACCAAAATGAGGACGATTCATCTTTCACATGCTGCATTAGTAGACTCTAGGGAATCATTACACACAGACATGACTTTCACATACCACTCAACATTTTCAGGTTTTAAGTATTTCATTAGTGAAAGAACATCAACCCTTTTGTCTGCACTAGCCACAAAATCTTCTCTTCCGCTCGCTGACATCTCCTCCAGCCAATGAACAGGCGGCAGCCGGCAACTGAACGTGCCGCTCGTGAAGCATGCTTCATGCACTAACAGCGTAGCGCATGATACTGGTTTTAGTGAGCTCCTGACCTCTATCGACACCCTAGCGAACTAAGACCTGAACTAGGTTGTAGTGAAGGGACCGGGAAATCCAAAAACGGTATTCATGCTTACGTTGTTATTGCATCTAGCTCCTCAATTATAATAGACTTCCAGCAGTAATATATTTTATAATAATATCCCTATAAACACATTGAGTATCCGGTACCCATTTCATTGTTTTTTTTATAGAAAGAATATACAATTTTAGAAATAAGTTTCACTTCTTCATTAATTTCTTTTCCCTTTCACTAGTAGAACACGCGATATAATTCTACCTGCGGCTCTACCCCTGTTCTGGATTTTCTATATTATTTTCACATTCTAAAGTTGCTGCGCTCGTGTGAGCAGGTGCTTACACATGGTTAGTTTGCTAGTGTACTTTTCTACGTATTTCTTCTCCCTGGGATAAACGAGACTTTCCGTAACAAGACACTAACTCAACGAATACATCTTTTTCACTTCCGAAACTTAAAGTTTGGAACATACAGTGCACGTAACACCATAGGAACAGTATTATTGCCCTGCTTAGGTTAGATGCCTGAGGCTGAACGTAGGATGGATGAAACAGTCAGACCTAATCTGTTTGTCAGATTGATTTATAACATAATGCAATATCCGTCTGAATTTCCTCCATACCTACTGGGTGATGTCACTCTGACCCAAGCTAAGATGAATGATTTCTCAAGGGTTTTGTTGAAGTCAAACTGAAAATCCGTTAGGCAATATCTTATAAGTTTTATTTCAAGGTATAGCATGTAATATATGTTCCGGCCTATATGAAGGCTTGCTCAATGATTATTTGGATCAACATCAAATTTAATGATTTTTATACAAATTGTAAAACCATTGTCAGAGTCGCTTCAGATGAAAGTAGTAAATCTCAATAGTGAAGAAATTACTCGTAGACTTGATGTTTCTTCATTATCCTAGCCTGAAAATGTTTCGAAGCTCCAGCACACTGCCCATGCGGCGGTAGAGGAGGGGTCCCTCGCTGAGTCCGAGGGAAAAGCCGACCCTGGAGGGTAAACAGATGACGATGATGATGATGATGATGAAAGTGTTTGACAGTGTTGATGACAGAAATGTGGTTTCTAACGTATGAAGCTGAGTTAGATGTTTGACTTGAACTGAAAAATGTTTTTTAAATACATTTTTATTTTTCCTAATGTTTAAATCTCGAGAGTTCCAACACAGGATACACACGAATGCGGTGAAGTTTACTATTTCTGGGAATGCGTATCGGAATGTGTATGAGGCAGAACACGGTTCGATGCATCTTTCCACACACGGCATCAGGTTTCCACCAACGCTGTCTTCATGGTGGCAAAGTTAGGATATTGTTATAACAATAGCATAGGCTACAGGTGCTTAAGCTTCTTTGTTGTTATTTCTGTAGATATAAGCAGAACCTGATGGTGAGCAGTAATATTTTTGATTTGGTGAGCAGTTTATTTTTATGCTGTTACGGCTTCTTGCTGATGATTATGTCAGTAAGACTTAGTAACGTAACGTGTAATAAATAAATAAATAAATAAATAAATAAATAAATAAATAAATAAATAAATAAATAAATAAATAAATAAATACAATTATAATTTTGTGCGTGCACTTCAAAATTTTGTCTCATACTTCGTTTTTTTGTCTAGGATTACATTTACAAAAGACGAAAGTATGTCCTGAAATTCAGTATTTAAATTCAGAAATAGCCTGGCTGTGCACTAACCTATAAATTATTTGATTATTGTACAGTGACGTCGGAATAATAATGGGCCAACACATGGGCTTCTTTTCAGGCTCCAAGATACTCGATTTGTTTTACAATTGGCTTTGCGTCGCACCGACACAAATAGGCCTTATGGTGGCGATGGGATAGAAAAGGCCTAGGAGTGGGGAGGAAGCGGCCGTGGCCTTAATTAATATACAACCCCAACATTTGCCCGGTGTGGAAATGGAAAACCACGGAAAACCATCTTCAGGGCTGCCGACAGTGGGGTTAGAACCCAATATCTCTCGGAAGCAAGCTCACAGCTGCGCGGCTCTAACCTCACGGCCAGCCCGCCCGATAAGATATTAGATCGCAAGCTTCCAGCAAGACCAAATCGTCAATATAGACCAAACTACATTTACGTAAATAAATAAATGTAATTTGAAATGAACTTTCAGCTCATTGGGTCATCAAGTGGAGACCACGGAAATCCTAATCTACAATCTTCCAATTTTCTATCGGATGCTTTACCGATTGAGCTACGGTGGCCTTGGCCATGTTTAATCTGTCGGAAATAATCTGAGCTACAGATTTGGCACGACTGTTACTGGTGTCCGCGTGGTCATTGTTGTTCTGTACTGATGGCTGAGGTGGGAACCGAACCTACCTTTACTCATTTGACCTCCAGAGGCTGAGTGGACCCCGTTCCAGCCCTTGTACCACTTTTCAAATTTCATGGCAGAGCCGGGAATCGAACCCGCGCCTCTCGGGTTGGCAGCTAATCACACTAACCACTACACCACAGAGGCGGACATAATGGATATCTACTATACTTGAAATATTCAGTCCGAATCATTGGCTGCTGAATGGTCAGCGTTCAGGCCTTCGATTCAGAAGGTCCCGGGTTCGATTCCCAGCCGGATCGGGGATTTAAATCGCGTATGACTAATTCTTCTGACCCGGGAACTGGGTGTTTGTATTTTTTCCAACACCGGGCGAGTTGGCCGTGCGCGTAGAGGCGCGCGGCTGTGAGCTTGCGTCCGGGAGATAGTAGGTTCGAATCCCACTATTGGCAGCCCTGAAGATGGTTTTCCGTGGTTTCCCATTTTCACACCAGGCAAATGCTGGGGCTGTACCTTAATTAAGGCCACGGCCGCTTCCTTCCAACTCCTAGGCCTTTCCTATCCCATTGTCGCCATAAAACCTATCTGAGTCGGTGCGACGTAAAGCCCCTAACAAAAAAAAAATAATTTTTCCAACACTTTCCCCTTTATATTCAGACAATACACTACACTACCAACCAGCACAGAAACACGTAATAGTGATTACTAAAGCCCGGATTTTAATGCACTAACAGGTTAGACTGCAAACTAATTTCGTTAGCAGGAAGTGTCGGCCACCCGCTCTTCCATAGTGTAGCAGGAGTAACATAAATTATAGGGGTTCTGACGGGCCGTACCCCTAATGTTAATGCAAACATCATAGCATTGTCGTTGTGAAGGTAGACTATACTTGCTACTCGCTTCAGTAAGTTTGCATTCTAAGCTATTAATGCATAAAAATCCGGGCTCTGGTGATTACATCCCTCCATATAGGGTTGGCGTCAGGAAGGGTATCCGGTCGTAAAACGGGGCCAAATCCACATGTGCGACGCAGTTTGCACCCGCGACCCCACAGATGTTGGAAAAGCGGTCGAAAAAGAAAAGAAAAGGAAAGAAGGAACTGTACTTGGAATATCCGCAAGATAAACTGCTCTCTACAGCAAAATTCTTATTATTTATAGGAAGATGAATCATATTAACTTACTGAATCCATTCCCATAAAATCATAGTTATTTATACGAAGAAACATTTTTCTTGGCTCCCACACTTCTTGAGAGATGAACCCCGGTCTCCAGCGTGTAGAGCCAAAGGAATTATGAATGGTGGAGCAGCGCACTCTCGTATCCTTTTCTATATTCACAGAGTGAATGAAACAAGACAAATCAAATAATTTCCTCTACATGCCTTTATTATTTTACCGTAAGTGTTGCAACTAAATTCTCTGACGTTATTCATAGACTTTGATACAGTATCATATAAAATAACGTTGAAATTGCGTGCTATATATCTGTTTGGCAGAGTGGTTGTATTTTCAGCAATAAATTTATCAGATTTATTTTATAGACAATAAATATCACGGGAGACGCTTTTAGGGCTTCCAAATTCGCGCTGTACTACCACGTCCCATGAAAGCCATATGTTTCTTCTCCGTTTTAAAGACGGTATATATATATATTTGGAATGTCTTTCTAGAGCGATTTCATGTATTGTAATATATCACTGCTGGCGTTACATTCAAGAAACAGTTCTAAGTTTAATAATGCATTCTAAAGAATATATAGCTGCAATGAGTAAGAGATCGAATATTACTATCTTATAGTGAACTAGATATTGTACGCGTCGTTGATGGGTTAGTTGGTTATTTTATAAACAATTGTAGTAGCACTGTCATCAAGTGGTGATGAATAATAATTACGAGAAGGCACACATTAACAACATTAAATCTGTGCAATGTTATCGTTGATCTGTATTAGAGGCTAGGGATATTGTAGGCCATGCAGTATTTACGTGCGATATTAGGGTATTTCACTCTTTCTTTCCTCGAAGTTTTTCATGATTGCTTTTAATCTTTATTCTTATAGTTAACTCATTACCATCCCCATTGAATGCATCAGTGTTACTTGTCATCGATGGACTTGATAGAAATGTAAATTATTGAATATATACGGTACCATAACTTTTGTGGCAAAAATGTATGATGTGCCGGGCTGAGTGGCTCAGGCGGTTGAGGTGCTTGCCTTCCGACTCCAACTTGGCAGGTTCGATCCTGGCTCAGTCCAGTGGTATTTGAAGGTGCTCAATTACGTCAGCCTAGTGTCAGTAGATTTCCTGGCACGTAAAATAAATCCTGCGGGAAAAAATTCCGACACCTCGGCGTCTCCGAAAACCGAAAAAGTAGTTAGTGGGACGTAAAGCCAATAACATTATTATTATTATTATTATTATTATTATTATTATTATTATTTATTTATTTATTATAAAAATATAATTGTGAAGCCTCCGTGGCTCAGGCGGCAGCGCGTCGGCCTCTCACCGCTGGGTTCCGTGGTTCAAATCCCAGTCACTCCATGTGAGATTTGTGCTGGTTTAAGCGGAGGCGGGACAGTTTTTTCGCCAGGTACTCCGACTTTCCCTGTCATCTTTCAATCCAGCAACAACATTTGATTTTATCTGTCAGTCATTAATCATTGCCCCAGATGAGTGCGGCAGGCCTCGGCAGCCGGCACAATTCCTATCCTCGCCGCAAGATGGGGGCTTCATTCATCCCATCCCCGACCCGCTCACTGACTGGACAACAGGTTATAACTTACAAATATAATTATGAGACACGATGGATCTGAAATGGTATATTCTACACCGAGCGAGTTGGCCTTGCGGTTGGGGCCGCGCTGCTGTGAGCTTGCATCTGGGATATAGTAGGTTCGAACCTCACTGTCGGCAGCCCTGAAGATGGCTTTTCGTGGTATTCCATTTTCACACCAGGAAAATGCTGGGGCTGTACATTAATTAAGGCCACGGCCGCTTCCTTCCCACTCCTAGGCCTTTCGAGTCCCATCTTCGCCACAAGACCTATCTGTGTCGGTGCGACTTAAAACAAATTGTAATGAAAAGGTATATTTACAACATTATTTATCTATGTGCGATGTTCTCTTAGAGTTAATGTTAGTGGAGAAATTCGATATCCGTTTTTTATCGCCGTTAATATTGCTACGCTATTGTATACTAATCAAATAATACATCGTTGTGGTGTTTAGCAGTGCTACGCTTGAGACGTTTTAACCATTCCAAAGTGATCAAGTATTTAAACATTTATTAATATCTTCCCTTTCACTTTATACTTTGACCAACGAGCACAAAACTTGTTTACATTCTTTTAAGCATTTTATTTTTACTTCATCCTATTAATGTCACTTATTACTAAGGGTCTATTGCATGGACTACATACTTGTATATCTTTGTTCATGCAACCTGTTTCACCTGATGATGGTGTCCATAGACAACGAAACCGGTACTGAATAAAAATGTTGTGATTATATTAACAACATATTATGTATTTTAAAAAAGTGGATCAATCAAATTTCCCTTTATTATGTGCCTAAATCTAGGTAAGAAAAACGAAATATGAGGCAAGAAATCTAAGTGCACAGAAAGAAAATAGTTTCGAAGTTCCCTCTGGGAAAATCGAGTGATGATAAATAATTTTCCAATAAATGACACTCAAATTGATAACAATTAATTTACTTGTTACTAACGAATCGTTTTCGAGAGGTGTCTGTACGGAATTTTGAGTCAAGCACTGTACTATACAGTGCATCGAAAGAGGGAAAGTAACTCAGGGCTTATGAGACCGCCCCAAATGAAATAATGAGTTATCTAGAGTACGATGAGATGAAACCTCTTTTATAAAAGATACTTCATATGTCTTTCAGTCATGGCCATCCATCAATACTTCACATCACAGCCTGCACAGTTCCTAGGTAGTCACACATTTTGTATTGCTAATTTTGTGATGAAAATTTTCAGGTAACCCCCAGCCATAACACATATTTATGTCAAAATTTATAATTTTGTAATTATAGTTATGATGTATATAATTGTCAGTCTGACCCAAACTTGTAATGCCAAACGGAATAACTAAAGATCGGAATGTGTAGAAGTTAAAGGTTATGAAGTCCTCTAACTGGAAGATTCCAAGATCAGATTATCTTCCTACTAACATTAACTTACACTTGAAGGAAAGAAGGAAGCTAAACGTACAGGCATATATAGGATCGAATCCCAGCCAATTAATATGACATTTTGAAACGAAAAGAGGTTTGTATTCTACGAAATACCTGGGGTCTCGTGGCTATGATTATGATTTCAACAGCAACAGCAACAGCAACGGATAAATACTGTATAATCTCATTCTTTTATCAGTCGAAGGAATAAAAATGAAGTTACCGAATGAAGGGAAAAAGTTGTCATGGTGGTAATGGTGATGATTGTTTTAAAGAAAACCACACGACCTCACTAATCTACTCGGTAGGTCTCAGTTGCCACAATTACTTGTAGATATCCATCACTATGTTATAAATATACGGCATTTGCCTGGAGGAGAAGTGCGAAACCACGGAAAACCACTTCCAGGATGGCTGAGGTGGAAATCGAACCCACCTCTACTCAGTTGATCTCCCGAGACTGAGTTGACCTCGTTCCAGCCCTCGTACCACTTTTCAAATTTCGTGGCATAGCTGGGAATCGAACCCGGGCCTCCGGGGGTGGCACCTAATCACACTAACCACTACACCACAGTGGCGGACATTAATTAATTATAATTAACTAAATTAACTGAGTCGAAACACAAAAGAGATGGCTTCAGATATCACAAACTACATGATGGAAACACATATCACGAAAGTATTAATAATAATAATAATAATAATAATAATAATAATAATAATAATAATAATAATAATAATAATAATAAAAATAAAAAATAAAAATTACCTCAATGTGCAGGCATTTTAATTTAGGCTGCCTGCGTGTCAGTTTCGAAGTTATGTTTTACTCAACCTCTTGGGCAAAGGGGCTGTTTCAATTTATTTTGTCTAGTAAACACGAGATGTGTCATCAAAGACATTTTACATGCCGACATCTTTACGACATAGAGTATCGAATGGTCATTTTTTCCTTCCTTCATGATTCCGAGTACCCGCGTTCTTGAGATCCGGAGGTCAACACTTTACCAGTGATCCACAGAGGGAAGTACTCTTGACCATTAGAAATGTCCCGCAATATGTGCTATGGTCGTCTGACGAGAAGTTGCAATGTAAGGGGGTACGAGGGGTAAGTATGGCTATTGCGCATGCGCCTATCTCAAGTCTCAAGAGCTGACAATAAACATCTGTTCCGTCCGCGATGACTCTTGCAAAGTGGCAGTGCAATTGTGATTTAGTTACACACTAGTTGTTACCTGCGGCTTCATTCGCGGGGATTCCGTAATTCGATAAAATTAATCGTTGCTCGGTACTGCACTAAGACGTTCTGAAAATCCCTTAAGTATAAAAACTCACCGATGAATTGTGATTCATATGCCCCAGAACCTCTTTGTAAACCACATTTATGCTGCTGCCTTTTGGAGCTAAGGTGACCAGAATACTGACAGAGCTAACTCTTCAATATTCGACTTTGAACTCTACATGTGAGAAACAGTCCTCTCTCAAATCGAAAAAAAGTACGTGTTTCTTTATTTTTAAAGGAGCTTCCATATACCTATTTCCACGTCTGTAACATCTTCAGTTTTTGAGATATATTGTATCCTCATAAAAATAACTCAACTCCTTTTTCACTTATTTTAACCCGCGTTAAGTGGCTTTTCCGAAATAAAAAATATACATGATCCTTTATTTTTAAAAGAGATTCCAAATCCCAATTTTAAACTCTATAACATCTTCACTTTTTCAGATATACGCATCCTCGTAAAAATAATTCAGATCCTGCTTCACTTCTTTCCACCCCCTCCCCACTTAGAATGGAGTTTCTGAAAACAAAAAGTACATGTTTCTTTATTTATAAAGGAGATTCCAAACACTAATTCTTTATTTTTCAAGGAGATTTTAAATACCAATTTACACGCCTGTAACATGTTAAATTTATAAGATATATTGTCGATATACTCATTTTAAAAATACACCCGCTTTTCCATAGTTTTCATCCCCTTAAGTGGATTTCTCAAAAAATAATTACGCGTTTCTTTATTTTTAAAGGCCATTCCAAGTACCAATTTTCACGTCTGTAACGTCTTCAATTTTTGAAACATATGTATTCTCATAAAAATAATTCAACTCCTTTGTTTGTATTTGTAATATTCTTTCAAAGTAAAGAAACACGCACTCCTTTGCTTTAGGAAAATCCACTTAAGGGGCTTAAAGAATTGAAAATGCAGGTAAATTTTTAAAATGAGTACCGGTATATCTACAGCATATGTCAAAAACGTAACACGTTACATCCAAGAAACTTGGTTTTTGGAAAGTCCTTTAAAATACAGAACATGTATTTTTTGTTTGTTTTCGGAATATGCACTTAACGGGGGTGGAAAAAGGGTTGAATTATTTTTTTCGGATAATTATATCTCAAAAAATGAAGACGTTACAGACGTGAAAATTGTTATTTGTTTTAAAAATAAGGAAGCACGTATTTTTTTGTTTTCGGAAAATCCACTTAAGTGAGGGTGGGTGTGGTGGAAGGACTGATAAAGGGGTTGAATTCTTTCTATGTGGGTACTTATATATCCAAAATTGAAGATGTTAAATACGAGGAAATAAGTATTTGGAATCTTCTTTAAAGGAAAGAAACATGTACTTTTTGACTTGTGAGGAGACTGTTTCTCACGTGTACAGTTCTATGTCGCCATGGACATTTTAGCCCCGAAAAGGCAATAACACAAACGTGGTTAACACATTTTTCGGTGAGTTTTCTACCTTAGGTATTTTCAGATAATGTCTTTAGTACAGTACGAGGAACGATTACCTTTATATATACCAGGTGGTTCCCGAACGCCGTGCTTTCTACTTATAAATGTCGCGCATGCACAATTGATGAATAGGATGTCTACCAACTGATTTTCAAAGGAGCACTACTGCCAGCGGGTAGGTTACGTCAGAATATGAAGAGAGAAGAACGGGATTGTCGTACGCAGCATGTTACCCAGCGCTACCGGTCTAATGCACCCCTTGCGTTAGTAAACATCGTTTCCACCACACAGTTCTAGGCTGTTTTATGGTACAGCCGCGCTATGTTTGCTGTCTGCATTTCGGTAATGGCTTGTGTGTTCAGCAGCGACGAATCTGGACAACCTGGTCGGAATGCAGCCGAAGCTCCAAACAGACGTCTCCCTTCTACACATGTATTTCGCCTAACAGTATTCGTTTTTGTTTCATACAAACAACTCCTTTATCGAGTGGAATGTCTGCACGTGTATAAATTAATGATTTATTAAAATTCCTTTACTGCATCTTTGGCGTGTTTACAAACAGTAGTGGCAATTAGGGGGTGGGGCGAGGAGGGACAGTCACCCCCCCTCCAAATTTGTGGAGTAAACATTACATTTTTATTCCACTTTAACCAGCTGGAACTAGGAATTACTTAAAAAAGCTACTTGTACAAGCCCTGTCGTCTTATCTGCTAATTCTTTCCTTTATTTTCTTTAATTATTAGCATAATTATTGGCAAAAATACACCAAAAATGTCTTTCGTCACGGCTAACCAATTTGTATAGCGTTACGGCAAGTAGTGGAGACTTTGCTTGTGCTGTACGGAAGAGTAGTAGGGGTACATATTTTTTTTGCCAAGGTCGTGGACACTCAGTTATAATTCACCCGCAGTAGCACGCATTCGTTAGTCTAGCAGTCTCTTTAGTGTCTGTTAGTTTCTTAGTGTGTATTCAAATACTAAATTATTTTCAATTGCATAATCATGCCATACTTCTATTTAATTATACCGGGCGAGCTGGCCGTGGAGTTAGGGGCGTGCAGCTGTGAGCTTTCCACCCGGGAGATAGTGGTTTCGAATCCCACCGTCGGCAGCTCTGAAAATGGTTTTCCGTAGTTTCCCATTTTCATACCAGAAATTAACCTGCCCCGAGGTTTATTTGTAATAATAGTTGTTTGAGATTTAGATTCAATGCTGTATAAAAACATTTTCACCAGGTCTCAAAAGCAAAGCACGGGGCAGGTTAAATACATTTAATTAATAAATAACATAACACAAAAGAAATAATTTAGCCCAGTGAAAGGAACGTTGGTATTATCTCCCGTTTAAATTACAATTAAAATTGAAATTTTTTTTGCAATTGGCTTTACGTTGCCCCGGCACGGATAGAACTTAAGGCGACGATGAGACTGGTAAGGGCTACGCGTGGAAAGGAAGCGGCCGTGGCCTTAATTAAGGTACAGCCCCAGCACTTGCCTGGTGTGAAAATGATAAACGACAGAAAACCGTCTTCAGGGCTGCCGACAATGGGATTCGAAACCACTATCACCCGGGTGCAAGCTCACAGCTGCCCGCCCCTAGCTCCACGGCCAGCTTGCCCGGTACAATTAAATAGAAGTACCGGCATGATTATGCAATTAAAATCATTTAGTATTTGAATACACACTAAGAAATTAACAGACACTAAAGGGACTGCCAGAATAACGAATGTGCGCGGCAAGCGGGTGAATTATAACTCAGTGTCTACGACTTTTGCAAAAAAAAAAAAAAAAAAAAAAAAAAAAAAAAAAAAAAAAAAAAAGAAAGTAACCCTTCTACCCTTCCTCACAGCACATGCGAAGTCTCCACTACTTGTCGTAGCGCTATACAAATCGGTTAGTTGCGACGAACGGCATTTTGTGCATATTTCCGCCAATAATTATGTTAATAATTAAAGAAAATAAAGGAAAGAATTAGCAGGCTTGTACAAATAGATTTTTAAAATAATTGCTAGTTCCAGCTGGCTAAAGTTGAATAAAAATGTAATGTTTACTCCACAAAATGGGGAGGGGGGCGACTGTCCGTCCTTGCCCCACCCCCCTAATCGCCACTACTGCTTGCACACGCCAAAGATGCAGAAAAGGACATTTAATAACTTTTAATAAATTTATACACGTGTAGACACTACACTCGATAAAAGAGTTGCTTGTATGAAACAAAAACTAATACTGTTCGGCGAAATACATGTGTAGAAGGCAGACGTCTGGTTGGAGCTTCGGCTGCATTCCGACCAGGCTGTCTAGATTAAAATAATGTCTGTGTATTCATCGCTGCTGAACACACTAGCCATTGCGGAAATGCAGACAACAAATAGTGCGACTGTACCATACACCAGCCTAGAACTATGCGGTGGAAAACGAGGTTTGCTAATGCAAGGGGTTCATTAGACCGGTAGCGCTGAGTAACATACTGCGAGTGGCAGGCCGATTCTTATCGCTTCATATTCTGACGTAACCCGCCCGCTGGCAGTAGTGCCTCTGTGAAAATCAGTTGGTAGACATCCCATTCATCATTTATGCATGCGTGATATTTATATGTAGATAGGACGGCGTTCGGGAACCACCTGGTATACTGTATATAGATTTACTATAAGTACCGCATAATGAACAGATTAATTATGAATATGAATCTGTTTCCGAGAACTCGCACGGTCTTCACGACGAATGTTTGTAGCTTAGAGTGTAGTATCTGTTACTCGTGCCGTACCTACAAGCAGCCGCGACTTGTCGTCAGACGCACATAGTAATTTAATACCACTAGAAAAGTAGGTTGCTCAACTGAGAGGAATCTAGGTTCACGTAGAAGTACGTAACTTCCATATCCCATCAGGTCGTCTAGAAATTTAGAAAAATGGCTATTGTTCCGCAGAAGTACCTCATGGACCTGAGGTTCACAAAGCCTTCCACACGAAGAGGCCCAGTTCAATTCGTGGGGAGAAGTGTGATCTGGGCAGGGAGGTAAACACCCTACTCCATTTAGCGTGGAGGCATCCTTCTCGTTCAGGAACGACCCTGGCCAGTAAGTTATGGGGTATTTAGGGGTTGTAGGAAGGATAGGGCATATAAGTCTCTGGTAAGACCCCAACTAGAGTATGTTTCCAGTGTATGTGACCCTCTCCACGATCACTTGCTTCAAGAACTGGAAAAAATCCAAAGAAAAGCAGCTCGATTTTTTCTGGGTGATTTCCGTCAAAAGAGTAGCGTTTTAAAGAAATGTTGCAAAGTTTGGGCTGGGAAGACTTGGGAGAAAGGAGACGAACTGCTCGACTAAGTGGTATGTTCCGAGCTGTCAGTGGAGAGATGGTGTGGAATGACATCAGTAGACGAATGTGTTTGAGTGGTGTCTTTAAAAGTAGGAAAGCTCACAATATGAAGATAAAGCTAGAATTTAAGAGGACAAGTTGGTTCAAACATTCGTTTATAGGTAGGGGAGTTAGGGATTGGAATAACTTATCAAGGGAGATGTTCAATAAATTTCCAATTTCTTTGCGATCATCTAAGAAAAGGTTAGAAAAACAACAGATAGGGAATCTGCCACCTGGACTACTACACAGCAGATCAGTAGTGATTGAAATGGCTTTTAACGTGACATTGTATATACAATCAGGTTACGTTATTTCGAACCTACCGAACGAATTGGCCGTGAAATTAGGGTAGCGTAACTGTAAGCTTACATTCGGGAGGTGGTGGATAGAAACTCCATCATCGCCAGGTATGAAAATGTATTTTTGTGGTTTCCCATTTTCACACCAGGAAAATGCTGTAACTATACCTTAATTAACGCTTGATTAATTAATTAATCTATTCGAGTTCCTTACCAATCAAAGGCGTTCAAAATAAGATCGACTCACACGCGGCGCTCTAGTGCACTGTCTTCAAATTGAAGTAGAGTCAGTTTCGTATGGTTTGTACTTGGTTACTGCGAAAAGTAAAGAAAAGGCGAGAGGGTGAGTGGGCGCCGTGAATCACACACGAATGTGTGTAGCAGTTCTCGAAGTAAATGGCACAGGTTTCGTCATTTCGGGAGTTATTTGATTCGTTCAATGTAAAGACATCATACTAGAACCCTCAAAATATGCGCCAAAACAGAAACATTCTTTTCTCGGAAGTTATTAGAGTTACGAAGAAAATTCATATACAATTTTTCCAGCAAATGGAATTTTAAGTACACATACTCCGCTGCAAAGTTTAATAGGACTAACTGTTCAGGCAGCTAATTCCTCTTAAGGGTCCCAGGCGTACCCTTTAATCTGAATTGCTTCATATTTTCTTTGACTACATAGCCCGCTTAAGAGATAGGAATGTCTTTTTTCTGGAATACCGTTAGAATTATGAAGGAAATGCTTCGAAACGTTTTTTTAGGAAATAGAATTGTAATTATATTCGCCGACTCCATTATTTAATAGAAGTAGCGGTTTAGGTAAAGAGTTCACTTTTAAGGGTCCCGGGTGTACATTTTTCTATTGCTTGCTTCTCATTTTATTTTCCTGCAGGTTACCGTTAAGATACACTGTAATAGTAAGTAGGATATATACTAACCACAGGTTCAAACTGTATGCTTACCAAATTTGAACATAGTCCGTCAAGTAGTTTTAACGTGAAAGAAACCAAGACATGGAGACTAATATGCACCAGAACACAGCAAAACATGTTTTTATCGAAAACTATTAGAGGTACGTAGAAATAAACTTTTTTGGGGGGAAGCCGAATTTCATGTACATTTTATACGCTACATTTTTCAATAGGATTAACCGTTTAGGCAGCGTGTTCAATTCTGAAGGACCCAAGCGTACGTTTTCCTCTGACTTGTTTCACATTTTCTTTCGCTACATGCCCTGTTTTACACATGCGAGCAAGTGGCATATGGGCAGGCAGACCGCCATATTTTGAAGGTTTTTAAAAATTTGTAGAAAATAGCAGGTAGGTTGCAATTGTAACACATTTATATCACCAAACAATTAAATGTGTCTATTGTATAGATTAAAAACTTGCATTAAGATCTATTGAATACTTTTCACATTACACATTTTCCAACGGTGTGCCTTTTGCAACAACAAAAGAAAAGTCTGACAACAATGTCTTACACATAATGAGCTTGAGTGTGGAGAAGTTTGAAGCATTCATGGACACAAAGTCGTACAGAACACACTGGACTACACCAGATGATGGAAATTGAGTCAAAGGAAATTCACTTTTTGACCAATAGTCACTTAGTTTTGGTTTCTTACAAGGTAGGCCTACATATGAATGAAAACTGCGAGAAATGCGTAAATCTCACATAACTTGACTGGCCGCCTTAAGGCCCACAAACTTTCAATTTAATTGTTCGTCTTACTTTTTCAGTGACGGAGGCAGCATACTTGTTAGTCTCGGACTTGAAGAGTTTCACCATTGTTTCGGGAACAAAAATTGAAAAACGATCTAGTACAGTCGATGTTGCATCCAGTGGAGCAGACACACCCGATTGTTCTTGAAAAATAGGTTCTTGAGGTGGAGAATTAGTGCAAGTCCAAAGTAATTCAGTATCCATAGGCTTCCTACAATTGTTAGTACCTTAAGCACAACGTTTACACCTTTTTGGAGCTGGTGCGATGTCAGAAACCGCATCCAAATCACCAGAAGAACCCGGCGAATGTAAATCATACCCTGCCTTTGAATTATCATCGCTTGCGTCACTTCGTTCTAAAGTAAAGAAAAGTACATTACTAATTTATTTCTGAATGGATCTCCAGTCATATGAAGATCATGAAACATTACGTAAATAAACTACAAAGTGCAAAATCAAAACTGGGTAGAATATGATAGAATAGGTTTTAAATACCTTCCATCACTAAGTTCGAAATCAGGGTCTAGATCTGAATCATCTACCTCTTCTTCTGAACCACTGTCATCAAAAATCTTCTTGTAACATTTCTACAATAGAAGACTGAAGATTCCAAAGAGGCTAAGTATCATTTTTGTGAAAAACGAGATTTCGCTGCCTGTAGGAGGTATGTGTCGAGGCCAATGCCTTATGAAAGTTTTAAAGTCCGTACGTGGTCCTGTTAGTTTCCTATGACTGCTCCTAGATTGCGCTGGTGCTACGTTCAACGCATGATGAATGTCGATAGGCGCTACGTCCTCTTTCTGCCACTGGCGCTCTACTGTTTATCAGTCATCATATGTTAATGAAGATGGCTGATGTAACAGTGCGTAGTGATTCTGAAGACTGTGATGGACCAAAAACAATGAAAAGAAAACCCGAAAGTGTAAGCAAGAGAGTGGTGGAGAAGAAAAGAAGAGTGTCTGGTTTATCATACAAGACAAGAACAGGAAAAGCACTTCCTCCCAAGCAACAGCCAAGCATGGAGGTACGAGATCAGTGCCTTAAAATTTAATGCTTTACAGTAATATTGAATAATATTAATTGAATATTATATTGATTTCCTGGATTTCTTGTAGTGTTATTAGCGGCAATAATATACAAATATAACTTTGTTGCATTACAACTAACACATTTGTAATATTTTGGTTTTACGTTACCTGCAAATGCGGGTATGATTGTCACTCCTTGTCAGCAGAACATAAGACGAATTTATTTACTATGTTTTACCAGGAGGATGAGCAGACACAACGCACTTTTTAATGGGGCTCATGGATGCTATTCCAGTTCAACGTCGGCGAAATGGAAAGTATGCAGATCCGCAGCGAAGTCGCGGCCAGCGTACATTGATTTTTACGGTTCCTGATGGTGTGGGTGGACGTATACAGATATGTAAGAAGACCTTTATGGATGTTTTAGGTATTTCAAAGAAAAAATTACAGTTGATGGCGCAGAAGGAAAAGGGCGGTGATACTGGTTTCGAAGACAAAAGAGGAGGAGCATTTAACAGAAAATACACAGGTGGAGATTGGCAGATGGTTCGGAACCACATTAAAATTTTGCCTAGAGATGTGAGTCACTACAGTCGAAAGCGCACAACGAAGAGGTACTTAAGCCCTGATCTTAATATAAACAGGCTATTTACTGCTTTTAAAGTAACATATACAGATACAAATGTGACATATAAATTTTACAGAAAAGTTTTCCTTACGGATTTTCCGCACGTATCCTTCCGAAAGCCACGATCAGATAGATGCCGAACATGTGACCGAATAGTTCTAGAAGCTAAGACAAATCACCAGAATGGTTACAAAGCTAAGCAAGAGTTGCACCATCGGAAAGCCGAAAAAGTCCATCACTGTTAAGAAGTGATGCAATTTTTGCAAGGTTACGAGATAGTGATACGAGTACTGTATTTCCAACAGCTAATGTTTGTACCATTCCTTACACATTCGGATATGTTCTATCTAAGACAACTCGCATGTTACAATTTCGGAGTACATATGCATGACGCAACGAAGTGTATGTGCAATGAGAGAGAAGGTGGCAAGGGGGCCAATGAAATCGCGTCCTGTTTATTAACATTTTTCAATCAACAACATAGCATTACAATGAAGACAGAGCTGTGTGCATGGAGTGACAAATGCTCTGCACAAAATAAAAACTAAATAATGCTATTCATGTACATGTTTCTTGTGGTGTGTTTGAATGTATTGCCCATAAATATCTCATATCTGGACATAGCTTTCTGGCATGCGATGGAAATTTTGCAACGATCGAAAAGAGAAAGAAGACAGTGAAGTGTTTTATTCTCGATGATCTGATGAAGTTAGTGAGATCACCACGTCATGAAAAGTCATTCAGAGTCTTGGAAATGCATAACTCTAACTTTCTGGACCTTTACACAGCAGCAGATAACTTGCCCACCACCAACAAACTGAATACATCAACTGCATCTTGGATCAGAATAATTGCCCCAGCTTGAAGAGTGGACGACATTTAATGTCCTGAAGAAGATTTCCAACATCTATATATATATATATATAAAAGAAGAGTTTTGTCTGTACATTGCACAGAATTTGAAAATAATTGTTTTTCTGTATCGGTCATATTCACAGTAACAAGGAAATGCACTTTTTACTTTTCCGTAATTTCTGTCTGTCTGTCAGACAACGGCTGAAGAGAATTTAATGAAAATCGGTATGTAAAGTCGGGGGATGAGCCACTACAATCTAGGCTATAAGTCATTTTATTCACGCCGAGTGAAATGGTAGTTTAGGGGAAGGCCTAAAATTTAATTCTCAAATATTTATATTATCAGGGGTCCTATCGATAAATACTACGTAATTAAAGTTATATAGAATTAAATTTCCGATCATTTAAGTCATACATTTTTACCGTACCGGCTATGATAACACAGATATTCAGGAATTTGTAGTTTTGTTGCTAAGTCCATATCAATGTTGAGCCACGAGAAAATGGGTAAACAGAATTTAATGAAAATCGGTATATAGAGTCGAGGAATAATAAACTACAGTCTAAGATATAAACAATGTTATCTACTCTAGATGAAAATGTAGTTTAGGGGAAAAATTCCGTAGCGAAGCACGGGTACATCAGCTAGTATTGAAATAAAGCAAGTTGAGAACCGCCAGTGTATTTCAAAGGAGAAGAAGAAAGACCTTTTAAGCACGATTCAGTATTTACCTGAAGAACATAGGAAGTTTTACCTGGACATTTGTAGTTAAACGTGTGTAAAATGTCACAAGAAGGTATTTATTACTCTCCTTCCACATCTTCTTGCTATTGTAATAATTTTTTTACATCAGAAGAAAAATGGACTTACCCCTTTTGTCATTAAAGTATAAATGGACTTAGCCCTTTTCTAAGTTATCATTTTAGTTTTGTACTATGTGCTTACTTGTTGTTCAGTTAAGTCTGTAAGTTAACTACCAGGCTACAACAGCCTCTAGTGCGTAGTATGGCTGTCAGCAACAAATATAAGGCCTCACAGGTTGACATAGATGTTTCGGCTGAGCATGTACTGTATGTGTTAAACTTCTGAGGGAAAATCTTGATAGTATCTTTATTTGTGTGGTATACTTTCCGCCTAGTACTAAACTGGCTGCATATTATGAATTTTACGAAGGTATTGAAGCCAGTTCTATTTTAAATAGTAAATAGTTAGTAATATTAGGAGACTTTAATTTACCACAAATTATTGAAGAAAACGATATAACGTGTACATCCGTACGCATGAATAATTTCTTACAATTCATGGGATTAAGAAATGTTAACGGCGTTGTTAATAACAATGGCAGAATGCTTGACCTAGTATTGTCGAATATCACTCACATTACTCTCGACCAAAACTTCCATCCTCTCGTACCAGAGGACAAACATCATCCGGCCTTAAACATTACTTTTTGTTACCAAAAGAAGGGAGAAAAATGTAATGATGCGGGAAATAAAATTGTATACAATTATAACAAGGCAGATTTTGAATTGTTATACAGAGGACTTTCACACATAGATTGGAGCTTTCTGGAAAATTACACTGATGTTAACCTGGCACTAGATATATTCTATTCTAAATTTTATTCTGTTTTAAATGTCTGTGTTCCGGCAACCGTCAGGAAAAAGAAACGATACCCTTGTTGGTTTACGCAAGAGATAATTAGAAATATTAGGCGGAAAGCATACCATCACAGGAAAATGCGCGAAGGGCAGAAAAATCAGACTTCCCATTTCTTGAAATTCAAAGAATTGAGAAGAAGTGTTAAGAAAGATATAAGCATCGCGTATAAAGCCTATATCGGGCAGGTAGAGCACGAAATAGGCGTAGATACTAAGAACTTTTGGGCATTCGTTAAAAGTAAGCAAAGGAACCCCTATGTCAGTGTAATGAAATACAATGGAAAAGAACTAATAAGCGACAAATCTGTTGCTGACAGTTTTGCAGGCTATTTCTCATCTGTATACTCAGAGAAACGGGCGCGGTGTGATTTACCGAAATATGAGAATACGGAAATAGATCCATTGATGAATGTACTAAATGTTAATGAAATTAGTACTACCGAAATTCAAAACGCAATACGCAAGATGAAACCTAAAAAAGCCGCAGGCCCAGATCTAATCCCTCCGTATGTAATTAAAGGCTGTGGAGATATTTTATTACACCCTCTCTCAATTATTTTTAACATTTCGCTAAAAACTGGAACTTTTCCTACAAAGTGGAAGACAACGCGAGTTAGTCCGCTTCACAAATCCGGGGATAGGTCAGTAATTAATAACTACAGACCCGTTGTAATTTCTTCCGCATTAGCAAAAGTCTACGAACAAACCCTATATCGGCATCTG
Source organism: Anabrus simplex (assembly GCF_040414725.1). Classification (NCBI taxonomy): domain Eukaryota; kingdom Metazoa; phylum Arthropoda; class Insecta; order Orthoptera; family Tettigoniidae; genus Anabrus; species Anabrus simplex. Next base: position 134,343,673 of record NC_090272.1, read on the forward strand.
TTCGTACATGTAGAAATTATCATCAGTGACACCCAACATGGCTTCAGACCGGGGAAATCGACAACGACAAATTTGTTGGAGTTCACTCATGAAGTGTCGGCAGCCATGGATACAGGAGGCCAAGTGGATGTAGTTTTCACAGATTTTAGAAAAGCATTCGATAAAGTTGATCACGATGTACTTTTAAATAAATTAGCTTATTATGGACTCTCTCACAGCTTAATAAAATTATTTGCATCATATCTCTCTGATAGACAACAATTTGTGTCTTATAAAGGATTTGAATCTGAGTATTTCAATACTCGATCTGGTGTCCCACAGGGCTCAAATCTTGGACCATTACTCTTCTTACTACTTATTAATGATCTTCCTAAATGCGTACAGTATTCAAACATATTGCTATTCGCAGACGATGTAAAAATTTTCAAAACCATTCTTTCACAGGTGGACTGTAGATTTCTTCAGAAAGACCTCAATAGCATATCACATTGGAGCGTTATTAACAAGTTAGATTTTAACATTAACAAGTGTCATGTAATGGTATTTTCCAGGAATAAAAATAAAATGAGTCACTCTTATAATATTTTGAATACTAATCTGTCATCAGTGAATTTTATCAAGGATCTTGGCGTGCATTTTGACGCTAAATAGACGTTCTCTCTGCACATAAACGAAGTAGTTGCAGATGCTTACAGAATATTAGGATTTATTAAGAGATGCACACGTGACTTCACAAATCCCGAGGCAATAAAGCTATTATACAACTTCTTTGTAAGAAGTCGGCTGGAATATGCACCAACCATTTGGAATCCCACCTTTAAACTATATGAAAACAAAGTAGAAATGGTGGAAAACAAATTTCTTAGATACCTTACGTACAAAATAACTAATAATTATCCTAAATTTGATTCGTATGATGACTTAATGAAACAACTTGGCTATAAGTCCTTAGCAAAAAGACGAGTAATTGCAGTTCTTCTATTTGTCTACAAATTATTTAACAATCTTATTGGTAGCTCTAACTTGCTCTCTCTGTTCAACTTGTCTGTCCCTAATCCATCTACACGCCCGAAATATGTTACTTTCTACTGCTCTAGATCAAGAACCCAACAACATAGTAATTCACCAGTGTTAAAATCAATGAAAATATTTAATAAATATAGCAATGAGTATAGAATAGATATATTTGCAACTACATACACATCCATAGTAAAACAATGTAAACAAATAACTTAATTGTTTTCTGTTCTAAGTTAAAATCCCACTTTGCTGATTCCATTTGTTAACCTCATAACTTTAGTTAATATTCTAGTTTCTAGTTATACCATCTAGCTCATCATCATTATTATCTTCGATAACATCACTACCATCATGTATAATTACAGTACTAATGCAGCTTTAAAGCAGTTCGTAAATCATTTTAATTGTAATATTTTAAATACCTTGTTATAATATGTGCATATGTAACTGAATATTTGTAATACTATGTTACTGAAGAAAAGTGTATTTTTTATTTCATTTATGACTTTATTTTACAAGGACTTTCATAAGAGGTATTATAATTTTAATTTAATATTTGTTTTTATCTAATGTAATAATATATGTATATGTGTTTCACATCATTAGGTTTGTACCTGTCTGAAGCACAATAAATAAATAAATAAATAAATAAATAAATAAATTAAATGACCGTATTACTTGTGTCAATTAATTCTACAGGGAATAAATTGGTTTAATTAATTTATTTATTTAGGCCAACGGCCGTAGACGTGTTGAAACACCGGATCCCGTGAGATCTCCGAAGTTAAGCAACATTGGGCGTGATTAGGAGTTGGATGGGTCGCCACGCGCTGTTGGTGGGGGGTAAGGGAATGGAGGAGCGGAAAGGAACTGGCCACCCTACCGCACGTAAACTCCGGCTCAGGAACACCTCTGCGGAGGTTCGGACCTGCCTTCGGGCAGAACAACCCTTACCTTACCTTATTTATTTATTGCGTACCACAGGATTTCTAATCCCAATTACAGTGGCAAATGTTTACATGTGACTTTTTTGCTTCGACTTAGTCTAATAACCTAATATCTGAACTATTCTTATATTCTTATATTATATTATTATATTATATTATATATTATATTATATATTTACAATGAGAAAGGAACAATATTTCACATCTAATCTAATTTAATCTTCACAAGAAAGAGTAAAATAAAAATTAACAAAATTAAAATCGTAATTTCATATCTAAACTATTATTTTCTTCTTGTACTAACACATATAATTACATTTATGGGATAGGGCTTAATGATGAACGTTTATAATACATTTTGTGGTTCAAATCAGCATTACAAATTAGAGAGTATTCACGGATGGTGAATTGTTGTAAAAAAAAGGTCTAGAGGTCCATAGAAGTCTAAAGAATTATTTTTCTGAACTGCATTGTAGACATTGCATAGCCTGTAGAGTGGGGAGTTTTTGTGAGCGGTTGTTCTAACATTTTCATTATGAAAAGTTACATTTGTCCTTGCATTAAAGCGGAGCACGTGGAAGTTCAAGAGGCATAAAAAGTCAGGGTTGTCAATAATATAATTTACAGTTTTGTACAGAATCCTCATGTCATCCTTTTCTCTCCTCAGTTCCAAGCTTTCTATTTCAAAATTTAGAAGAAGTTCATTCCGTGCTATGTGTGAATAATTACCGTTTTCCTAATGTAAGTATTTTAAATGTCTTTTGAATTTTTTCGATGTGTGCAAAATATATTTTGTTTGCTGGATTCCATACAACGCTTGAGTATTCTACTTTGGGCCTGACGAGAGAGCTGTTAGAGGTGTATACAGGTTTTTAGGAGTTTAAAGGGTTTGACATTCCTCATTACAAATCCTAATATCCTGTATGACTCAGCAACTACCTTCTGTATATGTGGGGAGAAGGTGAGTTCTTGGTCTAATAATATCCCGAGATCTTTAACCTTATTTACTGGTTTCAGGTCATCGTAACCTAGTTTATATTTAAAGTAGTGATGTGCGCGAGTGATGCCTGGAATCGCGGTACTCGATTCTTTCGAGTCCAGGCTCGGACTCGCTTCGCTTGCGAAGGCTCGATGATAGCATGACGTCACACGTTCGCTCACTCGCCGGCTCGTAGATGGATGAAGCATGCGTACAAGCGGTCGCTGAGGGTTTATGGGATTGCGACAGCGCGGTACGATATGAAAAAACTGAATGAATGCGGAAAAGGAATAACCTAAATTTGATAATTACTTGAGAACGATAATAATGCCACTTAATACGCATAATAAGATATGAAAATATCCGTTTACGGCGTCTCGCACACACTTCACTGAATATGCCATCTATTCTAATATTGATAATATAGCTTATCTGGCCTTCATAGCCCAACTTGGCCGGTTCGATACTGGTTTATTCCGGTAGTATTTGAAGGTGCTCAAATACGTCAACCTAGTGTCGGTAGAATTATTGGGACGTAAAAAATCTCCCGAGGGACTAAATGCGGTACCTCGGCATCCCCGAAAACCATACAAATGTACGTACTTGGACGTAAAAGTTATAACATTATTATTATTATTATTATTATTTCAAATCCCTGTCACGGTATGTATGTTGTAATTAGTGTATTTTAAACATGTGCTATTTTTTTTTTGCTAGGGGCTTACGTCGCACCGACACAGATAGGTCTTATGGCGACGATGGGATAGGAAAGGCCTAGGAGTTGGAAGGAAGCGGCCGTGGCCTTAATTAAGGTACAGCCCTGGTGTACACCTTTGCCTGGTGTGAAAATGGGAAACCACGGAAAACCATCTTCAGGGCTGCCGATAGTGGGATTCGAACCTACTATCTCCCGGATGCAAGCTCACAGCCGCGCGCCTCTACGCGCACGGCCAACTCGCCCGGTAACATGTGCTATTTGTAGACTATAGACGGTATTTCTGCACACATTGTATTGCTTCGCTACTGGTAAATTATATCTCATGTAGCCATTATGCATATACACGGGCGTAAATGTGCTAATATGATAGATTTATTGTAACCATAGCCTATTGCTAACCGTGCCAAAGCCTACAATCGTCCGGGGGAACAGGTGAATTACAGCAGTTTATATGTACATCTTACTTTCGGCAGATATAATGTCGGGTATTAAGATGAGGCGTCCAGAATGTGACGTACGTTCACGCAGTAAATCAGCGGACAGAACGTCATTCTGTTCTAGCTAAACAGCTGACAGTTTGTTAGTAAGTCACAACCTTTAGTGCCTGTGATGATGATAATAATAATCATAACAATCGAATTATTGACGACCGATGACTGAACAGCATCAATCATCAGCAGAAAACATATTGCACTCCACACCACAAAAATATTCTGTGGGTGACCCTGAATGCCGTGCACTCCAGTACAGTAGATTTTAGTTCTAAGGCATGTCCACAGATAGCGACACCAGTATGCTTGGACTCGAGTCTGGAGTCGAGTAATACCGATTCTAAGAGCACATTACTCGATTCTACTCGATTCCGTCGCTAGCCCATCACTAATTTAAAGGAAATACACGTTTTATTTCGGGTGAACTACATTTCTCTATATTTAGACATAGTTGATTTTCGGTCGTCCATTGTAGTAAATTACTTAAGTCAGCCTGGAGAAGTTCGAAGTCGTTAATTGTGATAATGGATTTGAATACCTTAAAGTCATCGGCGTATAAGAGAGATTTCAAGAATTTTGTTAGTTCATGTAAGTCATTGTCATTTAATTATCTCAAGACTTGGGACTTAGCCCCTTTGGAATTTCCAGTCTTCAATTCCACTTTCATTCAATGATCCACTCATGATAGTAGAAACAAATCACAGTCTAAACACTCTGAAAGCGCGCACCATGAGCAGCTGGAAGCACGGAGTCTAGAAGCGAACACGTGCAAATTGAAGGTGCTTTAAGTTCGAGAAAACAACGACAGAGGACACGAGCGCACGGTATAGCTGTTATGAAAGTTCTACAAAGTAGTATACATATTTTCCGCCCGATTCCCGTTCTGGCTGTGTTGACAATGTAATAAATACGCGGGCATGATTTAGGCTCGGGCGCGGTCAATCTGCGCTGTTACCCCACCCCGATACACACTCGGGCTCGGTCTCCAATGTGTTAAGACAGAGTGATAGTAAGTAGTCTGTGTGTTAACCAAAGGTATCAAAGGTATTGACAAACTTTGAGCTTCATCAGTCAAGTATTTTTTATGTGAAAAATCATAGATAGGCAAATATGCACACTGTGAGATTTATTAATCTTGCCATTTTTCCTTAAATCACGGTTTTCGCGGGAAGATTTTGATATTTTGGGATAATACATAGCCTATATTACCCGGATTAATGTTATCTTCCAAATGATTAAATACATTTCAAAATCGGTCCAGTAATTTCTGAGATTACCCGTTACATAGCCACAAACTCATAGTCTATTTTCTATGTATTAGTACAGATCTTGGGTAGAATAGATATCTACTGTATCTTTCTCTGCAGTAGTGTGTTGTGTGTTTCCTAAAGCGATCCATCAATATAGTTGAGCTGGTCTTCGAATCACGGTTCGATTCCAGGTCTTGTCGGGGATTTTAGCTCCGTGTGGGTAATTCGTCTGGCTCGCAGATGGAGTCCTTGAGTTAGTTTTAATACACATCTCACCTCAATACACACCTCACTTTCAAACACCAGAGATACACACAATAGTGAGTATATTTCTCCGGATAACGTTAGCTTCAGGAAGGCTATCTGGCCGGAAAACTAGGTCGACCCTAGATACCTAAGTAATAATAATAATAATAATAATAATAATAATAATAATTTGAATTTGATGTCGGCCTCTGTAGTGTAGTGGTTAGTGCGATTAGCTGCCACAACCGGAGGCCGGGGTTCGATTCCTGGCTCTGCCGCGAAATTTGAAAAGTGGTACGAGGGCTGGAACGGGGTCCACTCTGCCTCGGGAGGTAAGCTAAGTAGATAGGGCTCGATTCCCACCTCACAAATCCTCGAAGTGGTGTTCCGTGGTTTCCTACTTCTCCTCTAGACAAATGCCGGAATGGTACCTAACTTAAGGCCACGGCCGCTTCCTTCCCTTTTCCTTGTCTATCACTTCCAATCTTCCCATCCCCCACAGCAAGACCCTGTTCAGCATAGCAGGAGAGGCCGCCTGGGTGAGGTACTGGTGCTCCTCTCCAGTTATATTCAATGACCCAAAGTTTCATGTTCCAAGACACTGCCCTTCAGGTGGCAGAGGTTGGATATCTCGTTGAGTCCGAGTGAAACATAAATCCTGGGGGGGTAAACGGATTAAGAAAGAAAGAAAAAAAAAGAAGGAAAGAAAGAAAGAAAGAAAGAAAGAATAAATAAATAAATAAATAAATAAATAAATAAATAAATAAATAAATCAATAATTTGATGATGATGAGCAAAAACGATACGATACAACTTGGACGAATGGTTACATTATAGAAATGGCTTTATTTTTTCCCAAAATAGAGATGTAACTTTTAAAACGCTATTTTTAAGGACTAACTATTATAGATCAATATGTACTTAACAATGCAAGCAGTAGATTACAGGAATTAATTTCGTAATCATGCCTGCTTGAGAGAACTTCAGTTTCTCGGCGTGACTGGAGTGCTGGTGTAAAATGACACAGAGCTCTTGGCTGTGTGCCCCGAGTAATGTCCGACTGCTCAAGACGATTTATACACTGGGGCAATCGAGGGTCGCTCTTTGCAATGCGTCATCTACAGCTCTTCTATCTGACAATGCCATCGTGCTAAAATGCAGGTCTTGTGAGAGATCAACTGCTGTATTTCCAGCTTAATGCTTGCACCAAGATTCAACATCTCAACGATGAACATGGAATACATTTAAAGCGCCTATTCCACGCACTATTCCTCATGTGTAATTCTTCCATAGTATAACTGTTGGTAATAATAAACTGCTACAAACTTAATTCTTTATATCATTCATCTGAATGGTAACATACAGAGCCGTATCTAAATGATTAGAATGCCGGACATTGTTCCAAGGGGATCCGAGTTGGCCACATGAATCTTGATCTGAAATAGTTTCAAAATTTACATATTCATACGACGAGTTACCCTAGGAATGTTTAGTATCTTCCTCTACCTCCACATTTCTATGTCTTCTAATTATGCACCACCACATTTCAGGTAAATCTACATCTCCACTCTATACAAAATAACTGAGAGAGCCAGTGGATCAAGCAGGGTATTTCTTGTGTTGATGATGATGATGCTTTTGTCTTTCGGAATCTTCTTCAGACGGACCATTGCTCTCTTAGCAATTTTGATCCTTCGTTTATTTCTTCAGTAGAAGAACCATTGCTGGAAAGACTTCTTCTTCTTCCTCAATTTGTTCTGGTTAAACGAGGTCAGCTTGCTTAATCATGAAGCGCCAATGCCACTGTTTCCTGTCCAATGGTCATTCCTCTTCCAGTCAAAGAGTTTTTATGACTTTCTCGAAAGTTGTCAGTCATATCCTTTAGTCAGAGATCTATCCCGCCATATTTTGTTAGTGGGGAAGGAAGTGTACTACTTGATTATATAATCTTCTGATAGGCATCCTACTTGACCATACCATCCTAATAGACCCAGATTTTAAGTGAAGGGGGCGATCTTGAAACACTCCCCTCCCCCCTACATACTCGTTCCTTATTTGACATTTCAGTGAAATTACTCCAGGCCAGCGCAGCTTACGTATCTCATATATTTTTGCACGTATTTTCTTAAATGGTCAGCATTCAAATGACCTTGTAGCTCAAACCACAATACTTTATTAAAGACTAAAAGTCAAAAATCTATTACCGCTGGCCGTATGAAATGCACTCAATGTTAAAAAAAAACCCACAAAAAAAACAGAACACCTTGAAAGACTACAGATAGGAAGTTCATATTATTTATTTATTTATTTATTTATTTATTTATTTATTTATTTATTTATTTATTTATTTATTTATTTGTTTATTTATTCACGAAGCACAAGATACAGCTACACTGAGCAAATTTCACTTGCACTGTCACAGACTATTTAACAAACGTAAACTTTCATAATAAAATATAACAAGCATAACAAAATATAACAAGATCAGGTACACATCCTACTAATAACTGTCCAAATCGAAAACCATGAGAATGTCCATGTTCATAGCCAAATCGTCCTGGGTCAAGATGGCGGTATAATCCCTTCACATCAATTTATCTTTAAGATACTATTTACACACCTCTCGAATACACTTTTATTTGATGCTATATCCTATTAATATTGTTAAAGAGTGTTGGGAGGCGGATTAGGAAAGATCGTTGAAATATTGAGTGCTGAGTGTGGGGAATGTGGAGAAGGTCTTTGGTTCTGGTGGAGCGGGAAGGAACGCGGAGAGAGAAGAATGAGACAAGATGTTCCGAGCGGTAATGTCCATTTAATATCTCGTGGAGGAAACTCAGGTCAGCTACCTGATGATTTCTGAGCTTGGGGTTTCTGTTCCTTACAATTGCAGCAAAGAAGGACACTGCTCTGTCTAACTGCTTAGTATTGGAGGGGGCGGCTGTTATCGAAATCGGAGAGAGGTTGAACGATCGTGAGGAAGAAGTGACGAAGAGCAATGGGGTCAGAAATTTCTGTGAAGCGATAGAGAATGCCTAGTAATATCATAGCCTTGGTTGTATATGTTTCTATATGGATCTTAAATTATAATTTTGTATCGAGTATTACACCTAGGTCACGCTGTTGCGTAACCACGGTGATGGGCTTGTCGAGTAGGTAATATGATGTCGGTAGAGGAGATTTACGTAGTGTTATGGTCATGTGGCTGCATTTTTGTGGATTGAGGATAAGTATCCAAGTACGGCACCAATTCGAGAGGGCATTAAGTGAGGACTGTAGCAGAGCTGCATCTGCTGGATTCCTGATCTCCCTAAATATCTTGCAGTCGTCAGCAAAGAGTAGGGTATTCACTGTTTCGTTGAGGTCGGACGGCAGATCGTCCATAAACCAAAGAAAACAGCAAGGGGCCAAGAGTACTGCCTTATGGGACACCGGAGGTGACTGGTAACCATGAGGATGAAGTGCCTCATGTTACCACTCTCTACCAACGGTTATGTAGGAAGCCAGCAAGAAGGGTCAGAAGACTGCCGTGTATATTAAATCGTTCGGAGAGTTTATGGAGCAACAGAGTATGGTCTACAGAATCGAAAGCTTTCGAAATGTCTACGTAGCAGATATTCAGCTGTGATTTAGCTGCAATGGCGTGTGATGCAAAGCTATGCAGAGTGGCCAGGTTTGTTAGACAAGAGCCACCTGGTAGAAAACCGTGCTGCTTGGTTGATATATGCAGGATATATGCACTAGTATGTTCTGAAGAAATGATCATCATTTGAATCATGTCGGTCCTCACGTTCAAGGTCCACATCGATATCTCGGCGCACCACCACCGACTGGTAAAATGTGCCTGCGGCTCTCGTTGTCGCCATAAACCAAAGGTAATGTATCAAAATGACTTGAGGAGACGTGCAGGGTACCTCGCAGATGTATGAGAGAACCGTATCATCAAATGAGTGAGTTTGAAAGAGAGCTCGCTATTGACATGAGAGAACGTGATGCATCCATCCGGGAAATTGCTGCTCGTGTGGAACGATGTGTGTCGGCAGTGCAATGGGTGTGTACAGAATGGTTCTCAGAAGGCCGTAGAACAAGACGAGATGGGTGTCTGCGTACATAAACATGCTAGAGTGTAATAGTGTATGGAACGACGTCACTGGGGACAGGAATGGCAGCAGATAGTGTTTTCGGACGAATCCAGGTTCTGTTTGTTTGAAAATGATGGCCGCAATTTGATTCGCCGCAGACAGGGAGACTGCATTCGCACAAGATGTACAGCGCCAATTCAAGGCCTTATAGTTTGGGGTGCTATTGGGTACAACCAAAAATCACAGTTGGTGCGTGTCCAGGGCTCTGTGACCAGTTTGACCTACGTGAATGTCAACCTGCCACCCGTAGCCATACCAATTCTACACAAGACTCCAGACGCTGTATTTCAGCAGGACAATGCTGACCACATATTTCGGCACGAACACGTGCCTTCTGGTTGTCACAGGATGTCAGACTGATGCCCTGGCACGCCCGATCACCGGACTTGTCGCCAATCGAAAATGTGAGGGGTATTGAAGCCCTGAACTTAGAATTATAGGTATGGCGTATGGCGTTTAGTGCCGGAAGTGTCCGAGGACAAGTTCGGATCACCAGGTGCAGGTGTGTGGATTTGATATGCAGATGATGCAACAGTATTAATCACCGGCAAAATGATTACGCAGAAGTCAAACAAATATTGGATACATTCTCCCAAGCTTCAGGTGCAAGAGTCAACTTCTCCAAATCATACATAATGCCTTTCCTGAACTGGCAGTCACAGAAAATCCACATCTGCTAGGAATACCAATTACCGGAAAATTGCAAATTTCTGGAAATAACTTTCTTTCATAACATGAAAGAAATTATACGTTATAACTGGACAACCCTTTTGAATGTTATGAGATGTCAACTGAGGGGAAAATTTTCAAGAAGACTGAGCTTCATACAAAAATATTTGATACTGTGCCCGTTCGCATCTCGTAGACCATTTACAAAATGGCGGCGTAGGAAGGTATGGCTCATGCGATCTATTAAAGGCAATGAACTTCTCATTAATACGGTATATAGAAGACCATGCACGTCACGTACAGACCGAGTTGGAAGACACTACAGGACAGTAGAGGCTCAATTGGATTGTTTTATAAAAAAATACAGCAGCGGAGTAATTGTTATAAAAAAACTACTCACTCTAAAAAATTCAACGGCAGAGGAAGGACGCAAGAACAAGCAAAGCTTACATCTGAAGATCATCTTAAACTTTTGAAGAAGATATTGAATATTTTATAATTGACGTTCAAATCAGACAAAATAATTCACCGGGGTACATTATAAAAGAGACGAGATATTACAAAAATAAATAAATTACGGTGAGATATATCTAACTTGGATCCGGTGAGCAACCATTCTGCGATTGGCGGAGAAGGACTCACTACATTAGAGGACCGATAATTTTGTACGGCAAGAAAATTACCCCTGTTGTTATAAATTAATACACATATAAGGAGAATTTATTTCCAATTGAAGAAAATTTCGTCGTTAAGAAGAAGCAATAAAACAATGGAATATATTATGACTGATGTCTCCGCAGAAGGAGTTTTCTATGTTGTCTGCAGATTTGGAATGATGACTGCTTGCTAAATCTACATGATGGACTGAACTGGAGATAGGCACCGGCAAACCAGATGACCAGCTGTGGAGGAATGGACCGGCAAACCAGATGACCAGCTGTGGAGGAATGGACCGGCAAACCAGATGACCAGCTGTGGAGGAATGGACCGGCAGACCAGATGACCAGCCGATGAGGATAGGCAGCGGCCAATCTGATGACCAGCTGATGACCGGGAAGACGATGTCCAACATGAGATCCAGATCCTAACAGAGAGTCGAACCACAACCAAGGAATGGAGCGACAATCAGACCAAACATAACATCTAACGAGCTAAGTCTTTACATTTTCTAGTAGAGTAGTTTCTTGCAATCTACACCCTCACTCTAACTTCGGCATGTGCTGATTAATTGGTGATATTTATGAATTAATTAAGAACGTGTGTGAATCATAAAGTGAAGTGTGAGATATTTAAGGCTATAAGATAAGATGGCAGTGTAGAATTAGAATTCTAATATATCATATACATGCTACTGCACTTGCACACAAATAGTAGAAACTTGCATGAGTAAATGAAGGAAGTATTTCTTGTGAAGATCTAATAGCAATGAGTGTATACAACTAGTGAAACTTCGATTAATCTCGTATTAATTGTACAATGATTACATCACGATTTTACCTGCGCGACAGAGATGAATATAGTTAAGTTACGTATTCCTTTCTTTATAGAAATAGGGCATTGAACTCCAATTGCTTTAAAAGATAAGAGGTTATAAAAAGGCGTTTATAATAAGGCAATTCTAAAATGTTTGGCACATAGTTTTAAGAGTAATCGGCGATATGCGTACAGTAATAAGTGTGCCAGTGGTGTGACAATATATATTGGAATGGTATTAAAATATGGTTATTTCTCGGAGTATATTATGGAATATTTGAAATGCAGATGTTTGTTTATGTGCTGCGGTATGAGAAAGAATTGCTATTTGCCGAGGAAACGTTGTGTTAGATTTACATGAGGTGAGTTCTGTGTCACATGGAAGAGTATGTCAAATGAGTGCACATCGCGCAGATGACACATTTTAAGGTAAGATCGACATGTATTATGCTAGAATTGTGAATCGTGACAGTTTTATCTGACTTTGGTAAATGATATGTAGCGAATACGAGGGAGTTCTTTAACATACGGTTTAACTAGGCTCATGACTAAGTACACATGTGATATTCTTTGGTGCGGTGACATTTCAATATAATACGTATTAATTTCGTTCTGTACTGACCATATGAGTTGAGTAGCTCGTACACATGAGAGATATTGAGTAATATGAGATAGCTAAAGCACATTGAGCCGTTGGTGGAGGAGTGTGTGGATCGGAAACTACCTAAACAGTTAGATAGATGTTTATTTTCTTTTTAATGCAGAGATCATATGAGTTGAAGTGTTTAAATAACATAATGAATAGGAAAATGGTTAGTTAGGAGCCATATGTCGTAGGCTCTAGGGAGGTATTGTCTTGGCCCGTGAGTTGTTATTTATGCGTATTCAAGATGAAGGACCAAATAATCAGAGTTCAGATTTATGAGTGAAATATTTGGAGAGCAGTTTTACGATTTCATACTCACGCAAGAGTTCAATTGGGAGACATATAAGCAAAGACATGATCAGGTTGATATTCGCAATCTGACTTTATCCCATTTAATTTCTATTACGTTTCAATTTAGCAAACCATCCATTTTTATCACAGTGAATTGACTTAAATGAGGTGAGAATAATTAATATAATTATCGTGACTGTATATACATCAAGTATTTATACGGAGACCGTGATTGCTCAGTGATCTGTCAAACATAATTAGGATAAATTAAAATCACTTCGGAACATGGTTACGAATATAGAAGTAAATAACCGATATGAACTTGAACATTGAATGAGAATGAGTGTAAATAATTTAAAGATCATAATTATTTTACTTTTATTTGAGCCAGCGCTGACTCTTACCCATTATACATAAATGTTATTAACATTATACTACCCAGAATTCACATTAACTTTCATTGAACATTATTTATTCCAATAAACTTTGTTATATTATTCTTTTAGGATGTGTCTGTGTTATGAATTCTTTTTGGTAACACCTAGTTTGTAAGTTAGCTAGTAAGCTTAGTAGATATAAGTAACTAATGAATCTGACGGAAGAAAGAGATTCTTTTTGAGGTTTTCGGTCATTGGTCCATACTCGAGCGGTTAGGTTTCCCCATGATACGTGTCTCAGCGGTTCGAGTCTCTTCCGAAACCACGTAAAAAACAAACACATATAAAATCTCAGATTTTATGAGCGATAGACAGAATACCCTGAGAAGAAACCGAGTTACCGGGAGGACATTGCGCTGACCGCACGACAGCGGGTGCAATACATAGATACCTATGCCCTATCTGAATTATGGTATATTGCTAAAATTATTCCTGCGCCACACGTGATATGCCAGCGTTTGGAAATGGCAGTTGGGTTCCTCTTATGGTCCGGATACCGTTACAGAATTCGAAGATGTCAATTAAATATTTCAGAATATCCTAGTGGTCTGAAACTTGTAGTTATTGAAAACAAATATGTTACCTTGTTGACAAAGAAATACTCGGTTTGTGCAGATAGCACAAAGTGACGCATTTGATACTGCATACATGAACTTCCGTGCACCTGGTTCGCATCGTCTAATTCATAAAAGGCAAGCCTTCTTTAAGAAGGAATTAGGTGTCCTATTTGCTAGTATTTGTGTAAGCAATTTGTAGTCTGTATTAAGAATAGTGATTGGTCGACCGTCGGTGATACCAGTAGCAATAGTTTTCTTAGGGATCAAAATGGGTACGCCTTCCTTAAATTTAGGCGTTGCTTCATTTTGAAGGATGTAATTCAAAACTTGGGTTAGGTCATCTCCATCTACATCCCATAAGTGTTTGTACAACTCATTGGGAATGTAATCTGCTACCGGGGTCTTGTTGACCGCCGTCGCTCGTAAGGCAAATTCGATTTCTTTTTTTGCTATAGGAGATTGAATATGCTGTATAGTATCATCGTTCAATTAGATTTCTATTGCCTGCAACTTCTCTTTCATTACTGAGTATGATATTCCTTCACCTGATAGTAATTCACCGAAGTGTCTCTCCCCTTCCCTAAGAAGCTGCTTACTCGTCCTTAGTGTTTCGCCGCTGCTACCTGTCCACTGACTGATGAATTGGCGATTCGTGGCTTGTCGTAATTTGGCGATGTGATACAACCATGGACGTTCTCTTGACCTTTTAGATTTCCCAAACTTTTTCCTTTATCTCGCAGATAATTGTACTAATGCTGCTCATACTGAATGACACATTTTCTCCGGCCTTTTCACAATATTGTGGAGGTCCTGTAACAACATGTCATTAAATTCTAGTTTCTTATTTATGTTTTGAGTCATTTCAAAGGTTATTGTTTTTGCAGTCGACAGTATGAGAGGCCTAAACTTATCGATCCACCATTTAGCTATATTATCATATCGACTCTTATGTTGGTGACACTGGTTATACACTGTAACAGCAGCCGATAACTTTCAATGTTGGGCCCCTTTAAACAAGAAGCATTATCAGAAAGCTACACTGTAACAAATCTCTGAGTGTATTCTTCACTTTGAAAACATCTGATGTTTATTTTCCAAGTCCCTCGACCAGTGAGGTACTGGTAATTATTAGTAGATATTAGTGTAAACAAGAAGGCACAATGGTCACTGAAGGCAAGAGGGATAACTTCACAACTGTTTATCCTGTGTTTAATTTGGTGTGAAATGTATGCCCTAACAATTATTGACATATGTTCCTCTGCAGAAAGTATATTGTACTTGATGAGGATATAACGTGCTCCGTATATCCAACAAAAGCATAGACTGTGTCAACGATCTACGTCCTGGAGAGAAATAAAAAATCCCAACTTGATCCTGCGGATTCAGTGTGTAATTGAAGTCTCCAGCTACGAGTATTGGAAGAGATGTAGTAATGTGTGGTAAGATGTCATGTCGAAGGAGGTGTTTTTTAAATTTTATTTTTAGAACCTGAAGGGCTGTACATATTTATTATTCTGATGTCATTCATGGTGGTAGATAATATTCTCCCTAAAGAATGCATAACTATGTCGGATATAGACATTCCTTTCCTATAAAGTATTGCAGTGCCACGACTATGTGGTCCTAAATTGATGACGTTATCGTGATTCACAAGCAAGCTCGTATTTACCACGTTTACCTCCTGTAGGAAAATAACATCGATATCGTACTCACGGACGAAAAGATTTAACATAGCTTGCGACATAGGGTTCCTAAATCCATTGGCATTAACAGTGGAAAATGTCGGAAGACGATGTAAGTCCATAAGAAAAATGAGGAAAAATTCATATCGAAGCGAACAGAATTGTAAAGGTACGTTGAAATGTTAAGAAGAAATGAACAGTTGTCTTTACGTACGTCAGGAATTAATTATCTCTTCGCAGCATGCAGGCGTGGATATCTACTACTGTGCTGTGTAATCTGCCGGGAAGTTTCCTTTGGTGTTAGTTTGGACGTTTCATATCCTTTACTGATCGTGTCCGAATGGGAGCCTGTTGTTGTGCCGTGGTTGTCCCATCCGTATGTCCACGGGTTTCAAGACCTAGTTTCGTATTCAACTCTCCTGTCCCTCTGTCCCGGGAAGCTTGTGTTTTATTGTTCGTATGTGTCCGTAGTACATCGCGTTATTCACAATATGGAGTTAAGTTGGTGTTTATCAGGTCATGGTGTGTCCTTGTCTCGCTAATGTTTCCAGGCGCATGCTCGGAGAGTGTGTCAGGTGTAGAGAGTAGGTGGCTTGTTACTGGAGGCGGATTATTCCTTTCATTAAAGTCCAATAAATCTGCAGTAGACTGCTGTGTTGTTTGTGGAAGGTCCCGGATGATTTCGTCCCTCTCAGCTGGTTATGCTTCGAGAATGTGCGTATCAGTCTCTGTTTTCCTTCGTTTGGATTTTGTTTCGGTGATTAAGGGGAAGTCATCGCTGTTGACATTAGGAACAGGCTCTAATTTCATGTCCTGTATCCAAGCGGTTTGTGTACAAATCTCTTCGGCCTTAGTCGCCTCGGCAGGTGCACCGACAGGTTCTACTAGTGTACCAAATTGCGACGTTTGTTTACAGCTGCTATCTGTGTTGCTGCCTGCTGCTCTATCATACACGGACTGAGTAAGTTTCTTTACAACTCGAGTTTAGCTGGTATCGGATACTACCATATTGTTACTAATAGGGGCAGATATAGTGCGCCTCCCTAATGTATGTTGCTGGCGCAAGGGACAGTCCGGACGCAAGTGGTTTGAGTAATTAGTTGGCCGCTGTTAGCGGTGAGAGAAGGTTGTCTGCTCTGCATTCTCCTGCTAGTCGCTCGTGTCACAACAGTGTGCTTGTTAAGAAAACTACGAGTTTGTTTTGAGTTCTACTTGTGTGAATTCGTTTAATTGTGTTTTCAGTGAAACAGTGAAAAGATAAGTAATATCATGGCAACAAAATTTGTAAGGAGGAATACTCTGAAATGCATATTTGAACGTGAGAATAAGCCTTCGGCGTGGGACGTACATAATTGGATCCAGTCACTGCTGAAACTCTCCTCAGATCAAATCGACATGATCCAGCTGGACAATCTGGAATCCGCAGCATATATTAAGGTAACTTCAACAGTAATTTACGAACGTTTGATATGTCACTATTCAGGGATTCAGAAAATAATGTTAAGTGATGGTCGTATAGGAAAAGTTACTGTGATGCCAGCCGACAGGGTACAAAAGAATGTTCGAATACTAAATGTTCCCCCGGAAGTACCTATCTAGTCCATTTCATTAGTGTTAAGTAAATACGGGAAAGTGGTAGAACACAGGGAAGAGGAGTGGTCACAGCAATACCCGTTCAAAGTACGCAACGGTATATGTGCTATTAGAATGGAGTTAAAAGACCCAATACCTTCCTTCTTATATATTGAAGGCTTTCGTGCACAGGTTATTTATGACGGCCAAACTAGAACATGCCTTGCTTGTAATTCGCCCAGTCACTTGAAACCAGACTGTCCGCTTCGCCAGAATCGCTTGGCAGAGCGAAGAAATGTAAACAATGCCACACTCACACCTGTTAACTCCTCCGTCAGTGAACTAGACCCCACTATACCAGTTTCCTCCTCGCTAAGCGAGCCACACAACAACGCCAGTAAACAAGCACCGTGGGCAGATATACACAATGAGGAAAACACAGCACAAAACCCGGCTATTGATAGGAATGAATTTCCTTCGGTCACGGAGAGTCAGAATAAACGTATGAAGACTGAGCTGGAACATAGCATTTCCAAATCCCTACCTCCTGAAATCCATGAACAAATTAATGCAACTAAAGACGTGCCTTCCATATCTTTGGCCACAGTTAACTCCACGCCTGCCCAGGAGTCTGTGAATTACCTGATAGATACTCCAAGCACCCTTGTAATCCTGGATCTTAGCCAGACCACGAACAACGCATCTCTCCCCTCTAGGATGGAAACCGAAATTATGGGCAGTGCAGATACGCCCGATCGGGACTTCCTAGATACAGAAATGGCAGATGAAGGTGTGGAAACTGAAGCGTGTATTGGCGAAGAGAAGCAAAGTAAGATGTCTTCACCTCGAAGGAGAAACATAAATAAAATACACAGTACGTCATCCACGGCGGACAAAAGCTTGAAGGACAGTCAACCATCACATACTTCCTTAAGCTATAGGAACCCACGTCTGCATACAAGAAAGAAGAGTGCCGAGCGGAAAGGGTCTAATTCTAAAGCGTCTGTACCTAAATGACTCTGCACCAACCACTACCTGTCGTATCGATAAATAACCGTTTACGTAAACATGAATACAGCTTCTTGGCATTTTGTTTTCCCTCTCTGTCTTGTTATGGCGAATCTTCTTACAACTTACGCCACCCTTAATATTAATGGAGCAAGGAGTGTTACAACTCAAGCGCTGTTTAGTCGGTTCGTGAAGGAATATGATATTGATATCTTATTCCTCTAGGAAGTTAATGAGACAAACTTCCATTTCTTATATAACTATGACTATATAACGAACGTAGGTGATAACTTCCGAGGAACTGCAATAGTATACAGGAAAGGAATTCAGCTCACTGATGTCATCATGGACCCTACGGGAAGGTTTCTGTCTGCCACCTATAATAACACACGATTGATAAACGTATATAGCCCATCCGGGTCACAGTACAAACAGGACCGAAACCTATTATTTACAAATGAAATAGTGTCCCATTTAGTGACACTAGGTCCAATAATTCTAGTAGGTGATTTCAACTGCACTCTTCACCCACGAGACCAAACAGGTACTTCTAACTTTTGTCCAGGCCTTCAGACACTAATACAGCCTATGCGGCTCAAGGATGTGTGGCAGCAGCTACACGGCTCACATGTCGAATTTACATTTTGCCGTGGGGAGTCGAAATCCAGGATAGATAGGATGTACGTATCTACGGCGCAAGTACAGCTCCTCGATAGCTGTAAGGTGATTCCCGTCGCCTTTAGCGATCACCATAGCGTTCTAGTTATGATGAAAACAACAAGGAGTGACAGATGCATCGTGGGGAAAGGAATATGGAAGATGAATAGATCTGTTTTCAATAATACTGAGGATGTCCAACGTTTCACGGAGTGTTATCACCAATGCAAATTAGCGCAAAATCGCTATAGTAGCGTGATGGACTGGTGGACATATAAACTTAAACCTGCTAGTAGAGCTCTCGGACGGACAATAGCGTATGAGCACAACCAGGATAAAAGTAGGAAAATTGAATTCTATGACAGAGTTATGTTTGATCTGCATCACAAGGAACAGCAAGGCCAAAATGTCTCTTCTGCATTAAATTCTATTAAGAGAATTATTTTAGGTATTAATGAAAGCAGCCTAGAACAACTACATCAGCACGTAAAAGGCACTTCCCTCATCGAAAGAGAGAAAATCTCTCTCTACCACATTGCCAAGATCAGCCAATAAGCAATTTATTAATCGATGGGATAATGGTAAAGGGATAATGTTCACTACAAAGGAACAGCTCCTTGCAGAAAGTGAGAGATATTTCCGTGAAATGTTTGCAGAAGACAGCATCTCAGAGTTCGGTATTGACAGATATCTTCATCATCTCCAGATGATATCGCACATCTTACTAATAATATTTCCGAAGAAGAAGTGAAGCGCGCGTTAGACCATACTGCATCAAATAAGACGCCAGGCTATGATGGGATCCCGTATGAATGGTATAAGAAATTTTGGAACATTATCGGTAAAGACCTGACACAAGTTATTAATTATGCCTTCAGTCACAACATTAGTGATTCATTTACATAGGGAATTATCATCCTAATTCCCAAACTCTCCAGTTGCACGTATATCAGTGACTATAGACCTATTACAATATTAAACACCGACTATAAACTACTGGCCAAGATTTTAGCGAACAGAATCAGAACTATCCTCCCTTCATTAATTACTAATGGACAGGTTTGCACTATACCTGAGAAAAACATCTTCCATAATCTACTGGCAATACGTGATGTCATCATATATCATTCAGTGTGTGACACTGCTTCAGGAGCTCTGGCTAGCATTGACCTCAGCAAAGCCTTCGATAGGATAGCACACTCTTATCTTTGGAGAGTTTTACAAAAGTTTCGATTTCCAAACAGTATCATAGAAACAATACAGCGCATATACCACAAGGCATCCTCACGAGTTATGATAAATGGATTTCTCTCAGCAAAATTTTCGATAAACAAATCAATTAGACAAGGATGCCCATTAGCAATGGCACTTTTTGTTTTAGCAATAGAACCCCTGCTTCAAAGTTTGAAAAATTCTTTAACCCGACTAAGTATTAACAACGCATGCTTCACAGTACACGCATACGCGGATGACATTACCCTACTGTTGACCAGTGACGAAGATGCTAATCATGCGCAAGAGACTCTCGAGGCCTTCTGTACGGTGTCTGGGGCACAAGTGAATTATAGCAAATCCTCATTATTGCTATTAGGTTCAAATGAAAATCGACAAGTATTTGCCAGCTCCCGGATTCTAATTGTTAACCACTGCAAGATATTGGGCATTACCTTCAGTAACGATATTTTAGAGACGATAGAGTCTAATTGGACTTCTGCTCTAAACACCCTACGCTTTCAGCTAAAGGAGGAACTTTCAAGGCGATTCAACATTTTCCAAAAAGTTTGGCATATAAATATCTTTGCGCTGTCGAAGCTCTGGTACCTTGCCCAAATTCTTCCCGCCTCACATGTCATTTGCCAACGTGTTGAAATGTCAATTGGATTTTATCTATGGAGAGGATACAGATACAGAATCAGAAGAGATCATCTTACTGAACAGGATGGTGGCTTGCGCCTAATTGCAGTCGAAAAGAAATGCGCAGCACTCTTTCTGTCACATATCATTAAAGCATTGTACTCAAGAGGAGATGTATTTGACAGTGGAGTGCTCAATTTGTATGTAACAACAAACCTGCAACAACAAGATCCCTTCAGAAGCTGCTTCCTGAACGCTCTCTCCATTCTAAGCAACTTCCCGAAACAGAAATTACAGCAGGAAAGTTGGATAAAGCTAAGAATATATACAACTTCAGATTGGAGCAATATAAATGTATTCCACTAGTACAACAGAAATACCCACATCGTGACTGGAAGCAGATCTGGGAAAATATTTGGAACAAATGGATCCCGTTTGAATGGAGGGTATCGCTCTACATGTACACAAATGAAATCATCCCGACGGGTGAGAAATTGAAACGGCATGGACAAGTATCTGATGACAAATGCCTCGTATGTCATCAGACGGACAGTCTCGTGTATCGAGTTACCACATGCGGCAATGCGGCACTAGTTTGGAGATAGACACTAAACGCTATCTACAGGATATCAACAGTCTAGCTTAAGCCAGTGAGGAGGACGGACGTGTCGTGTGGCGTGCGCCTGCTGAGTGGAGTGGATTAAGAGTGAGGAAGCGGTAAGGTCAAGCGGTCGGCAAGGAGATAGATACGATGAATTGGGTAGACGTAGAGGTTATGAGGAAAGTAGTAAGAGAAGTAATACAGGAGGTGTGTCCGTTTGAACAATTAAAGAAAATGCTTCAAGAACAAGTCCAGGAGCAAGAAAAGACGAGACAGTGGATCCAGGATTATATGAAAAATACGAAGGCGATGATAGAAGGCAGCGAGAAAGAACTGGTGTCACTAAGAGAGAAAATAAAAAATATGGAAGAAGAGATGGTAAACCTGAAGAAAGAAATTGAAGTCTGCAGACAGGAGCGCAAGAAGAAATCCATATTTATTTATGGGGTGGAGGAAGACAAGGCAGAATCTAAAGTGGACATTATTTACAAAGTGGTAGATGTTATACAAAAAAAAAAATGAAAATAAATTTCAGTGAGGTAGATATAGATAATGTGGAGAGAGTTGGCAAGGTGGGAGGGCACAGGCCCATAAAAGTGTCGCTGCTATCTTCATTGATGGCAGATATAGTGATAAGGAACGCTGGTAATCTACAGTGTGAGAACATTAAAATTAAGAGAGATTTCGGAAGAGAAGAGAGTAGAAATTTTAAAATTCTTAAGAAACATTTTGTGAAAGCAAAAATTCAGGGATTGAAAGCGTATATTAGTGGTCAGATACTTGTGGTGAGCGACAGGAATTGGACCCGAAAGTGGACAATATCGAAACTGAAATTAATGGATGAGAGTTTGAGGCAAGAAGAAACTAGCAGGGCTGAGAGTTCGAGGCAAAAGAGTTTGAGGCAAGAAGAAATAAGCAGGGCTGAGAGATTGCGACATGAAGAAACTACCAGGAATGATGTGAGGCAAGAATAAAAAAGCAGGGCTGACAGTTCGAGGCAAGAAGAAACTACCAGGGCTGACGTACATACTGTAAATGAAGGAACACTGAGTAGATGGGGTTCCTGGGAAGAGATCATGAAAAGAGCTGAAGAAAAAGTAAATGCAAGGAGGATGGAAGCAGTCAGGAAATTAATGGACGAAATAGTGTCGGAGGTCTGCGCGAGGGAAGAAAAAGAATCACAGAGGAAGACAAGTGGACAGAATCGGAGCGAGAATAATGGTTTGAGGGAGGAAGCAGAAGTAAGAAGTGCCGTAATCAAAGGGAGAAGCTTGAGTTTGAAGGACCTATGGGACAAAAAAGGAAAAATGGAAGGAATAATTACGAGAAGTAAAAAGTCAAGTAACAGTAGTAAGTAACATAGTTTGCCTATGATGGAGGACAAGAGAGGAAGTGTAGTTTATGGTGGTGTCTGTATGTGTGTACTTATTCAAGTAATGGTGCCTGTATGTGTAGTATAATTAGAATTGAAGTGATGGTGTCTTTAAGTAAAAGATGGATGGATCAATTATATGGTATTCATTCAAGTGATGATATGACGACTGGATTTGAAGTGTAAAGAATGGAAGGTGATGATGAGGGATGGATGATAAGAGAGGTAACGAAGCTTAAATGGTATTGATGTTAAGAAAGGTAGCGTAGTTTAGATGGTATTTATTTAAATGATGGTGCCTGTATGTATGGATGAAAGATAAGAGAGGTAACGAGGTGATAAGGTGTTTAAGTGTATTGTAATTGTATGGTATTTATTTAAGGTCTTTAGGTACAAAATGGATGAATTGTGGAGTCGATAGATGGATGATAAGAGAGGTAGCGAAGTTTAGATGAGGGATAGATATGAGGAGAGGTAAAGAAGTTTAGATGGTATTATTCAAGTGATGGTGTCAGTATATCTGATTGTTGAAGTAATCGTGGCCTGGAAAATGATGGATGGCTGTGGAGTTCGATAGATGGATGATGTGTAGTATAATTGTTATTGAAGTGATGGTGTTTTTAGGTAAAAGATGGATAGATTAATTGTACGGTATTTATCCAAGTGATGATATGACGACTGGATTGGAAGTATCAAGAGGGATGATGATAAGAGAGGTAGTGAAGTATATATGGTATAGATGATGAGAGAGGTAGTGAAGTTTTGATGTTATTTATTCAAGTGATGGTGTCTGTATATATGGACGAAGGATAAGAAAGGTTACGAGGTGATAAGGTGTTTTTATGTGTATTGTAATAGTATGGTATTTATTCAAGTGTTTTTAGGTATAAGATGGATGAATTGTAGAGTTCGATAGATGAATGATAAGAGAGGTAGTGAATGTTTAGATGATGGATGGAACGAAGTTTAGATGGTAATTATGCAAGCGATGGTGTCTGTATGTGTATGGTTTCTGGAGTTCGATAGATGGATGATAAGAAAGGTAGTGAAGTTTAGATGGAGGACTCTAATTGAAGTGTCAAATATGAAAAGTGATGATGGATGGATGATAAGAGAGACAGCACAGTTTAAATGGTATTGATAAGTGATGCACTAATTAAGGGTAGATCGGTAAGCAAAGTTGGTTGTATTTGATTATTTAAATTAGATTAAGAATGGCTGCATAAGACGAGCAGGGACAGATAAGTAGTGTAGTGATAAATTTGCAACGTGTGCAGAGTACGTTGTAGCAGAATGTGTGTGCAACGGAAGTAAGGAATCAGCAACTCAGAGGGAGTCAAGTAGAGGAAATGTAGGAGGAATGGAATGTGCAAAGGTTCGCGTGTTTACTCAGCAGGGGCACGAAGGTCTGTGACATATACAATCCAGCTTAAATTGCATATCCTGGGAAAACAATAGAAATATTGTTCTATTCATATTTGTTCATTCTGTACATTTTTTTTCCTTTTTCTGTACAACACACAGAGTGTGATATGTTTTTTTTTACAGCTCATAGAGTGTGATTCTGGGAAAACAATAGAAATATTGTTCTACTCATTTTTGTTCATTCCGTACATTATTTTCATCTCTTTTTTGTACAGCACATAGAGTGTGATATGTATTTTTTTCTTTTTTACAGTTCATAGAGTGTGAATTTTGGCTTAGGTTGGACATTGTTATTTTCTCTTTAACGGATCAAATAGGTATTCTTACTGTAGATCTGAGAAATAACAACAATAAATACTAAATACTAAATACTAAATACAGGATATCAGGGACAACAACAACAACAACCAGTGACAGAGTGAGAGAGATACTGAATCTGGAACTACATCACGCACAGAACGAGAGTAGAAACGCTTGCATATGGATAACAGCCGGAACCATTCACTACAATATCAAGGCGTACGCTCAGCTTACAAGTGTAACTTTACCTGGATTTCTGGATCATCTCAGGAAAGAACGATGGAAGAGGGTCAGACAGAAGTGTCTTCAAGAAGCTTTTGGAACACATCTTTTTAAATTCTGAGTGCCTTCCTGTTATGTCCCTTGTGTAATATCTGCCAATTTTATGTTAACTGCAGAGTGTTTTGTGGTGGTAAAACTGTGTACTGTTCAAGGTTTTGGATAATGAATGACGGGAATAATTAAGTTTGCTCCTAGCGTGCAAAAGGAAAAAGTTTTTGTTTTTTGTGTTTTTCTTGTTTTTAATTTTTCTGCTGTGAACGACTTGATGTTCTCCTGTCTTAAATTTTAATTTGTTTTGATGTAACTTATCAACGTTCTATTTGCGGAATTATCCTAAATTTGTTCTAATATTTTTGTTTTAAAAAACAATAAGAAGTTTGTGTATCTCGTTTAGTATGTATGTAGAGTTTGCTATTGTCAATAAAAAAGTAATTATATGCTAAACAAGTCTTAATTTGTCCGTCATAAATTATCTGCGCATGGAAGCCTTCAATAAATATAATGTAAAGTATCTCCTCCTTGATTTCCATGCGAAGTTCGCGAATGTCATTTTTAACTCTAAGGGGATATTGAGCAGACCAGTTTTCTTGCCTAAGATCAATATCCTTCCCATATTTATTTAGGACCGTCTGGATTGAATCAGTTGGCACTTGTGGGGGTAAATTTAACACTCGCATTGTTTTCAGTATCGTACCTATTGAACTAATGTCTATCTTTCCCACCCTACCGTCAGTTAACGTAATCCTGTGAGAGCCCTGGTATTTGGTAATCAGTCTTTCAAAACGTACAGATGATATTACCTTCATATAAGCTGCAGTTTCCAGGTTGGGATTATTCCCATCTGGTCTTGAGTCAGCTTCAAGAAAATCGTATCCAGTTGTGAACTTCTCACGCTATCGCCCTGTTTCATCCCTCAAAAATACATTTCAAGTCGTTTTTCCGTATAAATTTTGTCAATATAATTCACAGATTATTTACGTGAGGCACTTTAATAAAAACACTAGGGCTCAGTCAAGGAGAAGTCGACACACAGCACCGCTTGACTAGAATGCCTATGTTTAGTAAACTCGGGAGGCTATCAGGAGTGAACTGTCTCGTAGCACGTTCTAGGACGACCTGAACATTCAAACTATCACCAGAACAGACGCTGCTGAAGGTATCCTACGACTACCAAATCGCTGGAAATGGGTTGTACACAATGCTGGTGACTGCTTTAAAGGGCAATAAAACTTGGTAACGTGTATCCCTTTTGTATCAGATGTAATTAAATATATGCCACTATTAAAGTTCCAACCCTCATACATGCTACCTGTATATGTATATTGATAGGATGAATAGGATAGGAATCTGCTGTGTTTTACAGGGGGAAGTAATGAGGCAGAGCTTGAGGTCCAAGACTTCTTCTATATTACCTAAATTTATTATAAAACTTGGGAAACGAATGGAGGTTATTATTTGACGGTTATACAAGATTAATTATTAATGTTACCAAAACTCATTATATAACTTATAAACGTGATGTATTAAGCATTCTCTGACTTATATTTGAGTTGTAGGATAGTTGTAAGATATTAGTATTTGGATTTTAATTTTAATTTGAAATAAACTGTCAATGGGATGGAATAAATTACTTAAAGTGACATGTTATCCATTTTGTAAAGTACTAGAGAAGTTCAATGTAGTGTTGTCTAATTGGAAATAAACTTATCCTGGAAAAAATATATGTGGTTATAACAAATATATATAAGTATATGCATTTATTCTGATGTAATAACTTCCTTAAAATAATTTCTCATGAGCAACGAACGAAGAACGATCTTGAATCGATACGGACCAGCAGCGGCGATTTCTCTTTCCAAGTAGCTCCGTGGGATAGGCAACACATTCAGCATTGTTGTGAAGCACGTTACATACGCAGCCTCTGCGTGCCCAGATTGAATGAGTGAGGCTGGGCTGGAGAAGAAGAGCAAGTCCTGATCTATACAAGACTAAGGAAGAAAGGATGGCGAAAAAAAAAAGAGAAGAAAGACAAAGTCTAAAGGAGAAGTGCGAGAACGTATCAGATCTTGTTTCTCAGACGTAACTGAAAATTAAAACGCATGGATTGAATATAACATGCCACTCAAAGTTGCTGCCAGCTGAGCGAATAATGATAGCAGTTTGCAAGGCATTTGATAAAAAGAAAGGAGAAGAAAAAGAAGATGATTTTACGTAACATCCCTCTTGAAATAACAACTGATGGCGTTAATTGTTCTGTGAGGAAAGTATTCCCGCAGTAATCTTAATCCGAACACTACCGTTATTCGAATCAATTCAGTAGTTTCATTTTAAATCTTAAAGCGGTCCTGCCATTGTAATAACAAAGAAATAACAACCAGAGAAAACGTAATTGTATAAGCATTTGTAATAATATCCAAATGTATATAATATAATTATCAAAAATATTAATTTTACGTTCTACTAACTACTTTTACGGTTTTCGGAGACGCCGAGAGTAATGTACTCTGCGTTCAATTTAAAGGGACATTTGGGAGAAGGCAGTAAAGGCATGCTCGTTTCACAGGAAATGACGTCAATTTGATTGGTCGTCAGGAAGTATAAAAATTTAGAAACTAGATATTCACTTCCTAAAAAGGCACAGGGTCCTGAATATCACCGAGCCTACACCAAAAATATGAGTATTAAGTTAATTTGTGAGGTAAAATGCGGTTAGACATAGAGATAACCACCCCATCACAATTAGTGCTTCCATGGTTTCCCATTTTCACACCAGGCAAACGCTGGAGTTGTACCTTCATTAAGGCCCTTTCCCAATCTTAGAACTTTCCTCTCCGTACGTCACAAAAACGTTCCGTGTATTGGTGCAACGTCAGAAACCACCACTGTCACTGTAAGACCTCTGATTTGCCGCATGCAATAGCAGGCATCAATGCTGACCTTCAGCGACTTAACGCTTACTCCTTGAAAAATTCCCTCCTCCTTAATCCCTCCAAGACGCAAGCAATCATTATTGGCTCTCAAAAACTGTTGGCCACACTAAGATACGAAACTATTCCTTCAGTTATACTGAATGGTAGAGTTATCCCATTCAACCAAACTGTGAGAAATCTAGGAGTGACAATGAACGAAACTTTAAATTGGTCTGAATATATTAAGAATGTGTGTAAAAAAATATTTTCGATACTTCATTCGGTTAGAAGAAACAGCGATATTTTACCTTGTATTGTGAGAGTCAAACTCATACAAACGCTAGTGCTTCCCATCCTCGACTACTGTGACGTCATACTGGTAGACGCAACAAAAGAGCAGACTTCGAAACTTCAGCGAGCGCTTAATTGTTGCCTTAAATTTATATACAGTCTGAGTTATGATACACATGTCACCCCATACTATCACACTATTTCATGGCTAAAACCTGACAAACGACGGATGTATCACATACTGATACAGATATATAGACTGCTCTCTGAAGACAGACCACTATACATTTCATCCCAGCATAAGTATTTGTCCTCCTTTCACTGCAGTAATACCCGCTCTGGTTCCTCCCTTTCTATTCCTGTTCACCGCTCCTCCATGTACAACAACTCCTTTGTTGTGGCGGGTTCTAGACTTTGGAATTCCCTGCCTGTCAGTGTCAGAAATTCCACTTCATTACTTAAATTTAAGACTGCTTGCCGAGACTACCTGCTGAATGCAGCTGACTAACTTGTATGACTGGAAAGAATGAATGATCGTATGAATGTGAGTTAGAAAAGTGTAAGGTATTTTTGTGTAGGTTATCATTTATTATATAATATGTACTCAAACTCTGCTCTCAATGATGTGTACAGTGGTTAAGTGTAAGAGAGGGCCAAGAGCCCTAACTTCGCCACCTACAAAGGCATGATAAATAAATAAATAAATAAATAAATAAATAAATAAATAAATAAATAAATAAATAAATAAATAAATAGCGCTGAAGTTACGTATAGTGGAAGCCTTTACCTTCCATCACTCGAAAGACCTTCATGGTCTATATGGAGATGACTGACATTTCAATGCAATTGGTGATTTTATAAACAAAAGAAACAATATTAAACAAATTTTCTGTTATAAAAGAACACAAAACTACGTTCAATACCACTACTGTCTCTGATGAAAGTTGTTAGCACCACACACTTCTCTCGATCCCGTGATCTAGTTTGTTGAAATCTGTGATTATTACATCATATCAAGTACAACATGCTGGGAAGCCGTACTTGCATCGAAACTACAGTACTAACAACCTAAAGAACTGCACTTTATTCGGCAATTTATTAGCAATCTATCGTAGCTCGAATACAAGCGTTTTAAAAATGTTGTTAACTATAGATGCATGGTTTATTATAGGTAAAACAAATATTTCTGAGGAAACGATACAACAATTTCATAATGCAATTCTGAATTATTTTGTAATACATAAATCTAAAACTTCCGAAATATTCATGCACATGGATTTCGTAGATCTATAAAAGGCATTCGATAATGTTGATAGGAGGTCGGCGAATGCAGAGTGGGTCTCGGCCCACAAGGGACATGGCTGGTCTGTGATCCAACAGCTCTGCACTCCGAACGGCCAACCGAGCAGAGGAGAGGTGGCCACGGGTCTAACGTGGCTCTACGCCTCTGTATTCGGGAGACGGTTAGGTGGTGGTCCCAATCGTCTGTTGTCGTCAGAATGGTTTTCCGTGGTTTTCCATTCTCCTGCACTAAGGAGAATGCCGGGACAGTTCCTAATACAGGCCACGGCCACCAACCCTCTGACCTTCTCCGCACATCTCTTTCTCCGATACAAATATACTGACCTGAGAAACGGCGTCGCCGCTTAGGAGGCCCGCCTCCCCTTTCAGGGGAGGAATGAAAACATTTAGTAGTAGTAGTGGTCCTCAATGCCTTGAAAGGTTCATTATCCATACTGAGAAATCATTTATATAGTCATAAATGTATTTAGTATACTTTGTCCTCATGGGCAACTTCCTTATGGGGAAATGTTTATTCTCTGAATATATATAGGTGTATTTCTGACAAAAGAGTAGCTTTTAAAATGTTGCAAAGTTTGGGCTGGGAAGAATTGGGAGAAAGAAGACGAGCTGCTCGACTAAGTGGTATGTTCCGAGCTGTCAGCGGAGAAATGGCGTGGAATGGCATTAGTAGACAAATAAGTTTGAGTGGCGTCTTTAAAAGTAGGAAAGGTCACAATATGAAGATAAAGTTGGAATTCATGAGGACAAATTGGGGAAAATATTCATTTATAGGAAGGGGAGTTAGGGATTGGAGTAATTTACCAAAGGAGTTCAATAAATTTTCACTTTTTTTGAAATCATTTAAGAAAATGCTAAGGAAAGCAACAGACAGGGAATCTGCCACCTGGGCGACTGCCCTAAATGCAGATCATTATTGATTGATTGATTGGTTGATAGTAGTAGTAGTAGTAGTAGTAGTAGTAGTAGTAGTAGTAGTAGTAGTAGTAGTAGTAGTAGTAGTAGTAGTAGTAGTAGTAGTAGTAGCGGTTGATTGGACCAAGCTATTTGAGATTCTGAAGGTAATCGTGATCAGTTACTGATAAGTATTATCTACGATATGTACAAAAATCAGACTGCAGTGATAGGAATCGAAGGCTATGAAAAAGAAGCGGCATTCCAACAAGGAGTGAGGCAATGCTGCAGTTTGTACTCTCTCCTTTTCAGTGTTAGCATAGAACAGGCGATAAAGGAAATCAAAGAGGAATATGAAAAAAAGAATCAATGTTCAAAGAGAGGAAATCAAAACTGTGAGATTTTCCGATGATATTGTTATTCTATCTGAGTCTGCAGATGATCTTGGAGAAATTGCTGAATGGCATGGACACGGTCTTAGAGAAGGAGTAAAAGACGAAAATAAATAAAATCCAAAACAAAAGTAATGGAGTGCAATGGCATGAAGTCAGGTAGTGTAGGAAATATTGGATTAGGAAATGAAGTCTTGGAGTAGATGGATATTGTTACTTGGGTTCTAAAATAACTAATGATGGCAGAAATGAGGAGGACATAAAAATGCAGACTAGAACGAGCAAGGAAGACCTTTCTTAAAAAAAGAAATTTGCTCACTGTGAACATTCATACAGGAATTGGAAAAACGTTTTTGAAGACTTTCGTCTAGAGTGTGGCACTGTATGAAACTGAAACATGGGCATTAACTAGCTGAGAAAAAATGAGTTGAAGCTTTTGAAATGTGGGGCTGCTGAAGGTGAGATGGGTAGATCGAATCGCAAATTAAGAGATACTGAATCTAATTGATGAAAGGAGTACGATTTAGCGAAATTTGACCAGATGAAGGGACGTAATGAAAAGACGGTCTTAAGATATCCAGATCTTGTTCAGTTAGTTTTTTTTAACGAAGCGTAGCGGTAAGAATGACATGGGTAGACCATGGAATGAATATGATAAACAGATTAGAGTTGAGTTGGATGTAGTAGTAAAAAATAAATGAAGAGATTAGCACAGGATAGGGTAGCATGGAGAGCTGCATCAAACCAGTCTATGGACTGCTGACGCAAGAACGACAATGATTCAACTGTCCTCATTACTTAATATTTTTTAATATGTTAATATTCTTGATTTTAGGCTAACTTCCTTTCTATCACGCCCAAAATGGGAATGACACTCGTTCAAGGGACACAAGTTATTAAGTCCTTGCTTGTTACATGCTATTCATGGATTACCATTCAGTCTCTTCTAATTACGATTATTCACAAATATAATAAGAGATAAACTGTAGATTCCTCGGTAGTGTAAGAGGTATAATTTGATCTATAGATGTGCAAACATTGTGAGCGAACACAAACTGTTAAAAACATATTTTAGGAGTGTATATTTCTGTAGTTTGCTGAACGCGTGGTGTAGGGGTAACTTATTTTGTCCTCACTCAGAGATCCTGGATTCAGTTCCTAGCTCGTTAAGGATATTACTTATGAACTAATGGCTGGTCAGAGTTTGGCTCAGCCTCGTGAGATGTAATGAGCAACTGTCTGATATGAAGGGGAGTGTAGCCAGTCAAGGAAGCCCAGTAATACGGGTGAGATTGTCGGCACTCTGCCCATGTCGCATTCAAAATTCTGCAGCGGAACTGGATTTTCTTGGGAGGCCAAGTTTTTTTGACATATACGTGCCACAGAAGGATATAGGGATATACTTTAATAATAATAATAATCCGTGATGCAACACTCCAAAGAGGGCCTTGGACTACCTAGACGACTGCCGTCCATCCAGGTGGTCTACAGATAGGCCTACTAGATAACTATGTGATGGTGGTGAGCCCCAAATTTTTTACGGTAATGCTGAGAACAATGATGATTGTTTACGGATATAAATATGCAATGATATCCTAGAACCACTTGAATAAACTACGGAATTGCACGGTGTAATGATTGACTTCTATCATATCCTTCAAAAATCATGAAGTTTTATCTGCAGTAATACAACGAGAGGATCTGGATATCGATTTGTCTTTTTTGACTATTTAAATAATAACTACAAAATTAAATACGCAACAATAACCGTAATTAAATATAACGAGGTACTTGATCTAGTTATGTCACGTCTGGCTGAAACCAGCTCAGAGAACAAAACTTTAAGCATGGAAATGTATTGATTTACTTTTCTGTTTAAAGTCTTTGGGCCGCAGCCTGCCAATATGTCGGCTGTCGGCATCATCAGAACATCAGCGTTCCCTCCTGTTAATGTTCGGTCTGTGGTCAAATTTATTACTGACGACAACAGACGTTCACGCTAAAGAAGGTATACATATGTTTCAGTGCGGTGTTCACACGAATTCACTTTTTTAAGCAAGTGCACATATGTGAGATAAATTGAAATTCAAAAATGAAAGGCAGAAGTCATCACTGGCTGCTGGTCAGTATTTAAGATTAAAGTACTTACGTTCATCATTGACTTCTGATTTCTTAATATTGAAGTAATTAAGTTCATTATTGACTGCTGATTTCTCTTTAAAATGAAAGTCGTTACGTTCATCATTGACTGCTGTTTTATGTTTAAAAGTGAAATTGTTAAGTTCATCACTGAATGCTGATTTCCATATAAAATTCAACTCATCACGTTCATAATTGACTGCTGAATTCCGTTTACAATTAAAGTCGCAAGGTTCATCATTGACTCATGATTTCTACTTAAAACTAAAGTTGTTACGTTCACCAATTACTGCTGATTTGTATTTAAAATTACAGTCATTACGTTCATCATGTTTAAAACTGATGTTGTTAAGTTTATCACTGAATACCGATTTCTATGTAAAATTAAATCATTGACTGCTTAATTCTGTTTACAATGAAAGTCATAACGTTCATCATTGACTCCTGATTTCTATTTAAAACTAAAGTTGTTACGTTCACCAGTGACTGCTGATTTGTATTTAAAATTACAGTCGTTACGTTCATCACTGACTGCTGATTTCTATTGAAGATTAAAGTCGTTACGTTAATCACTGACTGCTGATGTATATTTGAAATTAAAGTCACTACGTTAAACACTGACTGCTGATTTCTATTTAAAATTAAAGTCATTACGTTAAACACTGACTGCTGATTTTTGTTTAAAATTAAATTCATTACGTTAAACACTGACTGCTGATTTTTGTTTAAAATTAAATTCATTACGTTAAACACTGACTGCTGATTTATATTTAAAATTAAAGTCATTACGTTGAACATTGACTGCTGATTTTTGTTTAAAATTAAATTCATTACGTTAAACACTGACTGCTGATTTATATTTAAAATTAAATTCATTACGTTGAACATTGACTGCTGATTTTTGTTTAAAATTAAATTCATTACGTTAAACACTGACTGATGATTTCTATTTAAAATTAAAGTCATTACGTTAAACACTGACTGATGATTTTTGTTTAAAATTAAATTCATTACGTTAAACACTGACTGATGATTTCTATTTAAAATTAAAGTCATTACGTTAAACACTGACTACTGATTTTTGTTTAAAATTAAATTCATTACGTTAAACACTGACTGCTGATTTCTATTTAAAATTAAAGTCATTACGTTAAACACTGACTACTGATTTTTGTTTAAAATTAAATTCATTACGTTAAACACTGACTGATGATTTCTATTTAAAATTAAAGTCATAACGTTCATCATTGACTCCTGATTTCTATTTAAAACTAAAGTTGTTACGTTCACCAGTGGCTGCTGATTTGTATTTAAAATTACAGTCGTTACGTTCATCACTGACTGCTGATTTCTATTGAAGATTAAAGTCGTTACGTTAATCACTGACTGCTGATGTATATTTGAAATTAAAGTCACTACGTTAAACACTGACTGCTGATTTCTATTTAAAATTAAAGTCATTACGTTAAACACTGACTGCTGATTTTTGTTTAAAATTAAATTCATTACGTTAAACACTGACTGCTGATTTATATTTAAAATTAAAGTCATTACGTTGAACATTGACTGCTAATTTTTGTTTAAAATTAAATTCATTACGTTAAACACTGACTGCTGATTTATATTTAAAATTAAATTCATTACGTTGAACATTGACTGCTGATTTTTGTTTAAAATTAAATTCATTACGTTAAACACTGACTGATGATTTCTATTTAAAATTAAAGTCATTACGTTAAACACTGACTACTGATTTTTGTTTAAAATTAAATTCATTACGTTAAACACTGACTGATGATTTCTATTTAAAATTAAAGTCATTACGTTAAACACTGACTGATGATTTTTGTTCAAAATTAAATTCATTACGTTAAACACTGACTGCTGATTTCTATTTAAAATTAAAGTCGTTATGTTCATCACTGATTGCTGATTACTATTGAAGATTAAGGTCGTTACGTTAATCACTGACTGCT
This sequence comes from Anabrus simplex, assembly GCF_040414725.1. NCBI lineage: Eukaryota > Metazoa > Arthropoda > Insecta > Orthoptera > Tettigoniidae > Anabrus > Anabrus simplex. The sequence goes on from NC_090272.1 coordinate 134,378,195, forward strand.
GATATATATTTGAAATTAAAGTCACTACGTTAAACACTGACTGCTGATTTCTATTTAAAATTAAAGTCATTACGTTAAACACTGACTGCTGATTTCTATTTAAAATTAAAGTCATTACGTTAAACACTGACTGATGATTTCTATTTAAAATTAAAGTCATTACGTTAAACACTGACTGCTGATTTTTGTTTAAAATTAAATTCATTACGTTAAACACTGACTGATGATTTCTATTTAAAATTAAAGTCATTACGTTAAACACTGACTGATGATTTGTATTTAAAATTAAAGTCATTACGTTAAACACTGACTACTGATTTTTGTTTAAAATTAAATTCATTATGTTAAACACTGACTGCTGATTTCTATTTAAAATTAAAGTCGTTTCTAGCACTTACATACGGTTAAGTATATAATTGCAAAAGCTATACGAGTGAAACGTAGTTCTTATAAAGTATTCATGAATTCATTTTCATTTCCTTTTCCTAAAAAGGAAAAGTAGTTCAGTGTAGTTGTACACCGTCCAATTATCCTTAATGTTTTTCAGTTTATCACCACTCATCCTTAGGGAGATAGCGTAGCACGCACAGGACTGGCCTAGAGTACGGAGGTGTATGCTAGTTGTAGGTTAACAACATACGTGAGTCGAATGAAGAGCGCGTAAGGCCGTGTCTTCCCCTGGGAGTCCTCCCCTAAGTGGGCAGTGGTCACGGAACTATTGTCGCTAGCCGCACGATCGCTGCTTGCGCAAAAAGAAAGACGAGAATCAATTGAGGGAACGTTCCCAATCCTGCCCCCTTCAGCCTCATCTCGCTGTTCGTAGAATCCCAGTGAATGCAAACTGCTGAGTGATGCATTACAGTGGAAATAAAATTGGGTTCAATCCCTTCGTCAGACATGCATGGTTATCCAGCATTTAACTCACGTGATTGCTGGGAGCTTGAGAAGTGAATTCTAAACAAATTGCCGGAAAAAAGATATCAATTGTGAGCTTCGATTGAATGCTGTCCATTTTTACACAACAGGAGTTTTAAACACTAATATGTAATCATTCATAATTTCGTCTTGTCCTAGATATGGACTCTCCTTTCCATGATCCATGATTAACAATAATAATAATAATAATAATAATAATAATAATAATAATAATAATAATAATAATAATAATAATAATAATAATAATAATAGAAAAGATCGCTAACAAGACGGAACTTAGGATATCGAATAAGAAAACCAAATTCACGATGAATGACAAACATGGACCACAATTCCTTGAAACAGAGATTGGACGGATTCAGAGGGTTAAAAAATTCAAATACCTCGGTGAAATCATATAAGAGAACGGACTAGAGAAAGCTGCTCTAGACGATCGTATCTCAAAAATGGAGAGAGCTTATAGACTAACTAAAAACATATACAACAAGAAATGCATCTCATGGAATGCCAAAATAAGGCATTACAACGCTGTAGTAAAAGACAGACTGCCTATATGCCAGTGAATGCCTCTCGATAAATTGCAAGTTGGAGAAGCTGGTGAACCTAGAAATATGAATACTACGGTAAATCTTTGGCCCAATCCAGACTGAAACCGATTGGAAACTTCGGAACAGCAATAAAGTCCACAAAAATGTGGAGAAAATATCAGAGACCGTGTAAAAGTGGAGGTTATAATTTCTCGGACATTTGTACAGAATGCACAAACCCAGACTAACCAAAAAGTTATTCGACTATCTGTGGAAGAAGAAGACAACGACGGCATGGATTAAGGAAGTTCGGAAAGATATAGAGAAGTACGGCATCCAGGAAGTTGAGATGTTAGACACGAAAATATTTCGGACAATTATTCAAAATCTGGAAGGGTTTCAAGTTGAAAGAACTGCAGAAATGGGAAGAGCCTGGACGGATGAACAGATGAAACAGCATAGCGCCCATATGAAAGAGTATTGAACGAGGAGGAAACTTCAGACAAAGAAAAAATGAAATTGTTGCGTGATCCTAAGTGGTAGATTCACAAAAATAAATAACAATAAATAAATAAATATTACTGGTTTTAAGTTGCAGCAAATGCCGAATTTCCGATATTTTGTCCCAAGGGAGTTCTTTTACGCGCCCGTAAATCTACGAACATCAACCTCACTAGAAGTGTTACAGCTTTGATGGACTTAATGCTTACCAAGTGACTGCTGCTCAACCCGATGGTCTGTAGGTTTTGAAATGGCGCGTGGTCAGCGTTGCGAATCCCCTCGGATCGTGGATTTCTAGACCAACACCGCAATATCACCGTCAGATAGCTCCTTAATTATTCTCAAGTTGGCTGTATGGACCTCGAACCAACTCTCAAGGTAAAAATCCCTGACCTTGTCGGGAATAGAATGCGGGTCTACTGATAAGAGTAGGCCCACTATCTGTAGGCCGGCTAGATGTATTTGTACACGTTTAATTACCTTCGGACTGAGTAGGAATCGAACCCACATCTTGGGTTCGGAAGGCTACTGCTGCTCTGTCTGAGGCAATCGGCCTGGCCTAATGCTTTTACCAATGTAGACTGGATCAATGACTGTAACTGAAAACGCCACATCACAGTATGAGTGAAACGTACCTAATAAGCGAGTGGCATAATCACTCGCTCTCACCAGGGTAAAACTTGACGATAGTTGCTTCAGCGTAAAGAGCATTATTTCGAAACGTAAATCATGCATGCACCTCGTATTGCTTGTAAGAGAGTGAAATATTCATTGTCAGGGCTAGGGACCCACCAACTTACATACACCTACGAATATAGTTACTTTTGAAAGAAAATATCACAAATCATGTGACTTTTCCGTATCGCCTGCGTTAAGAGCTACTGCCATAGGAATGTGACATCACTCAGAGCATTCAGCCCGGTTGGATGTGATTATGAAGAGCGGTACCTTCCCGGGATAAGGATGTAACCAACAAATAAGTAATTTTTGTACAAATGAGTTCATCTATTAAAACAATATTTTATTGTTATAACTTAACGCAGGGCCTCTCAAACGCCCAAAATCTCACGCGTGCAAATCGAGGCGCAAGAGCTCCGTGCAAGGTGTATCGGTCCTGCTCGATTCGCCTTGTACCAACGCTTCATCTCTGGGCTACTCGGCTAAGCTCGGCTCAACTCGGCTCAATTCGGCTCGGATGTGGAGCACTACGAAGCAAGTGAGGGAGAGGGAGGCAGGCGGAGCGAGCGAGACAGGCGTGGGGAAAGAGAGAGACAGCACTATTGCTCCAAATCGAGGAGTGGGGGTCTGCACTCTGGTCAACCATGCGAAGTCGTCTTTTGCACCGTGCACAGTACATGCACCTGGTGCATGCACTCTGAGAGGCCCTGACTTAACGTTTTAAAAGTAATGTATGTGCTGGAAGTGATACAATGGAAAATAATCTTTAAGTAACCGGCTCCATGGCTAAATGGTTAGAGTGCTGGCCTTTGATCCAGAGGGTCCCGGGTTCGATTCCTGATCGAGTCGAGGATTTTAACCTTCATTGGTTAATCCCTATGCCACGGGGACTGGGTATATGTGCCGACTTCATTAGAATTCATCATAGGTAGGGCCCCATCCTCATAGACGCTCAGGTCGCCCATACGGCGTCAATTCGAAAGACCTACACCAGACCACTTTGGAGGCCACACGCCATTATTATTATTATTATTATTATTATTATTATTATTATTATTATTATTATTATTATTGTTTATCTGCATGTATGTCCTACGTTTGTGTATAACAGACGAACTTGGAACACAAATGATAGGAAATAATACGTATTAGTGTAACATTAAAAATAACAACAATAACAATAACAATGTCAAGAAAGTATTTCGTAATACAGATGTGATTTTTTCGTCTATGGTCTTTATTTAAACTAGGGGAGCCGTGCGAGGAATCTCGCATGTTCATAAAGTATGAGGTGGAGTAGCCGCCTGGTGAACTACTGATGAACTAAGGAATACACAAATCAGTACAATATTAGACAATCTTACTTAGCATTTAAATTTTGATTTTTTAACACGTGAACGGAAGCAAATGCAACTGAGTTATTATACTGACGAATGTTTCAGAAGTAATTTTTGGATTTACTATAATTCTTTTCTTAACTGATAATTACAGTATATTATAGTGACCTAAAACAGGTGTCCCAGCGGCCACAATGTGAAGTGGACAGCAATGATGGCGCGTATTTTCCGACAGCAACAGTATTTGCAAATCGCACACTTCGTATCGATATTTATGAAATGAGCGTGCAATTCGTCACTGCTAATGTCTATTCTCTTTCTTTTGAATGCTCATTTGTCACGATCGGTTACTGCTGGGGCTGTACCTTAATTAAGGCCACGGCCGCTTCCTTCCAACTCCTAGGCCTTTCCTATCCCATCGTCGCCATAAGACCTATCTGCGTCGGTGCGACGTAAAGCCAATAGCAAAGAAAAAAAGAATCGTATTGAAATAGTACCTACTTTGTGATTGAATGAGGAAAGCAATGACCAACCACCTCACTCGTCATGTTGCCTAGTACGCCTCGCTTTGGCGCCTCCATCGCCTTTTTGCGGTTTCACAATATTGGTATAAATGTCGGCGGTGTTTTTGAAGATCAAACCAGCCTGCGGGGTAATGACCTAACAGACAGATGCGAGTAGCCTAGAAACACAGTATAACGACGCACTTGAAACAGACGGCAAATTGATGGCATCAAATATGAAGGGTCAGAGGATAAACACAGGTAAACTTCCTTCAGAACTCAGAAAAACGAAATTATAAATTCCAAAACATTACTAGATGAACAAATTAAAAGCTACAAAAATCATATGCATTGCGTAACTGAAGTTCGAAATGTATTAAACTGAATCATAACATAGTCCGACGCCTAGTATATCACCCCCCCTTTTTTTTTTGCAAGTTGCTTTACGTCGCACCGACACAGGCAGGTCTTATGGAAGCGATGGGACAGGAAGGAGCTAGGAATGGGAAGGAAGCGGCCGTGGTCTTAATTAAGGTACAGCCCCAGTATTTGCCTGGTGTGAAAATGGTAAACCACAGAAAACCATTTTCAGGGCTGCCGACAGTGGGGTTCGAACCTACTATCTCCCGAATACTGGATACTGGCCGCAATTCAGCGACTGCAGCTATCCAGCTTGGTATATATCACCTATAATTCGATTACGACAAAAAATGACTCACTTACATTTTCCCTGACTCTTCGTATAAGATATTTGATAACTTACGGTAATGACAAATTCTGAGCATTCATCCAAGGTTAATATCAATGTGCCGCGTATTAATTACCGTCAACACTCCAATTTCAGGAATAATTTTGAATAAATAGCAGCACACAATAATTCAGCATGCATAAGTACAAATAAATGGAACACAGGAAAGAAACATAGATTATAGTTCAGATGCTTGTTGTTTAAAAGGGGATTAACATTATAGTTCAGATGTAAGACACTTATTAAGATTCTTTCTCACTTTAGTAAGATCATTTGTTCGCCAATAAATCCTTACCTACAAATACATTTGTTTTATGTTCATTTTTTGCTGTTTCATCACCGTGTCAGACAGTCGGACATTTGGTATAGGCTATTTGATTTGTATGGGTGTGCTTTTAAATTAATTGGGCTAGTCCCAGCTGTATGCTGCTTTAATAAATAAGAAAATAATTGAATGGGGCAGTATCGGATTCAAAGCTGAAAGTTTCGACATATAAAATTTACCACGTGATAGGTATTATCGAAATAAATTATTTAGTCAGCATTAGTTTTAATTTTAATAGTTAAATTTTTGTCTCTTAACTCTGAAAAAATGTACATATTCAAGACCACGAGTTCCTAACCATTTTCCACTCATAGGGGAAGTGCTTGGCTGGGGATTGAACAAGGTGGAATTTGCCTCACGAACTTCGGCCACCATAACGTTGAGAGGCTTACGATAAGCCATGTGACGCACGAAAAAAAGTAATAATAACGAAATAAAAAATTAATTAAAATTAAACTTTGACCGTCATTTTCTCTCTCAGATGAATATTCTCTTCCAGAATATGGACAGGAGAGTACAAGAATTCCAGTGTTCAGCAAGTCCGAGATGACCGGTGACCAGAAATAGCCCTAACGGCAGATCTTATTAAAACCATGTTGGTTAGTGTATAAAAGGGAGACTGATTGTGTCTCGCATCAGTGAAACAACAGCAAGAACTGTTTATTAAACCAGGACAGAAGCATGTTATTAGAGCTGTGACGTCAATGCTTTAGTATTCCATAAAAGGAACAACTCTTCTCTCCCTGATGAAGTGGCGACGAGCGAGAAAAGGGAGTGAGGGATATGATAGCGAGTCTAGAGCAATCTAGCGAGAAGAGAAGACAATAGCCAGGCTATCGTGGAGAGCGGATCTCACAAACACATAACATGGACTGCTTTCGAATGGCCATCAGCGGCTCTCAAATGAAAAGGACAAACAGGCTTCTCTTTTCACAATCTCCATTTTGGAATTGAGCCGACACTCCACAATATTCCGTACGAATTAAACTTTTCTCCAGGTCTTTTGTGAGTTATCACTGGTTGGCGCTTTGTATGAGTTCAGCACAGTTTTGCGGCCTAATACTTATCCTGACGCCAAACCTATTGGAAGGATATATTCACTATTGCGTGTTTCTGTCAGGGGCGTGGCTATGGGGGCGGTGTTACTGTGTGTTAGAACACCTCCCCCCTTCCGTGCAAATTTTACAAAGAAGAAAATAAACAGAAACTGACAATAAACAAAATAAACATTCAGGGCCGCCTCTGTGGTGTAGTGGTTAGTGTGATTAGCTGCCACCCCCGGAGGCCCGGGTTCGATTCCCGGCTCTACCACGAAATGTAAAAAGTGGTACGAGGGCTGGAACGGGGTCCACTCAACCTAGAGCGGTCAACAGAGTGGAGATGGGTTCGATTCCCACCTCAGCCATCCTAGAAGTGGTTTTCGTGGTTTCTCACTTCTCCTCCAGGCAAATGCCGGGATGGTACCTAAAATAAGGCCACGGCCCCTTCCTTCCCTCTTCCTTGTCTATCCGTTCCAATCTTCCCCCCCCCCATCAAGGCCCCTGTTCAGCATAGCAGGCGAGGCCGCCTGGGCGAGGTACTGGTCATCCTCCCCAGTTGTATCGCCGACCCAGAATCTGAAGCTCCAAGACATTGCTCTTGAGGCGGTAGGAAAGGTGGGATCCGTCGCTGAGTCCGAGGGAGAAACCAACCCTGGAAGGTAAGCAGGTTACAAAGAAGGACATTCAGGGGCGTAATTGTAAAACCAACAAATCTGTTGAATTTGTTTTCTAAGAAGCCTCGAAAGTTGGATTTTAGATTGAAAACTGAACATACCATTCACTGTAAAACTTTTGTTATTCTCGTTCTGTAGTTCAATATAGGATTTCTTAGTGTACTGCAATCTGAATATCAACATAATGCACTTGTATGAGAGTCCTTATAATGACAACATGCGCGCACCACAAACGCACAAGCACCTTCATTATATTCTGTCATCATTTTGTAACTGTCAGACTCCATGGCTAAATGGTTAGCGTGCTGGCGTTTTGTCACCAGGGTCCCGGGTTCGATTCCGGGCAGGGTCGGGAATTTTAAAAATAATTGGTTAATTTCGCTTGTAACTGTACAACAGGGTTGCAGATTTCATTCAGCATTTGTTATTATTATTATCATTAATTGACCTGATTCATTAGATTTTATATTCTGATTTTCATCATTTAGACTAATATATTTAGGTATCACGCATATTATGTAATTTGAAATTTGAAATAGTCATACTGTAACTTGTGACTGTGGCCAGATGAGCTGGTTTAATATTTTGCTACCAAGACTATGTTTAACCGAGGATTATTAGGCAAGTAAATTTTCCACTGACACATGCTATATAATCATCGTTTGTACGCGTGGTCAAGCTTTAAGACACATGACTAATTTTGTAAAGTGCGTGGTCACGTGGTTTCGATCGAATGTCTGTATTCGCTAGCTACCGTGTGTCGATGTGGAAGGTATGACCAGATAGTAGGGAGATGAGTGGTCATCACGAGTTGATAATAGTCGATGCAAGAATGGTGAGCAGGGTTAAGCAGTGCTAAGTATCGTTGAACAGATCTACGAGTGGTGGTCTGATCTGAGTAGAGACTGTTACTGGGCTGATAGTGAAGCATCATCTACTTGTGAGGTGGGACTTCGCAATGTAAATTTATTTCAGTAAATTCATCAGAGCTTTAGTGCCGTGGTTTGCAGAAGTATAGGAAATATATATATCGAATTTAAATAACGATATGCAGTTAATTGTCGTCATGGTACTTCGAATTCTTTATTGAATTCTATTATACAATTCGCGAACTTTGTTCGAGAATCGAACTTAGCGCAGATACATCTAACATCGCATAGAACTGTTGTATTTATTTCAACAGTCTCTATATTAGATATCAGAACGTGTGAAACTAGATAGGTAGTATGCCTGGATATTACAGGTGTTTCAATAAATTTCTCAATTTTCTACTTATAAATACTGAGTGGACGCAACCGCATTAGAGCTTACTACACTCGGACGAGAATGTAGGTCATCTCCAGGTTACATAAGAAGATAAGATAACAGCAGACGGATTCCGACTCCAACCCAATGGTTTTTTCAGAAGTTTCATGTTCAACAGCGGTGTGTGCAGACATCAGGTAATTACAGCATCAGACATGTTATGCATAAATAACATGAAGAAGAATGTAATCAGTGGCGATGTCATATTTCACTTCAAGTTCACGCCAATAGCTTTCTTTATTTAGATCCATTTTTCTGTAAATGTAACAACAAATCTCACAGGGTATATTTTTGTGTTAAATTAAAGTACGGCAACGCCAGTTCATTGTGACGTAAAGTATAGTGATAAATTCAGTTTTCTTTTAATAATAATAAGTGATTCTATTTCCAAGTACAATCCGCAATTGTGGAAATTCAACCGTAATCTACAATTGTCCTGATACATATTTCTGTATATTGCCAGATGTGCGAGTTTATCACCTCAAGTCTTGAGATAATTGAGATAAGAGGCATGCTCTCCGAATTTTGTTGCGTATTACAGCAACTGGCGCTCAACCAATTTAAAGTATATTGTGTGAAGGAGATTAATAGTAAGAGTAGTGTAGTGGTAGGAGTAGTCACACGCTGACACATGGGTTGGGTGTATGTATCCTCATTATCATTTCATCCCCATCACGACGTGCAGGTCGCCTACGGGAATCAAATCAAAAGACCTGTATCTGGCGAGCCGAACTTGTCCTCGGACACTCCCGGCACTAAAAGCCATACGCCATTTCCATTTTGTAACTACAACCCACTCCGACCCACCCTATTGGCCGATCCTGGTTTCTGTGGTGGTTTCATGTGTGTGAAATGTTGCATGTAGATGTTTGTCGAGACAAGCACAAATACCCAGTCCCTGAACCAGACGAATGAACTATTGTATGCACAGTTCCCAGCCGGTAATAGAACGCGGGGCCCTCTGGACCGAGGACCAGTACGTTGACATTTCAGACAAGGAGCCAGAATTAAGATAAAAATACGAGTATATAATATAACAAGGAATACAGCCCGTTGTATAAAAAAATAGATGCTCTAGGAAAATAATATATTCTCGGTCATTTCTTTAATTGAAAACCGAAAATGAGCATATGGTCGTAGTTTTTTCCGAGATAGAAAGAGGAAGTGGATCCCATTTTGAGTTTTCCTTCATTCCTTTTTTCCTATTTTAAGGGGATTTACATGATTTTTTTATTTTTAAACTACAACGTTTGTAAATCACAACCTCATTTAAGCATAGCTCAAGACATACTAATCGAATAACACTCCTAATGCTTCCATGTTAATTCGCAATCACGTTATCTAACCTCACTCGGACTTGCTGCCAAGTGGAAGCAGGGGGAGCATTTTTATCAGCTTCCTTCAAATCAGCCACTATCGATTAAAGATACTAAAACACGTATGTGATATACATAATTTACAGTATTTACGTCTGGAAGGCAACTCCATATCCTATCCGGTTAAACACTTAAACACCGGTTGTATTTTTATTGTAATTCACCCAGCGAGACCTTTCAAACAACTAAAGTGACAGAGTACCAGGGCAAAAGATGTTGGCATTACTGGGGGGGATTATGCGATCAGAGGTAGATTAATATAGGCAACCACCGGGCGAGTTGGCCGTGCGCGTAGAGGCGCGCGGCTGTGAGCTTGCATCCGGGAGATAGTAGGTTCGAATCCCACTATCGGCAGCCCTGAAAATGGTTTTCCGTGGTTTCCCATTTTCACACCAGGCAAATGCTGGGGCTGTACCTATTAAGGCCACGGCCGCTTCCTTCCAACTCCTAGGCCTTTCCTATCCCATCGTCGCCATAAGACCTATCTGTGTCGGTGCGATGTAAAGCTCCTAGCAAAAAAAAAATATAGGCAACCAAAGGAATTTATATGTACAATCTAGCTACAGTGAGAATTGCTGGTAGAATGAATTCTTGATTCATGTTAGTTACAGGGCTGGACAAGGCTTCAGTCTTTCCCCCTTATCGTTCATGGTTTGCATGTATAACTTACTGAGTGATATTACGGAGAGGAATTCAGTTAGGTGGAAATAGTGAGCAGCTTGTCCCATAACAATGATGCAACTTTAAAGTTTTTCAGCCTATCGAGCATTAATTATGTACATAAGAAAATATAAAGGTCCAATAAGACTGTCCTGTGGGACCCCGCACTCTCTTAACTCCTACAGACCGGGCAAGTTGACCGTGCGCGTAGAGGCGCGCGGTTGTGAGCTTGCATCCGGGAGATAGTAGGTTCGAATCCCACTATCGGCAGCCCTGAAGATGGTTTTCCGTGGTTTCCCATTTTCACACCACGCAAATGCTGGGGCTGTACCTTAATTAAGGCCACGGCCGCTTCCTTCCAACTCCTAGGCCTTTCCCATCCCATCGTCGCCATAAGACCTATCTGTGTCGGTGCGACGTAAAGCCCCCAGCAAAAAAAAAAAAAATATATAACTCCTACAGAATCAGATAATGGTTCCAAACTAAACCAAACCCCATGGCATTACAGCCCTTGAAGGGCCTTGGCCTACCAAGCGATCGCTTCTCAGCCCGAAGGCCTGCAGATTACGAGGTATCATGTGGTCAGCACGACGAATACTCTCGGCCGCGCTAACTCACCGTCAGGTAGCTCCTCAATTCTGATCACGTAGGCTGAGTGGACCTCGAACCAGCCCTCACGTCCAGGTAAAAATCTCTGACCTGGCCGGGAATCGAACCCGGGGCCTCCAGGTAAGAGGCAGGCACGCTACCCCTACACCACGGGGCCAGCTGGATAATGTTTTACCTACTATAATTCTAGAAATTTAGCCACCCATTAATCTTTATGTTATGTTTTAAGAAGAGGCTGCCTGGCCGAGGCGGTAAAGGCGTGCTCGGTTCGCCCGGAAGGACGTGGGTTCGAATCCCCGTCAGGAAGTCGTACAATTTAAGAAACGAGATTTTCACTTACGGAGGTACATATCGCCCTGAGGTTCACTCAGCTTTCACCAAAAATGTGTATCAGGTTAATTCCTGGGGGCAAAGGCGGCCGGGCGTAGAGCCAACAACTGTACCCCATCACGTGCCGAGGTTTCGAATGGTGGAAGCCTTTACTTTCCACCCCTCCAAGGGCCTTCATGGCCTGTACGGAGACTACTTTGCTTTGCTTTTGTTGTATTTAATACCCGTCTCCCATATTCTTGGAATCCACATATCAGGGAGAGAGCATTGTTTATTGTCATTCCTTATTTTTGATACATGAAGTATACAAAAGTTGATATCCTATAGCATAATTATAAAATACACATAAAGCACAAATAAAGAAGTGTCCGGAAAACACCATAAACCAATTTTAACACTGAAATGATTTTGGAATTGAACAGAGAACACTAATTATAACACCTATAACACTGTAACTGCCGCCCCCGTAGCGTAGGGGTAGCGTTCCTGTCTGTTACCAGGAGACCCCGGGTTCGATTCCAGACCAGATCAAAGATTTGTACCTAGACCTGAGAGGTGGATCGAGGTTCACTCAGCCTACGTGATTACAATTAAGGATTTATCTGACGGTGAGATAGCGGCCACGTTCTAGGAAGCGAAGAATAACGCCCGAGAGGAATCGTCGTGTTGACCACACGACACCCCGTAATCTGCAAGTCTTCGGGTTGAGCAGTGGTCGCTTGGTAGGCGAAGGTCCTTCGTGGCTATTGCACCATAGGCAAAAGGTAACACTGTAACTGACCTGTAAAATACACACTAATAAACAAAGAATGACGTGTTTCGTTCTTAAAAGAACGTCACCTGATTCTATCAAATGATACTTTGTTAATTTGATGAAACTTGTTTAGAAATGTAGAAACTTTCATGTTTAATGTTGATAACTTTTTGTAATTGAAAGTTAGAACTCATCTTAATGAAGTGCTCCAGTAGTGTTTCCTCTCTCCTTGCTAGTCTAACAAAGAGTGCAAGGTGGTGTAACAATGGTCTGACATTGGCGTGAGGCCAACTGGGTACTTTGTCGATAACCTTCCGCTGCGTCAAGTTCCGGTGATGTCAGCGGCTACTTTGATATTGTAATTGTTTAGCTTATTATTGATATTATTAATCTTCGACTTACGTTTCAATGATTTCCGCAACGTTAGATCACGAAAGCATTGAATAGGGATTGTGAGAGAGGACACCATTGCTCTTACGCTTTCTGTGATATTAATGACGAGTTGTTCCTCCGCGGGCCCACAGAACGGGAGCAATACGGGGAGGCATCGACTCTACAAGGTGTTGGAATCGTTTTGGAGGGATCTGGACTCACGCACCTTGCACTGCTACCTATAATTGGTCTTGTGTAGTTGATGCGGGGTTCATGGAGCGTGCCCCAGCATCGACAGCATCCCATAAATTCTAGTTTGGATTAAGATCAGGAGATCTGAAGGCCAATGCATGGTTGTAACTTCACTGGAGTGCTCCTCCAACCACCTGCGTGCCACCAAAGAGTGGTGACATTGCGCACTTTCCTGTTGAAACATGGTATCTACATCAGGGTTTTGGGTCGGAAAGTCTTCTTGGAGGAGTTTTAAGGCTTCTTGGCCGTTATACAATACCTTCATGAGTTTTATAGGGGCTGCCTGGCCGAGGCGGTAAAGGCGTGCTCGGTTCGCCCCGAAGGACGTGGGTTCGAATCCCCGTCAGGAAGTCGTAAAATGTAAGAAACGAGATTTTCACTTCCGGAGGTGCATATGGCCCTGAGGTTCACTCAGCCTACACCAAACAGGTTAATTCCTGGGGGCAAAGGCGGCCGGGCGTAGAGCTAACCACTCTACCCCGTCACGTGCCGCGGTTAACAATGGTGGAACCCTTTACCTTCCACTCCTCCAAGGGCCTTCTTGGCCTGTACGGAGGTGTCTTTGTCTTCATGAGTTTTATGATTTGCTGTTCTACTCCAATCTTATAATTTATTGTAGAGAAAATAGGATATGCCAGGATAGTCTGTCAAACGCATTTTCAGTATCAATGAAGCACACATAGAGACTTCTTTTCCTGTCGTTCAAGCCTTCGGCGAGGATTCCCTGACAGCCAATCGCATCCCTACTGCCAGCACTCACACACTAATGCTATAAATTAGAAACCAAGAAGAGTTTGTAAGAGATTCTCAGTAATCTTCATTGTCCTGTACTAAGCCTTATTGAGTTTAAGACTAGCTTTCACTAAAACCCTTTCAAACTACACTGTTTACCCCCGCGATTTAGTGAAGCTCATCTTGAATTTCTTAATTAGTTTTAGCTGGATTACGTGGAACCTATAATGTAATGTGCACGTCCTTGTGCTGATTAAGAACAGAAAGAAGGCATTTGATTAATTTTATTTTTAATTTCTTCAGGCTAAATCATATATATATTTGGACGGCAAATTTTCTTGCCCCAATGGCTCAGTCGGTTACCGTTGCCCTTCTGTTTCCAAGATATCTGGTTCAATTTTTGCAGGTATCGATGATATTGGAGGGTTTCTAAGTATGGCAGTTCCTTGTTGTCGGGTTCCAACACGTGAAGGGACTTCCAATGTATCTTTGAATCTGTAGGAACAGAAGAAATGTTAAAATAGTCTGACATTTCGCTCCTCATCTAGGGAGGCAATCATGAAACTTCTTGAACTTTTGTTTTGCCTTTACTGGAGTATTGTTTCTGGTACCTCCCTTTCTTTTTACGGACTAGATCTTCAAGGCAGTAACCTACAATATTTCTGGAAACACTTGAATTTTCCATTGAGTCCCGATATATATTTCTATCTTTGAATCCTGCTGTATGTTCATCAACTAAGTAAGTCGAAGCAAAGATCTCAGAAGCAGTGCGGTAAGGTTTCGGTCACTGACCCTTCTTATTCGACCTGCATATAACTGCATTAGTCGCGTGTAATCTGAGAGGTACACAGTGATGATTATTTGCTGTACTTTGAGTTTGCTTGAGGCTAGAAGCCCATCTCCCCTCTCAGTTTCCTCTCTCGGAATTGGTGACATCCATTAGTGTTGTGACCTTCATTGCAATACAAATGTTACAAGCTGCTGCCAGTTTTATCTCGCAGATACGACCCGAGTAAATTTGTAAGCATTCATGTTTTTCTCTAAAGTGCGTTTGATTTGCTGTGAATTAGCTCATTATTGTTTGTGCTAGTACTTGCAGCTCTAGGTCCTTTGAAACTGAAAATGAAGATGAAGATAATTTGTAAAACTGTGTTGTGTTCAGTGAATTTTCTGAATAATCAGTAACATTACGATCTCAGAATCCTGAAGACTGTGAAAAGAACAATCAGATAATTAGTTTCATTGTTTCAAATATGCTACTGACCTTTCTCAATATTTCAATGGATATGTTGTGAATAAACTTTAAAGTCCATTTTATGTTGGTTTCTATCTTCCAAAAATTATATAGGGGTAGTAAAGATGGATTGAATTTATGTAGCTCTCAGATACGACGCGAGCACTGATGCTACTTTGAGGACGCGCCAAATGAAGTGATATCGAAGAGGCTTTGAAGTATTTTGTTAAAACTAACAGATTTGGCGCAAAGGTAAATTGAGTACTTTTCTTCATTAACTTATGCAATTTTCTGTGGGTATGTCATTGATTGCAGAAGAGGAAAAAGGCCTGCAAGGGGCCTTAGAAATTATGAACGCGGAATTATCTGCATTATAACATTTAATAAGAAGGAAACCGTCGGCCTGTTTCGTGTAGTGGTTAGCGTGCCTAGTTGCCACCCTCGGAAGCTCTGCCACGATATTTGAAAAGTGGTACGAGGGCTGGAACGGGGTCCTCTCCGACTCGGGAGGTCAACTGAGTAGAGGGGGTGGGGTTCGATTACCACGTCAGCCATTCTCGAAGTGGTTTTCCGTGGTTTCCCAACTCTCCTCCAGCCAAATGACGGGATGGTACCTAACTTAAGGCTAGTAGCGCTTCCCTTCCTCTTCCTAGTCTATCCCTTCCAAACTTCCCATCTCCCAAGAAGGCCCCTGTTCAACATAGTAGATGAAGCTGCCTGGGCGAGGTACAGATCCTCCTGCCCAGTTGTATCCCCCAGCCCAAAGTCTCACTCTGAAGGACAGTGCCCTTGAGGCGGTAGTGGTGGGATCCCTCACTGAATCCGAGGGGAAAACCAACCCCGAAAGGTAAACGGATTAAGAATGAAAGAAAGAAAGAAAAAAGGAAAAAAGAAAGAAACCACAGTTATAGAATATATCTCTGGTGGTAATCAGAAAGGCTGACATGATTGGAATATGAGAAGTTACAGCGAGCTGCTTCTCTAACCAACCTAATATTTGGAAAATGTTAAAAAAGTTGCAACTACTGTAGTGTAGCCCAGTTAACAAAACGAAAATTCTTCTGACATTTAAGACCACGTCGCTAACATCGCGGAAGCAAAGCCAAGCCATTTCCGTACATGCCATGAAGGCCCTTGGACGGGTGGAATGTAAAGGATTTTACAATCTGTAACCTCGACTCTAAGTGGATAGAGTCATTATCTCGATGCCCGGCCACCTGTGCCCCCAGGAATTAACCTGGTACTTATTTTTGATTTAGGCTGAGTGAAGCTCGAGGTCATATGCACCTCCTAAAATGGAAATTTCATTTCTTAAATTTTCAACTGCACGGAAATGATTGATAAAAATCATTGTATCGTGGGTCGTTACGTAAGCCTAGGAAGCATGAACCTTCAGAAAGACAGAAACGTGCTGGGGGCATTTGTTACGAATATATTAGACCTAAAATGGAAGGAAAGAAAAATAGCTATTTCCAAGACAAAAGAGAATAGCCTCATTGATGCTACTGAGAGAAGGAAAACTCAACTTATTTCACTTGGTGTACCACGCTACTCGGAGGATGTGCTGAAGGTACAATGCTCAAAGGAAGACCTAGAACAGCATTTCTCGGGAGTATCAGACAAGGAGGACCTTACAAACCATTATTCTCGTCATTATTCCGTATTGAAAACTATCTAATCACAAAATTTATACAAGGAGTAATTTTAATACCACCTATTCAATACAAATTTATTCCACTGTGTGTTTTAAGATTGATTGAGACTGATGCCGCCCAATAAATAGTTGGCGAAACATGTACCCTTCAAATTTCTGATCATTTCCATGTGTATTTAACCACACTATAGTGGAATAAATTTGTATTGAATAGGTGGTATTAAAATTACTCCTTGTATAAACTTTGTGATAAGGAGGACCTTGTCAAGAAACCACACAACTGACTGAAGGAAGGTGGCCAATACACTACATCCACGTTGCCCACCAAGTTTTGGGTTGGGGAGTTTATGATGAAGAACTATACATCCATCGTCAATCTCCGTAGCGTAAAGGTTAGCGTTATTAGCTGCCGTCGTCGGAGGCTAGGTTCGATTCCCGGTACGGTCAGAGATATAAATATGACAGGAGGGCTGGTATATTATTAAAATGACACATGCAGTTCACCTCCATTAGGGTTGTGCCATAAAAGAGCTGCACCACGTCAGGAAGAGGACTCGAGTTTACTTTACATATTCGTCTTAGCCTTTCGGAGATATTAAAAGCTGATTCCAGGCCTCTGATAATAGATTTCAAAGAGTTCATTAGGTAACCTATTGGAATCCATTTTTCTTCGTGTGCCTGCTATCCTTTTGCCAGTGTTTTCATCATATCATTGCTAATATTTTCCATGTGACTCTAAATCCCTTTCCAGCTTCTCAATCTATACTGTCCTTAGACTTTCTTTGGCCCAAATAATTTTATGGCATTTTCTTTCTTTCTATTTCATGCTCCAGTACGGTTCGAATTCCTCCATCAGCAGCCTTGAAGATGGTTACCCGCGGTTTTCCATGTTCACACCAGGCAAAATGCAGAGGCTGTATCTTAACCAAAGCCGCGGCCCTTACCTTCCCAGTCCTATCCCTTTCCCAACCTTGTGTCGCCGATAACCTCCGACTTGTTAGCGCGACGTTAAACCGCTATGAAAAAGAAAAGAACCTCTTGTCGAAAAAGAGGAGTGACGCATGGTTTTGGTCGCTCATCTCTCCAAATCAGTCCGCATATTGAAGAGACACTGAAAGAATTTTCTGACAACAGATTTGGTGTCGAAACAAATGGAGTACAGTCTACCACAATGATCCAAAATTCTTTGGGCCAAATCAAACCGAAGGACTATATAGGTTGAGAAGCTGAGAAGGAATTGACTGTCGGAACGAAATTATAATATGAGGAAAACATTATCAAATTTCTTTTTTTGCTGTTGGTTTACGTCGCACCGACACAAGTAGGTCTTATGGTGACGCTGGGATAGGAAAGGGCTAGGAGTGGGAAGGAAGCGGCCGTGGCCTAAATTAAGGTACAGCCCCAGCATTTGCCTGGTGTGAACATGGAAAACCACGGAAAACCGTATTCAGGGCTGCCGATAGTGGGGCTCGAACCCACTATCTCCCGGATGCAAGCTCACAGCTGCGCGCCCCTAACCGCACGGCCTACTCGCCCGGTGATCGAAATTCTACAGGCACCTGAAGGAAATGGACTCCTATAAATTACCTGAAGAACTCTTTCAAATCTTTGACAAGAGATCTCAAATAAATTTTTAATACCTTAAAGGGACTAACAAGAATGCACGTTTTACACCATAATCTACTCAATTGAAACGTATCCGGGCAAGATAATTGTCTTTTAGAATAGAAATGGGCGAGGGTTATGCCGAAGCAATGGCTGCAGAGCATTTGGGAGTAGAACACGTCACGTGAATGGTGGATGTGTTAGAAATAAGCGAATGGGCAGGATTTAGGTTCAGGAAGATTTCCTTTGGCTAGGTTTTCCTTTCTTTAAGTAAGTATATTATACACTTTTATTTTGGGATACACGGGTTTTTACTGAGAAACCCAACACTGGAAAGGAAAACGACAGATGTATTCTACGTCAAAAGAGTAAAGCCCGGGTGTTAAGGTAGTAATAGGTTAGAATGCAAACTAAATTGCCGAGTATGGGATGTAGACCAGCCCGCTCTTATTCAGTGTAATGGGGAGTAACATAACTTCAGGGGTTCTAAGAAGCTGGGGCCCTAATGCTTATGCAAATCTTACTGCAGAACTGTTGTCTGGGCTAATATATACGTGCTACTTGTTTAACAAGTTTGTATTCTAACCTATTAAAACCTAAATTCCAGGCTCTAATAATTATAAACACATCGTAAATAGTTGTGCAATTTTAATAAAATAATAACGTCAAATCATACCATTACAATCTTCATGTATTTTATTACATATGTATGAGTATCTTCCAATCTACTTCTGTATGTGGACGGGAACTGTAAACGTACTCAGTTGTGTCTTGCGGCCGCCTCGGATTTATTATCTTGTAGGTATACGGGATCTCTTATGGTGGTCGCTATTGCTATAGAGCTAAGCTCTACATTCGCGAGACACGTGGGTTCAAACCCCATCTTAGACCATCCTTAGAATGGTTTTCTGTGTTTTCCCACTATCACTTCCAGGCAAATACCGGGTAGCTCCTATTCATACGCTACAGCCGATTCCTTCAACTTCCTTACCCGATCCCAATTTTCATTCACATTCATTTCATCTTCATTAGCTCCTCAACTGAGTTTTGTGTCAGGAAGGGCATCCCGCTGTAAAACATGTCACATAAACTCATCCAACCTCATCCCCGACGCTGAATGAAGAAATAGGAGAAAGAAGTAGACAAACATATATGGGTTTCTTATGCTTAACATTGGATATTTTGGGCTTCCTGGATTCCTTTCGACTTTTTATATATTGTTTCGACGTCAGAAAGGGCATCAGGACGTAAAATATGCTTTATAAATTAATCTCACCTCATATCCGTGTGAATAAACGGGTGTAAGTTGGTAGATATACATATGTGAATTTCTTATGCTTAACCTCGGATATTTTGGGCTTCCTGGATTACTTTTGACTCATCATTTCTTGTTTCTGTTTGCGGTAGGCTTGAACCTTATTTAAATTATTGAGAAATTTCTCAAATTTCTCAAATATTTTGACAAAGTTTCATGCACCCAGTCACGTTTTATTGCAAATATTATTACAATAGATCAATAGATCTCGGGTAGACGAAACGAATGTACTTGGCGGTGCCGAGTTATACTAATCTTATGAGCACGGTCCGAGTTCTGATTTCACTACCAAATGGCGGATGCGCGAACTGTTCACTATTGTTCTAACTGACCTTGAAATATATTTGCGTTGAAATTTCTGATCATCTATTCAAGTCAGTTATTCTATTTTGGCTGGCTTTTATGATTTTGAAATTATTGAAGTAGCTGTTATAAACGCTTTTCGGACACAAGGGTTTTTTACTTACGGATTACGGATTACTGGAGCTGTAAACGGTAGATATATTCTATTTCAAATAGTAATAATAGTATGAAAATATTGTAAAATGTTTTGTAATATTAATAAAACCATAACGTCCAAGCGCAATCCCTTGGTAGTTCACACTTGGGATGAACGGAGGTTTTTAATTTACTTGCTTGCGTCGTTTCATTGATTGAAGAAACGTGTGGCACGAGTCGTGTTTTAACTAAGCAGTTTGTTTTTTGTTACTTACGTTTTTGGTCAACAGTTTTAATTCTCTCAGTTCTCGTCTGCTTGATCCTGTTTCTTTTGGACGCATTTTCAAAGGTAGGTTAATTCTCAAGGTACTTGAATTCCTCGAACTTCATCACTTTACCATTAATCAGTATTTAACTCTTTAGGTGGTTCTTTAATGCTTGTCAGTATCATGTTTTCTCAATTTCTACGTTTTGTGTTCCCTTCTTTTAATGAATAATGTCACATGTTTGAACTTTTCCATGTAGTTTTTAGAGTTAGGCACAGTCCTTGTAAGGCTAACTATTTGCCGATGGTGGGCAGCGTCTATCGTGGGAACTAAGCTGCGTGTTCGTTTTGTGGAAAGAAGTTTGGTTTGTGGTGTACGAGTTGCAGGAACGTTGGGGAAACAACAAATCGCCGGCCATAGAATTACTGGAATTATACATTCACGATAAAATTCGAACTGTTCTGCTGGGAATAGAAACGAATACCCCTCGGTACAAAAAACAGAACTTTCACTATTCAACAAATGAGACCGACACAACCCCTGGGGTTCAGTAATACAGTGAAATTAAAAACATGCTTACATTCGTCTTTCCTATCGTGTCTTCTGCAGCGTGTCAGGGTTAGTTATCCGGTCACCTTTCACCACTTATTCCTGTGGAGGGTAGATACAGGTCTGAAGTCAATCACTTCCATTATCCTCCTTCGTGCAACCACGAGGACTAAATCCTCTAAGGTCATATCAGTGTGCAGTTTACCATGGAGTTATTGTAACTTCCAATAAAGTGCCCGTATCACCCGAGCTGTACTCATCGCATTTTATTTGTCGCAGCGTACTTTTAATTCAATTTAATGTATTATTTTTCTTATAACTAGACTGATAAGCTTGTCTTTTATCCATTAAAACAAAAATCACGTTCAACGACTTTTATTTCATCTGTCCAATGGTGTTACCCCTAGAGATCATGCAACCAACTAAAAATGAATTTATATCCCTAGATGAACGCAGTAAAATCATTGTCAGACATAAAGAAATATTTGCAACGTATGTAATCAAACACTCACAAATATTAGCTGCGAGGTAACAAATGTAAATAATATCCTAACCACCAACCACCATTTAGAAATGATTACTAAGACTAATTTATACGGTAATATTAGACTCCGATAAATAATGAGATGACAACGTATACTTTATGTGTGGAGTTGAATTTGACTGATATTGGCGTCAATAGAGAAGAGTAGAGGCGTCCTATTGCCTTGTGTACCTCTTAAACCCCAGCAGGATGTGGTTCAGGTCGACGTGCCACTCGGAAGTCGGAAAATAACCACCGTCTCAGTCTCTGAGGAAGGTACTTTCGAAACGCTTCTCCAAAGATGATAATTATAAGCTACTTCTTTGCACTTTCAAATATTATAATGTTGGCAACGGTTACACCCTGTTTTGTTGAAGCTAGATGGCAGAACAGTTGTGTATTGTTTAAATTCGTATCTATGAAAATAACACGAAATTCGTTCAACTAGGAAACGAAACAATTGCGAAATGAATGAATACTTTAAAATGCGAGACGGTTGGTCACCCTGTTTGTAGCCGTGATGTTTTCTCTGCATCAAAGTGAAAAACTAAGGAACAACACCTTGACGGTCTAAGCTACAAAGCCAAAGGCAAAGTTAATCAATTGAGAATTTAACACTGTCTTCCGTGTAAAGAAATAGTATATTAAAAAGTTTCCGGTCTGTTGTGTATAATCTCATTATCTTTTGTCTTCTTCCACAGAATTCCAATATTTCTCGGTTAGCTTCGAGGCAGAATCAATTTGAGGACAATTGCTTCACAATATAGAACACAACTTCTGCAGGGTCCCAACTGGAAATTCTATGTTTGTGCCATTGGTTTATTCTGTTTGAAGTTATCCACTAAATATTTTATTCGAGAAGACCAGGATGTGCTTCATTTGGTGGTGTAAACAGTTTAAACACACTTCGTTCCTTCATTCTAATTAAAGTTCACAGTATATCTCAGTGTCTGATTCCTGCAGAACGACAGAATCGAGTTGCCATGAATTTTAAGGAATCAGAAGAACACGAGAGCCTATAAATATTTACAAAGTTGTAAACTAATTACACAGTAAACTCACAGTTTGGACATAGAGAGAGTTAGTGATTGTGTTTGAAACTATCAAAACTAAAGGTGAAATGTGATGGACGAGATAGGAAGGAATCTTACACGAACTCAAAACTGAAAGTAAAGGAATAAAGCAAACAGGCTTTGATTCAAATATGATTCAGATACAGATGAAATGAAATGTCGTATGGCTTTTAGTGCCGGAATATCCCAGGACGGGTTCGGCTCGCCAGGTGAGGTCTTTTGATTTGACTCCCATAGGTGACCTGCGCGTCGTGATGAGGATGAAATGATGATGAAGACAACACATACACCCAGCCCCCGTGCCATTGGAATTAACCAATTAAGGTTAAAATCCCCGACCCGGCCGGGAATCGAACCCGGGACCCTCTGAACCGAAGGCCAGTACGCTGACCGTTCAGCCAACGAGTCGGAGTAGATACGGATAACGTAAAAAGAGTCCGCCTCTGTGGTGTAGTGGTTAGCGTGATTAGCTACCACCCCCGGAGGCCCGGCTTTGATTTCTGGCTCTGCCACAAAATTTGAAAAGTGGTACGAGGGCTGAAACGGGGTCCAATCAGCCTCGGAAGGTCAACTGAGTACAGGTGGGTTCGATTCCCACCTCAGCCATCCTGGAAGTGGCTTTCTGTGGTTTCCCACTTCTCCTCCAGGCAAATACCGGGATGGTGCCTAACTTAAGACCACGGCCGTTTCCTTCCCTCTTCTTTGTCTATCCCTTCCAGTCTTCCCATCCCCCCACAAGGCCCCTGTTCAGCATAGCAGGCGAGGCCGCCTGGGCGAGGTACTGGTTGTATACCCCGACCCAATGTCTCACGCCGCAGGACACTGCCTTTGAGGCGGTAGAGGTGGGACCCCTCGCTGAGTCTGAGGGAAAAGTCAACCCTGGAGGGTAAACAGATTAAGACGATAACGTATAAGGGCGATAGTGTCGACGAAATAACATGTGACATGAAGTGGTCATTTCGTGACAGGAGAATGAGACACTGACGCTATCTGACTGCTTTTAGTCAGTATCACTACAACAGTAAACGCGCGTAGACCGTGAAGTAAAGCTTCTTGCTTGATTCTGTACCTTCCCCTCTGCGGGTTGGGTCAGCATAATACATCTACGTCATCCCCTTCCTGTCGTAAAAGGCGACTAATAGGGGACCCAAGGGCTCGCAAGGAGGGGGTTGAACTAGAGGGCTTAATCTGGCATTGCTTCCACTTACTTGGCTCCTTAGATTCATGTTTCCTATCCGACCTCCCTTGGCCAAATCTTGTTCCTTTCCGACCCCGAAGGTATTACGTTTGCGAACCCTACGGAGCCCTTCATTTTCACACCCTTCGTGATCCCTTCTTTCTTTGCTGTTACCTTCATTCTTGAAGTGTCGGAGATCTTCCATTTTCCTTCCAATTAGTGTTAATTAGATTCATTAATGTTATTTGCTTTACTTCCCTCTAACTACTTTTACGGAGACGCCGAAGTGCCGGAATTTAGACCCACAGGAGATCTTTTACGTACTAGTAAATCTATCGACACGAGGTTGACGTATTCGAGCACCTTCATATACCACCGGGACTGAGCCAGGATCGGAAATGCCACGTTGAAATCAGAAGGACAGCGCCTGAGCCAATCAGCCTGCCATGTGTTAATTAGAGGAACAATGCCCAGTTGTACTTCCTCTTAAATCAATAACAACCACCACCACTCTTTATGACCTGACACAATGATTATCTGGTTGGAGTACCATGAGTGGAAAAAATTCTCCATCAGGATATTGGCCGGAAGGTTAGGAGAGGTAATGGTATACAATTAATAATCACTAGATTGCGTGCCAAAAGCCTGGATTCAATTCCAAACCGCGCAGTGTTCACATAGAATGAGGGTATATGACGTTATTGTTGCTGTAATTCGACAGGAGCAGGCAATACGCAGACACCGGGTTTCATATTCTTCCTATCTAATAATAATAATAATACTAATTGTTACGGAGCTTTCCGTGGTAGTTAGGCGTGAAAGAAGGTGCGGGTGTGAACGGGTCTCAAGCTACGAAAGTAAAAATTAATTTAAAATTTAACAAGGTTATATTTTCTTTTCAAAAACAAAGAAATAACAAGCATGGCAGGTACAAAGTAGCAAGTCAAAAGGGTAGTTACAATATTTACATGATTTGGGCTTCGCGCCCTGACTTCACAATGCTTAGGCAATCAGCTCAGTTTTACCCCAAACACAAGTTTCAACAGAGGGGCAGAAAACCCCATTCATGCCTAGGAGCCCTTGCTCCAAATTACACCGAAAAGCCTCCACGAGGCATACAACACTCAATTTTCAAAAACGAGCCACTCGCTCTCAACTTTAAGCCTCTCAAAGGCCACACCAAACTCCACCTTCAAGTTGTCCTCACTGGACATAGACACAGGGGTAAAATACCCAACCTACTGAGGTCTATTAAATGAAAAGGGGTAATTAAATGACCTCTAAAATAACAATTAGAGAGGAGGCGATCTGCACTCCTAATACACTTGTTTTTAAAACCTAATCTGGCTCTAGGCCACTAATGCAAGGGCTAATCCCATACTACAGAGGTGACTTTAGAAAAGAACAATTTGTTTTACGTTAACGAAGAATAGGTTGAGAAAATAAGTTCACCTCAAAACCATATGAATGGGAGCTTGAGAGGGTTAGCACTCTCTATCCCAATATGCAGCTTTAAAAGAGAATAGATGAAAAGAGTAGTTACATTTTAGGAAAAGGTTACATAGTAGAAACGCTTCGAACCCGCCCCGAGAGTTAAACTGCCGACCTAGCAAGAAAAGAAGTTATTTAAGAGGCCATTACCTGGTGTTGAACAGCTGGAGAAGAAAGAGGCGCTTCCCGCCCCCTGCTATGTACTTTACACACTGAAAGATGGAACAGAAGTGGCGCAGAGACCCTAAAATCAGCAGTTTATATACTCTCGCGGAAGGTTCTAGGCGTTAGGGGAATGAGAACACCCGCCCACAATCACTTTATTGGAGAATAAAGAGAAACCCCTACACAAGATGAAGAAGAAACACATTATTGGTGGAAAATTAATTTCAGAAATTCGGGATTGGCTAGATTTAAAACAAGGGGAAAGAAAGGGGTAATATTGCCAACTTAACCAATAACTGAAAGAAATTTAACAAAGAACAAACTTTTGAAATAAAATTTTCTCCAAAGAACAGTTATTTTTCTTCGCACTAGGGTGCACTATTGTAGTTCTTCAGTAGTGTCCTCTAGAAGAGAAAGTTCACACTTCTTACTTCAAGCAAAACAAAAACACATCAAAAATGACACAGTTCTAAAACTCCAAAATTTACAGGTAGTGACATCTTCTGAGAAAGTAGAAAATTAATACCGTCAATAAAGTTCAGGTTTCCTCCAGCAGAGGAGTTTCAACTGGCGCACCTTTTGAATTAGCGGCGTGGAGGTGTACCGCCCGGTACAATAATAATAATAATAATAATAATAATAATAATAATAATAATAATAATAATAATAATAATAATAATAATAATAATAATAATAATAATAATAATAATAATAATAACAATAATAATAATAATAATAATAATAATAATAATAATAATAATAATAATAATAATAATCGGCAACATCATTATCATCATCATCATCATCATCATCATCATCATCATCGCATAGATCGCCCATGGGCATTACCTAGATAGACCGACACAAGGCCTCTATCGGGCCCACATGAGATCATCATCATCATCATCATCATCATCATCATCATCATCATCGGGTACATACTGCTTCAAGGTAATCTCAGGGTGCATGCATAGGTTTATCGAAAGATCAAACTATTTATTCTTAAGTTAAACATCGTCATTAATATTAGGTCCATTGCAAAATGGTATATTTTAAGAACTGTATAAAACACAATTGCTGAAAGTTTATCTTACGATGGATACTAAATTCCCATTTATAAAAATTTTCTTTTTCCCCACCAAGGCCCGCAGGACGCATACAGGGACTACAGTACGTAACCTATAGTAGGGCAAATTTGCACAACTTTCGAAAGTAACTGTACCGTATTATACAGTCGTAAAACGACATTCATTCTATCTATCTCGATTTTGTTCAGCTTTATCGTGCTTGACAATACTGCCGTCCGCCTCTGTGGTGTAGTGGTTAGTGTAATTAGCTGCCACCCCCAGAGGTCCGGGTTTGATTCCCGGCTCTGCCACGAAATTTGAAAAGTGGTACGAGGGCTGGAACGGGATCCACTCAGCCTCGGGAGGTCAAGTGAGTAGAGGGGGGAGGGGTTTCGATTCCCTCCTCAGCCATCCTGGAAGTGGTTTCCCGTGGTTTCCCACTTCTCCTCCAGGCAAATGCCGGGATGGTACCTAACTTAAGGCCACGGCCGCTTCCTTCCCTCTTCCTTGTCTATCCCTTCCAGTCCTCCCAAACCCTCACAAGGCCCCTGTACAGCATAGCAGGTGCGCCCGCCTGGGCGAGATACTGGTCCACCTCCCCAGTTGTATCCCCCGACCGAAAGTCTCAAGCTCCAGGACACTGCCCTTGAGACGGTAGAGGTGGGATCCCTCGCTGATTCCGAGGGAAAAGCCAACCCTGGAGGGTAAACGGACTACGATACGATACGACAATACTCACACATGCTTTCAGAAAAAAAAAAAACTTCATTTAACACGATGTATTAAATATAATTTCATTGAGCAAAATGAAAGTTGAACAACGATAACAGTGTATTGATTGACTATTATTTGAAGTTAGTTGAGATGTGTTCTTTTCTGTAATCAATTATCCCTCCTTAATAGTATTACTGTTGCAAAGAACTAACTCATCAACGACAGGTGCACAATAGCTAGTGTTTAAATAATAATAACTACGGAAAAAATGTAAGACCATATTTTGGATTTTTGAGATAGTGGAAAGAACTTAGTCAATGAAAATAATACAGGAATATAAAATCTAATACTCTCTCCGACGTCGCCTTGCTATATTCACATGTGGTCCATGAAGCGTCCATACTGAGTTTTGACTAGAATTTAAATCACGCCTCTGTACTTAAATGTAGAAAAATGTGTATCGATGTCGTTCACCAGAAGGAAGACTGACTCGTTGGCTGAATGGTCAGCGTACTGGTCTTCGGTTCAGAGGGTCCCGGGTTCGATTACCGGCCGGGTCGGGGATTTTAACCTTAATTGGTTAATTCCAATGGCTCGGGGGCTGGGTGTGTGTGGCGTATTCAACATTAGAAATCATCCTAGGTAGGGCCCTCATCTTCACAGACATGCAGGTCGCCTAATAGGCCGTCTACTAGAAAAAGACCCGCACCAGGCCTCTCCGGAGGCCATACGCCATTATTATTTACCAGAAGGAAAACTCCCGTCCACTACACTTACAAGCTAGGTGACAGTGATTTACGATCGGTTTGCGGGATGAAAGACATCAGGGTTTTACTCAACCACAAGCTTACATTCAATTCGCATGTACTGAAAGTGGTAGCTGAGTCGTACAAGGCCCTAGGATTCATTATCAGGAATATACAATACTTCAAAAACACACAAACTTGCATTCATCTGTTCAGTACCATAGTAAGACCAAAAGTAGAATATTCCAGCACAGTTTGGAGCCCTAGGTGTCAATCATGTGTCTATCAGATTGAAAAATTACAAAAAAGATTTTTAAAATACTTACAATATAAAAATAACTGGCTGCTATCCCCGTATGGTACCCTATAGTGATATTCTTTTAAATTTCGGAGTGGAGAGTTTAGAAATTCGCAGACGGAAGGATGCAGTAAAATTTATTTTTCAAGTTGTAAACTATGCTATTGATAATTCTGAATTACTGTCTCTCCAAAATTTCCATGTACCTCGCTTCTATTCCAGAAATAACATAAAAAAATTTAAATGAAAAAACCAGGACGTGTGCCCATGATAACTCGCTGGTAAACAGGCTGTGTAGTATCTTCAACAGTGCCATTCATAAAAATAATCTTGACTTCAGTCCGCCATTGCGTGAGTTTGTAATTGAACTTCATCGCGCAATTGTATGAAGTCCTAAAAGTAGGGGAAATTGTAAGGTGAAGTTCTATAATATTATGCTTGTACGTGTATTGCTTCACTTATTTTATCATTTTACTTTGTTGTGTGTTGTTCCGCCATATTAAAGTAAGGTTCTTCAGTTTTTAGAAATATACTTTGTTTTTTTATATCAAAATTGTAGGAGATTAGATAAAATTGTAGAATATAGTTTAGATATAAGTATCACCATGTTAATTGTAGCTTATCTGACGTAATTGCCAATGTAATTAGGACACTAAGTCCTGTAGTGTGCAATAAATAAATAAATAAATAAATAAATAAATAAATAAATAAATAAATAAATAAATAAATAAATAAATAAATAAATAAATAAATCTGCAGAGCTCAGGGCACTCACCAGCCGTTCCCCTCATATGACTAAGGTTTAATGATAAGTCGATCGAATAATGACCAAATTACGTACAAATTTTACGGAATAATGATTTTTTATGATGATGGTGGTTTATAGGGCTTATTTTAGTTTTTATTATGTCGTTGAATGTGCTGAAGGGTACAAAAGGCAACTAAGATCCTTCAAACCCAGAGCAAATTATTGACTTTTATTTATTTTTCCAATATTACATGTAGTTCTGGAATTCATTTTATGTACTGTACTTAGTAGAAATAAGTACATTTCTTTCTATGTACACATATGACCATATCGGTTCTTCAATCCACCGGCGAACGCTGCACAGCCAGTATTTTATCCATTGGCTAACAAAATACCCGTCCATATTTATATTTCGTCTGCCTTCATTTCCCTCACATATCACAGTTCATCATTTTCGCGGGCTGAATGGATACGTTACTTGAAAATCAAAGATCAGCTCCACATAACATTTGAAATAATAATAATAATAATAATAATAATAATAATAATAATAATAATAATAATAATAATAATAATAATAATAATAATAATGTTAATGTTTCAGTTACCGTGTTAAGGCATTTCAATCTGACGTCATATAGACTTCCTGCGCGTCAGTTTTGTCGTAACATTTTATTCTACCACATGATAGAGTAACTTAGAATTCTGTTTGGGTGATCTGCGAATGACTTTACTCAGTTTGGTACGGCAAACGCGAAATATGTCACCAGGGATCTTTAACATGCTGATATAGTACTCATGAAGTCATCGGATTTTCTTCCGCCCTTCAAAAACCGTACCTCTATCGGGTTTGAACCCGTGATCTTAATTTATAGAGGCCGACACTCTCCTAATGTTCCTAATGCTCCTAATTGGAAGTATCGTAGCGAATCACGACCTTGTGATTCTGAAAGTTTGTTTCTTTTGCTTCCTTCCTTCCTTCCTTCCTTCCTTCTTCCAACTGAAGTGTTAATGACGAATACAGGGGTTTGTGTGCCGTTCCATGGCTAAATAGTTAGCGAGGTGGCCTTAGGTCACAGGGGTCCTGGGTTCAATTCACGGCAGTGTCGGAAATTTTAACCATAATTGGTTAATTCCGCTGGCACGGGGGCTGCATGTATGTGTCGTCTTCATAATCATTTCATCCTCATCACGACGCGCAGGTCGCCTACGGGAGTCAACTCAAACTTATCCTCGGGCACTCCCGGCACTAAAAGCCATATTCCATTTCATTTCATTTCATTTCATTTCATTTCAGGGGTTTATATTCAGAAAGACATGTTCAATGTCCAAAGACCGAGGTGATAATGACCCTCCCCAACGCGCAATGAGGTATCCTCTTCCTTTGTCTACTTGTGTTGCACTGCAGATGAACACAATTGCTGCTATTCTTCACTTGCAACCCTAAGTTAGTTTAGCGAGAGCAAATTTTGTTCAACTCTGTCCTAGATGAAACTACAATAAAGTTTCTCGTCTAGTTTTCCCAAGTTCTATTCTCTGTTTTGCTGTAAATTTGATATTGAGTTTAGGAGATCTAACGAAGTTCACATAGCAAACACATTTGTAAAGAATACCTACAAGTGGTTTAAAAAAATGCAAATTCAGTTGTGTACCAGGACGGCACCGAGCGTGCAAACCACGATCGTCCTTCCCTAATCATGCCCCTATTAAATACAATAGACACACATACAAGTACGAAGACTACAAGAACACAGCCTGCAGATATGCTTGACACGCACATGCACACGGCACTGTGTGCCTTGATGTCTCAAGGACATTTATAAGATAAATATACATATAATCCTATTTTACTGACAGTACAATTCTATTGTAACAATGAGAAGAACGTAATTGTCGAATTAGAATTGCAAGGAGGACTCCGAGGAGAGAGCGTCTTGCAAATTGAATTAATCTGGTAGTTTCCCAGTGTGTTCTATGCAAAGCAGAGACAGTGAATACAGACGTGAAGGCCGGAAACAGGGTTATTCGAAGAGAAAAAGAGCAGATTTAAATTCATTATTTCAAACACATTGTAAAATAGGAAACACATTACGAAAATCACTATGTAGTGTGATAGTACATATATCACACCCCCGAATTATATGTAGAAGGTAGAGATATTATTGTCAGTATTCGATTTATTATTATTATTATTATCGGTATTTCATTTGTATGTTTTGTCATTTATATTTATAAGCTGGAAGATATCCACATATGTAGGTATGAGTAATTTGTTTTGCATGAGTGGGAAAACATTGCTTTAATAACTCTGGTAATTTGAATGAGTCATATGGCTGCCCCAGTGTTTGTTGTGATGTACTTGTGTCGGGAAATTCATGAGTCATGTATATATCCCAGCCTGATGAGATGAGCTTGTTGTTGTATTAGGAAAATTTAGTGACTCATGGAATATACCCCAGAGTTTGTTATTGTCTTGGGAGGAAGAAGTAGTTCAGGGCTTGGTCTTGACAAGAGGACCACCCATGATTGGCTGGCAAGCACCAATCCAGACGTATCATCTGAGAGGAGGGGGATGTTGATGTCTATAAGAAGGATGATACGGCGGCAACCAGAAGAAGATTGTAAGGGACATTGTAAGGGGAATTGTAAAGGTGATTGTAA
The DNA here is from genome assembly GCF_040414725.1 of Anabrus simplex. Taxonomy (NCBI): domain Eukaryota; kingdom Metazoa; phylum Arthropoda; class Insecta; order Orthoptera; family Tettigoniidae; genus Anabrus; species Anabrus simplex. The sequence continues at coordinate 134,409,578 of NC_090272.1, forward strand.
AGGAACGAGAAGGAAGATAACTACAACTACAACTGACGCACTGTACGGGAAGGAAGTGGTGTTGATACACGGTACTGGAGTGACACGGCTGCAATGGACTGGACTTCAAACGTTCGTGGAGCGTAGTTTTGTTATGTTCGTGGAAAGTGGATGATTGTGGAGAGTGCTTGCGCATTAAGTATTGTAGCACTTGTGGCGGCCTAGCATTATATGTTGGTGAAAGCTATCTCAGACTTTCCATAAATTTATGTTGAGGATCGACAGACGTGTGTATATATCTTTACAACAAGTGTTAAAATATGTGAACACAATAGTACAAGGTACAGTATCTGTGTGATGTGATAACTGCCGATTATGAGAATCGGTAAGTCGAATTGATATAGAGACAGTGAAGAGTATTTATCTTCATACATGTACATTGTTCATCGGACTATCTACAAATGGTAGCTTAGTTCTCACTTTCGTTTTCCCACGGTTTTCTTTATTGTTGTTGTTGTAAATATGGAGTCTTCCAGCAATATTTTAGGTGTGTATTATATGTATAATGTTGTATGTTGATGAGGTGCTCATGCACGGAATTTGTTCAGAATATAGTTAGCTATTTTAGAATCAGTGTTATTGATGAACCTAGGTGCAGTTCCTACCTAATTAGTCGTTTTCAGGAGGTTAGGTAAGGCCTGCAGCAGATGTACCAGTACGCAGCATTATGTACACGCCCTGGGATATAAAGTTTATCATGCTCTTATCAAAATTCGAGGGATTCATTATGGTGAACTCTGGCGCCCATACTACGGACATTTCGGTTAATTATGCTTATTAATTTTATTAAGTTTTTGAGTAATTTTATTTATATATTTTTATTCATGATTTTATTTGTTAGTATTCATAAAATAAAGTTACAGTAGGAAAAAGTTATTTTATCCTTGAGGATGCATGAACTCAACGTGAGCACCATGCGCTGAGCGACAAACATAAAAATGGTAGTCCATATCTTGTGACAGACGAATCAGCTGGTCACTAGTTATTGAATTTAAGGCTTCATTCCATGTCTCAAATCTTGAAGAGTAGCAGGCGTGGGTGTGAAAAGTACGTCGTATTTAACATACATCGCAGACAAAAATCAGGGGCGGTAAGGTCTAGGCACTTGGGAGACCACAAACGATGAACACGATATTGTTATCCACCTCTTTCAATACAACGTCGTGGAATGGTGGCATTCATGTTACACCAGACCTCAAAGTGAAAGAGGGGTGCATGAAAATGAAGTTATTCGAATCTACTTGAAGTTTGGGGAACAACTAGCTTTGTAACATGTTCAGGTATAACATTCCGGTCATTGTTTGCTCCATCAAGAAAAAAAACCAACTCACTTTTCTCATAGAAATGGCGCAAGACCTTCGGTAAATCACTTGCATATTCAACGGCAGTGCAAGAATTTTACGCCCCCAGAATCTGAAATTGTGAAAATTAACTTGATCAGAGAGATGAAAGGCTGATTCATCCGAAAAATAAAAATGGCAAAAATTGTCTTCTATCATATCCTCTAGAATTGCAGTGAAATATCCAAACCTTCTGTTATGGTTCTCAGTATGTAATGCCTGCAGTAACTGCGACTTAAGTTCCTTCATCAGCAGATGGCGTTTGAAAACACGCCGTATAGTTGTTCCAGGAATTCCAAGTTCTACTGAATGTTTGCCTGTGTCGAAGATTTCCCAGGGCTCCGTTCGAATGCACCACGGATACGCACTTATCGGGCGAGTGTGGACGGCCAGTGTTTTTCTGTCTGCATATGCAACCATCTTCTACGAATTTTGTATGCCACTCATAAATACTCTTATGGCGAGGTGGCTGTTTGTTGAATCGACGGCAGAATTCACGTTGCACTCCAACATTTGACGCACACTTGGCAAACTTCTGCACACAAAACAGCTTTCCCTGGACTGTCGGTTTCCTATATCCAAGAAACCCCTATGTGGATACCGAAAATTTCTTGCGACAAAGGATAGCGCGTAATTGTGCTGCAGACAAGCCGCTAAACGTGTCCGAGTACGCTATGCTCATGCCATAGTGCCATATACGGTATTATGCCCACGGATTGAGCATCGAATGGAATTTATGGGATGCTTTCAAAACATTTAAACAATCTTTGAAAAACTCTGAACCTTCCTCTATTGAAAATGGGTTTAATGTGTGTCCTTAACAGTTTTTAAAATAATGATTTGAAATATACTTTTTTATTAGTAATATGGAATAGTAAAATAAACTTCTGAGTACTCATGTGCGAATCATTCCATTTGAGGATTATTTGTGTATTATAAAAAAATAATTTGGCTCTGAGGTCCACTCAGCCTACACCAAAAATGAGTACCAGGTTAATTCCTGGGGGCAAAGGCGGCCGGGCGTAGAGCTAACCACTCTACCCCATCACGTTCCGAGGTTTACAATGGTGGAAGCCTTTACCTTCCACTCCTCCAAGGGCCTTCGTGGCCTGTACGGAGATGACTTTGACTTTGCTTTTGCAAAAATAATTAAAAATAATGACCAAGTGCTTTATCCAAATTTGTGGCAAAACAGAAAACAGACTTGGGACAACTAGACGAGACTATAAGGTGGTGATATATGGTCGAAGTACACAAAATTACAGAAACGGAGCCACAATGCTTGTACAGAATCGATGATTGCAGCGGAGCAAGTATTGTATTTAGATTCTTACTTTTAATATCAATTCTATCTCTGTTTAGTGTATTCATTAACATTAACATTACATCTATATATATAAAATCACTTGTCCTGACTGACTGACTGATTCATCATCGCCGAGCCAAAACTACTGGACATAAAGGAATGAAATTTTGGTGATATATTCATGTTAAGACGTAGGTGCTCGCTAAGAAAGGATTTTTGGATATTCTGTCGCTAAGGGGGTGAAAAGGGGGTTGAAATTTTAAAATGAGTGTATCTATATCTCAAAACTTTGAAAGTTTACAGATGTGAAAATTGGTACTTAGAATCTTCTTTAAAAATAAGGAAAGACGTATTTTTTTGTTTTCAGGAAATCCCAATAGGAGGGATGAAAAGGGGTGAAAAACGGGTTGAATGCCTTTAATGAGGATACTTAAATCTCAGAAACTGAAGATATTACAGACCTGAAAATTGGTACTTTTAATCGCTTTTAAAAATAAAGAAACACGTATTTTTTTGTTTTTGGAAAATCCAATTAATGGGAGGGTGAAAAGGGGTAAATTTTTTAAATGAATGCATCCATATCTCAAAACTTTTAAAGTTTACAGATGTAAAAATTGGTATTTAGAATCTTCATTAAAAATAAAGAAACACGTATTTTTTCTTTTTCGGATAATCCCAATAGGAGGGGTGAAAAGAGGTGAAAAATGGGTTGAATGCCTTTAATGAGGTTACTTATATCTCAGAAACTGAAGACATTACAGACCTGAAAATTGGTGTTTGGGATCTCCTTCAAAAATAAAGAAACACGTATTTTTTTGTTTTTGGAAAATCCACTTAATTGGGGGGGGGGTGAAAAGGGGGTGAATTTTTAAAATGAGTGTTTCTACATCTCAAAACTTTTTAAGGTTTATAGATGTAAAAATTGGTATTTAGAATCTCCTTTAAAAGAAAAGAAACACGTATTTTTTTGTTTCCGGAAAATCCCCATAGAAAGGGTGGAAAAGTGTGACAAAGTGGTTGAATGCCTTTAATGAGGCTACTTATATTTCAGAACCTGAAGATATTACAGACCTGAAAATTGGTATTTGGGATCTACTTTAAAAATAAAGAAACAGGTATTTTTTCGTTTTTGGAAAATCGAAATAATGGGGGGTGAAGAGGGGGGTGATTTTTTAAAATGAGTGTGTCTGTATCTTAAAACTTTAAAAGTTTACACATGTAAAAATTGGTATTTAGAATCTCCTATAAAAATAAAGGAACACGTATTTTTTTGTTTTCTATAAATTGCAATAGGAGGGGTGAAAAGGGGTGAAAAATGGGTTGAATGCCTTTAATGAGGTTACTTATATCTCAGAAACTGAAGATATTACTGAACTGAAAATTTGTATATGGGATTTCCTTTAAAAATAAAGAAACACGTATTTTTTGTTTTTGGAAAATCCAATTAATGGCGGTTAAACAGGAGTGACAAATTAGGGTGAATTTTTTGAAAGACTAAATCTACAGAATATCTGAGAAACGTAAAATGTTACAGAGGTAAAAAGAGGGTATTTGGAATCTCCTGTAAATGTAAAGAAACTTAGGTGATTTGTTTTTGGAAACTCCACTTAAGGGGAACTAAGAAGGGGTGAAATTTTAAAATGAGAATTTCTACAGTATATCTCAAAAACTTAACATGTTACAGAAGTGAAAAATGGTACTTTTTATTTCTATTAAAAAATCAAGAAACGTGTATTTTTAGTTTTCGGATAAACCACTTGGGTGGTGGTGGTGGTGGTGGGGTGGGGGTGGGGGTTAAAGTAACTGAAAATAGTGTTGAATTCTTATAATTAGGCTACTGATATCTCAAGAATGAAGATGTTACAGAAGTGAAATTTGATAATTGGAATCTGCTTTAAAAGTAAAGAAACACGTATTCTCGGAAAATCCAATGAAGACGGGGGTTAGGTGAAAGAATTAAAAAATTAATTGACTCAATTGTATGAGAATACTTACATCCAATAAAAACTAAAGTTGTTACAGACGTGAAAATTGGTATTTGGATCTCCCTTAAAAACAAATAAAAACGCGTTTTGGGTGGGAAATCATATTCGGGGAGCGGGAGTGAAAAGGAGTGGAATTCCTTTCACGAGGACACTGAAGAAGTTAGAGTCGTGATAATTGGTATTTAAAAGATCCTTTACTATTAAAGAAACAAGTTTTTTTTCGGAAAATTCACTTAGGGGGGGGGGCTTAGGAGTGTGAAAGGAAGTGCAAAAAAGTGAATTTTTTTTATGGGGATACTTATACCTCAAAACTGAAGGTAACAGACGTGAACATTGGTGTTTGGTATCTCCTTTAAACATAAAGAAACACGCCTTCTTTTAATTTTTTTTGGGGGGGGGGGGCTTAATAAACTTAACGGCGGTGGTGTGTAAAAGGAGGTGAAACCAATTGATTTTACTGTTCATAATGTACTTATAAGGAGCCTCCGTTGCTCAGGCGGCAGCGCACCGGCCTCTCACAGCTGCGTTCCGTGCTTCAAATCCCGGTCACTCCACGTGACATTTGTGCTGGACAAAAACGGAGGCAGGACAGGTTTTTCTCCGGATACTCCGGTTTCCCCTGTCATCATTCATTCCAGCAGCACTGTTCAATATTTCATTTCATTTGTCATTAATCGATCATTGCCCCAGAAGAGTGCTTCGGCAGCCGGCACAATTCGTATTGTCGCCGCTAGAAGGGGGCTTTATTCATTCCATTCCTGACCCGGTCGATTGACTAGAAACAGGCTGTAGATTTTCGATGTACTTATTATCATAAAACGACCATTTTTAATCTTTCCTGGGTTCGTTTTCAAGAGCCATCTTTTCCTTCGGAGATCGTTCTTAGATTACAGTAGATTCTCCTGGCATATAAATAAAAATTTAAACACATTTGAAATAAATGATAGGAATGAGATTGACCGTCCAATTGTTCACCTCTATAATAAGGTCAATAATGCACGGAAGTATGTCATTCGTATCGGCAGAAATCCCGCACACTTGCCTACGCACGACAATGGTGCTGGTCACATTGTCAACAATGACAATGGCAGCAGATGTAATTTACCGCCGAGTAGCGGTCTTGCATCTTGCTGTGGGGTCCAGAACATCTATAATAATAATAATAATAATAATAATAATAATAATAATAATAATAATAATAATAATAATAATAATAATAATAATAATAATAATAATAATAATAATAATAATGTTCTGAACCGTCGTCAAATGTGCGGACCGCACTGGAAACGGGTCCTGGACGGGTAATGACTAAGAATGCAGTCCGGCTGCGGGTTCAGTACCGCCAAGGCACCCAAGACGACACCACGCCGGATTTTCTGAATGATTTAATCCATATTTAAAATGCTTATAGGAAAAGATGGCAAAGATTTAGGGACCCAACTGACCGGGTGGAATACCTGGACCTAGCCCTGGAAGTAGGAAATCGATTGCTGGAAAGAAAGATTGAAAAATGGGAGGAAACTTGCCGTAATCTATTAAAAAACCAGTCAGATCGCGAATTTTGGCGGATTCTCTCAGAAAACGAGTCAGATCGCGAATTTCGGCGGATTATATATAAAACAATAAGCATTCAATTATAAATTTCTGTATAATACCGTAGCGAAGCACGGGTATCTTGCTAGTTGTAAAATAAAACTGAATGGCCTGTGTGTTTTTCATACGTAATAACATAGGTCCATACTAGCACAACTTGTTATGCGATATTGCGATATACTTTTATATTCATAATGGTATACGCCTATTTCTTTCTTTTCACTATACAAACCATTGTGTATGAAACAACATTAAAATAAATATCTTCAATAATACATCAAAAAGGATGTTGTGACTATCCACTTCCATGTTTTATCCTCCGCCCGCTGAAAAATGTCATTGTTTGATGTTAGGCATGCTTCTCTTACCAGCATTATGTCAGAGCTTGTGGTCAGTAGTATTGGTCTTCGTGGCCTCTAAGAACACTTTGTCAGCAACCTTAGATGCACTCGGAAGGCATAATTATCCTTGTCAGCGAATGCATGCCTATAAAATTTAAGGGCGGCACGCAGACAGAACGATAATTACATTAATTGATAATAATGAGAAAGAAATTGCAGATTGTAAGCTCTAGAGCGTTTACAACATCAAAAATAAATAGGAATTAGAACATGGAAAATTTTCAGTATAAAAAGAACAAAACAAAATGAAGACAAATACAATCTGGTACAACCGACGACAACTGAAAGTCAAGGATGTGGAAAGCGGAATGGATTCTACGAGACGATGGAACGTAAACTTTTGTGGCGAAACTTCATATAAGAATAACTTAGTTAACATCTATTTATTATAAAAATCACAAAACGAAATTAAAGAAAGAACACTAACATACACATGAAGATAGAACAGTGAACTCTGGTGGAATTAAGTTACATCCGTACGATGATCGTACAGATACTAGTCTTGATGAAGAGTAATTTAAGTTAAAAGAAAAGCTAAAGTTACGGTGTGAAAGCGAATTTGTTCACTGCGCATAGTGGGTCGATATTCAAAGAAAAGATACTTAGTCGATTACAAGATGAAGATGTAAAGCGACCACCTTCACTAAAGAAAAATACAGGTCATAGAAAATCAATAAAAACTTAAAGCAGATTACGGAGGTCAAGCTTATCTTAAGGTACAGAACCTGTTAGAAGAGCTTGCCTCGTGCAAACTTGAGGATGGATGTAAAACACTTTTACAAAGCAAAGCAAAGTCACCTCCGTACAGGTCATGAAGGCCCTTGGAGGAGTGGAAGGTAAAGGCTTCCACCATTGTTAACCTCGGCACGTGATGGGGTAGAGTGGTTAGCTCTACGCCCGGCCACCTTTGCCCCCAGGAATTAACCTGGTACTCATTTTTGGTGTAGGCTGAGTGAACCTCAGGGCCATATGCACCTCCGGAAGTGGAAATATCGTTTCTTAAATTTTACGACCTCCTGACGGGGATTCGAACCCACGTCCTTCCGGGCGAGCCGAGCACGCCTTTACCGCCTCGTCAAGGCAGCCCCTAAAACACTTTTACACCATCGTGAATTTATTTTGATTCATGTTAGTAAAATGAATGGATACACTCCTGTGACAAATTTAAATTTAAATCAAGTTAAATTAAGTTACATTAGGAAATTTAAGATTTGCTCACCCCAAGAAAATCCAGAGCTCCCCATGGAGCACAGAGCTTCCGGACAACACGTCCGATCTCTACATGATCCCGAAGACAGAATGATTCTCCCCTGCGACGCGCTTCCCGAAGGTAGACCGCTCTAGGTGGTACAACAGGAAACAGCACAGTAAAATGAACGCACAGAATTTACCTTCCAATTTCGATTAAGCCAGTCGAATTTAAATGTTTAATTTGACGCTGGTTGTCTTGGCTTTGGACATTTATAGAAGCTTGTGTTTAGTGCAAGTTCCAGAAAAATTGACACGTGCTGTACAGCATGTCCCACAAAATTCCGATGAATAAAATGTAATTGAATTTGTATTAATAACGATCTAAAATTTACTTGAAGTATGTCAAATATAGAAATACTTGCAGCATACGTCACACAGATATTGACAATTTTAAATAGAACTGTACTCAACTATAAATTTAGAAATGGAAATAAAAATCCACAGCCTGTTTCCAGTCATTTGACCGGGTCAGGAATGAAATGAATGAAGTCCCCAACTAGCGGCGGGGATGGGAATTGTGCCGGCTGCCGAAGCCTGTCGCACTTCTCTGGGGCAATGATTAATGAATGTCAGATGAAATGAAAGGATATTAGAGTGCATTGCCGGAATGAAAGATGACAGTGAAAACCGGAGTACCCGGAGAAAAACCCGTGCCACCTCCAGTACAAATGTCACATGGAGTGATCGGGATTTGAACCACGGAACCCAGCGGTGAGAGGCCGGCGCACTGCCGCCTGAGCCACGGAGGCTCCTAAATTTAGAAATAATAATGGAAATAATAAATGTTCTCGGCATGAGAACTAATCTAGATTAATTTTAATTTTAATGAATATAGACTGTCGTCTGCAGCTTCCCTATTTATGGAATCCCATTGACATTTATGCTATCATTACTTACGTCAATTCCAGTTCATGTCATTTTAGCTTAGGTTTTCACATCACGTCTTCGAGCAAGTATACAAAATATTTTCTGGCCTCGAAGGCTACGATCTACGATTGGTCTTCTGAGAGAGCGGGCCCTTAAAATTATGGGCGGAATCTCTGCTGTATGGTTGAGAATAAGAACCCAATTGAAGCACGACCTAAAAGTCCGGATATTTTCTTCTACTGTACGAAAAAAGAGAAATATCCCATTTCCAGAGACAAGTGTAATGCATTGTGAAAGGTCACGGATTTCTATTAGGCTAGCCGAGAGGTCTTCTTTCTACTAGTATTTTATTTTTAAGACCAACAAATAAAATATGTTTTCCCTTCATCCAAACTACAGCAAGTAGTTGTTGAGATTTCATTCGTCTCGGCCAAATTCCCAAATCGTTGGTAATACCAATCTGAGGATTCTACTCAGTCATTTCTGACATCTTCAAGGTTTTCTTAACATCTTCCTCAGAGAAATTACGAAATGGAACAAAACAAACCATAGTTAGCAGATTCAACGTCTAGACTGTATAGTGCATAAAGGATATTGCATGTACTCGAGTTTTGTCGCTTTCTATTGATACAATTTTAACACCACAAACGAGATTCATAAGCTTAAAATAGAATTCAGTAAAACTAACAATGAAAGCCGAGAGTACCGAGGGTGGGGCAGCGGAATAATGTCTACGGGGCCAGCGATGAGCTAAACAATGGCCCCGGAAAATATTGACCAAGCTCGTGAAAAGATGATGGAAGCTGCCTAGCAATGGAAAAGTGCCCCTTATCTGAAAGTGGAAATTGTCAGAATTTTCCGCTGGCCTCTATGAAGAATTAAATACTGAGTAAGAAGCGAGCAAGTGTGAAGCAGTTACGAAATGTCCGGAGCTAGTATGTCACAGACGAGTCGGATAAGTGCGTCATCGCGGAGTGAAACGGTCATGATTATGCGAAGTGCGGCGTGCGAGTTGAGCTGTGGAGTGGACTTCATTGGGGACGGCGGAGCGCTGTGAGTGACCGTGTTGGAGCGCAGGAGTCCGGCGTGCTGGAGTACTGTGTGTTCGACGAAGTTCTTCAGTACGAACAGTATGAAGTGGAAAACTCGAAAGTGAGCTTTCCTGTGAATAACTGTAATTAGTACTTGAATAAATTTAGTCGATAGTAAAACACGCTACCTCTCTGAGAAGTTATTTTAGTTTTGAGGACTTCTACAGCACCGATTTAAAGTAAAAAATAAAATAAAATAAAATGAAAATCTTTCTTAATTCCTCCAAATGCAGACCAACGCCTTTTACTTGAAACGTTTTAGGAAAAGCCGATTGAGGCCCTTTCCCATGAGGTAGCCCATGTACTGTATTCTCTTCTTAGGATTACATAAAATGATCCATTCTAACATTGAATGTCAGTATACTGTTCCAGAAAGGTCGCCATGGGGATTTTTGAGAAATTATTAGCAAATAATTAAACGGTAAATTCACGTTTGTCTATTCGTCCACTTTTCTACATTATATCGATTTGTAACGATGGTGGCATTAAAAACATCGAGGCTGATGAAAATTAGCCCTTCTTGGAGTACAGTACACCGACTCCCGTATTTTATAATTAGGCCTACATATCGTGCTGAACAGATTTGCTTTTATGGCTTGTATACCCCTCACTGCATAACCTCAATCTATTTGATCCTGTTCGGAGACTATCGTTTACCTGGCGCTACGAATGGGGAATTCTGGTTTAATTTCTCGAAGTATCTGAATTGATTTATTATTATCGACATGAGATGATATTCTGTTAAATATATAATATTTAGGCCCGGTTCCATCAACGTGGGTATAATCTTAACACCGTGTCACACAGTTTGAAACCTGAATTTGACTCATTCCGTTTCATCATGGAGGGTAAATTTTAACTCTAGGTTAACGTCAGAGTTAGTTAATCCCTCATTTCACCCGGGTTAAACTGTTAAGTCGAGGATAAAAGCAAGCTGGCTTTTGTAAATCATACGCTGAATGCAAATTTGCTTTATTTAAGTATATTACACGGTGTTCTTAAGAGAAATGGGCCTATAAGGAGGATATATTTTCAAAATCTATCTAAAAACAATGTCTGAAGAGGTATTGACTCTCAAATGACATTGTCAGTAAGGTTGTGTATGAAATTCGCAAGAGGTTAGAATACACAACAGACAGAAAAAAGCCTCTCTCTCCTATATTTCAGGTATTAATTGCATTAAGGTTATATGCCACAGAGTCTTTTCGTTTAATGGTCGGAGGCAACGTTCGGACATCAAAAGCTACGGTCAACAGAATGGCCTTTTAAGTAACTGCAGCTATAGAATTATCATATCTGTTTAAATTGCTTGCTAGTTCGCACTTCCACTGTGTCATTTTTTCCTTTTAATCTCACACTATCATTCTTCTTGCATTCTACAGGGAGTATGATTTAAGACTTCACTTTTCTGCTCACAGGCCCCGAAAATCCCCAACAGAGCGGCATATGGCTTGTGTCAAGCTTGGCGTGTTAAGAAGTATTAACAGATGACGCAGCAGTTCGCTAGTAACTATTGGAGTTTTAAGGTGGTTGTGACGTTATTATCACAAAGGTTAAGTATACTACAGAGCAGAGAACATTTTTGGTCGAGTGTTATGTGCAGAAGAATAAGAAACCAGTTAAAATGTGCCTTCGAAAATTCCGTAGACATTTTCCCGGTTCTGCAGCATCACCAAAACGTTACTTGCAACAACTCGTCCACAAGTTGCGTAGTACGGGTTTCGTAACTAATAAGAACAAAACAGAGGAGAACATCTCTCACACAGGAGAGGTCAGAAGATATACAGGCAAGACTGAAGTCAGTCCACATATGTCGCTTCGGGGAGTAGGTCAGGAAACTATTTCACATTCGTCTGCACGTAATGCAACAAAATTATCACATTTACTATCTTACCGGTCTCATTCAGTGGTTAGTTCAGTTTCATTTACTAGTTTATTTATGTTTATTTATTTATTTATTTATTTATTTATTTATTTATTTATTTATTTATTTATTTATTTATTTATTTATTTTATGCCTTTGTATGTGGCGAAGTTAGAGCTCACGGTCTTCTGTTACACTTAACCACAGCTGGTGAATTCAGTTTCTATAGGCGTAATCATGCCGCTTCTTTCAGACGATTACGTCACCGCTTCTCTGCGCTCTTACGCCTCGGTACCCTGCTACGAAGTCGTAAATTATACTCCCTTTATGATGCTTCGATACTTGGTGATTAACTCTGCGATTTATGTTTTTTAAAGTATACATAATTGTACCTTTGTTTCTCCTCTGAATCTCTTCCATATTTTTGATAACTCTCATCAGGTATTCAGACTACCACGGGACTGTGGAAGAAAACAAAAGAAAGAAAGAAAGAAAGAAAGAAACAAAAGAATCAAGCAAGAAGTGTGTTCACAACCTTTAATTTTTATTCACAGCCTCCTTGATTGGTACGGTAGCTCTTTCCAGCGAGGATTAATATGGTGTTAGTTAATCCTCTGCCGAAATAGCTTGGTGAAAAGCGTGGCTAGCAAGAATGGGTTAAAATATTAACCCGAAGTTAACAAACCCGGGGTTAGAGTATACCTAGCTCTCCTTTGGTAAAACCGGAACTTAGAATCTTTTAATTTGTTTTGTTGTACTCTCAAAATAATATCACCAAACTGTAGGGACTAGAATACCACAGCACTTATAATAATTTTATACTTCAATATTTTATATTCGAAAGCTAAAATGCATGATTATCGTGTTTCTAACCACAAAACAATCTCCAAATACATCATAAAATTTAGTCACCATTCCTTTTTCCCAACGAATACATAAGCCAACTCAATGTCAAGGATTACATAACTCACGCGGTCCCCACATATACTTCCCGACCATCCTAGCAGACGAAGGCCCTTAGTTGAACAATGTGTTTCCCAGAGATTTACAATACCCAGTAAGTATGTAAGCTCTACAGAGTATGAATTACGTTCTAGTTCATTTCACGTGTTCTTTATATGTAAATGTGTGAGAGGGTTTTTCCTATATTTGAATAAGAAGAAGAAAACCAATTCTGCAAAGAAAGCCAGAGTCGCACATGCTATTCCGAGTAGTAGGACATGAAACACAGACCGCAAATGATGAAGTGTGAGAACAATTAAACTATCATCTGTCTCTCCTGCTCTTAGTTCTTGACGATGCTTTTTCCTTTGTTCAGAAGCAGATGATAGCATGAGGTCATCCCACCACTTAACAAAGAATCCTGCTTCAAGTAACCCCGTGATTATAGTGTTAAAGCGATCCAGTAAAAGGCTGCCCTTTACTAAGCACATGCGTATATAGCTCACAGAAACATAGTCCTTGAGCGGTTTTATAAGTCTTTTTCCATGCACTGTGTAATCCGTTTCCATCAAAAACTCTCCAAAAGCTTTTATTGTCACAATAGCATTGTCTCTCTCGTAAGCAACTCTATGAAGACATTTATGGAAGTCTTTGCATAGCTCATATCGTTCCAGCACTTCCTTGTATTGGTCTTCATTTGAATCTTTTAGTACGATGAGTATTCTTGAAGAGAACGTTGGCGTCAGTCCAGAGTCTAAGATATCCTTGACGTCTCTGATGGGATGCTCGAAACTTGGTTTGGACAGCATCACAAAGAGCATTGATTGATAGGCCGTGTTCACCTGTAATCAAAACGTAAGATTAATGATAAGCAGTGTTAACTCATTCAAGGACAAGCTACTTCAGCGATCCAGGTACAAAACTGACTAACTCTCCTTGATTGAAGTTAACGGATTATAAAAATATACATATGTGCACACGCAATTATGTACAAACATACAATAGATGCGCACATACATACATTGGCGGAAAATGAAATCTCAACACCAAGAAGACGTTAGTTTACAAGAATGCAATTTAATCTAAGCAATAGTCTAGGTAACATATTTATTTTATTAAAGTTTCCAAGTCACAGGTTGAAATATGCACGAGAAGGCATGTAACATGGTGGTGCCACTGTAGTAACCACGATTTTGAATGTAAGCATGCAAATGTGCATCATTGTGTCTTACAGGTGCAGCATTTCATTTAGTGGGATGGAATTTCACGCCAGATCACTTGGTCAGTCAAATCAGCAACGATTAATGCTGGTATTGGATTACGCTGGATTTGTCACCTCATAATGTCCCATCCGTGCTCAATGGGTGAAAGGTCTGGTGATATCGCCTTCCAAGGCAACTGGTCGACACTCTGTAGAGCGAGTTGGGTGAGAGCAGCAGTGGTATAAGGACGAGTGGAAAACACCCTCTTGAATATTGCGAATGAGTGGCAGCACAACCGGTTCAGTCATCAGTCTGACGTACAAATCCGCTGTCAAAGTTCCTGAGATAACGAAGAGAGTGCTCCAGCTGTCAAAGAAAATCATTCCCAGACCATAACTCCTGGTGTAGGTCAAGTGTGTAGCCGTCGCAGACAGCATGGTTCCAAGAGCTCACCTCTCCTCCTTCTTATCAAGCTACGACCATCACTGGCAGACAGAAACGCATCTCATCTGAGAACACAACAGATCTCCACTCCGCCCTCCAATGAGCCCTAGCTTGGCACCACAGAATTCGCAGATGGCAGTGATTCGGAGTTAGTGGCCTGATCGCTACAGGGCGTCTGGCTCTGAGCTGTCCCTCATGTAATAGATTTTTTACAGTTCGCTGTGTCACTCTGGTGCCAATTGAAGCTGTAATTGCTGCTGTAGATCCAGTACGATCCACCACAGCATGCGGGGAATATGGCTGTCTTCCCTGTCCGTAGTGGCCCGTGTCCCGGACCCTGATTTACTTGAGATAGTGCCTTCCCGTGACCATTGTTGGCAACACCAATGCACTGATGATATATTCCTGCAAGATTGCGGAACGAACATCCACCTTTTCGTAGCCCTGTTACACAGCCTCGTTCAACCACAGTAAGCTGCTGTTACTGCGTTTTTCGTCTCGTTAAAGGTATGTTTTTCCCTCGAATACCTCACAATGTCAACACCGGACGATAACTAACGCTCTCGAAGTGTACAGCGCGTATTTAAAGTAAACTTGCTTTCCAGTGTGTTAGTGGCGCTACTAGCACCACTCTTCATCGATTAGCGCGCTAATGTGTATAAGCGTCATTTTTCAGACGCGCAAACAGTCTTTCCCGATTTTTTTTACCTAGTAATACTCGTTTTTGGTGTCGGGATTTCATTTTCCGCCGGTGTAAGTACGTACATACATACATACATACAGACAATACATTCATTCTATAAATATATTCCATGCCTACATGGTACACACATGCAACCAGAATTAGTAATGAAAATGGATTGTGATAATTAATCAGGAGGAAATGATGGTAGAAAATTCCAAGAAACCCGATATACGAGTAATAAACCTCATGGGAAATGCTCTAGAATAAGTTGAAAATTGCAGGAACTTAGAATTCACAATTAATGAGAATGAAAGGATTGAAGAGGATGTAACATCCAGCATGTGAAACGCAGATAAACTTTATTGTGCTATTATCAGGGGATTCCGAGGAAAGGGTGAACGATTACAGTCTTGTTAATCCGTGTAAGAACTCATTCTACCATCAATTCTCTCCATGGCCCGATTGTCAACAGAAGTTACTAGTATACCCCTGATCTCATAATCCCTTTGTGAGGTCAACGTATTTTTTCTCGAATTGTGGCATATCTACGAATCAGAAGAATAACTGTCCATCCGTCTCATAGTAATATTTAATTACTTGCCGCATACTGAAAATCTGGTCCTGATTACGTCACCCCGTGGTCTAAAACCGCACTGATTTTAATCAAAGAAGTACCTTAATGGTTTTCAAAATCCTTCCCGTAGAGTAGAGAGCAATACACAGTAGAAACAATGTAAGAAAGACCAGGCAATTCGCGAGCGCCGTACTTACTACTTACAATATTGTCCCGGATGTAATAGTGATGCATGAGATGGTTAATCACTTGTTTTCGAAGGAGTGCTACAACGTGCTGTATTGTGGATGTTGTGAAACAAATAGCAGTCATTTTACTGAACACATTCCATAACAGGGTGAATTTGTAAATACGCCAAAGGTGCAGAAAATAAAATAACTTATTAATTTATACATGTGTAGACATTCCACTCTATAAAAAGAGTTGTTTGTATGAAACACAAAGTAATACTGTTCAGCGAAATACGTGTGTAGAAGGCATACGTCTGTTTGGAGCTTCAGCTGCATTCTTACCAGATTCTCCACAGATTAAAATGATGTCTGTGTATTCGTCGTTGTTGAACACACTAGCTATTGCCGATATGCAGACAGCAAATATAGTACTGCTGTACACTAGTACATACACTAGTCTAGTACATTAGACGGGTAGCGCTAAGGAACATGCTGTGAGTGACCGTCCGGTTGTTATCTCTTCGTATTCTGATGTAACCTACCTGCTGGCAGTAATGCCCCTGTGAAAATCAGTTTGTAGACATCCCACTCATCACTTGTGCATGCGGAACATTTATAAGTAGAAGGTACGGCGCTCGCGAGCCGCCTGGTACATTTTTTCGAATAATAGACGGAGCTCTCAACACTGCGAAAGACTGACAGAACAGCCGGAACGTGGAAGAACTGGATTATTTGTAGATTGTAGTAACAGCTTAGATCGTAGTCGGTTTGAGACACGCACCACCTAAGTAAAGGCAAAAGTTAAAGCATCATTTGTGTTTGACGGTTATTTCCAAGCTAATATAACATGGCATGATTCAATTCTTGTGCAAAGAATGTACGTTGACTAAGAAAACCGTCACGAAGTGTGACTGAGCTCGGCGGTAACGCACGTCAACAAGCATGCCTCACCGTTGATCAAACGATTCTCGATGCTGTGGAAGAGTGGTTCAACGGGCTAGCAGCGTCTTTCAATTTGGAGGGTACAAAAATCTTGTTGAGCATTGGGACAGGCGCCTAAATGTTGGAGTGACTGCCTGTAGACTCTCTCAAACTATCATCACTGTGCTGTTGTTTTAATATAGTGTATAGTGTCCAATTCATATAGCGCAATTTTGTGGACACCAGTGCATAATCACTCGAAAAACCTTTGTACAAACACACTATATCACAAAGCACCCGAATTTACCACGAACAAAGACAATTGAGAACTCACGACTACATTATCTATCTTTCTACACAAGTTTTCGTTCCATCCCTGAACGGGGTGGTGGGCCTCCTAGACGGTAGCGCCGTCTCTCAGACCAGGACATTTATAACGGTGAAGGTGATGCGCGGAGAAGGTGAGGAGTTTGTCGGCTGTGGCCAATATGAGGAACTATCGCGGCATTTGCTTTAGTGCAGGAGAATGGAAAATCACGGTAAATCATTCTCAGGACAACCGACGGTGGGGACCAGCCTCTCCCCGTCTCCTGAATGCAGAAGTGTAGAGACATGGTAGAGCTGTAGCCGGTCATCCTCTACTCGGCTCGTCGGTCGGAGTGCAGAGCTGTCGGACCACGAAGCAGCCGTGGCCACTTGAAGGCAGAAGCCTACTCTGCAATCACCGACCGTACACCATATATACATAACTGCCTTCCCGTCATGCTGGTGACAGTGACAAGTACTGTATTCAGTCTTCTTTTTCAAGGAGTCAGTTGCTGAAGACGGTCATGTTCGGCCGAACCCCAATTAGGAAACTCGTTTGCAATAAAATCTGTATTGAAGTCATTGTTGAAAGGTTAGTTTCTGTGTAATTGCAGCAGTAATGCCATTTAGCGAAGGTGATTTGCAGCAGAGCAAACGTCAATGAACGAGAGTCTGTCAGTATAGTGTTATTGTTGATTAGTTCCAATGGCTTCCTCTCGGGATTAGCAGTTGCGTGGCGGGATTCTAGTCCCACGATCGCTGATTCTAAACTGACACAGCTAACATTTCCTATGGTTTTCGTAATTATATATATCGAGAAAGTTGTAAGAACAGTAAAAATGACCTAATTTTTGTTTGAACCATTCCTAAATAAAGCCCACCTTTTCCAAGACGCCAGTACAAGCAATTTCAAGTTTATCTTAGTCCTTCGTCCTACTTTTAGTATCGTTATTTCAATTAGTGCAACATCTACGTAGGTAAACACAGTTTTAATGCACGTAGTTTGGCACTAAGGTACGACCAAACGTGCAGGATATATTCCTCACACATAAAAGAAGAAAGTATGTTAGATCAGGCAAGTGAAAGTCACGAGCTGATTGACAACTCTGCGTGCACGAGAAAAAGCTGTTACGAGCGCTAGCCCGGGACGTTATCAGGTAGTGCAAGCCTGGAGGTGTGTATATTACACTTTTATAACTACGGTATCCGACTCGTTGGCTGAATGGTCAGCGTACTGGCCTTCGGTTCAGAGGGTTCCGGGTTCGATTTCCGGCCGGGTCGGAGATTTTAACCTTAATTGGTTAATTCCAATGGCCCGGGGGCTGGGTGTTTGTGCTGTCCCCAACATCCCTGCAACTCACTCACCACGCATAACACTATCCTCTACCACAATAACATGCAGTTACCTACAAATGGCAGATGCCACCCACCCTCATCAGAGGGTCTGCCTTACAAGGGCTGCATTCGGCTAGAAATAGCCACACGAAATTATTAATAACCACGGTACGACGCACAACACATATATATTCTTTCATTTAAAGGAATACATAATTCAATGTGTTCAGCACGCTGTTTTACAAAAATGCCGAACAACATGCTTTGTAATCACCGTGTACCAGAAAATAAGTAGGCCTAATTACTTTAAGGCGACCCTTCGGAGATAAAAATCGATATTTAGGTCATTTTGGTGATTTTTTATTGACTGAAATTGCAAGGATTGAGTTTTTTTCTTGCCATGAAGTTATTCTACTGAATTCGAACAATTTATCGCTGTAATAATGCTTTGTTTGCCAATTGTAATTTTACATTTAAATCCCATTTTTCTCGCATAACATTCTGCCAAATGTAACAAAATTTATGTGGTATATGTATCACAGCTATATTAAGAAACCTGCATATGCAATTTTTGATTGCGGAATTTTTTCAAGTAGTAGGGGTTTTTAAGTCCAAAATTTTAGAACGTAAAAATTACACAAACGTTATCACGATATATCTCCTTATATAAATTATATACAGAAAAATCTATATGTAGTGCTTTTAAAAGAAGTATTATCTACCTAATTAAGAATTTACATTAACATGTAAATAAAATTTCACGAAGAAAATGGAATTAAAAGTTTCGAAGACAAAACATTATTTTGGAAAAACTGTTAATTGCATATAAAAGAAATGTTCGTGACATCTCTATCTTTATGGAGGTGACATTCCCACAAAGTTTGTTTAAAAATATCCTTCTATCTACGGAGTGTCGCCTTAACCCTAGAACTGCCAAATGTCGCGCTCCCTACGCAAAATTATATAACTAGAATGCCAACATCGCATTCGCGACGCATACTACATGCAAATCAGCCAGAACATCATTTATCTTTCACTTATGCTGTTATAACAAGTGAGACATTGAAAATATAATTTCAAGTTTTTCAACACAAATTCTTCACTAGCAGCAAATGACTCAGTCCACGTCAGGGTAGATATAAAATCATTCCCCTGTGGTCTCAGTTGCTATGCAACTCTACTCTCGCTCGCTGTTGCTGTTAATATTTGTGAATTCCTTTCGTTATCTTTAGACCGATTATTGAGTTTTTTTAGTGTTTCTTTGGAAGTGTAATTGGGGGCGGGGGGGGGGGGGTTGCAGCACTTCTGGAGACCTATGACTCCTGGCAGAAGAAGAAAACTCTCCGTGAATGACTCCGAGTACCAGGTGTATGCATAAGTTTTTGGCGCTTTTTGTGGTACAGAAAACACGTAATTTTCAAAATAAATTATTTTTTTCTTTATTCAAAATATTGGTCATCTGCTTCTACACACTTCGCCCATCTTTCAGGTAAGTTACGAATGCCATGCCAGAAAAACTGTTTGTCCTTTGCGGCAAATTACTCGTCGGGCCATTTTCCAACTTCCTAGAAATAGCTGACGTGCTGCTTTGCGAGCGCGTGCCCCATTGCTGCGAAGAGGCGATGGATAGCGCCAGGTCGGGGCAGTATGGCGGGTGTGGATGGATGTCCCATCCAAGCGATTTCAAGGATCTTTCACTGGCTTTCCTGCGTGGGACGGCGCATTGTCGTGTAACAAAATCACTTTATCATGTCTTCTGGCCCAGTCCGGTCGTCTTTCGATCAATACGTGATTAAAATTAATAACTTGTTGGCGATAGCGTTGTGCATTAACGGTTCGCCGGGCTTCAAGAGTTCATAGTACACTATACCGCTCTGGTCCCACCAGACACGAAGCATGGAGCATATTCACAATATGTTTTTACCAGCAAACGATGACTAATTATCTAATATTTATACGAGACTTTTTATTTTGATTAAATAAGAAATGCAATGCGTGTCGCAAATGTTCTTTTTCAGGCACAAACGTCGACATGATCCATGATCACCGAACGATCCAACACAGACGCTAGTGCTTGGCGGACGCAACTTGTGTGTGTTCGTAGGTTAATATCAGACGAACAAATTGACGTATGTGTCAAATTCATACATTGCGTAATGTTCGCTGGCGCCACCTCTTAGTCAAACCGGAAAAGACATGCATACACCTGATAGTGCTCGGCGGCTGACGGAACTGTGTGTAGCTCGGAACTTTTAATTCGTTATTGTTTTCGTTTCTGTCTTTATCTTTGGGAACTCAATAATTTTAAAGAAGAAATATTTTAAAAGAAATTTTGCGTGTTTTATATACAGCAACTTTTTTAAATGAGTGTTTTTTTTATCTTTAATGGTGAACAAAAAATTCGAAAAACAAAAGACAGTTTTCTAAACTTTTGGTTAACACTGATAATCACCAATAAATAAGTAAATTTTCTAATATTTATATGGGCATTTTAAATTTAATTTTCTCAGTAACAGGGTGTGCTGCTTATCTACACTATTTCTCTACCTAAGCATGCTTACATTTGTTTAAAGGACAAATAAGCAATGCATAATAAATGGCCTGGCATTAAGGGATATACACTAGGCACTTTTAGGATTAAAGGTTGGCATGAGCAATGAAGTACAAAATAATAGGCATTCATATTTTACGGGCTTAACATGCTCACCTATCCTATGAACACTATGAACATTTATGAAGCAGAATAATACTATGCCACTGCCACATCGCTTCCGTAACAAAACGCCATGCTTTTATAAACTTAAACACCGGGCCAGTTGGCCGTGCGGTTAGAGGTGTGCAGCTGTGAGTTTGCATCCGGGAGATAGTGGGTTCGAGCCTCACTGTCGGCAGCCCTGAAGATGGTTTTCCGTGTTTTCCGATTTTCACACCAGGCAAATACTTGGGCTGTACCTTAATTAAGGCCACGGCCAATTGCTTCTCACTCCTAGGCCTTTCCTATCCCATCATCGCCATAAAACCTATCTGTGTCGGTGCGACGTAAAGCTACTTGTAATAATGTGAACTTAAACAAAAGAAAATGGGCTATGATAAAAGTAGCATGTCTTCAAACTACTGTATCATGTTGGTACTGAAGTACACAAATACTCTCTAAGAAATTACTGTCACAGTCACAACGTCACAGCCTATGCAGCTGAATGTTTCAATTACAACCTGTGAATATAAAGTTCGGTGAATGAAGTCAGAACGGTCGATCCGGCAACACTGGCGACAAGCAACTCTGCACCTGCGTAGCAGCAGGTTTTGATCACCTGCTCCCAACGTTGTTCAGTTGAGTATCTTGTAAGTGCCGAGTAAGACCTGTTTGACACAGTGCGTGTTTAGTGCGTTGGTTCTGAACTGCGAATAGGAACATGAATGACCAAAAGATCAATGTACAGTTTTGTTTTAAGCTTGGCTGCTGGTACGTGTTTATGAAGATCAAGCACTGTCCTTGAAATGTGTGTACGAGTGGTTCGCCCGTTTTCAAGGAGGCCGGGAAAGTGTTTCTGACAACCCCCGTAGCGGAAGACCGGCGACCGCCATCAGTGACGAAAACATTGAGAATGTGAGGACATTAATCACGAACGATCGGCGATTAACTGTGCGCATAATAGCGGATGAACTGCAGATTAATTGTGAATCCGTGCGACAAATCGTTACCTAGAAGTTAGGAAAGAGGAAAACGTGTTCTCGTCTTGTGCCACATCACTTGATTGACGATCAGAAGCAGGCACTCGCCAGATCTCAATCCTCCAGACTTTTTCCTATTCCCACGACTCAAACAAGGTATTTGACGATATTTCTGACATCTAACGAAACGTGACGAAGCTTTTGAACACCACCCCAAAGGAAGCCTTCTTGCAAAGTTTCCAGGGCATGTATCGCCGATCTCAACAGTGCATAGTTATGGGAGGGGACTATTTCGAAGGACAGTAAGGTCACTGTCTTGCATTGTTCATCTATGTTGATTAGTACAGGACTATTATTGAACTTTATTGTCACATGCTGTATTACCTGTAGATTAAAACAGGTAATTGGAGTCTGTCACCGGTAGGCGTGTGCAGCTCCAAGACAGCAACGTGGGGAAGTACATGCCTAGTGAGGGGAAGAAACTTGCGCCCTCGTACACACACATTTCTATCACGAGCACTGCGCTTACGGCGGGCAAGCTTTGACACCCGTATATTAGACAGACAGAAACGCTTTATTTCCATATTAGAGCTCAGTTTCTACAACTCTACATCGTACATTAATTATGGAATATAGACAAAAACAGGCGTACCATATTAACACGTAAAACTCTTTGTTGCAGAAAATGTTCAAAATGTCCTCCGTAGCACTGAGTCCCGGATGCGCTGATGTCAATCCGACGGCGGGTTGAAGCATGTATCAATGCTGCCGTGTTTAAGTGATACTCAAATAAACAAACATACAGCCACAGTTTCAGTCCACTACTGACTTTAGGAGAGAGCGAGCTCCTTGGAAAACCTGGACACTGTTTCCGACGAAATGCTGGGAAGTATCATGGCCCACACAACTGATGATTTTTTTTACTTACATGCAAGTGTCGCACCGACACAAATAAGTCTTATAGTGATGTTGGGTCAGGAAAGGGCTAGGAGTTGAAAGGAAGCGGCCGTGACCTTAATTAAGGTACAGTCCCAGAATTTGCCTGGTATGAAGATAAGAAACCACGAAAAACCATATTCAGGGCCACCGACAGTGGGGTTAGAACCCACTATCTCCTAAATACTGGATGCCGGCCGCATTTAAGCGTCAGCGGCTATCAAGCTTGATGAAATCTCGCCTATATTCATCGAGGCGTTGGCATAAGCTGGTATGGTAATGAACTGGGCATACAGAACACCACGTTCTATCACACATCAGTATGTATAATTTAATTTCGTGTGGCTATTTATAGCCGCTTTGTGTGGTAGAACTTCCGATGAGGGTGGGCGGCCGGGAATCTAACCCGGGACCCTCTGAACCGAAGGCCAGTACGCTGACCATTCAGCCAACGAGTCGGACACGACAGCTGTGAATTATCTTGTTTTACTTCAACGCTTATTTTATTACAGAGCGGCCCTTCGTACCGTGGCACTATACTGGACTGATCGCTAGCCAGTCATAAAGGAAAAGTCATTAATAACATCTCCATGTAATGGAAATTAAGATACTTCGATGGCCACTGAAAGTCACTAAATTGCACGAAGCAAGACCACGATATCAGAGCGGTATTTGAAGTGGCTCGAATGACTGGCAACTTGGGGGACCCCCGCCTGCTCAGCAGTAGTAACTCAGCTGCAAAGACGGGGTTGAATTTGGAGATTGCCGAGCAATAGATGTCCCGATGTACTGGAGGAAGACGTGTGTTTGATGGGCGACACTCCAAATGACACCAAATATTTGAAGCGATGGAAATCGAAGTGCAGAAAAGCGAATTCTGCGATTACGCGGAATAAATGATGGGGAGAAGAAGACATAAACACTTCCTTTTGGGTTGGGATACGAAATTACAATATGTGTGTGTCATTTTGGTGCTGACATTCTCCTGTCAGGACGGGGTAGAAGAATAATCGTGTTTGAGGTTTGACACCTTTTCAACTCATTAAAGATTCCTTGTTGACATTAAGGTTTTGAGCTGATCTGGTTCAATTCTGGAATCCGTATCACCTTACTCTATCGTACCCCACTCTTCCAATTAATCTGCATACTAATCTTCGCACTACAGACGGCAAGACTCTGTAGGTTCAACCTGTCAGTGTCTCTTTGCGAACCAGACCTGATCTCTGTGATCACCTTAGACATCACGGTTATCACTTCGGTCTAGGGAACTCACCTGGAGACTATAAAAGATCCAAATCAACAGAAATAGTCTAAGCATATTAGTTCGGGGTTGCTTCACAGAGATACCCAGAATGACAGCTAGGATAGCCAGGAAACTCATCGTCAGCTCATGATGCGAGCTATAGTCTGACGTTCTCATCTGGTTAGTGAGTAACCACTTCGTACCACTTGCAAGCACATAACTGAGTAGCACCAACAACCAGAAGTCTGCCTTGAACACTCTCACTAAGATCTTCCAACTGCTGATTGGTTTCTCTGTGGGCACAAACCAGGTCAACACGAAGTTCATATATGGCACTGTCACGTCCGTCAGAGGAAATTTGTCCACATGTGGGGGGAATCCTGAAAACACCACCTCAATCGTTCCGTTCACAACCTTTTCTGTGAGAAGAAGCCATTTCATTTTTGGAGAAGTTTGATAATTAATTTTAAAATTGATCACTTGTGATAATGTGTCCATTAGATTCACTTCTATACCCCTATCATACCATTCAAATACTGAGCTGTCCTCCAGAGAGCTTGCGTTAACCCTATTACCTTCAGCATCTATGTAAATAGGATCAAAGACATATGGTATAAGTGGAATTGTACTAACATTAACGGCACATTTATGAAGATTCTTTGGAGTTTTGTCCGGAAAAAGATTAACATTTTGCCATGAAACACATGAAACATTTTCTTGACATTTTCCGATGCATACAATATCATGAACTTGTTCGCCACACTGAGAAGAGCTGTAGGGATTCCATGTCCAGAAGTCAAGTGATAAAAACAACAGCACTACGTTTGCAATCTTCTTTTGCCACAAGTACGAGAAAATATTCCTTGCCGTAGATTTGAATGAATTACAATCCACTATGTCGGGGATTGCTATTAACAATTTTGCCTTCACACTGAAAGCTGGATGATTGAATAAGGAATTCATTTGCCTAATAGCACTTGAAATGTGCAATTTTATCAAAACGTAATGCGCATTCTCTTGACGAAATAAAGAAACGTCGCGTTGCTGACGTTCACCAGAAGTTACTATCGTCCACAGGCCTGTCGCATGCAGTGTCTCCGTAAGACTGTTCTTCATTTCAGACGTTGTAGTAGACATTGATATCAACAGCAGGTGGCTTGGAGGGAAGTGAGTGTGAAGAACTTGTAGAACACATCAGTCGGACGCTGTCAACAGCGGCCACGTCTGAAGTTCAATAAACAGGTTAAGAAACATGATGGCGATCCCCATCACTCGTATGAGCTACCTGCAAGGAGAAGCAGACAATATGAACATGATAATTCAATAAGTACAGGGTCGCTCATATAAACTAAGACCGTCGAAGCCGCGGTTGTACTTTCCGATACATAAGCTCCGGTATGGAAGGCGCACGCATAGTGCTTGACCTTGCAAGCAGCCTGTACTTGTTCGACCTGGCAAGCATCAGTCGGCAGTCTGAATCTCAGCAGTTAACATGGTGAGACAGTTATAACTGCAACACCGTGTTTTCATATGTAAAAGTTCTGGTTTCCTCTTAATGGTGTTGTAAACAATCATAACTCTCGCTACTGGTATGCAGAATATTGTTTATGAAGTCCCTGATTATGACAGAAAGATTGGTGTTTGGTGTGCGTTTAGTGCAGGACGAATAAACGGGCCTATTTTTTCGAGACGGCAGTAAATGCAGAGAGGTACCAAGATGACATTTAGATGCCGTTCTTCCATCAGTAAATGGAAGAAGGAAAATCGCGTGGGTGGTTTCAACAAGATTCATCCACTGCTCATACGGCAAAAGATTCCCTTCTTACATTCTAGGATGTGTTTGCAGACAGAGTGATCAGTGCTGGTGTATTTCCCCCTTGTTCTCGAGATCCAACAGTGAGTGATTTTTACTTGTGGGGTAATCTTAAAGAAAAAGTGTATCGAACAAATCCTCACACATTGGAGGAACTGAAAGAAAGCATTACGAATGAAATCAGAAACATTACAGTGGCAGAACTCACTCTTGTCAGCCAGAATGTGGTTACCAGGTACAATGCCTGTATAACCTAGGAAGGAGGACACTTCCAGCATCTTTTATAAGGTAAGATAATATATATGACAGTATACACGCTTAAAACAGGGCGGTCGCGCGCGACATAAGTTCGGTTGAGACAGCTGCCGTGGCACAGAGTACAAACACCGTGCGTTCGGTCTTATTTTATATGAGAGACCTTGTAGATTACCATGCATGCCCCCTAGTCCAGATTCATGATACGATGTCGGAGATGAGGAGAGATGAAGTTATATGCTATGTTTTTACGCCGGGATGTTCCTCCTGCGCCATTCTCAGTTAATGAGCTAATGAAGATGAAATGAATGACGGTAAATGAAACTGGGAAAGGAAGTAAAAGGAATCTGTTGTAGTCTCTGAACAGGAACAGTCCCAACATACGCTTGAAGTGAAAATGGGAAACCACAGTAAACTTTTCTCAGGAACGGTGGGGTTCGAATTCACTCGTTTTCCGAATGTACAGCTTCGCTCCATATCCGTAAAAAGTTAACATGCGCGGCTACTCCGCTCGATAAAAAGATAATAATAATAATAATAATAATAATAATAATAATAATAATAATAATAAATATAATAATAAATTACTATTAATAATAAATAAATAAATACATAATTTACAGGGTATAATAATTATAAATAATATACAATACATTATTATTATTATTATTATTATTATTATTATTATTATTATTATTATTATTATTATTATTATTATTTTTATTATTATGTTATTGATTTTACGTTCCATCCACTGAGACAGATCTAATAGTGACGATGTGATAGGACAGGGCAAGATTCGGGAAGAAACATAATTACGGTACAGAACCATCATTTGTCTGATGTGAAAATGGGAAACTATGGAAAGGTATCTTCTGGGCTAAGATTTGAGCCCACCATCCCCCGAGTGAAAGCTGGCAGATACGTGACTGGTACTGTGTAGAGATGAGAAGAACGCAAGAATGAGGAATGTGGCCTGCAAGCACGAACTTCTTGTTCTACCCAGACAGATCGGCTCTTATCTGCTCTTATCTGCTACACGAGAACATTGACTCACGCTTTGCAGTTTGCTGGATTACAACTGACAAGAGCGAAGAGCTGCCAGTAGAAGATAATATAAAGTCGCCTGGGTAGTAGCGGAGTTGCTATGGTAACCATTGCGTCACTGGCTCTGCTGGTGAAAACCCCTTCGCCCCGTGCTTCACCTGGAATGTGCATTCTTCTGATCTCCCAACTATACCACGCAGGCAGCTCTCTCGGTATATTATTATTTTTGTTATTATTGTTATAATAATAATAATAATAATAATTATTATTATTATTGTTGTTGTCACCACAGGAGTGAGGAGCGGACAGGTCGACATAATCGCTATCGACAGTAGGAGGGATGGTGTGCGGACAGGTACGGACATTTGCGGCCACTGAGATGTATTTGTGACCGGGTTGTGTCGGCCGAGGTGCGAGAGGTAGGCCTATCTGCCTCCGGAGAAGTGCGGTCACCACTCTAGTCGACCAAAATATTGTGTGTACTCGAGTTTGGAGGTTGTTTATGAAATAAGCAATAGACTGACAGAAAATTCAATATCACAATCAGTTTCCTCGTTCCATTTCAGGTTAGGTCATGGAGATTTGGAATGTGTAATTTATAGTTTAATCGTGTATCGCAGGTGGAACGCAAAAGTGCCCGTTTTTAAATGTATTTCATCTTTAAGGCATTGTTGATATTGTGTGCGAGAGAAAAATGTTGTTCTCTCGAAGGGAGCGAGCAGGAGCTCAGGCAGGTTAGTGGGGATACTCCGAGATTAAGCTGATGTGGCCCTCTCCCTTCTGGCGTGACCGCAAAACTCCTTGACCGCAAATATCCGGCAACCGGAAGGATAGCGCTGTGATCTTGGATCCAGCTATCAGATTCGAAGTGAGCTCCAGGCAGACCGAGGAGGTAGGAGGTAGATCATGAAACGATATGCATCAATGTGCCAAGAGGGATATTTGAAGTACTCTTATGAAATTCCTATCGTTAAAGTTGCTGGTTTGTTCATCAGAGCAAGAGAAACTGAACAAATTATTATAGTATACATTTTTTGAAATCTGGGGGTTCTAATAACATTCTCCTGCATATTTCAATATTAGCACTCGATGCGTCATTTTGAATTATACGAAATAATTTGTGAACTCCATTCTAACAACCAGTCTTCATACTGTTCACTGTTATTATTTAGTACTGTTGATTTAGTGTGATTTATCATGTTCAGCAATCCATAAATTGGTAAGCAATAACCGAGCGAGTTGGTCGTATGGTCAGGGGTGCACTTGTGAACTTGCATTCGGGAGATAGTAGGTTCTAACCCCTCTGTCGGCGCCGATGACCTTCGATGTTAGGCCCCTTTAAACAACATCATAATCATCATCTAACCCCTCTGTCGGCAGCTCTGAAGGTGGTTTCCCATTTTCACAGCAGGCAAATGCTCGGGCTGTACCTTAATCAAGGCCACATCCGCTTCCTTCCCATCCCTAGCCCTTTCTTATCCCACTGTCGCCGTAAGACCTATCTGTGTCGGTGCGACGTAAAGCAGATTGTAAATTGGGAAGTAGTAAATACATTAAGGATAATACTACTATTAATATATTATAATTATAAAATATATTTTATTATTATTCATTGCCCCAGAGGAGTGCGGCAGGCCTCGGCAGCCGGCGCAATTCCTATCCTCGCCGCAAAATGGGGGCTTCATTCATTCCATCCCTGACCCGGTCAATGACTGGAAAACAGGTTGTAGGTTTTAATTTTTCATTATTATTATTATTATTATTATTATTATTATTACTTTCACCATCCATCGCTCTAGGGGTAGTCTACCTGCCTGCTTCTTACCTGGAGGCCCCGAGTTCAGATGGTGACCACGGTCTAGAAAATCAAGAATAACGGCCGAACAGATTCGTCACACTGACCAAGCATGACCTCGCAATCTGCAGGCCTTCGAGATGAGCAGCGTTTGCTCGGTACTTGTGCCAGGCTCCTCACTTTCATCTATCCTATCTGATCTCCCTCGTTCTTTTCCGATTCCCACGTTATGGGTTAATTTTCACGCTCTTCGTGGCCGTTGTCTTCCTTTGGCCGAAACTTGCATTTCTCGAACTGTCGGATCTCTTCCTTTTCTCTCCAATTAATGTTAATAGAAGACGGTTGCGTAGTTGTACGTCCTCTTAAAACAGTAAACACCACCACTACCGGTCGCTTGGTAGGCCAAGGTCCTTCAGGGTTTTAGCACCATGAGGTTTTGTTTGTTGTGTTACTATTACAACTTGTGACAAAGTTCGGTGAATGAAGTCAGAACGGTCGATCCGGCAACACTGGCGACACTGCGTAGCAAGCAGGTTTTGACCACCTGCTCCCAACATTGTTCAGTTGAGTATCGTGTGTGTGCTGTGTAAGTCCTGTTTGACACAGTGCGTGTTTAGGGCGTTGGTTCTGAACTGCGAACGGGAACATGAACGACCAAAAGGTCAATGTACAGTTTTGTTTTAAGCTTCATAAGACACCGAAAGAAACGCACGCGATGCTGGTACGTGTTTATGAAGTTTTTGAAGTGTGTGTACGAGTGGTTCGCCCGTTTTCGAGGAGGCCGGAAAAGTGTTTCTGACAACCCCCGTAGTGGAAGACCGGCGACCGCTGTCAGTGACGAAAACATTGAGAAGTTGAGGACATTTATCACGAACGATCGGTGATTAACTGTGCGCATGATAGCGGATGAACTGCGGATTAACCATGAATCAGTGCGACAAATTGTTACCCAGAAGTTAGGGAAGAGGAAAATGTGTTCTCGTCTTGTGCCACATCACTTGACTGACGATTAGAAGCAGGCACAATACTCGCCAGATCTCAATCCTCCAGACTTCTTCCTATTCCCACCACTCAAACTCGCTTTGAAAGGTAAGAGATTTGACGATATTCCTGACATCCAACGAAACGTGGCGAGCTGTTGATAACCATCCCAAAGGAAGCCTTCTTGCAAAGTTTCCAGGACATGTATCGCCGGTCTCAGCAGTGGATAGTTATGGGAGGGGACTGTTTCGAAAGACAGTAAGGTCACTGTTGTGCATTGTTCATCTTTGTTGATAGTACAGGACAATTCACCGAACTTTTTTGTCACAGGTTGTATTTTCTTATAGACGTTTTATTCATCTGTAGGCTATAATTACACTGGAGAGCAACCCATCCCACTTCAATGTCAGGGATGGAATGAAGTGGGCGGTGGGGAAAACGTGGTAGCCGGATGGCATATTAACTGACCTCTCACCAAGGCGGTCTTAGTTAGAATCTCGGACAGTGCTAGTGGGAGTTTGAATGAACGCCCTGTGGTTGAGATTCCACGTTAAAATACGATGTCTAGTGGCTATGATAGTGATATCAACAGCAACGTAATACAGCAAGGTTGGATGATTTACTTCGAGGTTGTAAGTGCACGATGTTGTTGACATCTTATCATTCTTCTGTATGTTCGGTGTTTAACTTTCGAAAATAATGGAAACTTAATATTAACACTGAAATCTAAGTTAGTACCAATATGCTTTACACAGTAAAACTACCCGCAGTTTACGAAATTACCGGGCTTAGTGGATCAGGTGATAGTGTGCTGGCTTTCTGAGTAGAAGTTATTAGGTTCAATCTCGAATATGTCCGGTGGTATATGAAGGTGCTCGAATACACGAGCCTCGTGTGACGGATTTACCAGCACGTAAAAAAATCCAATAGGAAAAAAAATTTCCAGCACCTTAGCTTCTCCAAAAACCGTGACTGGTGATGTATGATAGACTGCGTTTTTGGACCATTGTGGTATGTAAGTGACTTAGTGATTTCGAAATTAAAATAGAACTAACATTAACGCTTATAATATTATTTTTAACGTTATTATTATTCTTTTTGGTTTTGCTATTTGCTTTACGTCACACCGAGACAGATATGTCTTATGGCGACGATGGGATAGGAAAGGCCTAGGAATGGGAAGGAAGCGGCCATGCCCTTAACTAAGGTACATCCCGAGCATTCGCCTGGTGTGAAAATGGGAAACCACGGAAATCATCTTCAGGGCTGCCGACAGTAGGGTTCGAACCCACTATCTCAAGGATGCTAGCTCGCAGCAGCTTGCCCCTAACCGCACGGCCAACTCGCCCGGTATTCTTATTCTTATTACAAATAATATTGCGTATCGGTAATATTTAGCTTTTAATTAACTGTCTACCACAATAATTATTTTATAACGTATTATGTATAGGCCTAATATGTATTATTTATAATGCTTTGTATTTCATAACCGCTTTATACTCTTCTTTGATGCGCATAGCTAACTTCACTTATTATGCATTTGTCAACTTATTATCTTGTTTATGTATCTTAACAAACGGTATTATATATTTATTATTGCCGGGTTGAGTAGCTCAGACGGTTGAGGCGCTGGCCTTCTGGCCCCAACTTGGCAGGTTCGATACTGGCTCAGTCCGGTGGTATTTGAAGGTGCTCAAATACGTCAGCCTCTTGTCGGTAGATTTACTGGCACGTAAAAGAACTCCTACGGGACAAAATTCCGACACCTCGGCGTCTCCGAAAACCGTAAAAGTAGTTAGTGTGGCGTAAAGCAAATAGCATTATTATTATTATATATCCTTATTATATTGTAATCATGTGGTTAAGTATAAAATAGAGCCACAGGCAGTAACTTCACTGCTAAATAAATAAATAAATAAATAAATAAATAAATAAATAAATAAATAAATAAATTAAATAAATAAATCAATAGTAAATACATAAATACATAAGTAAATAAGTAAGCAAATAGTCCGCCTCTGTGGTGTAGTGGTTAGTGTGATTAGCTGCCAACCTCCTGGAGGCCCGGGTTCGATTCCCAGCTCTGCCACAAAATTTGAAAAGCGGTACGAGGGCTGGACAGGGGTCCACTCAGCCTCGGGAGGTCAACTGAGAAGAAGGGACTTCGATTTCGAACTCGGCCATCCTCGAAGTTGTTTTCCGTGGTTTCCTCACTCCTCCACCATGTAAATGCTGGGGTGGTACCTAACATAAGGCCACGACCACATATCTTCTCCTTCCAATTTTCCTATTCCCCCACAAGGCGCCTGTTCAGCATAGCAGGTGAAATCACCTGGGCAAGGTACTGGTCATCCTTCCTAGTTTTATCCGCGACCCAAAGTCTTACGCTCCAGTACACTGTCCTTGAAGCGGTAGAGGTGGGATCTCTCGCTGAGTCCAAGGAAAGAAAACCCTGAAAGGTAAACGGATTAAGGCAGAAAAATATAAATAAAAGTAATCGGTGGAAAGTAAAGGCAATTAGGGTTTTAATTAAATTTGTAATGAGGACCATGCCATTGCCAATCGCGATACCTTCATGGCTGCTACTTCTAATTCATTAATAATATATCCTGACTCAACCCAGCTTTCACTATCGTACAAGCAAAATTGGTCCGAAAACGGACTGTAGTAAAGATAATTTAGTTCGAGAACTCCCCTTTTTTTTCTGACATAATCATGTTGATCGTAATTGCGAGTTCACTGTACTAGCTTTGCTGTATTTGATTTCTTTAACTTTAACTCCTTTACTATCCTGAGAGAATGCACATACTAAGTACTTGAAATGATCTACCTGTTTCAATTTCGTATTCTTTCCCTTGCATTCAGATACATTATTTGCTGAAATCACCTTAGTCTTGGAATTAGTAAGAAGGGATGGTCGCCATGCGGATTTCTAGAAAAGTGCTCAAATTTTGAGGATTTATCCTTCATTATAGGATATTTTAGCCCTGTTGGAGGGTTTTTGCCAATGTGCCTTGTTTTGTTCAAAATTTTTACTTTTTAAATCTACCCTTAAATGTCCGGCTCCATGGCTAAATGGTTAGCGTGCTGGCCTTTGGTCACAGGAGTCACAGGGTCGGGAATTTTAAGCATCATTGGTTAATTTCGCTGGCACGGAGGCTGGGTGTATGTGTCGTCTTCATAATCATTTATTCCTCATCATGACGCGCAGGTCGCCTACGGGAGTCAAATCAAAAGACCTGCACCTGGCGAGCCGAACGTGTCCTCGGACACTCCCGGTACTAAAAGCCATACGCCATTTCATTTACCCTCAAATTTTTGTCGACTTATTCCCGCACATATTTCCAAATTTTCGCCGTAGTCGCTGGCGCATTGGCGTTGGGATCTGAAGGTTTCGAGTTCGAGTCCGACGTTGGTCAGCACTTATTTTACTCATACATCCCTTACTTTCCTTTATTATTTCTTTCTTTCCTCCTTAATCTGTTTATTCTGCAGGGTTGTGTTCTCCCTCGGACTCAGCGAGGGATCCCACGCCTACCACTTCAAGGGCAGTGTCCTGGAGTGCGAGTCTTTGGATCGGGGGATACAACTGGGGAGAGGGACCAGAACCTCTCCCATGCGGCCTCACCTGCTATGTTGAACATGGGCCTTGTGGGGGGGGGGATTGGAAGGGATAGGCAAGGAAGAGGAAAGGAAGTGGCCGTGGCCTTAAGTTGGGTTCCATCCGGGCATTTGCCTGGAGGAGAAGTGGGAAACCACGGAAAACCACTTCGAAGATGGATGAGGTGGAAATCAAACTCCCTTTACTCCGTTGTTCTCCCGAGGCTGAGTGGACTCCGTTCCAGCCCTCGTACCACTTTTCAAATTTCGTGGCAGAGCCGGGAATCGAACGCGGACCTCCGGGGGTGGCAGGTAATCATTCTAACCACTACACCACAGAGGCGGGCTTTTATTTTTTGAATAATTTATTTGCTATGGTTTCTTTTGTTTTAGAACTATTTGCAATGTTTGAAATCATCATTCGTTCTTGTCGCTTGAACGTGTCCTAATTTTTATTCGTTAGTTAAGTTTCAAGCGATTCACTGTCAGACGAACATTGACATTATGACAAATATTGTAAATAATGTATAAAGGTATTAACATTGTAAACAGAAAAACACAACAACAAATAATAAACTAATTGATGTAATCTAAAGAGTTGAATGTTGTACCAAAACATATAGTTTAAATACGAGAAAGAATGGAAAAGGAATTAAAATATCAAGGTCGGATTCGAACTGGGAAACTTCAGTTCCCAATGCCAATGCACTGGTGACTACGCCACGGACAAATGTCACAAACTGCTGTGGAGAATAAGACTACAGAATTTGAGGATGGATTTTAACCGTTAAATTTGGAACAAAATAAGGCCCATTGGCAAACATCGCTTGAACAGGGGTGACATTTTTTGTAATCAGGGGAAAATCCTCAAAATTTGAACACTTTTCTAGAAAATCACACGGTGACCTCCCCTTGTAAGTTTCATAATATATTCACCACAATTGAACTGAATTAAATAAAATAGTCACAATAATGCATTTACGATTTAAATTCATATTGACAGTGATACCTGTCATTGCTATAATACACAAGCACATCAATTCAAAATTCTAGTCAATGTTTCATTCTGAACGTAGGAACGAAACTCACCCTTAACGAGAGCGCCCTGATGAACTGTCGTGTTTTAGAATGGAAGAAACAGAACCACGCTGTTACTATTATTGTGGTATAACACAAAATATCACTAAATTATTGTCAGCGCGATTTTCTAAACATTTGTTGCCACGTTAACATCTGCCCTACTCCGTACATGAACGACAAATGTGTTCAACGCAGAAGTTCTCAGGAATTAGGTAATTTATATCTCTAAGAGACAGGTATGTTTACTGACAACGAGTGCATTCGCAGATAAGCACCTGTATGAAAATATGTATCATTTGCGTTCGAGGACTGTTCTACGATAAATTAGATTGAAACCTATAAAAGGCCATTAAGTCCGCATTCCTGTCATGTTTTCATCCTGATACGTGGCGCACGCGAAACAGCTATTGAGGAATCACCTTTTGAATCAATAAAAAAAGAAAAAAACAACAGTTTCCTGCATGTGGACAGACACATTTTAGGAATTTTGATTGTACACTATGAAAGTTCTAACAGGCTATTATGTCCACATTCATGTTTTGTTTTCGTCCTGATATAACTAGCACACGCGAAAGAGCTATTGCGGAATTACCTTTGAATCAATGAAAGACGAAAACAATTTCTTGCACGTGGACAGGCATATTTAAGTTTATATTCCTTTTTTTTTGTACAATTTGCTTTACGTCGCACCTACACAGATAGGCCTTATGGCAACGGTGGTATAGGAACGGCCTACGAGTGGGAAGGAAGTGGCCTTAATTAAGGTACAGTCCCAGCATTTGTCTGATGTGAAAATGGGAAACCACAGAAAACCATCTTCAGAGTTGCCGATAGTGAGGTTCGAACCCACTGTCTCCCGGGTGCAAGCTCACAGCTGCGCGGCCCTAACCGCACGCTCAACTCGGCCGGTCATATTTAATGAATTTTGATTGCAAGTTGTGGGACAATTGTTTAATTAATTTCCAGTGGAAGAATGCAGTATATTGACCTCAATCTTTCTTTTCTTCAGCTTATGCCAGTTATTTTCTGGGTTCACTGGCGTCACCCAGGCTCATTTTGGTTTTTTGGTGGGGATTTAAGACCGGATGCCCTTCCTGACGCTATGTGATTCTAGAGAGGAAAATGTCGACCCAGGATCGACCGGAGTTCAAACCTCGGACTTTCGGATGGGAAGCTAGTAGATAAGCTAGACAGGTAGATACGGCTCTCAATGAAACCTGGAGGTTGATTACAGGTTGCTTAAAGCCTACTCTGGCAGATAAGCTCTATTACCTGGCAGGAATAGCGCCACCCTCCGTACGTAGAAAAGTAGGTTCCAACAGGGGGATTCTTAAAGTGGAAGAGAACAGCGCCCACCTGCTGCATGGACATAGTCCTCCTCAGCAACGGCTGAGATCCCGGAAGAGCTTCCTGAGGACATCTGAGGTGCTTACGGTCTCGCCAGAGAAGGCAAGGCTGGAGCTGTGGTCCTCACCTCCGCGGATGGATGCCAGCAGCTGAGCAGTTACCAGGTGGACATAATGAAAGCTGGCTGGTGTGGAAGTCCCTGAACAGGCTACGATCAGGAGTGGGAAGATCCAGGTGTAACTTGAAGAAATGGGTGTTCAGTACAAGTGACACAATGTGTGA
Organism: Anabrus simplex; assembly: GCF_040414725.1. Classification (NCBI taxonomy): domain Eukaryota; kingdom Metazoa; phylum Arthropoda; class Insecta; order Orthoptera; family Tettigoniidae; genus Anabrus; species Anabrus simplex. Next base: position 134,445,948 of record NC_090272.1, read on the forward strand.
ATGTGGAGAAGAACAAACCACGAGCCACATGCTTCAGTGCCCTCTGTGCCCAACATCTTGCTCAGAGGACGATCTCCTTCAAGCCACTCAGAGTGCATTTTTTACATTGCAAAATACTGGGCATGTGTAATATGATTTCACATGCTATATTTTTAGTAGGCCTACTTCAGACTGACTTATATATTAACTGTAAGTTTGTATGTTTTCGTCTCGAGTATAATAATAATAATAATAATAATAATAATAATAATAATAATAATAATAATAATAATAATAATAATAATAACAATAATAATAATGAAATGGGTTTTTGTCTAATTATCGTGCGATGACCATTATCATTATCCGAAAATGAATAAAGTGTGGCAAAATGAATAGGCTACACAGTTTGAACCACGAAGTTGTCGCTTGCATTCGGAAGGTAGTGGGCTCGAACCCCACTGTTGGCAGCCCTGAAGGTGCTTTACCGTCGTTTTCGACTTTGAGATCAGGCAAATGTTGGGGTTGTACCTTATATAATGCAAAAGTAGCTTTTCCTATCCATAATCATTATAAGACCAGGGTGGCACGAAAAACTAATATGTAAAAAAATGTAAACCGTGCACTATAATATTTTTAAATGACATGTTAATTGGTGTCACAAGGTAAGGAGTGAATCTACCGTGATTCATTTTAGCTTAGCTATAATGTGATCAATGGTATCGCTAGGTAAGTACTGATAATAAATAATTAATAATGTTATTGGTTTTACGTCTAACCAACTACTTTGACGGTTTTCGGAAACGCCGAGGTGCCGGGATTTGGTCCCGCAGGAGTTATTTTGACTTGACTTATTTTCTTTAATTACTAGGTGGAGAAAAGCACCTTGACGAAATTTCTCCAGGTTGTTGTCTGCTGCCAATGCCTTCACCTCCCTCCATGTGTTGTTGACTCCAACACTCTTCCAGGTAATCCTATGCCTGCCTTGTCTGCGACTACCTTGTGGATTCAAGAGTTTTCACATTACAGAATCCAATTAGTGTCCTGTATTTTATATCAAAAGTCGTCTTCATAAAATACGGTCGGCATAAATTTCGTCTGCTTTCTGTAATGAGTCTGATTCAGGTCTGCGAGTTATTAGCCCACAGCACAGTCCAGTGGAGGAGCTGCCTCCTCTCTGCGCTAGACCGCAGCATTTTTCTGTAGGCTTTATCTCCCTTAGCCTTAAAGATCTCCTTTTACCACATGGCAGTGGTTTCTTCTTTATTATCCCCAAGAAGAAGGGCTGCCTCCTCCGCCAGCTTCGTCTTACCAAAGAACTCCTTCTCCGCTGTTGCTGCCGTTGAGGTCTTCACCAGAGCCCTGTTAGCCGTCAGTTTTCAGGGTCCCTCCAGGGCCTTCACAGCTACCGTAGCGGTCATGGGACATACACAGTCCACGCTGTACTTCAGCCCTACAGGAAATCCTCTACTTCATGCGGTTGCCCACGACGGGTTGGCCTTGTGGGAGGCCAGGAGTTATTTTACATGCCCGTAAATCTATCGACACGAGACTGACATATTTTAGCACCTTCAAATTCCACCGGACTGAGTCAGGATCGAACCTGAAAACCTGGAGTCAGAAGGCCAGCGCTCTACCGTCTGAGCTACTCAGCCCGGCAGGTAAGTACTGAATACATTGACTAACATATTCATTATCAGGATCAGAACCGTCCAATATTTCAGCTCTGCTATGTAATTGTTGAAAGGGCCTACCTACTGGTGTTCTGTTCAGAGGGCCGTGGAATCAATTCTTCCACGAGTCGAGGATATTAACTCCACATGGTTAATTTCTCGGAGAATGGGAGTTTGTATTCCTCTACATCTACATGCAGCACAAGACACTACCAACCACTACGAGAATACGCAATAGTGAATATCTTCCTTCATATAGGGTTGGCGACAGGAAGGGCATCCAGCGGCAAAACTGGGCAAAATCCACGTCAGTTGCTCACCCCAGTAAATGGGAAAGAGGCCAGGAAGAAGGAAAAAAATCTAGTTGTTCGAAAATTATTCTTATTTTTTATTTGTTTTACAATGCAGCGACGTAGATAGTTCTTGTGGCGATGATGGGATAGGAGTGGGAAGGAAGCGGCCGTGGCCATTATTAAGATATAGTCTTAGCATTTGCCTGGTGTAAATGGAAAACCGCGGAAAATCACCTTCAGGTTTGCCGACAGTGTGGTTCGAACCCACTATCTTCTGAATGCAAGCTCACATCTCTGCACCCCTAACTGCACGGCTAGGGGGAAGATTCAGGCGTCACAAAAACTGTGCAAATCCCGCATGAATTGAGTAAAATTGAGGTCTCTTTGTAGATAGCGTGGTCCACTGTTTTTGGATTCCGTGCAGCATTTTCGACGAAATAAGGGCCTAATATTCCGTGACTGTCCGTGACAGGGGTGTCCTACCTTTAATCTTCGTGCATTTACGTTTAGTTACATGTTTGATTTCCTAAAACTAACAATATTAGTGGCATGTAATTTTGATGATTGCAGACGAGGGGTGCTCTCTCTCATGGTTGGTGGTCATCCGTGACTGGCGAGGATGTTTTTTTAAATATTTGTTTTCTGTCGTACCGACCCAGATAGGTCTGACAGCGACGATGGGATAGGAATGGGCTAGGAGTGAGAAGGAAGTGGCCGTGGCCTTATTTAAGGTACAGTCCCAGGATTTGCCTAGTGTGAAAATGGGAAACCACAGAAAACCATCTTCAGGGCTGCCGACAGTGGGGTTTAAACTCACTATCTCTCAGATGCAAGCTTACAGCTGCGCGTCCCTATCCGCACGGCCAACTCGCCCGATGGGGGAGGATTCTGTTCATTATCTTCATCCATTCATATGTAGTATAAATAAGGTTGTATAATATGTAGTGTGTATGCAATATAATTATTGTAACATTTTAAGGAATTGGAATATCTTTGGATTGCTTTTGTAGTTCGTTTAAATCTAACTCCATGTAATGATTTAGAGAAACGAATACGCTTTCCTCAGTTGGTGGTCATCATTGACTGGGAGAGAAGTTTATTCATTCATTAATTAATTTCATGACTGGACACGCGACACCTGTTGGAGAAGTCATCCATGCCTCTCGTTTGTGAGGACGGTTCTTGGGCACCCTGTTGTCCCCTTTCGTTGACATAATACTGATTCCGTATGACGGAACTTATCAACGATAGCTAACAATTTTCTGTTATTTCGTTTTATTAAATAGCTCCTCATGTCCGACTGGTTGGCTGAATAGTCAGCGTACTGAACTTCGTTTCAGAGGTTCCCGATTCCCAGCCGGGTCGGGGCTTTCAATGGCTTCTGATTAATTCTTCTGGCTCGGGGACTAGGTGTTTGAGGCTGTCCCAACATTCTCCTCTTCATATCAGAAAACTCACCACACTACTAACTACTACAAAAACACACAATAGAGATTACATCCCTCCATATAGGGTTGGCGTCAGGAATGGTATTCGGTCGTAAAACAGGGCCAAATACAATTGTGCGACGCAGTTCGCACCCGAGATCCCACTGTTGTGCGAAAATCGGTTTAAGGAGAAGAAGAAGAAGAAGACGAAGAAGAGAAATAGCTCCTCGTACTGTTATTTGACTTGAAACAAACTCGGTCCATTCCGACGCCCCGCTCTGTATCACCAGAAATAATGATCACGACATACACTTCCACTGTGGTGAGAACCAAAATTAAAGAAATCAACACCTAACAAAAGTTTAAAACCACCAGTCGAAATCAGTTAATGAACTCCTGGTCTTACATTTAAGGTACGAATTGGTCTGCGAATATTTTTTCGCCAATTCGTGTTGATATATAACGTATGAAAAGGAACCGTGAAATATCGAGTGAATTTATTAGTTATAATTTTCGAAACATTCTGAGAACCTATCTTTATTTTTACATCGCACCGACACAGATAGGTCTTATGGTGACGATGGGACAGAAAAGGGCTATTAGTAGGAAGGAAGCGGCCGTGGCCTAAATTAAGGTACAGCCCCAGCATTTGCCTGGTATGAAAATGGGAAACCAGGGAAAACTATCATGATGGCTGCCGACAGTGGGTTTCGAACCCACTCTCTCCCGAATACTGGATACTGGCCGCACTTTGGTGACTGGAGCTATCGAGCTCGGTGAGAACCCATCAAAGTACTCCACTCTTATAAGTAAAGGCCCCCTGTTTACGAAACTTCATAAGGTATTATGGCTACTTATTTTTTCTAAATATCTATCCAGTGGAGCTCAGTGGAACTCAATTTCTTTTTGTTTCGTTTCGATCAATAATATATATTTTAAGTCTTCTTGCAAGGTGCAAGTTTAAATGCTTATTATGAAGGTTTACACGAAACTGAATACAGAATGATTCAGAACAACATCTAGATGTCTGGAAATGCATGGTGTGGGTGCTGTGGAACGTGAAAGTTTGACCGCACTTCGAATATGTTGTAGGCCGAGGAAGCTCTGCCGACAGTGGGAGTCGAGCCCACTATCCCCTGAATGTAAACTCACAACTACGTGGACTAAACCGCATAGCCAACTAACTAGGTTTACGGAAAATACGTAACATACAAATAAATCGTGCAGAGGAATTGTTCGACTTAATCGATAATTTTTATTTTGCTTTTGGGAAATTTAATTTACAAGTAGTGCATGTTTGGGTTAGATTAGCCATAAGTTTTGACCAAAATAGACATATCTAAGTTCTTTACCTCCTCCCCATCCCGCCCCCCGTCACCGCCCACATTTTCAAAGGTTCAACCTTTATTTTTTTAATATTTTAGAGATTGTTTTAAGATTTGCATGGATTAATATGTCTGTATCTTTATGAATTTCTACCTAAACCATAAAAGTGTGGCTGATAATGTTTAGTCAGTCTAAATGAAACATGCACTACTTTAAAATTAAATTTTACAAAGGCAAAATAAAAAGTATCGATTAGGTAGAACAATTTCTCTGCTTGATTTATTGATTAATTTATCGATGTGGACCATGAAGTGGATGGTTTGTAATAACAAACAATTGTCAGACGGGACTCTAATTATTACATATATGAAATAACTTGGAATAATTTCTTCCGCAGATTTTGTACTATGACGAAAAACATACAAAATGAAGAATGCAATATTTTGGGGCATAGAGGTCCCTCAAAGTCACCAGACGTTCTCCACCTTTTCGGACATGCCATATATTGCAGCCTTCTGTCCGGCGTCCGGGAGGAATTTTCAATTATTCCAAAAATGTCCTCCATTTGAGAGGATAGTAGTTTCAGTTGCTATATTCTGGGGATTGTGCTTCCAAAGCGATCCTTTATTTATAAATTCTGCTATAAAATGGCATGTCTATCATATTTTTCAACAGAATCGTAAGGTTTGTTTACCATATTTACAGCGATATGGACAAATGACTTACCAAGGGAGATGCTCAATACATTTCCATTTTCTTTACAATCATTTAGGAAAAGGCTAGGAAAACAACAGATAGGGGATTTGCCACCTGGGTGACTGCCCTAGATGCAGATCAGTAGAGATTTACTTATTTATTTATTTATTTATTTATTTATTTATTTATTTATTTATTTATTTATTATGCCTTTGTAGGTGGCGAAGTTAGGGCTGAGTACATCATATTATACAGTAAATAATAACCTACACAAAAATACATTACACTTTTCTAACTCACATTCATTCGATCTTCCAGTCATACAAGTTAGTCAGCTGCATTTAGCAGGTAGTCTCGGCAAGCAGACTTGAATTTAGGTAATGAGGTGGAATTTCTGACACTGACTGGCAGGGAATTCCAAAGTCTAGAACCCGCCACAACAAAGGAATTGTTGTACATAGAGGATCGGTGGACAGGAATAGAAAGGGAGGAACCAGAGCGGGTATTACTGCTGTGAAAGGAGGACAAATACTTAAGCTGGGAAGAAATGTATAGTGGTTTGTCTTCAGAGAGCAGTCTGTATATCTGTATCAGTATGTGATACGTTCGTCGTTTGTCAGGTTTCAGCCATGAAATAGTGTGATAGTATGGGGTGACATGCGTATCATAACTCAGACTGTATATAAATCTAAGGCAAGAATTAAGCGCTCGCTGAAGTTTCAAAGTCTGCTCTTTTGTTGCGTCTACCAGAATGACGTCACAGTAGTCGAGGACGGGAAGCACTAGCGTTTGCATGAGTTTGACTCTCACATTACAAGGTAGAATATCGCTGTTTCTTTTAACCGAATGGAGTATCGAAAATATTTTTTTACACACATTCTTAATATATTCAGTCCAATTTAATGTTTCGTTCATTGTCACTCCAAGATTTCTCACAGTTTGGCTGAATGGAATAACTCTACCATTCAGTATAACTGGAGGAATAGTTTCGTACCGTAGTGTGGCCAACAATTTTTGAGAGCCAATAATGATTGCTTGTGTCTTGGAGGGGTTAAGAAGGAGGGAATTTTTCAAGGAGTAAGCATTAAGTCGCTGAAGGTCAGCATTGATGCCTGTTATGGCATGAGGCAAGTCAGAGGTCTTACAGTGACAATAAATTTGTAAATCGTCCGCATAAAGATGGTAGCTACAATTCTTTAAATTAGATGAAATGTCGTTTAGGTACAAAATAAAGAGCAATGGGCCTAAAACACTACCCTGCGGCGTGCCTTCCTTCCTGGTTAGCCAGTGAGAGGTTTGATCAAGGGTTATGATTCGTTGCGCGCGATTTTTGAGGTACGATGAAAAGAAATTAATAGTTCGTTGATCGAAGTAGTAAGATTGCATCTTATTTAGTAGAGTCTGGATGTTTATAGTATCAAATGCGCTACTGAAATCGAGGAGAGTAAGTACTGTCAGCAGTCTTTGGTCCATTGCGTGTCGTATGTCATCAGTCACTTTGAGCAGGGCAGTTGCTGTGCTGTGTCCCTTCTTGAAGCCAGATTGCAATGGGTCTAGGAGAGAATGGTTATTTAAGTATTCCAACACCTGCTCGTGAACCAGACGCTCGAGTGCTTTGGAAATCGCTGGTAAGATAGAAATTAGTCTGTAGTCGGATGGTAGGGAGGGGTCAGGTTTCTTAGGCACAGGGATAACATTGGCTAGTTTCCATAGTGAAGGAAAGGTTCCATTTTTAAGGCAATAGTTAAAAATGTGGGTAATAATGGGTAAAACAGCACCAATAATGTTGTGTAAGAAAGTTATAGGGATATCATCCACTCCTCTGGCTTTTGATTTGATAGAATATAATACCTTTTTAACTTTATTAGCAGTAACGGGGCGAAATGTAAAATGTTCTTGGTCAGGTAAAGGGTTCATAACGGAGTCGGGTACTGAGTTTGGGGAATTTAGTACATTAGGTGGTGTTCTTTCTTCAGTAAAAAAATCATTTAACTTATCGAGTGGTATGTCAGGCACATGAGGTTGTTGCTGAGGTTTCCCTATGCCTAGGGAACGAAGCGTGTTCCAAGCACTGCCAGAATTCATGTTTGCAGTCATGTTTTGCAAGTAAGTAAATTTACGGTTTCTAACGAACTGTTTAACTCTATTTCTAAGGACCCGATAATTTTTGAAGTCACTTTGGTCACGAGTTCGTTTAAAGCGGCGGTAAAGTGCATCGCGGTGGGCCATCATGTTTTTAATTTCATTATTTAGCCAGGGACAAGGTGGGCGAGTAACTTTTATCTGTCGCTTAGGGGCGTGTTTATCGTACAGAGTGATTACAAGGGAGTTAAACTTGTCTACTTTCGCGTCTATATCGTCCAATAAGAGTATGTCATTCCAGGGTAGATTGTAAGCGTCATGTCTTAACTCGTCCATATCAATGTCTTTTGTGTTTCTGTAAATAACATACTTAGGTTTATATTTTGGCATTCGAAGGGAGTAGGATAGGTAGATAAGGTCATGAGTGGAGATGGCTGGGACTGGTAACTGGCCATGAGTTATAACTTTGTTTGGGTTATTTGTCACTATGTGGTCAATGAGCGTGCGTGTTTCGTAGTTTTCTGTGTAAATGTGATTAGTAGGCTCTAAATGGAGGATGGTCATATCACAGGAAGAAAACATGTCAATAAATTGTTTAGTTTCGTTCGTTTTAGTAAGTAGGTTAATGTTGAAGTCACCTATGGCAATAACATGCTCGTAACTAGGCAGTAGGTCAAGTAAACGAACTTCGAATTCAGTCATATTTGTTATTTTGGGCGGCTTGTATACAATAACTATAAGGAGTTTCTGTTGGTTAATAATGACTTCAACAAACATGAATTCTGGCCCTAGCTGTGCATTGTTAGATACACATATCACCCGGCTTTTTAAGTCGTTTCTGCAGTACAAGGCCACCCCACCTCCTCTTCTGCCATCGGATCTATCATGCCGTAAGAGGTAATACCGGTCAAGTTGTACCATACCAGAGGGTATGCTCGGTGTAAGCCAGCTTTCGCTAATAGCAAAAATATGGATATTATTTTCCCTCACTATGGCTTGAACGTCGTAGGTAGGTACCTAGGTAGGTAGGTAGGTACCGCATAAATATATATTCAGTGAATATAAAATGTAAAAAGTGCTATTTTGCTCATATTTGAAGTAAAAAATTGTTTAAGGGAAGACATTTTCATCGGAAAAATATAGTTGAACACACAATGTCTTTTCCCACTAAAATACTTGTTAATTGCTTATAAAATGATTTTGTTTGGATTAAGAGAACGTATTACTTTTCCAACATAAAATGACATTCCCTATGCATAGTCTCATACATTATGTAATACTTATAATTTGAAATTAAATACTATGGGAAATGAAATCAAGCTTTTATTCCTTAATAACCTACATTATACTTGAATTTTCTTCATTTAGGGGTACCACGCCCTCTTTTCTGTTTATAATATCTGGTCACCGTGATCCCCCTCCTCATATAATGAACGATTTAAATATATTTTTAAAATGTATTTACATATTAATATTAACTATTGTATTTTGTATATAGTTATTGAACAGGGTGACCCAAAAGTCTGTTAACATTTGACGAGGCAATAAATACTTCACGGGATATTGACGGTAGAGAGGTAATAATTAACACACATAATTTGGATGAGATGGGGTTTTATTGACACCAAAGTAAAGTACACAAAATGACCAACATATGACGCGGACAGCAACATGTCAGGTACAAATTGCCACACATGCTTGACATGGCATAGGGTTTTATTGACACCAACAACGAGTGCACAAACAGGCCAAAAGATGTCGCTGGACAGCAACACACCAGTAAAAAATAAAATGGCATATGGCTTTTAGTGCCGGGAGTGTCCGAGGACAAGTTCGGCTCGCCAGGTGCAGGTCTTTTGATTTGACTCCCGTAGGCAACCTGCGCGTCGTGATGAGGATGAAATGATGACGAAGACGACACAGACACCCAGCCCCTGTGCCAGCGAAGTTAACCAATGGTGGTTAAAATTCCAGACCCTGCCGGGAATTGAACCCGGGACCTCTGTGACCAAAGGCCAGCACGCAGCCGCGGAACCGGACAACACATCAGTGATACCCCATGAGACTAGTGTACGATATAAAATGAGATGTTGTGAGAGAGGGCGTCAGATGCGCGTGCTGAGGATCGCGTGCTCAGCAGTCACTTTCGTCATCCTTGGCCTCCACTGTCTCCTGACCTCAATCCATGTGATTATAGGTTGTGGAGTTACCTGAAGTCGCAGGTCTATCGCGATTGTCCGGCCTCTTTAGGGATGCTAAAAGACAGCTTCCGACGGCAGTTTCTCAACATACCTACGGATATGCTGCACAGCGCTGTTCATAACAATGTCCCTCGACTATATGTGTTATTGGTGAATGACGGCCGACATGTTGAGCATGTGTTAGAAAGAACGTCGTCATTGCTAAACCTCGACTGTTACGCTAATTATTGCTTGTTTATTGTATGAAGCGCCATTTGTTGGTCGTTTTATCTACTTTATTTTGGTGTAAATAAAACCTCATGTCATGTCAATCATGTGCGTCAATTATTACCTCTCTACCTCCAATAATCCGTGAAGTATTGCCTCGTTAAATGTTAAGGGAATTTTTGGTCACCCTGTATATGTCATCTGTACATTGCAACAAATTGGACATGCTAGTTGTTAATTACATGTTCCAAATATATCAGAAGTACATTGGGTGTAAAAATCAAATAGTTAATAAATAAAGTATTTCATAATTTTCGAAGAACTATTTCGAAATCTTTGTTTGATGACACGTACTTTTACGTTCCACCAAGGAGCGAGTTAGGTACATCAATAAATGTGTCTTTCTTGGAGACTAAAAGAATATAAGAAAGTTTCCTTTATCTAATGTTTACTGAGGTAATCTGATTGTCTCCAGCTGAAGCCTTCCAATCTCGTGGTGTGGCTTAAGGGCAGACAGCCTTTCTAGACAATTTCTTAACATGTGAAGGGGAATTAAGTGTCGTCGAACGCTTCATGCAGGTCGTGTGTTTTCATGTGTGCTTGCCAATGTCTCTTCATAACTAGTGCTTTTGTGTAAGAGAAGATTGCTGGCTCTTATTACGAGAAGTTGATCTCTACGCTGACTAGAGCTGAGTAACCATATAATTCTCACCGGTGTTCCAAATAGTTATCGAAACAGAGTCAATTAAGGAAATTTAATGATTACATGTAGGCCTAATATAAGTAGACATTTTTACAGTTTGAACTACTTTAACCGGGCGAGTTGGCCGTGCGCGTAGAGGCGTGTGGCTGTGAGCTTGCATCCGGGAGATAGTAGGTTCGAATCCCACTATCGGCAGCCCTGAAGATGGTTTTCCGTGGTTTCCCATTTTCACACCAGGCAAATGCTGGGGCTGTACCTTAATTAAGGCCACGGCCGCTTCCTTCCAACTCCTAGGCCTTTCCTATCCCTTCGTCGCCATAAGACCTATCTGTGTCGGTGCGACGTAAAGCCCCTAGCAAAAAAAAATGAACTACTTTATACATTCATTTAGTAATACGACTAGGATTTTGATGACGTGTCATCCTTTAATTGGTTCACAACAGACATTTCTAACTTATACAGAAATCCTTATCACACTTCCAACATTGAAAAAATGCTAATTTATTAAGTAATTTTTGCCATTTTTGCCATTTTTTAGATTGTTAAAAAATTATACGACATTATTTGGTCATTTTTTGGAATTTATTAGATTATTTTATACTTTTTCAGTCTTTTTCTTACATGTTTGAGGATTTTGAAACATTTATCGCAACTTTAAGAGAGGATGAATACGGAGACTTGAGAATCTTCACAAAGTTCTGCCAATCTGGGGATTAAAGAAACTTTGTTCACCACTTACTTCTTGGAAATGTCCACATTCCAGGAGAGACACCACTAACTGGAAAAGTCATCCTCGTAAACAGTTGATATTTTCTTCTGGAGACTTGGAGCAAAGTTCTCTGCGAAACGTAGAGAATGTCACCTTGTTTCCCTTACATGGCAAAAGCCCACGAGCTTATTATAATGTCTATAACATAAATATAGGCTATACTAACTCGATTAGTACTTTGATTGTAAAATTTCATTGAAAATTTATGTAAATTTTTAAGGTTTCGGGATCTCTTTACTGGATTTTTGCAGTCATTTTATGGATCATTTTTTAAACATTTTCAGGTCATCAAAATCCTGGGCCTGTATATTGATATAATGTATGGATGAAGTGCAGTATAATAAAAACTTACTAATTTACATGCGCTATGTGAGATTTTACCATACCGGGCGAGTTGGCCGTGCGGTTAGGGGCGCGCAGCTGTGTGATTGCATCTGGGAGATAGTTGTTTCGAATCCCACTGTCGACAGCACTGAAGATGGTTTCCCATTTTCACACCAGGCACATGCTGGGGCTGTACTTTAATTAAGGCCACGGCCGCTTCCTTTCCACTCCTAGAAATCTCCTATCCCATCGTCGCCATAAGACCTGTCTGTGTCAGTGCAACGTAAAACAATTAAATTACATTAAAATAAAACACTAGATTGATTGTTGTATAAATAGGTAACAAATTTCAAGACATGTCTTTGCTATTCGTGAAGTAATGTAGGTCATCAAACTCCTCTTCCTTTTGCGGGAAATCAGAAATAATAGCAACTTTAGGAAACGGACGATAACCCTTTAACTACGGATGTCACAGCCATGATATTGGTGACAGATCTGATTAGAACAGTCTCTTATTAATACGCGGATGTATAATTTCTTTGACACCCTCTAGATCTATGCTATTTTGCTTTACGTCGCACCGACACAGATAGGTCTTATGGCGACGAAAGGATAGGAAAGGCCCAGGAATGGGAAGGAAGCGTCCGTGGCGTTAATTAAGGTACAGCTTCAGCATTTTCTTGGTGTGAAAATGGGAAATCACGGAAAACCATCTTCAGGGCTGCCGATAGTGGGATTCGAACCCACTATCTCCCGGATGCAAACTCACAGCTGCGCGCTCCTAACCGCACGGCCAACTCACCCGGTCTAGGTCTATGGACTTAATATTTGCATGAATATTCATAGTAGGGAGATTATTTAATTAAATATTCCATTTTGTTAGCAAAAAGGTTTTTCGGAAAAAGGATACAGATAACAAGAAGAGAAGGAAAAAGGGGGTACAGTTGAAAACTTTTCAATTGTTACATATCAACGTTGTTGTTATAGCAATACCTGGCGAGAACACGATCTCGTTGGTCCCCATGTCCGAGTTAACTCGGATGTCAACATGTATCCCGCTATCCTAAATACGAGTTAACTCGGATGTCAACTTGTGTCCCGCTGTCCTAAACACGAGTTAACTAGGATGTCAACTCGTCTCCCGCTGTCCTAAACACGAGTTAACTAGGATGTCAACTCGTCTCCCGCTGTCCTAAACACGAGTTAACTAGGATGTCAACTCGTCTCCCGCTGTCCTAGTTTACGAGTTAACTAGGACGTTAACATGGCTCCCGCTATCCTAAACACGAGTTAACTAGGATGTCAACTCGTCTCCCGCTGTCCTAAACACGAGTTAACTAGGATGTCAACTCGTCTCCTGCTGTCCTAAACACGAGTTAACTTGGATGTTAACATGGCTCCCGCTGACTAAACACGAGTTAACTTGGATGTTAACATGGCTCCCGCTATCCTAAACACGAGTTAACTTGGATGTTAACATGGCTCCCGCTGACTAAACACGAGTTAACTTGGATGTTAACATGGCTCCCGCTATCCTAAACACGAGTTAACTTGGATGTTAACATGGCTCCCGCTGACCTAAACACGAGTTAACTTGGATGTTAACATGGCTCCCGCTGACCTAAACACGAGTTAACTTGGATGTTAACATGGCTCCCGCTATCCTAAACACGAGTTAACTCGGTTGTCAACATGTCACCCGCTGTCCTAAACACTAGTTAACTCGGATTTCAAACGAGGTGCTCTTCTCCACTTCCGAGTTCAGTCTGACGCTGTAGTTTTATTGTTCATCACAAGGTGATATCATTTGAAATGCTCCATTCGGACGACAACCGACTCATAAATCGGATTACTGTATTATGACGATAATTATGTACCTTGTATTTTTCTTCGACAGCTGTCTACTGCCTTCCGAGATGGGGGACAGAAGTGTAAAGACATCGCCTCTGTGTTGTAGTGGTTAGTGTAATTATCTGCCACCCCCAGAGGCCCGGGTTCGATTCCCGGCTCTGCCACGAAATTTGAAAAGTGGTACTGGAGGAACGGGGTCCGCTGAGCCTCGGAAAGTCAACTGAGTAGAAGGGGAGTAGTTTTCCATGCTTTCCCACTTCTCCTCTAGGCAAATGCCGGGATGGTACCTAACTTAAATTAAGGTCACAGCCTCTTCCTTCCCCGTTCCTTGCCCACCCCCCCCACAAAGTCCTGTTGAGAACAGCAGGTAAGGCAGCCTGGGCGAAATACTGGTCCTTCTCCCAAGTTGTGTACTCCGACCAAATGCCTCACGCACCAGGACACTGCTCTTGAGGCGGTAGAGGTGGGGTCCCACGCTGAGTCCGGGGGGGAAAACCAACCTTGGAGGGTAAACGGATTATGAGTACAGTGAAGGTAAGTTGCAATGTATAAAGTTGTAGACATTTATCACGCCACTGTCAAGTTCTGGTAAAAGACCCAAGAGAAAACTCTTGCTAATATTGTCGTTCCATGACTGTTCAGTAGCTATGTAAGCACAAGTAATTTTTAGCCAACTTCAGTCATTGTTGAAACATCCAGAAAAATATGCTATGGGATATGCATAAGGCTGAAAAGATCTTGGAAGTCAAAAGGTTAAGTAGGGCTGGGTCTCTAGTTCCACTTCCCTTTAAAATAATAATCGCCCTACCGGGCGAGTTGGCCGTGCGGTTAAGGGCGCGCAGCTGTGAGTTTGCATCCGGGAGATAGTGGGTTCGAGCCGCACTGTCGGCAGCCCTGAAGATGGTTCTCCGTAGTTTCCCATTTTCACGCCAAGAAAATGCTGGGGCTGCACCTTAATTAAGGCCACGGCAGCTTCCTTCTCACTCCTAGGCCTTCCCTATCCCATCGTCGCTATAAGACCTTTGTCGGTGCGACGTAAAGCAAAATTTCAAATAATAATAATAATAATAATAATAATAATAATAATAATAATAATAATAATAATGGGTTGAAACTCAGTCCTGTAAAGTTCTTCACTGGACGTGTGACAGACCCAACTTATACACAAAGAAGCCAAGTACATTTGACGATCATGTGAAGCTTGCGTTTGGCCCGGGGGAAATCATTACAGTAGCTGCTTTAAAGGTACCTTGTCATACAGCGCACTCCTCGCGCTGTTAAGACTATACGAGCCGCGTATCCCCAATAGAGTATCCATGATTTGAAACACACACTGAGCTTGATAAACACACAAAGTGCTTTTGCTTTAAACTGCATATTTTATGAGTGTCATTCAGAAATGTTTGTTACTCTAATATCAAGTCTATACGATACCTTAACCCTTTCAGCGCCATCTCTATTCTAATGTAAACAGCTTTTGATGTGGAATGCATATCTTATAATTTAGGAATCACGCACGGGCCGGTAAGCATGATCGTTTTAAAACCAAAATAATCCCTAAACAACATGACAGAGACCAATATCTCATTTTAAAGAGGAATACGCATCGGAACTCCTTATGATGTCGTCGGATGATGCAATAGTGCTACCATCTTGATATACTAAAGACGCCGTGCCACGCGGCTTATAATTGTGTAGCTCTGGGCTCCGGCGCGTCCAGTGATTTTTTTGCATTTATTTTCATATCTGTTCACAACTATTTAAAGTTTCAGATAATTACCTAATTTCTCACCTCTGCTAAAAATAATGATAATAATAATAATAACAATCGTATGGCCTCAGCTACCGTGTGCAGACATTTCGATTTGACGCCATCTGGCTGTCTGCTCGTCAATTTCGACGTTCCGTTTTACTCTAGGTCCGCTAGATGGCAGACAGAGTAAACCGGCTTTCGTTTGGGCGTCTATGGCTGAGATTTAATTAATTTTGTCGGGTAAATACCAAATGTATCACCAGAGATCTTTTACATGCCGACATCGTACGACATGGAATGTCGAATGGACTTTTCTCCGCCCTTCAAAAATCCGACTACCTCTGCCGGGTTTGAACTCACTATCTTGGGATCCGGAGGCCGACACTCTACCACGGATCCACAGAGGCAACTTAATGTATCACAGCGTTATCTCTCAAGATCTGATCAGTGAATTCAACGAATTCTCTTGCGGGCCATCAATCCCAAGCCCGGGCCCTTTATTGGTTTCTTGCTTTCAACAGCTGCTGTGTTAGGTACTTTTTGCCTTCTGCTCATTGCATGGACTCCAAAACTGTCCTCGAAGTACCTTACTCTATCCCGACACATGTTTTAAGACCTCAGCTTTATTGGCGTACCACTTTGCAGGCCGTAATCTTATCTGTGTTGCAAGTTTATTTTTATAGGTTTTCCTCTGGAAATAAAAAATATAAAATTTTATTTGCAAAAATTCTTAATATTGTATAATTTAAGTACAAAAAGAAATAATAAGGAAGGACACATGTCTGAATTGGGCAGAGCACCCCCCCCCCACCCTACCCTCGACTCAGTCTCGACTTTCGTGTATTTTGTTTCGTCTTTTGCTCCTGTAACTTACGTAATTATATTACAAATCCAGTCTGTGATATTTCAGAGCCATCACATCAGTGGTCTACCAGCTCCTCGCTTGCCTCCTATCTTGCCTTGCAGTATCAGGAGTATTTCTTATTCTCTTTCTTCCTTCCTTAATCCGTTTACCCTACAAGGTTGGTTTTTCCCCCGTACTCAGCGTGGCATCCCACCTCTACCGCCTCAAAGGCAGTGTCCTGGTGCGTGAGGCAGTTGGTCTGAGGATACAGCTTAGGAGAAGGACCAGTACCTCGCTCAGGCTGCCTCACCTGATGTTCTCAACAGGGCCTTGTGGGGGATGGGCGAGGAACGGGGAAGGAAGCGGCCGTGACCTTAATTTAAGATATGTACCATACGGCATTTTTCTGGACGAGAAGTGGGAAACCACGGAAAACCACTCCCCTTCTACTCACTTGACTTCCCGAGGCTCAGCGGATCCCGTTACTCCCGTACAACTTTTCAAACTTCGTGGCAGAGGCGGGAATCGAACTCGGACCTCCGGAGGTGGCAGATAATTACACTAACCACTACACCACAGAGGCGATGTCTAAAATATCTTCCTTAATGCTTTCTTTACACTTCTGTCCCCCAACTTGGAAGGCAGTAGACAGCTGTCAAAAAAAAAATTCAAGGTACATAATTATCGTTAAAATACGGCAAGCCGATTTATGACTCGGTTGTCGTCCGAATGGAGCATTTCAAATGACAGCACCTTGTGATGAATAATAAAACTACAACGTCAGACTGAACTCCGAAGTGGAGAAGAGCACCTCGTTTGTAATCCGAGTTAACTCGTGTTTAGGACAGCGGGAGACATTTTGACATCGAGTTAACTCGTGTTTCGGACAGCGAGAGACATTTTGACATCCAAGTTAACCGATGTTTAGGATAGCACGAGACATGCCGACATCCGAGTTAACTCATGTTTATGTCAGCGGGAGGCATGTTAACATCCGAGTTAACTCGTGTTTAGGACAGCGGGAGACATGTTGACATCCGAGTCAACTCGTGTTTAGGACAACGAGAGACAGTATGTATGAAACTACTACAGACCACCAGACGGCATCTAGATTTCTAAAGTGCATCACACTAATGCAGTTAGTGGAAGAGAGAACTATCCTTACGATTACTAATACAGTAATTACTCAAATATAGGAGAAAGTTTGGAAAGAAGTGGGAGAAGCATTGCATGAAGAATGTTACTATTGCGAATCGAAGCTACTTTTCGTTAATGGAATTGCCAGCTGTAGTAACCTGATCTGCTCGTGAGAGGGAGTCCCCCTAACGTTGGCGAAGAAAATACCCATTTCTTCAGCTAACCTGAAGAGTTATTCGGTGTTGTTGATACGGGTCCAATCTCTGATGTTTCAGAGCCATCACAACGGTGGTCTACCAGCTCCTCGTTTGACTTCTATCTTGCCTTGCAATATCAGGAGTAGTACACTGGCTCTACAACCAGATACTCCACCGAGCTCCAGTTGCCGAGATACACCAGCGAGCCCTCGACTCAGGGGCTCACAAAGTTCCGGAAGTTCCAAAGACTCCAGTTTCAAGACCATTACTATGGATCCAGAAGGCTTCACCATTGTGACCTACAGGATGTCTAACAGAAGGGACCACCAAACCGCTAGTCCTGTCCCTACCAGGACTCCAACAAATACGACATTTTACAATCACGTAGACACCACATCTATCCTATCTGCCCCTGCAGCACCCACTTCACCCTCATCAACCCAATCAATGAAGCTCCCTGAAGACAGTCCTCTGGTCAGAAAGCTCAGACTGCCAATTTTGCCAGTCTACGTCAAGGATATGAACCAGTTCACGGCGCTCCTTGCCGACAACCACATTGATTACAGACTGAATGTCCCACACGACGGAGTTCGAGTGGACAGAAGGACTAAATTGGACTGCGAGACGCTGGCTTAAGTAGTGGGGGCCTACAAGTGTTAGTATCACACCCGAAAAATACGCGACAAGCGCTACCATAAGGAAGTTATTCGAGGGCTGCATTACACCCAAGACTCTGAGCGTGTCAAACTAGACCTCACGTCCCACAGTTATGACATAACCTCCATCAGCCAGCTGAACTCACAGAGATCAACACAGCAGTTACCACGTTTCCTGGACAAGTTTAATGGGACTAATGCACATAAAAGTTCAGTTTATGAGATAACTTACTTGGCTAACACTCCCGTTACCCTAGAGATGTACCACGGGTCGCAGAGCCCAGTACAATTTTACGCTGTCGAGGTTCGGTCATGTTTCTACTGGTTGCCAGTTTAACCAGAAGTGCGTGATCTGCTCTGAAGACCACAAAGCTGGAGCTTGTCCTAGATGCGGGCGTGAGGATTTTAAGTCTACTTGCGCCAACTGTGGCAAGCAGCACACAGCGAGCCACAAAGTGCGCGAGATTTACCTCAGGATTCTAGAGGCTCCCTTCTTCTAAAAAAGGCGACCCTCCCCACACACACACCTCCATAAGAAACCCGGGCCACATGAAGAACGGTACCTCATTCGCCCACGCAGTGGGACTGAACCCTGAACTTCCGTAACAGAACACTTCCACCATTCTCCCAACAGCCTCCCAACCCAACCTGCTGCAGGAGAACTTCCCCTCCTTCACCACTCTCATCAAGCCGATACAACCTCTACCATGATCTTCAGCTACTCCTGCAAAAGAATTCTTCGAACCCCTGAAAATCCTGCAGGACCCAAAACTTAGGGAGGTCATTTCCCTTCTCCATCGTCTACACTATGTTTCCTAGAAAGCGGATATGATAGGGATTCTTTGTAATGCAGTCCTTGAATGGATCGGTTGCAGGACGGCAACAGTTAAGTATCCTCGTCTGGAAGGCCGATTCTCTACTTCATAACACAGACGAGCATGGTGAGCGAGCCCGCACATACACCACGCATACATTATCTTAGTTGGGGAAATTCAACTTGAACCTCACTTACGCCTATACTTACAAAATTACATTCTGTACTGTGCCCGTATTAGTCTAGTCGGAGAACAAGAGACACCCCAGAGGTGCTCAGTTGGACAGGATATTACTGACTGAATAAATACAAATGGCAGGATTAAACATTAGGTTCGGAAATAACCTAATAATATTAATATTATAACATTGTTTATTCAAAATAAAATAAAAACTTTTGCCATCCTGATTATCTGTGATTATGGGAAATGATCGCTACGTTAAATTACTGATAATTCTTGAAGTGACATAAAAATAAATTCAAGCAAATGGGGTGGTACACGTGACTTATTTGCCCTGCGATTCTAACAGAGTGATTTCTGTATAACATGTTTCATTTGTTAATCGTATAATTTAATAATATGAAATGTTTGAATCTTGAAAAATGAGAATGATGTATCAAACTCCTCGAACAATCTGAAAAATACATTAAATTTTAATGGAGTGTATGAAATATAAACTATTCAAAATTTACAAAGTCTACTTCTTCTCATATCGAAATGTTAGTGAAGTTATGTTCTTTAAATATTCATTATCATTGAATGTATCTTGAAAGTGCTTTTAAATTAATTAAAATTAACTCGAGACGTCGAGTATGTCTGCTCAAAGTTATTCTCACTTATCTCCTCGTGAGAACTAAGATCTAACGTTATCGTTACGTGGTCATCTATAAAGAATCGAAATTATTAATACTCAAAACCATTTAAATCAAAATAATTTATCGAAGTTGGGATGCTGTCAACATTGTAAATTAAATGCAACTAAAATGTCACAGATTATTCCCTCTGTTAACACAACACATCCATCTGAAATACACAAGACATAAATTTAACTAGAAAATCTGACTAATTCTACCAACTATTTACAGGAAAAATTCTAAAGAAGAAATATTTACAATATTTTCATCACGTCCATGTACAAATTAACATTATCACTCTCCATTAGATTGATTCTGAAGTATCATTGAAAATGTGAAGTCTCCACGTGAGTACGAATTCGAGCGATAAAAGTGACCTCGCCTGGTATCGAACTACAGTCTGTTCTGGATATTTATTCGAGAACCTACATCCAAATTTAATGCTTTTCCAGTAAGATTCACACAAACATTTGAGTTTTTGAATGAATGATTTCCTTAAGTTATTCCTAAATATTAAGACAGAATTCTGGAATACATCTATCGACATATACTTATTATTATCATCAACAGAAGACTTTATCAAAGTGACTACAATTTATATATTCTCGAAGAACCATTATCTATTTCCTTCCGTGATCAATATCATGCATTAAAAATATCATCGCACAAACACGTCACAATTTACTATCAGAAGACTCATATCACATGTACTAATTCACCATAAATTCAGAGTACAACAACAACCTTTTAACGATGACTAATCTTCTCCACAACTGTATATCACAAAATGTGTAGTCAGAAAATTACGTGAGAACATGTTATCGTCCGAGAAACAAGTCTTACTCCCATTAACTTAGACTCGATGAAATATACCATTAAGAACTATATATCTCTACTCACGTACTCCTAATAACTCCATGATCTCATTCCGGAATTACATCCTGATGACATACTGAAATTTCCAGGAGGTGCGAATGTATATATCACGGAAAATCGAAAAATATAGAGAAAATGTTATCTCAATAAATTCCTACGACACAGATTAACTCACTAATGCAATGAAATTCGTTAAATAAGAAAAGATGGTTACGATAACACATGATTAACTTCAGCTGATCTATCATATCAGAACTCAGTAACACGTGGTTAGGAATATGAATCAATCCTCACTCACTACTTTAAAAATATAAAATCTGTAGTTAAAATTAACCCTACTTGATGAAATAGAATGAGTAGTCAAATTCAGAGTTTAGACTGTATAACTCGGGGTTAAGGTTTAACCCACCTGGATGAAACCAGCCCTGAGAGGGGTAACTCACTTGTCTGTCATACTGGAAGCAAAAGTTGCAACCATGGCGTTCCAATTGGAGTTGACTTTGCTTCCTTTTACACTTGCAAAGTTCCTCAAATTTATTTTTCCAATCCTGCCTCTTTCTCTCTCGCGCTCTCTGTTAACTCTTCCTAGACAGATGATACTGGATTTACGTCGCTTACTGACACTTTTAGTTTCGTACCCTTCTTGACCTTTTCCTTTCTTTGGAAGATACGCTCATAATTCGAAGTGTCGGTTCTCTTCCGTCATTGACTGTATTTCTCCAGGCGTAAAATTTGAGAACGAGCCAAAAATCGAACCCAGGACCAAAAAATAGGAGGAAGGGATTCTAGCCCTACTTTACTTCATAAACCACACCAATGTTAATCCATATGTTAAATCGATGGATCGTGAGGGTCAGGCCACTCTTTCACCATGAACAAGTTATTGTTCAGAATATTATCTAAAACCATTAGCTGAGGGGTGTTTGTTCAAAAGGTGCTAATTCCACCTTAAGAAAGTTGTGGGAAGAGCGCAAGGAACGTACAAAAAAGGCACATTCGACGTACCCATGATCGGGTTTAGAACTTTTAAGGAATTACATCTTTCTGGTCGATTGCTCAATAATATTCAACTATTGTAATGCATGGGGACAAAATACTGATTTATTACTTCGAAGTGGAAATATCAACTTTTTAACAGACACTAATCAGTTGTCATGGTGGAGGTGATCATGATTTAAGAGGGAGTACAACTAACCAACCACCTTAACACCAATAAGAAATGAAAATGGAAAAGTTTCCATCCTTTGAAAAATGAAGGTATTGTTGAAAGAAAGGAAAGATCCACGAAGGGCGTGAAAATGGAAGACCTCGCAAATTAAACGCTGCCTGAACCTGAAGAAACAAGGGGATAACCGAAATTGTTTTTATGGGCTTCGACCAGCAAAGGTGACTCCTTTGCCATTTTAGTGTTATTTCAAGTCCGGGTTTATTGTATCTCGTATTGAACAGCTGAGGCTGAAAGAAAGCACTTCTAGGACTTAGACTAGACTTACAGTAACGTACGTAGACAATTTGAAAATAGAACCTGGGACTCAGTTAAGAGGCAGATTCTCTACCTTTACTGTACAGATCTAGCATTCTTTCTTCTTCACATAAACATGAAAAAGAAGTTCATTACATTGATCAAGGGTGAAGTCAGATCTCGAGTCTGCCAAAAGTAAGCCATCTTTCGGAATATTTTGTGTCCACCTGCTGGCAATGTGGTGATAATCGTGGTATTTTTAACTTACAAGTCTTATATTCCAGAAAAATGTTCTCCCTTTTTATTTATTTCTCTTCCTCAAAATTCGAAAGTACGTCTTTAAAAGTTCATTTTACTTTTTCCTCTTTTTATGTAGTTCACTTTAAGTATTTTACTTCGTTGTTTATGATCTTAAAATGCAATGTCTACTTCCACAATAAAATAAATTATGTTCCCACTATGCATATGCAACATTTAAACAAGAAGAGGATTCTCCTATACCCATACTCTACCGATTTACCACAAGTTACTGTGAACTGTTTCACAAAGCATGTCTGTGATATTGCCATCACTTGGCTGATATTAGTTTCTAACACACAGCTCTTACACGTAGCGTACTCCACATAACTCGATAATATAGTCACCTTCTTCACGTGTTGCTTAGTCCAGTACACATTTCAAGAAATATGCTGGCTCACATTCCAATAACCGAACGGGAAGTAGGTGCTATAATTATTTCCCTTATTGATTTCTAGTTGTGTTACCCGCCATGGACGGTATAGGAGGTATTACATCATAAATGAGATGCTCTACAAAGAGTGGTATAAGTCACATGAACACACGTGTTGGAGATGAGGTTACAAAGTTGTGCAACGAATTAAATGCCTGGATTAATGTAAGTAAATTTTTTTATTAAATATATTTTTCACACCTTAATTTTATACTACAAGGCTCGATAATCGTTTAATCAGTTACATCATCTAAGTAAAATCATACCACTTTATCAGTAAAACAATTGGTGATACAGGTGCGAAAGCAAAATACTTAAAAGTTATAAGAGCTTCGAACAATCACTCACTGTTTGGGAGCAGTAATATTCATTAACTAGATCCTCACCGAATAATCTCATATTGTGACGTCTCTCATTCTCACCTTGTCTCGTACTCTGCCCTTCAGGCTGCGCCCCTTATACATTTTGTTGTGGAACTTAAAGACGGGTTTCCCGAATAAAGCAAATTATTTTAAAATCCATAAGGTATTGGGGAAATCAGAGACAGAAGTTCCTGTAGGTTTTCCTATTTTGATTCGTAGGAAAAGATGGTTTCCCCTGGTTTCCCATTTTTGCACGAGGCAAATACTGGAGCTGTGTCTTAATCAAGTCGATGGCCACTTCCTCCGTTAATTGAAGGGTAGGCAGAAAGAAAGTATAACGGGAAAAAATGGTTTGAAATAAGCAAAGTCCGAATGTTAGGAAACTAAATTAATGAAGACGTGATGAATGAATTATAGGAAGTCTTTAGAGCAGTAGGAACTTTTTAAATAGGTGGTGTAATGGCTTTGAGAGTTCGACATTATAACTGATCAGGTGACACTCAAGATCGAATCTTGTTTTTCCAAATATGGCTCAGTCACTCTGAATTGGTATTCTTTCATTTCCACGATCTACCATACAACTGTTCTTCCCAGAACATGGGAAGGAAAGGAGCTGCCTGGCCAAGGCGGTAAAGGCGTGCTCGGCTCGCCCGGAAGGACGTGGGTTCGATTCCCCGTCAGGAAGTCGTAAAATTTAGAAAAAGATTTCCACTTCCGAAGGTGCACATGGCCCTGAGGTTCACTCAGCCTACATCAAAAATGAGTACCAGGTTAATTCCTGGGGCAAAAGGCGGCTGGGCGTAGAGCTAACCACTCTACCCCATCAAGTGCTGAGGTTACGGATAGTGAAAGCCATTACCTTCCACTCCTCCAAGGGCCTTCATGGCCTATATGGAGATGACTTTGCTTGCTTTTTTACATGGGCAGGAAAGTATAAACTTAAAATAGGAAGTCTTGGCAAAATATTGAATTCTTGCAAAAACAAATCTCTCTTCCTCTCTCCCTCGCTGTATATGTCACGGTTGCACAATATAGACATGGAATTCGCACACGATGAGCTAAATTATCAACGATAAAGGTAATATTGGCATTTTACAACTAATTCAAGGGAGAAAAATGCGTCTGTCCATTGAATTCAATTATTGCAGAAGTAACAAAAGAACTATACGTAGGTTTCTCACTAAATTTCGATTTGAGAAGGCATTGGTATATGACAGTCATATAAAAGATAAAACCCAACTGACAGTGTGCGATAAATTCGTTACTCTACACAGAACACATCCGTAAGCAGTGAAAAATCACCATTCAAATTGAAAATAATTCAAAGTCAATCTAATTCAAAACAAGACAAATAAATATAAATTATTCTTGGGAAGATGGGGAAAAACTAGATCAAGTAAAGGAATTCAAATGTTTAGGATGTCTGATAACATCTGACGGAAAATGTATATGAGAGAAATGAACCCCCGGATTGCACAGGCGAAGGGAGCTTGCTCAAAAAAGATAAAAGAAGTCTCTACTAACACCTAAGACCATCTGCGTGAAGGTACGAAAACACTTCGTGAAAAGATTTGTATGGAGTGTTGTAAGCTATGGCTTAGATATATGGACCCTGCGAAAAGTGGAAGTGATGAAACTCAAGGCGTTTGAGATGTGGTGCCGACGCCGACTATTAGGAATAACTTGGACTGTTAGAGTCACAAACGAGAACCTTCTCAAAAGAGAGAATGAGACACGTGCCCTTGGTTAAAACATTGAACAAAAGAAGAAATAGCTTCGTTTGCCACTTGCTTCGTCATTCTGACTGGTGCACCACACTGTTCGAAGGGAAAATTGAAGGTAGAAGGAACAAAGCAAGACATAGAGTGCAATTTATAGACATCCTTAAAGGCAAGCACACCTGTCGCCACTTTGAACTACTGGCCAAAGAACGGAAAAGTTTGGAGACATTGAAGTTACCCACCAACCTTAGGGTTGAGGAGAATAAGAATAAGATTCTTGGGAGAAGGGGATGATGGACAGAGGTACTGCTAAAAAGTTTTGCGTGCCGAAATTATATTTTGATGAAAATTCGAACCCATTGAAATGTCCAAACAATTTGTATTAATGAAATATAAAATACATTACATTTTGAAACCTTCACGGCATCGTCAGGAGCATGTCATAATATACTGTGAATATAATATGCCGTTTCCCGCGCCATTCTATGATAAATAGTGTTATAATTAGCATGTATTGCCCGATACGGGGCACGAGTGGCTGTCTGCTTGCTGGCGAGACTAGGGTCTCATTACGCGCACTTAGAGAAAACAGGTCTTGCGCCGGCCAGTAAATGAAAAACGCTCTTTTCCTGTGGGAGAGAGGAAAGAAGAGGCAAGCGGCACGTAATCCGAAATTCAGGTCAAAGGGAGGTGCTTACCAAGTTGTGTCAACCCGTGAAACAGTAAACCTCCGGGAGTTTCCCTGCAAATCCATTGATGCCAACCAATAGCCTTCGGTTATTATTATTATTATTATTATTATTATTATTATTATTATTATTATTATTATTATTATTAACATTATTATTAATAATAATAATAAAAAAGAGATTCTGAAATTAGGGATCATCAACTACGCATTGTATAAGGGTGCAGCAAATTGCAAACAGATGTCAAGGGTCTGGCCGCGCGATATAAGGCCAGGATTCCCCACGGCAAGGCTTCTCTTACAGAAAAATATCTGATGATGCCTTGGAGATTGTGATTAAATCTACTCTGCGATCAGAATGAAATTTGATCAGTGGGAAGGAGAATGTTTGAGCTATCATTTGATACCTGAACCAATGTTGAGAAGCACGTATTAGCGGACCGATGTTTGAGAAATGGGTGTTGCCTGCCCCTTCTACCAGCGCCAGCTCACTTCTTGTATAAAAGAAATCGCTCTTGAAGCCAGTTATCCTGTCTTATCCAGTATTTATCCAGTCTTCATACAGTGTTTATCTAGTTTCTACTCGGTGTTTATCCAGTTCTTGGTGTAGTCTTTGTTAAGTGGTATACGCAGTCTTCATTCAGTGCAGTCTTAATGCAGTGTATTCGTCATAACGGTGTGGTGTGCATATATATATGTACACAGTTATCCGTGAGGCACGGTGTTAATTATCGACCTGCATAAATGAATTATTCAAGTGCTACGGAGTGGTGAATTATTCACTCATTGTGAAGTTTAATGGCGTGTGTTAAAACCACGCAACTCTAGTGAAGCAGATATTATTCGCCTACATTGAACAGTGTGGCAAGTCGGCGACATTTATTTATGTACGGATGGACGCGTACATAACGTAATTAGGGCATGGTCAGACAGAGAAAGTGAAGTGCCGTAGAGATATGTATAACGTCAAGACGATAGAGTCGGAAAATAAACTTGATGGAAGAAATAGCGGCTTATATGTTCTAATAATAATAAGACGGGCAGCGTCTGCTAAATACCGTAACAACACAGTGAGTAACATGTCCTACGCGTATTAAGTGCCTTGAATTAGCAAATATAAGATAATAATAATAATGTTATTTGCTTTACGTCCCACTAACTACTTTTAAGGTCCTCGGAGACGCCGAGGTGCCGGAATTTAGTCCCGCAGGAGTTATTTTACGTGCCAGTAAATCTACCGACACGGGGCTGTCGTATTTGAGCACCTTTAAATACCACCGGTCTGAGCCAGGATCGAACCTGCCAAGTTGGGGTTAGAAGGCCAGCGCCTTAACCGTCTGAGCCACTCAGCCCGGCAAATATAAGATCATTAACAATCAGAGTATTATACTTTGTGTATCCAGAGGCAGTGCAGGTGAATGTGTGATGCTTCAGTATTTAGCTGAGTGTTATTAATTGTATATGCTAATGAGAGGAATAGGAAACGAGCTACAGGACAATATCGTTACTGGGCTAGTACACTCGAGCCTATGAATGATTCTAGTCGCATCGAGTTATAGCACGTGACATATAATTAACATAGCTGTAACAAAGTCATTTCCTCATTTGCATATGTGAACGAGCGAGATCGTCAGGTCCAGGAAATCTACAAGCTGTTTGCCTGTGTCCCAGCGCGTAAGGGAACTTCTAGACCATCCGACGCCAGGTGAAGATCCGGACAGCATGAACGTGACCCGGAAGAAGACGAACCCAGGATCCCACTCTACTGATCACAATGCTGCAGCGATAAGTACACTTCAATATTTTTCACCCGAAATTCATATTATCCCTTGTAAATAGATAAATTTATGCATGTAAATAAATTGTAGTATAGGTAGCTGTCACGAGCTGTTTCAGAGGGATTGTAATTTCCTCGTTTAATATTTTATAGGGGATTTTTCTTCTCTGGTTGGGAAACCAGAAATTTTAGTTTACCGTGGGAAAACTAATGCATGGCGTAGTTATAAGATCCTAGAATTGATTAAGTGTGAAGTATCGTAATGATTGTTATCAGATACCAACGATTTACATGTTGTTATGAATCGTCAGAATGTTCTTCAATTATCTCTTTATACTCCATACGTAATGTAGGAGATTCCCCAGACTATAGTTTTAAGACTGCTGATCAAGATGTTGGAGACATGACAACGGGGTGTGAACATGTGATATTTAGATTACGAGTGTTACAGTTAATTTGAATTTCCCGAAGGATAGAAGGATGTGCATGTGTTTGAGATATCGGGATGTGAGCAGTGGTCAGCTTGCGTGTCAGAGTCCGGCAGGCTGAATCGTAAATATAAATGTGAGTCTCCCGAGTGAATTTGTTATTTGCGAACTGTCATTCCGCACCGATGATAATGATAATGAGGCTGAAGGAAAGCCTCGATTATGATATTGAGGCTGATAAAGGCCGGATGATTAAAGAAAGAGGGATATTCTTCCATAATAATAATAATAGTATGGAAACTGCTGTTATATTTAAGGGATGCCAGTGAAAGTGTCCACCAGCTGGGAGAGCCGTGAAGGATTTATGGTCTCTTGTCTGAGAAAGGGGTGACTGGTAGAAGTTTGTCTCGCCGCTACTTGGAACTTGGACTGATCACGATATAACATTCACCTGCAAAATCATAGATTACCACCGTCGTGATTGAATCAATATTTCAAGAGATGAATTAATTCCTCCCAAGTTTTCCTCTTTATTTAATTAAATCGGTGTAGGAATTTTTATGACATGCGCCCCGAAGTCTGAGAAACGTGGGTTCGATTCCATTCGACAGTGACGACCACAGTCATTGTTATTGATCATGGAGGGATCATACCTTCCATACGTCTTTGTATATGTAAAATGTACTGTTCTGTGTGTTTCTCTTTCAGATAAGTGTTATTGTCCATGTTGTACATTGTGTTCTGGTATTGTTTGTCGAATGTGTTGTCCCACAGGGAACAAGGTTGTTTGGAATTTGTCTTGTCAAATAGTATTTATTAAAATCGTGGTGAAACATGCGTGTGCGACAGTTTGATGATTTCTAAGTAATATTCAGATAGGGTTTAGTAGGCTAATGTTGTGATATGACTTTCAAGTATCTCGAAGTGTGCTTATCGTAGCTTTGTTTAACGCCTCAATCACAATGATATCATGATACCATGAACTATGAATTTGCAAAATATGAATTCATGATACAGAAGGAATGTATAGTTGCGAGATGTGCCTTTTTATTATGTGTATTTGTTCATTAATTAATGTGTAATTGTATGATGAGTGTTATCAAGTGTTAATTAATTATAAGAGGGAGGCCTCTTCGGTGTTATAAGGTTATAAGATACAAAATGCGATTCAGAAAGGACTAATAGATCCTGAATTTCCGACCTTAAATCCGACATATCTTTTTCAGTGTAAATTTATATGGCACATCTTTCCGTATAGATTTTATGTGTGTTTTCTTAGTTTCATTAAAGATTGTATTTGAAAGTATGGAACACCCTTCTTCCAATTTAGTAGTGAAGTTGTATTCCTCTTATATTTAGACTCTCCTACTTTATTGATATTTAATTTAGTGTCCACCTTTACGGACAGACCATCAGCCCGTTTACTCTCGAGCTCAGTCGCGGATACTACGAAGTAGGAGTGATGGGACTTCGATGCCGGGGTTGTTTCCGAAGATCTCATCTAACACATTGCATTAAGCCACCGTTCTTATGAATTCGAATCATTAATTATGCACTTGAGCTCTGGACATGTGCAATTTCTGTATCCACCATGGGATGAAAATAGGTTATGAATTCGTAGAGCGCACAAGAAACAATCACCTCACTAAACACTTAAAATAAATGCTGAATGAAGTTATATAATTTCACACACATAATGTAATAGTAGAACGGACTGTATTTATGAAAATCAACTGTTCACTGTTGTGAAAACCAATACTAATGCCGACGAAACAAGATGCTACTCCATCTTGATAACAATGTATTCAAAGAATAATAGAACTGAAAATTAATTTTAATAACTACACGTTAATAATTCTCTAGTAATCTGTCACTGAATATAATCCATAATATTAATTCACAGAAGTGAAACGAACGCTACACAGAGACGCTATGCAGTCAAATGTATCAGATTTTTAGTTTACTTCTCTATGGTTGGTCTGGCACCATCAGCTGATTTCAACGCACCAGAGCTTATCTCGTCAATCATGGTTGGTGCTGGATGGGAGTTTACAAACATAAAAGCGTTAAGAGAAAAAATGAAAAAGTATATTTTATGTAATACACCTATGAAAGTGGCACACCTTCTTAAAAACTTTAAAGAAACGAGATATATCAGAGAGAAATATATAGAAGGGATAGAGGGAGGTAAAATTGAAACTGAACCTGAACTTTACACGCTTGCTAAGCTATTACATAAAGAATGGAAGAAAGCAGGATGAAGAGAAAAATTATATAACATTATCAGAGGAGTATGGGGAAAAATCTAAAAGAAAAAGAGAGAAAATTACACGAAGTTAAGGAAGAGGTATTCTGGACCGGATAACTCAGTTAAATTCCGGGAAATACCTCAGAAAGCTAATGTGTCTAACTTCAAAAATATGTCTATAACGTTCATAGAATAGGCGCTGTTGCAATAAATTACAATTGAATCATGTTTTGTGACAGTTTGTTAGTTGGAATAAATTTGTTATTTTAATACTAACAAAACTAGGTACATGTGATTGCGATGGGCGGATGCTCTATCCCCTAGTTGGTGATTCATCCATGACTGGGGGAGGAGAAGTGGTTGGGGGAGCTCTGTTCGTTGTCTTCGTTCATTGCTATATAGCAAGTATCATGAACGCTATAACTTGTTTAAGGTCTAGGAAGTGCCTCAGAAAGCTAAGGTTTTCCAATTTACAAATATACCTAAATAATGTTCATGGCATAGTGAAATGGAATATTGGAAATTGTAATTTAATCATGTTTTTTGACAGCTTGTTAACTGGAATATGTTTAGTACTTTCTAAAACTAACAAAACTACTTGCATGTGATTGCTATCGGCTGATGCTCTTTCCCTCATTTGGAGGTCATCCATTACTGTGAGGGGGGAGGGGGATTCTGCTCATTGCTTTCGTCTATTCATGTACAGAGTGTCCCAGGAGGAATGGTCAATATTCAGGGATATGAGAGGAACGATCATTTGAAGCAAACAAAACATATGTACATATACCCTATTCCGAATAATTTCAACGATAGAAATTTAATGTACATTTATTTTTTGGCTAGTGGCGCGCTTGTATGTGTCTTACCCACCCAACCCCTTTGACGTTTTGAAATGGGTACACGTTTTCCGCATGCAATGTTCGCCATACACGTGTTCGTGAGACATGATACGTGTAGAAACTCGCCGTGTGTTGGTCGTAGGACTACGTTGCACCATTTCTACAATTTGTTGCTGTTCCTGCAAAAGTTGTTGAACTACACGTTCAGAAGAAAAATGGGAAATTGAAAGAATACATCTTTGACGCATTGTGCTGAAAACTCTGGTAAACACTCTACGAACAGGAATTCGACTTGTCAGAAAGCGCCGACGATGTTCCTCGACATCACCACCACAGCAGAAGCCTTAAGCATACAGCATATCTGAATATTCTTCATTAGTGTAGATGTGTAGCATTTTAACCAGCGCGTGTACAAACAGAGTTAACACAAGCTTATCTCTGATACACTCTCAATCCCTCGCACTACTTCGCTCACAACACACCTCCTCGTTCAACGGGCTGGTTTAATGGCAGAAAGACTTCCCGAGCAAAGAGGTTGAAAGCAAAGAGGTAAGTTAGGCTAGAATAAAACGTCAAAGAGGTTGGATGGATAAGACATATACTAGTCCAGAAACAAATGTACATTATATGTGTTCTAACTCGGAAAACATTCGTAATAGGGTACATGCCCATATGAAACGTTTTGCTTCATTTGATCGTTCCTGTCTTATCCCTGAATATTTACCATTCATCCTGGCACACCCCGTATAGTAAGAACATATAGGAGGAGGTATCCTGGACTCTAGAACTTGGTTAAATTCTAGGAAATACCTCAGAGGGCTAAAGTTATGTAACCTTTAAGATAAATCTAATTAATATTTATTGGATACGTATAATGTATTTTAAACCTTTCCTGTAACATTTCGCTAATTGGAATATATTTGGTATTTTGTACTACTATCAAATACTAACTCCGTGTTATAATTATGATTAAAATAAACAAATACTCTTTCATCAGTTGGTGGTCATCCGTGACTGGGGGAGAAGAGCATTTATTTATTTATTTATTTATTTTATTCGTCATCCATGACGTCGTTAGAGTGAGCGTCACTCCTTTGTTTCTGAGCAGTAAAACAAAGAAATTTACTCTTAGAGTTATGATGGTGTTAGTCTCTGTTTGGAATGTTAATTTTGTTTCTTCAAATATCCATAATTTACCTAAACTCAGATTAACTTGGATTTAGGAAACGTTGTGCTCCTTACTTTCAGCCGGTACCATAAATATTCTGTTATAAAGATTAGAAATGCAGTAAAAACTCCAATGAAGAGTAAATAAAATGCAGACTGCAGATGATCTAGCGTCAGAACAACCACTCTTTTCTCCTCGTCCTCGTCCTCCCCCTCTCCGCCTTTCTCTTTATTTTCTTGGCGTCGTTTCTTCCTTTGCTCAGAAGCCGTTGTAGACTTTAGATCATCCCACCACTTTACCAAGAGGCCCCCTTCCAAAACTCTTGTTATAATGCTGTTAAATCGATCTAGTAATAGACTGCCTTTGGTTAGAATCATGCGTATGTACGTCACATTGACGTCGCTTGGAAGGGGCTTAATTAACTCTTTACCATTCTCTGCATAGGATGTTTCCTTCATGAACTCCCCGTAATCCCTTACTGTCAGGAATGCGATATTCCCGTCATAAGCAACTCTCTTCAGACATTCTTTATAGGCAGTGCAAATCACAAGTTTCTGCAAAACTGGGGTATACTGACCATCGTTCATATTTGTCAAAAAATTATGAACAAGAGGTGTGGCTTGAAGTTCTAAGTTCGAGTCTAGAAGATCTTGCAGATTGATGATAGGATTCTCATATCCGTTACGTGATAGAACTACGATGAGCATGGACTGATAAGCGGTGTTGACCTACAAGAATACAATAACATGAGGGAATCGTTTCATAGCTCATGGACTAAAATCACTGAGTGAGACGGTTGCGCGGTTCGGGTCATGTGATTGTGAGTTTGCATTCGGGAGATAGAGGGTTCCAACCCCACCTTCGGTAACACCGAAGATGGTATTCCATGATTTCCTATTCTCACACCAAACAAATGTTGGAGGTGTATTTCAATTAAGGCCATGGCTGCTTCCTTCCCGATCCTAGCCTTTTATCATCCACCCTTGCATCACTGAAAAATCTTCGTTGGGACACCAAATTCTGTCAGAAATTAAATCAATACACGGAAGGACAAGCATGCGCTGTTAGATAGTGTATTAATTTTATTCTTTCTTGACCGTTCGGTGTCTCCTAGCAAGAAGGGATTTCTTTTTTTCTGCTAGTGACGTGATGTTGAAACAAGCTCAAGCAGGTGATACGCAAGGGCTTTGACTCGGAAGATAGAGACTGTGGCCTTAATTATGGTACAGTCCCAGCATTTGCCTAGTGTCAAAATAGATCACAGATAACCATACTCAGGGCTGCCAATAAGGGGGTTTGAACCCACCGCTCCCCGAATGCAAACTAATAGCAGCATGACTCGGACTGCGAAGCCAGCTCGAAATTATATAAAACAAGTTGATTTTTAGTTATTGTGGAACAAATTCAGAATACAATGAGGTGGAAATGAGGTAAGGTCTCACTAACCAAATTTAAACAGCTAACCTAACCCAGCCTAGTTGTAACATAAAAATAATTGTCAAAAATGTCTTAAATCAAATATTCATGATACTGTACGTGTATTTATATACTAAATATGTTGAGTAGTCTTTCCGAAGGCTGGCTTGATTCCTCAACAGCTCCAGCATCAGCTTTCATAGAAGGCCTAGGTGGCACTGAAGCAGCGTACCGGGGAATAAGGAGTGAGGTAGTGTTCTGTTGCTTTCTTCACCGAGCCAGATTCTGAGAATCCCACTGAAATGCACGCACCAGTAGACACTGTGTGTGACATCTTCACACCATTCATAACAGAGACGGGCAGCGTAAAAAGTGGCATTCATAATACCACTCATACCTCAGTCACTTTCATATTGTCAAAGCCAAGAATAGGACTGAGGCAAGTCAATGAAGAACATTTGTTTTAGCACATACCAGAAGACATTGAAATTAGGTCCCGGATTGAACAGGAAAGGACTGAATTCAAGAGAATGTGCAAACTTCTCTGTAACAGGTACTTTAAGATCAATCTACGTCTATGTTTACTTCTGTGTTATGTATTTTCTGTCTTAATTTATGGTGCCGAGACTTGGACCCTAACGGAGAACACCACCAAAAAACTTCGATGCTTTGAGATGCGGTGCTACGGATGCCTGCTCAGAAAATCCTGGGTTGACAGAATACGTAACACTGAAGTATTCCACCGTATGAAAAATGAGGTACATGTCATGCAAAACATCCAAAAGAAGAAACTTGAGTACCCCCACTCTTTTCCGAGTTGCTGAGAACAAGAAACAGATTGCCCTGATGACAGCCGATATCCTATGAGGAAATAGTACATTAGGAAGAAGAAGACATATTGCACTACATCTCGCCAGCAAAGGTAAAACACTAGAGTCTAGTTATTGAGAATAGTAATGTAGGCTTATTTATTATTTTAAATACCATACAGAACATTCTTGTCGCTCACTGTTATTATATAAATTCATAGTACTGAGGAATGCTGAGATGAAATGCCAATTCGCATCAAATTTATTTTTCTAATTTTGTCAAAATCAAGTCACCTTATGTAGGATTACCATGGTTGATTCTTACCCACAGGAATCAAGTTCCGTTTCCGACCAGCTAAATGATTTTAATTCTTAATTTAGGTCTAGAATACATTTTACTTAGCTTCGTGAGATGAAATGAGGAACTCTTCGCTTTGAGAGGCAGTGGATCCAGTCTCAAAAGCGAAGTAGTAGACTAAGGAGCGCACGGCATTCGAATATTTCCAGATCATTAAGTTGGCCAACAGGCATCTTTTCAAGTCGAGTCACTTAATGGGCTTTTTGTGCCATCAAAATTATCAACTTCAGTGGTTAATCTGACTTCATCGTGTGAGCATTGAAATTGTCATAACGTGGAATACCTTAGGCTGTAAAGCATTGTGATGAGAAATCAATGCCAGTGCCAAGTTTCTGTATTCTGTATTCTAGGTCTGACATCTATTTATTTCTCTATGTCTGACTGAAAACTTCGTTCCATGAAGAATTCATTTCACAGGACTTACCTGTACATGCATACAGTGGATCTCTGTGTGTTAGGAACATCGCATACAGATCCATCTATAATATTTCTCATTTAAGAACAATAATACTTGATAACGGACTCTCCCTGGCCTGTTTGTAATATAAAAATACCTACAAAGATCCATCTGATTTTCACGACGGTCAAATATGTCAAGAATTCGATATATTCGTATCTTAACGATCACCTTCATTATCTAATATACCTTAATATATTTGTAACACCATCTCCAGCTTCACGTAACTTACTGTCAAACCTACTTAGGTATTCTGACACTTGGTTATTCTGTGTACCCTTGCAGGAACACCTAATATATTCTGTGAAGTCTAGCGAATTACTGAAATCTAAATTTATTTTATATCTTTATTTCCTTGTTGTATATTTAAAAATAGTAATTTACAGTCCTATACAAGCCACCCGACAAGCGATTGGCTGGTACTTCATACTTCAGCGCTTGTTCAATGCTTGTATGGAAATCGACATGCAGACCACTATCATTTTCTTCCCTATCTTAGTCCATTGAAGTGGCACAGATATCACATCGGAGAGGTTTTAGGATATTCTAGGAAAACTTCGCTCGTTTCTACGCACTTCCTCCTCTCCCCCACCTAACATTTACTGTTATTATTAATAGTTTTAAGCTATTTCAGATTATGAAGGTAATCGGGATGAATTACTGGGAGAAAGGGTTATTTGCAATGTATTCAAAACTGCAGCGACAAAAGTTCACGGCCAAGGAAATGATGCACCTATCCACCAAGAAATTAGTGGGTCTTAAGACCACCAACCCCCACCTTCTCTTTCGGCTTACACAGGGCTGGTTGTAAAGGAAATCAAAGAGGAATTTGGGAAAGCAATCACAATTCAAGGAGAGAAAATAAAAACTCTGAGATTTGCCGATAAAATTGATGTTTTATGGGAGTTTACAGATGATATCCTGAAACTATTTATAGACGCAGTCTTCGGGATAGAGTACTTGGAGGAAATAAATCCGAAATGAACGGAATGCGTTAGAATATACTGTAGTTAGGCGTCGCAGTAAATATTTTATTAGGAAATGAAGTAGGTGAATATTGTTATTTCGGTAGCAGAATAACCAAAACTAACCAAAGGAAGAAGAAAAATGTACGGACTAGCACAAGCAAGAACGGCCTTTATTAAGAAAATAAATTTGCCTTTTCAAACAGAGATACAAGTATGAAGGATAAGTTTTGAATATTTCTATGTGGTTTAGGGATTTAGTGCAAGTGTAACGTGGATAGTAACTAGTATAGATAGAAAGGAGAATAAAAGCTTATGAAAATGTGATGTTACAGAAAAATGTAGATGAGATAGCTAGATAGGATCACAGGTGAAGTGATTCAGATTTGAGTTGTTGAGAGGAGAATAATTCGGAAAAGTATGACCAAAGGAAGAGAGAGACTGGTTGGACACATCTTAACACACCCAGGACTTCTTGAGTTAGTTTTGGAGTAAATCGTGGTAGATGGATGAGATATGAAAACTGTACGTCAGTTCATAAATATGACAAACAGATTGTAGTTAATATAGGATACAGTAGTTACGTGGAAGTGAAAAGGATAGAGTGGTATAGAGAGTTGTATCAAACCTGTCTATGTGGGCTGATAGCCCAAACAACAACAACACCTTCACTGAGAATCTCCACCTTTTAAACGAATCCGAAAATGTCTGCTTACCTGAAGGCTGTAAAATATCCAAATGAAGAAGAAAAATCTGACAACAGGGCTGAGAGGTTGAGTCACAGAGACTCCCAGAACAACAGCTAGAGGAATCATGAAACTTGTGAAAGTTTGTCGATATGCAGTTAGTTCGTCTGATCTCGTCTGCGACCCTAGGATCCACTGTGTAACACTTGCTAGCAAGTAACTCAGCAGCACTAGCAGCCAAAAGTTTGGCTTGAACACTCTTATCAAACTTTTCCAGCGGGCAATTTGCTTCTCCACGGGAACAAACCACGTCAGGGTAAGCCTCATGTAGGAGACGGTGGTGTCTGTGCGAGGAGATTTATCCAGATGTGGAGGAAATGCATCATAAGCAACTTCTACAGTTCCATTAATGACGTCATCGGCCAGGTTGAACCAATCGGGTTTAGATACATCTTTGTAATTGATTCTAAAATTAGCTGCGGCTGATATAGCGTCAATTAAGTTGACTTCTATCCCTTTAACGTACCGCTTAGATACTAAGTTTTCGTTTCCACTGAGTTTGCATGATGGTGAATGAATGTAAATTGGATCGAACACATACGGCACCCAAGTGAAGGTACCAATATCAACCGTGCAACCATGAAGATTCTTAGGGTTTTTGTCTGGAAAGAGATCTGTACCACTTACAAAAGTGTCTCCTTCACATCGATCTATCCATAGAATATTTTCAACATCACCCCCACAATGAGGAGAACTATATGGCATCCACGAGTAGATATCTAGTGTGGATGAAATAATGATGACATTTCCAACTTTCTTTTTCCACATGTGTGAGAGAATGATCTTCATTCTCGCAGAAGTATTGCTATTGGTTACGACTATGACAAACATTGCTCTAGAATTCCAGGCTGAGTGATGTGTGACAGCAGTTATCTGGGATACCATGTCTTTCTCATTCATCATGATGACTATGTAACTGGCTGTTTCTTCCTGAAACAGGGATGTTTTTCGCAGTTTTCGGTTGCCGGAAGACATTACTGGCCACAGTGCTGCGCTGTGAACAACACTATTCAAATTATCTCTCCTAGAATCTGTGTCCTCTTCTTCTTCTTCTTCTTCTTCTGAAATGCTAGTCGATACCAGAATGAGACGATTAGGCGTGAAATATTTGTGCATGATGTGTAACAAGCAGCGATCCATACTTGTTACTGACGGGAGGACCATGGCAAGTTCATTAACCAGAAGAAGGCCGAAGAAATTCATCTGCATTCTCACTGAAAGTATCTGAAATAAAAAATAGCACGTTAGTTAAGTTCATTTTATTATATCTTTGATGGTATTAGTTCAAAAGATAAAGATATTTGAAATGTTATGTTCAAAATACGTGCCAAATTTGAAAGTTGACAAGAAAACTCATCATGGTACCTTGTGTCATGGCTTAATCGGATGTTTGGTAACTATGAAACATAAGACTTTAATTTCTAATTACTTCAGTTACTCTTGACTATTGTCACCCTACGAATGAAACAAAGTAACCGAAGAGGGTATTATATATGTCATAAGAAACCAAACGTAAATAAGAAAGAGTCTGAAAACTTTAAAATTTATTGGTGAATAAAATTTGAGGCTGTATAATGACAGAACTGCATGTTAAGGGTTATTCAGATCCCAAATATCCTAAGACTAGCGAGCTTGAAAATAAACAAGAAGAAACTAGATGTATGGAAAGGTTAAGAATGTTCCCTCGTACATGTAAATAATAAAATGCTAGGGACATATCAGGATCAGTTGGTCAACAATGATATCCAGAAAATATTGAATGTATGTATCTTGGGAGTTGCAATACATTTCCGTAAAGTAAGGGCTTGAATACAAACATATGCATATTAAGAGAATAGGAAACTTTAAAACAGAGGATTGCACAGTTTAAGTGATGAAATGTGAGTTGCGAGCGATGCTGTAGACTCTTCCTAATCCATCCATTGTTTGAACAGAGTGCGTGCCGATTTAGGAGTTCAATCAATCAATCATTACTGATCTGCATTTAGGGCAGTCGCCCAGGTGGCAAATTCCCTATTTGTTGTTTTCCTAGCCTTTTCCTAAATGATTTCAAAGAAATTGGAAATTTATTGAACATCTCTCTTGGTAAGTTATTCCAATCCCTAACTCCCCTTCCTGTAAATGAATATTTGCCCCAGTTTGTCCTCTTGAATTTCAACTTTATCTCCATATTGTGATCTTTCCTACTTTTATAAACGCCATTCAAACTTATTCGTCTACTAATGTCATTCCACGCCATCTCTCCGCTGACAGCCCGGAACATACCACTTAGTCGAGCAGCTCTTCTTCTTTCTCTCAATTCTTCCCAACCCAAACATTGCAACATTTTTGTAACGCTACTCTTTTGTCGGAAATCGCCCAGAACAAATCGAGCTGCTTTTCTTTGGATTTTTTCCAGTTCTTGAATCAGGTAATCCTGGTGAGGGTCCCATACACTGGAACCATACTCTAGTTGGGGTCTTACCAGAGACTTATATGCCCTCTCCTTTACATCCTTACTACAACCCCTAAACACCCACATAACCATGTGCAGAGATCTGTACCCTTTATTTACAATCCCATTTATGTGATTACCCCAATAAAGATCTTTCCTTATATTAACACCTAGATACTTACAATGATCCCCAAAAGGAACTTTCACCCCATCAACGCAGTAATTAAAACTGAGAGGACTTTTACTACTTGTAAAACTCACAACCTGACTTTTAACCCCGTTTATCAACATACCATTGCCTGCTGTCCATCTCACAACATTTTCGAGGTCACGTTGCAGTTGCTCACAATCTTGTAACTTATTTATCACTCTATAGAGAATAACATCATCCGCAAAAAGCCTTACCTCCGATTCCACTCCTTTACTCATATCATTTATATATATAAGAAAACATAAAGGTCCGATAATACTGCCTTGAGGAATTCCCGTCTTAATTATTACAGGGTCAGATAAAGCTTCACCTACTCTGATTCTCTGAGATCTATTTTCTAGAAATATAGCAACCCATTCAGTCACTATTTTGTCTAGTCCAATTGCACTCATTTTTGCCAGTAGTCTCCCATGATCCATCCTATCAAATGCTTTAGACAGGTCATTCGCGATACAGTCCATTTGACCTCCAGAATCCAAGATATCTGCTATATCTTGCTGAAATCCTACAAGTTGAGCTTCAGTGGAATAACCTTTCCTAAAACCGAATTGCCTTCTATCGAACCAGTTATTAATTTCACAAACATGTCTAATATAATCAGAAAGAATGCCTTCCCAAAGCTTACATACAATGCATGTCAAACTTACTGGCCTGTAATTTTCAGCTTTATGTCTATCACCCTTTCCTTTATACACAGGGGCAACTATAGCAACTCTCCATTCATCTGGTATAGCTCCTCCGACCAAATAATAATCAAATAAGTACTTCAGATATGGTACTATATCCCAACCCATTGTCTTTAGTATATCCCCAGAAATCTGATCAATTCCAGTCGCTTTTCTAGTTTTTAACTTTTGTATCTTATTGTAAATGTCATTGTTATCATATGTAAATTTTATTACTTCTTTGGCCTTAGTCTCCTCCTCTATCTCGACATTATCCTTGTAACCAACAATCTTTACATACTGCTGACTGAATACTTCTGCCTTTTGAAGATCCTCACATACACACTCCCCTTGTTCATTAATTATTCCTGGAATGTCCTTCTTGGAACCTGTTTCTGCCTTAAAATACCTATAGATACCCTTCCATTTTTCACTAAAATTCGTATGACTGCCAATTATGCTTGCCATCATATTATCCTTAGCTGCCTTCTTTGCTAGATTCAATTTTCTAGTAAGTTCCTTCAATTTCTCCTTACTTCCACAGCCATTTCTAACTCTATTTCTTTCCAGTCTGCAC
Organism: Anabrus simplex; assembly: GCF_040414725.1. NCBI lineage: Eukaryota > Metazoa > Arthropoda > Insecta > Orthoptera > Tettigoniidae > Anabrus > Anabrus simplex. The sequence goes on from NC_090272.1 coordinate 134,486,672, forward strand.
CTCCTTCTTAGTCTCTTTATTTCTCTATTATAATAAGGTGAGTCTTTACGATTCCTTACCACCCTTAATGGTACAAACCTGTTTTCGCATTCCTCAACAATTTCTTTAAACCCATCCCAGAGTCTGTTTACATTTATATTTACCGTTTTCCACCGATCATAGTTACTTTTTAGAAACTGCCTCATGCCTGCTTTATCAGCCATATGGTACTGCCTAACAGTCCTACTTTTAAGACCTTCCTTTCTATCACATTTATTTTTAACTACCACAAAAACAGCTTCATGATCACTAATACCAAATATTACTTTAGTTTCCCTATAGAGCTCATCTGGTTTTATCAGCACGACATCCAGGATATTTTTCCCTCTGGTTGGTTCCATCATTTTCTGAATCAGCTGTCCTTCCCATATTAACTTATTTGCCATTTGTTGGTCATGCTTCCTGTCGTTCGCATTTCCTTCCCAATTGACATCTGGCAAATTCAGATCTCCCGCTACAATCACATTTCTTTCCATGTCGTTTCCCACATAGCTGACTATCCTATCAAATAATTCCGAATCCGCGTCAGTGCTACCCTTTCCCGATCTGTACACTCCAAATATATCAAGTTGCCTATTATCTTTAGAAATGAGCCTTACACTTAGAATTTCATGTGTCTCATCTTTAACTTTTTCGTACCTTACAAATTCTTCTTTCACCAGAATGAACACTCCGCCTCCCACCCTTCCTATCCTATCTCTACGATGCACACTCCAGTGCCGTGAGAAAATTTCTGCATCCATTATATCATTTCTCAGCCATGATTCAACTCCTATTACAATATCTGGTGAATATATATCTATTAAATTACTTAATTCTATTCCTTTCCTTACAATACTTCTACAGTTCAACACTAACAATTTTATGTCATCCCTACTTGATTTCCAGTTCCCTGTTCCCTTGTCACCGCTCCCTAGGCCATCCCGTTTAAATGAAGGCCATCTGAGCGCAGATCCCTATCTCCTACCCACCCATTTGGATCTAGAAATTTCACTCCCAGTTTCCCACATACCCACTCCATAGTCTGATTTAAATCCCCAATCACCCTCCAGTCAGTATCCCTTCTACACAGTATTCCACTAATAACAATCTCCGCTTTCTTAAACTTCACCCGTGCTGCATTTACCAGATCCCACACATCTCCAACTATGTTGGTACTTATATCAGCTAGCCTTAGGTTGTTGGTACCAACGTGAAGCACTACCACCTTCTCCTTCCCCTCCTCCCTCTCTTCTACTTTCCTCAACATCTGCCTCAACCTAATTCCTGGATAACACTCTACCCTGGTACCCTTTCCTCCACACACTTTCCCCACGTGTCTAACGATGGAATCTCCCATGACCAGAGCCTCAACCCTACCCACCTCGTTTGATCCCCTCCCCTCCTGGTCAGCCCTATCTTTCCTGATAACTGCAGAAGGTACTTCCTCCTCCCTTTTCTCCTTCCCATGACCCTGTTCCACCTGTCTTTTCCTATCATCTACTCTACATTTTCCTTTCCTACCTTTTCCCTTCCTCCTACTTCCACACATCTCAACAACAGTTCCCTGTCCCTCATCTTCCCTCTGTTGTTCTACCTGGAGTGACTCGTACCGATTTTGAGTGCCGGTTATCTGGGGATATCTGAGAAATATAGTTAACTATCTACTGTACTTTATTAAATCTAATATTACAACGTAGCTTTTATGTACGTAATAAACATTTTTCATTGAAATAATTGAGTTTTCCACAGTCAGAACGGAACACGTCCCGTTTTCTGGTTGCCACTAAAAGAATGCTCGAAGGCTTTGCAAGCTTTACGTCGGTAATGCAAGTATCTGGTTATTGTAATTTATACTCAAGGATGATATCCGAAGCTTCATGCTCTCAGCTTCTGCTATCTCCTCTTTTCTATCACTTTCACATGTACTTTCCTGCAAACAATTGAATATTTGAAACTATGATACTGTACTGTAAATGATTCAGCAATTTGCAATAAAATCATTGGCAAAGCACAGCTGTTGATAATGATTCGTAGTAGCAGAAGAGCTCGTCTCTAACTATTCAACGTCATGGCTAGAGTCCGTTCTACTCAGAGGCTGAAAGATTAAAGGCCGAATTAGCGGGTATCTAGTGCATTACTATAAATGAAGAAACGGATGGAAGGCAAAACTCTTCACTCACGTCAGAAACTTTCTGAAATGAATTCCTAGATAACATTCTACCCTGCTTTTTTCCCTCCAAAAACTTTCATAACGTGCCTAACAATAGAGTCCCCGATGACAAGAGTCTCTAGTTCACCCAACTCATCAGATCCCCTGCCTACCTTGTCTCCCATATCTTCCCTGGTAGTTCCGCAACCTACTTTCCCTTTCTCTTCTCTCTCTTATGAACCTCATCCACCCCACTTCTCCGATCGTCTACTCTGCATTTCCCTTTCCTACGTTCCCTCTTTCCGCCTCCATTCTCTGTAACACTTCCCTGTACAGTATATTCCATCTGTTCTTCTACCAGAATTGACTCATGCCGATTCCTCACCGATGCTTCATTTCCTGACAAGATCATACAGACTCAATTTTGGCTTTAAGCATTCGTCCATCTGTCTTCCAGAACTTCTCCCTCTCCTTACTCCCCGCCCCCGTTGTCAACGTACCGAAACCTGCTTTAGAGAGACCTATCTTAATTTCTGTCAATAAATCAATCAACCACCATTGATCTGCATTAGGACTGTCTCCCAGGTGGCAGGAGAGCCTTCGTGACTCAGGCGGCAGCGCGCCGGCCTCTCACCGCTGGGTTCCGTGGTTCAAATCCCCGTCACTCTACGTGAGATTTGTGCTGGACAAAGTGGAGGCTGGACAGGTTTTTCTCCGGGTACTCCGGTTTTCCCTGTCATCTTTCATTCCTGCAACACTCTCCAATAACATATAATTTCATCTGACATTCATTAATCATTGCCCCAGTGCATTGCGACGGGCTTCGGCAGCCGCCAGAATTCCCATCCTTGCCGCTAGATGGGGGCTTCATCCATTCCATACCTGATCCGGTCGAATGACTGGAAAACAGGCTGAGGATTTTCACTTCCCAGGTGGAAATTTATCAAACATCTCCGCTGACAAATTATTCCAGTCTCTAATTCTCCTTCTTATTAACGGATATTTGCTCAAATTTGTATTCTTCAATTCCAACTTTATCTTCATTTTATGAGATTTTCTACTTTTTAAAATCCTATTCAAAGTTTATTTGTCTACTAATGGCATTCCAAGTCATCTCTTCGCTGACAGCTCGAAACATTCTTCTTAGTTCAGCAGCTCGTCTCCTTACTTCCAAGACTTCCCATCCTAAAATTTCGAACATTTTCGTAACACTGCCCTTTTGTCTTTTATTAGAAGCTGAATTGTCTTCCACAAACTTTCTGTCCCTTCCTTCACATCCGCAGTCCCTACACGGCATCTCTCAGCCATTAATCTTCTACATAGAAGTATGAACTATTATAAAAATATCAACTAAAATATAATAACGTATTGAGTGGATAAAGACATATGAAAGCAAAGATATACTGTATGCCACACAAGGATTACTCGACAGTAAAGAAAGCAAGATAGTAACTAATAACATAACTGCACAACCGTATCTACTTAAGCGTATAAAATTATAAATTATTAGGATTAAGAGGTTAACCGAAGCTATATAAATATAGTTAAATCTAAATGCTCAAATACTTCAACAGATTACTTTCTACTCCTACGCACTAACACAAATTAAAACTGCCCTTAAATACTGAACGACTGCGAGTAAAAGAAAGGAAGATATCTAAAATAATTACTCTTGAATTTCGCTCGAAACTGTGTTGGAGACTTCATCAACACATATCGGAATTAGCTGATTAATTTTTACTCTACCTTATGACAACAGTGGAATATTTGAATAAGAAGAGCAGCAATATTCACGGAAAACACAAAGACCGTCAACTATCTTGCCCGCAATGTACCGAAAAATCTCTGGAAGACTTTTTTTAAATGTAAAAAACTATCGTATTCAAAGTCATTGTTGTCTTCGTGATATCGAAAATAGACCATAAAGTGCTATACGAAATACCGTGTCTACAAATAGGCCTATACGAATATAAAAAACTATGGAAGGTACAACTCCGTATAATAACCTCACCTTATAAGTAATCTATCAACAAATCTAGATATATTTAAACATAGACAAAAATTGGAGAATTAGTTCATACTTCTCTCCACTCAGTATCGAAACAAAGTAAACAACCTCTGTAAATTACTTTTAAAATATTTTTTATAACTTTTCACGTTTAATACAGTTACCATGTGTTTTCTTGCAGGTAGTTTATCAATTTATTGCTCAAAATATTAGTTTTGTCAGACTCAAGATTCTAACAGTTAAAAATTAACTCAGTCGAAACTGTATAAAAATGGCCTCAGATATTACAGAAACAAACAAAATCTGTAAATTACAACATGTAACAGAAGGTTACACTCTTCTGGTGTGATTCCAGCGTGCATCTATATTTTTTCAATGGGTTACCTTTATTTAGTTTTCTTACGTGGTGTGCCGTAGTATTGTTTGTTGATTAGCAAAGACACATTTCAATCAATAGTAATGCTGAATAACTTTTCGACACGAATATCACTATCCAGTAACCGCAGAAGAATCTAGAAATTTAAACTTTTCTCGTGCTAACCATTCAAATATGTCCTTGATAAATTGTGCGAGGGATATGTGTTATGTGTATCAATATACTGATTAATTCAAAATATTCACAATTTACTTGCAAAGGCAGAAGTAAAATTTGTTGCAAATGATACAAAATAATTCCAGAAAGTCAATTTTCTTAAAGTAGCTGAATGATTATACAGATTTTCAAAATGTAATACCTGATTAGTACGAGCTCTAATATTGTATGTAATTGTAATTATTCAATAAATGTAGAATGAACCACTCTTCTATCCTCTATACAAATGTCTCTTCGACTACCTTCGGTCTTTTATTAAATGCGCTCTCACTAATGAGTGAAGTACGATTATGTTTACTTACGATTGTTGACAAAAGGGATCCAGTCATAATTATATAACTTCGAACAAACAAAGTGAACTTCAGCAATTGTCTTTAGTGGTGAATCAAAACATCACATTCATAATTATTGTTCTTAAACAAACCATGACAGCTAACGAGGGAACATCATTATTAATAAGAATCTACATTTTATCCAAATAATTTTTCGTGTCGTTGTCTGACTCCTTGGCTGAATGGTCAGCGTACTCCCCTTCGGTTCAGAGGGTCCCGGGTTCAATTCCCGGCCGGGTCGGGGATCTTAATCGCTTCTGATTAATTCTTCTGGCTCGGGGACTGGGTGTTCGTGTATGTCCCAACACTGTCCTCTTCATATTCACACAACACACCACACTACCAACCGCCACAGAAACATGCAATAGTGATTACATCCCTCCATATAGGGTTGGCATCAGGAAGGGCATTCGGCCGTAAAACAGGGCCAAATCCACGTGTGGTATGCAATTCGCACCCGGGATCCCACAGGTGTGGGGAAAAATTGTAGAAAAAGAAGAAGAAGAATTATTCGTGTCGTTGGAGCCACCGGGGTTAATAATGCCCATCCAGATACCGATACCATGTTACTTTATAGATGATAATTTCTCTCTAGGAACTACGGAACTCACACGTCGGCCATAGAGGTGGAAATCCAGCAGCTAATTACGGCCCCATGAATATTATTAAGGCTACCACAACAACTGTCGAAAAATCAACGGAGTTATTTACCGCCGGTTAAGCTGTCCTATTCGAATTTGTAGGTCAAAGGAGATCATTTCCGTGGCTCATGACACCATGAAGATGGTTTTCGTGTGACAAACCTTACAGGAAGTAGTAACTTGATAGTACGGAGCAAATTTTATGAAATATTTCCATACAAAGAATATTTTATAAATTTTATCGTACGGAGCAAATTTTATGAAATATTTCCATACAAAGAATATTTTATAAATTTTATCGTTCCCTTACAATAACTCTTGGTCTTCTTCAAGAAATACGTTGATAAGTCAGTGTTACGGGTATGCGCGCAGATATTCCTTGTAGCAATCGAGAATGATGTGTCGAATCATTATACATACATTTTTTAGTAGTCATCGGAAGTTGTTTCCGTGAGCAAAGGGATATGATGTTTTTGGAGTAGTTAATACGCCTCTTTGATGTGAATGGATAGGTTTGCTTTGTTTATGTATATGTGCAGCCTTCCCACGATAATAGCTGAAGGCTGGGGCTACTGGTTCGTGACAAGTTACGCGCCACTCTTGTTAAACCGGTTTTGTTTATGGGTATATGCATCCTGTCCATGATAAGAGCTGAAGGCTGTTGCTATAGGTTCATGAAAAGTTACGCGCCACTCTTGCTGAACCGGTTTTGTTTACGGGTATATGCATCCTGTCCAAGATAAGAGCTGAAGGGTGGTGCTACAGGTTCATGAAAAGTTACGCGCCACTCTTGCTGAACCGGTTTTGTTTACAGGTATATTCATCCTGTGCAAGATAAGAGCTGAAGGCTGGTGCTACAGGTTCATGACAAGTAACGCGCCACTCTTGCTTAACCGGTTTTGTTTACGGGTATATGCATCCTGTCCAAGATAACAGTTGAAGGCTGGTGCTACTGGTTCTTGATATGTTAGGTAACATTGTTCCCAAACAAGTGGACAGCCTGTCCACAGTAAATTGTTGGCATTTTCTTTCCATTTCACGATCTTGAGACACCCTTGGTCATCGATCTCAGTTAAAGGAGATGTATCGAATAGCCGTTGTTAAAGAGGGTTCTGTTGCTGTTAGGTCCTTTAGGGGATTAAGATATCTGTAGTCATCAGCCCCATGCTCTAGTGAGTGTTGAAATGGTCTGACCGTGTGTGTCTGTGCGGAATCTGTAATATTGTGTGGTGCTAAATTAATTCGAACGTAGGGTTGGGATAGGCACTCCAAGACATGAAGTATGATACTCTCCCCGTTTTGCATTGCATAAAGAGAGAATGAACAAGACAAAATCATGCTGAAGTATACGTAAAGAATGTTCCTTGCGTCAAGGAAATAATGCATGGAATAGGATATCCAAATGAATAATATTGAAAGTGAATTATTAAAGCACATGGAACAACTTTTATCAAAAGTATAATGCCCATGTTATAAAACTTCCTCTCCCTCTTCCTCCCAAACGAAATGAACATCTATACTGCTAAAATAAAGAAAAGAACTACAACTTTTTGCTGCGTTTGAGGTGTCCCCAGAAAGAAAAATCTAGTGTATTTAAATCGGAGGACCTCGATTGCCAGCTGACGGGACTATGCCAACCAAACCACCGATTGGGGAAACGGCGTTCTCGCGATTTACGAACATACATACTGACTTGAGGAGATGCCCTATCGTGCATGTCCCACATCCACTTACGCATACGTAGTGGAACGTCGTCCAGAGGCTCTGGCAAAGAAGACTGCAGAAAATGCAGATAACTAGAGCCAATCAGTCGTGCAGGCAGCTCCAGAGGTCCAAGAAGCTGATCTCCCAAAGTTACAACCCTAATATTTTTAGAAAACCTGTGCTAGAAATGACCTTGGTAAATGGTATGATGATCTTCTTCTGCCCATGTGTGGGCATTGTGAAAATTAATTATACCCTCCCTGGTAAAGATGCCTCATCTGTAACCAAAACACTGTGCGGAACGTCTGCATTACGTTCATATTGTTGCAAGAACCAGGTAGAGAATTCAGCTCTTGGTAGTTAATCCGCTTCTTGGAGATGCTCAACTTTCTTTTTCTACAATTTGCTTAAACTCACACCGATACCGATAGGTCTTATTACTGCGACGATGGGATAGGAAAAGACTAGGAATGGTAAAGAAGAAACCGTGGCGTTGATTAAGGTACAGGCCCAGCATTTGCCTGGTGTGAAAATGGGAAACCGCGGAAAACCATTTTCAGGGCTGCCGACAGTGTGGTTCGAATGCACTATCTCCCGAATGCAAGCCGATAGCTACGTGACCCAGACCATGCGGCTACTTGCTCGGTGAGATGCTGAACTCTGTGGTAGTGCTGTGGTTACAATACCTGTTCACGCAATGTACGATGAGCAGTCTAGTTAGACGTACATACTTGTCTTGCCAAGCTGCTTGTGCTTATAGTCCATCTCCCTTCGATAAGTTTAAAAAAAAGCAATCCTTCTTCCCGCCGAAGCTCCGAGGGATCGCGATGCGGTCCACGACACTCGATCCGAGGATGAAGTGAGCCGGAGTCCCGGAGTCTTCGGTGAACAGCGACGAACGTTCGGCTATAGGAATTACGGCGGTTTTAAAATCGTTGTCTATACAGTTTCCTCGCTGCATGTGCAGTTTCTTCAGCTGCTCCGTAAACGAGGTCGGGGATTTTAACCTTCATTGGTTAATTCCAATGGCCCGGGGGGTGGGTGTTTGTCCTGTCCCCAACATCCCTGCATCTCACACACCACACATAACACTATCCTCCACCACAATAACACGCAGTTACCTACACATGACAGATGCCGCCCACCCTCATCAGAGGGTCTCACTTACGAAATCACTATAGCTCTAATACTCATCATACCTCTTGGTATTTGCAATATAATGCTACTCACAATTTTTATATAAATTTTTATATTTGCCTTGTCTAACTAACTCCCAATGAAAAAAATGACGACGTTACTGTACACTGTGACGCCGGCAACACTCCCTGCCTCGGCCATGTAGCGGGTATGTAGTATCAACAGGCAAATATTCGTGGTTGCGTGAAAGTAAGCTATTGTATTTTCCCACCCTATAATAGTGATAGAAACTTCATCCCAACAGCAGTGTATTTATACAGGGTGTTAGGTGTATACGTGCAGATATTTCTTGTAGCAATAGAGAACGATGTGACGAACCACTATACAGGCTGTTAGGTGTATACGTGCAGATATTTCTTGTAGCAATAGAGAACGATGTGACGAACCACTATATATCAAACTTTTAGTAATCCGCGGAAGTTATTTTCGAGAGCAAAGTGATATGATGTTTTTAGAATAGGTAGTATGCCTCGTTCTGCGAATGAATAGCTTTCCGTTGACAACAGGCAAGTCACGCGCCATCCGTACCAAACTGGTTCTACTGTAACAGCGAACGCTACTTTTGTAATGCCACGAGATGTTACGTAATACACTTGCCAAACTGGTTTTATGTTTACGAGCAACTGAACTACGATAAAAGCTGAAGGCTGCTACCGGTGTTCACCATGTTACGTTACATTCTCGCCAGACTGGTTTTGTTGTTAGTATTTAGTTTCCGTCAGACAACCCTAGTTATCGGTTTCGGACCCTGGAGCTGTATCGAATTGTCAGCGTTAATACTGGTTCATTTGCTGTTACGTCACTTAGGGGATTGGGATATCTGTGGTCGTCAGCCCCGTGGTCTAGTGAGTATGGAAATGACCTGAAAACCTATGTCTTTACGCCAACGAAAGCAAGCATGGGATTGAATTGAATTAGGCAAGCACAGCCAACGTTTTACTTCAAACGAATAATGGACATGTTATACAAATAAATAAATTAAACGTACCTACATTTCGTGCCTCCTGTCGGGCTGTGTGGCTCAGAAGGTTGAGGTGCCGGCCTTTTGACTCCAACCTCGCAGGTTCGAACTTGGCCCAGTCCGGTAGTTTTTGAATGTGCTCAAATACGTCACACTCGTGCCGGTAGATTCAGTGGCACGTAAATAGAACCCCTGCGGGACTAAATTCCGGCACCTCGTCGTCTCCGAAAACCGTAAACGTAACGCAAATACCATTATTATTATTATTATTATTATTATTATTATTATTATTATTATTATTATTATTATTATTATTATTATTGTTACCGTGTTTTAGCGGTAGGTAGAGGTGAAAGAAGGTGCGGGTGTGAATGGATCTCAAGCTACGAAATTATAGTGCATGTAAACTAAATTTAAAATTTAATAAGGTTATATTTTCCTTTCAAAATAAATAAGTAACAAGCATGGCAGGTACAGAGTAGCAAGTCAAATAAGGTAGTTACAATATTTACAGGATTTGGGCTTCGCGCCCCGAATTCACAATGTTTGGGCAATCAGCCCAGTTTTACCCCAAACACAAGTTTTAACAGAGGGGCAGAAAACCCCATTCATACCTAGGAGCCCTAGCTCCAAATTACACTGAAAAACCTCCTCGAGGCATACCATACTCAAAAGAGCCACACGCTCTCAAATTTAAGCCTCTCCCAGGCCACACCAAACTCCACCTTCAAGCTGTCCTCAACGGACATAAACACAGGGGTAAAATACCCAATCTACTGAGGTCTATTAAACGAAAAGAATGTTAATTAAATGACCTCTAAAATAACAATTTGAGAGGAGGCGAACTTGCACTCCTAATACACTTTGATTAAGACCTACTTGGCGCTAGGCCGTTAATACAAGGGCTGATCCCATACTAAAGAGGTGACTTAAGAAGAGAACGATTTGTTTTACATTAACGAAGAATAGGTTGAGAAAAGTAAGTTCACCTCAAAACAATATGAGTGGGAGCTCGAGAGGGTTAGCACTCTCTATCCCAGAATGTACCTTTACAAGAGAATAGATGAAAAGAGTAGTTACATTTTAGGAAAAGGTTACATAGTGGAACGCTTCGAACCCGCCCCGAAAGTTAAACTGCTGAGCTAGCAAAGAAAGAATTTATTAATCGGCCATTACCTTATTGCTGACCGCTGCCGAGGAAAGAGGCGCTTCCCGCCTCCTGCTATGTACTTTATACACTGAAAGATGGAACAGAAGTGGCCCGGAGACCCAAAAATCAGCAGTTTATATCCTCTCGCGGAAGGTTCTAGGTGTTAGGGGAAAGAAAACACCCTCCCACAAACTTTTTATTGGCTCGGGTACAGAAACATATCCAAGTTGGGGGAAGATACATCGGATTGGTCGGAAATAACTCAAAGAAATTCAGGATTGGTTAAATGCAAAACAAGGGGAAAGAGAGGGGTATACAGCCAACTTAACCAAAGACTAAAAAAAAAATTAGCAAAGAACAAACATTTGAAATAAAAATTTTTTCAACAAAATAGTTCTTTGACTCCGCACTAGGTTGCACTATTGTTGATCTTCAGTAGTGTCCTCTAGAAGAGAAAGTTCACACTTCTTACTTCAAGCGAAACAAAACCACATCAAAAATGACACAGTTCTAAAACTCCGAAATTTACAGGTAGTGACATCTTCTGTGAAAGTAGAAAATTAATACCATCAATAAAGTTCAGACTTCCTCCAGCAGAGGAGTTTCAACTGGCGCAAATTTTAAATTAGCGGAGTGGAGGTGTACCGCCCGGTACAGAACTCCCCCCCCCCAAAAGTTCCTCCAGGGGTGAGACATGAAGTCAGTTTGAAACAAGTTCCAAGTTATGATGTGAATATGAAGATAGATTGCAGAAGCATTTATGAGATTTTCTTAATTTGGTTTGTTTCAGTTTCAAAATTTTGTTGTTGCAGGTGAAGTAAAGTCTTTCTGTTTGTAGTAGTTGAATTCTGAAGATAAACTTTTAATACTTAAAAGTGAAGAAAAATTTTGCAATGTCCACCAAATATTGCTGTTGAATTCCCATGAAACGGTATTAAGGTTGAACAGGAATGTCTATGTAGTTGATGTAGGCTAAGTTGGATGGCCAGACCGGCCGATACAGCTTGCGTCCAAAGGAAGCCGCTCGGACCCCTCAAGTACCCTGAGATACCGCTCGCCCGCACTATGAGGGGAGCAGAGGTGTTGAAGCACGCCGCGCCCGCGGTGAACATATACAGGCTGCGGACAAGTAGCAGGTCGTGCGCCGCACATCAGCCTTGGCCGGGAGGAGAGCTCCGGCTCGCCGTGCACATGTCGTCCTCGCTGGGGCCGAGGGGGCCCGTCCTCGAACCCAGCCGCGGCACAGCGCCGCGCGGCTGCGGGGGCACTGAAACATTAAAGCTAGGCGGCAGAATTGTGTTGGACCATCATGTTTCTTTTGAGGGCACAGGCATGTAGAGAGATTGAGGGGCCAGCGGCGTGCAGATATCCATGGCATTTCATTTAAGCCAGCCACTGTGTGTAGTGGAGCAGGAGACGGGAGCGTGGTAATGGCCGTGGCAAGGACAGGATGGCAGTTTAACAAATCGGGGGAGGGTTTCACAGAAATGCTTACATATAAAATAAAATAGAAGGAGCAGACTGCCTTAAGAGTGGAACTCAAAAAAAAAATATAACCTTCATATTCCTATCAAATTATATGAAGCAAGTTGACACAAAATTTACACCGGTTTCACCTGGGACAGGTGAACCCTAAGTATCCTCTCGGTGGCTGGATTGCTTACTAACAATGTAACCGGCGTAAGGAAATCGAGAATGACACACGGCCCATGGAATCTGGGGGCAAGCTTGCCCGCGGGAACAAAATTCTTGACCATAACCTGGTCACCTACCTTCAAAGGGGTGGGTCTCCGTCCACGATCATACCTTTCCCTAACCTTTTCATGAGACACTTTAAGATTGGCTTTAGCCTTCTTCCAAAGATCTTTAATGTTGTCCGGATCTATTGTCTCGGGTAGAATGTCACTCAGAGACCAGAGGTTAGAGAGCGGCGTGTTGGGAACAAACTTGAACATCAAAGAAGCTGGAGTAAACTTGTGAGATTCATGAACCGCCGAATTCAAAGCAAAAGCTATCCAATGCAGGGACGTGTCCCACCTGGAAGGATCTTCATGATGATAGGCAATAAGTGCGTACCTGAGATTACGGTTAACCCGTTCAGCCAGAGATGGTTGAGGGTAATAAGCAGAAGTAGTTACATGAGAGATGGATAAATCAAAACAGAATTTACGAAATAAATTAGATGTAAAAGCCTTAGCATTATCCGATACAATATATTGACACGGACCAAAAGAAGCAAAAATAGAATTTAAGCAAGTAATGGTAGACTGAGCGGTAGCCAGCTTAGTCGGAAATAACCAAGAACATCTGGTAAAACCATCTACACACACAAAGATGAACTTGTTGGCATTTCCCTTTTACTGGGGGAAGGGTCCTACATAATCAATATACAGGCGTTCCATGGGGCGCGACGCTTGCTGAGAAGACAAGAGGCCTACCTTGGTGGACATGGTCGGTTTACTGAGCAAACAGGATTTACAAGCCTTTACTAGTTCACGGATTTCACCGTCCATACCTTTCCAGATGAACATATCACGAATCTTTTCACGAGTTTTAAAGATACCAAGATGCCCTCCTAATGGGGTCTCATGATAATACTTGAAGATCATAGGTACAAGAACCGCTGGAACAACAACTTTCATCATCTTATCATGCCTCGAAGGGCAACATAGAACCCCATTCCTCAGAACATAAGGGACAACATGTTCCCCAGAAGAAAGGGTTTCCATTATCGGAGCCAGCGTCGGATCTTCACGTTGGTATTTCTCGATATCCCTAAAGAGCATGGGAGCATCAGTTAGGATGGCATTAACCTTAGATAGTATGGACTTGGAAGGTGATGAACTGTCGACCGGTTCGTGGGTCTCGAAGTCGTTAGAAAACATACGGCTGAGTCCATCAGCAACAACATTTTCGGTACCTCTGATATGTCTAACATCAAATTGGAAGGCAGAAATACGGATGGCCCAACGGGCTATACGACCAGTACGACGCGGCCTACCTAAGACCCAGCTTAAAGCTTGATTATCTGTCTCCAGGTCGAATTTGACGTGTTCCAGATAGAGACGGAACTTTTCTAAGGCGAATAAGACTGCCAAACCTTCGAGCTCATAGATGGAATACTTGGCTTCTTGAGCCGACAATGTCCTAGACGCATAGGCGATGGGGCGCCTCCCTAGTTCAGTCTCTTGAAGAAGGACTGCAGCTACCGCTGACGACGATGCGTCGGTTTGGACAATGAATTTCTTCGAGAAATCAGGCATAGCAATTACAGGGGCATTACAAAGTGCTAATTTAAGGTCTTCAAAAGCGGCTTGTTGAGAAGGTCCCCACTCGAATTTGATGCCTTTCCTACGAAGAAGGTTTAAGGGCGCCGCTCTATTAGCGAAGTTAGGAATAAACTTCCTGAAGAAATTCACCATACCAATGAACCTGGCGATACCTTTAATGTCCTTGGGAGGTTTAAAATCACGGATGGCCTGTGTTCTAGAATGATCGACTGCTACACCATCCGGTGACACAATATGCCCTAGGAAAGACATAGAGGGCTTAGCAAAGGCAACCTTGGACAACTTAACAGTTAACCCAGCCTTACGAAGGCGATCGAGAACTTCTCGCAGATGATCTAGATGTTCTTCAAAAGTCTCTGAAAATACGACGACATCATCCAAGTAGTGATATAAGTACTCAAATTTGATGTCGGAGAAGACCCTATCTAGTAGCCTAGTGAGCACAGCTGCCCCCGTGGGGAGCCCGAAAGGTACGCGGTTGTATTCATATAAATTCCAGTCCGTAGCAAACGCTGTAAGGTGTATAGACTCTTCGGCAAGGGGAATTTGATTATAGGCCTGATTCAAGTCCAAGATGGTGAAGAACTTGGCCTTACGAAACCATGAAAAACAAGAATGAAGGTCAGGAAGGGGCACAGATTGCAACACCACCTTCCGATTGAGAGCCCTGTAATCAATGACAGGCCTGAAGCCTCCTTGGGGTTTCGGGACTAGAAAAATAGGCGATGAATACGCCGACTTAGAGGGCCTAATAATACCATCCTTCAACATCTGATCGATAATTTCTTTCAGAGCCTTCATTTTAGGTGGAGATAACCTATAAGGTGGAAAACGGACAGGAATCGAATCCGTGACCTCAATTTTGTATTCAATAAGGTCAGTAACACCAAGAGTATCAGAGAACACCTCGGGAAACGACTGACACAGCTTGCGAATACTATCAGCCTGCTCCTCAGGTAGATGTCTAAGGTCTAACAACATCTCATCCTGGGTAGGCGAAATAGAAGAACATGATGCAGAATTACACTTTAATAGAGGGATATTACAATTAGCGGCAAATTTGAAAGTGCAAGACCTACTCTGAAGATCGAGCACAAGACCAGTGTGAGAAATAAAGTCAGCTCCTAATATAATGGGGCAAGACAGGTGCTTGGCCACAAACAGTTTGATTTTCCATGTAAATTTAAAAATACGAATTTTGACATATAAGGAACCGAGAATTTCTAATGGAGAGGAATTAGCCGAAACGTATTGGATCGCCGACAAACAATAGTTAGGAAGCTTACAAACAGATTTCAATTTTGAATACCAATCAGCCGAAATAATAGAACAAACACTACCTGAATCTAAGAGAGCTGTTATAGGCTCGTTATTTAACTCAATTTTGAGAAAGGGGACCGGTGCGGGGGAATCCGCCGCAATCCTAAGACACTCTTTGGGACCTTCAAAAGATGAATTTGAAAATTGCTCATTCCCTGAATTTACAACCTGTTTACCAGGGGCTGAGTCTCGGGAAGATGGATTAGTCGACTCAGCCGAAGCCACTAGTCACTTTTTATTATTGGCATAGGTGGAATTTGCACCAGAAGTTGAGCAGGAGGGGGTGCTATTCGAATTGGGACAATTCTTGGCAATATGTGAGAAAGCCCCACATTTAAAACAGCCTTGTGATGACCCGGCTCCATTCCTTGTCCCACTTGACTTGATCAGTGGACACTTGTTGCGCAGATGGTCAGGCGACCCGCAAGCATAACATTTACGGGGATTGACTGGTCGGCGAGGTGGAGGCCGAGTATTACTAAAGGAAGGCGGGGGTTCTTTCGCGACACGCAAAGAATCGGCGTATCTAACTCCTTCCGCTGAGACGGCCAATGCTTCAAGTTCAGAGAAAGTTTGCGGGCACGCCGCGAAACACAAATATGACCTGTAGGGTGGTGAAATCCCTTCCACAATAGCTTGTACAATCTGATCCTCAGGGAAATGAAGAGCAAACACCCTAGTATAAAACTTAATGTCCTGTATGAAATCAGCCAAGTTTTCATCCAAGCGTTGTACACGGTAATAGTACTTCTGAATAAGGGAGGACCTGGCCCTAGCCGGGATGAAGTTAGCTAGCAAATGGGCATGGAAATCCTCAATAGATGATTGCTCGGCAATGGCTCTTACGATTTTATCTGAGAGAATACCAATAGCATACGGATAGATAATTTGCAAAATTTGACATGGAGAAAGAGAAAACACAAGGGCATGATCCTGAAATTCAACTAGAAATCTTAAAAATGAAATTACGTCACTGGTGGTATTAACGGAAAACTTAGATATACCTCTGAGCAACATTGCCAATGGATGAGGCAAGCTACTAAACCCGGGTGACATAGTAGGTAAAGGTTTCAATGGCAAAGAAGTTAATTCAGAACGGATGTTACTCAACGATGCAAGGCGTTCAGACTCGTTGTCCAATGGGGCAGAGATAGTTTGAGCAGCGATGGTTTTCCTATTTACTTCTCCCTTAGCAGGCTCTTCCTCGCTACCTACATTCACTATGGTGGGCTGATCAGATTTGGGAGGAACTTCCCCAGTTAACAATTGAGTGACCTTACTAGATAATTCGGAAATATTTTCCAGGAGCGTACTAGCTTCCTTCCTCTGAACGTCATTCAGTTTTAGAGACAACAGATCGTTAACCCTATTCGAAAAATGATATAGCCTGCCTTACACACGCTTAATTTGATTAGGAGACGGATCATTTTCATCAAAAAAACTAACTACAGAAGCTAGCCCAGTAATATTCTCGACGAACGTGGAAAGAGAGTCATCAATTTCTTTTTCTCCCAAATTGGGGATGGAAATGGGCAAATCTAGGGACTCTCTAAGCTTGTTTGTGTCTACTGCAACCGTGCCTCCAGATTGTACATTTCTAATAGTCAATTCATAGATCAACTCCTCCTTGCGCAAATAGTTAAGATGGAGAACATCGCGAGGGCCGGGCATGGTGACAGAACAATTTTGAAAAAAACAAAAAATTCCAGCAACTGGGAAAATAGTTAGAGTTCGGAAAAAACAATGTGTAGCCGTCAAAAGGGGCTAAATTGAGACCCATTCAACCACGCTCTGCTACCACTTGTTACCGTGTT
The DNA here is from genome assembly GCF_040414725.1 of Anabrus simplex. NCBI lineage: Eukaryota > Metazoa > Arthropoda > Insecta > Orthoptera > Tettigoniidae > Anabrus > Anabrus simplex. Next base: position 134,503,851 of record NC_090272.1, read on the forward strand.
TTAGCGGTAGGTAGAGGTGAAAGAAGGTGCGGGTGTGAATGGATCTCAAGCTACGAAATTATAGTGCATGTAAACTAAATTTAAAATTTAATAAGGTTATATTTTCCTTTCAAAATAAATAAGTAACAAGCATGGCAGGTACAGAGTAGCAAGTCAAATAAGGTAGTTACAATATTTACAGGATTTGGGCTTCGCGCCCCGAATTCACAATGTTTGGGCAATCAGCCCAGTTTTACCCCAAACACAAGTTTTAACAGAGGGGCAGAAAACCCCATTCATACCTAGGAGCCCTAGCTCCAAATTACACTGAAAAGCCTCCTCGAGGCATACCATACTCAAAAGAGCCACACGCTCTCAAATTTAAGCCTCTCCCAGGCCACACTAAACTCCACCTTCAAGCTGTCCTCAACGGACATAAACACAGGGGTAAAATACCCAATCTACTGAGGTCTATTAAAAGAAAAGAATGTTAATTAAATGACCTCTAAAATAACAATTTGAGAGGAGGCGAACTTGCACTCCTAATACACTTTGATTAAGACCTACTTGGCGCTAGGCCGTTAATACAAGGGCTGATCCCATACTAAAGAGGTGACTTAAGAAGAGAACGATTTGTTTTACATTAACGAAGAATAGGTTGAGAAAAGTAAGTTCACCTCAAAACAATATGAGTGGGAGCTCGAGAGGGTTAGCACTCTCTATCCCAGAATGTACCTTTACAAGAGAATAGATGAAAAGAGTAGTTACATTTTAGGTAAAGGTTACATAGTGGAACGCTTCGAACCCGCCCCGAAAGTTAAACTGCTGAGCTAGCAAAGAAAGAATTTATTAATCGGCCATTACCTTATTGCTGACCGCTGCCGAGGAAAGAGGCGCTTCCCGCCTCCTGCTATGTACTTTATACACTGAAAGATGGAACAGAAGTGGCCCGGAGACCCAAAAATCAGCAGTTTATATCCTCTCGCGGAAGGTTCTAGGTGTTAGGGGAAAGAAAACACCCTCCCACAAACTTTTTATTGGCTCGGGTACAGAAACATATCCAAGTTGGGGGAAGATACATCGGATTGGTCGGAAATAACTCAAAGAAATTCGGGATTGGTTAAATCCAAAACAAGGGGAAAGAGAGGGGTATACAGCCAACTTAACCAAAGACTAAAAAAAAAAAAAAAATTAGCAAAGAACAAACATTTGAAATAAAAATTTCTTCAACAAAATAGTTCTTTGACTCCGCACTAGGTTGCACTATTGTTGATCTTCAGTAGTGTCCTCTAGAAGAGAAAGTTCACACTTATTACTTCAAGCGAAACAAAACCACATCAAAAATGACACAGTTCTAAAACTCCGAAATTTACAGGTAGTGACATCTTCTGTGAAAGTAGAAAATTAATACCATCAATAAAGTTCAGACTTCCTCCAGCAGAGGAGTTTCAACTGGCGCAAATTTTAAATTAGCGGAGTGGAGGTGTACCGCCCGGTACAATTATTATTAATAATAATAATATTATTGACTACTCGCCAATAATGTCTGCCTAGAAAATACTTCTCATCGTTTATAACTATGGATCTCGACAGTTGTATAATGTCCTAATTATGATGATTTTCAAAATTGGCTTTAAGTCGCACCGACGCAGATAGGTCTTATGGCGACGATGGGACAGAAAAGGGGTAGAAGTGAGAAGGAAGCGTTCGTAACCTAAATGAGGTTCAACTCCAGCATTTTCCTGAAGTGAATATGGGAAACCACGGAGAACCATCTTCAGGGCTGTCGACAGTGGAGTTCGAACCCAGTATCTTCCCAATGAAAGTTCACAATTTCGCACCCCTAACCGCACGACCAACGTATTCCAAGCTCTAATGCCGGGCTGAGTACCTCGGACGATAGACCGCTGGTATTCTGATCCCATCTTGGCAGGTTCGATGGAGGCTCAATTCGGGGGTATTTGAAGGTGCTGAAGTACGCCAGTTTCGTGTCTGTAGATTTACTTGCATTAAAAAAAGTCTTGCGGTACAACATTCCAGCACCTCGGCATCTCCAAAACCCGCCAAAGTAGTTTGTTGGGACGTAAAAAATTACATTATTATTTCGTGCTTGCAAACGAAAAGCATATGTGTAATGGTAAAATAAAGCAAAATAAAAGTGGCCAGTCTGACTTGCTCAGACGTTTAAAGCACTGGTTTCTTGTTTCCAACTTAGCAGGCTCGATCTTGGGTCCGTCCGGTGGCATTCGAAGGAGCTCGTCAGCCTCGTGTCGGTAGATTTACTGGCACGTAAAAATAACTCCTGCGGGACTAAATTACAGCGCCTCCAGAAACAGTATGAGTAGTTAGTGGGACGTAAAGCAAATAACATTACCGGTATTATTATTATTATTATTATTATTATTATGGTTATTATTATTATTATTCAGTCTTATTATTATTGCTACTACTCATATTGAACTTCTTCTTATTACTCTTTTTTCTCGTTTGATTATTATTATTATTATTATTATTATTATTATTATTATTATTATTATTATTATTATTCACCTGTTCACACTTTCGTCTTATTCCTCTTTTTACTCTCCTTTTAAGTCGTATACTTGTTATTCATATTTGATGTTTTGTTATTAATATTATTGTTATTTTTATATTATTTTTTTTATTTAGTTTAGCTTCATGTGACACAATACTTTTTCCGTCTTTAATTCAACTTTTGTGTCGTGTGCCGGTATACTTCTATGTTTCTGTCCTGTGCTTCAAGACAGTGCTGCAAGATCTGTGTTTGTTTCCCCAGCCCGGGTGTGTTTCGTTTCTCATGTGACAGAGTTACATCTTACGTTCTGTTACATGTTTAAGTTCGGCCTTATGATAGATCGCCTTTAATCTGCTCTGTAGCCTTTAAAAGTGTAGCATGGTCAATGACCTCAGTGCTTGTTTTGTTCACATATCTGGACTAAGAACTCGTCTCACTCGGCACAGCAAGTTCAAGGCCAACTACTTCTATCTGTTTGTTTGTTTATTTATTTACCCAGGTATGTATGTCAACATTGTACTATGTCAACATCGTACCACGAACATTTACTCAATAAACGGGGTGTTTGGGGGGGTCTCTGTCCTGGGTGGTGTGTCCTGCGGGCCTACTCTGGGGTCCGTGTTGTTGCTGCGGTTATCTCTCTGTGCGTTCAGGTATTTACTAACATGTTCAATTCAATTTATTGTATGTACAAGACATACGTCCAACTTGAATTATTTCATCCTCACAACTCTACTTCCTTACTCCATGGCCCAAGAGCTACACGTATAGGTGACGGCCCACCCACCCCTCTACGAGTGTGGGAATGAAATAACTAATTTGATTGAATTTTTTTCATATTTCAGTAGTGATGAATATAAAACAAGCATTTTTTGAATTTTTATACGTGTTAATGATGATGATGATTACTGTTTTAAGGTCATCGGCCCTTAAAAACGCAAAGTGTCTTCTGTTTTAACTCGAGCTCGATAGCCGCAGTCACTTAAATGCGGCCAGTATCCAGTATTCGGGAGATAGTAGGTTCGAACCCCACTGTCGGCAGCCCTGAAAATGGTTTTCCGTGGTTTCCCATTTTCACACCAGGAAAATGGTGGGGCTGTACCTTAATTAAGGCCAGGGCCGCTTCCTTCCCACTCCTAGCCCTTTCCTGTCCCATCGTCGCCATAAGACGTATCTGTGTCGGTGCGACGTAAAGCAAGTAGCAAAAAAAAAAAAAGAAAACAACATGCAGTGTAGGATTGAGCAACTGCCGAAATGCGTTCAAGGTCAATGTCTAGCGTTTTAACAAGCACGTCTTCCGCACTCGCGCACTGAAACTCTCGATTATAATTTTTGTTACCGGTACATAAGTTTCCCTGCTCGCATTTATGAGAATATCGACCTATCGAGACTCAAAATACTATAACGATACTGTACTGTACTCCCAAGCCATTACGTTGCACAAATGGCGTAACATCTGACATACCAAAGTAAAACTCGTAGCAATTGTTCAAAGTGATCACCCTGGGCTTCCCTGCAGGCTTCACTTCTCCGAATCCAGTTGCGACGCATTCGAGCCAAGACACCAAGTTTGTGTCCGACTCGTTGGCTGAACGGTCAGCGTACTGGCCTTCCGTTCAGGGGGTCCCGGGTTCGATTCCCGGCCGGGTCGGGGATTTTAACCTTAACTGGTTAATTCCAATGGCACGGGGGCTGAGTGTATGTGTTGTCTTCATCATTTCATCCTCATCACGACGCGGAGGTCGCCTACGAGAGTCAAATGGAAAGACCTGCACCTGGCGAGCCGAACTCGTCCTGGGATATCGCGGCACTAAAAGCCATACGACATTTCATTTCATTTCATTTCATTTCATTTCATTTCATTTCATTTCACCAGGGTTGTTCAGAATATCCTCTGCTGCTTAAACAATACGTTCACGGAAGTCGTCCGAAGTGGGTACTTCAGTTCGATATAGTTTGTGTTTCATGTTCCCCCAGACATTAAAGTCAATTGGAATAAGGTCTGGAGATCTGGCTGGCCAATTGATAGTTCCACATCGTCCTGTCCACCGTTGAGGAAATGTCTGCACCATCGTGTAAAATCCACGTGGTTCTGCGTAGTCGAAGCGACACGTCCTCTGAAAGCTCAAGTAACGTACTGTATCTACAGGAGCAAGGTAACATTAATAAAAAGATTATTAGTCCACGTAACCGACTTCCTACTACACCCATCCAGGTATTAATTCATAACCGGTGCTGGAAATTGCCTTCTCCTACTGAATGGGGATGTTCCACAGCCCTTGAGTGGGATATAGTGGGTTCGAACTCCTCTGTCGGCAGCCCTAAAGACGGTTTTCCGTGGTTTGCCATGTTCACACCAGGCAAATGCTGGTGCTGTTCCTTAATTAAGGCCACGGTTGCTTCTTCACCATCCTAGCCCTTTCCTGTTACATCGTCGCCGTAAGATCTATCTGTGTCGTGGCGACGTACATCAACTCGTAAGAAAATGGTAATCAGCTGTCAAAGACACTGCACCCGTTGAATATGGTCAGGATGCACTAGTTCTTCATGCAGTGTCCTACGTATGGTCCAAGTTGGTACACCAACGGCACGTGTTATACTACGCGTACGGCGCCCGGGATCATCGTTTACTATTGTTAGGATGCCCGGCTCCATGGCAAAACGGTTAGCGTGCTGGCCTTTGGTTACAGGGGTCCCGGGTTCGATTCCCGGCAGGGTCGGTATTTGAACCATCATGGTTATTTTCCCTGGCATGGGGCTGGGTGTATGTGTTGTCTTCATCCTCATTTGATTATCATCAAGGTACGCAGGTCATCTACGGGAGTTAAACCAAAAGACATGCACCTAGCGAGCCAAACCCGTCCTGGGATCTCCCGACACTAATATCCATACGCCATTTCATTTCCATTGTCAGGATGTCTTCTTCCGCGTCTAGAATTACACGTGGCCGTTTAGGCCATCGCTTCTGAAAGCGTGATGTAACACAACTTGCATCGCGAATACGCTGCAGTACAGCTAGTATCGTTGCTGGATTCGGCACCCGTCTGTTGGGAAGCCTTTTCCGATAGATTCATGGAGGGCGACCCGTGTTCTGTTCTGCCACACGATACACTAGCAGCATATCATGGTATTCGTGGTATTCATACACTGGAATTATTCAAATACAACGACGTTGCGCAACACATCTGCGCAGCGGTTCATCATATATTCGCGGGCGTTTGACTGTCGCGACCGTTCGGACCTTGAAAAAAAAATAGCCCACGTACTACTACGAAGTAACTCGCGTACTAGTACGGACGATAATTCGCCTCTCTGACAGCTGTTATTCAGGTCAAGGTCAGACAGACAGCTCATACCTCTAGTCCGGTGGTTTCATGTAGGGGCGGGAACCCGTCCCACCACACCCCCGTCGCTAGGAACAGCACACGACCAAACCGGCGCGTGACAGGTCTAGTGAATTTGTCAAACTGCTTACGTGAAATATTCTCCCACAGTGTGATTTCAATACCATGGATTCTTGGGAGACCAACTCGCCGTATGCAGAAACACCCCGTGTTGACGTGTACGTAAATAAAGTTTCTTACGTAAACGAAAGAATGAGTGGGATAGGATTTCCAAGTGAGTAGTATCAGAATTGAATTGTCAAAGCACATCGAACGTTTTGCTTCGTATCAATAAGGGACATGTTATACAAATAAATTAATTAAACGTACCTCCTCTTCGTGCTTCCAAATGAAAAGAACTTGTTTAATGGTAAATTAAAGCATTCTGCTTTGCAGTGCCTATTAAACGTATCAAAATAAACGTTGCCAGGCTGAGTGGCTCAGACGGTTCAAGCTCTGGTTTCATGAATTTAGCAGGCTCGATCCTGGCTCAGTCCCCTGGTATTTGAAGGTGCTCAAATACATCCGCTTCTGATCGGTAGAATTACAGGCACGTTAAAGAATACCCGTGGGCAAAATTCCGAAACCGCGCGTCTCCATTGGCACGTAAACATTTATTATTATTATTATTATTATTATTATTATTATTATTATTATTATTATTATTATTATTATTATTATTATTGAGCGAGTTGGCCGTGTGATTAGGAGCGCGCGGCTGTCAGCTTGCATTCGTCGTAAAGCCACCTACCAATATTATAATAAAAACTGTGTTAGTCCATTATTACTAACTATTACTAAAATAAAAGTTAAACGCCCCACTCAAACTCCGTAGCTGGTACTCTGTCAGAAAACACTACAGAAAACACTGAACTTTTAACAAGTCCGAATTATTATTAATCTTATAATTGCGGACATGTCTCCGGAATTACCGAAACATGTACTTACAAATTGTTTTACGTCGCACCGACACAAGTAGGTCTTACGGCGACGATGGGAGAGAAAAGGGATACAAGTGGGAAGGAAGCGTTCGAGGCCTTAATAAAGGTACAGTCCCAGTATTTCCCTGATGTGAAAATGGGAAATTACGGAAAACCATCTTCCCGGCTGCCGACAACGGAGTTCGAATCCACTATCACCAAAATGCAAACTCACAGCTGCGCGCCCCTAACAACACGACCAACTTATTCTAACCTCTAATGCCGGACTGAGTAGCTCGGACGATAGAGCGCTGGTCTTCTGATCCCACCTTGGCAGGTTCGATGGCGGCTCAGTTCGGTGGTATTTGAAGGTGCTCAAATAAGCCAGTCTCGTGTCTGTAGATTTACTTGCACTAAAAAACACTGCGGTAAAAAATTCTGGCATTTCAGCGTCTCCGAAAACCGTGAAAATTAGTTAGTGGAACGTAAAGACATTATTATTATTATTATTATTATTATTATTATTATTATTATTATTATTATTATTATTAGCAGTAGTAGTAGTAGTAATATTATTATGATTACGGAAGTTCTAATTAAGCGGGTCCATTACAGTCATCACTTTACCTATCGGCACTTACTGTCCAGTAATAAGCCTTCTGTCCGCATGTGTGGTATAGTGGTTAGTGTGATTAGCTGCCACCCCCCGAAGGCCCGGGTTCGATTTCGAGCTCTGACACGATATTTGAAAAGTGGTACGAAAGTTGGAACGGGGCCCATTATGCCTCGGGAGGTCAAATGAGTAGAGGTGGTTTGATTCGCACCTCAGCCATCCTGAAAGTGGTTTCCCGTAGTTTTCCACTTCTCCAGGCAAATGCCGCGATAGTACCTAGCTTAAGGCCACGGCCGCTTCCTTCCCTCTTCCTTTTCTATCCCTTCCCATCCCCCGCAAGGCCCCTGTTCATCCTACCAGGTGGGGCCGCTTGGGCGAGGTACTGGTCATTCTCCCCAGTTGTATCCCCGACCCAATGTCTCACGCTCCAGGACACTGCCCTTGAGGCGGTAGAGGAGGGATCCCTTGCTGAGTCCCAGCGAAAACCAACCCTGGAGGGTAAACATATTAGGAAAAGGCAGAATAAGCCTTCTATTACAAATGCCCGGCGGCAATTCCACAGTAGCTCTTTTTCCTTCGAGCAATGTTCACGATGGATGAAACTACGGTTTTTGAAATTTGTCTCATTAATAACAATTTCACTGAATACTTATAGTCTTTTCTTTCAGTGCCCACCGTCCTTTCATTGACCTGAAAAGTTTATGAATAAGCATAGACAACTCGCATTGTCTATTGTCAGAAGTTCATCGTAGAGTGTCGCAATAACAGAACAGAAATTTTGCGCCTATTTTTCATTACTTATTAACTATTTCCTTTAATTTTGTCAGCTTGGATCACTGAGTAATGCCAATGACGTCTTATAAATCACACACAACTACACAACACTTGATTCGCATGCATGTGGTGGTACGGATCTTCGACGTCACTGTAAGAAGTCTGTGTACTTTTCACACAGACTACCCTAGACCGGTTTTCGAGTACAGCAAGTGGCCAGGCACGTGAGTCAACCTCTCCTTTAGGGGAAGTGCACAACAACATGTGTTGGCCTGCGATAAGAAACAGGTTCAACAAGCCCTATACTCTGCTACTGTACTTCCACTACGCGTGGACAGAATGACGTAACCGGCGTATCCTACTACGGCCGTTCAAAACACATTAGCTCCTGAAATATTCGGCTCAGTTATGGGCAAACTAATAGGACAAGGTAAAAAGTACATAGCGTATATTGTGAGATGTATTTTTCTTTGCCGACTAGCTTAATATCTGCACGTATACCCCTAACAGCCTGTATAGCAAGGACGATTACATTTATGTAAAAATATATGGCAGAATTCATTTTCAAAGTGTTGTTGAGTGCCGTAATTATAAGGTAAATGAATACAAAATTGTTCAAAATATCTCTGCACAGAGACATTTTAACTATCTAAACGTTCGCAAAATCAAATTTATGCTACATTCAAAAGTTCACATTTCATGACATGAAACATGATTTGAGAAACACTTGGTATAATATCAATATGCAGGTGGTAAAAGTTAGAATACTACTAAGATTATTTGCAGGTATGTGTGGGTTAAGCCGTCATAGCTTAACAACGTTGTGGGTAATCATTGACAAGCTTATTTATAGATCGTTCAAAGAGTGTGTCTAATGATAGACCTGTTACAATCCCTCATTAAATATTATTCCACTAATGCCAAAAGCGGTGTACTTTTTTTGTGACTGGTTTTCAAAGTTAGGCGGAACTCATTAAGTTACGCTGAATAAATATTTATGTGGAAAGAATTAGTTTCTTGACAAAGTAATTATAAACTCCCCGAGATCGTTAATTAACATCTGCAGGAAGATTTTCATAATAGTACTCTAAATCAAGACGTACGATTTAAGAACTTAAATGCATTATTATCTGAGTCACTTTGTGGAATTTTAGAACTGGAAATTTAATCCCTGTGCATGTTACCGAGAGGTTACAAATGATACATTTTTCTATTTTTCTTCTTTTTAATCTATTTACGATCCAGGATCGGGTTTTCCCTCGGACACAGGGAGGGATCCCACCTCTACCGCCTCAAGTACAGTGTACTGGAGCTTCAGACTCTGGGTTGGGGGCTACAACTGGGTAGAATGACCATACCTCACCCTGGCGGCCTCACCTGCTATGCTGAACAGGGGCCTTGCGGGGGGATGGAAAGATTGAAAGAGGTAGACAAGGAAGGAAGGAAGGAAGGAAGGAAGGAAGGAACGGCCGTAGCCTTAACTTAGGTACCATCCCGGCATTTCCCTGGAGGAGAAGTGGTAAACCACGGAAAACCGCTTCCAGGACGGCTGAGGTGTGAATCGAACCCACCTCTACTCAGTTGACCTCCCGAGGCTGAGTGGACCCCGTTCCAGCCCTCGTACCACTTTTTAAATTTCGTGGCAGAGCCGAGAATCGAACCCGGGCCTTTGGGGGTGGCATTTAAACACACTAACCACAGCTTCCGTTAAGGGAGGAAGATAGACCTTTAACAGCTTTTAGTCACAATTATTGTAATCTGTACCAATTCTGTCGTGTCCCATATGGTACTCGTTCTAGTTCTTCTGCGTTAATTCGTGCTTCGAATAATGATTTGGGGAACGAAGCCGATCACCATGTCACTATTTATATTCATGATTTAGTCATTTCGTCTAGTAGTCTTGAAAAGCATTTTGAACATCTCGACAGGATATTTACCAAGTTAGAACAAGCAGGTTTCACCCTTAAACTGGAGAAATGCATTTTTTGTAAGCCCGAATAATCTTTTTAGACACCCTGTATCTGCAGTAGGTGTGGCTCCTGAAAGCACGAGAATAGAGAAAATATTGAATGCAAAATGTTCCAGGAATATAAAAGAATTGATATCATATATTAGAGTATGTCATTTTTTAGAAGATTTGTAGTAAGATTTTCCTATTTATTAGAGCCGTTTAGAGATTTGCTGAAAGCTGGCAGTAAGTGGAAATGGTGCAGAATGCCATGAAAAGGCATTTGAAGAGCTGAAAGATGGTTTTAGGAAAACTGTGGTCCTGAAATATCCTAGAGGAGATAGGAAGTATGTTATAATGACTGAAGCATCACATTTTGGTATTGTCGGACTTCTATGTCAGGAGGTTGGCCATGGAGCCAATCTAGAACGGAAAAAGGGGAAAGAGTAACCATGGAATTCAGACGACATCAACGGAAGCTGTAATTGGTGAGCCAAAATTGGATAATGCAAGCAACAGTAAATTACAGTAACATTAAATTCTAAATTATCTTCAAGCTTAAAGGAACTTTACCGACTCATCTTATTTTAAAAATAAATTCATTTGACCTTATATTGCGTTAATTTTCCTTCTCAAAGCGATACTTAGTGGTTAATTATTTTAATATCCCACCCCTGTGATTTATGTGTGAGTCTCTATGACATTCAATATAAATTTTGCGGTATAGTTTTTTTAAACTGTAAAGTTGGCACCCAATCAAACCATAGAGAAATGGGAAATCATGGAACATGATAGTTGGTATTCTATTTGCGTGGCAATTCATGGGCAAGCTGCATATATTTATATTCAAGTGTCCCCAGCAAATAACATTCGTCTCCCAAGCGTGGAGGTGAGGTGCGTAGATAAGTTACAGTATGGCATATGAATACAACAGTGCTCAGGGCCTAGCATTATGTGTTTTCTTTCCGATGCGTTGTTTACTCTTACTGTCAGTGAATAATCAAAGAATCAAGATATTCTGGCCTAATATCTCATAACTTAATCGGGTGATTCGCACAACATTCGGAATTATTCTTTAGAATTAGCTGTTCCTGAAAACGAACAAAATTAGTTGTATTTATTAAAAACTGTAGGAATTTTAAGTGAAAAACCAAGGAGTTCTCTATTAACAAGAACCAAAATGAGAATTTTTCTAAATTCTATTTAAATTACTGTGATTCATCCTCTATACGAAGGACTCTGCTTTAAAATGGAGTGAAAAATGCCAGTTTTGACTTTACTTTGGTGTGGTGGTTTAAAAGAAATGGAAAATGTGAAAATTCATTAATTACCGATTGCATTAGGCAAAATCATACCGTAGACATGATATGGGCTTTTGGGCTTATGCCGTGTCAAGAAAACAAGGGGAAACACTTTACGCTCCGCAGAGAAATTTCCTCCACGTCCTCAGAAGGAAGACTTCTACAATAATCAGGGTTTACCGTTGGAGCTGTAGTGGTACGCTCATTTGTCACCAGGTGGCTCGCTGTATGCTGGCACAGCGCTTCAAGCGGGAGCGTACGACAACGTTAAACTCCAATTAAGATGTTCTGTCACAGCCTGTGTGCGTGAGAAGTAATAGCGAGGACATCAGGCGAATCAAGGACGAATGTAGTAGAAGAAATAGGTAGAAACTAATAAAATTCAACGCAAGACACCAGTGCAGAATAGAACAGAGCTGAGGAATGGAAAGAAAGTTTGTGGATAAAATGTGATGTGAGACGGTGTGGGAGGGGCAGGGGGAATAACTGGTGTGCACACGTTATGAATGTATGACACTTAGCACAGCTTGAAATGAACCATCTGGTGATGATGAACGTACGAATTTGAAAACTGGATGGTTAAGACGGATATTTCTTTTCTGTTCCTTGATGCGGGTTCCAATGGACCCACAAGTTATCATACCTTTCCAGACTTTTAATAACAATTTACTCGTGGACCAAATTTCATGGCAATTTCTTCAATAGTTTGACAGATATTGAAAATGTTCTGAAGTTTACGTTCGATGTGCATGAAACTCCTGAAGTAATATAGTGTTCGTTTTATTACTTTAAACTATAATTGAAAAGAAAATATAATGCAGGGTGACCCACATTTTTACCTCAAATACCTTCTGGCTAACTGAAGATAGCGATTTTCACATTAGTGCATAACAATTAGAGCTGATGAAAGAACGTACAATCTGTGTCCCTTGCATTAATGAGGTCCAAGGCAGCGATACCAAGCTGTTTCTCGTAAATGGAACAATACCAATCCACAGTTGATCGTAGGCAGCCCCATTCAGGGATCCAATTAGGCAGTCGTGTAGTACTGGCAAAAAGGACAGATTTTCGAACGTGATCGTTGAAGACATGGTGCGGATAAGGCACCAGAGGTGTTCTCTCTCCCCAACGACATCAACGTGAGGTATGAGTGATACGCAGCCCTTGTCTTTTTGATCTACGGAGAATAAATCCTGAATGTACTACTTTTATACATTCACTTAAATACTTCCCCTAACGCACCATACACTGCATTATCCTACAGAGTAAACGTGCAATGGTGTCTCAACGGCTGCACTGGCCGCCAACGTCTGGGAAGGGTGTAGTAATCCAACTGACAAGCCCAGTACCACACTGGAACGAAACGCTGAAACGATTGAAAAGGTCTAAAGAGTTTGTATTTTTAAAAACTTATTATAATTCCACCCGCTGATATTTATGCGATTATTTAATGCTTTTGAACACAGAATTTATGAAGATTATGGTCTTGCCTGAATCTTACAATCAATTCAACCGAGAAAAGTTAGAAATACAGTTCTTGATGCTTGTTGCTGACTTATCTACAACGCTAGTGTCAACGTCCTATCCAGGATGGTGGTAAACATTATAGGCACATGACTTTTAGTGACACAGTTTAACATTATTGCGCAAGAGAGAACAACTGACCCCACACTCAATGTACTCTTCTTCTTCTTTATCTGTTTACTCTGCATCACGGTTTTTCCCTCGGACTCAGCGAGGGATCTCACCTCTACCGCCCGGAGCTTCAGACTCTGGGCAGTGTCCTGGAGCGTGAGACATTGGGTCGGGGATACATCTGGAAAGGATGAACAGTACCTCGCCCAGGCGGCCTCACCTGTTATACTGAACAGGGCCCTTGCGGGGCGATGGGAAGATTGGAAGGGATAGACAAGGAAGAGGGAAGGAAGCGATCGTGACCTTAAGTTAGGTACCATCCCGGCATTTGCCAAGAGAAGAGGGAAACCAGGAAAACCACTTCCAGTATGGCTGAGGTGGAAATCGAACACACCTCTAGTCAGTTGACCTCCCGAGGCTGAGTAGACCCCGTTCCAGCCCTCGTGCCACTTTTCAAATTTCGTGGGAGAGCCTGGAATCGAACCCGGGCCTCCGGGCGTGGCAGCTAATCACACTAACCACTACACCACAGAGGCGGACCTCAATGTATTCAGTTTCCCACATTCCTCGCATTCATTTTCTACCGAACCCGTGCATAGCTAATCTTTATATAGACTGATATACTCTTTGATGATGATGATGATGATGCTTGTTGTTTAAAGGGGACTAACATCGAGGTCATCGGCCCCTAATGGTACGAAATAACAAAAAATTCAAATTCATCCACTGACCAAAATAAAAAAAATGTCATGAAGAATGAATGGATGGACATGAACCCTACAAAAAACAAACAAACAAACAAACAAAAACAGTGGATCAGACTAAAAAAGAAGGTAGCTAAATAGAGTATTACTGACCAAGGGACCATTTATAAAGCACAATGATGCTTGATGTCTGAATGGGTGCTAAATTCACGTCTAAGGCCCCACAGAATGGTACATGTCGCGAGTAGAGTAGAACCATGGTATTTGTCATTTTGGGGTACTGATCAAAAGTAGCGAAGACTCACGGTGGTCCACACAAGATGGTACTACTCACAAGTATTGCAATTCGTACAGGGAACGCAGACCTATGGTGTTTCTCACACAATGGCGCCACTCATAGCCAACGCAAACCGGTAAGTTTCCTCACCTAGGTGTACTAGTCACGGGCGCCTGTATTCCCGTGGTGTTCCTCACATAGTGGGTACCAATCACAGGCAACGCTGACCCACGGTGCCGCTCATATAGCGGCACAACTCACAGGCTACGCCCAGACCTGCGGTGTTGCTCAAATGGGTACGACGCACGGGTACTGGAATCCACCAAGCCAGGCTTTTTACTGCAACTAATCACAAACCTATTTCGTACCAATTTAGTGATACTACTCGCAAGTACATGCAACCCATGGTGTTCCCCGCATGATGGTACGAATCAAGAGCAGTTTCATGGTTCTAATTCAATCATCCCTTGGTCGCCCCTTGTAGTCGCCTCTTACGACAGGCAGGGGATACCGCAGGTGTATTCTACATGTGCGTCCCCCACCCGCAGGGGGTAGTGTGTTTGGTCCGCGAGAGGTATTTTATTTCCCTCAAGTCCGCCGGCAAGGCGGTTAGGACCCCCCTATCCGCCACCTGGGACGCGCCACGTGGGAGTATCACCTCTCCCCCTGCTACGCCTGCGTAGCAGGTTCGTGGGATATACTCTTTGATGATACAAAAGAAAACTTACGGAAGTTGGAAATATTGTTGTCAAAATACAGTGTGATTCAGCAGGCCTTTCCAATATAGTTTGCTGCAGCCCAACTAACCTGCACATGGTTATAGGGGTGCTATTCCCCTGCAGGCGTAGTGCATGGTACTAATGTTCAGCGAACACATTTTGCACATGATTTTGAACCCTAGCGAAATGTTACATCATCCGTTCGCAAAACACGACGCCTTGAAATCATGTAGCAACGTCCTTTTACCATGCAACTATGTCAATGTGTCGTGCCTCGTGACCGGGTGTAAGGAAGAGGGGAATCAATAAATAAAACTAGGTAATAGTGCAGTAATTAATGTCTTAAACACCGAACCGGTTGGCGTATGTACGCTGCTATCGTTGTACTACCAGCATGTTTGCAGCAGTGTAGCTTAGCGGATACGGTTAGGCGTTCACCTAGCAACCGCCAGAATGTGTCAGTGGCGGTTCGAATCCTGCATCGGTATGATGTTTGAATACATAAACACAGGCACACGTTTGCTAGATTCAAACTTTAGAATGGTGCTGTTATTCGTCTTGTGCCCTGCGCATACTCCGCTGGTTAGGGCCTGAATGTACTGTAATCTCTGCTGTCATTCGGCATATTTTCCACAGAGGAATACGTTGACATGCTCCTCATTTATGCGGAAGCAAGACAAAACGCGTGCTAGGCACTATGTACCAAGAACGGTATCCCCACAGGCGACACCCGGCTGCGACGACATTCCACCGTGTTGAAAGACGCATAAGGACCACAGGCGTGATTTCCAACCAGCCACCAGTCCGCGATAGGCCCGTTACATCGGGTGATACAGAAGAGGCAGGTGTACACCAGCCAGGCGTCCGTCTGGCGAATACTGCATGAACGTAAATACCACCCATACCATCTTGAACTACACCAAGAGATCCATGGGCGGGATTTCGAAACTCGAATGGAGTTCTGTAGGTGGCTATTAGACAGGTTGGACAATAGTGCCGCATTTGTATCGCACATCTTGTTCACGGACGAATCGCACTTCCACAATAATGGGAACGTCAATCGCCACAACATGCACCATTCGAGTCTGGACAATCCTCACTGTGTGCGACAGGCGGCCCATCAAGTACGATGGGGAGTGAATGTTTGGTGTGGAATCTTGGGAGATCGCCTAATTAGACCATATTTCCTTGAGGGCCATTGGACGAGCCCACGCTCCCTGCACTTTCTGCGTCAGGAAGTCCCACTGCTGCTGGAGGATGTGCCCTTGCACGATCGCTTGACGATGTGGTTGCAACAGGATGGAACTCCACCACATTGAACTTTGCCCGTTCGTAACCATCTGAACGAGGATATGCCAGGGAAATGGATAGGACGAGGAAGCCATGTTTATGGGTCCGCCAGATCACCGGATTTAACACCATTAGACTTCTTCCTGTGGGGACATTTGAAGAACGTCGTTTACACTCAGGCACCGGAAAAACGCCTCCAGCTCCAGCAACTCATCACGACATCTGCCGAGCAATTACACCTGGAATGCTTGAGCGCGCGAGACCATCTATTGGACACCGTGCCCGAATGTGCATAATTCAAAAAGATCATCACATCGAGAATTTGCTGCAATAAAACATTGAATTGTGTTCCTATTATTTCTGGTCTGTATGTGTCCAGCCTGCTAACTAATCGGCCCTTCTTAGGGTTACACATTCATTCACACACAATTTGCATGAAAACTTGCATTGCGTGCGGTACGTATTAAGCAAATTTTTCAAAAATTTATAATCTTCGCCCCGGACTCAAACCTCCCATCTGTCATACATGCCCTCTCCGCCACACCTTTACCAACTATACTACGTTTCCGTACGGCATACTGCGCAGTTTGTAACAAATATTAGGTTTACTGCGGTCACAATATCAATTTAGTGTTTCGCCAGCGCGTCAGGTTCATATGATCTAGAAGGCACACGCATGACTTCCAGTGTTTAATACGAGTATAACATTACGGCGTCCTATCATGGTGAGGCGGTAAATACCAACATACCCGGTTGTGTTGTCTGAGTATACTGGCTGGGCAGATGTTTTCAGGACGGATTGAATATTACTGGTCGCATAAAACTAAATTGGAAGGGGCGGCTGAATCACGCTGTATAATAATCGGGGACAGAATATTATGGCTATGAATCGCCATTGGTATGCAATATGAAAAATTCGGTGATAATAATTGTATTTGCTAGATCTGAAGTATTACTGTAAAAGAAGTTGCACAAAAGGGACGGCCATAAAGAACACCTGTACTGTGTGTTACCTCTGAAGGACTAAGACGAGAAATTGTCTAAACATTAACTTTCTCAGATAAATGAGCACTGTTTTCCTGCTTCTCTTCGAGCAACGATGTTTCCGTTCGTGAAACGGTTTATATATTACCTAAGACGTAACTTAGTTTCCTCGGAGCTCGAGAAATTAAAAGAGGCTGTCATTTTGAGTTTTAACTCGCAGGTGCGAAGCAAGACTTCATATAATTATGTCATAAACAACACTAAGTGTTTACATCATAAACTTGACTGTGTTTTATAAGACTGAAACTTATAAATCAACCTTCTACATCTGGTAAAAAAACAAGTAAGGATTACAATCAAGTTTTTATTTCTCCTTATGCTTTCAGAGTTTCCAGCAACTTGCGCCATATTATAGGCACACAAAATTATATTGGATATTAACTTTATTAATGCTTAAAGCAGAATGTATAATTCAGAAGGGAAAGGAGAAATAGTGTAGATTCCTCTGTGAAAGATAAGAAGTAGACGTTTTTAATAGTGTAATTTCAGTAAACGATTTCTTACTGGTACTTTTCTTATATTCTCATTTTATATTCAGAAAGATAAAACTAAACATGAGCTACTATTTTACCTGAATAGATAAATTATTTAGTCCGCCTCTGTGGTGTAGTGGTTAGTGTGATAAGCTGCCACACCCGAAGTCCTGGCTTCGATTCTCGGCTCTGCCACGAAATTTGAAAAGTGGTACGTGGATCCACTCAGCCTCGGGAGATCAAGTGAGTAGAGGTGGGTTCAATTTCCACCTCGGCCATCCTGGAAGTGGTTTTCCGTGGTTTCCCACTTCTCCTTCAGGCAAATGCCGGGATGGTACCTAACTTAAGGCCACGGCCGCTTCCTTCCCTCTTCTTTGTCTATACCTTCCAATAATCTCATCCCCCCCGCAAGGCCCTTGTTCAGCATAGCTGATGAGGTCGCCTGGGCGAGGTACTGGTCATCCTCCCCAGTTGGGCCCCGACCCAGAGTCTGAGGCTCCAGGACACTGCCCTTGAGGCTGTAGAGGTAGGATCCCTCCCTGAGTGCGAGGGAAAAGCCAACCCTGGTCGGTAAACAGGTTAAGTAAGTAAGTAAGTACGTAAGTAAGTAAGTAAGTAAGTAAGTAAGTAAGTAAGTAAGTAAGTAAGTAAGTAAGTAAGATAGATTATTTGAGCAACTTTTGTATAAAAGGAGCCGAACATCATCGTATGTGAACACATAAAACGCACTGTTTTTATTTCATATCGTATCGAATTTGATTTGTTAACGTCCTTAAAAATAATGGGAAAAGTGAAAATTTATGGTAGTACACTTATGTACTTATTGCACTCAACGTCTACCATTATAAAAACATACCATCAGGAAACTTTTTCAGTGCTTGAAAAACTGTTACCCGGTACTTAGATACTAAAGGTTTCCTTTCGGTATCCTATTGGCGTACGACAGGCACTAGAGGGTTACGAAGCCATGGGGATTCGAAGCGGTGATTTGAGATGCGGAGAAGTTGAGTGTTTGGCGGTCGAGAGATATAAAGCAATCTGTTCCGGCATTTGTCTTGGTGCAGGGGAATAGAAAACCATTCTCGGGAAAGTAGAGGGGTGGAAACGAGCCCCTTCACCTCTCAAATGCAGAGATGCAAACTAAAAACTGTTGAGCTACTGCAGTACTCAAAGTTTTTCATTCGTCCCTTGAAATGGGTGACGGGCCCCTTAGAGGGTGATGTCCTCTTTCAGGCCAGGAAACGTAGTACGATGATTTATGATTTGGAGAAGGGTGAGATGGGTGCGTCGTGGCCTATACTAGGAATTATCCGAGCAGTAGCTCCAGTGCAGAAGAATGGAAAACCACGGAAACTGGACAGCCGACGGTGGGGAGAAGTCCCTCGCCGTCTCCATCTTGTAGCAGTGTAGAGCAACGATAGAGCCGTACCCATCGGTCCTCTCCTCGGTTTGTCGGTTGGAATGCAGAGTTGTAGACCCACGGATCAACTGTGACCACCCCGGAAGAGTGCACAGGTTGAAATCCGAGTTAACTTGTGTTTGTGACAGCGGAAGACATGTTGACATCCGAGTTAACTCGGACATGGGATGGAAAAAGCTAAATGAATATACAGAAATTACAGTCGGCCCTGGTAAGGTAAATAACTATAGGCGGGATCGGAGATTTTAACCTTGATTGGCTCATTCCGATGGCTTGCAGGCTGTGCGTATGTCTACGTTGTCCTCCTCATTATAACTCATCATAGGTAGGGCCTCATCCCCACAGACGTGCAGGTCGCCTGTATATAGCGTCAATTCGAAATACTGTACCTGCACTAGGCTTCTCTGGAGATCACACGCCATGAACATACGTTGAGTGAAGAATATTTAATGGAATATGTCATTGTAAAGCAGCTTAGTACGAACTGCAAATTATCTAACAATTTATTTTGAAATACACAGGCTGTCCGAGCTGCCGCCCGCGGAGTCCTAGGATCGATTCCCGGCTCTGACACGAAATTTGAAAAGTTGTACGAGAGCTGGAACGGGGTCCACTCAGCGTCTGGAGGTCAAATGAGTAGAGGTGGTTCGATTCCCACCTCAGCCATCCTGGAAGTGGTTTTCCGTGGTTTCCCACTTCTTCTCCAGGCAAATACCGGGATGGTGCCTGGCTTAGGACCACGGCCGCTTCCTTCCCTCTTCCTTGTCTGTCCCCTCCAATCTTCCCATCCCCCACCAAGGCCCCTGTTCAGCATAGCAGGTGAGGCCGCCTGGGCGAGGTACTGGTCATTCTTCCCAGGTGTATCCCTCGAACCAATGTCTCCACCTCCAGGGAAAACTAATCCTGGAGGGTAAATAGATTAAGGAAAACAAGAAGAAGGAAAACTCCTGCGAGACAACATTCTGGCACCTCAGAATCTCAGATATCCATAAGAGTAATTAGTGGTATGTAAAATTAATATTATTAAAAACGATGTATGTCCAACCCTTGTCCAGTTTTTCTGTGGGGTCGGGGATGAAGTGATATGAATCTTCGTAGCGAGGTTTTACGATCGGATGGCCTTCCTTAAGTCAACCACATCAGAGGAGTCAATGAGATGAAATTGACAATGTGATATACGGTACTGTATGATAGTAAGAAGAGAGAGGGTGAAACCAGATGTTGGCACGTAGTCTACTCCTGTCGAATACCACCAAGGGTTCTGCTCAAGGCTTAACGTCTCCATCCGACGGACAAATCATCATCAACAGCATCATATGTCCTCTCTCCACATGAACACTGTGGAGAGGTTTGAAATTAAATCCAGGCTTTCAGCGCGCAATCTAGTGATTAGAAATTGTACTCCACTTCCTCACGTACCCTGCCAGCCAACTTATTTTCAATATCGAACACAAAAGGCGTAAGAGGTTAGAAACCATCATCCAGGAAAATCTCTTGTTAATGTATTGTACGCTTGACACCGTCCTGTTAAACAAGTTTATTATCACTCGACGCTACGGGTGGGTGAGGAATATAGCAGACCATGAATACGTTCAAAGAATTACAATTTTTGTTTGGTGTCTTTGACTTTCGTATGGATTATTATGAACATATTCCCCCTTTTAAGTGATAAAACTAAATAGTCTGACACCCTATAAGTACTACCTCGGGGAAGAGGGAGGATTATATTCAATCAGGAATGAGTTTCCTAATTTTACAGGCTGAAGGTATCTCCCTCTCTCATTTTTTTCATTTTTCACTTCGCGAATGAGGACGGCTTGAGATAATCGCTTGTTATTAGTGGTTTCTTTAATTTCGCACTGACAAGAACCTACAGGCTTCTTTTCATTCAGGATATGCAATATCTGGGCCATTGGCAAACGTTCGGAACAAGTCATAATATCAGGGAATATGAAAAAAATCCAGAGAAATCCCTAGGATACATAATCGGTGTCCATCTTGTGTCCACAGGTGCACGGACATGAATTGAGGAGGGCTTCGTTGGTGATACTTGAAAATATCTCTCATATTACTTCAATGTTCCTTCCCATATCACCAAGCCGCTGAAATACATAATTAAGATTGTGAAAATATAAAGCTGTAAGTTATTTTAAACGCAAAGAGAGAAATTTTTCATTATATAATATTTTTGGGTTTATGCCGTGTAATTAAAAAAACTTATTCGACGAACGTTTCATCAGGATTAAACAGAAAACGTAAACACGACGCATCAATGGTTGCTATGAGAAAGCAACAAAGAGCTTAAAGTGGTGCCCTTAGACAAAATAGGAATGCCATTTTAACCACATGCTACAGACAACGAATGGCAACATTAAAGCACTTTACCTGTAAATAGTATATATGACTATTCTAGTTTAGGATATAGGTAATTATTTCAAAAGTCAGAGGGCACTATGTGTAGGGGGCTTGTCCTTTTCACCTGGCCTTCCATAGATGCTGTAAAGGTTTATGGTAAATAAATAAATAAATAAGTAAATAAATAAATAAATAAATAAATAAATAAATAAATAAATAAATAAATAAATAAATAAATAATGAATGAATGAATGAATGAATGAATAAATCACTTTCTGATGGTTCTAATAATAGGTAGCCATGATTCATTGAGGTTGTTGCCTGTGTCGCTATTGAAATTATCTGGGTTTTTACGTATTCCAACCCCCTCCCTGATGATTCTGGGGCGATATTGTTTTATACGCGCAAGAACATCCACTCCTCGGAACATGACATGACAGGTCATGACATGAATATATTCCCTCTTTTAAGTGATACGAACGTCGAGTAAGTTTATACTTTTTAATTACATGCCTTAAACCCAAAAATTTTACATCATGAATAGTTACATGGAGTGTGAAAGTCTAAGTGATGATAAAAGAGAGAAGTTGTTATTTGGCTAATATCCCGTAGGCATAGAGTAAAAAGGAATGTCGAAATTGTCTAACAGATAGCCAGATGTTAAAATTAAAACGTCTGCATGGTAGCTGAGGCGATAGGATTATTGTTATTATTACTATTATTATTATTATTATTATTATTATTATTATTATTATTATTATTATTATTATTATTATTATTATTATTATTATTCTAGTTGTTTTACGTCGCACCGACACAGATAGGTCTTATGGCGGCGATGGGAGAGTAAAGGGCTAGGAGTGGGAAGGAAGCGGCCGTGGCCTTAATTAAGGTACAGCCAAGGTGTGAAAATGGAAAACCACGGAAAACCATTTTCAGGGCTGCCGACAGTTGGGTTTGAACCCACTATCTCCCGGATGCAAGCTCACAGCTACGCTCCCCTACCCGCACGGCCAAATCGCCCGGTGCATATGATTTAAAAATCACTCATTATAATGGGGATTTATAGGGAATTCTCCCATGAAGTTAATTTTGTAAAATATGATCCCAAACAAATTCGTTCTTATTTGCAACGATATCACTGAAGATATTTGAAAGTTATCGCCTTCAGATTTTTCTCGTGATATGAGTGGTGAGTAATTGCTCTCCGTCAAAGAGCTGAAATTGATAAAGTCCTCCAAATTCACAACTTTCATGTTTTGAAGTGAAATTCACTCAGAAATTGCAGGTGAAGAGTATGTGCTAGTAGGCAGTTGCTTCTTGACTTTCTCTATAATGCAGTGATCCCATCAACCTCCGTATAAGAGCAACCTCTGAGAAAAAATTTATGGTTTGCCTTCCTGAGACTGGGACTGCAGATAAGAACCCACACATTGCGAGATTTCACGGTTATTTATTCATAGGTTCAAAACTTGTATTCCACAATTCACAACATTCTCTTTCGTTCAATTGTAGAGAGATGAGGTCATTTCGTGAATTCCCCGCCCTGCTGTCACCTCTTCCCGATTTTTTTTTTTTTGTAAGTTCATTCTTATATTAGCGCTTCAGGGAGATATGGATGATACCGATCGTAGAAGCATTCGAAACATAAAAATTTAGCACACCACGAAGGCAGGGTTGCCACAGTTACATTTCTTGGTGGAAATAACACACGAGAAAGAAACGTCGTTAACGTTACTAAAGACTTCACGTGTTGGCAATACGTTTACGGCAAACCACGCATAACGGATCAAAAACTGGCGCTTGCAGCTGATTATGAATCAATGCGTGGATTTTATTGCATCTCGTGTAGTCGTTATATGCCTTTGCTGTGCAATGCGTGTAGAATAATATTGATGTTTATAAATTCTTTTACCAGACAGAACGTTAATAGACGGAAAAGGAGAACGATATCTCAAAATACATTGAACAAAACCATTCGTGTCAATGGACAAATGAAACAAAACTGAAATCATCGAGATTTGAACACTGTACGCAACAGAGTGAAGTCGCGACGAGGGACGTTGCGCCACCATGTCGGTTGAACTTATTACGCTCTAAAAGGCACGTAAAGCACCTCGGAAACTTCGACCATCATTTTCTCCGAAACGGTCGAGTGTCTACGGACAACCTGAAACATGTGTTCACTTATTTCGACCCCTCTTTCGCCACTTACTCTTCAATCTATACACGTATGACCTGCCAATAACCAAATTCAGGAACACTAAGGCTTCGATAAGCCTGATTCGATGCTCTCATCGGATTTAAATATTTTAGACAATTATTTCCATCAGAACAACCATAGACTAAACACCCAAAGAACTGTTGCATCTAATTTCTACTTGCGGAATAGAACTTCTGAGTACAAACCAACCACACAATATTGTAGTAACCCAAAATACCTTGGAGTCAACCTGAACAGGACCTTGACCTACAAGAATCACCTTTCTAAATGTCCGCCAAGATCAAGACCTCGAATAATATCATTCAAAAATGGCATGCACCTCTTGAGGTGTTAAAGCCCAAGTCCTGTGATCCACCGCCCTTGTACTTTCTTATTCCGTTGCTGAATAATGCTGCTCAACCTGCTTAACAGTGCTCGGACTGGACTAATTAGCACCCAGCTGAACGGAGCAGTGCTAACCATTACAGGTTGCATCTGACCAACGAACACTCTCTGGCTTTCCACCCTAGGTTACATCCTCCATCCCTAAGAAGATAACAGCAATTACTTAACTTATGGAAGAAAATGGAAAACGGTCCTCACCTCCCTATCCGTTCTGACATAACAGCTTCTTCTGAACGACTCAAATCCAGACACCCTTCTTAGCGTGATCAATTACAGGTCGGCTCTTTCTATGTATGAGACACCGGAAAGAACAATGGCAACAGCAATCCTCGTTACCCAGCATCACATACACTGACTGACAGAGCAAATGCAACACCAAGAAGGAGTGGTCAGAACTTTATGCCAATTGCAGGGTAGACTGACGTCACTGAGGTATGCTCATGATGTGAAATGCACCGCTGTGCTGCGCACGTGGCGAACGATAAATGGGACACGGCGTTGGCGAATGGCCCACTTCGTACCGTGATTTCTCAGCCGACAGTCATTGTAGAACGTGTTGTCGTGTGCCACAGGACACGTGTATAGCTAAGAATGCCAGGCCGCCGTCAACGGAGGCATTTCCAGCAGACCGACGACTTTACGAGGGGTATGGTGATCGGGCTGAGAAGGGCAGGTTGGTCGCTTCGTCAAATCGCAGCCGATACCCATAGGGATGTGTCCACGGTGCAGCGCCTGTGGCGAAGATGGTTGGCGCAGGGACATGTGGCACGTGCGAGGGGTCCAGGCGCAGCCCGAGTGACGTCAGCACGCGAGGATCGGCGCATCCGCCGCCAAGCGGTGGCAGCCCCGCACGCCACGTCAACCGCCATTCTTCAGCATGTGCAAGACACCCTGGCTGTTCCAATATCGACCAGAACAATTTCCCGTCGATTGGTTGAAGGAGGCCTGCACTCCCGGCGTCCGCTCAGAAGACTACCATTGACTCCACAGCATAGACGTGCACGCCTGGCATGGTGCCGGGCTAGAGCGACTTGGATGAGGGAATGGCGGAACGTCGTGTTCTCCGATGAGTCACGCTTCTGTTCTGTCAGTGATAGTCACCGCAGACGAGTGTGGCGTCGGCGTGGAGAAAGGTCAAATCCGGCAGTAACTGTGGAGCGCCCTACCGCTAGACAACGCGGCATCATGGTTTGGGGCGCTATTGCGTATGATTCCACGTCACCTCTAGTGCGTATTCAAGGCACGTTAAATACCCACCGCTACGTGCAGCATGTGCTGCGGCCGGTGGCACTCCCGTACATTCAGGGGCTGCCCAATGCTCTGTTTCAGCAGGATAATGCCCGCCCACACACTGCTCGCATCTCCCAACAGGCTCTACGAGGTGTATAGATGCTTCCGTGGCCAGCGTACTCTCCGGATCTCTCACCAATCGAACACGTGTGGGATCTCATTGGACGCCGTTTGCAAATTCTGCCCCAGCCTCGTACGGACGACCAACTGTGGCAAATGGTTGACAGAGAATGGAGAACCATCCCTCAGGACACCATCCGCACTCTTATTGACTCTGTACCTCGACGTGTTTCTGCGTGCATCGCCGCTCGCGGTGGTCCTACATCCTACTGAGTCGATGCCGTGCGCATTGTGTAACCTGCATATCGGTTTGAAATAAACATCAATTATTCATCCGTGCCGTCTCTGTTTTTTCCCCAACTTTCATCCCTTTCGAACCACTCCTCCTTGGTGTTGCATTGTCACTGTCAGTCAGTGTATTTAAGAATCCCTGCGAGCGTCCAGATAGATATTTCCTCCCCAGATGAATGTGGAGGATGCTAAACAGAGTTAGAACTGACCAAGGTAAATGTGGAACTGTTCTGTTCAAATGGAGAGGGAAGACTTTACCACAACGTAATTGTAGAGAAGAGGAACATACAAGGCGTAAACAGAAAGTTTCCGTTTGAGGACGTTGCTGCAGCGAACATGCAACGTAGGGCGACTCCGATGCGGGTGTATAAGCACGGACATGTAGGAGAAGGGATCAGTGGGGCAGTCCTGTCGTGCCGAGGTGGGTGCGTTAAATGCACCCATGTGAACTATGGCATGTGTCCAAACAGGATCAACGCGCTGTTATTCTGTTCTTGGCTGCGGAAGAACAAACACCGGTGGACATCCATTGGAGAATGAAGACTGTTTATGAGGCAGCATACTTGTCGAAAACCACGGCTGTGGAATGGTGCACCATGTCCCGTCCGGGCCGCGTTTCTACACAAGACGCCGATCGATCTGGGAGGCCAGCCTCATACATTACGGACAACAACAAGCAGGCGGCGGATCTGACCTGAAGTCCTGATCTCTCCTCATGCGATTTTAAGCCTTCGGTTCCCTGAAAAAAAGCATTGAAGCGTCAACGTTTATTGTCGGACGAGGACGTGCAACAAAAGGTTACGGACTTCTTCACGCAGCAGGACACGGTGTTTTACCACACGGGATCTTCAATCTGGTGCGTCGCTGGGATCAGTGCCTCAATGCTCACGGCGATTTTGCCTGATAGGCATCCAGATTGAGGATTGTATGGCCGTCGAACGGAAACTTTTAGATCATCCCATATTACATTTGACTTGGTTACAAAGGCACTATAGCGGACTTACAATGTGTCCAAATGAAGCTCTTCTCTGTATCTTCAACATTCATATGGAGCTTTAGTTGTGAACTTGAGATGGTTGTTATACATATTGTGTATATTATTGTATTCAACACGCGCTAAATAAATAAATAAATACATTATGGTTATAAGACTATATTACCGTACTTTCTTCAGTAGAGTCTGGACGAAAAATTCCAGTTAGAGGGTTGGTTTCTACCCTCCTTATACAGTAATTGTCCAAATTCCTCTATCACCGCTAGTGAGTTTTGGACGGTATTGTTTCTATACCGTGTATATTCCTTTTAATTTTGTTTCTGAGCTTTCTGTACTAGATCCGAGAACTTAATGTGTTTACTGAGTTTGACTAATCTCCTGGCCACCTATAATATCTGTACAGGTTTTACGGTAAATAAACCATAATTTGTGTATTATATTCTCATGTTAGATAGCTCTAGAGAAGTCATATGACAGAGTACTGAAGGAAAAGAGTAAGTCGTTCTGAAAGATTATGGATAGATTATAACAAGCAATCAAAGGCTTTATGTTGACAATATGGCTGAAGTGAGGATTAATGGAATAATACGTTTTTGTTCTGAATACTTACAGGGATAAGATAAGGCTCCAATCTTTCACCTTTGTTAATCATAATTTACATAGATCATGTACTGAAAAATATAAAGTGCAAGGGAAGAATTATGTTAGTGTAAATTTAGTAAGCAGTTAGGTGTATGACAGCGAAATAGGCTTAATGGCAAACTGTGCTGAAAGCCTGCAATCCAATATCATGGAATTTGTAAATAGCTGCAGCGAATATGATTTATGAAACTTAGTATTTTCAAGAGTAAGGTGATGTCAGTAGGAAAGACAGCTAGGAGGAATTAGATTAGGTCGGGAATACAAAATTGGAGCAGATAGTATTTACACTGCATTAGTCATGTGTTATCTAAGAGATACACGGTGGTAATTATTTGATGTAACTTGAGCTTGCTTGGGGCTAGAAGCCCATCTCCCCTCCTAGCTTCCTGTATTTGAAGTGGTGATATCCAGGAGTTTTGTGACCTTCATGCAATACAAATGTCACTTCTTTACCTCACAGTTTCGGCGCGAGTGAATTTGTAAGTTTTCATATTTATCTCTAATACGTTTGATTTGCTTTGACCGAGCTCATTATTGTTTGTGCTAGTGCTTGCAGCTCGAGATCTTTTAAAATTAAAAATGAAGATGGAGATGATTTGTAAAACTGTATTGTGTTTCAGCGACTTATTTGATTAATCAGTAACATTACGATCCTGAAGACCGTGAAAAGGAACAATCCGATAATTAGTTTAATTGGTTCAAATATGCCAGTGACCTTTCTCAGTATTTCAATGGATAGGTTGTAAATAAACCTCAAAATGCATTTGATGCTGGTTTCCATATTCCAAAAATTATATCGTGGTTGTACAGATGGACTTAATGTATGTATTTCTCAAATACGACGGGAGCACTGATGCTACTTTAAGGACGCGCCTAATGCAGTGTTGTTTAGAATGTGCATTCTCCCCAGATTGTAGTTTAGTAAGTAAAATTGAATCAGATTGCAACAAAGCTAAAGCAACGAGCTCCCAGTTGCGATCAATAGTATTCTGTAGAAAGCATTCGGCTCCCGAATGAAACTATATTCACACAGGTCTGTTTTCAGACCAACTTTTGTGTACGGGAGTGAACGCTGTTAGAAGTAACAGACATGAAAGTAGCGAGAATGATCGCTGGGGTAAACAGGTGGAACAATGGCTGGAAATTACTCGGAATGTGTTGATAAAGGCTAAGATAGGAATAAACTGAATGGATGAAGCTGTAAGCATAAACCGGTTTCTGTGATGACGTCATTTGAGGCGAATGGAAGAGGAAGGTTTCCTAGAACAATGATGGAATCGGCCACAGAGGCTGGGTGGACGAGAGTGAGACTAATTCGACGATAGTTAGAGTTAGTTATTAATTATTTAATAATGAGAGAAATTTGAGGGGAGACCTACACCTTTGAACATAGAAAAATGGTGTGAATGAAACGTTTTTCCGAAACAATAAAATGAATTCTACAAGGAAACTTAGCATGACAAAGAAATATTCCTTTAAAATATGCCTTCAAATTTAGAAATCATATGAACCTATGCCATTACATATAATTAATTATTCAAAATGGTGGTGCATCATGACCGCCATTTTGCCATTACCCTGGTAATTTCCAAACACATGAATATTTTTATATAATACTTTTTATTACGATCAATAATGTTATAGCTACAACATATACTATAATCAGTGAAGTACATCAAGTCTAAATATCTTTTTTCATGAAGTTATTTTGAAGAAATCAATTACTTACCGATAAAGAGCTTTCTTGAGTGAAAGGGCATCACGTTTTTGGTCAAAACTCCGAAAGTATTGGAAATATTAACAAAAAATTGCACTGTTTTAAAGAGAAAAGTTAAATTGAAAAATCACATTTTTCGTCGGTCAAAGGTTTCGGTCCCCCTTCAATAAAGCAAGCCGGGCTGAGTGGCTCAGACGGTTGAGGCGCTGGCCGTCTGACCCCAACTTGGCAGTTTCGATCCTGGCTCAGTCCGGTGATATTTGAAGGTGCTCAAATACGTCAGCCTCGTGTAGGTAGATTTACTGGCACGTAAAAGAACTCCTGCGGGACAAAATTCCGGCACCTCGGCGTCTCCGAAAACCGTAAAAGAGTAGTTAGTGGGACGTAAAGCAAATAACATTATTATTATTATTATTATTATTATTATTATTATTATTATTATTATCAATAAAGCAATGCCACAGAGCTAGTTGGAAATAACATATTTTGGAGACGTGTGGTTAATTCGTAGAGGTTTGCAGACTGAACGCTGAAAGGTATAACAGTCTATAATGAACATGTGTGTGCGATGCAGATTCTTCTATTAACATTTGGAGAGGCTTTAACTGCACGATTTGTCAGTGTTCACTGAATCACTCCTTTTATCACTTAATTCTAATACAATTTTGAATTGCTTTTCCAATAAGTAATACTTATGAAGTATTTAACTAAACGTATTTTCCAGTGCGTTACTTTGAGAGAGAGATAAATACGCATGTGTAATTCCTTAAGCTGATCGAAAGACCACAGTCTCACGGGCTGTATATTAGCAGGAGCAGTGCTGTGTCCCTGTCATAGCGGTAATCCGGCCGAGCGTTGAGCCCACGATGAAAGCCTAGGCCGGCTACTTCGCTTCAATACAACGGCCAGCCGGGTCGGGGTGTCATATGAGACGGGCCCGATGTAATCGGCTTGTCAGAGTAGCTCGGGTACCATGTTAATATCGGTGGACTTAAGGTTGGGGAGGTTCTGAAAGGGAGAGGGAGTCGAGAAAAAAAGTTTGAATTTTGAATAGCTTATACTGTAGCTCGCAGCTCCAGTGTGTGCCTTGATCCTTTCCTCTCCTCAGCTCTTGTATAGAAAGAGCAATCCTCTGTAGAAAATGAGTTTATGAAACACTTCCCCGTCTCCCCAACGTTGTCGTACGGGGGAGTATACAGCAGTGTGCGTATGGGTGGTCAATAAGTGAATGTAAGGTACGAGTAATGACATAAGATTTTCTTCCGAGAACTAGCACACTCATTTTATAATTAACTTTTCATCAGTTTCTAAGAGGATATTGGTGCACATACATTTTATCCGGAGAAAATGTGTCCAAATACGTCTCTGATGACCAGGGTCCGGATTTTGATGACCTAATAAATGCCGAAAAATGACCTATAAAATGACCTAAAAATAATCGAAAATGACTTGAAATTCGCGAGATAATGACCCCAAAAATATGATGGAAAATATATAACATTGAGCCAAAATTGGAAATATGTGCGTTGTGCACGTTACTTTTAATTCTTAATGGAGTGAATACAATTAATAATAATAATAATAATAATAATAATAATAATAATAATAATAATAATAATAATAATAATAATAAGCCTCCGTGGCTCAGGCGGCAGCGCGCCGGCCTCTCACCGCTGGGTTCCGTGGTTCAAATCCCGGTCACTCCATGTGAGATCTGTGCTGGACAAAGCGGAGGTGGGACAGGTTTTTCTCCGGGTACTCCGGCTTCCCTCTGTCATATTTCATTCCAGCAACACTCTCCAATATCATTTAATCTGTCATTCATTAATCATTGCCCCAGAGGAGTGCGACAGGCATCGGCAGCCGGCACAATTCCTATCCTTGCCGGGCTGAGTGGCTCAGACGGTTAAGGCGTTGGCCTTCTAACCCCAACTTGGCAGGTTCGATCCTGGCTCAGTCCAGTGGTATTTGAAGGTGCTCAAATACGACAGCCCCGTGTCGGTAGATTTACTGGCACGTAAAAGAACTCCTGCGGGACTAAATTCCGGCACCTCGGCGTCTCCGAAGACCTTAAAAAGTAGTTAGTGGGACGTAAAACAAATAACATTAACATTCTTATTATTATTAAATCCTATCCTCGCTGCTACATACGGGTTCATTCCTTCCATTCCTGACCCGGTTGAATGACTGAAAACAGGCTGTGGATTTTCAATAATAATAATAATAATAATAATAACTATAATAATAATAACCAGATCTTTACATACTTTATAGATAAGAAGACCCAGCAAACTTGGTTTAAGGAGATGGAAAGGGACCTACAGGAGATGGGGATCACTTACGAAGATATAAAGGAAGGCAACCCACTCATAAGGTAACTAAAAGACCACCAGGTTTTTCAAGAAACGCCCAAGTTGAAGATGGGGAAGGCGTGGATGGAGGAAAAAAAAGAGCAACGTCGGCAACGAATGTGCCGAACCAAGCCTGCCTTGGTGGTGAACTTCCTTTATTCCTACTTCTCCTTGACTGTCGTTGTCGCCATTAGCGATAACATTACCCGAATGTGACGTGAAACTTATAGTTTCTCTTTGAAGATGGCGCTCTTGCCATCTGTGTTTATACACAGTCTCTTTGACACAGTCTGTCTCTTGCTCTCCGAGTGTTAAGTTGGTCTGCTCGCGATGCCAACAATGGTCGGATCAAACGTGATAAGCAGACTGGAACCTAATTATGTGCTTCTTGATCTGCGAATTGCTATTATCGTGGATTTACTTGTTCCAAGGCTCGGTTCTCTGCTTGAAGTTATTATTTTGATTGAGGTATATATTTCGAGACTCCTTATTGCTGCTCCCAGGTATTCATTCATTTTATTTCATTTTCATGCCAGTTACAAAAACTGTTCTGTGCGATTGTATTTCGGTAGTCTTTTATCACCTGTCTTTGCAGGCTCTTAATTACTTCATTTTATGTGTGTGTTAAAATTTTTTCTTTCTTTGTGTGCACACGCGTGGGAACGGAGAGTGGTATTTACCTATCTGTTTGTTTGGGCCTGTGTGTGTTTGTGGGTTTTGAGACCATGCATTTTTGTTTACTCATCATTTGATATCATGGCTGAGCATTGGTGTATTGTGTGATTGACGCTACGGGGTTTAATCCATGTTTGTCCACGTGAGGCAATTTGGATGTCCCGTGTAGCGGGTCGACGAGTGTTGTGATTGCTACGATTATATTTTAATCAGCCTTGCCTATATTTTGCGGCGGTCCAGCATTGTATCTGCGGTGTTCGAACCATGCTCGTGAGCCCATGACATCCTTCGCTATCCTGTGCAATAGTATACGTCTCGTGCCTTTACACTCCGGCCTGATCTGGGTCGATTTTATATTGGGTCTCTCTTCTTGTTCATACGTGTGTGTGTGTGCGAGCCTGTGCTGTCTGCTTGTGTACGGTCTATAGTACTCTCCGTATCTCGTAATTTCAATTTTAATTTATCTTTATTTTATTTTACTTTTCGTTTTAGTTGGCCGATTTGGGCCACGTGTAGTGTGCTATTTTATATTTCTAGGCCGTTATTTGGTCCATTGTCGGCGATTAGTTTTTGTTTTTGTAACTGTGGCAACATCTTCTTCTCCTTCGCTTCTGCTCCTTTTGGGAGGCTGTGCTTTGCTTTTGTTGGGACGCGCTGGCATCGAATGTAGGCTCGCTTGGAGCGCGGATGCAAACTGTGATATGTGCGCGGCCCGTATTACCGCGACTGTATTATTCCTTTAGTGGTTCCATTTTCTGATTCCTTCGATGATGTGTTTCGCGTCACATTATTTTTCTCAAACGAATTTGTAAATTCTATGTAGTCATACGTAGGTGTGTAGTGCGATCGTGTGTACTGTCGGCGTGCTACACGAAACTTACTATGTCATCGAACGGGATACTACTTGATGTTTCAATTTTCTACAGTTATGTAAGTAACTTTTAATGCAGCCTCATATTTCTGTTCTCATTCTAATATTATGTGTGTTTATAATAAACCCCAGTTTCCTTGATCCATTCTTTTATTCATGGGGGTTACGGGTTCATGCCTTTCTGTCCTTTCGCTTCCCTTTGTCTACGCACGGATCCAGCTCCGAGCTGTTTTAGCTCGTTTCAGTCCATCCACGGCAATTTACGAAGAGAGGTAAGCGAGGTAAGTATCTGCGCGTATATGTCGTGTACTGTGTTGATGTGTAATGGTAGCAGGGTATGGGGGTGGTAGACGAATTAAGCAGCACAGGGCAAAGATCAAAGCCCAGAGAAGACAGCTGAAATAATGTGATCCTTAGTAGGTCGGTACGAGCAAGGAAAAATACAAATAATAAAATGATTAACGGCTAACAAAGAAATGAAATAATATTGGAGAGTGTTGCTGAAATGAAACGTGACGGGGAAAAGCGGGGTACGCCTCCGGTTTGTCCAGCACAAATCTCACATAAAGTGACCCGATTTGAACCACGGAACACAGCGCTCTACCGCCCGTGCCGTGGAGGAAGATTAATAAATAATAATAATAATAATAATAATCATAATAATAATGTGTGTATGTGCAACCCTTGTTCTATTTCTCTTCGGGGTCGGGTATGAAGTGAGATGAATATGCGTAACGAGTTTTTTACGACCGGATGGCCATCCTGACAACAAATAGGGAATCTGCCTCCTGGGCGACTGCTCTAAATGCAGATCAGTAGTGATTGCTTGCTTGCTTGTTTGATTGATTGATTGATTGATTGATTAATTGATTGATGTTAACATCATCAGAGGAGTTAATGAGATGAAATGAATGGCGTGATATATGATAGTAGGAATGGGGATGGTGAAACCCCGTGCCGACACATGGCCTTCTCCTGTAGAATAGCACCAAGGGGTCTGCTCAAGGCATGATGATTATGTTGGTGTTCGTCGTTATCCATGACTGAGAGAGAGGACCTGGAATATGGCACTCTCTCAGCTATTGGTGGTTATGAGCGACTGGGAGAGAGGACCTGGGATATGACACTCTCTCAGCTGTTGGTAGTTGTCAGCGACTGGGAGAGAGGACCTGGAATATGGCACTCTCTCAGCTGTTGGTAGTTATCAGCGACTGGGAGAGAGGACCTGGAATATGGCACTCTCTCCGCTGTTGGTGGTTATCGGCGACTGGGAGCGAGGACCTGGAATATGGCACTCTCTCAGCTGTTGGTAGTTATCGGCGACTGGGAGCGAGGACCTGGAATATGGCACTCTCTCAGCTGTTGGTAGTTATCAGCGACTGGGAGCGAGGACCTGGAATATGGCACTCTCTCGGCTGTTGGTAGTTATCAGCGACTGGGAGAGAGGACCTGGGATATGACACTCTCTCAGCTGTTGGTAGTTATCAGTGACTGGGAGAGAGGACCTGGAATATGGCACTCTCTCAGCTGTTGGTAGTTATCAGCGACTGGGAGAGAGGACCTGGGATATGACACTCTCTCAGCTGCTGGTAGTTATCAGCGACTGGGAGAGAGGACCTGGAATATGGCACTCTCTCCGCTGTTGGTGGTTATGAGCGACTGGGAGAGAGGACCTGGAATATGACACTCTCTCCGCTGTTGGGGGTTATCAGTGACTGGGAGAGAGGACTTGGAATGCAGTCCTTAATTCATGCATTCATTCATTCATTCATTCATTCATTCGTTCATTCATTCATTCATTCATTCATTCATTCATTCATTCATTCATTCAATCAGGCTGTCAGGATCTCACTCTGTATGGATTTCTCAATGCAGTCCATTACATTTCAACAATGAAACCATCCATTTAACAATTCATGCAGTCATACACTCATTCAGTTCAGTCATAAGGCAGACCAGGGATGGTGAATCTATGACATGCGAACACGACTTCTGTGACACGTCAGACAATTTACTAAAACATTTCAATGCTTTTAACACTGATCGAAAATCTAGCAACATAGCATGTTTTAACATTCCGCTTTAATAAAGAAGACTGTCTCAATTCCATGGCCATATGTTTTAACATACACTGACTGACAGTGACAATGCAACACCAAGGAGGAGTGGTTCGAAAGGGATGAAAGTTGGGGAAAAAACAGAGACGGCACGGATGAATAATTGATGTTTATTTCAAACCGATATGCAGGTTACACAATACGCACGGCATCGACTCAGTAGGATGTAGGACCACCGCGAGCGGCGATGCACGCAGAAACATGTCGAGGTACAGAGTCAATAAGAGTGCGGATGGTGTCCTGAGGGATAGTTCTCCATTCTCTGTCAACCGTTTGCCACAGTTGGTCGTCCGTACGAGGCTGGGGCAGAGTTTGCAAACGGCGTCCAATGAGATCCCACACGTGTTCGATTGGTGAGAGATCCGGAGAGTACGCTGGCCACGGAAGCATCTGTACACCTCGTAGAGCCTGTTGGGAGATGCGAGCAGTGTGTGGGCGGGCATTATCCTGCTGAAACAGAGCATTGGGCAGCCCCTGAAGGTACGGGAGTGCCACCGGCCGCAGCACATGCTGCACGTAGCGGTGGGCATTTAACATGCCTTGAATACGCACTAGAGGTGACGTGGAATCATACGCAATAGCGCCCCAAACCATGATGCCGCGTTGTCTAGCGGTAGGGAGCTCCACAGTTACTGCCGGATTTGACCTTTCTCCACGCCGACGCCACACTCGTCTGCGGTGACTATCAATGACAGAACAGAAGCGTGACTCATCGGAGAACACGACGTTCCGCCATTCCCTCATCCAAGTCGCTCTAGCTCGGCACCATGCCAGGCGTGCACGTCTATGCTGTGGAGTCAATGGTAGTCTTCTGAGCGGACGCCGGGAGTGCAGGCCTTCTTCAACCAATCGACGGGAAATTGTTCTGGTCGATATTGGAACAGCCAGGGTGTCTTGCACATGCTGAAGAATGGCGGTTGACGTGGCGTGCGGGGCTGCCACCGCTTGGCGGCGGATGCGCCGATCCTCGCGTGCTGACGTCACTCGGGCTGCGCCTGGACCCCTCGCACGTGCCACATGTCCCTGCGCCAACCATCTTCACCACAGGCGCTGCACCGTGGACACATCCCTATGGGTATCGGCTGCGATTTGACGAAGCGACCAACCTGCCCTTCTCAGCCCGATCACCATACCCCTCGTAAAGTCGTCTGTCTGCTGGAAATGCCTCCGTTGACGGCGGCCTGGCATTCTTAGCTATACACGTGTCCTGTGGCACACGACAACACGTTCTACAATGACTGTCGGCTGAGAAATCACGGTACGAAGTGGGCCATTCGCCAACGCCGTGTCCCATTTATCGTTCGCTACGTGCGCAGCACAGCGGCGCATTTCACATCATGAGCATACCTCAGTGACGTCAGTCTACCCTGCAATTGGCATAAAGTTCTGACCACTCCTTCTTGGTGTTGCATTTGCTCTGTCAGTCAGTGTATTTTAACAGGTTGAAGGAAAAGTATACCTTATTCTTAATATTTACCTATTTTTAAAAGTGTAATTTTCACTGAAGTTTTCAAAATAAAATCATGAAACATTCAGTCGAATATATTTTGTATATAATGCAATCTAATACCTAAATTAACTCAAATTGGCGAGAAGGGGGGTTCATGATAATTTTTAAGAAAAATAACCGGTGGCACACTACAGTAGATGGTGAAAACTAATGAACAATGCCTCAATTGACACGATAGTCGGTAAAGATTCGCCATTCCTGTCCAAGAATATATAGAATTGCTAACATCTAAGACAACATAAATTATCCTTAGCGTAGTAATCGTCAAATACAGTAATTATAGGAGGAAAATGTAATGCATGTATCAAATTTTAATGAACTGCAATGAACAAATGCTCTTTCCCCAGTTTCAGGCGATCTGGAACCGGGGGATGGGAGCATTCTCTTCTATTCTTAATCATGAAGGTTTGAATTTAATAATGCTTTACCGTTGGTCTATTCATGGCCGACTTGAAGAAGCGCAGTTAGTGATCCAGCCGGTCGTGGTCTATTGTAAGTGGTACTCTCGTTCGTCACCAGAAGGCTCACTATGCGCTAGCCTTCCGAGTGGGAGGTGACGACACCATCTTTGCTCCAATTAACATGTTCCTTGTTCCACCATATGTGCATTGCGAAGAAAACAACAAAGTCATCGAACAAATCTGTTATAAGAAGTAAATACATTTGTTTATATTTCTACTCACAGTGGTTCGGTATCGACGATACCCCAACTCTGATAGTGATCATCGCGAGTCTTATACGAGGAAACGACTCCACAAGGAATCCGTTCAGTATTTTATCAGATAATTGTGCTTATTGTATTGAATATTATGTGGAATTCTAGACGTTGAGATCAAAATAATTCGCTATTAATATTCAACGATCTTATGTGTAGTTCAGTCGACCGGCGGAATTGGAGTTTCGGCAGCAGAACGGTGCGTATCCAGGCCACGATACAGCCCCAAGCGGACCCGAATAACATAACGACCCTATACAACAGCCTTATCATGTTAAATTATTCAGAAGAATATTTCTGTTCAATAGATAATATTTCTATGTATAGGATTCTGGCACCCATTAAATAATGCTTAAGTACAGAAAACCATATTAATTTTGCTACTATTATATATTAAGGTTTTTGTTGCGTGAGCGTATGGAAAAATGAGCTCTAAGAATGTCAAAGCGATGTTTCATAGCTGTACGAACTTCAGCATGATAAAATGAACACTGAAGGGACAATTCCAAAAATATATATCTCCGTGGGAGAACATATTTTTGAAAACGGAGAATTCCTTTCTCCTTTAGCAGGTTAGCAATCCCTATTTGCTAACACAACGGGACCAAGGAGTTGGTCTGCCACTGCTAAGCAGAGTCTTGGAGGGGCGTACCAATCCAAGTGAAGAGCCCAAATGACACGTCTGGGTGAAATTCTGCAAACACACACGGCCTAACCACCCAATAGCTGGTTCTATTCCCGTGAATTTTAAATGAAGAGACAGGCCAATTCACATTTTCCCCTGGGGGGCAGTCAATTGAAACTTTTGGACTGTGATGGTAGCTTTATGGAGAACCCAAATGTCATTGAGATAACGTTCCTCTGCTTGGCTATTAAAATTAACCGATAACTGTTCAAATTCCTTCTAGATGAGTTGATTTTTGCATTGACATTGAGACAATTTTGAATTCATTTCAACAAATATATAAAATATTAGAAGACCAGGTCATCTATGAACATTTTATGGTTATAGCTGTTTACGATAAATTTAAAAGGTACATACAGCCGATTAACGACCTTCTTCTTGTACAATCTTCATTGAAGGTTGGCGATCGTCGTGGCAACGCTGAGGTTCAACATCCAGAAAGTTGTTCGTAGGCCAAGCCTGTGTCGGCTTTCTCTCTTCGCTTGCATCACTAGTTGTAAGATCCTGTACTCTACGTATGCAGGATATTTCAGTTTCCGTTTTTTTTTTTTTGATGTGAAATAGTACTTAATTTCACTTTTACAGTCTAACTATTATATCAGATTTTCTCGGTTTTTCGGTTCACGCGATTTGTAACAGTCACTGGTAGAGCTACACTTCGAAAGCTTCCAGTCTTTTGCACAGAAATTTGGTCAAAGTCTATCCTTCTACCACGTATATCAGTGAGGGAAATATATCACCTGCTGACCATTCGAAGTTTCAGATCCCAGTTGAGATGGACATTCTTCATTTCGATGAAGGCGCCTCGAGCCAGCTGGATTTTTATCTTGATTTCTTGACTGTACTTTCATTCATCATTCAAGACACATCGAAGGTATTTATAAACGAGTAAAGCGTTCAATTTCTTCGGCTCTCTGCAGCAAATTTGCCTGGATATCATTCAGATGAACTCAGTTTTCTTAATATTCATCTCCCGGCCAAAGTTGTTGGGAACTGTTGACTCTGTCCAGTAAAGCTTGCAGATCCTTGCCAGAAGTCTTGCAAATATTGGAGTGTGACGTGCCCAGGAATTTTTTAGGAACCCTTGTAACTGGTGAATGTTACTGAGAATCTAATCTGAAATATTTATTTCCACTTCAGTCTATTCTGAAAGAACAAAAAAGATTATATCCGATAACATGCCATATGGGTCAACGCTGTTACTTTCATTGATAATATTTGCAATTTATAAAAAAGTGGAGGAATTTGTCCTGTAGTTTTGGGAGCGGAGATGAATTTACCGGAATATTATATTTTAAGTAGTATCTTTGTAAGATATCCATAAATGACAGTCACTCTGTAGTGTATTAATTCCATGAATACAGTACCTTTTCAGTTCTGTCACTCATAGCCGTGAATTAGAAACAAAAGCTATCCACCTCTCTGATTTAATTAAATTCCTGGCAAACTCTCAAAGTGTCCACTGTCATTCAAACAGACAGATACAAACTAAAATGAAATTCATTTCCTTTTCAAGCATTACTCGAGCAACAAATACAGGTAGATATTTCATATCAGAAATTCAGACTTGTAAATGAATTCCTGCAAGGTAATCTTCCTGTTCTTTCGGAGGAATTAAATATGGGACGAACACTGTTAATGTAATAATAGTGAACCTAATCTTTCATCCCTTGAGTTATTCTGAAGAGCGGGTTTAGTTCACCCGCATTTTACAATAAATGGACTTCGCTGATATGTACGTAACATTATGATGAATATTTAACCAGAAATTAATTACACATTTATCGTGTCTTCATCGGAATTTCTAGGCAAAACTAGCTTCATAACGTTCAAACATTCCTTCAGCGTAGAGCTAAATTTTTTTGAGAACCAAGTTGGTCGAAAAAGTCTCATAGATAGTGTTAACAACAGCTCTATATCACATGCGTATACTCTTGTCCTGGTCATGACCACAATCGTGGCCTGCGTTATTACTCAAGGCCTGGAAATAGAGCTGAGACTTGGCGAGACAAATTGGTAGTTGCGCTTCACGCCGCTACGATCGCGGTTTAGTGCCCTAGTTGTCTGTTATTGACTATGCATTACATCCAAATCACATACAATTTACACATGCCTTCTTTAGCATTACTTACCGGTTATTATCCAGTTCTACTTGGATGATAAATGCTGCACGTTATTTGCCGAAATGCACGTTACTTTAAGGATTATTCTCTCAAGTGGCTTACTTCTGAGATTTAGAAACGTGTACTACTGCTCGCGTGGTTCGCTTCAATATTCTTTCAATTTGGTCATAATAACTTTTTCTTATCATGAATCAGTCACTTTTCTTCAGCTGTCATCCTATCCTTTGCAAGTGACGTGACTCCTGTCTCTCCGTTCGTGGACCCAATGTAAGTTTTCAGTGTTCGTGGATGAGAAAGTTCTAAAATATTTATAACTCTCACTAAACGGTAAGTGGACGGTGATTTATTTGAGTGCAATACACCAGTTTTGGTTGTTGTTCCATTGCCTTTATGGTTCCTTTCGGGGAAAAACTCGAATTTGTTCAAGTAAGAAGTTAGCTTTCAAATCCCCACGACCCACTTCATTTCTGAGCTTCGATATAATTTTTCAACATCGAGTTTGTCCTGACGTTGCAGTGAATGTAAATTTTTATTTAATAAAATTGTCTTCCGATTTAACTGTAGTCCTGTATAATGCCCTCCTTAATTTCAATTTTATTTTTGTTGACTTACCGTGAGTTGACTTGATTGTAGAACATTGCGTTCCTACACTAACACGTGGTAATAATTATTAAGAAACATTTCATTTTTTGCTAGTGGATTTACGTCGCACCGACACAGATAGGTCTTATTGCGACGATGGTATGGGAAATGCTTAGGAGTTGGAAGGAAGCGGCCGTGGCCTTAATTAAGGTACAGCCACAGCATTTGCCTGGTGTGAAAATGGGAAACCATGGAAAACCATCTTCAGGGCTGCCGACAGAGGGATTTGAACCCACTATCTCCCGGATGCAAGCTCACAGCCGCGCCCCTAACCGCACGGCCAACTCGCCCGGTCTATTTAAGAAACATTTCTCGGTAGCTGATACTTAGGATAAGAGAAGGTTCCTCTAAAACAGAGGGAGTGAAGTCAGGTGATAGAAAAAATATGTATGAATAAAATTGTTAGGGGGTCCGCTGTCTGTAATGTCGTTTGTTTTTCTTTTGAGATATTTATCCGATTTAGGTCAACTCAAGATCGAATCAGTGAATTTTAGCTTTCGTGCCTGTCCGTCTGTTCCACCATCACGGCGAAATGGCTGGATAGATCTCGACCAAACTTCATATATAGAGTATACTCATCCAATCAAAGGTGCAAAGCTTTGTTTCGGGGTAATTGGTGGCTAAACGGTAAGTCGTATCACAAAACAGGTAGCACAATCGCGTTTCAATTTGGGAGGATCTACATACTTGGTCCTATGACATATTGTCGTATCCCGATCCCTTATACGTTAGATAGAGCTGCAGTTCTCAATTTCAAGTTAATTCTGTACTTTTTACACGTATATGTTATAGCTTGACGCAATTATAGGAAACAATAGAGATGGATAGTTGTAATTATAATGACAGGCGCCCTTTCCTAACGCCAGTCAATGTATAGAGAGTCAGATACGACAATAGAGCATAGGACCAAAGTTGAAGATCTTCACCAGACGCCTCTTTTAGTGTTTTACATGGATGGTCTTGTGAAATTTTCTCGTATCTCCTGTATTTATGGTTAGACTGTGGTAGAAACATTAAATAGGATGTAATTCGGGTACATATTTCACACATTACTTTATTTCTCGGATAATTATATGACAGCTGGAATCATAAAATTTGGCTAACATATGACCACTGGCCGTGTCAATCTTCGTACCGAATTTGACGATCCTTTCTTTCCGAAGTAAATTCACAGGCGATGGCGGTGATCAATTTTCTTCGCTAAATTATCAATTTATCTTGGCCACATTTTAACCACTTTCAACTGCAACTTTATTCATCTTACTTTGGAGTGCTTAGAAAATATCTGAAGGTCCTCCTGAATTATTTCTGGACAGGTAACATATTATTTGAGCAAATAATAATAACAATAATAATAATAATAATAATAATAATAATAATAATAATAATAATAATAATAATAATAATAATAATAATAATAATAATAATAATAATAACCTCATGTGGAGGAGTTTTGATTGGACACCATCTAGGCTGCCTGGACGTCAATGTTAACGCTTTGGTTTACTCGAGAAGGTGACAGAGGAACGGATCTCTATCGAGCGATTGAGTTTTTGCTAACATTGTCGGGTGAACACCAACTGTGTCACCAGACAACATTTACATGCCGATATCTCACAACATAGAGTGCCGAATGGACTTTTTCCCTCCATTAAATAATACGATTACCCCTGTTGGGATTGAACTCACGATCTCGCGATCCGAAAGTCGTCACTCAACAGAGAGATCTTAATTGAACATATGATAAGGGCTTTCATGTGAATAGAGTGGCGCCCAGTAACTTTTCCAGCTAATCGTGTGGTTGATAGTAGTTCGACAGAACAAATAATAATAATAATAATAATAATAATAATAATAATAATAATAATAATAATAATAATAATAATAATAATACCGGGCGAGGTGGCCGTGCTGTGAGCTTGCATCCGGGAGATAGTGGGTTCGAATCCCACTGTCGCCACCCCTGAAGATGGTTTTCCGTGGATTCCCGTTTTCACACCAGACAAATTCTGGGGCTGTACCTTAATTAAGCCCACAGCCGCTTCTTTCACATTTCCAGGCCTTTCCTATCGCATCGTCGCCATAAGACCTATTTGTGTCGGAGCGACGTTAAGCCACTAGCAATAATAATAATAATAATAATAATAATAATAATAATAATAATAATAATAATAATAATAATAATAATAATAATAATAATAATAATAATAATAACCGTGCCCGGTCAGCTTACGTGGGGGTCTGGTTCTGAAATGAGTAGGAGCTAGGCAAAACCCTGCGTAAGACACTGGGGTGGGGGCCC
Source organism: Anabrus simplex (assembly GCF_040414725.1). Classification (NCBI taxonomy): domain Eukaryota; kingdom Metazoa; phylum Arthropoda; class Insecta; order Orthoptera; family Tettigoniidae; genus Anabrus; species Anabrus simplex. The sequence goes on from NC_090272.1 coordinate 134,546,815, forward strand.
TCAACCCCGACACGGCGCGTCCCATATGGCTGATAGGGGAAGCTCCTGTAGATATGCAGGACAGGTGTGAATAAGGCTTAGCCAAATAAGCACCCGCGGATCAACTGAGGTAAACAGAGAAATGGTCAACGGCCTCGACGGCAGAAGAGGACATATCCCAATGGCAGAGAGGGCGGAAGAACCGAATCAAATCCACTTCGCGTCTGACTTGTAGCAAGCGGCAAGTGGTCAGCGTCTGATCACCAGAGGTGCGGCTGTAAATATGCTCCAGGAACTAACAATCCCTGGTTCTACACCACTAGCGAAAGCTAGAAGATTGCTTACAAGCAGACATGACTCGTACAAGTAAAGACAAAATTACCCCAGTTGGACAATCCACCCACTCTAAAGTGGCAACCAAGCATTCGGATTCTGGGGAGCTTGGGCGAATACGAGAGAGAAAGTCGGAGTGCTCTGATAAACTTCCACGAAAGACTCACACTTTCATTGGCACATTCAACATTCAGACACTGATTCAAACAGGAAAACTGCACAATCTCACAACAGATCTTACAAAGCAGATAATCCAAATTCTGGCCATACAAGAAACACGCTTCACCGATTCAGAAACGATGGATTACAATAATTATAGGATCTTCAAAAGTGGAACAAACAAGAAAATTGGTAAAGGAGCAGCATTGTTAGGAATGGCCTTCTGTGTAGACAAAAAAGTTTTGGATTCAGTAATAGAGGTGAAACCCATCAACAATAGGCTTATGACCTTAAGAATCAGGCATACAAACAAAAAATACACCTTTATTAATGTGCATGCACCAACAAATGGAGACAATAAAAGGGAGCCTGATAAAACAGAAAGATTCTGGGAAGAACTTGAAACAGAAATGGCCAAAATCCCTAAAAATGATGTGAAAATTCTACTCGGTGATTTCAATGCACAGCTTAGCAGGGAATAAAAATACAGGAGGACAGTGGGAGACTATCCAGCCCACAGATTCACCAATAAAAATGGCACACGCCTCATTGAGTTATGCCAACAAAATAACCTCAAAATTATGTCAACATCACTCCGGAAGAATCCCAAAAAGCAAAAAACTTGGCGATCACCCATCCATCATTTAGGAGAATTTCAGATTGATCATGTGGCAATATCATATGATTACCAAAAGGAAATTCATGATGTGCAAGTGCGCAGAGGTGCTAACATCGATTCGGATCATTATTTAAGCAGAATTAAAATTAAATTCACACCCAAAGGGAAATTCAACAGGAAAACATCGGTGATTCCAAAATTTGATCTACACAAAATCAAGGACTCCAAAAATTTCAGAAGAATGGGAAAAACGACCTGCAGAGAGCTGGGAGAATTTCCTTCGAAACGGCGAAGGACCTAATCCCTCTTCGCAAGAAACCAAAACATCCTTGGTGGAATCAAGAATGTGAGATCTCACTAGAAGAAAGGAAAAAGGTATTTCAAAACTACAATTGTAACAAAACAGAAGAAACACAGAAGAAATTCTTCGTTCGCAAGCATGTATCGAAGATTTTAAGACAAAATAAACGGAAATACGTCAATGTCCAACTGAAGTCAATTGAAGACAACTTCAAAAATTACAACACACACGATTTCTACAAGACCTTAGCGAACCAAATTAAAAGATATTCCCCACAGAACCTTTGCTTTCGGAAGCAAGATGGTAAACTAGCCTTGACAAATAAGGAAAACTACCAAGAATTAGCTACATATTTTTCACAGCTTTTAAATTGTCCAGAACCCAAAAAGAGATTCCCGAAAGTACAGCCAGAAATCATACCGGAAAATTCGTCACCACCAACTCAAGAAGAAATTTATTCACATATCAAGAAACTTAAAGACAACAAAGCATCAGGGGAAGACGGAATTTTAGCTGAACTTCTCAAAAATTTAGGCCCAAATTCACTCAGAGAAATTACACAAATAATCCAAAACATTTGGCAAACCGAAAAGCTCCCGGATGACTGGAAGATTGCTCTAATCCATCCACTACATAAAAAAGGCAGCAAGTTAGACGTAAACAATTACAGAGGAATCTCACTTGTATCAGGCACATACAAAATACTATCAGCCTGTCTCTTGCATAGAACACAACAACAATTAGAACCCAAATTATCAGAATTTCAAGCAGGATTCAGACCAAACAGGTCATGCCCAGAACAAATTTTCAACCTCAAAACCATACTTAAACTACGAGCCCTCAGACAAAAGCCTACAGTACGCACATTTTTAGATTTCAAAAAGGCATATGATTCGATAGACAGACCCTCACTATTCCAAATTCTAGAAGAGAGAGGACTAGATCCCAAAACCCTAGAACACATAAAACAAACACTAACGGGCACAAAATCTAAAGTGAAATTTATGGGAGAAACTTCAGAACCCTTCGACATTCAAACAGGTGTGAGAAAAGGTGATGGACTCTCTCCTATTCTGTTCAACGTCGTCCTAGACAAGGTTATGGAAGAATGGGAGAAGGAACTCAAGAAACGTGAATCTTGGAAACCGATCCGATTGGGCTTTCCCAAAAACAACCTCTACGTACCATACCTCGCATTTGCGGACGATCTGGCGATTTTAACAGAGGATTAGGAGACTGCCATCAAGCAGCTTGAGATACTTAAGGAATCTGCAGAAAAAGTGGGACTACAGATTTCATTTGAGGAAACTAAATTCTTCTGTTCAAAGACAGATATCACGAGCCTGAGAACAAAATACGGTAAAATCGACCGGGTCTCGTACTTTAAATACCTCGGAGAATTCATCGAACCGACAGGCCTTGAGAAGATCTCACAGCAAAACCGTCTCCAAAAAGTCAAGAAGGCATTAGGGTTAGTTCAAGATATCTACAACAAAAAATGCATGTCAAGACAGACAAAAATTCGGCATTACAACACAGTCATAAAACCAACAGTCCTTTACGCAAGTGAAACATTGTCACTTAACAGTAAACAAGAATTAGAAGAAATAAAAAAGCAAGAGAGGAAGATCATCAGAAAAATCCTAGGAGCAAGATATACCCAAGATAGTTACAGGCTACAATCAATCAAAACAACAGAAAAAGTTTCAAACATTGAAAATGACATTAAGAAAAGACGAATGAAATTCTTTGGACACCTCACAAGATTACCAGAAAATCGACTGTCAAAAAGAATATTAAATTATGTTAGCTCACTTAAGAATTCAACACCTTGGCTGGACGAACTTCGAAAGGACCTCAAAAACGCAAACATATGTGCAACAGACATTTTAGAAAGAGACACCTTCAGACACAAAGTCAACATCAGAGCAACCAAAGCAAAAACAGTGCAGACCGAAATGGTCGGAAGAACGTAAACAAGCCTTCTCAGAGACAATGAAAGCCTATTGGAAGAACAAGAAGAACCCAAAGAAAGCTTGATTGAGTTGTTTGGTTAACGTCTTCCATTATTGGGAGAATACGCTAATAATAATAATAATAATAATAATAATAATAATAATAATAATAATAATAATAATAATAATAATATCCGCCTCCGTGGTGTAGTGGTTCGATTCTCGGATCTGACACGAAATTTGAAAAGTGGTATGAGGGCTGGAAAGGGGTCACTCAGCCTCTGGAGGTCAACTGAGTAGAAACAGGTTCGATTCCCACCTCAGCCATCCTCGAAGTGGTTTTCCGTAATTTCTCGTTTCTCCTCTGGGCAAATGCCGGGATGGTACCTAAGTCCGCGTCTGCTTCCTTGTCTCTTCCTTGTCTACCCCTTCCAATCTTCCCACCCCGCTCCCCACCAAAGCTACTGCTCTGCAAAGCAGGTGAGACCACATGGGCGAGGTATTGGTCCTCCTCTCCAATTGTATCCCCAGACCGAAAGTCTCACGCTCCAGGACACTGCCCTTGACGCAATAGAGTTGAGATACCTCGCTGAGTCCGAGGGAAACGCCAACCCTGGAGGATAAACGGATTCAAAAAGAAAGAAAGAAAGAAAGAAAGAAACAAACAAACAAACAAACAAAGAATGAAGGAAAGAAATAATAATAATAATAATAATAATAATAATAATAATAATAATAATAATAATAATAATAATAATATCTACTTCCATTCTAAATTTTCGTTATTATGTAGGAATCCCTTGTCATAAGAACGTCTTGTTCTGTTGACTGAATTGCAGAATTGCTTTCTAGAATACGCTGACCATTACAAGATGTTTATCTCCTTGCCAAAGTATAAAATCTGCAAAATGCAGCTGAAAGATTCTACAGAAATGTTGTTTACAGAGATTGCTGAATTTTAATGCTGGGTGATGAAGACGTAGGATTATTATCCAGAGTTCCTCGTCACGCCTCTGTGTAGCGCTATTTCTTTGAATGTGATCCGAGCCAGAATTGGATGTAAATTGGTGAGCTCCTCCGACTCAAAGCTAGAAGCAGCGCACAGAGTAAACAAGAGGAAACCTAATTGTTTTCTCAAACAACGACACTGGCGCCTTTATCGCCTCCCATTCAGTTTAAATGCATTGGCGATCGTAAGATGATACACATTAAAGGGAAATAATGTTTGCTCTCAATTTGCTTTCATGGGGAAGTTTTTGGTCTTTCTCGAGAACGAACGGTACGAAGGGAACCTGCAGTTATGTCTGTCCTAGTGTCTCTAAGAAGTGCTCAGAACTTCAATGCATAACTAATATAATTTACAGTGAAACCTCGGAATGCTAGTAACTTGGTCTACGAGTGTTTTGCAAGACGAGCAAACATTTTAAATAAGTTGTGACTTGATAAGCGAGTGACGTTCTGCAATACGAGCGTCACGTGTGCCTACGTTTCCCCCACTCCCCCTGTTCTTTTGATGAATGGATGAACGAGGTCTTTGGTCCTGTAGTGAAGAAATACCTTTCAGAAAATAATCAGCCGCTCAAAGGCCTTGAGACCTTGAGAACAACTTACTGGAAGAATTCAAGTTCGTTAAGGTTAAGTTCCTTCCTCCTAACACTACTCCACTACTTCAGCCTATGGATCAGCATGTCATTTCGAACTTAAAGAAGCTACACACCAAAGCAATATTTCAGCGATGCTTCGAAGTGACCAAAGAAACAAACCTTCACCCTCCAAGTGTTTGCGAGAAGTCATTTCCCCATCGTGAACTGCCTGAAGATCATCGATAAAGTCTGGGATGGACTCACCAAGAGAACTCTCTCTTCCGCTTGGGCAAAGCTGTGGCCTGACTGTGTTCTTGGACGTGACTTTGAGGGGATTGTTGGTGACAATCAGCCGCCGATTGTCGATGAAATTGTGTTCTCAGGGAAGACCATGGGGCTGGAGGTGAATCACGTGGACATTCAAGAGCTGTTGGAAGAACATAGCCAGGAACTGACCACCAACGAACTGATGGACCTGCATCGCGAACAACAGGAGGAGGTTACGGAGGAGATCTCGTCTGAGGAAGAGGAGGAGGAAAAGTCAATGGAACCTCTCACTTCAACTGAGATTTGGGAGAAATGCAAAATGTGGGAAACGGTGCAAAATTTTGTAGAAAAACACCACCCGAATAAGCCTGTAGCAGTGCGAGCGATGAATCAGTTCAATGACAATGCAATGTCACATTTTCGTGAAATCCTCAAAAAGAGGCAAAAACATCAATCATTGGACAGATTCCTCGTTAAATTTGCATGAAAAGAAAGCAATTCCAGTGAGCCAACAGATAACAGTGATTCCGTTAGTGAAATTCGTGCTGCACAGTAACTCTTCTCCCTCACACCAACAGTGATTCCATTGTAAGGAACAGTGCACTTTAATTTGTTTTAAGTTATATTTTGTTTTAGAAATATTATGCGAATAAATATTTTTGTGTTGTGGACGAATCAACCACTTTTCAATTGTTTCTTATGGGAAATATTGCTTTGATATACGAGTGCTTTGGATTACAAGCATGTTGCCGGAACATTATGCTCGCAATCCAAGGTTCCACTGTATTGTATAATACATGCAGATAATAGTTGCTGCAGTGCAAAGGAATGAAACAAATGCTAACGGTACTGGCTGAAATCCTATCCCAGTGAAATCTCAATTTTAACACCAAAGGACAAACATCGCGATAATAAGTAAATCCATTCAAATACCTCAGGCTGAAATAATAATTGAGGATTCGAAAATTTAACAAATTAGCCAGTTCTGCTAATGCCGGCCTGGTCGTTAAGGCGACAAATCTATATCGTCTGACACCGTGTTAGCTGGTTCGAGTCCCGCTGATGGAAAAAATGTCACCGGCATGGTAAGAGAGGTTGTGGTGTACAATTTCTAATCGCTAGATTGAGTTCCGAAAGCCTTGATTGAATTCCAAATCTCTCCGTAGTGTCCGTATGAAGTGAGGGCATTATAACGCTGTTGATGGTGATTCGTCCGTCGGATGAAGACGTTGAGTCTTGAACAGACCCTTTAGTGCTACAGTATTTCACAAGAGTAGGCTATGTGTTCCGGCACCGAGTTTCGCTTTCTCCCTACCAATCCCGTCATTCATTTCATCTCATTAACTCATTTGATGAAGTTGACGACAGGAAGGGCATCCTGGCTTAAACACTCACTACGAACATTCGTCTCAGTTCGTACCCGAGCCCGTAAAGAAACAATGGTTGGCCTACAGGCATTTCTGATATCTCGGAAGCATTATCACTACTGTAGTGACAACAAGAATATCCATAAGCCAGAGATACCTAGGGCTAAGAAAGCTTTCCAGAGCAAAAATCATATGCTAAACCGTTAACCCTGCAGCACTGGAGTTCTACGTTGTAATATGAGTGCTGGCGCTTAGACTCACGGATCCATGTATATTTTTAAAATATGGTCCTAAATTATAAGCAACACACAGTTTAAATTATTTTAATAGTTTAAATACTTGATAAATAGCAGGTAAATTATAAATGAAACACTTGTGCTACATTTTTCAGGTGCACTTAAAATTTTAAAAGTTGCTGTAAAAATGTGTAATTATAGTATATATTACATAACATTTTTTTTTGCTATTGGCTTTACGTCGCACCGACACACATATGTCTTATGGCGAGGATGGGACAGGAAAGGGCTAGGACTGGGAAGGAAGCGGCCGTGGCCTTAATTAAGGTACAGCCCCAGAATTTGCCTGGTGTGAAAATGGGAAACCACGGAAAACCATCTTCAGGGCTGCCGACAGTGGGGTTCGAACCTACTATCTCCCGAATACTGGATACTGGCCGCACTTAAGTGACTGCAGCTATCGATCTCTGTATATTACATAACAAAAATACTAGTGTCTAACATTGAAATCATTTGGTAATAAACTATATTCTCTCCGAAAACCGTAAAAGTATTCAGTGGGACGTAAAGCAAATAACATTAATTATTATAAACTCTATTCTAAAATAGCGAAACACCAAATACAAAACATTTTCTTCAAAAGTAATCATTCTTGGATTGTAATTCTATTATTCAATTTGCTATTCATAATATATTTGAAAACTGGACAACCCTGGCATGAATATTCAGCATGACTTAAAACATACAACCTTTCAAAAAATTTGCAATAGTCTTACTCTCTATTCTGCACATGAATCAGAATATCTTTCTCTTCCTTGTCTGATTCGTCAGGGTTTGATTCTAAATCGCTTAATCGCATCAACACTCTTATGCACTTAATTTCTTATTCCCTGGTCATAGTTCACAAAGTAAAAAATCATTAAGAATTTTTTTAATACTAAACCTAACAAGAACTAAGTAATCAACATTTGAAAAATTGTTTTTAAACCACTAATGCGCGTTGACGTAGTTTTATAGAAATGTGTGTGCACTTAGGTGTGTAACACCAATGCTGGCGCGAAGTCTGACAGGTCCAAACGGCCATTATTTCCGGTTCTATAACTGATCACGCAACCCAAGAGTACGAAGTCAGATGACATAAGGAGAGAAGAAGGTTCACAGAGAAAGAGGTTTGCAAACCCCCATCATTCGCCCACCAGGTATAAAATATTTGTCATGGGTCTGAGAGACTAAGGGCCAGTGCTGAACGGTTAAGTACATTAATATCGAAGTTAGGAAGTTAATTGTGAAGAGCTTTGTCTGGAATGTTCTTAGATAGGGATGTGAAAATGAAACACTGCGAAAACGCGAAAGGCAAAAGTTGGAAGAAGTGAGCTGGTCAAGAAAAAGTAACGACCAGATTGCCAAGAAAGTTGATGAAAAATGTTTTCTGTTACATGAGAACGGAACACGGAAGACAGAACCTGTACATCTTCAGGCACTTTGACTTCCTTTGCAACGTCTTTGAAGCAACAGTTATTGGAATGAGGGGAAGAAGATGATTAAAAGTGTCTTACTTCAAAAGCGTGGACTGGAATGAATATCAGTTTTTATACAGAGCTAAAAGACTGCACAAGATAGAACTCTGTGGTTGCTATGACTTAAAGTATAAAATAATGAAATTCATTCTTAATTGTTCTGATGTATTATAAAATGGTTCGTTGCCCGTAGACAGTTTTATATGTGTTCCGAATGAGAAGTTTCATTTATATAACACAAATATTACCAGAAGTATCATATAAATGTACTAGTGTCCATATTGAAACGAAATAATAAATCAATTTTATGTCTATGAATCTGCATTGTGTTTAACAAAAGTATGCAATGTATAAAATTAGTATTAATAAATATTCGGCCCGTATTATCCATAAATAGAGGGGTGCTGTGTAATCATAGAAGCCGGAGTGAGTGGCTGCTACGGTTGAGGCGCTGGGCTTCCGAACTCAACTTGGCAATTTCGATCCTGGCTCAGTCCAGTGGTATTTGAAGGTGCTCAAATACGTCAGCCTCGTGTCAGTAAATTTACTTGCACGTAAAACAACTCCTGCGCGACAAAATTCCAGCACCTTGGCGTCTCCGAAAACTGTCAAAAGTAGTTAGTCGGACATAAAAATATTAACATTATTATTAATAATTGAAGCATAGGATTACCTGGAAGGTCATGGGCTAGATTTCATGTTCGGAGTCGAGAAGTTTAGAGACAGGACGTCCATTTCAAAGAAAAGGAAGTGCTGTTTCTTATTGAATCAAGGGACTTATTCCATCATCCAGTGCTGAAAATTGATGACTCACCAATTCATCTGCCTCCATCGTACTCAAACTTGTGCTCACAGAGTAGCTAGTCCTGCGTCGCTAGTCGAATGCAATGCTGAAAACATGATGAAAGAGGACAGAACCTATTCTAACAGCTCCGACAGATAAACGAAAAAGAAGAGCAGAAGCTGCCTTCTCAGGTTGCATCCCAAACCTTCCAAAAATGTTCGCAGGTTGTATCGATTGCTGATGGACAACTGTGAAGGGAAAAAGGACTACCATTCTGTAGGCCTAATATGAATATTCTGTATCTCACAGTACAAGGTTTGAAACAATTATGAAAAACATACGAGATGTAAATTAGAATGCAAAAGACAATAAGCAATCTAGATATGAACTTTACTGAATTATTTCGTACATATATTGCTACCAACAAATGAAGAGGGCGTTGTACAGTGCGCCGCAGCGGCTCGGCGCTGGAGAGTTCTAGTAACAGCAGTTTCGTTGGCATCACGAACTCACACTTGTATCAAAATAAAACGTAATTGGTGTACTTGCCACAATCATGGTGTATACTGCAACGGTTCTCCTCATTTTTGAAGGAATAGTTTAATCGTCGTCGTCGACCGTGAAGAAAGTTTCATTTAACAATTCAAATTCACGTCGGTTTATGAATTCCTCTCACTATTCATAATAGAGCAACCTCTCCGCGTGATATGTTTGTTCCAATTATGTTTTCTTCTTCTAACGCTTTTCCCTCACCTTGGTGGGGGTCGCACGTATGCATTTTTCCCCCTTTTATGCGCGGATGACCTTTCTGATGCCAACTGCAGGGATTCATCCATTATAGCGTGTTTATGTGGTGAGACAAACACAAACGACTATTCCTTGAGCCAGAAGAATTAATTAGACACCATTAAAATCACCGACCCGGTCGTAAATTGAATCCAGGACCCTCTGAACCCAAGGCATCAATATTCAACTAAGGAGTCTGTTTCAATTATTTAACCATGGGCATTTTGTGAGGGTACAATTGAAGTTATTATCTTGCTGCTTAGAGAGTTCATACTCTTTTGAAGGACCCCGCAATACAATATCTGAGATTTATCAAGGTGTTTATCCATTAAAATCGTGAGCCAGCAACTTCATGCTGTGTCGTGTACTGAATCGATGACACGAAATTTACGTTTTAAATCACGTAGGTCTACAGTATCGCGATTTCGATACCTGTCGTTAGGGTAAAACGTAGTGCATTCTAGTTTTAAAATTTCCGTGAATTATTGACCCTTGCAAAAACATGTTCCCCTAAGAACGCTCTCTCTTCAAGTACTAAATATTGTCATCCGCATTCTTTCGCACTGTAACCAGTATTGTGTCTACATTCTCGCACACAGTGTTGTTCACTGTCCATTAATATTCCCGAGACTATCTACCCCCAACATAGGTACCCTTTCCTTTTGCTATTCAAGGCACTGACAATAGCCTGGTCTAAAGATTTCTCTAACAGCAGACTACAACTAGGCTCTTTCCTTTTGGTTTAACGTCACACCTATTCAGACAGGCCCTATGTTGACGATGGGACAAGGATAGCAGCCAGAAGGAACCGGCAATAGCGTACAGCATTTACCTTGTGTGAAAATGGGAAACCACAACAATCCTTCCGCACATCTAACTCACTCACTACAACACTAAGGTTTGCTATGGAGAAAATTCGCTGGCGCACTGTAGGCTATCTTAATAGATATCTGTGCGGTTTCAAACACCATTTAGGAAGTCTACAGGTGTTCTGAATATTATTCTTGCTTTCTTCTGTCCAAAGTTATTGAACGTTTATCGCCAATTAATTCATGTGTTCAATAAGTAACTTTCGTGCCAGTTTCGTAAGCAGAAGATTATCTCAGAATGCTTAGTTTTAAAGTTTAATCTGAATTAAAATAAATTAATTTAAAACCTATGACATTTACTTTTCGGCTCCTCACTCTACTCTTAAATTAAATTTTAAACTAAGACAATATAAAATTTAAAAAAATCGTTACTTTAATGATTGCTGGGATGTTGGAAGCAAGTTGTCAAATGTAACAGTACATGTCCAGTAAATGCATGAGTGTCCTGAACATTTAAAATCTTTTTTTTTTACTATGGGCTTTACGTCGCACCGACACAGATAGGTCTTATGGCGACGATGGGATAGGAAAGGCCTAGGAGTTGGAAGGAAGCGGCCGTGGCCTTAATTAAGGTACAGCCCCAGCATTTGCCTGGTGTGAAAATGGGAAACCACGGAAAACCATTTTCAGGGCTGCCGATAGTGGGATTCGAACCTACTATCTCCCGGATGCAAGCTCACAGCCGCGCGCCTCTACGCGCACGGCCAACTCGCCCGGTACATTTAAAATCAATTGTATTTTCTTTCAGATAGACATATCAGCATATCAGGAGGGTACATCTGTGGTGAGTGTCGTAGTATTATCCATTAGTACTAATTGATCTTCAAACGCTCGTTTTACGCGAGAATTAAAAGTGATAACAAACGACGTAGTCACTCAGGTGGTATATATTCAGCGTATGCATGCTCAGAATACTAAAATTATATTTAAGAATTATGCTATAGATATTCTTATTTTAAAAGTGACTACGATTTCCGTAAGAAAGTTCAGAAAGAGCTTTGATTGTCAGTTCCTACTATTTGGTTCAAGTAGTTGGAGTTGAAGTATATTCAAGACAGATCAAATAGTGTAAAGATGTTGAGGAAGCTGATAATATAAGATGCTATTCGAGAACTAAATTTTGGATAAAATATTCTCAGGCAAAGTTATCTATTCCCCACTTTTGAAGACAGACAGACAGACAGACAGACAGACAGACAGACAGACAGACAGACAGACAGACAGACAGACAGACAGACAGACAGACAGACAGACAGACAGACAGACAGACAGAGAGATTAGGCAGTTGTTCTTTCTTCCATACGTAAATCAAGGTCTTATGCAAGACTTCTATTGCTTCTTCCGGGGCGTATTTCCATAGTTCTGCTATCATGAATTCTTCACCAGAGGCGTTGTTGTTTTAGTCTTCCAATGTGACTTTGGGTATCTTCGTGATCCGGGGTAGAAGACGGCAGGATTTTGCAAGTTGATTTTTTGGTTCTGATCGGGTTCACTGGATTTTCACAATTTAGAATTTTGTCGAAGTAGTTGGAAAGGACCTCACAGTTTTCTTCATTTGATGTCGTTAAAGTTCAGCCTTTCCTTTGAAAGCAAAGGGACGGAGGCTTGTTCACTTATATCTTTATTTTAACTCCTGTACTAGTCTCGGGACTCACTTCGCGGGAAATCTTGTTCAATCTTGTTCATTTGATCATTTTTCATACACTTTCTGTTAGCCTGTCACCTAACATCCTGAAAATGTGTGCGTAAATAAGCAGTCTTTTCTTCTTTTATGACAACCAGGTTGAGCAAATTGGGTAGGAGGCTATCTCCTTCCCGTATACCGGTTTTAATCTTAAAACTCCGTGATTGTTCTCCTCTGAACTTTACCTTGAATATGGTATTCATGAGGGTCTGTTCAATAAGGGTGCGCGTGTTTTAAAGCACGCCTCAGTCTCGTAGCACTGAGATTGGTATCTGGCGGTCGATCGAGTCATAATAATAATAATAATAATAATAATAATAATAATAATAATAATAATAATAATAATAATAATAATAATAATAATAATAATACCGGAGGTACACCTAGTCTGTTCGTTTAAATTGAGCGCCTTTCAGAAGGCCATCTGTAATTTGAACAGTGAACTGTCTAGCTTAAGAAGTTTCGAACTTTATCTTCAGGTGTCTCCACTGCCGACTTATGTGCCCTCTCTGGTGAGAGGATGGACAAGTAATTTTCATGAGAACTTTTGTATTTATCAGTTGGCTAAACTTTGATGTTTGTAGATTCTGTTTTGTGTTCTTAGGTTACTAGCACTGCTATCCCTTCCTTCTTCATGTAAATTTTCCACCAATCAGGAATTTTGGATATTTACTAAATTAACCAATAGGAATCGGCGGTGTGTACAGGGATTCGGCCCAGAGAGTTCTGGAATCTTCCTATCCGCTATAAAAGCTGGGACCGAGTTCGATAGCTGCAATCGCTTAAGTGTGGCCAGTATCCAGTATTCGGGAGATAGTGGGTTCGAACCCCACTGTCGGCAGCCCTGAAGATGGTCTTCCGTGGTTTACAATTTTCACACCACGCTAATGCTGGGGCTGTACCTTTATTAAGGCACGGTCGCTTCCTTCCCACTCTTAGACCTTTCCTATCGCATCGTCGCCATAAGACCTATCTGTGTCGGTGCGACGTAAAACAACTTGTAAAAAAATAAAAATAAAAGCCGGGACATTTTTGGCCACGTGGTCTTCTCATCGCTCCAGTTAAGAAATTTAGAGTGTGTTCGTAGAGGAGGCAGGGGGCAAGGCTTACACGTCTACGGAAGGCCCACCAGCTCAAGGTAATGGCAGTCATCTTTTAATCATGTACTAACCTCAGAAAGCTAACTTGAGGGGAAGGTTTCAAAATTCTTTCGTAATATAAATCTATCAACTTATCAATGTAAGTTTTCAAATTCTAACTTAGGGAACCCTCTTTTAATTCCTATTCAACTTGGTATTTTTTAAAATTTAAAATTCATCTCTTCTTTTGGAACTTAATATTTTTCTCCATCTAGTCACCTCTGTAGTATAGGCTTAGCCTCTGTAACTCCGGGCCATAAGCCCACATAGGGTTTTTAGTAACTTTCTAGTGTATTTCAAAGAAGAGCAAGTGTTTGCCTCCTAGCACTTTGATTTACGGCCAATGCATTGAATCTTCTCTTTTTTCACTAAAGCCATGTAGAATGAGCACTTATTGCCTCTGTTAAAAGTTAACCATTCAAGACTATGAAAACTATTTGATCTAATGTAAAAATTCAGATTGCACCTTGGAAAGGCTTGACTGTAATAAGGTTTGGAGAATAGTCACCTAGAGAGTTAATTGTGTAGAGCAAAGACACTCTTTTCTCCATCTAGTCATCTCTGTAGTATAGGCTTAGCCTCTGTAACTCCGGGCCATAAGCCCACGTAGGAGCTTCAAGTTCATACTGTAAGTCATTGTGTACCTGATTGTTCTAGGGTATTTTAATGTGTTACTTGAGCTGACGTGCTCACCTTCATCTATCCAATTGTTATTTTTTGTTGCTCATCTAAGTTTCAATTCAGAAAAAAGGAAATGAATAATATTTAATTTTAGAGTTTTAAATTATACTTTGATCTTTTCTCTGTCCACCCATCCATGCCCTCACTTTCTCACACCTCTGTAAACCACGGAAACTCCGTAACACTAATAATGCTTTTTAATCCGTATGTGTTTGACCCCACTGTCTTTTATGGATGATAACTTTTTATGCAAAATTTTATGTTAAATAATAGTGGTGTAGGCTATATTCAAAACCGTCAAGTAGTATATGTCTTCAGATTGATGTACTGATGTGGGACTGGAGAGGTTGTGTTAAGGATTACCTGATGTACTCAAGGAGTCGACACTCGGTGAGTGACAACGTCAGCCAGTGACATAATGTTGGCTGCAGGCCATCTGGCTTGGGCACCTGCCGCACTGCATTGCTCGGGATCCCGGTTCGAATTCCGGTCATGCCACGCAATGGATGAGCATGTCATTAGCATTATCGTCATCCTAATTAACACCCATTAATCATGCAGCATGCACACGTGTGGGAGGGCTAATTTATAGTGCGAGGCTGCTGCTGATGGTCCTTCAACTCTCGACGACACTTCCACAGTCCTTGTGGCGCCAGATTAGCCTCGAGCACCTCACGGAGGTCAGCCTGTTGCTCTATGAAATCTGCGCCAAGTCAGATGGTTTTCCCCTCATATACAAATCAATAGCAGTGTATTAATAACGTGGGTGACAATTTAAAGTTCATCTTTCTTTTGTGTTTATATGTAAAAGCTAGCTTTCCCTCGGTGTATCGGTGGTGTTAGTAGCTGGTCAATGACCTCCCGCTGTGTATAACTGTGTACAATTCTACTTTTCGCTGTTGTTGATGTAAAGATTTTAAAAATAATTCAGTCGGTACAGGAGTGTAGAATATTACAGGAAGACCCTGGTAGTATTTTACAACGGAGTAGAATAAACCGTCTGCACTTCCACATTGATAAATGCTGTTGTCACATTTATTAGAAAGTAGGCTAAAGTCAGCTTTGAATATTAGATTTTAAACTCATATCTCCGAGTAGTGAATTTTATCCAGGACTTATGCCCATATTCACAAACGTCAGTTACTTTTGCCCTTATCCTAGATTTCCAAATCTCGGATAATGCTCGCTTCCATATTCACCATAGAATTTATTATCTCGATTTACCAAAACATGGGTTCCGATTCAATCTGAATTTGAATTTTAAATTTTTCATACTGTCTCACGGAAAAACAAATGAATGCTTGCTGCCACCACTATCGAAATGTAAAAGAGTGTTTGCAAATATTTGATCATAAATTATGTCCTCTATTAACCAGAACGAAGCAAGAAGCCTATTATGACGTTCTAAGAGAAGAAATTGTTATTGAATTTGGTGGCAGAAAGCATTGACATCATAGACAATAAGAAAACAAATTATAGTACACACATTGTATACTTCACCAAAAAATAACAAATCCTTAATTCTTCATTAAAAAGTCATCCAGTCATGTACCGTACAAGATATAAGCTACAATCAGTTTATGTGTTGGGAAGTCCAGGTTATATTCAAACATGGATAACACTGACAATGTCAAAGCTTTAGATAACCTAAAACGTGTTTCAAAAGTTTCCTAGGAGAAAGCAATCTTTAATGTGTCGTTTCATTTCTCTGTTGTCTCCTGATGAAGAAAGGCAAGGTTCCTTTTGAAACGCGTAGAGTGTTTATATAGTTCATTACACGGCATAAGCCCAAAATATACTTCATGAATAGTTACATGGACCGTGAAAGTCTAAATGATAATATGAGTTATTATCAATTTAGTAAAATTAACATATTTTAAAATTGATGCCTATTAAAGTACGTAAAACTGAAGCTGCCTAAAAATATTTTAGAACCTATTTGAGTGTCTATTTTAGGCAGATAAAGTAACATTTTTTTATGCTAGTGGCTTTACGCCGCATCGACACGGATAGATCTTATGGCGAAGATGGGATAGGAAAGGCCTAGGGGTTGGAAGGAATCGGTCGTGGCCTAAATTAAGATACAGCCCCAGCATTTGCTTGGTATGAAAATGGGAAACCACGGATAATCATCTTCAGGGCTGCCGACAGTGGAATTCGAACCCACTATCTCCCGGATGCAAGCTCACAGCCGCGCGCCTCCAACCGCACGGCCAACTCGCCCGGTAAGTAACATTTTAACACCTAAAATCAGAGGTCTAATGCATGCTTCCGTGGTAGTTGAAAGTGAAGTGTGTTGCCTCAATATGAAGAGAAACGTGTTGGAACAAACACAAACACCCCGCCCAGGAGCCAGAAGAATTAAGTAGACACGATTAAAATCCCCGATCCAGCCGGGAATCGAATCCAGGCCCTTCTGAACCGAGGGCCTCAACACTGACCATTCAGCCAAGGATCCAGACAAAACGAAATCATTATTGAATTCATTATTTCTATCAGTAGTAACATTCAACTTTTGTAGTTTCAATCTTGCCTCCTGATGTTTAAGGTCGGGCCGCCAGGTGCGCCACTGTCGACATGTCCCCGAGTTTAGTACGGGAGAATACGGAAGTGTCCAGTATTGTCTATAGTGTATTTGATAGAATTGAACATAAAACTTTCACATTTGTTAAATAGGTTGAAAATATATGGCTATTGTGTTGTGTGTATTGTGGCCGTGCGTAGGTCACAGCTGACTGGACAGGTGTTGGTGTGTGGCTTGTGTTCGATTGTCTGCGAGAGGGAGTGTGCGCGACCTTGGCTCGGGGACGAGAACAAGTTTTTTACGTGAAGAGGGTGGCCGGCCGACTAACAAAATAAAAAAAATGAAGGTTGGCGAGAGAAAAAAAGTTGCTAGCGCGTGTCGCTTGTAATTGCGAGGAACGATATGAATGAAATATTTATAATATCTTTGGTGGCATGACATGCAAAATTACGAAATGCTCATGGATTAAATTAAAATAAACTGGATAAATAATAGCACATTTAGATGATATAAATTACAAACTAAAATTGTGAACTAATTTACACGACCTTTTGGCTAAAATGGTGATAAAATTGTATATTCATACGGTAGAAGAATTTAGTATCTAAATTGACTTTACTTCCGTGCATGTGTACCAGACACGACATTTAAGTCATGTGATAAGAGTACTCACTCTCACATACTGGCGTGTTCCCGAACTATCATCTTCAGTCTTTCAGAGTCCTTGCCAGCTAGATTTTCAACGTAGAACATCGTGAATACTGTCGTCAGAAACAGTGGCTTCACTCCTGTGCTCTACACTTCTGATAATTGTCTACTACGTAGAACAGTGCTGTGATCAGACGTCGAATGTGCAGATATTAATCCCTTAAGTACGTGTCATTTCCGAAATACAGTTACGTGTGTGTTTGGAGTTTATTCTAAAACACTTTATGTAAGTTTCAGCTTTCTCACGAGTGAACGTGGAGGACCTGGACTTGATCATTTCCAGAAGAGGACGGAACTTCGTATTATGGATTACCTGTGCTTCACCATGAAGTTCTAAACCATCGACCACCGTCGGCGGCGTCGGAATGCAGATTCTTTCATCCTAGCATGGCTGATTGAGAATCCAGACTTCCAGACGTGAAGATATCTCCTTAAGTTAAGTCGATTACGTCTCATTTATATCTGTTCTATGTAGTTTTGTTCTATTCTTTCTTTCTTCTTAGTAATTTATTTTGACACATTTTATGGTTGTATCTTTCGCTCGGATATGTCGTAAAATTAGCACATACGATTGCTTAATGACCATGTGGCTTTGAATTTGACAGCGAGGGTTCTGATAGAGTTATCCATGTGTTATCGAAACCATCTTTGCTTATCGAGTGAATTTCGTTACGAATATGAGTTGATTTATGTCCGATGGATTTAATGGAAGGATATTTTGTCAATATTTTCAATATTTTCCTTGAAATGGAACTTCTACTTGTACCTCGTGTTTGAGATAACGTGTCATCTGGATATTAAGTCTGAATTCTATGTATGAATTTAATGAGAATATGTGCATTGTGGCATGTGATAAGTAATTGGATTAATTAATCATCGAGACTCATTTAAGTGGATATTATGTATTTGTAGGACGATGGTAGGTTCTTATATTTCGTGGCTACACATATTTGATATTAGGATGCTACAAGTTAGAGTCGTCACTGTGGTACACTGTACATGTAAAGTATATGGAATAATTGCGCATGATATGAATCTTCGTGAAACTGAGTTTTTCACATGTTAGTGTTGTAATATTATTAAGCCTGATGTTGATTAGGTTGTAATGTGAATATGGATTATTTGAGACGAATGCAGTGTAGTCTAATATTAGTGTCTTCAGATGAAGAAAATGAAAGTCCTTGTTAATCGATGTACTTCTTAATTCGTGAGAATATCCCAATTTTGCTCAAGTAATTTCATAATTTCAAGTTGAAGGTACAGGTGAATATTTGCGAAGGCCTTAGGTCTGAAGAACAGATCTTCGATTAAATATCTCAATAATATGTGATTCGTTACTAGGCAGGTTCATTCGTTAATGTAATTTTTCGCTCTCATGAGGTAACTTGATCTTCTTGGAACGTAATAAATCTGTTAACAGGAGAGTGATATAGTTGATCGACACTCGTCGACATGTAAATATTGTAGATATTTTCTTCATGATAATCACAGTCTTCTTGATAATTTCCGTAGTTAGCTGTAGATGTAGTAATTTGCTAGTAGTTAGAGAATTATTTTCTATGTGTTTTGTTTTGATAATGTGTGACACTTTGATATTATCGATGGATAGTAGATGGGATTTCCACATGGATGATATTCTCTCCATTTATGAATGTTCGTAAGCTCAGAAGGCGTT
Source organism: Anabrus simplex (assembly GCF_040414725.1). Classification (NCBI taxonomy): domain Eukaryota; kingdom Metazoa; phylum Arthropoda; class Insecta; order Orthoptera; family Tettigoniidae; genus Anabrus; species Anabrus simplex. The sequence continues at coordinate 134,565,981 of NC_090272.1, forward strand.
TTATTTTGTTCAATTATTGATCAGATGCTTAAAGTTCAGTATTAATTCTCACGAAAAGAGACGTGGGACGACGTGAACAGATATATCCGACGTCTCGGATTAACTTAGAGAAAACAAAGGCAAATTCAACTTTTCATTTTATAACTACAAAATTGTTAATATAACGAATGTAAATTTTATTTTGCTATAACTGTTAACATTGAATCTAGGATATTTTTTTTATTATACTCGTTCTTACAATTACTGCATTTTTTCCAGATTGTCGATGAAGGCTTATTAATATTTTTTACTGGTCATTAATCGACCCACTCCATTTCACTAATCATTGATACGATATACAACTCACTGCGTTTGAGAGAATACGGAGGATGCCGCCCGATCTAATAAAATGATAGCTAATAAGCCGCTCACTGTTATTGTAGGTTCAAGCCTTACTGTAACACTGCTATCGAACTATCCTTGTATTTAATTACTTCCTTCATTTAACCTCATTTATATAACTCGTATAATTAGGCAAAATCCACCACACTCACTCAGATCAAGTTCGTAACTGCACACGTAAGAATTCACTTTAATCGACCACCTCTTTTTTTACGATCTCGTGCCGCTCTGACACATAATCGAAGTAATTATTTTTATCACATACGGGTCATAGGGAACTGAATTAAAGACGTAACGAATATTTGGTACTCAGCGCACTGTCACTCACTATCTGTTGTCATTTACCACTACACAATACTGTTCAATAAGAACCTCCACAATGTGAAACATTGAATATTGAAACTGAATATTTACTAAAGAATGTGTCTTCAGTTTAGACCAAATGCACTGGATATACTGCGTATACTGCCTTCTTGCCACTCGCCTTTATAGTGAGAAGCCTTATTTTCTGGAGGGGGAGTCAGACTACTCCCCCTTGTCCAACAACGGCCCATTGGAAGGTATATTTAAAAGTTGAATTTGATATCAAATTAAAACCTGTACATCCTTCTTTCCACTGATCAATTCTCGTTGAGTCCTTCGCGGGTTCGTTTGCAATCATCAAAGCGTCAGTATTAATTCACAGTAGATGGAGCCTGAATCCTGGGATTTTTAAGTTTTTCTGGTCCTGTCAGAGTCGGGCATATGGTTTCACTCTCTTCATGCCATCAACTATCTGCGTACTTCCTATTATTCTTATTATGTAGAATGGCTCTCGGCATGATAAATCCGCATAAAATCTCCTCATTCATCGAAGTCGTAACTCGAAATTATCCATCAAGTATTTCCGAGTTATAAATGTTAATATCATCGACACAGTTGAAAGCTACGCATTGGTACCACTAGATATTTAGGGGAATATATGGGGTGATATTGCCTCATATGTTGAGATGACTTCTTTCAGGCTGTTTCGTGATCTCACTTCTCAGTCATGTGACATCTTTCTCGTTCCAGTTCTCTCGCTCAGAGGAAGAGCGAGCTCCACTTACAAGCTCTTGTACTCCCTCTTTTTCCTAATTGCGTGCAACGAGAGGAGGGGCGCGCGACTCTACGGCGAGCGGCTCGAGTCCCGGAACCGAGAAGAATATCCTCGTTTGGCAGCTATTTAACGTAGAACTGCGCGGAAAAACGCATATTCTCTATGCAGGGTGTCTCTATATACATATGACGATGTCACGAACGGTTACAAAATATATATATAATACCTTCATAAAGCACAGGAAATCTTGTGCGAAAACACTCTATTGCTTAGCGCTCGGCGAGCGCTGGCGGCATTGCGCAAAGTGCTTGGCGGGAGACAAGCTGGCAGCGCAGGCAACCGGGAGAGCAACAATCCCCTGCATAGGTAAAAGAAAATGCCTCCTGTATTATTATTATTATTGTTGTTGTTCTTGTCGTATTTTAATTTCTTTGTAGGTATTATATTATTGTGCACTCGCGTTCATAAAAACCAGAACGCCTTGAAAGACTAGAGATGGGAATTGCATATTCACAGAACATGTGCATTAGTATGTTCTGAAGAAGTGATTAGCATTTGAACCGTGTCGGCTCTCAAGTTCAAGGTACACATCGATATCTCGGCGCATCACCACCGACTGGTAACATGTGCCTGCGGCTCTGTTGTCACTGTAAACCGAAGTAATGGATCAGTGTGACTTGAGCAGACGTGCAGGATGACTCGCAGACGTATGCAAGAACCGTACCGTCAAATGAGAGAGTTTGAAAGAGGGCGCGTTATTGGCGTGAGAGAACGTGATGCATCTATCCGGAAAATCACTGCTCGTGTGGGACGAAATGTGTTGGAAGTGCAACGGGTGTGTACAGAATGGTTCACTGAAGGCCAGAGAACCCGACGAGATGGGTCTGGTCGCACCTATCGGAACACTCCCCTTTCTTGAGGTTGACGTCAGGAAGGGCATCCGGTCATAGAAACTCGCCACGACAGATTCATCTCACTTCATACTCGACCTTGTACAGAAACATGACAAGAGTTGGACAAACAGACAAACAAACTTGAAAACACGTGTGAATCGTGTTGTAAGAGAGTTGAATGGAAACAGATTTGATCATATATCGGTCTAAAACAGGTTGGCTATTTTTAAGCATTCGTAAATTGATATACCAGTGTTTCTTTTTTAACAGTAAAATGAAGGACCTAATAGGTCTAATTAAGCAGTTTTATTGTTATTATTTCGATGTGATTTTAATTATTTTAATTATCTGCTGTCCAATATTCCCATTTCGGTTTTTATTTTACATTAATGCATGGGGGTAGTGTAGTGACGTAAGATGGCCGCGGCCGCACGCTTCCGGCTTCAGAATCCTGCTTCTCATTGCCAGTCTACATCTATATGTCTGTGATCGATCACCCACAGACATATAGTAATGTGTGTGGTATCACCCTACCGAAAGTCTCACGCTCCAGGACACTGCCCTTGAGGCTGTAGAGGTGAGGTCCCTTGCTGAGTCCGAGGGGAAAACCAACTCTCGACGGTAAATGGATTAAGAAATAAATAAATAAATAAATAAATAAATAAATAAATAAATAAATAAATAAATAAATAAATAAATAAATAAATAAATAAAATAAATAAATAAATAAAGAAAGAAAGAAAGAAAGAAAGAAAGAAAGATATTCATGTACTGTATTCACTGCTTATGTGTAAGACAGCGAAACGTGTCTCTAACTTTGTCGATTAAAATAAACCATCTATCTATCTATCTATCTATCTATCTATCTATCTATCTATCTATCTATCTATCTATCTATCTATCTATCTATTCCACCATGGTCATGCAATATTACCTGTCACAATGTGTTGCTCATCACTTCTCTTCTAATCGTAACCAGCCACCATTTCATTTGTAAGAGAGTGCCTCATTCCTCTAATATCGCGGCGTTAGAAATCCGAAGTGTGCAGAGGTCCACACAGTGTTGGGTTCGGAATCACTGGCTAGCACAGCCCCCACCCCCCGCCCCCTCTGAAACCCTACCCCCCAGCGGCGATGTCTCCACGCCCATCACAACTTTATAGAGTACAGGTGTCATTAATTTGTCAGTAGAAATTATGAGAAAGCCTAAATAATTGATCATAAACGATTAAGCGAGTCAATCAATTTGAGTGTCACGTGAAAGGAAGGTTTACGAACGAACAACAAATAATTAGACGTCAAAATTATGGTTGTAATTTTGAACTGTTTCTCAAAGTAAACTCCAAACAGTCTTTTTTTAGTGTACAAAAGGATAAAAATGTGATTGTGCCACGTAGCATACAAAAAAACTCTCTTATAGATTACATACAATGGATACTGGTAAGTTCCTACGTTGGCAGACGTACATAATTTTACACAACAATAAAACTATCACATATTTGCTAATATACAAACTATAAAGGGCTCTTTTACTCTTAGGTAGTGTTTTTTTTTTTTTTTTTCGTGTAAACCATCCTGTTAAATCAGGCGCAAATTAATGTGTTACAGACAAGCGCAAACTACGTCTCAAAGTTTCACTTGAAATACCATCTCGCAACGTTGGTTTAGTTAATCTTACTACTGAAGGAATCGTACACATAAGAAAGTAGTCATAATTGTTAGAAAAATCGTCTAAACCTTCCCGGGTCGAGAGCGAGTAGTCTTACGAGGGATCGACAAGATCGAGTGCTGCGGCCTCTGTCCATCAGTAGTGTGCACCCACAACCATAAGGGTGTTTTGTTTCCAAAGTATTTTTCTGCACCGAGCTAGTGGCTCCGTGATTTGGGTCAAGTAGCTGTCATCTTGCATTCGGGAGATAGTGAGTTTGAACCCCATCTGGAAATGTTTTTCCGTCTTTTCCCATTTTCACACCAAGCAAATGTTGGGGCTTTACGTTAATATGGTCACGGTCGTTTCCATACCGTTCATAACCCTTTCCTATCCCACCGTCGCTATAGGACCTATCTCTGGAGGTGTAACGTGAAGCAAATTACTGTAAAAACAAAAACTGCAAAATATCAGTCGTCCGTCTCTGTGGTGTAGTGTTTAGCGTGACTAGCTGCCACTCCTGGAGGCCCGTGTTCGATTCCCGGCTCTGGCAAGAAATTTGAAAAGTGGTACGTGGGTTGGAATGGGGTCCACTCAGCTTCGGGAGGTCACGTGCGTAGAGGGGAGTTCGATTCCCTCCTCAGCCATCCTCGAAATGGTTTTTCCATGGATTCCCAATTCTCCTCCAGGCAAATGCCAGGATGGTACCTAACTTAAGGCCACGGCAACTCCTTCCCTCTTCCTTGTCTATTCCTTCCAATATTACATCCCCCAGCGAGGCCCCTGTTCAGTATAACAAGTGAGGGAGCCTGGGCGGGGTACTGCTCCTCCCCCCATTTGTATCCTCCCAACAAAAATTCTCACGCTCGTGGACACTGCCCTTGAGGCGAAGAGGTGGGATCCCTCGCTGAGTCCGTGGGAGAAACCAACCCTGGAGGGTAAACGGATTAAGGAAGAAAGAAAGAAAATATCAGTCAGTGTCACAAATACATTTATGAAAATTCACGTTACACACAAATAACACGCAATACAAATCCTAAAAGTGAACATTATAAAAAGTAGCCGGTTAGCGATGGAGCAATTTGATATCAAGACACGCTATATCACCTGTTTATAACGAAAGCATTGGAGCAGCACGGTTCCTCTGGTTTCGACAATAATTAAAATATTTTAAAATTCTTTTACTCAGTTTGCCAACGGCTGTAGCCGTGTTGAAACACCGGATCCCGTGAGATCTCCGAAGTTAAGCAACATTGGGCGTGGTCAGGAGTTGGATGGGTTGCCATGGGAATGGAGCAGCGGAAAGGAACTGGCCACCCTACCGCACGTAAACTCCGGCTCAGGAACACCTCTGCGGAGGTACGGACCTGCCTTCGGGCAGAATAACCCTTACCTTACCTTACCTTTACTCAGTTTAGCTTCCAGGTTTAATTTCTCCCCTGGACTCAGGGAGGATTCCCACCACTACAACCTCAAGGGCAGTCTATTGGAGAGTGAGACATTTGGTCCGGGATACAACTGAGGAGGATGACCAGTACCCCTCCCAGGTGGCGTCACCTGCTATGCTGAACAGTGATTTTGTGGGGAATGGGAAGAGGAAGAGGGAAGGAAGCGACCGTGGTTTTAAGTACTATCCCGGCATTTGCCTGGAGAAGAGGTGGAAATCGACGGGAAACCACTCCGAGGATGGCTGTGTTGGCAATCGGACCCCCTCCCCCTCTATTCAGTTGACCTCCCGAGGCTGAGAGGACCCCATTGCAGTTCTTGAATCACTTTTCAAAATTTCGTAGCAGAGCCGGGAAATGGACCCGTGAGTCCGGGAGTGGCAGCTAATCACACTAATCACTACACCACAAAGGCTGATTAATTAAAATTACATGTGATAAAACATGAAATACGAGGAACATACAATACCACGCACTCGTTACTTTTCTCTTTTACTTTCAGTTCTGGATATTTTTGGCTTGTGCGACTTTCGGTGACATTTTTTCTATTGTTTTCATTTGTGGTTGGCTTGAATGTTTTTTTTTAATTGAAAGTATTCGGGCATTTTGGAAATGTGCACAGAATTCTCAAACATAGTGTTTCACACCTTTTTAACGCACACAGTCAAACTCGCTCACAAATATTATCGATTGATCTACTGCAGATTGAACGAATGACACCTTGTGGAACGTGCTAATAGAGTTATAGTTTATATCACCACAAAATGATGAATGCGCGCGCCACTCGTTATTGTGTCAACTATACTTTAACACTATTTCGGTAGACTCTTTAAGCCTACTTTTCTTCAACACTTTTGACCTTCTTATCTTCAACTCTGTCATTGTACTTTTGCTAGTATTTTTAGTTTTGAAATTCATCATCATCATCATCATCATCATCTGTTTACCCTCCAGGTTCGGTTTTTCCCTCGGACTTAGCGAGGGATCCCACCTCTACCGCCTCAAGGGCAGTGTCCTGGAGCTTCAGACTCTTGGTCGGGGGATACAACTGGGGAGTATGACCAGTACGTCGCCCAGGTGGCCTCACCTGCTATGCTGAACAGGGGCCTTGTGGAGGGATGGGAAGATTGGAAGGGATAGGCAAGGAAGAGGGAAGGAAGCGGCCGTGGCCTTAAGTTAGGTACCATCCCGGCATTCGCCTGGAGGAGAAGTGGGAAACCACGGGAAACCACTTCCAGGATGGCTGAGATGGGAATCGAACCCACCTCTACTCAGTTGACCTCCCGAGGCTGAGTGGACCCCGTTCCAGCCCTCGTACCACTTTTCAAATTTCGTGGCAGAGCCGGGAATCGAACCCGGGCCTCCGGGGGTGGCAGCTAATCACGCTAACCACTACACCACAGAGGCGGACAGTTTTGAAATTATCGAAGGAAATCTCGTACACACCGTTTTATTAAGCAACAGTTTATACCGAAGGACCAAAAATGAAATGACATTTTAGGCATTTTTTTGTGAAAAATTAAGAAACACTGTTACTCATTAATGAGTCACCAATGCCTTCTTGCTATTACAATTTGCTTGGTTTGAAAATGGGAGACCACGGACCACCATCTTCTGGGCTGCGACAGTGATGTTCGAACTCACCATCTCCCAAATACTGGATGCTGGCAGCACTTAAGCGATTGCAGCTATCGAGCTCGGTAAATACCTCCTTTTACTCATGTCAGAATACTTGGCTACCTCTGAAGTTTGTCGATATAGTTCACTTACACTATTTATATTAATACAATGACCTCTTTGCAAATTAATTATACTAATAGTTCGATAAACGGCCGTAGCCGTGTTGAAACACCGGATCCCGTGAGATCTCCGAAGTTAAGCAACATTGGGCGTGGTCAGGAATTGGATGGGTTGCCACGCGCTGTTGGGGGGGGGGGTAAGGGAATGGAGGATCGGAAAGGAACTGGCCACCCTACCGCACGTAAACTCCGGTTCAGGAACAACTCTGCGGAGGTTCGGACCTGCCTTCGGGCAGAATAACCCTTACCTAATAGTTCGATATGCCTTTGCTGGCGAGTCCTAGAGTTTACAGTGCACTATGTCTTCTGGTATAGGCTAGAGCAATTTTTTTACTTTCATTGATATGTCTCAGCTTTATCCTTGGCTTTGACAAAATGAAAGTGACTGAGGTATGAGCGATGCTAGTAATGCCATTCCATATGCGGCCAGTCCTTGCTATGAATGGTGTGAAAATGTTGCTCACAGGGTCGGTTGATGCATGCATTTCAGTGGGCTTGGCAGACTGAAATGTAATAGCAACTTCTGGCTCGGTGAGGAAAGCAATGGGAAACTATCTCACTCCTCATTCCCTAGTACGCCTCTTCAGTGATGCCTAGGCAATCTATGACAGCTGATGGCTGAGTTGTTGATGATCCAACCAGCCTGAGGCCTGACGACTGAACATACATACAATTGTTCGTTACAAGCTAACCTGCTACCAACAGGCACAACTCTCTTTCCGTTCATGATGTACTGTACAGTGTGGTGGTACCTTCGTTTCTATGCCACAACTCATAGTGTGGCTATTGACTGTACCAGCGAGGCGTGATCGTCAAATTACAGTACACAGGGTTTAGCTCAAGCGCGTATATTGATCACTGATTTTGTGATGCATCCAGTAAAGTTTAAACTTTTGTTATTTACTTTAAATCGGTCAGGAGTGAACCGATACCATTTCACTAATTGAGATCATTTATTATCAACAGCTTCTATTTCAGCTCCTATTTTTTTCCCTCCTTTTTCCTATAGATCCAGGACAAATCAGGTTCGGTTAAGGGATACTGAAAATAAGCTCGTCTTTGTTTATTGTCTCTACGTCACCGCGCGTATGGTTATCATTTACAGTGCGGTGGAAAATAAAATCACAACATTCTTTGCATCTCCAGGTCTTGTTACTGCGTTCAGGCTTATATTGTTTAGGCTATTTATTTTATTTATTTATTTATTTATTTATTGTGAAAAAGGAAAAAACGCAATTATTCAGTAATGAGCCACCAATACCTCTGTTTCCTCATGTCAAAATACTCTGCTACTTCTGAGTTTGTCGGTATAGTTCATTGTATTAGTTGTCAGTTACTGTATTACCTTCAAACAAAAACGAAACCATTATTATTTTATTTTAAATTTAGAAATTTGTAATAACTATTCTTCTGATTATTATTATTATTATTATTATTAATATTAATATTATTATTATTATTATTATTATTATTATTATTATTATTATTATTATTATTATTATTATTATTATTATTATTATTATTATTACTGCAACATACAGTTTCACTCACTTTATGTATTTATTTATTTAATAGTTGGTTTAAACAGGGTAGTTAAACACAATTACAGTAAACCCAAACATTGTTAAAGTACTTATAAATGACATTGATACAAGTCTTGGAAGTCAACAACTAAAAGTAAACTTTTGAATAACTAAATTATTCAATTACATTGAACAAGTCTCAGATTTTAATGACTAAAAATAAACTTAATAACTATGTTATTAATTAAATTACATTGATACAAGTCTCAGATTTCAATAACTAAAAATAAGCTTCTTAATAACTAAATTATTCAGTACCTACAGTAACTTTTTGACAGCTGTCAGTGCGATGCTAATTCTCAGTGTCGTGTCAGTGTAGCTGCGAAACGTTTTATGAATTTGGATATTGATATGTCGAAGTCCAAGTTATTGTCTATGCTGACAACTTCATTATAGTTGTTACATAACCTATAGAGTGGTGAATGGTTATGGGCGGCTGTCAGAGCTCTTTCAGTCTTAAACGTGCTGCGTTCTCTTGAGTACAAGCGAGGGAGTGCAAATGCATATTATCTATTTTATTGTTTAATAGTTAATGTAGGTGCTTGGCATCGGTTATTTTTCTCTGATTTTTAAGGCTGATCATTCTGACACTGATTATTAATTTTTATATGGCACCATGGACGGGTACAACCCATGTATTTGGTGATTTAGGAATCTTTTTGCACTCTTTCGATTAACTAAATATAGTTATCGAACCTTGGATTCCACACAACGCTAACATATCCCAATTTCGTTCGTACGAAGACACTGTAGAGTGTTATGATGGAAATTGTCTTCCCGAACGGTTTACGGTTCCGTATGAGAAATTCCAATGCCCGGTAGGCTTCTCCTGTCATATTGTTTATATGAACGCTGAAAGTAAGACCCTTGTCATTTTTTACAATTTGTTTTACGTCGCGCCGACACAAATAGGTATTATGGTGACGGTGGTATAGGAAGGGCCTAGGAATGGGAAGGAAGCGACCGTGGACTTATTTAAGGTACAGTCCCAGCATTTGTCTGGTGTGAAAATGGGAAACCGCAGTAAACACTCTTCAGGGCTGCTGACAGTGGGGCTCGAATCCACTATCTCCTGGATGCAAGCTCACAGCTGTGCGCCCTTAATCGCACGACCAACTCACCCGGTACGACCCTTGTCAAGCCGGACGCCAAGGTCACTAGTTTGGTGAACTTCCTTGAGGGCGTTTGGATCCAATTTTTATGGAAAGATAGTTTTATTATTTTTTCTGGTGAATGACACTGTTACACATTTCGAGACGTTATATTCTAGTTTGTTCCTATGGCACCACATTAGAATATCGTCAAAGTCTTTTAGTAGTAAGAGGCAGTCTTGTGTTGAGGTAACCGATCTGAATATTTTGAAGTCATCGGCGTAAAGAAGACAGTTGGAAATTTTTACGCGTTGAGGCAAGTCATTTATGAAAATCACGAACATAATTGGCCCCAGGATCGACCACAGTTAATACATGTCAGTCTTCCTGGATTTGAGGTTCTTCATCCCGATGGAGATTGCAGTTCTTCACACTCCGGATAATTTTGCATCACTTCTTTTCCTCATTCTTTCAGAAAGATAAATCATCCCGCTACCTAGGTCCTCAATGTACTTATTTCTTGTACCATTATCTGAGAGTAACCCGTCAGATCCTCCTTCACTGAGTTGGAATGGTACATTTCTGAGGCATAAGAAGATCAAGAATTCTGCGTGTTTGGAATTCAGGGGAGATGCTTGTAAATTATGAGATGGGTTTTCCTCATATCAAGCTATAGCTTTCCATATTTATAGTACACACTTGACTTTTATGTCAGGTGATATTTGCCCCCAGAATATTGACGTGGGTCGGAGATCCTTCGCAGAAATAGCCTCTCTTTTATTATAGTTATTATTATTATTATTATTATTATTATTATTATTATTATTATTATTATTATTATTATTATTATTATTATTATTATTATTATTATTATTGGGGACGTGATTTTCTCAGTTGCTTGGCTACTGATTTCCCACCCAGAAGGCTGGGGTTCGAATCCTGGTCGATTGTGTGTTCATATTTACATATCAAAAATCACGTGGTGTGAGGAATGGTATCAGATTTTATACAACTGACCAAAACAAAACTGAGGCTTGGTAGCTTTAGTGACCCCAGAAACAGCTGGGATAAGCTGAAGAATGTTATTATTATTATTATTATTATTATTATTATTATTATTATTATTATTATTATTTCACCACAACTCACATAGTGGTCGGCATCATAAATGAATATCCGGAATATCCACACATCCCTAACAGATTTCCGGAAATTGATGTCGGTTATAATTTGGTCTATTTGTTTATTTAGCGTATGATGCTACAGTTAATTATACACTCTATGTACACGTTCTTGACACACACACACACACACACACACACACACACACACACATACACACACACACACACAAGGAGGATATACAATCGATTCTATGGAGGGCTTTCATCTCTTATAGAGAATGTCCAGCTCTTCCAACCAAGTGAGTGCCTTAGACGTCACACGATGTATGTCCTCGAAGGAACCAGCCAACGTTCGCAGAGGGCAGTCCTTCAGAATGTGCACGATGGCTTGCACTTCAGCATCACAGTCACAGGCTGGAGAGTCTTTCCAGCCCCACTGATGCAGAACAGAAGCACCGCAGCGTGTCCTGTTAAGTGTGGTCCAAGTAGAGCGAGGAAGGTTGAACCAAGCCAATTTTGAAGTTGGATCCCTGATGTGGACAGTGCCGTGAGGGTGTGATTGATACCATTCATGTTTCCATGTTTTATCAGGTTTAAAATGTGAATTAACTGATTCCTTTGCCGTCTTCCAGGCAGGTTTCCGTGATTTCATTCTCGTCACGGCATTTTCATTCCTATCCTGTTGTATTGGGATGTCACTGTTCTTCAGTATCCTGGTCGACAGAATAACAAGGGCGCTTTGCCGTCTGATGTGAGGAGGCTGAATGTTGATCAGTAATAGTAACCATTGAATAGGAGTGCAGCGCAGTGTAACGGATATAATTCTCATTGTGTGGTGTAGTTGGACATCAATCAGACTAGTGTGGGAGCTATTGAGCCATACAGAGGAGCAATATTCACCTGGTGACTATACTATTGCTAGAGCAGTTGTTCGTAGTTTACACGCATATGCGCCCCATGAAGTACCAGGTCTATACATAAAACTCCCTGAAACTGTCAAAACGTTGATTGAAATGCGTATGTATTCCACACAGATGCCAATATTAGATGGATAGCTCCAAAGTCAGAAAATTGCGGGAGGTTTGTTGGACTCATACAATCTATCGTGAAAAAGAACCATTCCTCGAGGCTATCGGAAGGATTACATTCCAGGTTGGAGTGAGGAAACCAGTCGCTTGTCCGCTGAATATGAATAAGAATGTAGTCAAGAGAAAGCAATCGAAATACTGAAATCTCTAGATAATACTAGAAGAGAGAAGATGGTAACATCTGTAAGGGATCTTTACTTCACACACTCCAGCAGAAGAGCATGGTCTCTCATCTGCAAGCTGGATAAAACTTCCACCCCATCAAGAAATGTGTGGAAACCATAGCTAATCACCTTGTTACAACATCGCGGGTTTCAGGGAATACGAAATTCAATAAGCAGTTTAAATAGGAATTAAGACAGAGAAAACAAGACACCCAGCCAAATGACCGGTGTGCAAGTCCATTGTCTTCAGAAGGGGTACAAAAAGGTTTGGACACACTCAAAAATGGTAAAGATGCAGGACTTGATGGCATATACCCAAAACTTATAAAGAACTGTGGTCCTGCAACCAAACGTTGGCTTGCTTCTTTCTTCAGTGATGTTCTGCAATCGGGACGCTTGCCTACTCTATTCAAGACAGCTAAAATTATTTGCAGTCTTCAAACCAGGCAAGGATCTCAAAACACCTCAAAGCTATAGACCCACAGCTCTACCAAGTGTTACATATAAGCTTCTAGAAAGAGTGATCTTCGTGCAATTGAACACCTTGTTCCACTTGAGCAAGCTGGTTTCCGGCATGGTCGACACTGCGGCAATCAGGTTTTAACTTTCAATTCCTTCCTCGAAACAGGATTCGAGAGGAAAGTGAAAAATCTATCTGTGTTCCTTGATCTCACGCCAGGCTATGGCACCGTTTGTAAAGAAGGTCTTCTTCTGAAACTCATCAGGGCTATACCATGTCTCACGATTTTCACCCTGACAAAAATATGCTCAGCAACAGATTTTTTTCCAAATTCATACAGAACATGGCCTTAGCAGATTCCATAAACTTAATAATGGCTTGCCTCAGGGATCAGTCTTGTTTCCCATTCTCTTCAACTTATACATCCATGATCTCCCAGAAACCGTATCTCGCAAGTTCATGTATGCGGGCGAAATCAACCTAACCATGCAGAGAACAGACTTCAATGAGGCGGAAGACATTCTATACCAAGACCTTGACAAGATGGATGATTATTTTAAAACATGGCGCCTGAAACCAAGTCCATTAAAGTCAAAGGTATCTACGTTCCACCTAAATAACGGGATAACGAAGTATCAACCTACGATTAGGTTCGGAAACCACAAACTACAGTGTAATACCAACCCAAAATATCTGGGTGTAACTTTAGACAGGTCCTTAACCAATCGATGCCATCTTTAGAAGCTGGCTGCTAAGCTTAAAAGCCGTAACAACTTGCTGGGTAGACTAGCTAGCATATAAGTTGATCACTCGGAATAAACTCTAGTGCTGGCGTATCCAAGTGGTACTCCACTAACTCCGAGCCTCAAGACAACAAGTGTAGTGAGGGAATAAACTACTTAGTATGGCTTTGGATTCCACGAAAGGAGCAAAAGGCAAGACGGTACCACAGATGGTTACTATCGTCAGCAAGACACCGATAATGGGCTTAGACGTGCTATCATTGGCTCTCGAGGGAAATCACTAACTCACTGTTCGCTTCTGCCACAGAGGCGGTATTTAGAGATTAACAATATTATTTTTAAGCTCCTACTTAGCAAAATGGGATAAAACAAAGCACGGGGAAATTATGAATGTCTCTGTTTTAATATTGTAAAATTTTATGAAAAATGGATTAGGAATTTTTAAGTTTATTCTACCAAAACAGAATGACAGAGAGAGAGAGAGAGAGAGAGAGAGAGAGAGAGAGAGAGAGAGAGAGAGAGAGAGAGAGAGGAGGGGCAGAGAAAGAGATAAAACTTTAAAAATTATTAATAATGTCTCCACATTGTATATACTATCAATCTTCTCAACAGGAAACCAATGTAGCGATAGACGCTACATTCCTACTATATCACTAAGTTGTTATTGCCTGTTTATTTAGAAGTTTGAAGAGAGATGCTTTTCAAAATACATTTACGTCTGTTTTACATCGCAGTGACACAGACAGTTATTGTGGTGACGATGGGACAGGACGAGGATAGATTAGAAAGAGGGTAACCTCGACCATAATTGAGGTAAATCTCCAGTATTTTACTGCCATGAAAATGGAAAACTATGGAGAACCATCTTTAGCGCTGCCAACAGTGGGGTTGAAACCTGCCATCTCCCGAATGCAAGCTTACAGCTACATTACCATAATCGCGTGACCAGCTTGATTGATTCCATATTTGACAAATCTATTTTTCTAGCGGTATTCTCGTGGTTAAGAATATTATTTCTAAACTCTTACTTAAGAGATTGGGATAAAAGTACGGGGAAATTATTAATATCTCTTTTTTAATACTGTCAAATTTGATAAAAGATGGATTAAGAGCTTTTACGTTCATTCAACTGAAACAGAATGGTGAACGTTGTCTCCACGTGCTACTCATATCGAGATCCTTACACTTTCTCCTCATAAAGATTAACCTCTATACAAAAGGTATTTGATACCTTACACAACTTTTGTATAGAAGATAATATTATACACTAACTGGTATTGTACCCGCCAATAAAAAGTTCTTTTTTGTACTCTTACCGAAAACAAATCTTCATTATCCCTTCTGCAGTAATATTATCGAGAAGAGACAGAATAATAGTGAGCCAGTGCAAGAGCCGGAAAATATGCATTTAACCCTTAAAAATTTAACTTTGTGGGAAACCTCTAGGGCAGGGCCTCTCAAACGCCCAAAATCTCACGCGTGCAGATCGAGGCGCAAGAGCTCCGTGCACTGTGCATCGGTGCCGCTCGGCATGGCTCGGATCAACGCTTCGTCTCTGGGCTACTCGGCTAAGCTCGGCTCTAATCGGCTATACTCGGCGCTACGGCGCAAGTGGGGCAGAGGGAGACAGGCGGAGCGAGCGAGACAGGCGTGAGGAAAGCGAGAGTAAGCGCTATTTCTCCATATCGAGGAGTGGGGGGTCTGCACTCTGGTCAACCAAGCCAAGTCGTCTCTTGCACCGTGCACAGTGCATGCACCACGCGCATGCACCCTGAGAGGCCCTGCTCTAGGGTTACGAAGAAAATTCACATTTTAATATGTATAAGAAATAATTATGATTATATACGTGGTGGGTGTCACTTCTTGATGGGAGTAACCATTTATCTCTTATTTATTCTTCTAGCCGATTAAACATCCACAAATCCACTGTATGTGTACCGGTGGTACACCCTCCCCATGCATTTAAAATAAGCGCATTTTAGAAGGCCATCTATAACATGAACATTGAAACTCATTTCTGAAGAAGTTTGAACATTCATGACAGACGTCTATACTATCAATTCATGTGCTCCCTCTGATGAGAGGATGGACAGTGAATTTTCAAGAGAAATTTTGTAACCGTTGGTTTCCTAAACTGTGTAGATTGTTTCTGGTGTTCTAAGGTTATCAGCACTTTTACCTATTAGCGCCAGCTTAATAGGAAATTTTGTACATTTATTTAAGTAACCAATCAAGGTTTTTGATATTTATTTGATTGTCCAATGAATATTGTGGGTGTGTCAGGGCTTCGGCTCAGAGAAATCTGGAACTTTCCTCTCGGCTATAAAAGCTGGGACCGTTTGGGCGATGTGGTCTTTCGATCGCTCCAGTCCAGCAGTAGAGTGTGTTAGTAGAGGAGGGAGGGGATGCCTTGCCTCGTCCATCTCCAGAAGGTCCACCAGCTCAAGGTATTGGCAGCCATATTTTAATCAGATAATAGTCTCAGAAAGTTAACTCGAGAGGAAGGTTTCAAAATCCTGTCTTAATAGAACCCCGCCATGTAAATTCTACATCTGGTTTAAGAACTTAAAGTAACTCATGGAATGGTCTTGAGGTGACTATGATTTCGTAAACTTTAAAATTATCTTTTCCTTGTAATTTAAACTTTCTCTCCATCTAGTCACCTCTGTAGTAATTTAGGGCCATCAGCCAAAATAGGGTTTTTTGGGGATTTGTCAAGTGTATTTCAGAGGAGAGCAAGTGTTCACCTCGTAACATTTTGATTTTCGTCCAGTAACTTTAACCTTTTTTTTTTAACTAATGCCACGTAGAATGGCACTTGTTACCCCTGTTAAAGTTAACTTCCATTATTTATTTCCTTTTAAATGTAACCGTTGAGCAGATAAGACAGTGAATACTGTTTGATTTTGGTAAAATGTAGATTGTGCTTTTAAGAGGCCTGAACTTGTCAATAGTCTTCTAGAGAGTAATTGTGTGGAGTAAAGCCGCTCTTTCTACTGTTGTAAATTTTGGGGCTTCAGGCTCAGGATGTTAAGTTATTTTGTCTGTTCTAGATTTTCCTTGAGCTCTTGAGCTAAACTTTTATATCTGATTATTTGTTATTGCTTACTAAATTGTAAAAACTGAAAAGAGAAAACCTAGGAAAGAAGTATATTCAGAATTTTAAAGTTTTAAGTTACTATATAATCTTTTCTCTATCCACCCATTCATGCCCTCACTTTCTTTCACCTCTGTCCACCACGGTATTCCCGCAACAGTATACATGATGATGTTTGTTGTTTCAAGGGGCCTAAAAGCTAGGTCATCGGGCCCATCCATTGTATACAATTAGCCACCAGGCCATTGTATACATACTTAGCTACCATTTTAGGAAGGTTAAATCCAATTATGTAGGGAGATAGATTCACTCAGGCTCAAATATCCGGGCGGTGAATACAAAGCAAAAATAGAAGGAGGGAAATAATTCCATATAGTTGTAAAATAATTAAAGAAAGAGTGAATCGTATCGGAGATAACAGCAAATAATTTTCGCGGTTAAAACTAATTACAATATTGTAAACGCTATAAACCTTCAGGGACTTAGAATAAAAGCAGGATCGTAAGTTTGAAAATACCTAAGAGAGAGAGAGGTATTATGTCAAACAATTCCAGAACATGCTATAGGATTTCAATTACACTCGGCCTAGTAAACTGACAAACGAACGCTTCACTGGAACAGTATGCATTATTTCCGAGCCTGAGGCTATTGGATAGCCAATGGCTGTCTGAAACCGCTATAATTAATTTATGTATGTTTCAAACATGATTGAAATAATAACTTTCATGAATTCATGGATATTTTTCAGTGTTATGAAAATAATTTGGCAATGTTAAGAAATTTTAAGCCATAATATATTATCAGAAAATGAAATCCCGACACAAAAATGACATTAGTTTAGAGGAATGCAATTTAGGCTAAGCAATTCTCTAGGTAATATGATATTTTTTTTAGTTTCCACGTCACAGGTTCAAATATACACGAGAAGACAAGTGACATGATGGCACATTAATAAAGTGTGGGGGACGAGAATGTGGGTCACGTTGGAGTTGGTTAAGGGAGGGGTGATTTGAGTACTACTACTAAATTGTTTTTGCATTCCTCCCCTGAAGGGGGAGGTGGGCTTCTTAGACGACGACGACGACGCCGTCTCTCAGGCCAGGAGATGTGTACCGGAATAGGAGACTGTGGTGAAGATGAGAGGGTTGGCGGTCGTGGCCTATTCTACGAACTGTCTCGGCATTCGCCTTAGTGCAGGGGAATGTAAAACCATGGAAAACCACTCTCAGGAGAGCCAACGGTGAGGACCAGGCCTTCTCTGTGTCCCGAATATAGAGGCTTATAGTCACGGTAAAGCTCAGTTAGTCGGTGGGAGTGCAGAGCTGTCGGACCACGGACCAGCCATGGCTACTTGGGCTACTTGTAGGCCGAAGCTTACTCTGCATCCCCTGACCAGAGAGCCCATAAAAAAAAAAAACATTTTTCATTCCACACCCCGAATGGGTGAGGCTGGCCACCTAAAGGGCAACACTCTTTCTCTGGCCAAAAGATGTGGGCGGGTTTAGGAGATGTGATGCAAAAAGGAGGTGGGTAAAGATGTGAAAAATGAACGAGATGGAGGGAGGCTTTGCCTCTGGGCTAAGTTCTTTTAACTCTTCGAAGCATGGTGGTATGAAATCTATACCACCTTTTCAATTCATTCTGGGGACGTGGCATGGTGGTAAATTTTTACTACCACCACATAGTGCTGTTCTGCTAGTTCTCTGCTTTGCTGATAGAGTGAGCGCTATGCTCTGTTCTTCTTATCGGCTCCATAAGGGTGTCCTTACTTCAGAGAAATGAGCATCGGTGCGTCACCCGTTGGTTTTTTTACCGGATTGTGGCTGTAAAAACCTACGTTTGTGCGGTTTATTTCTGCAGAGCATTTCACTACATATTAGAGCTAAGGTATATGACAATCAGTGTACTGTCCTTTTGAATGTTCATGTTCCTCGTTTGGGAATAGTGGGTGGTATGTTTTATTTACCACCATGCCTGTACCACCCGAACATGGACCATGAATGCTATAGCCAAACTTACCCCTATTCAGTTGTGATGGATGTTATTTCAATTCATTTTATTTCCACTCGCTCGTTAGTTTGTTAGGCTCCGTTCTCTAACGTCAGTTTCTAACGGAATTTCAGATAATTTCGCTAGAAAGGACGAATGACGAAATTAAAAGACAGTGAAATAGAGAAAATTTTGTGTGACGTTCCATCCAATGAAGAGTCTGTAGTGGACAACAAGTTCCGTTGTGCCTCAAGTGAAAACAAAACATGTTTCCATTATTTTCACAAACTTTAGGACAGTGTTGCTGGTAATTAGAGAAGCAATGTAATTTTTCTGTAAGAAAATTTTCTTTTCTTTGTTTTGATATTATATTTGTGAATTTAGTTTTTTTCCTTTTTTGTAATGAATGAACATAATTTTATCAAATTCATCATTGTATTAATTAAATAAATAACAGTAAATAAGTAATAGCAAAATAAGGTATATTTGTAATTTTTAGTATATATATAGGTTGAAATTTTTACAGACCAACTGGCATGGTGGTATGCTATTTATACCACCTCATACCACTCACACCAAAACACTAAGAGTTTCAAACTCACTCTTATAATACTATTCTAAGTGCATATAGAAGAAATAAACATGTTATGAACATTTTCATTACAAATACACATATTGTGCTTCAAAGAGTTAAAATAAGAAAGTAGAACATCTGATTTTCCTGTGAATACAATATTTGTTAGTTCTGGGAGCTAACCTCATTTAACAGTGTTCTAGTAACCTGCATTTAAACAAGTGGATTATCTTGATTTGCACATGAACAGCACATAGAATAAATGTTAATGGAGCGCAGCTTCTCACAGAATAATGTTTAAAAGAAGTGAAGCACTTTGGCATCGGTGATTTAAATATTAGAATACTTTGTTCCCCTAGCATGTCTTGAATTCTTAGTTTTAATCGTCACAAATTTTAAATAAAGTATGTTTTCATTCCCTCTCTGAAGGGGGAAGCGAGCCAGCTAGAAGGAAACGCCTTCTACCTGGCCAGGATATATTTTGACTGAGAAACATTTCTTGGTGCAAATAATAATAAATATAACTGAGAAACAAACAAACAAACAAACAAACAAACAAACAAACAAACGAACGAACGAACAGATTTTGGTGAAATATTTACGAATGTAAAACAAATGTTATAGAAGGCGCAATCTAGTAATTCCTTTTTTGATTACTGCAGTCTGCTGTAAAATGCATATAAACCATAATCGACAACAACAATCAACATTTGTCCAAGAACCACCAGTCATCACTGCACTCTTTGGCCGTTTGAGGTTCCATCTGGTGGTTCCTTCCGATGGTATTTTTTCCCTTAACCTGTTATTTATCAAGTGAGACGGTGTTTGTCCCTATATGTTGTACAGTAATAGGAACGGAAATTTCATGTAGTACGGGTTGAATAAAACGAACAATCAGAGGACGGTGGACCCTCTGTGATGACTATAGCGTAATCTTAACTCATATGCAGCTCTGCATATATCGAATGCTACATTTAGGTGGTAATTTCAGTTATTATCCTCGTGTGAAATAACACCAATCAATAAAAAATAACTTTGAGTGGATATATTGGTATCCAACAGGCGTTCTAAAACAACTCAACCACGTTGATTCAAAATATGTAATCCACTTCTGTCTACCACCCACTGTTTTTGAGATATACTACATCAACCATTTATATATGTTAAACACTGTATCAAGGGAAACAACTCCGAGACAGAAGTTTCACTAGAAAACTGATTACTACGTGGAATACTAATGAATATGGTTTTAGCTAAGATTTGTGCAGATGCACCACATGGCACATATTGAATTTGTTTGTTACATAGCTGCACACGTAGAAAAACAGATGTAGTGAATTTTCGCAACCTCTCGACCCCATAATGTCCACTGTCACTGACAATAAAAAAGAAGCAAATGAAAATATTCGGCTTCGTGGTTTCCCATTTTCACACCAGGCAAATGCTGGGGCTGTACCTTAATTAAGGCCACGGCCGCTTCCTTCCCACTCCTAGGCCTTTCCTATCCCATCGTCGCCATAAGACCTATCTGTGTCGGTGCAACGTAAAGCCCCTAGCAAAAAAAAATATTCGGCTTTGCATGAAAAATAATGAAAAATAATTACACAAGAACCTGGTGGGACCGGAACTGATCCAGTTTATTGAAAATCCGGATAATCCGGAAGAAACTAACAAACAAATACAGAATGTGTTATATAATCTATGAACATAAGTTGTTTAGTAATACCTTTTACCAACTGTACAAGAAAATATAGGGGCTGCCTGGCCGAGGCGGTAAAGGCGTGCTCGGTTCGCCCGGAAGGACGTGGTTTCGAATCCCCGTCAGGAAGTCGTAAAATTTAAGAAACGGGATTTCCACTTCCGGAGGTGCATATGGCCCTGAGGTTCACTCAGCCTGCACCAAAAATGGGTACCAGGTTAATTCCTGGGGGCAAAGGCGGCCGCGCGTAGAGCTAACCATCACGTACCGAGGTTAACAATGGTGGAAGCCTTTACCTTCCACTCCTCCAAGGGTCTGTACGGAGGTGACTTTGCTTTGCTTTGCTACAAGAAAATATAAGAAGACTTTTCGTACATTTACGAATCTGTTTTATGCACTCAAATAATGTGCGAGTTTTTTTTCTGTTTTACATTTGTATAGCGTTTACGCGCAGCACGATCACGAAGACGTTTTACTGACAACAGTTCTGCCGGTGTGGTTTCAGTCAAGGATTCTAAATAGGCCATCACTTTGTCCAGCTGCATTGCTGCCTCTCCATGAGTCATTGTTACTTCTGATGAAGCGCCGGTTTCATTTTCGAATTCGCCGTCATTGAATTAATAGTGCGTTGCATTCAGAAGAGCGTGGGTTCGAATCCCAACTCAGCCGTCCTGGGAATGGTTTTTCACGGTTTCCCATTTTCAATTCCAGGCGAACGCCGGAACGGTATCTTTGATAGACCGTGGCCGAATTACTTCCAATTCCTGCCCTTAACTATCCTTGGCGAAAAAGACATTCAAGGAAAGTCGACCCCGTAATAGAAATACTGTACAAGTAAAAATAAATTTTTATTATTTCCGATCCGGATAAACCGGAGATCCGTATTAATGAGGGCCGGATAAGCGAGGTTCTTGTGTAATTTTATTTTCGATCAATGCAGTTTCATACAAAATAAAACTTTGTAAACAACTTCAAAATCTGACGTGATAGAGTAAAACGTATTTCATATTTGAAATCAGCATGAAAAAGTGCACTAGAAAGAGTAAACATCATGTCAGATATCTACCCTTGTAAATCATTGTAATTTTAAGATTCGTAACTCTCACTCCTTTTCGAGAAGATTTCGGAAGAACTCCATAAATCTCGTACACCGTGTGCCCGTGATATCAAGTGGAACAGTACGGATCATTGCAGTTCACTGCTGATCTGAAGCTTATGCATCGCCAGCGGCTGTGTTCATTACTCGCTATTCGAATGAGCTTGCTGTGGTGCAAAACGTTTTTCTTATAAATCCAGAGTGAGAAGAGGTGGGGGTTAATGAACATCTGGGACTAATCTACCCGGTACTGATAGGGCGGAAGTGGACAGGACAGAGCCTCACCTCGAATCCCGAGCGAACTTGCAGAACATAACAGGATTATCAATGCTTGGACGTTCCCTTCGATCTCAGTGTTTGATACAACCTTTTCACCCTCCAACTAATTTCATGAGTGGAGAATATTAACTGTATTTCACCATTTATTTACTATTGTAAATGTTTTGGTGGAAAATTAACACAATAACCAAGGCACTGGAAAGGGATTAATTATGGATGGTAAATTATTATTGATATAAGGATCAAACGTGAGTGGCGACCAATCCTAACAGCTGGCGCCGCCGCCGGTCAGTTAAGACGTTTAAGAGCTGGCGCGAACAAACTGCATTTATGTTTATTCCGCATATTTTGTACACGACAATCTTCTCCAGTATCAGTAAGGCACCTGAATGCTTTTTCATAAAGATAGGTTATGCGATTTACCAGCACTTTATTATTATTATTGTTACCGTCTTTTCCGTGGTAGGTAGAGGTGAAAGAAGGTGCGGGTGTGAATGGGTTTCAAGCTACGAAATTATAGTGCAATGTAAAATTAATTTAAAATTTAACAAGGTTATATTTTCTTTTCGAAAACAAAGAAATAACAAGCATGGCAGGTACAAAGTAGCAATTCAAAAGGGGTTAGTTACAATATTTACAGAATTTGGGCTTCGCGCCCTGACTTCACAATGCTTGGGCAATCAGCTCAGTTTTACCTCAAACACAAGTTTTAACAGAGGGGGAGAAAACCCCATTCATACCTAGGAGCCCTTGCTCCAAATTACACTGAAAAACCTCCATGAGGCATACAACCCAGAATTTTCAAAAGAGCCACTCGCTCTCAAAATTTAAGCCTCTCCCAGGCCACACCAAACTCCACCTTCAAGTTGTCCTCAACGGACATAAACACAGGGGTAAAATACCCAATCTACTGAGGTCTATTAAAAGAAAAGCAGGTTAATTAAATGACCTCTAAAATAACAATTTGAGAGGAGGCGAACTTGCACTCCTAATACACTTTGATTAAGACCTACTTGGCACTAGGCCGTTAATACAAGGGCTAATCCCATGCTAAAGAGGTGACTTAAGAAAAGAACAATTTGTTTTACATTAACGAAAAATAGGTTGAGAAAATAAGTTCACCTCAAGACAATGTGAGTGGGAGCTCGAGAGGGTTAGCACTCTCTATCCCAATATGTCGTTTTAAAAGAGAATAGATGAAAAGAGAAGTTACATTTTAGGAAAAGGTTACATGGTTGAACGCTTAGAACCCGCCCCGAAAGTTAAACTGCTGAGCTAGCAAAGAAAGAAGTTATTAATCGGCCATTACCTTGTGTTGAAAGGCTGGAGAAGAAAGAGGCGCTTTCCGCCCCCTGCTATGTACTTAACACACTGAAAGCTGTAACAGAAGTGGCCTAGAGACCCAAAAATCAGCAGTTTAAATACTCTCGCGGAAGTTTCTAGGCGTTAGGGGAAAGAAAACACCCTGCCACAAACTCTTTATTGGATAGGACCCCGCAACAGATTAAAGTTGGGGGAAGATACATCTGATTGGATAGAAATTAATTTAAGAAATTCGGGATTGGTTAGGTTCAACACAAGGGGAAGAAAGGGGTAAATATTGCCAACTTAAACAATGATAGAAAGAAATTTAACAAAGAACAAACTCTTGAAATTACATTTTCTCCAAAAAAATAGTTCTTTGACTCCGCACTAGGTTGCACTATTGTAGATCTTCAGTAGTGTCCACTAGAAGAGAAAGTTCACACTTCTTACTTCAAGCGAAACAAAAACACATCAAAAATGACACAGTTCAAAAACTCAAAATTTTCCACGTGGTGACATCTTCTGAGACGGTAGAAAATTAATACTGTCAATAAAGTTCAGACTTCCTCCAGCAGAGGAGTTTCAACAGGCGCACATTTTAAATTAGCGGAGTGGAGGTGTACCGCCCGGTACAGACCTCCCCCCCCAAAAGTTCCTCCAGGGATGACACATGAAATCAGTTTGAAACAAGGTCCAAGTTATGCTGTGGGTATGAAGATTGATTGCCAAAAAATTTATAAGATTTTCTTAATTTGGGGTTGATTTGATTTCAAAATTTGTTGTTGCAGATGAAGTAAAGTCTTTATATTTGTAAAAGTTGAATTTCTGAAGATAACTTTTTATACTTGAAAGTGAAGAAAAAAAATTTCAAGGTCCACCAAATATTGCAGTTGAATTCCCAAGTGTAGTCATTACTTATGGTATCTGTTCATGTAGTAGATGGTGATGAAGTGGGATTGCCAGACCGGCCGTTGCGGCTTGCGTCCAAAGGAGGCCGCTCGGACCCCTCAAGTACCCTGAGATACCGCTCGCCCGCACTATGAGGGGAGCAGAGGTGTTGAAGCACGCCGCGCCCGCGGTGAACATATACAGGCTGCGGGCAAGTAGCAGGTCGTGCGCCGCACATCAGCCTTGGCCGGGAGGAGAGCTCCGGCTCGCCGTGCACACGTCGTCCTCGCTGGGGCCGAGGGGGCCCGTCCTCAGCTCCAGTTGCTGCACGGCGCCGCGCGGCTGCGGGGGCACTGAAACATTAAAGCTTGGCGGCAGAATTGTGTTGGACCATCATCTTTTTTGAGGGTACAGGCTTGTGGAGAGGTTGAGGGGCCAGCGGCGTGCAAATCTCCATGGCATAAGTCACGCCACTGTGTGTATTGAAGCAGGAGACGGGAGCGTGGTAATGGCCGAGGTAAGGACAGGAAGGCAGTTTAACAATCGGGGAGGTTTACAAGAAATGCTTACATATAAAATAAAATAGAAGGAGCAGAATGCCTTAAGAGTGGAACTCAAAAAAAAAAATATATAACCTTCATATTCCTATCAAATTATATGAAGCAAGTTGACACAAAATTTACACCGGTTTCACCTGGGACAGGTGAACCCTAAATATCCTCTCGGTGGCTGGATTGCTTAATAACAACGTAACCGGGGTGAGGAAATCGAGAATTATACAAGGCCCATGAAATCTGGGGGCAAGCTTGCCCGCGGGAACAAAATTTTTGACCATAACCTGGTCACCTACCTTCAAAGGGGTGGGTCTCCGTCCACGATCATACCTTTCCCTAACCTTTTCATGAGACACTTTAAGATTGGCTTTAGCCTTGTTCCAAAGATCTTTAATGTTATCCGGATCTATTGTCTCGGGTAGAATGTCATTCAGAGACCAGAGGTTAGAGAGCGGCGAGTTGGGAACAAACTTGAACATCAAAGAAGCTGGAGTAAACTTGTGAGATTCATGAACCGCCGAATTCAAAGCAAAAGCTATCCAATGCAGGGACGTGTCCCACCTGGAATGATCTTCATGATGATAGGCAATAAGTGCTGACCGGAGATTACGGTTAACCCGTTCAGCCAGAGATGGTTGAGGGTAATAAGCAGAAGTAGTTACATGAGAGATTGATAAGTCAAAACAGAATTTACGAAATAAATTGGATGTAAAATCCTTAGCATTATCAGATACAATATATTGACACGGACCAAAAGAAGCAAAAATAGAATTTAAGCAGGTAATGGTAGACTGAGCGGTAGCCAGCTTAGTCGGAAATAACCAAGAAAATCTGGTAAAACCATCTACGCACACAAAGATGAACTTGTTAGCATTACCCTTTGACTGGGGGAAGGGTCCTACATAATCGATATACAGACGTTCCATGGGGCGCGACGCTTGATGCGAAGACAAAAGGCCTACTTTAGTGGACATGGTGGTTTTACTGAGCAAACAAGATTTACAAGCTTTCACAAGTTCCCGGATTTCACCGTCCATACCTTTCCAGATGAACATTTCACGAATCTTTTCACGAGTTTTAAAGATTCCAAGATGCCCTCCTAATGGGGTCTCATGATAATACTTGAAGATCATAGGTACAAGAACAGCTGGAACGACAACTTTCATCATCCTATCATGCCTCGATGGGCAACATAGAACACCATTTCTCAGAACATAAGGGACAACATGTTCCCCAGAAGAAAGGGTTTCCATTATCGGAGCCAGCGTCGGATCTTCACGTTGGTATTTCTCAATATCCCTAAAAAGCATGGGAGCATCTGTTAAGATGGCATTAACACCAGATAGTATGGACTCGGGAGGTGATGAACTGTCGACCGGTTCGTGGGTCTCGACGTCGTTATGAAACATACGGCTGAGTCCATCAGCAACAACATTTTCGGTACCTCTGATATGTCTAACATCAAACTGGAAGGCGGAAATACGAATAGCCCAGCGGGCTATACGACCAGTACGACGCGGCCTACCTAAGACCCAGCTTAATGCTTGATTATCTGTCTCCAGGTCGAATTTGACGTGTTCCAGATAGAGACGGAACTTTTCTAAGGCGAATAAGACTGCCAAACCTTCGAGCTCATAGATGGAATACTTGGCTTCTTGAGCCGACACGGTCCTAGAGGCATAGGCGATAGGTCGCCTCCCTAGTTCAGTCTCTTGAAGAAGGACTGCAGCTACTGCTGACGACGACGCGTCGGTTTGGACGATGAATTTCTTCGAGAAATCAGGCATAGCAAGTACAGGGGCATTACAAAGTGCTAATTTAAGGTCTTCAAAAGCGGCTTGTTGAGAAGGTCCCCACTCGAATTTGATGCCTTTCCTACGAAGAAGGTTTAAGGGCGCCGCTCTATTAGCAAAGTTAGGAATGAACTTTCTGAAGAAATTCACCATACCAATAAACCTGGCGATGCCTTTAATGTCCTTGGGAGGTTTAAAATCACGGATGGCCTGTGTTCTAGAATGATCGACGGCTACACCATCAGGTGACACAATATGCCCTAGGAAAGACATAGAAGGCTTAGCAAAGGCAACCTTGGACAACTTAACAGTTAACCCAGCTTCACGAAGGCGATCGAGAACTTCTCGCAGATGATCTAGATGCTCTTCAAAAGTCTCTGAAAATACGACGACATCATCTAAGTAGTGATATAAGTACTCGAATTTGATGTCGGAGAAGACCCTATCTAGTAGCCTAGTGAGCACAGCTGCCCCCGTGGGGAGCCCGAAAGGCACGCGGTTGTATTCGTATAAATTCCAGTCCGTGGCAAACGCTGTAAGGTGTTTAGACTCTTCGGCAAGGGGAATTTGATTATAGGCCTGATTCAAGTCCAAGATAGTGAAGAACTTGGCCTTACGAAACCATGAAAAGCAAGAATGAAGGTCAGGAAGGGGCACAGATTGCAACACCACCTTCCGATTGAGAGCCCTGTAATCAATGACAGGCCTGAAGCCTCCTTGGGGTTTCGGGACTAGAAAAATAGGCGATGAATACGCCGACTTAGAGGGCCTCATAATACCATCCTTCAACATCTGATCGATAATTTCTTTCAGAGCCTTCATTTTAGGTGGAGATAGCCTATAAGGTGGAAAACGGACAGGAATCGAATCCGTGACCTCAATTTTGTATTCAATAAGGTCAGTAACACCAAGAGTATCAGAGAACACCTCTGGAAATGACTGACATAATTTACGAATACTATCAGCCTGCTCCTCAGGTAGATGTCTAAGGTCTAACAACATCTCATCCTGGGTAGGCGAAATAGATGAACAGGACACAGAATTACACTTTAATAGTGGTATTTTACAACTAGAAGCAAATTTGAATGTGCACGACCTAGACTGGAGATCGAGCACAAGACCAGTGTGAGAAATAAAGTCAGCTCCCAATATAATGGGGCAAGACAATTGCTTGGCCACAAACAATTTAATTTTCCATGTAAACTTAAAAATACGAATCTTGACCAGCAAGGAACCTAGAATTTCTAATGGAGATGAATTAGCCGAAACGTATTGAACAGGAGAAGAGACATAGTCAGGTAGTTTACAAACAGCTTTCAATTGAGAATACCATTCAGCCGCAATAATCGAACAAACACTGCCTGAATCTAAGAGAGCTGTTATAGGCTCGTTATTTAACTCAATCTTAAGAAAAGGAACAGGTGCGGGGGTATCCGCCGCGATCCTAAGGCACTCTTTGGGGCATTCAAAAGATGTATTCGAAGACTTATCGTTCCCTGAATTCTCGACCTTTTTGCCAGGGGCTGAGCCTTGGGAAGCAGAATTAGTTGACTCAGCCGCAGCCACTAGTCACTTTTGATTGTTGTTGGAAGTTACACCAGAAGTTGAGCAGGAGGGGGTGCTATTCGAATTGGGACAATTCTTTGCGATATGTGAGAAAGCCCCACATTTAAAACAGCCTTGTGATGAACCAGCTCCATTATTTGCCCTACTAGTTTTGATCAGAGGACACTTATTGCGCAGATGGTCAGGCGACCCGCAAGCATAACATTTACGGGGGGTGACTGATCGGCGAGGTGGAGGCCGAGTATTACTAATGGAAGGCGGGGGTTCTTTCGCGACACGCAAAGAATCGGCGTATCTAACTCCTTCCGCTGAGACGGCCAATGCTTCAAGTTCCGAGAAAGTTTGCGGGCACGCCGCGAAACACAAATATGACCTATAGGGAGGTGAAATTCCCTCTACAACAGCCTGTACAATCTGATCTTCAGGAAAATGAAGGGCAAACACCCTAGTATAAAACTTAATGTCCTGTATGAAATCAGCCAAGTTTTCATCCAAGCGCTGTACACGATAATAGTACTTCTGAATAAGGGAGGACCTGGCCCTAGCAGGGATGAAGTTAGCTAGCAAATGGGCATGGAAATCCTCAATAGATGATTGCTCGGCAATGGCTCTTACGATTTTATCAGAGAGAATACCAATAGCATACGGATAGATAATTTGCAAGATTTGACATGGAGAAAGAGAAAAAACAAGGGCATGATCCTGAAATTCCACTAGAAATCTTAAAAATGAAATTACGTCACTGGTGGTATTAACGGAAAACTTAGATATACCTCTGAGCAACATTGCCAATGGATGAGGCAAGCTACTAAACCCGGGTGACATAGTAGGTAAAGGTTTCAATGGTAAGGAAGTTAATTCAGAACGGATGTTACTCAATGATGCACGACGTTCGGATTCGTTGCCCAGTGGGGCAGGGATAGTTTGAGCAGCAACGATTATTCTATTAACTTCTCCCTTGGGAGGCGCTTCCTCACTACCTGCATTTACTATGGTGGGTTGATCAGATTTGGGAGGAACTTCCCCAGTTAACAATTGAGTGACCTTACTAGATAATTCGGAAATATTTTCCAGGAGCGTACTAGCTTCCTTCCTCTGAACATCATTCAGTTTTAGAGACAACAGATCGTTAACCCTATTCGAAAAATGATATAGCCTGCCTTGCACACGCTTAATTTGATTAGTAGACGGATCATTTTCATCAAAAAAACTAACTACAGAAGCTAGCCCAGTAATATTCTCCGTGATCGTGGAAAGAGAGTCGTCAATTTCTTTCTCTCCCAAATTGGGGATAGAAATGGGCAAATCAAGGGACTCTCTAAGCTTGTTAGTGTCTATTGCAACCGTGCCTCCAGATTGCACATTTCTGATAGTTAATTCATAGATCAACTCCTCCTTACGCAAATAGTTAAGAAGGAGAACATCGCGAGGGCCGGGCATGATGACAGACCAATTTTGAAAAACTCAAAAAATTCCAGCAACTGGGAAAATAGTTAGAGTTCGGAACAAACAATATTTAGCCGTCAAAAGGGGCTAAATTGAGACCCATTCAACCACGCTCTGCTACCACTTGTTACCGTCTTTTCCGTGGTAGGTAGAGGTGAAAGAAGGTGCGGGTGTGAATGGGTTTCAAGCTACGAAATTATAGTGCAATGTAAAATTAATTTAAAATTTAACAAGGTTATATTTTCTTTTCGAAAACAAAGAAATAACAAGCATGGCAGGTACAAAGTAGCAATTCAAAAGGGGTTAGTTACAATATTTACAGAATTTGGGCTTCGCGCCCTGACTTCACAATGCTTGGGCAATCAGCTCAGTTTTACCTCAAACACAAGTTTTAACAGAGGGGGAGAAAACCCCATTCATACCTAGGAGCCCTTGCTCCAAATTACACTGAAAAACCTCCATGAGGCATACAACCCAGAATTTTCAAAAGAGCCACTCGCTCTCAAAATTTAAGCCTCTCCCAGGCCACACCAAACTCCACCTTCAAGTTGTCCTCAACGGACATAAACACAGGGGTAAAATACCCAATCTACTGAGGTCTATTAAAAGAAAAGCAGGTTAATTAAATGACCTCTAAAATAACAATTTGAGAGGAGGCGAACTTGCACTCCTAATACACTTTGATTAAGACCTACTTGGCACTAGGCCGTTAATACAAGGGCTAATCCCATGCTAAAGAGGTGACTTAAGAAAAGAACAATTTGTTTTACATTAACGAAAAATAGGTTGAGAAAATAAGTTCACCTCAAGACAATGTGAGTGGGAGCTCGAGAGGGTTAGCACTCTCTATCCCAATATGTCGTTTTAAAAGAGAATAGATGAAAAGAGAAGTTACATTTTAGGAAAAGGTTACATGGTTGAACGCTTAGAACCCGCCCCGAAAGTTAAACTGCTGAGCTAGCAAAGAAAGAAGTTATTAATCGGCCATTACCTTGTGTTGAACGGCTGGAGAAGAAAGAGGCGCTTCCCGCCCCCTGCTATGTACTTAACACACTGAAAGCTGTAACAGAAGTGGCCTAGAGACCCAAAAATCAGCAGTTTAAATACTCTCGCGGAAGTTTCTAGGCGTTAGGGGAAAGAAAACACCCTGCCACAAACTCTTTATTGGATAGGACCCCGCAACAGATTAAAGTTGGGGGAAGATACATCTGATTGGATAGAAATTAATTTAAGAAATTCGGGATTGGTTAGGTTCAACACAAGGGGAAGAAAGGGGTAAATATTGCCAACTTAAACAATGATAGAAAGAAATTTAACAAAGAACAAACTCTTGAAATTACATTTTCTCCAAAAAAATAGTTCTTTGACTCCGCACTAGGTTGCACTATTGTAGATCTTCAGTAGTGTCCTCTAGAAGAGAAAGTTCACACTTCTTACTTCAAGCGAAACAAAAACACATCAAAAATGACACAGTTCAAAAACTCAAAATTTTCCACGTGGTGACATCTTCTGAGACGGTAGAAAATTAATACTGTCAATAAAGTTCAGACTTCCTCCAGCAGAGGAGTTTCAACAGGCGCACATTTTAAATTAGCGGAGTGGAGGTGTACCGCCCGGTACAATTATTATTATTATTATTATTATTATTATTATTATTATTATTATTATTATTATTATTATTATTATTATTATTATTATTATTATTATTACGAGGGTCGAGTCATAAATCATGGCAACATTTTTTTTCTCGGGAAAAGAAGACAACACGGAAAATCTAAGATATGCATTTGGAAATATAGGGCATGTACTTATGCATAGTGCCTGAAGACAAATTCTGACTTCAGGAGATCCTCGTAGGAAAGCGACAGAATACAGGCAATTGGTAAACACTGTTTTATTATGGTATAGACAGCAAATACACAAGACTACGTACAAAGGACAGGTGTCCACTGGTTACAGAACTTCAAAATAATCTCCTAAGGTTTCCACTGTGCGTTGCCAGCGGTGGGGCAGGCGCTGAATACCATTCGCTGCATGTGTATCGCTAACGTGTGACAACTCTCTCCGAAATGCTGTTACGATGTCCTCTTTGTTAGCACACCTAATGCTTCCCGCAGCTCTGCATGGCATTGGCGTGCATTTCTGCCGCGGAGAACTGCTATTTTAATATACTATCGTTGCTCCTGCTTGTTGACTTCCATTTTGTGACGCTCTCACTCACACACTGAACTTGGGGGCATGCTTAGACCCACACTGTTGTTTACATACACCATCTAGTGGCATCATACGAAAGTACATACCGTACGTTTCCAAATGCACATCTTCGATTTTCCGTGTTGTCGAGAGAAAAATAGTTGCCTTGACTTATGACTCAACCTACGTATTATTATTATACCATCAGTGAGGCCTTTCCCTAGTGATAGGCAACACTTTAAACGCCTGACAGCGGTGAAATCTTGCGGAAGTATGCTGAACTTTGTGAAGAATATTTGATTTTCATGTTTATTAGAAAGATGTAACTAGTTTCGATTTTCGAGTGTTTCCTAGGGGCTTAGAATGAGGTCAGTTGAGTATTGCAACCATTTAGTGTTTGGCACAAGAATGCTTACGTCTTCCCTTTCTAAATTGTCACTATCATGACTTCAAATTAAATCAACCTATCACCATCGCCCAGCTCGCACCTTTAAATAGGGATAATCTTGAACCTTATGTATCTATCTGGATCTGATTGTGAAACACTGCTACGGGCTGTGAGGTTCTCTTCAGAAGAGACTGCCGGCAAGCTGGGGCAGTTCTAAGGTAGGCGGATGCATTTTAATCTGTCATGTGAACTTACTTGTGTATGGCGGCGGGAAGATAGCGGGGTGGGATGTAACAGGGCTGAGCTGCTTTTACTTTATTTTAATGTAGATTATCTTAACCTCCAACGATCACACTGCGGTTCTGGTGATGATTGTTCTTCTTAACAAATTGGATATAACAGGAATCATGACCTTACCCTTCTACGTAAATTAAATTGGTAGTGCTATGTGGACAATGTCAAACCGGTAGCTCCGTTGTTGCACTGAGTATGGGATTGGTTAGAACCCAGTGTGACTCTTCTGGTTGAGTTTATTGATTATGGTGAGTTTGATGTTGCTGCATCAAAGTTGCATCAATGCCGCTGTTTTGTGTACCTTGAACAGTGAGAGCAGTCCAATGGTTTTTAAAGAATCTGGCTATGGGACTGACTGAACATTTCGTAAATGAACGGCTGGATCTCATAAACAGAGGCGCTCCTGCCGTCCCTGGGTAAAGGATCGGAGGACAAAACTCATGTTGTCGTCTTGCCAGGGAGTGACATGCGATGAACATTGGGCAATGTTATTCTTTGATGCAGTGAATACGCATTTTAAGTTTGAATACTCATGTAACAATACATAATGACCTAATTTCCCACGTTGTTACATATATTTTACCAGTGGTGATTGTTAGAATAGTGCTTAGAAGTGAATTGTTTATTACTGTGGAGAACTTAAAAAACCGGGATATTTTCGGTATTCTTAATTAGAGATAAGATCCAATCGGTTTTCAATTTTATATCATAGTACGGCCATCCGATCATAAAAACAATGGTAAAATTCACTAAGAAAATTCTTAATGAATCTCTGAAAACATCCGTGCATTTAATTTGCCAATATTTTGTAAATGTGTTCTTTTAAATTTAGTTAAATATTGCGGTTCGTAAGACCCCAGTGAGACCTTTGATTGTCATTTAAAGAAGTGTGGCCATTGAGGATTAATTTATTTAATGTACATATCCAGGCTGTCTTAGGACGAAGTGGAACCACCCAAGTTGATATCATGTAATGTCTCAAGAATGTACAAGTGTATACCTCTCGTTTTTCTTGTTCACATAGATTTTTGGTGACTATGATTTTACTATTTTCTAATTTTTTTCTTGCATTTCATCACGTAGTATGGCTTATCCTCTTTTCACCGGGCTTTCTGCCCCGTTAGGTTTTACGACAAGTAATGTCACGGGATTGCTTGAGTGGGTTCAGCATATCTATGTTGTTTTCGGCCTTTTCTATTTACCTTTATTCACGACAATTTCGATGGTGTAATATGAGCTTCTGCTACTGCTTTTCTGGAACTTTCCGATCCCAAACTTTGTGCTATTGCTTCCCCTTGAAGTAATCCCTAGCTTACACGAGTCCAGTTGATGAGACAAATGTTGGCGACAGTTGACCTCTAATTATTCCGGGATAAGCGCTGGTCAGTCCAGTTGAATGCGAATCCGTTCACACGAAGAAGCTATTGCCACGCCAGTGTGCTGAGTGTGCAGCGTCTGTAGTGTACCGTGAGGAATTAAATTTATTTTTTAATTATATATACCGTCAATTTACTGCTAAGTCGTGCAAATTTTTGGCCTCAATCACACCGAATCCTTGAATGTTAATTTTATCTGTAATCTCAGAAAGTGCCGTTTGACGAGTATTTTAGTCTTTGTACAGATCTTCACGTTCGTCCCACAAATAACATCGTTCCCTCTACATCTCAAAGAATTTTACTTTAGTATCGTTTAGAGCCATAATTAGGCGAACAGCTTACAAATAATTTAAAAAGTAAAGTATTTAAATTATCAGGACCACGCAGGTGGCTGCACCTCTCGGTTGACACGAGCGAATTGCCAAAAATAGTGGGGGGTTGGACCTGGGTCCAGTTGGTTGTCCTGAGTCTACTCCTGGAGACAATCGATAGCCTGGGAAATTATGAGGGCAATTGCTTAGACAACCGTACCAAAGTGTTCACATCTTCTTTTTCTTATTTTCTAGCCTATTTCAATCCACTGCTGGATATAGGCCTCTTCCATGTGCTTCCATCGTCTTCGGTCTTGAGCCACTTGGAACCAGCGTGTTCCAGCCAACAGCTTTATGTCGTCGAGCCATCTCTTCAGGGGTCTTCCAATGCCTCTCTTGTGTCCCCATGGTCTCCAGTGAACAATCCTAGAGGTCCACCTGTTGTAGTCTTGTCGAGCTACGTGTCCTACCCATTGCCATTTTAGTTTTGCTACTATCTCTAGGATGTCTGTTACATTAGTTCTTCTCCTGATGTCCTCTGAACGGATCTTATCCCTAAGGCTGATCCCTAGCATCTGTCGCTCCATGGCTCGTTGTGTTCGCTGAAGCTTGCGAGCACTTTCCTTCGTCAGAGTCATCGTTTCCAGACCGTAAGTTGTAACTGGCAGCACGCACGTATTATAAACCTTGGTCTTCAGGTTAATTGGAACATCCTTGTTAGTGAGGATGAATCTTAGTTTTCGGAATGCAGTCCAACTCATACCTATTCTGCGAGGAATTTCTGCACGTTGGTTGTCTTTTCCAAGTTTTATCTTGTGTCCAAGATAGATGTACTCATCGACAGCTTCTATATATTGGTTTCCCATTTTAAGTGGTCGACTCTCTGGGCTTAGTATTTTCGTTTTATTAATGTTCATTTCCAAACCAATCTTAGCAGAAGCAGTTTTTAATTCTTGGATCATGCTTTCTAGCTCATCTAGATTTTCACTTATGAGCACAATGTCATCGGCAAAACGCAGGTGGTTCAAATATACCCCGTTGATTTTTATTCCTTTATTATCCCAATGAAGGGTTTTGAATACATCTTCCAAGGCAAGGGTAAACAGCTTTGGAGAGATTGTGTCACCTTGTCGAACTCCTTTGCCAACTGGGATTTTATTGGTGATGAGGTCTTCGTCCACTCTGACTACCATTGTTGCTTGATCATAAATGTTTTCCAGAAGCTTTATATACCTTGAGTTTATCATGGCATTTTGAAGTGCCTTCATGATTGCCCAGATCTCCACTGAGTCAAAAGCTTTTTTATAATCAATGAAGGCCAGATGAATCTTGATGTTGTACTCAGTGGTTTTCTCCAGAAGAAGACGAATAGTCTGGATGTGTTCAACAGTTGAGAAGCCTTTACGAAATCCCGCTTGCTCGGCAGGTTGATAAAAATCCAGTTCTCTTGTGAGGCGGTTGGTTACAATTTTAGTCAGGAGCTTATAAAGGTGTGATAACAAACTCACAGGACGATAGTTCTCTAAATTTTCCTTATCACCTTTCTTGAAGAGAAGTATCACTTCAGCATTTTTCCAATTTTCTGGTATTCTTCCAGAGTTAATACACTTGTTCATGAGTATTCTCACGGCTTCTAGCAGATCTCTTCCACCTAATTTCAGCATTTCATTCGTTATTTTATCCTCCCCAGGGGATTTTGTATTCCTTAGTTGTTTAAGAGCACTTTCAATCTCAGCAGTGGTTACTTCCGGTGTTACTTCATGTGTATAATTCTGGGCTAGTTGTTCATCACTGGATGGTTTATTAATGGTTGATGTATACAGCTTGTAGTAGAAATCTCTAATAACTTCAGTAATCTTTTGCCTATCTGTGACTATTTCTCCATTTTGGTTCTTAAGTTTTGTAATTTTTGGTCTTCCTGTAGACATGCTGTTCTTTAAAATCTTCATGTTTTTATTTTCTTTAATTGTCTGTATGATCATGTTATTATTAAATTTCCTTAGATCTTTTCTTATTTCCTTGCGAATGGTCTTGTTAAGATTTTTGTATTCTGCTGTATCCCTGTCCATTGTCTTCCTGTCTTTAATGAGCTGCATGGTATTGAGTGAAAGTCGGCTCTTCTTATTAGTTTTCTTCAATGGGATCTCCTTTGCTGCATTTTGAATACTGACTGTAATTTTCTCATTAAGTTCGTTCACGTCCAAGTATTTCAAATCTTCTGTTGGGTTAAGTTTTTTGGTAAGAGCTTGTTGAAATGATGATTGATGTGTTTCTAAGTCCTCTACTCTTGGAAAAGTGTACCCCCTTGTCATTTTGGACCGTTCAAGTTTGAGGTCAAATGTAAAGGTTGCTCGAACTAGCCTATGGTCGCTTCCTGTATCAAATCTATTGAGAACAGTAACATCTGTACAATATTTCTTCTTGTTGGTCAGGATAAAATCTATCTCATTCTTGGTTTGTCCATCGGGGCTCTTCCATGTCCATTTTCGTTGGATGGGCTTTTTAAAGAAAGTATTCATGCAATAGAGATTTTCGGCTGTGAGATATTCTAGCAATCTTTCTCCTCTTTCGTTTCGATCGCCTAGTCCATATATACCAATGTTCTCTGGGTCTCCGATTTCCTTTTGACCCACTTTTGCATTGAAGTCTCCAATGATGATACAGAGTTGTGTCTTTTCTGAATTTTTCGCTTTGGTGATATCTTCATACAGCTGTTCCACTGCCTCTTCGTCAGAAGTACTCGTTGGAGCATAGACATGTATGACTTGTATGGAGAATTTACTATTCAATTTGAGGACGATATATATCACTCTGAAAGATACACAAATCATCTTGTGTATGAATTCTTTGATATTTTTATTGACAAGAATAGCAACCCCATGTGTAGAAGCATCCCCGTTATTACGTAAGATGACATGACCTGATGGAAGGGTCTCAGCTTTTTCTCCTTGAAGGCGAGTCTCACAAATACCCAGAATATCCCATTTTATGTCATGCAGTTCTTGTTCTAGCCTTTCCAGGTCTTCAGCTAGTCTCATAGTTCTTATGTTGTATGTGGCTATTCTTACTTTTTTAGTCGTTCTTTTCGAATTTTTGCCTCCCCCAGAATCCTTGAGGCAGACTGACGTATTGTCAGTGTGAGATTCTGAGTCTTTCACTCTACTCACCTGGGGTAGTTTCGTTTGAAAATTCGAAGTCATAGGAGTTTATGGAAGGTGTTCGGCAATAAAACACCACGCTTGCCAGACGTGTTGGTGAGTTGTGATTCAGCCGCCCCTAACATGGGGAACAGACGCTGTCGGGGTACCGCCACTAACATGTGGAACCGTCGTGCCCTTTGTGTATTGTACTCGTATTAATCCCCAAGTACAGGGCTGCCTCTTCCAACATCTCCGCCGTACCGAAGGTCACCCTCTCCGCCGTTGATGTCGTTGAGGTCTTCACTCGTAACCCTGAGCTGGGACCCTTACCAGATACTACACACCGGGTCAGCGTGCTCT
The DNA here is from genome assembly GCF_040414725.1 of Anabrus simplex. NCBI lineage: Eukaryota > Metazoa > Arthropoda > Insecta > Orthoptera > Tettigoniidae > Anabrus > Anabrus simplex. Next base: position 134,603,826 of record NC_090272.1, read on the forward strand.
GGGACTCGCATAGGCAGGGGCGCCATTCCCTGGGTAGAGCTGCCTCCAAGGAGGGTCTCTACCTGCTATCAAACCCGTTGCCTTATCCTGTATGAATACAGCCGCTCCTAACATGGAGATCAGACGCTGGGTGTAGCCGCCCACTCTGGATCAGACGCTACACGTCGTATCAAAATTTGCCCTTCTTAAGATGGCTGACAAAATGGGCAGGCTCTGTGTCCTAGGCAACCGCGTGAAAAGAGAGTAGAGTGCACATCTTCTTTGTGGTCTCCATGGTAGTGATGGCAGACGAGACAAGATGGGTGCCAGTTAGGGCAAAATGTTTAAAAGAGATATAGCGAGTTTCCATCTAAGTAGTGATATCTGTGGAACTATTGTAGCAGTGAACAAGATGGCAGATATTTAGGGCACAAAACTGAGAATAAATATGACCCTAAAACACTATTAAATGAACGTGGACTCCCTAGATAACACTAGCATAAACTCAGCACTTAAAATAAAATCACAAATACCCTCTGGAAACCACAAACGAAGTGCAGTTCTTCTTAACAGATGGATATAAGACGCACTGCCACTACACATCTTATTCAGCCCTCAAAAGTGTTCACATGTAGCCATTTATTGTAGGTACGTCAATTGTCTTCTGACCGTTGTCTCATCAGCTGCCATCGTGTAAACTAGTGAATTAATGACTGTCTAATTGCTAACAGATGATAAGCTTTCAAGTGCAATAAGTGGTAACAGAGTGTGAATTCTAGGTCCATCGGCCATTGAAAGTTAAGGATGAGAGTTCTTTATCTCTCCAAAGTGTAACATGTCTTAGAAGGTGAAGTTTCTTCATTATATTGTATACCGAACGTTCTCTTACCAAAGATATGTGTAGGCTTATAACACACTATAACTTTCAATGGTTATTAGCGTCAAAGCTCCCATTGTTATGTTTTTCGTATACTTACTTATTAATATTAATTTTGACTTCTTGTTAATATCAGAATTCTTGTTCTCGCTGCTTTTGAAAAGGAAATAAAGAAAAGTTCCTTTCCCAAGTCTATTCAAAATGTGAAGTTTTTAGTACGTTTATTTGCCTATTAAATTAGACCCAGCCGATTTTTCCTCTCTACTGCCCTTGTGTACCGTAACAATTGTTGTTATTTCCCGAAATCGTGGTAAAATTTAAATTTTGAAGATACCAGATATACCGTCAAAGTCTAGTAGAGTACTTTCTTGAGGTATATACAACATTTTAGATTTCTATACCTACTTATTAGTTAAATTTTCTAACATGGTATGCAAAGGGCTACAAGAGCATTGTGAGTTTAAATGCCCCGCCGAGTGGCTGATACTGAATACGTTATCAGTAGTTTATGTTCCACGGCAGAGTACACGCGTGTGATATACGGCTGTTTATGACACTGTTCTTGTGTTGACTTTGACCAAGAGACTGTCCGAAGAAAGGAGGTGTTCATCTTTAATAATTATTGTTTTGATCTAATATTAAAATCAATGTTCTTCATTGAAATCCGTTCAATGGTTATTGCACAATTTATTTTTACTTATTTAGTGAAACATGATACGTAGAGGAACAATTTTACTCTCACCGAGCATCAGGAATTACCTCCTCAGATGGTACGAAGTACCTAATTACCGTAATGTTCTTGCATGTACGAAATTATATATAGATATTTGAGGAGCACGCAACTTCGCATAACGCGCAGAAATGAGAAATATGAGTGGATTACTGTAGTTTCCCACTGATATTGCAAACGAACAATATGATAATACTTGGAAAACAGGACACTAACGTATCCTACCTCAAGTTATGATCATTTTTAGTAATACAGACACTACAGCTGTTCAGATTAACATACATATTTCACACAGGAGAATGACAATTCAGTGAATATATCACTATCTCCGAAATGGAACGTCGCTGTAACAACAAGTTCCGTTAATGAAATAATCTATTGAAAACTTATCTGATGATATCCAATTATACCTATGCTTCACTAAAAACAATCATTTTGTAATGTAGTTCATGCAATATAATACTCGTTTAGTCGATTTAATTCCTCACAATTATAAAGGTATTACCTGATATTTATGATGTATTAGTGATCGTTACGATGTAGCTTGGTAAACTGAAACTTTAAAAGAAAGAACAGTTTCATCGTTCATGTACAGGGAGTATCCGTGATGATGTTACCAACTATCATGGATGATGGAGGACTGCAAATGGATCAATTTCAGATAAGGAACCATATTCCGGAAACGATTGAGTCAAAAGTTAAGCAAAATTCTACTCATTTAAGTCCATTTACCTACACAAGTTTTACAAGCTGATCCGTTTACAACAAATGTTCGAAATGACGGATCAACGTACCACTTCAACCCGTAAACACGGACTGAAGCCTACAATATAGACATCGCACACGGATCACGTCAGTACACAGTACGTCATCTGCATTGTTATCGTTGCGTTATTTTTCTAGCACCGAGCGGGTTGGCCGTATAGTTAGGGCCGCGCAGCTGTGAGCTTGCATCCGGGAGATAGTGGGTTCGAACCCCACTGTCGGCAGTCCTAAAGATGGTTTTCCAGGGATTTCCATTTTTACACCAGGAAAATGCTGGCGCTGTACCTTAATTAAGGTTACGGCAGCTTCCTTCCCACTTCTAGGCCTTTCCTACCCCGTTGTCGCCATAAGACCTATCTGTGTCGGTGCAACGTAAAGCAATTTTTAATACTAAGAAAACAATTATCCTGGCCTCTTCTGCGTCTCTCCAATAGTACTCTTTGCACATGTAGTGTACAGTACAGTCGGAGGTATCAGACCGACTTTTGACAGCAGGCCGCAGTGGTGAAGTGGATACGGCGTTGGTCTACTAATCCCGGGTTAACGGGTTCAAACCCGACGGAGGTCTGTGGATTTTAAGGGTGTTTAAAGGTGACAACCCTGTGTCATTGGCTTCCGGCTCGTTAAAGAACTACTGCGGGACGAAATTCCGACACCACGGCGTCCGTTAAGAACAGACGTATTCATAACTTTTGACTAAGGTTCCTTATTTCAAATTGATCCATTTGTCACCCTTCATCATCCCTGAAAGTTTGTAACATCATCACGGATACATCCTGTACATTTGAAGAAGCTTTTGAACATCCGTCTTAATTTTTCCCATCACACATAGTAAAATCCAGGCCTTGTTGCTGCTGCAGTAATAGGATTCTTCCCTAAGCTTGAAGCTTCAAATCTGCGCAACACTTGCAGCTTAAGGTATTCTGTATGTTCTTGAAAAATATATTCTCCTGGTTGTCCTCTTCCCAGCAACTCTTTCTTCACCAACGAGATTATTGTGTCGCAGAATGTGGCCTAGATACTTTATTTTTCTCAATACTGCTAATGAGACTGCCCTCTCCACCTCCTTCCCTCGGTACTTGATTATTACTTTTCATATTCGTCTAACTTTTCCTATTAATTCTCGTCCATACCCCCGTTTCTGCTGCTTCTATCCTTTCCTTCTTTATCTTTATAATGTCAATCCTTCACTTTCGTATAAAAACACACTCCAAGCAAAAGGTTTACAAAGGTCTTCCGTATCCTATGTTTATGTGCTTATTGGTCAGCAATTGTTCCTTATCTTAGAAAGTTTTCTTTGCCATTGGCACTGTTCTCTTTACTTCGGATATGCTTCTATTATCGTGAGTGATTAGGTTTCCGAGGTAACTGAACTGGTTTACTGGTTCGACTTTCTCCTGGCCTATTCTGATATTTGTTACATGTGCTTGCTTTGTTTTACATACTACCATGCGTTTGGTCTTTATGTTAATTTTGAGGTTATATTTCCCCTAGCACGTTGATGATTCTCTTCATATATATATATATTTTTTTTTGCTAATACAGCGGTATTATTAGTAAATCTTCTACAGTGAAACTGATTTCCATTCATTTTTATCCCAGTCGGTATCTCTTTCTTAACTGTTTATTGCTTATTCTAAGAGCATGTTGAACAGGTAAGGATAAATTTGAACAACTCAAAAAACATAAAATAGCATGATGTTACTAGCATGTGGTGGGTGTTCACACGACGTTGTACTCGTGCCTGACTTAAGATGGCGGAGTCGGTAGATGCAGAGTGGGTCCTGGCCCGTAAGTGGCCACGGCTCTACCGTGACTCTACGCCTCTGCATTCGGGAGACGGGACAGGGCTGGACCTCACGGCTGGTTCCAACCGTCGGCTGTTCTGAGAATGGTTTTCCGTGGTTTCCCATTGTCCTGCACTAAGGCGAACGCCGGAACAGTTCCTAATATAGGCCACGGCCGCCAACGCCCTCACTTTCTCCGAGCATCTCCTTCACCGTCACAAATCTTCCGGCCTGAGAGACGGCGTCACCGTCTAAGAGGCCCGCCCCACCCCTTCGGGGGAGGAATGAAAACATTTTAGTAGTAGTAGTAGTAGTAGTAGTAGTAGTAGTAGTAGTAGTAGTAGTAGTAGTAGTAGTAGTAGTAGTAGTAGATGGCGGACCTCGAAAGGGAAGGAATATCAGCTGTTGGTGATGTATTAATTGTCGAGTTAGTGAATAGTGTTGGAAAAATAAATAGGAAGAAGAACAAAATGTGGACGCGGGAATGGATTCTACAACGTAATGCATTCGGTGCTTCGTAAAAATTTTTACGTGACGTTCTAGAGGATGAAAGCACATTTAAAAATTACTTACGACTCACAGTGGTCCAGTTCGATAAACTTCTACAGATGATTAAAGTAAAAATACAGAACTAACCAACTAACTAACCCCATGAACTACAGCCCTTGAAAGGCCTTGACCTACCAAGTGACCGCTGCTCAACCCGAAGGCCTGAAGATTACAAGGTGTCGTGTGGTCAGCACGACGAATCCTCTCGGCTGTTATTCTTGGCTTTCTAGACCAGAAAATGTACACAAACGCGACACAAATATGAAAGTGGCTTTACCTGCCCGTCTGAAACTCCAGGTTACACTACAGTACTTGGTGACTAGTGACTGGTTCGGATCTTTGGAATCTTTATATTGAGTTCCGAAGACTACAATGTTCACGTTTTTGCCGGCTGCGTTGGATGCAGTAAAGGAATACTCTGTAGTGTGTTGGCATGTATCATTTCTTAAGGGTCAAAGGATAATACACTGTTAAACACTCACTCATCCCGGCAATATTCTTTAACCCTTTAATAAATGATAGATGACAACAGAATAATAAGTAAATAAATAAATGAATATCACACTTTTACCACGTTGGTCAAACAATCAATGTCGTATGGCTTTTAGTGCCGGGATATCCCAAGACGGGTTGGGCTCGCCAGGTGCCGGTCTTTCTATTTGACGACCGTAGGCGACCTGCGCGTCGTGATGAGGATGAAATGATGATGAAGACGACACATACACCCAGCCCCCGTGCCAGAGGAATTAACCAATTAAGGTTAAAATCCCCGACCCGGCCGGGAATCGAACCCGGGACCCTCTGAACCGAAGGCCAGTACGCTGACCGTTCAGCCAACGAGTCGGACACCAAGTTGGTGAAATTGTTTCTTGTACTGATTACTCCATTCAGGGATCTATAAGCGAAGTTAAACCATTGCATTTTTTATAGTTCTTGTCCGTACGTGCCACAAATGTTTTTAATCTTTTTGTTGATTTATTCGACACCTACCGCAGGAAAATTCATGTATCAGGAATCCGTAGCAACGCTGAATCTCTGGTATCTTGTATTTTATAAGTGGGAAGCCTAACTTTCCACAACAGTTCTTCAGATTCGTACAACATTGTGGAAATTTTATTTTCTGTGTATCGCTCCGTTTTCTTCTTTGCACCGTCTTCAAGATTTCTACTATTCTGAATCTGTTACTCACTTGTAGAAATCTGGGCACGGTCCGAGTTGACTCGCTTCTCTATCTATCTATCTATCTATCTATCTATCTATCTTTCTATGTTGACATTCCCCACCCTGAAGGGCTGGGGCGGGCCACCTAGAGGTTGGTACAGGTTACAAGATTTCGTTTTCATCCACATTCCCCCTGTACAGACTGATCCATTTATTTTCCTTAAGATGTTCTCTCTTCCTTTTCTGCATCTTAAATCAATGATCTGCTCCCAATTATCAGTGTTTCAGATGAATATAGTGCTTCAGGCTTGATTACAGTGTTGTAATGCCTTACTTTCACATTTCTGGATATGGATTTTTTAATATTATATCTGTTCCAAGTGCGTGTGGTCTTCGCAGTTTAGAGATCGTTTCTTTGTTTGCGTCACGATTCAGTCCTGAAGGCTGGATGACTTCTCCCAGTTATTTGAATTTAGGCACTTGGGATATTTAGATTTTCATTGGTTGTCCATCCAGGTACCGATTCTTCCATGCAGTGGGGTTTCTGGTATGAGATCTGCAGTCCTGTTCTGGATGCAATCGCTTCCGGTCTGTTATTGGACAACACTGTAAAATCATCAGCGAATACCAAACACTGTAAATGAACTTTCTTTTCATGTAGTCTGCCAAGAGTTATTCCTTAAATTACTTTTTCCCAAGTCCTAATCACTATTATTATTATTATTATTATTATTATTATTATTATTATTATTATTATTATTATTATTATTATTATTATTATGTGCGTATGGACCCAATGGATCACGCAAAGCTCTAACGATTCTGTTTTCTGAGTTGCCAAACAGCTCTCATCCTTTCTCCGTGGATCCTTTTACGTTCTTCTGTCCACTTTGCTCCAGTCTTCTTTTTCACTTCGTTCTCTGGTTGCACTTTCCATCCATTAATTTTTTTCCTGTAGAGGTTTCTGTCCGCGGTATCAGTTGAGTCGATATGGGCTTTTTTCAGATCCTTCTTCACATCCAGTACCCATGGAATATTTTTTGGATGTTCTATGTAGGTGAGAATCTTGTGTGTCAGTCTACTTGCCGGCAGTCTGCGAACGTGCCCATAAAATTTCAGACGTCTTTTGCGGATGTCTGCTGCAATGTTGGAAAGCTCTTCTGTCACTTTGCGTGACCTCAGTCTATATCCATCTTCTGTTTTTCGGGGGCCGAGAATTTTCCTCAGGATTCTTCTTTCTTATTTTAAAATGTTTTCTAGGTCACCTTTCCCATTATTATTATTACCTAACGGCCGTAGCTGTGTTGAAACACCGGATCCCGTGACATCTCCGAAGTTAAGCAACATTGGCCGTGGTCAAGATTTGGATGGGTTGCCACGCGCTGTTGGTGGGGGTAAGGGAATGGAGGAGCGTAAAGAAACTTGCCACCCTACCGTACGCAAACTCCGACTCAGGCACAGCTCTGCGGAGGTTCGGAGCTGCCTTCGGGCTGAAAGCACTCTTACCTTTACCTTATTATGTTTTTTTTTTGCTAGTTGATTTACGTCGCACCGACACAGATAGGTCTTATAGCGCCGATGGGACAGGAAAGGGCTAGGAGTGGGAAGGAAGCGGCCGTGGCCTTAATTAAGGTACAGCTCCAGCCTTTGCCTGGTGTGAAAATGGGAAACCACGGAAAACCATTTTCAGGGCTGCCGACAGTGGGTTTGAACGTACTATCTCCCGAATACTGGATACTGGCCGCACTTAAGTGACTGCAGCTATCGAGCTCGATATTATTATTATTATTATTATTATTATTATTATTATTATTATTATTATTATTATTATATGTGCACCCCAAAACCGATACGTATAGTGTGCCTAAATATTGTCTGTCTGCTCACCCGAATTTCCTTCTTCCATGATTGTCAGGGGGGGATTCATTAGGGCAGCAATTACCCTTATCACTGAGATGAAACCTGTGATGATGTGGATTGTTCCATTCACAGAACCCGGTTCTTCAAGAAATATCTCGTAAACTAATGTGTGGAATGAAGGAGAAGGGATGTATTGAAGGTACTTCAAACTGAATTGATTGTACTGCATACTTCTCAAAGGTTTAGTGTGTTTACACGTAAAGAATTATACAGGAAATAAATTGAGATTAGACTTCTGGAGTTCAATGCAAAAGAGAGTTAACGAAGGCACTTGACCCTGGGGAGTTTTTATTTAAGGCACTGGATGGCCTCGTTAATGTAAATGGTGGGTGTTTTAAATTTAATTAAATGATCCTCTTTGATGTTCTAATCACTGTAAAGTCGATGTATTTATTTCTCAAAGGGGCTGAAACTGTAATGAAAAATGTATGCTTATTTCATTTTTCGCTCTCTCTGCTGCTATAACGGAATCATTTCCCATACAGTGTGTTCCAAAACTACTGTAAAGCGTAGTTACGTTATCCCACAGATACTTCATGTTTGGAAATTATGCAAAAACCTATCACAAAAAGTCAAAAAGAATCAATTTTTGTGACATTACGAAATGGTGCATCTGATCGAAGAAAAGTTAAGATAAAAGGTAAATGCGGATGTGGAGGCAAAACAATATCGCAGGCACAGAACCACCGACAATGTTTTGATATACAGTATAAAACAATCCTGAAACGGTAATCGAAATAGAATAATGTTACTCTATGACGGTCACCAGCCATGGGTGAGGAGAAGAAATCCTAGTTTTAAAGGTAATGTAAATACAGGAAAAACAGTAAAGCTGATGGTAGAATCTGAAGATTGAGTCCTAAGGAAAAATGAAAATAATAACAACTGGATGTCATGCAGCGTATCAACAATTAAGATGACGGTGGTCAGCGAGACACAGCACGGGCTCTAATGATTGTACGAGTCTGTAATATCGTAGAAATGTTAATTTATTAAGAAATATGCTCACGAATTATGGCACAAAAATTATTAGTTCCAAGTCTTGACACCAGGCGCAAATATGGCGCTGCAAGCAAAGGAAATGCAATTTTTAGGTTACTCTGACGTCAGAATGTTCTTCCGGTGGAATTTCGTTGTGTAAGTTTCTTGATTGTTGCAGTAACAACCAATGCATTCAGCTTACGTGACTGTTCGGTGTGGTTTTACAAGCTCTTTCGTTCTTGGTTCGTTTTTCTTTGAGAAGATGACCCCTCGTGGGCCTGTTAGGTGTACAGTGAGGGATCTCCTTGTGCAACACCTGATTCCAGTTTTACAAGAACACAACCATGACCACACCGTTATTTTCATGCAAAATGGACACCACATGTCGGCCGCCAAATGAAAGATTTGCTGCGAGAAAATTTCAGTAACGACAGCATCATCTCGGGGCATTTTCCAGATGCGTGATCTACAATATCCCTCGACCTAAATCCATGTGATTTCTGGTTGTGGGGATATTTGAAGGATCGTGTCTATCTGGGATATATCCGGCCTCTGCCTTATCTAAAGGGTAGCATACAACGTCATGTCACCGTTAAGCTGCGGGCAACTGTCGACCATGCCATATTGCTGAGTAGAGAGGCCATATCGAACAGTGTTTGTAATCATAAATCCTAGTAAACTACTAGAATCACCGTTATCATGTGGTTGATCTTCCCTGCTTTTTCTGCGACCCTACTACTGCTTCTTCCAGTACTCCTTTTCCTCTTCTCCGACCATCTTGAGCCTGTTTTCGTTCCCTCCCAACCTTGCAATCCTTCCATTTTAACGCTTCCTTTCTATTATTATTATTATTATTATTATTATTATTATGATTATTATTATTATTATTATTATTATTATTCTATAGTTATTATTATAGTATTTTCACACCAAAAATGGTATAATGCACTTAATTATTGTCTGTCTGGACACCCGAATTTTTACCTGGTGACAAGACATGGAACTAATAATTTTTGTGGTATAATTCGCGAGCGAATTGTTTAGTTAGCATATATGCGAAATTTCAGACTCCTACAATCATTACTGCCCATGATGTTCAGCGCTGAATACCGTCATTTTGATTGTGGACATCCGGTCCTTTTGATTTTAACATAATTTTAACATAATGCTAGTCGAATTGTACGCACAGAACACAGATTCCAGCCATCGCCTGATAACGCACTGCCCCACTGTATTTGAAAATTACCGACATTTTGATATCTTGCTTGGACAATAATTATAACGTATGATTTGGTTTTAACTATATGTTTTAGTATCAGTCATATCCTCATATTTTATTTTGGTACTAGCTTCGGCCTTTTTGGTCGTCATCAGCCTTATAATCATTGGTACATAAAACACAAAACACCTGAATCCGTCAAAAATCATGCAACTTAGATCAAATAAACACACATAAAAACACTTTAAGAAACACTCCAATACGAGTACGTATAGTGATCTTGACAGTGACGACAAGATCGACAGTCATAATTATTGCTAACTATAATAGTCTTGATTTAACGTCGGTGCGTATAATACTTGTCCTAGATTGAAGCTTGTAACTCTACCGAGCTCGATAGCTGCAGTCGCTTAAGTGCGGCCAGTATCCAGTAATCGGGAGATAGTGAGTTCGAGCCCCACTATCGGCAGCCCTGAAAATGCTTTTCCGTGGTTTCCCATTTTCACAGCAGGAAAATGCCTGGACTGTACCTTAATTAAGGCCACGGCCGCTTCCTTCCACTTCCTAGACCTTTCCTATCCCATCGTCGCCGTAAGACCTATCTGTGTTGGTGCGACGTTAAGCGAAAAAAATAAATATAGGAAGCTTGTAACTTGTGCTAGTCACTAAAACTGAGGTGTGTGTGACATCCGTAAAATAATAGATCCTTACAGACCAATAAAACTGTTGAGGCGTTGTCAATGGGTCGTCTTCTTTAAACTTAATGGGTGAAATTAGTCTATTTAATAGATTGGTTGCTTGATCATGAGTGTCCATCGTTATATTAATATTATTATCATTTTTTAGAGCAGTGTATACTTTATATTTATATGCTTATAGCCAACATGGTAATTTAGAAACCAGAAACGATGTCTGGAAAAGAACCCTACTGACTAATGAACGAGAGCAAAGAAAGAACCGGAAGAGGAGAAAATATAATGTAAAACTTCCTCAGCGGTAGCTTCAAGGTGTCAATACGGATCAAAAATGAAACTTATAGTATATGACAATAATTATAAGTTCGTGTGGCTATTTCTAGCCTTGTGCAATCCTTGTAAGGCAGAAGACAATCCGACGAGGGTAGGTAGCATCTGTCATGAATCTCCTAATCCAATTTCATTCACCATCATTCAGTTCATCTTCAATAGCTCCTCAACAGAAGTTGGCGTCAGGAAGGACATCCGGCCCCAAAAATGCCATATGAATTTATTTGTGATATCTGAAGCCATTTCCTTTCATTTTTGACTGAGTTAATTTATAATTGTTAGGTTCTTCAGTCTGCCGAAACTAGTTTATGAACAAATAACTTCCTGAAGAAAAAAAAAAGTGATAACAGAACAGATTCAATGCTAGAGCGGAGAGAAGTGAGGAGTTCATGAAGATAAGTTTCAAATTTCAGCTATTAATTTCATTTTTTATTTTATTAATTAATTTATTTATTTAGGATTAGACAAAGCATAACAGCGAATTACAATGATCCATAATATGTACAATGGTTATTAATACAAAATGAAAAATATACACACATTTACTAAGGACATAATATACACAATGAACACTGTACAGTATTGTACAGTTTAATATATCATAAAATTATTAAAAATTATAATCCTGCCTTGTTCTGTGACCCTACCACTGCTTCTTCCAATACTCCTTCATCTGTTCACTATGTCAGGGGCTGCCTGGCCGAGGCGGTAAAAGGCGTTAGCGCGGAAGGACATGGGTTCGAATCCCCGTCCGGAAGTCGTGAAATTTAAGAAAAGAGAATTCAACTTCCGGAGGTGCACATGGGTCTGAGGTTCACTCAGCCTACGGCAAAAATGAGTACCAGATTAATTCCTGGGGGCAAAGGCGGCCGGGCTTGGAGCTGACCACTATACCCCATCAAGTGCCGTGGTTACGGAGAGTGGAACCCCTCCAAGGGTCTTCATGGCCTGTATGGAGATGACTTTGACTTTGTTTTGCTTTGTTCTTTATGTCTCCTTTTCCTACCCTCGAACCATTTTGAACCTGTTTTCTTTCACTCCCGACCTTGGAATCCTTCCATTTTTGACGTTTCCTTTCTATTATTATTATTATTATTATTATTATTATTATTATTATTATTATTATTATTATTATTATTTTGCATATATTTTACATATTTACATAAACAAACGAAAAATCGCTTAAATAGAAGAGACGGGAAAGAACCAGTAGGGAAATTAAGTCATGTGAGAAATATCATGACAGAGGGAAGGTTATGTAAATATCTAGGTTCCTGTTGACAGGTACGGTATTAAATATTGCTGGAATACGTACCAAAGGTGGACTTTTGGGTAAGAGAAATCTGCGAGTATGGAATATGGAAGAGGGTCGTCATTCTGGTACTACGGGTAGGAACTTGGATTGGGAATAAGGAAACTAATTCTGGTAACCTAAATAAACCATCGGCTATTTTCCTCCGAGCAGAAAGAATTTAGAGGTTAAGAATTTATGTTTATGCATTTCTCAAAATTCTTTCAAGAGCGAAACATGTCATTCTGTTTTTGTTTTGTTTATTTTTCAGGTATAGTTATGTTACCATATGTTTTACTTTTCAGGTATAGTTATGTTATCATATGTTTTATTTTTCAGGTATAGTTATGTTATTATATGTTTTATTTTTCAGGTAAAGTTTTATTTTTCAGTTAGTTTATAAATGCATTTATTTGCTAATAAGTTTCTACAGATTGAAGAACCTAACAGTTATAAAATATAAGTTCATCTCACCTCATCCCCGACACCGTATCAAGAAACAGGACTGATGGGGTTAGATGTACATGCATTTCTGGTGATATAAGCTTTTAGGGTGTACTTGAAAAAGTTCCAATATTTACAACAGCGCAACAAGCGAACAAAACCAAACCAAACCAAACCAAGCTCCTCAATTCTAATCACGTAGGCTGAGTGGACCTCGAACCAGCCCTCAGGCCCAGCTAAAAATCCCTGACCTAGTCGGGAATCGAACCCGGGGTCTCCGGGTAAGAGGCAGGCACGCTACCCATACACCACGGGGCCGGCCGCAACAAGCGAAGGAAAGAATATTCTATAAACATTGGTTTCAAAATCAGTATCTTCGGAGTTATGGTCCGCTATCACAACCATCAACGATCATGATGTTCCAATAATTCACGGTGGGTTGTATGCAACAAAAGAAGGAAAAACGTTCCTACCTAAACCAAACCCCATGGCACTACAGCCCTTGAAGGGCCTTGGCCTACCAAGCTACCGCTGCTCAGCCTGAAGGCCTGCAGATTACGAGGTGTCGTGTGGTCAGCACGACGAATCCTCTCGGCCGTTATTCTTGGTTTTCTAGACCGGGGCCGCCATCTCACTGTCAGATAGCTCCTCATTTCTAATCACGTAGGCTGAGTGGACCTCGAACCAGCCCTCAGATCAAGGTAAAATCCGTGACCTGGCCGGGAACCGCGCCCGGGGCCTCCGAGTAATAGTCAGGCACGCTACCCCTACACCACGGGGCCGGCTCCTACCTAAACATTGGTAGTAAACCTCCTAGCGTGTTGTGTTATGATGGGGCACCGGCCCATTTTCATCATAAATTTATATGACACTTCACACTGGTCTTCCATGAGCGATGGATTGATCGGAGAGGGCCAATACCTTAGCCTGCCCGTTCACCTGACCTTAACCAGTTAGTCATTTTCGCTTTGAGGACATGTAAAGATCGTGGTGTAGGTGGTCCTCATAAATGATCTGGATACACTACAAGAACAAGCCAAGGGTGTTCCAACGAATGCGTGATTCCATGCCACGTAGGGTGAAAGGCTACATTGCAATGGATGGCGGTCACATCGAGCACATGCTGTGAAGAGCAGATCAAAGACATGGTGTTCATTGAGGGTAGTAGTAGCGGACCATAATTCCGAAGATACTGTGTTTGCGACCAATGTGTATAGGACCTTTTTTCCTTCGTTTGTTGCGTGCTGCCTCTCCTGTAAATACTGGAACAATTTTCAAGGAGAAAATATACAGGTATACTTACCAAACGCTTACATCACCAGAAATGCATGTATATCTATCTTTTATTCCCGTTTCTTGATAGGGTGTTGGGGATGAGGTGAGATGAACTTATATTTTATAACAAATAAATAAATTAATAAACTACCTGAAAAAACATATGATAACAAAATTATACCTGAAAAATTAACAAGATAAAAACAGAACGATATTATCAGATTCTACCGAACCACACTAAAGAATATTGAGAAATACAGTACATAAACATAAATGCTTAACCTCAAAACTCTTTCTGCTCGGAGGAAAGTAGCCGACCTAAAGCTTCTATACAAAGCAGCTAATGGTTTATTTAGGTCACCAGAATTAGTTTCCTTATTCCCAATCCAAGTCCCTTCCCGCAGTACAAGAATGACGACCCTCTTCCACATTCCGTAGTCCCGGCTTTCTTTTTTCCAAAAGTCCATCTCTATATGTATTTCACCGGGCAAGTTGGCAGTGCGGTTATGGGCGCGCGGCTGTGAGCTTGCATTCGGGAGATAGTGGGTTTGAATCCCACTGTCGTCAGACCTGAAGGTGGTTTTCCGCGGTTTCCTTAATTAAGGCCACGGCCGCTTCCTTCCAACTCCTAGGCCTTTCCCATCCCTTCGTCGCCATAAGACCTATCTGTGTCGGTGCGACGTAAAGCCACTAGTAAACTATATGTATTCCAGCCGTGATTAATACCGTTACCTATCAACAGGAACCTAGATATCTTCGTAATCTTCCTTCTGTCATGATACTTCTCACATAATTTTTCTACAGGTTTCTTGTCTCATCTATTAAAGTGAATTTCCTTTGTTTATGTCACTGTTTATGTAAATATGTAAAACATAGGATTGTAAAGTTTTTATTGTGTATCTTTTGTCTTTTGTAAATATTTGTATATTCTTCATTTTAGATTAATAACCATGGTACATATTACGGATCTTCGTAATTCGGTGTTTTGCTGTTGCTGATCCTAAATAAATAAATAAATAAATAAATAAATAAATAAATAAATAAATAAATAAATAAATAAATAAATAAATAAATAGCTGAAATTTGAAACTTCTCTTAATGAAGTCCTTACTTATTTCCACTCCAGTATAGAATCTGTTCTGTTATCACTAGCCTATGTTTTCTTTTTCAGGAAGTTATTTGTTTATAAATTAGTTTCGACAGACTGAATATTCTGACAATTATAAATTCCCAATTGTAGTTTCACATGTGATCCTGTTTCTTTCCCGCATCATCCTGTGTGTTTGAGAAGGTCACAACAAGGTATTACTACAATAAAACCTAACATCCCCCCCCCCCTCACTATAAGGAGCAGTGGCTGGCCGTTTGCTGCACCTGGTTCGAGGTCTGACATTAACTGGCACCACAATACCTAGGGTGAGCAAATATTACTGCTCCGTGTTATGAAACATCACAACCACATATGAGCAGGATAAAAACAAAGGGTTATCTTCCTACTACGGAAACATTCATATTTCAATTTCATTTCACTTTCGAGATTTGCTTTATGAATTTAACACGTTTACAGAGTGAAGACATGAAGAAGGGTGTTGCATTAGGAACAGAATGAGAAAAAAATGGCTCAATTTTTGTGAGTTAAAATGAGTTTCTACTGGCATGCAAGGAGAAATATTTTATAACTTAATGACTTATTACATAGCCGTCATGTGAAATAACTCTACAACGGATAAAATCATTCTGCGGCCAGGGGTATATTGAACTATTCTACCCTACGTGTTTTTGGTGCTGAGATTACTTACGAATAACCGAACCCTTTAGCTTCCTTTCCTCTAAGAACTTCCAGGTTTGTAAGAAAGATGATCATTCTTCATGTTTATATTACATATGACATATGACTGAGACAATTGCACGCTTTCGTTTCACAGCCACATTCCGGGTTTAAATATTGGAGAATCCATGTGATATATACTCGAGCAAACGGTGGCTGGAGTGGATTCCACAGCGATTTCCACATTTAGAATAGGTTTTGCTATACAGGGTGGTTGAAAACAACGTGAACCGAAATATGAGTGTTACATTGTTGGTCATACTGACAGGTAATTTGAAAAATTTACGTCGATATCTCGCTCCCTTGTCATTTTATCAGCTGCTGAATTTATCGAATCAGATCACTTCGCGGGCGAATTCAAATGTGCTGTAGGAGGCGGCGTTGCAAAATCTGCACGTGGTTTGGTCGTCAGACCGTAGGTTTCAGCAAACACAGTAGAGACAATAGTGACACTTCCGGATTTAGCTTTGTTCAAATGGGAGACAATTCGCAAGTGGCGCTCCTAGTGGCGTGACCTGAAAATTCGCGCTATATTCAAACCAATGGAAATGTATATACGAAAATGGATAAATAAATTACGTCTAGAAAGAGAGTGCCGCTAAATTATTAACTTCTAAGTTGCTAAAGCAATTCTCGATACATGAATGAAGAATTGTTTAACAGGTTATTTAAAGACTGAAATTAGATATATAATCAAGATGTGAAATGGACTGCAGTGAAAGGGCTTGATCTTTCATTTATGCATTACTTTTTTAGCTTTAGCATACCTGTCTAAACTTTCATGGCTAGATTTGTCTTTTTTTCTCATTTAAAAGCAGTGTACATCACATTAGCACACTTGTCAGTAAAAATATCGGCACATTCCTTGCACACATGATTCAATGAATTTACATTTAAGGACTGGACACTTTTTCTTTTAACCTGAAGCCTACTAACAGAAAGAAAATCTATAAATTTAGCCGCAAAAGCATTCAAAATTTCCCTATAAGCAATACTTGCCATTACATTAGGGTAAAGCAAATTTCCATCATCACATTTCTTAAATCACCCATATTTTCTTCAGTGCTTGACAACGCATTACGGCATTCCAAATGGGGTAACTTGGAACACAACCAGCCACGCACATATGCATATGCATTTTCCTGAATTAAATCAAAACCCACAGATCACACCTACAACAACACATCGGTATTGATGGTTAACTGCTGCACTAATACAATAAAATAAGCTTATTGTATTTTAAGCGAGTTAAAATATGCGTTGCGCAGGTCAGAAGTTCAGGAAGTAGGCCTTCTATAAAAATAACTTTGTAACTGGAAGAATATATATGCAAACTCAGTATTTACTTACATTTTCTTCTCACGAGGGAAACGGAAGAAAGACCGCGAATCCTTCTGCACTTCATAGTTATTGCAGCCAAACGCAGCACATATCTTTCTACTCATATTGACAGGAGATATAAAGGAATAACACACGCTACTATTTACTTACGTCAACTTAATGCAAACGCATAAATAACCCCAAAAACTTCACAAACAAATACACGTGCTCTTATGACAGAATCAGTAACTCTCAGATCACTCCGCTAGACAGAGCTCTAATCGCTGTCCCTCGATAACTCGCAGAGTGTCGCGTATTGTATCTACTGTATTTGGTTTCAGACAATGCCACCGTAGCGTGTTTGCTATGGGCCAAGCCTATCAACAGGGAGATCTTTGTTCAAGTCCCTCCCCTGGAGAATTTTGTTTATTCTATTGTGCTCTCAAGCCGATCATAAGCCACATGCAGACTTAGCTACACCTCCTCGCAAAGTCGTCCGCAAAGCGATCTGATTGCTTAATTCAGCAGCTGATACAATATCAAAGGCACGAGATGTATAATTATTATTTTTCAACTATTTATCAGTATTTTTTTAAATTAATTAATTGATTGTGCTTCAGACAGGTACAAACGTAACGATGTGAGACACATGTACATATACTATTACATTAGATAAAAACAAATATTAAATTATATCTCTTATGAAAGTCCTTGTAAAATAAAGTCAAAAATGAAATAAACATACACTTTTCTTCAGTAACATAATATTACAAATATTCAGTTACATATGCACATAGTGTAACAAGGTATTCAAAATATTACAATTAAAATTATTTTTGAACGGCTTTAAAGTTGCATTAGTACTGTAATTATACAATGATGGTAGTGATGTTATCGAAGATAATAATGATGATGAGGTAGATGGTATAACTACAAGCTAGAAAGATAACTTAAGTTATGAGCGTAACAATAGGAGTCAGCAAGTGGGATTTTAACTTAGAAAAGGACTTGTATCGAAGTTGTTTCATTAAATCATCATACGAAACAAATTTAGGGTAATTATTAGTTATTTTGTACGTAAGGTATCTAAGAAATTTGTTTTGTACCATTTCAACTTTGTTTTCATATAGTTTAAAGGTGGTATTCCAAATGGTCGATGCATATTCTAGCCGACGTCTTACAAAGGAGTTGTATAATAGCTTTATTGCCTCGGGATTTGTGAAGTCACGTGCGCATCTCTTAATAAACCCAACCCTCTAACGATCATCTACCCAGTTGACGTTGTTTCCGATCACGCTTTATTCCCAAGGACGGACGTGTACGATGAAAGAATGGACAGTCGCTGAATGTGACAGAAAGGAATCTGGCCCTTGATAAATTAAATTAAAATCTATCTATGTTTGTAAGTTGTAACTATAATTGTTAGTCCGTCTCCATGTCTAAATGGTTAGCGCGCTGCCTTTGATCCAAGGGGTCCCGAATTTGATTCCAGGCCGGGTCAGTTGTTTTAACCTCAATTGTTTAATTCCGATGGATCGGAGACTGTGTGTGTGTGTGTGCCGTTTTCAGCATTAGAATTCATCCAATTCATCCAGCTAGGGTCACATCTTCACAGGCGCGTAGGTCACCTACAGCCTTCAACTCGAAATACCTCCATCAAGACTCTCCGGAGGCCATACGCAGTAATTACTATAATATTGTTGCTAGATATTTGTAAGTTACTTCATTTATGTTCTCCCCGTATTTTCCTTTGCCGAGCTGAGTAGTTCAGAGGGTAGAGCACTGGCCGTCTGACGTCCAGGGTTGGATTTCTCTTCGGACTCAGCGAGGGATCTCACCTCTACAGCCTCAAGGGCAGTGTCCTGGAGCGTGAGACATTGGGTCGGGGGATGCCACTGGGGAGGATGATCAGTACCTCGCCCAGACGGCGTCACCTGCAATGCTGAACAGGGGCCCTGAGCGGGGATGGGAATATTGGAGGGGATTGACTTGGAAGAGGGAAGGAAGCGGCCGTGGCCTTAAGTTAGGTACCAACCCGGCATTTACCTGGACGAGAAGTGGGAAACCACGGAAAACCACTTCCAGGATAGTTGAGGTGGGAATCGAACCCACCTCTACTCATTTGACCTCCCGAGGTTGAGTGGACCCCGTTCCAGGCCTCGTACCACTTTTCAAATTTCGTGGCAGAGACGGGAATCGAACCCAGGCCTCTGAGGGTGGCAGCTAATCACACTAACCACTACACCACAGAGGCTGTCCGTGTCAGTGATTCCGACCGTAAAAGTAATTGGTGGGACAAACACTTATTATTATTATTATTATTATTATTATTATTATTATTATTATTATTATTATTATTATTATTACTATTATTATTATTATTATTCGCTAATCGGTCAACTAGGCAAGACGGTTTCTTTATACATTTTGGCATTTATTCAATTTTCATTTGATCCAGTTGGTTTTCATTAGGTCGTTATGTCGAGCACGGAGGTCATCCGACCACTTTGCATCAGTTGTCCATTTCTCATCTTGAAAAGTTCCAAAAGTCATGATGCTTGTTCTGAAAAGATCTCACTTGTGCGAGTCATTTCTTCCATGTCTTTCCTGACGTTCACGTACCAAGGAACTGGTTTGAAGTCAAAATGGTTAAAAATGCGATTTTTAAATTATTCTTATTCTTATTCTTATTCTTATTCTTATTCTTATTCTTATTCTTATTCTTATTCTTATTCTTATTCTTATTCTTATTCTTATTCTTATTCTTATTCTTATTCTTATTCTTATTCTTATTCTTATTCTTATTCTTATTCTTATTCTTATTCTTATTCTTATTCTTATTCTTATTCTTATTCTTATTCTTATTCTTATTCTTATTCTTATTCTTATTCTTATTCTTATTCTTATTATTTTATTTGTTTTTGTTATACCTAATTGTTTAAGTGTAATCAGTTAATTGTGCAAAACCGTGTCAACTGAGTAAAAAGTTGTATATACAGGGTGTATCAGTGATAATGTTACAAACTTTCAGGGATGATGGAGGGCGGCAGATAGATCCATTAGAAATAAGAAACCATACTCCGTAAACGATCGAGTCAAAAGTTAAACAAAATTCTACTCATTTAAGTCTGTTTAGCCGCACAAGTTTCAAAATCTTCTGCATTTACAACAAATGTTCGAAATGGCGTACCCCTACATCAATGCAGGCATGGCATCGTCGCACAAAGTTCTATCCTCGTTTGAACAGCGTCGCAGGCAGAGAGAATTCTCGCCAAGAGATCCCCTTCACTCTCCGGCGAGTGTCTCATACACAAAGCTTTTTCACCTAGCCCCACAAAAAGAAGTCAAGTGGTGTGAAATGGGGGACGGGGGGCTACGAAACAGGACCTCCTCTTCCCATCCACTTTGCAGGGAATGTATGATCCAAGTGTTCACGAACCCTCTGTACGAAGTGAGGTGGGGCTCGATCATGTTGGAACCACATCCGTTGACGAGGGGCAAGTGGGATGTGTTCCAGTAACGTGGGTAGTACACTTCTGAGCACCACTGTGTACACTGCTGCATTTAGGCGGGGAGGAAGAAGAAACGGACCTACTGCGTAATCATTGTCTATGCCTGCCGACACGTTGACTGAAATTTTGTGCTGATGGCTCTTCACAACTGTAGCGTGTGGATTCTCATCAGCCCAGACATGCCTATTGTGACTATTTAGCATTCCGTCTCTGGTAAAACATGCTTCATCTGTGAAAAGTACATACGCAGGAAACTGAGGATCGACTGCAAGGCGCTGCAAGACCCATTGGCTGAACACATCTCGAGATGCGAAGTCAACAGGACTCAAAGCCTGCACTTTCTGTGGAAGGTAGGGATGTAGCTGCATTTCATGTGATACTCGCCACACAGTCATCCATGCGAGCCGGGAGTCATTGTAATTCGTCGTCGTCCACGGTCATTGTACTGTGGTACCAATTGCTCTGTTTCATTTAATCGTTGGAACAGTCGTGAAAACATGGTGTGAGCCGGATATCTCCTTCGTGGATATTTAGTCCCGTACAACCGTTCGGCTACTCTGCTGCTTCCATTTGCATGCACATACACGAACACCCTATCTGAAAGTTTCGTAACCGGGTACAACACCATTTGGACAGGGCTGATCAATTTACTACTTCAACCCGTAAACACAGACTGAAGCCTACAGTACAGACATCGTATACCTGTCACGTCAGTGCACAGTACGCCATCTGCATTTGAGTCGTTGAGTTATTATCCCAGCCTCTTCTGCTCGTCGATTGTCTCCCCTATTGTACTTTTACCACATGTAGTGTTCAGTACTGTAGGAGGTATTAGACTGTTTTCTGCTTTAACTTTTGACTGCCGGCCGCAGTGGTATAGTGGATACGGCGTGGGTTTACTGATCCCAAATTAACGGGTTCAAACCCGGCTGAGCCCGGTGGCTTTTGAGGGCGTTTAAAGGTGACATCCTCATTTCGTTAGCTTCCAGCACGTTAAAGAACTACTGCGGGACGAAATTCTGACACCCCGGCGTCTGTTAAGAATGGACGGCCGTTAAACAATTTCGATTATTAATAAGTTTGACTCGAAAGTTTCCGTACTACGGTTCCTTTGCCGTCCTACATCATCCCTGAAAGTTTGTGACATCATCAAAGATATGCCTTGTATAATTTTATATTTCGTTCCTTTTGTACATTCGTTTATTTCCTTTGGTGATATTGCACGTTTTGTTCCAAGAATGTAATTTATTGGGCAAATGAGACTCCCTACCACTAATGTTTGGTAGCATCACCGCGCTGTAATAATAATAATAATAATAATAATAATAATAATAATAATAATAATAATAATAATAATAATGTTATTGGCTTTACATCCCACTAACTACTTTTGCGGTTTTCGGAGACGCCGAGGTGCCGGAAGTTTGTCTGAGCCACTCAGCCCTGCACCCGCTGGAATAAAATTAATGTTCTTACAGGGAGGTCAATAGGAAATATGATCGAAGAAAACAGGAGCTTTGTTAAGCTCTTATAGGACAAGCGTATCGGTATAACACTGCGGTAATACGATCAGGCCAACCAGAATGCATTCTCGAAAAGAATGGCAGCTTATCGCCTCTGCTTGCTTGTGCCCTTTGTGAAAGTGCTGCCATCTGGCATGATTTGTAGTAAATATGACAATTGTCTGGTAATTGTTTTTGCGTGTAAGTGGGTAAATGAAAGAAAAAAATAGTGTGTCAACATGTGGCCAAAAGGCCTACATTTGTTTGAATAATTGTTGCTATTTGTGGTCACAGGTGATCCATACGTGCATTTGGAAATGTCTGATAGATATCCGAGTTATTTGAAATCATTTAAGGAAAGACTAGGTAAAATGGTAGGGAATCTGCCAACTGGGCTACAACACTAAATGCAGATCAGTAATCATTAATTGGATAAAATCTTCATAATTCATCAATGATATAATACCACGTAAAAGAACAACCTAATCCTCATTCTTTCAGTGAACCAAGCTTAAAAAGTCCAACAACTTGTACAAAACTACAGTTTATGTGATTGTAAATGTGGGCTAATAAAAGCACTGACATTAATTCCTCGAAGTTATACAGTCCTAAATGCAGATTAATGACGAATGACTTCATGGCATCCTTCACACATCATCAATTAAAATAAGTAAAAGAACACCCCTAATCCTCATTCTTTCTACTAACAAAGCTACTCAAAGCTATTAACCAAGCTTGGTAAGTTTCAAAACCTATAGAAAACTATAGGCTATCAAATTGTAATCGTGGACTAATAAAAGTATTCGCTCGGATTTTTGAGTAACTTAACCTGAAATCACTCCATAGTTTCTTAAACGCAAAACAAAAGAGTAATATTTCGTATTCGAGTTTTAAATGTTACTTTGATCAATGCAATTCTTCTATTTTAGGTTATCAGACAAACTTATATACTGTAGATGGCGTAAGTAGGCCGAATTCGGTCAATGATGTTCTCATCAGCTGATCGACGTAAACAAACTACAGTCTGTCTCCCCATGTTTGAAAGTCGGAGTATGCAATCTGTGTAAGGTTTGGTTTTAGGAACATACTCCCTACATGAACATCTGCACAAAAATTAACGTTATTCGACTTACATAACTTAAAAAAAAGGTAGCAAGCCTAACATACGATGTTTTCGCTCATTATTAGCAATATCATTTCAGTACTTCTTTTTCTTCCCACATGTATTTACAAATATGTTGCATCTCCCAGACTTAGGGAGTCAAGTGACTTGACGGAATAGTGTGTGGGAAGCGATGATCCGTTTTGCAAACCTTGTTCTTTGAGCCCAATGCCTCATGTGTACATGTGTCCAGTTTACTTGTGTGCTTGTTCTAAGTTTCTTGTGAATAAAGTAACACACAACGTTTATCATTTATATTTTTTAATTAGTTGGAAGTGCAAACGTCCGTGCAGAGTGATGAAACGTGGATAAATGCAGTGCACACTGCTACGAAACTTTGGAAAGATGAAACTACAAAAGATGGATTTCTTAGCGGATTATCGAGTAGGTAGAAATGTTCCTCCGGCAAGGATAAAGGCTTATTGTTCTCCACATAGGAAATGAAAATGGTTTGCTCAGGCGATACGGTCTAATGAACGAAAGATATGCTTTGGAACAGATAGTAGTTCAGAATACACGTGCTTGCGATTGGTTCCTTCGAATCTCAAACATGCTGTAGAAAGATTGTAGGTAATAATTTTGTTTTGCCTATTGCTAAGCCTGCTAAGGCTTGCTAAGGCTGACCTCCGACTGTACGAGGGCACCTTCTGCCATATGTACTATACAAGGTAGCTTAAAAAAATTATATAATAAGAGCTCGTACGAAGAAACATTATTTTACAGCCAGATACACAGTATTAGGGCACTGATAGGTTTACTATTGAACATACTCACCATTCTTGTCCAAGCAGTTGTTCAATGGTGCGCCAAGCCTTTGATGCCGGCATGAAAGGAATCTCCCCCTGTGAGTGGGGGTGGTAGAATAACACCCACGGTATCCCCTGCCTGTCGAAAGAGGAGACTAAAAGGGACCCAGTGGCTCTGAACTTGGGAGCGTGAGTTGGCGACCACGGGGCTTTAACTGAGTCCTGGCATTGCTTCCACTTGTGTAAGGCTCCTCATTTTCATCTGTCCTATCCGACCTCCCTTGGTCAACTCTTGTTCTTTTCAACCCCGACGGTATTAGTTTGGCGAATCCTCTTTCATTTTCACGCCCTTCGTGGCCCTTATCTTCCTTTGGCCGATACTTTCATTTTTCGAAGTGTCGGATCCCTTCCAAATTTTCCCTCTGATTAGTACTTTCTCTTAAATCAATGGTCACCACCACCACCACCACCACCTGAAGGGAATCTTCAGTCCAGTACCTGAAGCCCCGTATCGTCGCAGAAACGCTTACCACCACGGTGCTTCTTCAATGGCCCGAAGAGATGGAAGTCACTGGGTGCCTGGTCCAGGCTGTAGGGAGGATGGTTATCGCTCAGCACAGCTCGACTTGGTTTGCCTCATTCTAGGTGAGATAGAGTGAATAGAGTTGTCTTAGTATGTGTCCTTGTTTTGTGTTGGGGTGCCGTGAGGTTCCACCTCGCCTTACAGTCCGTAGTGACCTACCTGTTTGACGAATGACCGACAAGCGAGTACTAACGCAGGAACATAGCTCAGTACAAGAGTACAGAATAACTTGAGGTACAAAGGCTAGTCTTCTGCCAGCTACTTCCACCCCTCCGTAAAGGAGAAGTTATGGGAAACCTTCCGAAACATACCAGGCAATCCCATATCCCCTTTCGGCACTGGTTACGTTGTCACGGTCGTACCAAGACATCCCCGGTGCTAGGCCACTGCCGCTCAAGCGCCACTGTCGCCTCCAGTCCATGGCCGCCTGCAAGGCTTTCAAGGAGGAAATTCGAAAACCTACCAGTGGGTAGTCAGTGAACAAAAATGTTGGCGCTCGGTCAAGAGAGAATTGATCCTAGAAACGGTAGTCTTGCAAACGCCCATGCGGATGGCCAATCATACAAAGGCTCTTCCCCACGGAGCTACTTCGCATACCCCCTTCAAATTACTATACTGTTGCAGCCATCTCTTATAACATTAAGGATGGACCGCATAAAGAATGTGGTGTCGCACCGTTTTTGTCATACAAGGCAAGTTACGATATCTATATATATAAAATAAGGGTTTTTTTATGTACATTGCTCAGAATTTGAAAATTATGCTATTTCTGTATCCGTCATGTCCACAGTAACAAGGAGATGCATTTTTTACTTTTCCGTAATTTCTGTCTGTCTGTCTGTCTGTCTGTATGTATGTATGTATGTATGTATGTACACGCATCACGAGAAAACGGCTGAAGAGAATTTAATGAAAATAGGTATGTAAAGTCCTAGAATGTGTCGCTACAATCTAGGTCATAAATAATATATTTCACTCCGAGAGAAATGGTAGATTAGGAGAAGGCCTGAAATTTAATTCTCAAATATTGATGATAGTAGTGGTCCTATCTTAATTAAAATCGGCATATTAAGTCCCGGAATAAGTCGTTACAATCTAGACCATAAATAATCTTATTCACACCGAGAGAAATGGTAGTTTAGGGGAAGGCCTAAAATTTAATTATCAAATATTTATGTTATTATTTGTCTTATATTAATGAAAATCGGTATGCAAAGTCGGGAAATAAGTCGCTACAATATAGGCTATAAATAATTTTATTCACGCTGAGTGAAATGGCAGTTTAGGGGAAGGCCTAAAATTGAATAATGAAATATTTGTGTTATTAATGGTACTATTGACAAATATTATATAAAATTATATATTATTAAGTTTCCAGTCATTTATGTCTTATACATTTTACTGTACCGGTTATGATAACAGAGATATTCATGAATTTGGATTTTTGTTGCTAAGTCCATTTCAGCGGCGCCGCGAGAAAATGGGCCTAAACAGAATTTAATGAAAATCGGTATGTAAAGTCGAGGAATAAGGAACTACAGTCTACGCTATAACTAATTTTATAAGACGCCCTAATATTACAGTGTCGAAAGAAAACTGAATGTGGAGGCCTGCAATGCAGAAAGCTCATGACACTGATCAACAATAACATTACATTGACCGTTGTTTGTTGTGATGTGCTGTGTGTCTCTGTTGCCGCTCATCTCCTATAGATAGGATTACTGCTGTATACTGAGATGTTTTAAATTTGCTTTAGGTCGCGCCGCGACAGATAGGACTCATGGCGACGATATAATGGGAAAGCGCTAGGAGTGGGAAAGAAGCAGCCCTGGCCTTAAATACGTTACATCTGTGAAAATGGGAGACTACGGAAAACCATCTTCAGGCCTGTCGACAGTGGGGTTCCAACCCACTACCTCCCGGATGCAAGCTAACAGCTGCGCGCCCCTAACCGCACGGCCAACTCGCTCGGTCGTACTGAAAATACCAGCCTGCCTGAACATTGGCGGGAAGTAGCTGGGGAGTTAGATAACTTTCTTCTTTAGCATGCCGTTCGTCTGGTTCATAAATTTTTTGATACTACTGATGCGTAACAAACTGGTTCATCATAGCATTCGAGCTATTCAATCCCTACTCTGAGGCACTGACTGGAATGAGCAGTGTGCATATTTAACGGAATAATGGCAGAGGAGTGTTGACGGCTGTCTGTGGTCTGGTCATTCCAGCACTGAAACTTTGGACTGTTACATCCGCACCGTAGTACTGTTCGCTAAAAGTGAGAGAATGTGCGGTTTTTCATTTGATCGAATACTTTATATGATAAAATTGCTTTTAATCGCTACATTCCTGCTGACTGGCGACTTCAGGTAGGAAAACCACAAAGACAGTCTTTCTGAGAATCTCGTAGCGAAGCACGGGTATATCAGCTAGTTAAATCTAAAAATAATAATGGCGTGTGACGTGCGAAGAGGCCTGTGCAGGTGACCTGCTACTAATAAAAGCAGAAAAACATTATTTGCACTCTGCCAACTTATTAAAAGCAACTAATTCTCATTTTCTATTTTCTGACTTCAAGGAACAAACCCTCAGACTCTCTTCCTCAATTCATCATGTTTCTTCTTATCTGAGATACGGAGTATTTTGCTGAGTGTACGTAGTGGTACGTAGAAGGATGCGTTTAACATTTTAATTAATTCAGAAACAAACTTTTATTCCTGTACTTTCAATTGCAGTTAAAGAAAACTCACGAAGAAATGACTGTTTGCTTGTAACTATGTTTTCAGCATGCTTTACCCTAGTTTATTGGTGTCGATCTTAAGTTAGAAATACACACAAGAAATAAATAAGCTGGAAGATGGGGGGCTTCCTTTATCGTCTGCAATTCTAGAATGAAGTAATCTGGAGCTTGGCACTCCCTTTGTTGTTTATCCCCAGCCTGTAAGATGATTCACCCCACCACACACGGTGGTTTAATTAGGGTCCGAGAGGCAGGGTTCTTCATACAGCAACATAAATCTCCTGTGGTCTCCACTCTTATTAAAAGTTCAAGTGCTCATGTGACACGTATAAAGTTTATGAAACGTAGACGACAATGGATGTGCCTGAGATGTCTTGTGCGTCAGGAAGGAGGATGAAGCCTCGACCTGAAATACTACTACTTACGTACCGTACGGCAGAGTGCTAATGAACTAGAGAAATTTATGGCGTATTTTATTACACAAATGTAACGGAACATCCTGACGAAGCAGCATTGTCTTTGACAATTTACTTAAAACGGCAAATAATAATGATATTTTGGCATGATTTTCGAAAATAATCCATATTATTATTATTATTATTATTATTATTATTATTATTATTATTATTGTACCGGGGAGTACACCTCTACGCCGCACATTCGAATTTTCCGCCTTAAAGTACTCCTGTATAGGAGAAACAGTGAACTTAAAACTGGACCTACTTAAATTTTTCCTCTGAAGATGTCACTGTGTGAATTTCGACTTGCTTTTCTTTACTATTTATCAAGAAGTGTGGACATTCTCTCATAGATGTCTCTACTAAGAAACTATGATCATGCACCCTAGTGCGAAGTGAAGGAACTTTATTTGAAGAAATTTTATACTCATAAGTTTTTGTCATTACTAAATTTCGTTCTTTCATTTGTGGGTTGGCAATATTAATCTTTCCTTCCGCCAGTTTTGAACTTAGCCAATCCAGAATTTCTGTAATTAATTTTTGACCAATCGGGTCTTTCTTCTTCGATTTTGAGTGTAACTGTGTACTGTAGCCAAAAAAAGCCTGTGGGTGTGTCTTAATTATTCATGAAGAGTCTCGAATCTTCACCGAGGGTATAAAAACTGCTGATTTTCTTGTCTCTCGGCCACTTCATCAACATCTAACTTAGTGTATGGACGTGTAGCAGGAGGCGGGAAGCGCCTCTTCCTTCAGGCAGCAGATCTTCAGTAAGGTAATGGCCGCTTAACATCTTTATTTCTTGCCAGCTCAGCAGTTTATCCCGCGGGGGAGGTCCGAAACCTTTACCATGTAACCCATCTCTATAAACATGTAAATTTCTTACAGTTTATGTAAAAACTGCATATATCTGTAACTGTAAATCGGGGATAGAGAGTGCTTTACCCTCTCGAGCTCCCCTTCATTTTGTCTTGAGGTGACTACGTTTTGGTAACTGATTTTCTACTCTTCCTTAATGTGTTAAATTGATTCATTATACGAGTCACCTCCATAGTTTGGGAACAGCCCCTCTTTCATCGGCCTAGTGCCTCTTAGGTTTTAAGAAGTTTCATGTAGGAGTGCAAATTCACGCCTCCATTCATTTTGCATTTTGGGCCATTTACTTCACTTGTTATTTTTCTACTAAGGCCCAGTAGGCTGGGTACAAGATACCCCCGTTTCATTATGTGTAAGTTGTGCCTTGATGGCAATTTAGTGTAAAGCCTGGTATTGCCTTTAATAGGCTTGGAAAACTGAGAGCGGGTCAACTCTTTTAAGTATTGGAAATGTGCCTCTAGGAGGCTTGACATTGCTAGATGGGAGCAAGTGCTCCATGTTATTAGGGAATTTCTGCCCTTTGATAAATATGTGTTTGTGAGCTGAGAGCTCAGAAATTGTAAAACTTGGGGCTTGAAGCCGAGATTGTTAAATCGTCTCTAAATCTAGGCTTTTCCTGGTCTTGTACCTGATTGTCGGTTATTTGTTGACTTGTTGTTATTTGTTAAATTTTGAAATTCTATGTGAAAATTGTTAAGTTTTGCTATTTTCGAAAATATAACCTTTAATGAAATTTTAATTCATATCTCGGCTTTGTAGTTAGACCCATCCACCCCGGCACCTTCTTTCACCTCTGCCGATCCACTAAACCTCGGTAACAATTATTATTATTATTATTATTATTATTATTATTATTATTATTATTATTATTATTATTATTATTATTATTATTATTTCGCGTGACTGTTTCTAGCTGAGAGCAGCCCTTGTAAGGCAGGCCCTCCGTTGAGGGTGGGCTGCATCTGCCATGTGTTTTTTTTTTTTTTTTGCTAGTTGCTTTACGTCGCACCGACACAGACAGGTCTTATGGCGACGAGGGACAGGGAGGGCTAGGTGTGGGAAGGAAGCGGCCGTGGCCTTAATTAAGGTACAGCCCCAGAATTTGCCTGGTGTGAAAATGGGAAACCACGGAAAACCATTTTCAGGGCTGCCGACAGTGGGGTTCGAACCTACTATCTTCCGAATACTGGATACTGCCCGCAATTAAGCCACTGCAGCTATCGAGTTCGACCCTGCCACGTGTACGTAACTGCGTGTTATTGTGGTGGAGGATAGTATTACGTGTGGTGTATGAGTTGCAGGGATGTTGGGGACACCGCAAGCAACCAGCCCCCGAGCCATTGGAATTAACCAATGAAGGTTAAAATCCCCGACTCGGCCAGGAATCGAACCCGAGACCATCTGAACCGAAGGCCAGTACGTTGACCATTTAGCATACGAGTCGGACATTATTATCATTATTATTATTATTATTATTATTATTATTATTATTATTATTATTATTATTCCGAGATATCTGTGGAGCAGCAGATGTGAAAGAAGGTGCGGGCTGGAATGGGTCTAACTACAAGTCCGAAAGATGAATTAAAATTTCAATAAAGGTTATATTTTCAATAGACAACAAGATTTAACAATTTTTCAGTAGGTGAAATAACAATGAAAAATCAGGTACAAGTATAATTTTACAAACTCAAACACCAGTTCGCGGACCATTACAAGTTCTGGGCTTTGAGCCCCAAATTTGACAATCCTTGGGCAATAAGCCCACCATTACACATTTGTTCAAAGGGCAGAAATCCCCTTCATACCAGGAGCATAAGCTCCAAAAACCATACCGGGCCTCCTAGAGGCACTTTTACCACAAACAAAGAGTTGACCCGCTCTCAATTTTCAAGCCTATTGAAGGCAACACCGTACTTTACAATTAACTGCCATCGAGGCACAACTTACAAATATAAACAGGGGTATCACGTACCCAATCTAGTGGGCCTTCGCAGGAAGGAAAACAAAACGGGTTAAGTTAATGGCCCAAAATACAAAGATGAATGGAGGCGAGTACTTGCACTCCTACATGAAAGCTTGTTAACCTAAGTGGTGCTAGGCCAATTCAACAGGGGCTATTCCCACACTAGGGAGGTGACTCGTATAAGAAAATTTTAATACATTCAGAAAGAGAAGGAAATCGGTTACGAAAACGTAGTCACCTCAGATCAAAATGAAGGGGAGCTCGAGAGGGTAAATCACTCTCTATCCCCGATTTACAGTTAAAGTAACATGAAAATTTTACATCGAAATGGTATAGGTTACATCAAAAACGGATTCGGACCTTCCCCGAGGATTAAACTGCTGAGCTAGCAAGAAAATAAAGATGTTAAACGGCCATTACCTTTTGAAAGGCTGCTGACTGATGAAAGAGGCACTTCCCGCCTCCTGCTATACTTCCATACACTAAGCTAGATGTTGTACGAGTGGCCCATAGACCAGAAAATCAGCAGCTTTTATACCCTCGTGGAAGATTCGAGGCCTTTCATGAATAATTAAGACACACCCACATGCGTTTATTGGTCGGCTAAAAGTTACAAGCCAAAAATGAAGAAGAAACCTGTTATTGGAGAGAAATTAATTACAGAAATTACTGATTGGGTAAATTCAAAACAGGCGGAAAGAAAGGATTAATATTGCCGACTCACCAACGAAAGAACGAAATTTAGTAAAGACAACAAGTTATGAATACAAAATATCTTCAAGAAAAGTTCCTTCACTTCGCACCAGGGTGCATGATCATCGTTTTTGGTAGAGACATCTGTGAGGGAATGTCCACACTTCTTGATAATTAGTAAACAAAAACAATTCGAAATTAACACAGTGACATCTTCTGATAAACGGTTGAATTAATTCAGTTTTAAAGTTCAGAGTTTCAGCTTTAGAGGAGTATTTTAAGGCGGAAAATTCAAATGTGCGGCGTATAGGTGTACCAACCGGTAAGGGCCTCCCCCCCCAAAAAAAAGTCCTTCCAAGGGGTGACGCAGAAGAATGTTGAAGAAAATTATTTTCCAAAACAAAAGTCCAGGTTTTGTTTAACCCAAATTGAAGAATTTTTCTTTGTTTCCTTGGTGATAGATTTGTTGAAGTACATGGAAGAAACATTAATAGATGAAAAAGTTTCTTAATGTTGAACTGAAGAAGAATTTTGAAGAAAGAAAACAATTTTTTTAAGTCCTTTTGGTGGATGACTAGATAAATTCCAGACTTTGAGTGTCTCTCTTGTTGTATGCTGCCAAATACATGTTGCTAATTTTG
Source organism: Anabrus simplex (assembly GCF_040414725.1). Classification (NCBI taxonomy): domain Eukaryota; kingdom Metazoa; phylum Arthropoda; class Insecta; order Orthoptera; family Tettigoniidae; genus Anabrus; species Anabrus simplex. The sequence continues at coordinate 134,635,850 of NC_090272.1, forward strand.
ATGGCCAGACCAGTCGCCGCTGCCAATGTCCACTCGAGGTCGCCCGGACCCCTCAAGTACCCTGAGATACCTCTCTCCCGCACTATGAGAGGGGTAGTCGTGGTGAAGGACGCTGCAGATGTGAAGTTTGTTTACAGTCCCCAGATAAGCTTGCGGTTGGTGCGCCGCACTTCAACCTGTGCCGGGAGATAGACTCCGGCGCGCCGTACACTGTAGGACATCGCGGAAGTGGAGGGGGCCCTTACCCCACCACTGTGGCGGTACGGCGCCGAACGGCTGCGGGGCACTGAAACAATAAAATCTCGGCGGCAGAATTGTTGTTGACATCTGATTTATTATTTTAGGGTACGATCTTGTTAGAGAGGTTGAGGGGCCAGCGGCGTGGACCTTTTTTTTTAAAAAAAATCACTAGTATGGTTTAGCAGGAGACGGGATCTTGGTAATTGGCCGCAAGGAAGAGACAGCAGAGAGACCATAGGAGAAGGTTTTACATATTGATACAAAGTAGATGAGAAAACAAAGGGCAGAAGGGCTACCATTAATATAAAATACAACCTTTACACCGTTGCAAGACACAGATGGCAACTTAACAATTACATTACACCGGTTTCACCTGAGACAGGTGAACCCTAAGGATCCTCTCGGTGGCTGGATTGCTTACTAATAATGTTACCGGAGTTAAGAAATCCAAAACGGTGCACGGCCCATGAAATCTGGGGGCAAGCTTGCCCGCGGGAACAAAGTTCTTGACCATCACTTGGCCTCCTATTTTTAAATTGGAGGGCCTCCGTCCACGATCATATCTTCCCTTAACCTTTTCGTGAGAAATTTTAAGATTGGCCTTGGCCTTCTTCCATAGATCTCTAATGTTATCTGGATCTATTGTCTCAGGTAAAATATCACTAAGAGACCAAAGGTTAGAGAGCGGCGTGTTGGGTACAAACTTAAACATCAAGGAAGCTGGAGTAAACTTATGAGATTCATGAACCGCCGAATTCAAAGCGAAAGCTAACCAATGCAAGGACGTGTCCCACCTAGAATGATCATCATGATGATAGGCAATTAGAGCCGACCTCAGATTACCATTGACCCGTTCAGCAAGGGATGGTTGAGGATAGTATGCAGAAGTTGTTACATGTGAGATGGATAGATCAAAATAAAATTTATGGAAGAGATTGGAGGTAAAGGCTTTAGCATTATCAGAAACGATATATTGACACGGACCGAAATAAGCAAAGATGGAATTTAAACAAGAAATAGTGGAGTGAGTGGTAGCCAGCTTAGTCGGAAATAGCCAGGAAAATCTTGTGAAACCATCTACACACACAAGGATGAATTTATTGGCGTTCCCCTTTGATTGAGGGAAGGGCCCTACGTAGTCGATATAGAGGTGTTCCATGGGGCGCGACGCTTGATGGGAGGACAGAAGACCTAGCTTAGTGGACATGGTGTGTTTACTAACCAAGCAAGATTTACAAGCCTTTACTAACTCACGGATTTCACCGTCCATACCTTTCCAAATGAACATTTCTCTGAGCTTTTCTCGAGTTTTGAAGATGCCTAAATGCCCCCATAATGGGGTTTCATGGTAGTACTTGAAGATCATAGGTACAAGAACAGCTGGAACCACAACTACACTGACTGACAGAGCAAATGCAACACCAAGAAGGAGTGGTCAGAACTTTATGCCAATTGCAGGGTAGACTGACGTCACTGAGGTATGCTCATGATGTGAAATGCGCCGCTGTGCTGCGCACATAGCGAACGATAAATGGGACACGGCGTTGGCGAATGGCCCACTTCGTACCGTGATTTCTCAGCCGACAGTCATTGTAGAACGTGTTGTCGTGTGCCACAGGACACGTGTATAGCTAAGAATGCCAGGCCGCCGTCAACGGAGGCATTTCCAGCAGACAGACGACTTTACGAGGGGTATGGTGATCGGGCTGAGAAGGGCAGGTTGGTCGCTTCGTCAAATCGCAGCCGATACCCATAGGGATGTGTCCACGGTGCAGCGCCTGTGGCGAAGATGGTTGGCGCAGGGACATGTGGCACGTGCGAGGGGTCCAGGCGCAGCCCGAGCGACGTCAGCACGCGAGGATCGGCGCATCCGCCGCCAAGCGGTGGCAGCCCCGCACGCCACGTCAACCGCCATTCTTCAGCATGTGCAAGACAGCCTGGCTGTTCCAATATCGACCAGAACAATTTCCCGTTGATTGGTTGAAGGAGGCCTGCACTCCCGGCGTCCGCTCAGAAGACTACCATTGACTCCACAGCATAGACGTGCACGCCTGGCATGGTGCCGGGCTAGAGCGACTTGGATGAGGGAATGGCGGAACGTCGTGTTCTCCGATGAGTCACGCTTCTGTTCTGTCAGTGATAGTCACCGCAGACGAGTGTGGCGTCGGCGTGGAGTAAGGTCAAATCCGGCAGTAACTGTGGAGCGCCCTACCGCTAGACAACGCGGCATCATGGTTTGGGGCGCTATTGCGTATGATTCCACGTCACCTCTAGTGCGTATTCAAGGCACGTTAAATGCCCACCGCTACGTGCAGCATGTGCTGCGGCCGGTGGCACTCCCGTACCTTCAGGGGCTGCCCAATGCTCTGTTTCAGCAGGATAATACCCGCCCACACACTGCTCGCATCTCCCAACAGGCTCTACGAGGTGTACAGATGCTTCCGTGGCCAGCGTACTCTCCGGATCTCTCACCAATCGAACAAGTGTGGGATCTCATTGGACGCCGTTTGCAAACTCTGCCCCAGCCTCGTACGGACGACCAACTGTGGCAAATGGTTGACAGAGAATGGAGAACCATCCCTCAGGACACCATCCGCACTCTTATTGACTCTGTACCTCGACGTGTTTCTGCGTGCATCGCCGCTCGCGGTGGTCCTACATCCTACTGAGTCGATGCCGTGCGCATTGTGTAACCTGCATATCGGTTTGAAATAAACATCAATTATTCATCCGTGCCGTCTCTGTTTTTTCCCCAACTTTCATCCCTTTCGAACCACTCCTCCTTGTTGTTGCATTGTCACTGTCAGTCAGTGTATCATATTCTTATCATGCCCCGACGGGCAACATAAAACACCATTCCTCAATACATAAGGGACGACATGTTCCCCAGAAGAAAGGGTTTCCATGATAGGGGCCAGCGTCGGATCTTCACGTTGATATTTTTCAATATCCCTAATTAACATGGGAGCAAGCGTTAGAATGGCATTTACACCAGGGCTCGACATCATTAGAAAACATACTGCTTAGTCCGTCTGCCACATTTTCAGATCCTGTTATATGCCTAACATCAAACTGGAAGGCAGAAATTCTGATGGCCCAGAGGGCTATACGACCAGTACGATGCGGCCTAGCTAAGACCCAGCTTAAGGCTTGGTTATCCGTTTCCAAGTCGAACTTAACGTGTTCCAGATAGAGGCGGAACTGAAGAAGGACTGCAGCCACCGCCGACGACGACGCGTCGGTTTGGACGATGAATTTCTTCGAAAAATCAGGCATGGCAAGAACAGGGGCATTACACAGCGCTAATTTGAGATCTTCGAAAGCGGCTTTTTGAGAAGGACCCCACTCAAATTTAACGCCTTTCCTACGGAGTAAGTTCAAGGGCGCCGCTCTATTAGCGAAGTTAGGAATAAATTTCCTTAAGAAATTCACCATGCCAATGAATCTGGCAATACCTTTGATGTCCTTAGGAGGTTTGAAATCACGGATGGCCTGTGTTCTAGAATGATCTACAGCGACACCATCGGGCGACACAATATGCCCTAGAAATGACATGGAAGGCTTAGCTAAAGCAAATTTGGACAATTTTACTGTTAACTCTGCCTTACGAAGGCGAATAAGGACCTCTTTCAGATGATCAAGATGTTCTTCAAAGGTCTCAGAAAATACGACGACATCATCAAGATAATGGTATAAGTAATCGAATTTGATGTCGAAGAAGACCCTGTCTAGCAGTCTTGTAAGCACAGCTGCTCCCGTGGGGAGCCCGAAAGTCACGCGGTTGTATTCGTACAAGTTCCAATCCGTGGCAAACGCTGTAAGGTGTTTAGATTCTTCCGCCAGAGGGATCTGGTTATACGCCTGATTGAGGTATAAGATGGTGAAGAACTTAGCTTTTCGAAACCATGAAAAGCAAGAGTGAAAGTCGGGAAGGGGCACAGATTGTAACACCACCTTCCGATTGAGAGCCCTATAATCAATCACAGGCCTGAAGCCACCTTGGGGTTTCGGAACTAGGAAAATAGACGATGAATTCGCCGACTTAGAAGGCCGAATTATACCATCTTTCAACATCTGATCTATGATCTCCTTCAGAGCCTTCATTTTGGGTGGAGATAACCTATAAGGTGGAAATCGGACAGGAATCGAATCCGTAACCTCGATCTTGTATTCGATAAGGGCAGTAACACCAAGAGTCTCAGAGAAAACATCTGGAAACGACTGACACAACTTACGAATACTCTCAGCCTGCTCCACAGGTAGATGTCTAAGGTCTAACAACATCTCATCCCGGGTAGGCGAAACAGATGAACATGATACAGAATTACATTTCAATAATGGGATTTTACGATTGCAAGCCAACTTGAAGGTGCACGATTTGCTCTGAATGTCGAGCACAAGACCGGAGTGAGACATGAAATCAGCTCCCAATATAATGGGTCAAGACAAGTGCTTAGCCACCAACAGTTTAACCTTACAAGTAAATTTAGCAATTCTAATTTTGGCATATAGGAAACCTAGAATTTCTAATGGAGAGGAGTTTGCGGAAACGCATTGAACCAAAAACGAACAATAATCAGGAAGTTTACAAACGGATTTTAATTTGGAGTACCACTCGGCCGAAATAATGGAACACACACTGCCAGAATCTGCCAGAGCTGTTACAGGTTCATCATTCAATTCAATTTTGAGAAATGGAAACGGTGCGGGCGTATCCGCCGTAATCCTAAGACATTCTTTGGGACCTTCGAATGATAAATTAGAAGACTGAGTTTTCCCTGAGATTTGATCGGATTTAACCGGGCCTGAGCCTGAAGAAAGTGGGCACGCCGACTCAGCCGATGCCACTAGTCACTTTTGATTATTGGTGATGTTGGAAAGTGCACCAGAAGTTGAGCAGGAGGGGGTGCTATTAGAATTCGGGCAATTCTTGGTTATATGGGAAACGAGCCGCATTTAAAACAGCCATGGGATGACCCTGCTCCATTCCTTGTCCCATTGGTTCTAATCAAGGGGCACTTGTTCCTAAGGTGGTATGGCGACCAGAAAATCAGCAGCTTTTATACCTTCGTGGAAGATTCGATGCCTTTCATGAATAATTAAGACACACCCACATGCGTTTATTGGTCGGCTAAAAGTTACAAGTCAAAAATGAAGAAGAAACCTGTGATTGGGGAGAAATTAATTACATAAATTACTGATTGGGTAAATTTAAAACAGGCGGAAAGAAAGGATTAATATTGCCAACCCACCAACGAAAGAACGAAATTTAGTAAAAACAACAAGTTATGAATACAAAATATCTTCAAGAAAAGTTCCTTCATTTCGCACCAGGGTGCATGATCATCGATTTGGTAGAGACATCTGTGAGGGAATGTCCACACTTGTTGATAATTAGTAAACAAAAGCAATTCGAAATTAATACAGTGACATCTTCTGATAAACGGTTGAATTAATTCAGTTTTAAAGTTCAGAGTTTCAGCTGTAGAGGAGTATTTTAAGGCGGAAAATTCAAATGTGCGGCGTATAGGTGTACTAACCGGTAAAATTATTATTATTCATCGTTAGGGCCACTAAGCACCGCGAGATCTCAACTGTTTGTCTTCTTGCGGGAACACTAGATTTCCATCCTTTCGGAGTGTGCTTTCTTCCGTGCATCAGAATGGACATGCTTCAGTCGAGTTGGGACTTCTTATTGGTGAACCAGTCTAAGTTTTTGTTTGAGTGGTACTCGGAGTTGAATGTCTGTTTCTGAGACTCCATACTTTAAAAGATCTTTATAGATCTCCGCCAACCAAGGAGGGGTCGTTTTGAGACTTCTCAAATAGGATAACAAACGTTTACAAATCCTTTCATCCGGAAATCTGAAGAGGTGTGCGTAAGATGTTATCCTTCTCTTTCGGATTATGCTTAATATCCTTTCAGTGTAGGTGTATAATTCTAATTGCTCCGAAGTCTGTGAGCACCATCGTTTAGACTGGGACCAAGAATTTTTCGGATAATCCTCCTTTCTCGAAGTTTAACGTCGCGCTAATACATATAAGGTTTTCATCGACGCAAGGGTGGAAAAGTGATAGGATTTCCATAATGTACAGAAGAAAACGAAAATTATATTCATAGAGTTTTATTAAAGAAAATTGGTTACAAACTATATCCTTATGGAAGACGTTTGTTGTCTGGTGGTTTTCTGTAAAGGAATTATTCAGTTCCACTGCCTACTGAGAATACTTACATATTTAGAGATCGAGAAGAAACACGCATACATCGTTAAGTAATCACACTGTAAACTAATTGACGCAATAGTTCAACTTTAGTGAACTGTGTGACTCTAACAGACGATACTAAAGTAAAGCACGGTATGATACAAATGATCATAATCATAGCTCTGAAGGGAGCTGGTGCTTCATTCAAAGAGGCCATCAACTACTGCAAAATATCTGCCCTGCGGGTGACTAATTTCAGATTTCCCAAATAATGGATACTGACGAGAAAGAAGAAAAGGAAAAAATGAGGAATAATGGAAAGGGTAGAAGTAGCTCTCTTTACAAAGAAATGTCAAATGTCATACCAAAGGAAGGAGAGTCTCTCTTGTTATTTCTGCGTTCAGGCTCCCCGGTGTAGATTTACTAATACACTAGGGTCCCTTTGTTGGCAATATTATTAAATAAATCCCTCCTTTTTATAATACCAGAGATGATAAAGAAAGAATCTCCAGACAATTGTACATCTTTCACTTTCATTAGTCAGATAATTTTTTCCTTCATTTATAATATTACTGTAATCTAATAATAATAATAATAATAATAATAATAATATAAACTAGCTGATGTATCCGTGCTTCGCTACGGAATTCTACATTGTATTCAGAATTGTAGGTTAGGTAATGCACACGTTGTGAGTAAGATTGCATAGCTCCTAACGTTACCCCAGAAACGCGACGGAGAGGTCAGCAAACGTCATTTCTCATGTGAAGACCGCGTTATGGAATTTTCATTGTAACGGTAGGCCTTCTTGCCTCAGACTCAAACTCTCCACCTGTCCTTTTACATCCTCAGAAAGAGTGGTTTTCCCAACTGAAATCAATATAGGTCATTACGATGCCGTCATTAGGAATGTCGCGATTTAAATCAGTGCTATCATATAAAATACTCGATCAAATGAAACACCACACATTTTCTCACTTTTATCGACCAGTACTACGCTGCCGATCTAACAGTCCAAATTCCAGAGCTGGAATGACAGAGGCCGCAGACAGCCGTTTGTCTTGAACACTCCTCTGCCATTATTCCATTAAGTGTGGACACTGCTCATTCCAATCAGTGCCTCAGAGTAGGAATCGAATAACTGGAATACTATGATGAACCAGTACGGAACGTACCAGTAGTATCAGAAAATGTATGAACCAGAGGAATGGCATGCTGAAGAAGAAAGGTGTCTAACTCCTCGATCGGGAAGAGTTCTACGCCCGGCCGCCTTTGCCCCCAGGAATTAACCTGGAACTCATTTTTGGTGTAGGCTGAGTGCACCTCAGGGTCATATGCACCTCCGGAAGTGGAAATCTCGTTTCTTAAATTTTATGACTTCCTGACGGAAATTCAAACCCACGTTCCGGGCGAACCGAGCACGCCTTTTTATTCAAGTAAGTTACAAATTTATAAGTTATTTAATGCCTAAATTGTATTATTTATTTATTTATTTATTTATTTATTTATTTATTTATTTACTAGGAAATGTACCCGTGCTTCGCTACGGTATTCTACATTGTATACGGATTTCTCCGTAAATTACTGTAAATGCAGTGAGTAAGACTATATTAAATTGCAACTACAAACGGACTTCACCATCAGACGACTCGTTCAGTGTTCTACATGGCTGGTCCTGTGCCATTTTCCCGTATCTCCTATATTTATAGGTTAGATTCAGTTATTCATTGAATAGGGTGATATTTGGTACAGTTTTCATACACTACATGTTTTTAATACTCATGTGACCCTGGAATCATAAAATTTTGCGAACATATGGCTACTGGTCATGTCAATGTGCCTGCCCAATGTCATGATTGCATCTTTCCTATAAGTGTGCCAAACAATAACATACACGTGTTAAAAAGTACAACATTAACTTGAACTCAAGAAATGCAGTACTAATTAAAGAATAAGGGATAGAGATACGACAAAATGTCATAGGCCCAAAGGTGTAGATCTCTCCAAATTGAAATGCGATCTTTTGTGATACGACTTACGGTTTAGCTACCAATTATTCCGAAAGGAAGGTCTGCACCGTCGTTAAAATTGGATCCATATTTCGATATTTTCTGGAGCCAAAAGTTATACATTTGCATGGCCTGGAAGATGTATTTCCTCCAAGAAAAGATTGTCCAGGTTTCGGGATTAGCACTCGCATACATACGTAGTAATTAAGGAAGAAAGTAATTAAGGCTTATAACTGAGGAGAGTGGGATGAGTACAGATATATCAATAATAAGTGAATGTATTGGAAAATCAAATGCCCCTAAATAAATTATGATTGTATGAGTTATGGATATAAGAAAGCGGTAACAGAGGAGAAATTTAGGCGCAGGGATTCTTAGGTAAATAAATAAGAAGATGACTAATGGTGTTATTACTTAATTTTCAATTTTTCAAGCATTGATCTCTCGTTGATTGATTTCTACGTTTGTAATACATAAACTTGGCGTTTACAGTCTTCTATGTTAACGTATTACGTTTCGTGAATGTACCCACTGAATAACCTGACAGCAAGCTTCTGTGTTTGCATTGCGAATGGGCTTTTTCTCCATTTACGTTGCCCGTTGTCGCATTAAAAATCTAAAATACCACGACTCTCAACAGGGAATGAAATCACTAGCCTGGGAGCAGAAAGCTGGTGAAAGGATTCCACTATTGCGGTGAGCAGTAATTTAAGGAGATGTCCTAGGGTATTTCTTCACTTAGAAAATGATTTGACAATTGGCAAACATAAGGGACATCCACTGAAAAAATGCCGGAAATATCTCGTCTAATTTGAGAACTTACAGAAAAGTTAAATTGTAGGACAAGGCAGTAGCAATGTTGTACACCGTAAATATAAAGTTGCCGCAATATCGCGCATCCCGACTTGTTTACGAGAACACAGCTGACAGCAAGCTCTTCTCATATTGCAAGCTGACTCGAACATGAATTCCTCTGCGCCCGTTGTACAGTCTGCAGGGAATACCGCTTCGATATATTCACACAACACTCTGCGCTTTGGAAACGGATTATGGCCTTCGCCAACAAGATTTATATTCACAGGGCGGGTTTTAGTTTTCATGGTGCATTGACTGCCGCTAGTATGGCAACGTTAACACAACAGATTCATTTGCTGATGTAACTTTGTTTGGGGAATAGTTGTACGGTTACCACGGGTGTATAGAAAATATTATTGTATACTTCAACTGAAGATATTCACACCTCAGATCGAAGCTGGCTGCTGTTACCACTCATGTGGTTAATCCAGATTATTCAGCGGTCCTGTGTCTAGGGCAGTCATTATTTAAAAATCTAAGCAACGCTAAATCACAAACATGATTATATAGTGGGTTCGAACCCCACTCTCGACAGCTATGAAGATGGTTTTCTATTTTCACACCAGGCAAATGCTGGGGCTATACGTTAATTAAGGCCACGGCTGCTTCCTTTCAACTTCTAGCCCTTTCTTATCCCATCGTCACCCTAGGACCTAAATGTGTCGGTGCATGTCGAGGCAACTGTAAAAAAAAATCATAATTATATAGATAGTCGCTCGAAAAAGAAATGAATAACGTATGGCATTGTATGTCCCTCGCAATTCATAATTTATTTAATTTTTAAATCCGTTTGCCCTCCAAGATTGGTTTTTCCCTCGGTCTCAGCGAGGGATCCCACCTCTACCGCCTCAAAGGCAGTGTGCTCGAGTGTGAGACTTTGGGTCGGGGGGTACAACTGCGGAGGATGACCAGTACCTCGCCCAGGCGGCCTCACCTGCTATGCTGAACAGGGGCCTTGCGGGGGATGGGAAGATTGGAAGGGATAGGCAAGGAAGAGGGAAGGAAGCGGCCGTGGCCTTAAGTTAGGTACCATCCCGGCATATACCTGGAGGAGAAGTGGGAAACCACGGAAAACCACTTCGAGGATGGCTGAGGTGGGAATCGAACCGCCTTCTACTCAGTTGACAACCCGAGGCTGAGTGGATCCCGTTTCAACCCTCGTAGTGCTTTTGAAATTTCGTGCCAAAGCCGGGAATCGAACGAGGGTCTCCGTGGTTTTCCATTCTCCTGCACTAAGGCGAATGCCGGGACAGTTCCTAGTATAGGCCACGGCAGCCAACCACTTCACGGTGCGGAATGAAAAAAATTAGTAGTAGTTTTACAGACACTTACTAAGCAGAGCGAAGCAGTCTTTGGCTTAGCCGCAGCTAGCTTTACTAGCCTTGCAGTTCTCCGTAAATTACGTCACAGAGACAAATCTTTCCGGCCTGAGAGACGGCCCTTCGAGCCCTCACCCCTTTTACGGACACCAAGCTTGAAACAGATCTCTGCATTCGGGTGGCGGCGTAGTGGCCTCACCGTCGGCTGTCCTGAGAATGGTTGTCCCTTCTTTTCTAATTCTTCTCACTAAGGCAAATGGTGGGTCAAATCCTTTTATAGGCCACAGCAGTTCCCCTCTCACACTTCTCCACGCCTCAAATCTCCGCAACACATCTCAAGGTCGGAGAGAGGGCTTTTATTAGGTAGGTGCTTTATGAAGATACGTTTGTCGTCGTCGTCATCAGCGTTCCGTGTGTTGAAATGTTGAACTACGTGTAGTTTCAACGTCCGATGATAGCCCTTACGCCAAACTCTCGCACACCGTCTTAGTAACGTTAAAAACGTGTACAGACTGGTGGACTGAGTGACATCGTGGAGTATCACTCCTGGACTATGTTTATTTCTCCGATAGGACGGCAGTCAAGAACGAACAGAGTGAGTGGGGTTCATTCCCCATGGACAACGGTGTAGTCAGGCATGCTTCAGTTCATCGAAAAACCGCAGTGAGTTCTCATCCACAGACACAAGAGTGAGTAGGATCTGGACAATATTGTGAAACGCCATATATTTATCCTGTTAGCACTGACATCGCCATCGCGACCACCACCATTGTCGCGAGCCACGCTTAAGCCCTCGGTGCTACCGCAAGTGCAACCGATCTCATCGTCACCATGTTCTGTGAACCCACGACTAACTATTGGAATCATTACCACCACAAGAGGCCTCATCCCGAGTTCATAACGAACTATGCTTTGTTACACAAATATTGATCTGAAAACGTACAATTAGAAAAATTATTTTTAAAACAAAATAAAATATATGCAGGATGAAGCGAAATTCGCGCACTCGGGCGTCGTAGCACGACTCTTCACATGCCCGCAATAAAAAAATGTCTCTCACCAAGGTTGGTCCTGCAAGTATATCAGGCAGAAAAAGGACGTTGAAGAGTGGAAATCTGGCAACACTGTAACCACATATAGGGTAACTACCTCTGTCAGCACACAACAGTCGTGCTGTACAGTTGGTGCAGTGGATAGAGTTGTGGGTTAGCATGCAGGAAGTCTAAGGGGTCGATCCTGGTTTGAGGCGTATTTTTTTTATTTCGTAAATGTAGTCCAGGTGGTATGGTATCTGGCATCTTAATCGTCAACAGCGATTGCAGCGCGTCCTCTAGAAACCATTTCCACTTACATACTACGATCCAAGAAATGGACGAACATTCGTTTTCATTGGTCAGCTTTGAAAGACGCCCTTTCCACGTCGTGGGCGTGAATTTGTTTGCACCCCTTCATCTACTAGATGCGTTACAACATGTTCAGCTTTACTAAATTTTGTAAATGTAGGATGCATTTGACGTAAGAAACGTTGTCTTACGGTATTACAGTATGTAGTGTCCGATGGAAATTAGCAAATAAAAAAGTGCGCCTCAAGCCAGGATCGAACCCTCGAGCTCCTGCATGCTAACCCAAAATTCTATCCACTGCACCAACTGTATAGGACGACTAATATGTGCTGACAAATGTAGTTACCCTACATGTGGTTACAGTGTTGCCATATTGCCACTCTTCAACGTTCCTTTTCTGCCGGATATACTCGCAGGACGAACTTTTGTGAGAAACATTTTTTTATTGCTGGCATATGAGGAGTCGCGCTGCGACGCCCGAGTGCGCGAATTTCGCTTCACCCTGTATAGTCAGTATGGGTTTGAAATTTTGTATTCGACTTTTCACTCCCAAATTCTAAACAAAATATGTACACTTCTTCAAGACAATGTTGGTGTACAATGAATCTTCCATATAACATGGAAAGAGAAAGTTAAATTTATATTTGTACCACAAAGAGTCGTGGGAGTTCCGATAGCGCATCAGAGCCCCTTCATCTTCACCAAGGAGGTAGTTCTACACCCACGAAATCCAAACTATTTTCCTTCACTGAGGCAGCAGATGTGTTTGCCTGAATCTCCAGTAGTGCGGCTACAACTTTCAGACACTCCATATAAGCCTTTTGAAGCTCAGCATTGGTGACCTGAATTCTAACAATCAGCTCTATCCACTCGAATGCGTTTTCGATAATTCTGAAGCCATTTATAGTCTAAATGTTGCGACCTTTTGCAAAAGAAATACATTTTTCTTCCTTCTTCGCGATACAATTTTCTCAAATGCTTACTATGTGATTTTATTTTTCCATAAACATAAAAAACCTATTGAGGTTCATCAAACGACACCTCACATGATGTGCTACCACGCCGGAGTCCAGAGCTACACTAATTTGTGGGCCGCCAAAGACGGTGGTTTTTACCTTAAGATGGCAGCATTTATTGCATCATCTGATGACATGATAAGGAGGTCAGACTCTTTGTTGCTGCATACATTGATCCTACTTCTTTAGAATGAGACATTGGGCACTGTCGACGCATCTGTTATTTAAGAAATAATTTAGATTTCAATATTTTAATGTTTTTAGAACGCTCGTCAGTCCAGTCACGGTTTCGAAACTATATACTTAATATATGGCGTGAAATCACGATAACAGCTTAAAATAAGGTTGTATTTGTATCATTTTCGCTCAATCACGCCAAACCTACAAGGCTAGTTGAGCTAAAACTTAATATGGATATATCCCAGATAGATTATTCGGTTGAAGCGCAGACCTATGTCTCAATAACTAACCGTTTTAAAATGGCAGCCAGAATGGGGCAGGCATTCACTCAACTTGTGCATGTTTTTTATGCTAAAAATACGAATCATCAGAGCCAGGGCCCCTGTCTGTAGCAACTTAAACACTAACCAAGTACTTGGGAAATTAAACCTCAAAACGTTTGCTGTTCGGAGTAAATTAGCCGACCTAAAGCTACTGACAAAGGTATATTTAGGTCATCTGAATTAGTTTGTTTCTTCCACAGCCTTTCTGTCACCTTTATGTGCATATTCCAGCAATGTATAATATCTTATCTCTCAACAGGGTAGATGTCTTTTTATCGTAATCTTCCTTCTGTCAGGTTATTTGTCACATACCGTGACTTCATTCTTTCTTCCCGATTCATTCCTATATCATCTCTTGTATTTAAGTGAATTGTACTTTGTTTATGTCGCTATTTATGTAAATATGTAAACTATAGTATTGAAATTATCATTTAGACTTTCACGGCCCGTGTAACTATTCATGAAGCATATTTTGGGCTTATGCCATGTAATGAATTATAAACACACTCTACGCGTTTCAAAAGGAACCTTGCCTCTCTTCACCACGAGACAACGGAGAAAAGAAACGACGCATAAAAGGTTGCTAGGAGAAAGCAACAAGGAACTTAAAATGGTGTCCAAGGTGTAAAAAGGACGCCATTTTAGCCCCATACTACAGACAAGGAACGGCAACAACAAAGCATCATTCTCTAATGGTTCTGATAATAGGTAGCCATGATTCACTGAGGTTGAAGTCTGTATCGCGGCTGAAATTTTCTGGGTGTTTTCGTATTTCAGTAGCCTCCCTGATAATTCTTGGGCGATATTGCTTTATACGGTCAAGAACATCCACTTCTTGGAACAAGACATCATGACCAGGTGTTAAGGCATGATCAGCAACAGCTGATTTATCAGGTTGGTTGAGTCTGATACACCTGGTATGTTCTTTGATGCGAGTACATACCGTTCTCGAAGTCTGCCCAGTATAAACCTTGCCACAAGTACAGGGAACTCTGTAGATACCACGTTGTTGAAATTTAGGCAAACTATCCTTAGTTGGTCGCAGGAGTTGCCTAATCTTAATTGATGCTCCAAAAAACAGTTCGTACATGGTACCTACGTAAGATTTTAGCAATTCGATCCGTCGTGTTATGTATGTAAGGTAGGTAAGCACTTCCTTTTACATCTTTTTCCTTAACGGACGTCCGATTATGCGTCGATTTCAGAACCTTTGAGATCAAAGCTCTGCTGTGACCGTTGCCCTCAGAGGTGGTTCTCAAGGTGTTACATTCAGAGGCCCTGTTAATCAGAGTTGTGAGGATACCATGTATCTGGGCAGGGTGATAGTGAGAATCTGAGTGGAGATATCTATTGGTGTGTTTAGGCTTACGATAAACGTGGTGTCCTAAAGATCAATCCTCTTTCTTGGTGACGAGAACATCTAAAAGTGGTATTTTGCCGTCAGATTCCACAATTAATTACACGGCATAAGCCCAAAATATGCTTCATGAATAGTTCTAGTACTGAAAGTTTATATTGTGTACATTTGTGTCCTTTGTAAATGTTTGTACTTTTCCATTTTTAGATGAATAACAATTGTACAAATATTACTGATCTTTATAATTCGGATCTATGCTGTTTCTAATCCTATATAAATTAATAGCTCAATGGTTAGTCATATCTCAAAATAATGCCATTGAAATTACGGGAGGTGATAAGTTCAGTGACTTAGCTGCTGGCTTCCCACCTGAGAGACTGAAGTTCGGATGCTGGCTTGAGATTTTTATCTCAAAAATCACATGGTGTCCAGAAGGGCATCCGTCCTTAGACCCCAAGTCGAAAATAAATTAAAGCTGGGTGGTTCCAGCGAACAGAGATATACTTGCGATAAGCCGAAGAAAAAAAGTGTAATATGCATTTCCTTTGTAACACTAACAAGAGAACCCGCGCTGCTCCGTCGTTATAAATAGGTCAGATAACTCGTCTTGCTATATCTGTCATAGTCATATTGTTTCTCCTGCCCTTTTCAATGGTTCTATGAACATTTATTAAGATCGTTATGGTATTCTTCAGTTCCTAGAGAGAATTCATCCAGTCAGATGTCATCATGCCGTCTGTTTGGTAAAAATCTATCCATATATTCGATTTCTTATCCTGCAGTTCTTGATGTAAAGCTTAGTATTGTGTCGTAGAAGGCAATTGTATTTTAATCGCAGTTCTTCTACATAGAGCAGTCGTCTTGTAAGCTCGTAGATTACTCTCGAAGGAGTGTTTTTGCCAAGCAAAAAACATTTCTTTTAGATTCATGGCCTTTCTAGCGTAGCTGGGTTATCCTTCTATCAGTGTTCCCAAATAATATCAAAGGCATTTGTCATGATGGAGTCTGTTTGTACGTGGATTTTTTCTCTTAGCATCATGTAAATTATTAAGAATGCTCATCCAGCTGTTGAATATATTTGGAAGATGGGAAAGGATAGAGAATCAAAGAGTACCTAGCAGGGAAGAGTATTCCTCCGTGATCAGAGGAAGTGTGTATACTCTCTGGCTTGACAGGTAGTAATCAAACATGGCTGCATGCAGTGACATTATAAAGGATGAAAATGACATAAATCGGCATATTAATGATTTAATAATTACTCAAAGTCGGCTGAACTTAGAGACCTATCAGTATCTCATGATTAGACCTGGGATTTTAGGCTCTATATAATGTTATTTTAGGAACCTAGAATAGGCTTTTAAAGGAGAAAATAGGCACTTGAAATATGCTTTAAAATGTGTAAAAAGACAGAAAATAGACTTTAAAATATTACAATATACACTTAAATTGTAACGTTAGTTTTCTCTTACTTTAAGAAGCTTGGTATACCTATTCTTAACAGAAATAACAGCAACATTAAGATAGAATTAAAAAGAAATTTGCCGAAAACTCTTATGGAATATATTAAAAAGTATAATAAGTACTGAACTAAAACCTTAATAATATAATCACTGAATACAATTACAGCACTGTAGGCATCCCATAATTGTGTAAACGCGAATGGAGTATGTGTTTATTTATTTCATTCGCAGTTCACTTCAGAGTACATAAACACAATCTTCTCCAAATTTTCCACAGTCAGGTTGTGTCTTTTGTCTGTTAAAATCATTTTGACCGGGCAAGTTGGCCGTGCGCGTAGAGGCGCGCGGCTGTTAGCTTGCATCCGGGAGATAGTAGGTTCGAATCCCACTATCGGCAGCCCTGAAAATGGTTTTCCGTGGTTTCCCATTTTCACATCAGGCAAATGCTGGGGCTGTACCTTAATTAAGGCCACGGCCGCTTCCTTCCAACTCCTAGGCCTTTCCTATCCCATCGTCGCCATAAGACCTATCTATATCGGCGCGACGTAAAGCCCCTAGCAAAAAAAAAAAAATCATTTTGAAAGTAAAGAGCACTCCTCACTCACAGATATCAAAGGAGCATAGGAAAATTTACCTATATTTTTAATTTCAATTCCACTAGGTAAGTCTACTTTCTCGCTATCCATTACCAGATTTAACCTTTGAGCACTGAATAACCTGGATCATTCTGAAATACACTAGCCCACTTCCATATTTTATTCCCTACCTATTGAACACTGAACTTATAAACACGTAAGTTATTTTAAACGTATGATTTTCAGTATTTTAATAAAAAAATTTGCTTTCATTACAGGCATTTTAGTCATTAAATAGTAAAATAGGTTCTGAAGGTCCAAATTTTAGGGCACTATAAAACTCTGTAGACCTAAAGGATTTATCATGAAACGTCAACATATTTTTAAAAATTCTTGTTATTTTTAAGGAACAAAACAGGCATTTGCCTTAAAATATCAAATATAATCATGGTTCACCGGTAGGTAATTCCAGAGAGAATAATAAAAAAGAAGCAAATCGGTCAAGTAGAACACACGGACAGATTTTTCAAAGCTGTTTTTAGTAAATTTTAATATATAGATAGTTCTTCACGAAATACTAACCATTGAACGACAGGCATATTAGCTAGTAATCTATATAACTTAACGTTCAGGTTTGAGACAATGTTTCTATAATGACTTCCTCACAATTTTAATACAATTCGAAATTTCATGAAGTGAATTACGTTATTGGTCGTAAAGTTTTTATTATTCATCTTTCTAAAGAATAGTGCGTATTACGTTGATGGCTCACGATGCAAATACTCACAGGATTTCACTAGCAGAGAAATTCAAATTATGCGCTAAAGACTATGTGAGATTTTTCCAGTCCCTCAGCTGTCGCGGAGACTAGCTAAACACTGGAGGCGGGGTGTAGAGCGTCTCATCGCGTCACGTCTCCGACGCTCCCAAGACGATGACGACACACCGCAGTAAAGCTTCACAGCTTTTTGTCTTCATAGGAATTGGATTTGCTCTCCAGGGAACGAAGCTACTGGTGACAGCGTTAATTTAGTGCCCGGCTTGCCGAAAGCCACACATCTACTGGGGAGCTCTTCTTTCTCTTTTCCTTGGTTATTCAACCCGTCAGCCCACTGCATCCACTATAAATATTCTGTGATTCAGAACTGTCTTGACCTTGCCTATTGGATTCTGGACGTCAAAAGAATCTGTTGTGATTCATTGCCTGTAACTTCTGTTAACGTAGTCATTCTCTTGTATCTATTTTATACCGTTACGGCCGTTTATGTTGTTCGTCTGAGACGAGTGGAATCAGCGAAAAAGAAACAGACCCTAATTCCAGTAAATCAAATTTTACGTAAGGGAGAAACACTGTTCTCATATTTAAATGGTCTGAAATATTGTGAATTTATGTATTCATATTGTGTAAAGATTCTTTCTTTATCAGTCAGATGTAATCAAACCTATTATCAACCAATTATATTGCTACAAATTTGATTGTTGATGGCATCAGGATCTTCGAGGCGTTAAAGGAGTGCTCGGTTCACCCGGGAGGACGTGGGATCGATTCCTCGTCAGGAAGTCGAAAGTTTATGAAACGAGTTTACCACTTCCGGAGGTGCATATGGTCTTCAGGTTTACTCAGTCTACACCAGAAAGGAGCACCAGGTTAATTCCTGGGGGCAAAGGCGGCCGGACGTACAGCTAACCAGTTTACCCCATAAAGTGTCGGAGTTACGGATAGTTACCTTCCATCCCTCCAGGGGGCTTCATGGCCTGTACGAATTTGACTTTGCTTTTCTTTGCTATTTAAAAAATAACAATATATACGGGATATATAAAAATATTCTAATTTCCGATGAAATGAACTGTATTGATGTTTGAAAATTCTTCGCTTTCATTTTTTTAAATAGTAGTGAGTTACAATTCTCTTCATTGGTAAATGATGGAGTTTTGCTTGGTTTCTGGATGTCAAATGGGTCCATATTTTTACTCACTTGAATTTTATTTTTATTCTGAGTTTGAAATCACTTTAGTAGTATAATTGGACAGTTCTGCGGCACCTCCGCCACCGCACGCCTCCGCCCGCCTCCTCCTCCGCCGCCGCCTCCGCCTCCGCCGCCGCCGCCCGCGGGAAATTTGAATTTTGGCGGGAAATTTGAAATTTGGCGCGAGATTTGAATTTGTAAACAAAGCCACGTGCTTTTTGACAGCTGTCATCGACAACAACGCATCGCTAACCTCACCGCTGCCATCTTGACGGGCCTAAACCTCACTAGTGCCAACTTAACCTAACTAGCATGAGGTAAACAAAGCCACGTGTCTTATGACAGCCACGTGATTTTTGACAGACAACAACGCATCGCTAACCTCAGTACAGCCATCTTGACGGGCCTAAACCTTAGTGGTATCAACTTAACCTAACTAGCATGAGGTAAACAAAGCCACGTGCTTTTTGACAGCCACGTGCTTTTCAACAGATTTGTAAACAAAGCCACGTGCTTTTTGACAGCTGTCATCGACAACAACGCATCGCTAACCTCAGTACTGCCATCTTGACGGGCCTAAACCTTAGTGGTACCAACTTAACCTAACTAGCATGAGGTAAACAAAGCCACGTGCTTTTTGACAGCCACGTGCTTTTTTGACAGCTGTCATCCGCCATCTTTAAACCACAGTGCACTGTGCTGCCCTCTTGCGTCACCTGTCATCGGCAGTGCTGCCATCTTGATGGGTCTAAACCTTAGTGCTACCAACTTAACCTCACTAGCTCGAGATAAACAAATCTTTTAAGCATAGCTAACCCTAATACTGCTCTTAACGACGTCGAGCTAAGGATTGATTACGTGACCGTGACGTCACGGCTACGTGCTCTTGTTTGGTAAACATAGCCACGTGCTTTTTTGACAGCTGTCTTCTTGACGAACCCTAACCTCACTTTGAAGGACAATAGAGCGTCGCTAACCTCACTGCTGCCATCTTTACGGCGGTAAACCTCAAGGCTGCCACCTTACGCATGTTAGAGCGCGGAATTTAAAATCCAACAACAGAACATTGCTAACCTCACTCTTGCCATCTTGAAAAGTTCAGTGTTCCAAACACTAGTTAAAAAAAACGAAACTCGTCGCACCTCGGGGATTTTATTACGTAAGACGTAACCCCTAGGTTCCATTCCTTGTTATGAACATGAAACCATTTACAAATAAAGATTAATTTTCTACGCTTAACAAAGTACAAGCGTTCTTGCTGATAGCGATCGATGAGGTTGTTGCTCCTTTAGCCCTTTAGCCCATTAGCCCTTTTGCCCATTAGCCCATTAGCCCTTTAGCCCATTAGCCCTTTTGCCCATTAGCCCTTCAGCCAATTAGCCCTACAAGGAATGTGCTGTAAGGAGGAGGAAGAGTCCTTTCATCCTTTTTGCCCCTTCTGATAAGATGTAACCCCTGGGTTCCATACCCTATCACGATTTTTTTTTCAGCCATGTTTATGCGATAACTTGTTCGACTGATTTTCACACACAAGACGAATGATGGAAGGTAAATAATTTGAAGTTATACTTTGGCTATATCGTTTACCGAGCGAGTTAGCTGCGCAGTATGGGTACAGTGTGTTTTTGATTTTTACACTATGCAAATCATTGAAGTTGTAGTTTTGCAATATTGCTTACTGAGCGAGTTAGCTACGCGATATGTGCACAGTGTGTTTCCATAGTTTTTGATTTTACACTAAGCAAATCATCAAAATTGTACTTTTGCTCTGAACACATCAAACAATGTTCTGATCATATGTTGAGGTTAACAACATCGATTACAGTGTTCGATTCTAGTCTTGTTATGTTTCATTCTGATCTTCTTAGAACAAGGGTACCCCCTAACATGTTCTAAACACATGTTTTATTGAGTACAGTGTTCGATTCTAGTCTTGATCACTTATTTTGTGTTCTGAACACATCGATCAATGTTCTGATCACATGTTGTATCGAGTACAGTGTTCGATTCTAGTCATGATCACTTATTTTGTGTTCTGAACACATCAATCAATGTTCTGATCACATGTTGAAGTTAACAACATCGATTACAGTGTTCTATTCTAGTCTTGTTATGTTTCAATCTGATCTTCTTAGAACAAGGGTATCCCATGACATATTCTAAACACATGATGTATTGAGTACAGTGTTCGATTCTAGTCTTGATCACTTATTTTGTTTTCTGAACGCATCAATCAATGTTCTGATCACATGTCGTATCGAGTACAGCGTTTGATTCTACTCTTCTTATGTTTCGAAAGTCTAAACATGTACAATAATGTTATCGCTGCACACGCTTGCCTTCGCGATGCAGGTTTAAACTTGTTCGATATAAAGCTATGCCTTGACATAAGAGGCGGAGGAGGAGGTAGAGAAGGAGGAGGAGGAGGAGGAGGATGAGGCCTTAACAGCCTATGTATAGTCGCCATTGTTTAAAGATGATAGCTGTCAAAAGAATTTTTCAAATTATCCACCACCACATTTCAGCTAAAGAGGGCAGCAGGGTGCTCTGTTGATTAAGCACATAGAATTTCAAATTGCCCTCCACCGCATGCATAACAGCAGCTGTTATCTTGCGCAGTAGCCTCTAAGCTAGCTTTCTTCATCAGAGTAGCCGCCATCTTGTGCGAGCACCCCTAGGCTCTCTCATAAGGAGCTATGTATAGTCACCATTTTGTGTCCGCCATCTTGCGTAAGCATCCCTAGGACGTCTCAAGCCATCTTGTGTCTCATAAGAGCAGCCACCATCTTGTAGAAATAGATAGCTGCCAATGCCAAAGGGCTTAAGTAGGAATCGAACCGTTGATCTCATCATTAGACTATGTTTTTTCTTGTTCCTGATACTACGAACCTACGTATTAGGCGGAAAAATTTTGTCCGTTTTCGAGATATTTAACATTTTGCATTTAAGCCTCCAAATTTAATGAATCGAACCAGCACGGTACGTTATACTCTCTACCATAGCTAGACCTGATCATGTTACGAAGACTCGCTTCAATACAAGCTAAAACAGAGCAAATGCCAAAGGGCCTAAGTAGGAACCGAACCGTTGATCCCATCATTAGACTATGTTTTACTTGTTCCTCATACTGCGAACCTAGGTATTAGGCAGAAAAAGTTTGTCCGTTTTGCTCTACGGTGCACCGTTTTCGATATATTTAACATTTTGCATTTAAGCCCTAAATTTAATGAATCGAACTAGCACGACACGTTAGCCTCTAAGCTAAGAGTAGCAACCATCTTGCGCAAGCACCCTTAAAGCGTCTCATAAGGAGTTGTGTATAGCCGCCATCTTGTGTCCGCCATCTTGCGCAAGCATCCTTAGGGCGTCTCAAGCCATCTTGTACAAGGACCCTTAAGCCGCCTCATAAGAGCAACCGCCATCTTGCGCAAGCATCCCTAGGGCATCTCATAAGGAGCCATGTATAACTGCCATCTTGCGCAAGCATCCCAAGGGCGTCTCATAAGAACCTGTGTATAGCAGCCATCTTGCGTAAGCACACTTAAGGAGTTATGTATAGCCGCCATCTTATGCAATTAGCGCCGAGAGATGGCTGCTGTAGAATTTTTCTTTTTAAATAATCCACCACCACATTTCAAAGGTATCTAGCTAAAGATGGCAGCACTGCGGATGACAGGTGACGAATTTACATCTACTACGATAAAGAGGGCAGCACGGTGCTCTCTGGATTAAAGATGGTAGATGACAGCTGCACGTGGCTATCTTTACCAAGCAAGAGCACGTGGAATTTGCCGCCACCACATTTCAAACTAAAGAGGGCAGCACTATGCTCTGTTGATTAAAGATGGCGGATGGTAGCTGTCAAAAAAGCACGTGAGTTTGTTTACTAAACAAGAGCACGCGGAATTTGCCGCCACCACATTTCAACTAAAGATGGCAGCACGGTGCACTCTTGATTATAGATGGCGGCTGACAGCTAACAGAACTTTTCAAATTGCCCGCTACTACATGCTTAAGGTAGTAGCCGTAAAGAGGGCAGCACGGTGTTCTGTGGATTAAAGATGGCGGATGACAGGTGATGAAATTGCCCGCATGATAGCAGCACGGTGCTCTGTTGATTAAAGATGGCGGATGACAGCTGTCAAAAAAAAGCACATGGCTTTGTTTCCAAACAAGAGCACGTGGAATTTACCGCCACCACATTTCAAACTAAAGAGGGCAGCACTGTGCTCTATAGATTAAAGATGGCAGATGACAGCTGTCAAAAAAGCACGTGAGTTTGTTTTCAAACAAGAGCACGTGGAATTTGCCGCCACCACATAGAGGGCAGCACTGTTCTCTCTGGATTAAAGATGGCTGCTTGTCGAAAAGCATTTTTCAAATTATCCGCCACCACATTTCAAAGGTAAGTAGCTAAAGAGGGCAGCACTGTGCTCTATAGATTAAAGATGGCGGATGACAGCTATCAAAAAGCACGTGGCTGTCAAAAAGCACGTGGATTTGTTTATCTCGAGCTAGTGAGGTTAAGTTGGTAGCACTAAGGTTTAGACCCGTCAAGATGGCAGCACTGCCGATGACAGGTGACGCAAGAGGGCAGCACAGTGCACTGTGGTTTAAAGATGGCGGATGACAGCTGTCAAAAAAGCACGTGGCTGTCAAAAAGCACGTGGCTTTGTTTACCTCATGCTAGTTAGGTTAAGTTGGTACCACTAAGGTTTAGGCCCGTCAAGATGGCAGTACTGAGGTTAGCGATGCGTTGTTGTCGATGACAGCTGTCAAAAAGCACGTGGCTTTGTTTACAAATCTGTTGAAAAGCACGTGGCTGTCAAAAAGCACGTGGCTTTGTTTACCTCATGCTAGTTAGGTTAAGTTGGTACCACTAAGGTTTAGGCCCGTCAAGATGGCTGTACTGAGGTTAGCGATGCGTTGTTGTCTGTCAAAAAGCACGTGGCTGTCATAAAACACGTGGCTTAGTTTACCTCATGCTAGTTAGGTTAAGTTGGCACTAGTGAGGTTTAGGCCCGTCAAGATGGCAGCAGTGAGGTTAGCGATGCGTTGTTGTCGATGACAGCTGTCGAAAAGCACGTGGCTTTGTTTACAAATTCAAATCTCCCGCCAAAATTCAAATTTCCCGCGGGCGGCGGCGGCGGAGGCGGAGGCGGCGGCGGAGGAGGAGGCGGGCGGAGGCGTGCGGCGGCGGAGGTGCCGCAGAACTGTCCAATTATACTACTCACTTTAATTTCTGGTACGAGGAAAATTTCATATGGATCGTTATTAACATTTTTACTGTTTAGGTTTGTCTTGAGTATTTTGGAATTTTTTTTTGTAAAGTAAACTCGTGTCCCCACCCCGAGGTGGTGCAGCTCTTTTTAGGCACACCCAAATTGGAGATGAGCTGCATGTACCACTTCAACCACATACCAGCCCTCCTGCCATTCTTAAATTTCTGGCAATACCGGGAATCGAACCCGGGCCTCCGAGGACGGCAGCTAATAACACTAACCGTTACGCTACAGCGGTGGACGAAATTTTTTGTGATAGTCATATATACTGTTCTGTTCCATCTCCTTATTATCGACCGATTTGCAATATAAAACTACAGCCTCGGCGTTTTCTCATCTCCTTGATTGAGCTTATATTTTCAATTTTGACGAAGTTACAGTCATTTGGTAAGAATGATTGTCATCCCATTGAAAAATGTTGCTCGATAAAATCAAAATATTCGAATCTCACAATCAGTTGGTATGAGAAAATAGCTGCCACCTAACAGGAAATTATGGATGTAAAACGAAAACACTCTCATCTCGTGGAGTAAGTGAGATTTTGAGTTTGACGAGTTTTAAGATTGCATCCTGAATTCAAACAAATTAAGAAATCATTTTTTTGCTAGTTGTTTTACGTCGCACCGAAACAGATAGGTCTTTCGGCGACGATGGAACAGGAAAGGGCTAGGAGTTGGAAGGAAGCGGCCGTGTCCTTAATTAAGGTACAGCCCCAGCATTTGCCTGGTGTGAAAATGGGAAACCACAGAAAACCTTTTTCAGGGCTGCCGACAATGGGGTTCGAACCTACTATCTCCCGAATACTGGATACTGGCCGCACTTATGCGACTGCAGCTATCGAGCTCGGTTAAGAAATCATAGTATTTGCTTTCACCTGTGTGGTGAAAACGAAGATCTGCATCCAACTCGTAACTATCTTTGTCGAAAGCTAGAATTAATGAGTATTCGATCTTCCTGTCTCGATTTAAAAAATGAAACTCTATACTTTTTGAAATTTTCATTCAACAGAATAATTTTTTCTTCACTTCTTAAGAAACTAGTTTTACCCCCCTGTTTTTATTTTCACTAAAAGTGAAAATTTGGTGGCCCTATTTTAATATCCGCATTTTCAGATCAACCGGGAGAAGAGTATAAGTAAATTGGTGATTTGTAATATAATGTTTCGTTGTGTGTTTATAATTAATTACCTTGATTAAGTTTCTACAACTTGGCATTTCCTGTGTAAGACGCAGCGTATCTATAGCACAAGAATGACTGATCAGCGAATATTCAAATCTTAACATTGCTTTAAAACACTCAAAACAAACTATTGTATCAAAATCTCAGGATGGATAAATTATAAGATACTAACAGTGTGTAGGGACCGATTCCTTGCATGAATGGTCAATGTACTGGTCATTGGTAAATAAGTTCTTTGTTGCTAGTTGCTTTACGTCGCACCGACACAGATAGGTCTTATAGCGACGATGGGACAGGGAAGGGCTAGAAGCGGGAAGGAAGCGGCCGTGGCCTTAATTAAGGTACAGCCCCAGCATTTGCCTGGTGTTAACATGGGAAACCACGGAAAACCATCTTCAGGACTGCCGACAGTGGGGTTCGAACCCACTATCTCCCTAATACTGGATACTGGCCGCAATTAAGCTACTGCAGCTATCAAGCTCCGTGAATTATTATTATTATTATTATTATTATTATTATTATTATTATTATTATTATTATTATTATTATTATTATTATTACTATTATTATTATTGATTATCCAAAGCAGTTTGGAACCCTATTTTACATAGTATACTAGAGTTGTATGTAAAATGCATTTTCAGTTTTACAATGAAAAAGAATTCATGTATCTAATCGACGGAAAATGAAGTGGATGAAGTTAATAAAATATTTGTAACAGCACGGCTTCTTAAACAAATGATACAGGGGTTTTGATAATGCAATGTTGCAATAATTCAAATGAGAGTTCAAGTCATGCCTTCTTCTTTCAAATGCAGCACATTCAAACAGTAGGTGATGCACCGTTTGTGAGGATCCTCAAACACACACGTAGCGTAGCTAGGTGACTTTTTGTCATAAGAAACTTCCAAATTAGATGTAGCCGCTGCTTTTGCTAGTAGATCAGCTTTCTCGTTTCCTGATATTCCACAATGACCGTGAATCCAGTCAAAACAGATGTGCAGACTTTGTTGAGCTGTGGTTCTAATAGCTACAGCTACTGGATTCAGATTATATTTATTATTTATCGCATTCAGCGCAGCTTGCGAATCACTTAATAACCGAGATTTCTTATTGTTAGATTTGCACCATTAGATCGCAGACTTGATCGCCCACAGTTCAGCCTGGAAAATAGAGCATGTGGAAGAGAGTTTGCACTGGGATGAGAACACCTGAGAATCGTTTTCAAGAACAACAAATGCACATCCAACTCTGTCCTGTTCATCTGTGCTTGGTATGCGAGATCCATCTGTGTAAATAAAGCTCCGTGAATAGACAGATATATAGATTTATCATCAACAGGTTATTCACTCAAATACAGACGATTCAATAGAACAATATACACAACAAATACACCTTAAATAAATAAAACTGATTTCATAAAATAAACACCAAGTTTAAACTAAACCTATAGACGTTTATATATACATATTTACAACTTAAATAAATAAAAAAATCTCTTTCAATAATTGCCCTGAGTACACCAAATCTAGAGACATTTACATACATATATTTATATATTTTACAGAGAGTGCCCTACGTTCTTGAGCTCGTTAGGGTGTGAATGTAAACGGTCTACTGATTCATCCACCTCATTCAGATATTAGCGCCCTCACCAGCCGTGAGTTTGCCGGAGCCACAGTTCTCACTTTAGGCAGATGGAAAATATACCTTTGCCTAGTATTTCGGCGAGGAACATGTAAGGGAATCAACTGCAGTGATGTTGAGCAATCCACTCTGTTCGTCAGGCACTTATAAAGAAAGAGGCCTTTGGCACATCTGCGGCGTGAGTGCAATGTCCTCTTACTCATAGCCTCAGAAAAGAGACTCGTAATCGGAGAAAGAGGCAGAAATACCCAAATCTTCGTAGCTGATCCATTTCATCGTTACTCACACACATGACGTCAGTCATCTCTTCATCCGATCAAGAAAGCCAAGCTATACGTCTAGGACAGTCATCACGTTGAACAGTTGACACTTGATTATCTGCGGATCATCTGGCTATGCAACAGTCGTATTGGCAGTCCGTGGGCTTCAACGGACAGAATGAGTTTCAGAGGACTCTGGGTATACAATACCTATTTTTAATAGAAAATCGCCTTCATCTATGCATAATACTGTATATTATCATGGAGTCGACAGTAGAATCAAAGCATGCAGGAAACTGCCACTCTTTACTTATTAAAGCTCAAACTTCACACATAACCAGGGATATAACCTAAAACGACTCTGACTGTAACTAGGAATATATTTTAGGTCAAATTTGGCCGGCTCTCTGGTTGAATGGTGTTCGTTTAGGAGTGATCCAGATTTAATTCCCGGCTGGCTAGGGGATTTCAGCCACGTGTGAAATATTCCTCCAACTCGGGGACTGAGTTTTTATCATCGTCTTAATAAAAATTTACAAACAACACACCACGTTCCCAATCACCACTTGAAGTAACTAATACATCCCTCCACACAGGGTTTATCTCAGCAAAGGCATAAGGGCATAAAACTGGAATTAATTCACGTTAATGCTGACCCCAGATATCTCAGAAAAGACTAAGAACAATAAGATTATATCGAATTTGAGGCTGTCTTCTTAATTTTTTACGATAATAACTAAAAATATCACTTCCTTTCTGTTTGGGTCATTAGTCGATAGTCTGCATTTGATGTCCATGGATTGGTTTTAGGCAGCTCTCCATGTCACCCTATCCTGTACTATACCTTTTATTTTTACGTAATTGCCACATCCTACATCTGTTCCGATCTGCTTGTCATATTCATGCATTGGTCTACCTCTACCTTCCTTACCACTTACCCTTCCCTCAAAAACTAACTGAAGATGTCCAGAGTGTCTTGAAATGTGTTGTATCACTCTATCTCTTCTTTGTCTGATCAAAGTTTGCCAAATCGTTCTTTTCTCACCAGTTCGATTTAGTAATACTTCATTCGTTTTGCGATGTGCCCACCTCACTCTGAGCATTCTTCTGTAACATCACATTTCAAAAGCTTCTATTATCATTCTTTGTAAGCTAGTTATCGTCCACGTCTCACTTCCATACAATGCAGCACTCCAGAATAAAGTCTCAAAAAACGTCTTTCTAATTCCTATACCAATGCTCGAAGTAAGCACATTTTTCTTGAGAAGAACCTTCCTTGCTTGTGCTGGTCTGCATTTTATCTCCTCTTTACTTCTGGTGTCATTAGTTACTCTACTTCTCAAGTAACAATATTCGTCTACTTTGCTCTAATATTTCCTACATCAACTTGCATTGTTCGACTGGACTCCATTACTTTTGTTTCGGATTTGGTTATTTTCACCTTGTACTCCTTCTTCAAGACTGTGCCAGTACTACTCAGCGATTTCTCCAGATCTTCTCCATATTAATATAAAATAACAATAGCATCGGCAATGCTCAGAGTTTTTATTTCCTCTCCTTGTGATTCATTTTCGAAAATTCACTTTGATTTCCTTTATCACCTGTTATATATTATAAACATTGTTAAAGGGGATAGGAAAACTGCAGCCTTACCTCACTCCTTTATGGATTGCTACTTCTTTTACATAACCTTTGATTCTTGTCACGGCAGAATATTTCGTACGGATAATTTTTCTTATCCTTCATACCTTCATAATATCTTGGTTCAATCAACATTATCGAATGTCTTTTCTTAGATGTACGAATACCCTATGCATAGGCTTGTATTTCCTAACTCGTATCTATAAGATCTGGTATCATGTGGCTTATTAGTTATTTATTACAGGTTAATTTATGTCTAAACGAGACTCGCAATGTCTTCGACACATTTGTGTTACTTGTGAATAGGTGCCCGTCCCTATTTGATTTGTCACACTGGACTTTTTACAGCATAAATGGTACCCAAACAGCATTCATTCGCTAGTTACTTGAATCCTATTGGTGACATTTGTACAGCTTCAGACACATCCAAAATTATCTGTAAGATAATGTAAGGAGTCAGTACCAAGCCTATAGAATTTGACTCGCTAAAATTCCGCAAGCATATCCGTAATTTCACAAAATCTGTACTTTGATTTTTATTGTTTCAGCAGAGTAACGTTAAATGTTGCAGCTATGCCTTTGAGAGCAGTTCGCATGACTGATCGCTTTGAGTGGCTTCACTAGAATGGAGCGGGCTTGAAATTCAAGAGACGCTTAAACAAACCAGAACAATATCTCGACTTAGCTAATGAATGGAAAACTTATTCCCTAGTTTTATATTGTGCTAAGAGAACTTGTAAAATATGAAATATCTCTTAGTGAGCAGTTAACGTTTTCCAGTCAAAGGAGACGGATTTCTTTGTTCGATTTACTCTAAAAATTTCCATTGACAGGTCCAGGGAAACAACAGGAAGTTCTGGTATTACTTTCTTACCTATATACCTTTATGCCTTGCAAATGAAATGAAATCAAATTAAATCAACATTTATTTTATCTGTGGAATATTAATAGAAGATAAAATAAATATTCTGTTCATTTCAACTATACATTGGGACTGTATAATAAGAGGTCTCTTTGGATGAATGGTCAGTTCAGAGGGTTCCGGGTTAGATTCTCAGGATTTTATTTGTCTGGTTAATTGCTCTAGATCGGTGACTGAATGTGTATGCGCGTCTTAATACACACCTCTTCCCTTACACACAGCACACTCCTCCACAGAAGTTGGCTTGTGGAGGAGTATTTGGTCTGAAACCTGGGTCATATCCAAATATCCTCCTCCTCCTCCTCCTCCTCATCATCATCATCATCACGTTCTTCTTCCTATTATTATTATTATCATTATTATTATTATTATTATTATTATGGAGTTTTCCCGATTTATAGAGGTCAGCACTTTATGTGAACTTGGACTAGTTTTACGGCTAGATCAAATCAACATTTATTTTATCTGTAGGATATTAATAGATGATAAAATAAATATTCTATTCAAGTATACATTGGGACTGTACAATAATAGGGCTCCTTGGATAAATGGTCAACCATATACGGAGGGATGTATTGAATCCTTTTGGTAGTTGGACAGTGTAGTGTAGTGTAGTCCTCAAAACGTAGGAATTAACCGTGCGTAATTAGAATACTTTATCCGTAGGGTGATCAAACCCCGGTCCTTCTGAACCCAAGATCATTACCGTTGATCGCTGAGATACGGAAATGGGCTAAGCCATAACCCCATGGGCAAATGAATCGTACCCAAGTTCCTATTAAGGGTCGGTAAAATTATAAAAGAATAATCTGGAATTTGTAATTATATTTTTTAAATTACTAATGGGTATATTATAACGTAAATATACTGGACGTATACCTGTAGTATAATGTGCCGAGCTTGTACAAGATTATTACGATTGGTGAGAGTAAATAATAATGTTGTTCTAGGTGTATATTTTGGTATATAGGCTACACAATTTTTAAACTGTTTCCTCCGATATCATTAATTTCGTTTGTACTGTCCTCTTGGTCCACGTAGTCCTCTTCCACTCTATCCAATATGCTTGAGATGATTTGGTGCCGTCCGTGTGATTGATCTTTGAGAGCCTAGGTACGTTTCATCGTTCAGATGTTAGTTATTTGCCTTGTCCGGCTCCTTGACTGAATGACCAGCATTCAGGTCTTCGTTTCGGAAAGCCCCAGGTTCCAGTCACGGCCGGTCGAGGATTTGAACCGCGTATGGTTAATTTTTCTGGCCTAAGGACTGGGTCTGTGTGTTCCTCTTAACAAAATTCTCTTCATATACACACAATACTCAAACTACCAACGACGACAGATCCATGCAATAGCAAATCTTGCCCATTCCCCTACATAGGGTTGGCATAACAAAGGAAAATCGTAAAACTGGACCAAATCTGCAACAAGTTGAGACCCCAACGAATTAAGAAAAGAACCAGTAAGAAGAATAAGATGTTTTTTATTTTCTGTCAAATTTAGCTATCTGTGTAGTAGGCCCTACCTAGTACTATATTTTCTGTATCCCCTAACAAAGAAGGCAGCTTGCTATTCGATTTCATAAATGTTTTCTACTCCGGTGCATACTTCCATGATATACTACCACAGTCAGTATGTTCGTGGACAAGCGCCTGCACTGTGGGCAACACAACGGACATTTACGTATTACAGTGAGTTACTGTAGTTCGTTGACTGGCTCCTACAGTACAGACAACACAGCCTACACGAGCGTACTATAGTCAATTCGTTTGGCTGGCGCCTTCACTTCAAGGATGACCTAGTACATTTGACTTTCCTTTCCGTGGCTATTTCCCATCATGGTGACATGAGCGATTTAGGCTTCAACCTCAAATGTTTCACTAGCGGATTTGCCTAATTTTTTGGCAAAATTTGAAAAATTTCCTGAAACTACGACATTCTCAAGTTACGCCGCTCATATTCAACTACCTTTCACAATAGAGACGTCCGAATCCATGACTGAATGGTTAGCGTACTGGCGTTTGATCACAGGGGTATCGGGTTCGATTTCCGGCTGGGTCGGTAATTTTAACGATCATTGGTTAATTTCTCTGTTACAGGTAATGGATGTATGTGCCGTCTTCATCATCATTTCACCCTCATCGCGGCTCGCAGGTCGCCTACGAGCGTTAAATCGAAAGACCTGCATGTGGAGAGCCGAACTGTCCTCGGACACTCCGGGCACTAAACGCCATGCGCCATTTCATTTTTTCACAATAGAAACCAGATTTCTTCTTGCACAGTACGCACGCAACTGCCCCTTGTTTACGAATATATCTCATAAGAGGAATTAACCCTTTCTGTAAAATTATCGCAGTCTTCTTCTTCTTCTTCTTCTTCTTCTTCTTTTTCTTCACGTGTCATCTTGTACCGACGGTTTGTGATCATCATAGCTGTGTACAGTCTGGTTATTGCAGCACGGAAATGTTCTTCTGGTACCAGTATCTCTATTTATAATCCATGATGTTCTTCGTCACCCAAGTCCCCAGTGCCTTTCTATTTTCCTTTGCATCAACACTTGCGAAATCTTTTACTGTTCGATACCCATCACGTGTACAAAACATTAAAGTTTCTGACGTTTTATAGATACCAATACTTCAGTCACTTTCGGAGCCTGGGTCACCTTAGTACCGCATACTTGTTTCGTCCACGAAATGACTCACATACGTCGATAAACTCACATTTCAAGCATTTCCAGTTTATTGTTCAAGTCCATCCTTTTATTCGCTATATCAGTATTGGATACACATCGGGTTCTTGATTTTAACAAATATGCTTTTTACGTGCTCAGTCGTAATCTTAATGTTTTAGGTGCATCCCCACTTCTCATTCAAAAAATACCATAAGTATATCTACTGACGAACACGTTCTTTCAATCATTTCCAGTTTTGAGCAATGTCTCAACACCGTTTTCTTTATCGAAAACGGTAAACTTTTTTTTACCTCCATTCGTTATCCTCAGTTATTAAAAGCAATCTTGACTCTCTCTGTTAAGATTTGGAGGTCTTCTGAGTTATCAGCTAACAACACCGTGCTACAGTAAGTTCACGAGGTAGCGAGTGTATTTTATGCGCTTTAAATTAATGCAGACGTCTTCTGACGTACCTGGTGTCTCCTATGATCGCATATTGAAAAGCAGAGGGGATATCACACAGCCTTGTAACTCTTTCTCTGAAGACGCTAAACTGAAAATATGAAAGAAGCTTCAGTTTATTGTTATCTAATGCTAAAGTTTTGTCTCACTGGACTCTTTATGTATCTCAACAGCTGTTCTATGTCCAGTACAGAGAATTCACCTCGAAGGCTGGATTGATCCTCGAAAACTCCACCATCGGCTGTCATACATGGCCAAGGTATCACTGAGGAGGCATACTAGTTTTAGTAGTTTTGCTTTCCTTCCAAGGCCAAAACTTGCTATTACATTTCATTCTTCCAAGTCCACTAAAATATACACACCAATCGACCCAGTAAGTGATATTTGCATACCATGCATAACAGGGAGGGATGTTTTTCGGCGTAGGCCTAATGCCCATCTGTGGAGCACGATAGAAGTTATTTTGCTCATGTTGATTTTTGATTCTCCAAAAATCTCTTCATCTGGGCACTGAAAATTTTCCTCCTTTCTTCAGTCCATGATTTATTGGTCCTAGTATTCGTTTCATCAGCAAAATTATGGTTGTTGACTACTTTTTAAAACTGGAGATCATCTTGAATAATTTCCTGTGGGATGCCAATTTATTGAAGGTCTATTTTCTATTTAACTAAACCAGTTGTTCTTGACTTTCATTGAGAGAGCAAGGTTGAGAATCCTTTTGATGAGCCTGTCATTGTTCATTCTGAGAATGGGTCCATAGAACTTAATCGCCTTTTCCTGATGTTTTTGTACAAGTTGCATTACGTTCCACCTACACAGATAGGTCTTATGGTGACGATGGGACAGGGAATGGCTAAAAGTGGTAAGGAAGCGGTCGTGTCCTTATTTAAGGATTCCCCAGATTTAGCCTCGTGTGAAAATGGGAAACCACTGAGAAGTAACTTCAGGGCTACCGACAGTAGGGTTAAACCCATTATTTCTCGAATACTGGATACTGGCCGCACTTAAGCGACTGCAGCTATCGAGCTCGGTTTTCGTGATGGTGTCAGTGATCTTTTCAGAATGTTGATAAAACTCCCGAGATTTCCGTTTCATTCAGATTCCCTCCAAGTAGACTAGACCAAAGATTTCTCTCAATATTTTCCCGTCCTGTTTATCCATGTCTTTAATAAGTGATCTGCCTTCACTGATCAAGGTTTCCGAGGCGTATAGTGCTTCAAGTTTGATAACTGGTTTGTAATATCTTAAGTTTGCGTTCTTGGATATTGACTGTTTGTTATATCTGTTCCAGTAGAGTTTATACGCCTTCTATAATTTAGATATTCTCTCCTTATTTGCTTCACGATTCAAGCCTGATGGCTGGATTACTTCTCCTAGGTACCTGAACTTATTCACTTGATTAATTTCGCCGAATTTAGTATTTAGAGGTTCCCCATCTAGATAATAAGCGTATTCTTCCATATACTGAGTTCCTTCATACGATATTTGGAGCCTAGTCTTACTCGTAATTTCATGAAGTTTTTCAAGGGCCTGAACTGTTTCTTGTTTGTTGTTAGAAAGAATAGCTAGATCATCTGCCAATGCCAAACACTGCAGATGAATTTTATTTTTGAGTAGTCGACCAATAGTTGTTCCCTTTGTGTCATTTTCCCAATGTCCTGATAATTCTTTGAACCACAAGATTCTTCTTCTTCTTCTGCCGGGCTGAGTGGCTCAGACGGTTAAGGCGCTGGCCTTCTGACCCCAACTTGGCAGATTCGATCCTGGCTCAGTCCGGTGGTATTTGAAGGTGCACAAATACGTCAGCCTCGTGTCGGTAGATTTACTGGCACGTAAAAGAACTCCTGTGGGACTAAATTCCGGCACCTCGGCATCTCCGAAAACCGTAAAAGAATAGTTAGTGGGACGTAAAACAAATAACATTATTATTATTATTATTATCTTCTTCTTCTTATTATTATTATTCAACGATAAGACTAAGAAAGGTCAATGAACGTGACAAATTTGATA
The DNA here is from genome assembly GCF_040414725.1 of Anabrus simplex. Lineage (NCBI taxonomy): Eukaryota > Metazoa > Arthropoda > Insecta > Orthoptera > Tettigoniidae > Anabrus > Anabrus simplex. The sequence continues at coordinate 134,670,767 of NC_090272.1, forward strand.
TAGCCTATACAAGAAGACACAGTGCACTGTAAACACTAGGTCTCGCCAGCGAAGGCACACATGTCTCATATGGACTGAAAAGAACATAACTTATTATCAACTTACTTTTCAAGGTTGGGTCGAGTTGATGTTTTATATACCTTATGCACGTACTGCCGACGTTTCGAATAAAATAAACCCCATGACATTACGGTTCTTATTCTACAAAGTGAATGATGCTCAGCCTGAGGTCCTGCAGATTACGACTTGACACATTGTCAGTGCGACGAATCCTCTTGGTCTGCTTGGGGTCAGGTAGCTCCTTAATTGTAATCATGTAGGATGAGTAGATCTCGAACAAACCCTCAGGTCCACGTAAAATTCCTGACATTACTGAGAGTCGAACTCGAGTTCTCAGGGTGAGAGGCATGCCCGCTACCCTAGAGCGGCAGGGACATTTCGAATACGGTGGACACGTTCGAGTTGGGCCCACGGTCAAAACAATCCCTTGCGCATTACCGAAGGGTCGAGGTCTAGCTGCGCCCCTGTTCGGTGGGGTAGGTTTCTCCATTTGGTAATGCTGCTGCTGCTCGATTATCTATCAATGTCCTTCTTAATATTAACAAGTAACAAGATTACATTCTAATATCAAGTAAAGACAGTTATTGAAATTATTACCATAATAAGTCTTAATTAAAACGCTTTTTAACAGACATAAAGTAAGGTTCAAACAATTATGGTTAAATCATTACTTAATCTTTCTTTCCTTCTTAATCTGTTTATTCTTTAGGGTTGGAATTTTCCTCGGACTCAGCGTGGGATCCCACCTCTACCTCAAGGGCAGTGTCCTTGGGCGTAATACATTGGGTCGGCGGTACAACTGGGAAGAATGACCAGTAGTAAATCGCCCAGGAGGCCTCACCTGCTATGCTGAACAGGGTTCTTGTGAGGGGATGGTAAGATTGGAAGGGATAGACAAGGAAGAGGGAGGGAAGCGGCCGTGGTCTTAAGTTAGGTACCACCCCGGTATTTGTCTGGAGGAGAAGTGGAAAACCACGGAAAACCACTTCAAGGATGGCTGAGAAGGGAATCTACTCATTTGACCTCCCGAGACTGAGTGGACCCCGTTCCAGCCTTCGTACCACTTTTCAAATTTCGTGTCAGGAATTGAACCCGGGACTGCGGATGTGGCAGCTAATCACACTAACCACTACACCACAGAGGCGGACCATTACTTAATCACTAAACCTAACTTAACCTAACCTAGTTCTGAGTACGGACTCTACACAGCATTTTAAACTTATTGTATCTGTATATTTTAACTGATTTTCAAAACTTATTTTAACTGTTTTTCAAACGTTGTGACTACGGAGGGCAGTTCCATGGGGCCAATTCCATCCTAACTCCAAGCTGACCATGGGTCCAACTCAACATCCCCCGTCTTCTGTAGCAAGGCCAGTGAAGTAACCCAGGTAACCAGTCTCCGCAGGTGGTCAGTGTGTCTCGCCTTATACCGTCTATACACCCCCAGGCTTACGCGACGTCCAGGACATCGACCAGACGGACAGTTTCCATTATTGTTCTGTGACTTTGAGGATCCTGTGATTTCATGTTCTGATCTATGTACTTGAAATTGGTATGTGCAGGCCGCATCCCTCAGGGGTTACCGTCCTTCCTGCACGATGCATGTCAATAAACGAGGGCTCGGTCACAGTTACACCGTTCCCATACACCCGTAGAAAATCCATCAATTTTGATGAATGAGTAGGCTAATCACATTGAAAGACAATAAAATTTACCCCATTGCTTGAACTGTTGAGAATATTCCTCTTCAGCTTGTCGACAAGTGCTTTAGCATGTGGTGATTTTCCGCTTCACTCTCTGCAATTTAGCCTCATAACTCTTCAAAACTGTGGTGTGAATTGTATTTAAATCTGCAGCACACGAAAATACGCAGTTCAACTCTTTAATTGGAAACCAATCAATTACAGCTGTATACGAAGCAATCAAGCTGTGCGCTATACGGATGCTTATCGCAGACCAGCTGAGATCATGACATAACTGGGCGAGTTGTACGGGTCAGGCGAGTATTTCATTTTCCACTCGCCCAGACACGGCACAGGGTATAACCGTAAACTCGAACAAAGATCACACTGTATTAGTCACCGCCACATTTCTGATTGTGTAGACTTCCTCTAAATTCATCGAGCTGGGTTGTTTATTCATTGTATTAGGCTCTCGGATTTCTTTCTCGAGATTCCGGAGCACAACTAGCAAAAACGGATTATTTCAAACGAAGCTTCGTGGTTTGTGTTCTTGGTGAACTCATTGATGGATCCGGAAACATTCAGTTTCTCCAAAGATGACTTCAGGGTTCGCGGTAGCCTGAAGGTGGAGATACGATATAAGACGAGGCACAATGACCACTTTCGTAGCTGATTTTAGCTGCCTGGGCGGGTTCATTACCTTGGATCCAATAAAGGTACATCAGTCACCTTCATAAAGAATATTGTAACGTTTCGAAATTTTCGCAATCTTTGCATAAGGTTCATGAAATATTTAAACAGTCCAACGCCAACAACGAATTTAATAGTAATGTACAGTGGAAGATTCATACCTAACACTAATATTATTGGTTTAACGTTCCACTAACTTCACCTTGACATTTTTCGGAGACGCTGAGTTACTGAATTTTGGACCCGCATGATTTATTGTTATTAGACCGTCGAAACCTGCAGATGGTGGAGATAGTATTTGAAGGGAAAGTACAGTACAACTAGGCAACCTCACTGCTAATCAGTTTCCCGACGCTTCGAATAATGAAAGATCGGGAAAGGAAAGGCAAGGGCCATGAAGGACATGAAAGTGGGAAGCTCTGTAGGCCTATTAAACCTTATACTTTCGGGATCAAACGAGAACAAGAGGTGGATAAGGGAGGTTTGGTAGGAAGGATTAACGTGAGGAACCTAACACAAGTAAATGGGAGCAATGTTAGAACCAGCTAGGAGCCCATTGGTTAATAAACCACACATCCAAATTTATAATACCTGAGGGTTATGCCCACAGGGGAACAATGTTAAACCTATTTCACAACAGATTTGGGCAATTATGCCTAGGGCAGATCCAAATTGTAAGAGAAGTAGAATAAATCTACTGTACAGTGCCTGTCTGTCGAATACGAATAAAACACTTAGATCTCTATGAAATACGTGTACAAATGAACAATTATAAGTGGAATTACATGTTTCCTTGTACAAGAACATCCTGAAAAACAACTTTTTAATAAAATCATAAAGCGTAAAGTACTGTACAACCAGCATTGTGTTCACAGACATTAAATGAACTTAAAGAAGCAAATATTGACATTAAAAATACGCATAATAGGAAGTTATTTAGGGACAAAGTTCAGAATTCAAAAACTCAGGAATGAACAAGAAATGAAAACATAACATAGAACAGCTCCGGAAACACAGAAGAGAATGGATGAAAGAAGTGTGGGTGGAGAGGAAGAAGGAACATAGCAAGAATTGAAGTAGTGAATTATCGTGCTCTGTAAAAGTGCTATTCGATTAAAGAAATAAATAATGCATGGGTGGAAGTGATCTGTTAGAATATGAGGCTATTCTTGTACAATGAAGCATTCTTCCACTTAACATTGTTCACATGTACGGTTATTTCATAGAGTTCTAAGTATTATATTCGTGTTTGACAGACTAAGAAGCTTATCAGTTAATTTAAATTCTGTTCATTTTCTACATTCTGTATACGCTACTACAATATACCAAGGAGAATAATTCATACCTCTTCCTGCTATAAAGAAGTTATAGGTTATCATCGCCTTCATCGTCATAATTATGTTGTTTAATCCTGACAGTAGGAGGTCCGGCTCCTTAGCTGAATGGTCAGAGTGAAGTTCTTCAGTGAGAGGGTCCCGGGTTCGATTTGGGTTGGCTATTTCTGCCAGGACTGGTTAATTTCTTTAACTCAGGGACTGGGAGTTTAATGTTTGTCCCAAAACACTCCTCCTTATGTAGCCTAAAAGAAACACACGGGGAAAATCGTATAGAAGCACACATTTGTGAGCGTAAACCTCTACCAAAGGTTCACGTCAGGAAGGGCATCTTGCCGTAAAACAGAAACAAATGTGTGAGACAGTTCGCACCCGCAACCCTACCATGATGTGGGAAGAACGAAGAAAGGATAATACTACTAATAATAAGAGTTGTGATAATAGCAGATGGTTAAGCTATTCTCTTCTGATCCCTTTAGTTTACATTTCGTGTGGTGGTGACAAGGAATAAATTTATATTTACATTTTTGAAACTTTGGGACAATCGGCGTCCCTTGAGCAACTATGAGGGATAGATGACTTCGCTCTTAAATGTGGGACGTCTAACAACCGAATAATTACAACGAGATAGCGGAAATAATGCCACCATGAACCACTGTGCTAATTCACCAAGTATGTGTAATTCTCTCTCTGTCGGTAAGGTAAAATTCGCTGAGAAAGGGGCGAGGGAATGTGTCACAGCTAGATCATGGCTCTTGTAGCTCTCCGCTGGGGACTAATCCTTGCTATTTTCTCTGCCTCTTCTCCTTTTTTTCTTTCCTCTCCTTCTGTCCCTATTTCCCCCCACACAAGATATCCATCACATCAATCACCCATAGGCTGCCTTGTTCTTGAGCTGGCTCTCTCCTTACTTGCTGATAGAGTCCCACTGCGGATCATAGTAGAAACCAGAGAGCTGCAGGCACTGTGTTACAAATTCTTTAGTTTATTTGCTGTCAGAAGGTTCTGATATAGACACAGTTCAACACAGATAAACATGATCTAACGCAGTATGAAATAAATACAGCTTAAATACAAAAATTCTAGTCGTCGGAAAAAATCTTTGGGTGGGGGCGGTAGAATACTTCCTCGGAAACTCCTGCCTTTCGTAACAGGTGACTAAAAGGCGCAAACCCTGAGAACTTGGCGTCCCCTAACTCCGTCTAGCATTACTCCTATTTACATCTGCCAGGTTCCTCACCTTCACCTTTTCTGATCGATTTCATTAACCCCATGGCACTACAGCTCTTGAAGGGCCTTGGCCTACCAAGTGACCGCTGCTCAGCCCGAATACCTGCAGATTACGAGGTGTCGTGCGGTCAGCACGACGAATCCTCTCGGCCGTTTTCTTGGCTTTCTAGACCGGGGCCGCCATCTCACCGTCAGATAGCTCCTCAATTCTAATCACGTAGGCTGAGTGGACCTCGAACCAGCCCTCAGGTCGAGGTAAAAATCCCTGACCTGGCCGGAAATCGAACCCGGGGCCTCCGGGTAAGAGGCAGGCACGCTACCCCTACACCACGGGGCCGGCGATCGATTCCATTGGTCAACCCTTATTTTCTTCCTACCCCAAAGGTATTAGATTTGCGTGGCCCTATTTTTTTTCATTTCCTCGCCCTTTTTGGCCCTTCGCTTTCTTTCACCGGTATCCACATTCTTGGAAGTTTGGGATCTCTCTCTATCCTTTCCTCTGATTAGTATTACGGGAGAGTCATTGATCCTCTTAAAATAATAATCACTGCCACAACCTTAATCACTACTTGCTGGAAAAACTACAATTTGTATTTAATTTTCCAACAAAATAATTGTAATTTTCATACGGATTTACTTTTTTGTTAGTGGTTTAACGTCGCACGAACACATCGAAGGTATTCGGCGATGCAAGGATGGAAAAAGGACTATGGTTGGGAAGGTAGTGGCTGTGGCCTTAATTAAGGTACAGACCCAGCATTTAGCTGGTATGAAAATGGGAAACCATGGAAAACCATCTTTAGAGCTTCTGACCGTGTTTCTTAAGTTTTAAAATTTGTTTTACGTCACACTGACACAGATAGTTCTTCTGGCGGCGTTAGGAAATGACAGGGCTAGGAGTGGGAAGAAATCGACCGTGGCGTTAATTAAGGTACAACCCCAGCATTTGCCTGGTGTGAAAAAGGGAAACCACAGAAAACCATATTTAGGGCTGTCGATAGTGGAGTTCGAACCCACTTTCGCCCGGATGCAAGTTAACAGCATCGCGCCCCTAACCGCACGGTCAACTCGCCCGGTGCGGTAGGTTTCGAACACACCGTCTCCCGAATGCGAACTCACATCTACGCGATCATAATCGAAGGGCCAACTCAGACGGTTCATACGGAGTTAAAGAAGGGCGGTGTACGGAGAGCGTTCCTGCCTTTTATCCGGTGTATCCAGGATGGGTTCCCGGCCGATCCAAATATTTTAACTTTGGTCTGAGGGCTCGAACGGAATTCATTCGGCTTCGTGATACGAACTGATGTGGTGTCTGATAAGTGACGTTGCAAATGTGATCAAAAAATCCAAGTAATAAGCTCAGGATGTTTTCATGCTGACAAATAATGGCACTCCAATATCTACTGGGCAGCATTTTTGGTAGGCCACGGCCCTGATGAGCTGTTGCTACACGGGTTCAATGGTTGGGCAAATAAATATGGTGGTGGGGTGGGACAACAAATGACTCTAGTCTTCTGCTCGACTAAGTGATAGGTTCCGAGCTGTCAGCGTAGAATGGGCGGGGGAGGACATCAGTAGACGAATAAGTTTGAGTGGCGTCTTTAAAAGTAGGCAAGATCACAATATGAAGATAAAGTTGGAATTCAAGAGGACAAATTGGGGCAAACTTCATTTATAGGAAGGGGAGTTAGGGATCGGAATAACTTACCAAGGGAGATTTTCAATAAATTTTCAATTTCTTTGAAATCATTTAAGAAAATCTAGGAAAACAACAGATAGGGAATCTGCCACTGGGCCGACTGCCCTAAATGCAGATCAGTAGTGACTGATTGGACAGTGACGGTGTCACTAAAGGCTATTTGAATTTGTGATGCCATTCATTTCTCAATACTTTCCCTTTAGCATACTGCCCAAGTACGTGACACAGATTTTCTGGTGCGTCCTAGCCTTGTTGTCTACCATAAAGTCATGTTCTAGCGTTTTACAGGCACAGATTTAACCCCAGAGACATTGTCATACCATTCGTTCACCCTTTCGGGTGTTCATGATTTCCAATTATCTTCGCTTTAAGTATTTGTCTAAACAAATGTCTTTGTAATAAACAGACATTTTTTCAAGGAAATGAGTTTCTTTCGTCGGTTCAATGCCCCCTAGTGACGAGTTCCTTGAGTGGGGGTGGGAGGTGATGGGCGAGAGCACGCTCCCTCTTTTCCCTACATAGACCAAACCTGCGCCGAGGAAGTGGAGCAACGCCATCAGGAAATGGAACGTTTTCCCGCAGTTTGTCTGTTGCAAACGGCATACATCCAAAAGAATATCACGTCCATTCTTCGAAAATATACTGCAGAAGATATTTGAATGCTATTCGTCGGAGACAAGTTTATTCTACTTTCAAAGCACGTTTACAGTTGTAGGTGAGGTAAGGCCTACCATTACTGATGGATTCTTGAATCCTCGAACATGACCAGAGATGATTTATATTAATTGTGACGTCAGGATATCTAATTTTAATTTAGAATGTGTTTAAATTTATTTGTAATTATATATTCCTAGTATCAAACATATGTTTTGAATTTTGTACTGCCACAGCAAAACATTGAACATGTTCAGGAGTAGTAGGAGCAATGCATATTCTAAAACAATGGGTGCTGCGTCAGTATTTTCCCACGAAGTCATTGATCCCTAGTAGTGTACCTATGCGGCTTGTGATTCAAGGTCATTGACTTCTAGTATAGTAGTAGTGCAATGCCTATTCGCGGATTTTGCATAAGAGAGCAAGCCTAACCTGACAGTTGCCATCTTGGAGGGGCATAACCTCACTTTAACGGCTAGATGCCCTTCCCGACGCCATCTTGAGTAGTAGGGCAATGGGGATTCTCGCGACGCCATATTGCGTAGTAGCGCAATGTGGATTCGCTTAAGAGAGCAAGTCTAACCTCATGGAGGGGCCTAACCTCCTTTTACGGTTGGATGCCCTTCCCGACGCCCGATTGTTTATTAGGGCAATGGGGATTCTCGCGTTTCTTGCGTACGGCATCAGTGTACCTGTCAGTTAATGAGTAGAAGTTCACTGTACACCTCTGAATCCACATTCTATTTTCTCTGATGGGACCATAAATTAGTAGTAGTAGTATATTTTAATGTGGTGGTTAAGTGTGAGATAGGGCATTGAGCACTAACTTCGCTACGAATAAAGACATTATCTATCTAAGACGTTATCTAAATCAGGGCTTACTGCGTTGAGTCCAAAACTTTTTGAAGTACCTAATTCTAGCGCAATACTTCTTGAGATCTTAGTTTTAATGGTGTAGCTCGTACTACTAAAATAATGCTATTGGCTTTACGTCCCACTAACTACTTTCACGGTTTTCGGAGACACCGAGGTGCCGGAGTTTAGTCCCTCAGGACTTCTTTTACGTGCCAGTAAATCTACCGACACGAGGCTGACGTATTTCAGCAGCTTCAAATACCACCGGACTGAGCCAGGATCGAACCTGCCAAATTGGGGTCAGCTTGACCGTCTGAGCCACTCAGCCCGGCACTCGTACTACTGCGAAGGCCAGTACTAGTGTGTGTTGCCGATTGGAGTGCTATATGCCCACTCTCAGGTATTTTCTATGGGTTGATGATTTCTCTTCACCACTACTCTCTTCTTTCTGAAGATATTCGACAACTATCAATAAATAATCTGAAACTAACATGTTCAATTATTACTAGATAAACATAGTTGCCAGCATTCATCAGTTCTAAAAGCTGCCAAAATTAATTTATGTTCTTATTATTATTTATGGCTGGGACAGGACGCATTGTGACGCGTGGAGACAACTGGGTAGAGATGGCAGTTCAGAACCTAATTTTCAGCCATCCTCGAAGTAGTTTTCCGTTGATTCCTATTTCATCTCCAGACGAGTACTGCGTCGGTAGACAACCTTCCTGCACAGAAAGTAGTTTACGATTTATTAAATTGATTCTATATGAAAGTTATTTGAGGAGTCTTAATATTAGAAGTCTGGTGCAATACGGAGGCAAAACCTTAAATAATAAAATATTGGTTTCGTCTAAGAACGTTGACAGAGTTAATTAATGTCAAAGCCACATTTTATAACCCTTGCTTCCATGGAAGGCTTTATACTTCACAATCTTAAAGAGCTCAGTGTGGGTGTATCCAGGTGGGTTAAGTTACAGCAGCTTCACAGAAGTTTTGAAAATTCTGAGTAACGTGACCTGATTTTGAAAGTTCAATAAAGCTCTAAAGAAGAACCATACCTAAATATAACAGGAAAAACAATATTGAGAACTACTTCGATACTGGTTCATAAGCCGGTCTGAGTGACTCAGACGGTTGAGGCGCTGGCCTTCTGACCCCAACTTTTCAGGTTCGATCCTGGCTCAGTCCGGTGATATTTGAAGGTGCTCAAATATGTCAGCCTTGTATCGGTAGATTTACTGGCACGTAAATGAACTTCTGAGGGACAAAATTCCGGCAGTTCTGAAGATGGTTTCCTATTTCCACATCAGGAAAATGCTGGAACTGTACCTTAATTAAGGCCATTTGCATGGTGTGAAATTGGGAAACCAGGGAAAATCATCTTCAGGTTTGCCGACAGTGGGATTCGAGCCTACCATTTCCCGAATGCAAGCTCAAAGCCATGGCCTTCTTATTTGATATACGACCCACACAGTCATAGCCAAGAGGTTAAGGTATGTGTAGTAAGCCTCGTAACTTCCAACAGGTGCGGATTCAAGTCATGTTAATTTCATTTATCATTGTAAGTTCGTCGAAATTCACCCAGAACAAATCGTGTTGCTTTCTTTTCGATCTTTTCCAGCTCTCGGATCAAGTAATCCTTGTAAGGATCCCATACACTCGCACCATACTATAATTGGGGTCTTACCAGTGACTTATACTCCTTCTTTTTTACATCCTTACTAAAACCCCTAAATTCCTTTATAACCAGATGAAGAGATCTGTAACCATTGTTTAAGAACGCGTTAACGTGATTATTCCAGTGAAGATCTATAACACCGACCATTGATTCCTATATAAAGAACACCGACAACCTGGCTGAGAGAGCAAGGAAGAATATGAAGTAAAAGAAAACACCTAAAAAGAGAGAAATCGTGGGCATCTACTAGTGACATTTCTGTCGACAATCTAAGATTCTAGCAGGATTTTACTTATATGTAAAATAAAAAATAAAAAATAATTTTATTTAAAAAGCCTTCCGTGAGAAGGAGGGTAATTTTGGCAGTACCTTATACACAAGAACAGTAGAATCAGACCTGAATTGTTATTTTATACATAGAATGGAAAAGTCAAATCCGCTTCATCCCTGAACGTGTCCCGATATCAAAAACAACGAATTCTAGAAAATAATTTAATGAAACAGAAAAACAACACATTACTTACCACACATCTGCAAGTGCTGGTGAAACTCTCCATTGGATTGTATACGAGCTGCCCATCATTGACCACGTAAGGAGAGAAGACGTTATACTGAATATAACTGCTGTTTCTGTGGGGTGAACGTAAATCTCGTCACCGCGAGGTCATTGTTGTTGATGGCGCACTTAGCGTCACCCAACAAAATGAAATTATATTAGCTTTGGGAAACGTACAATAGAATTCTGCTTTCGTTGCTGTATATCAGCACAATGTCGAAATTAGTAACCAACTCCCCCAGATGGCAACACTTTAGCAGATCTGCAACGTGGTAGCCGAATCCATACGTTACTATTATTTCTTATTATTATTATTATTATTATTATTATTATTTCGCTATGCCGATACATAGAGCTCGATGGAACCTGTTCATTGGTTCGATGACTTTCGCCTTCCTATTCTTCCAAAATATCTTCACGAACTCACCATTCCGTTCTTTTTACCACTGTGTACCCGTTCTGCTGCTAGTTTTGACCACAAATGTGTGTTTATTTACTGAGGTCCTGAAGACTTTGCGATTTTTCATGATGTCTTCCCCGATGTTCAGTTCATTCAGGTCTTCCCTTGTTTACTCCAACCAGATTCTCTTATTTTGGGAATTTAATACACTGAATAACCTTTCCGTGAGTCTATTATTATCCATCCTAAAATAAATTAAAAAATTCGTTTCGGCCGTCTATGGACCACGTTTGACAATTTTTGCATAATTTTTAGCATTCACTGCCTTCATTCTCCTCCAGTATCTTTTCATCCTTTCTCCAACATCCTTCTTCTTCTCTTCCGTATAGGATCCCCCTTTCCTCATTAGCCTTTCCTCAGTTTCCTGGAAACCACGGTACTTTTTGACGAGTTGTCTAAATTAATTGCTGTCCATGATATAACCTCCCGGAACCCTCATATTTGTCAAGTCCATCATCACTTCTCGAAAGCATTTCAAGTCTGTTTTCCTCTTCCTGAAGAATTCAAAGAATCTCTTCGTCAGTCTGTTACTGTGTGATGTTTGGGATATCACAGCATGTACTAAATTATCGAACTGTGTAATTAATTGGAAGGATGTATATATTTAATCAGTTGTACGTCATTTTAAATTATTATGCTTATATATAGGGTTTTTAGCCTTCCATTTCACATCATCATTTCATTTATTTGTATCACGGCTATAAAGTATTCTCAACGAACGACTTGTTGAGTAAAGTATTACAATCATGTCCAATGTTCCAGCTGCATACAGGTACTCAGGTTTTAAAATTGTGAGAGATGCCTCAATTTAGCCCCATAAGGGTCAGAAAGCTGTGAGCTTGCATTACAGAGATAGTGGGTTCGAACCTCACTGTCGGCAGCCATGAAGATGGTTTTCCGAGGTTTCTCATCCAACAGGCGAATGCTGAGGCTGTACCTTAAGTAAAGCCACGGCCGATTCTTTCCCATTCTTAGCCCTTTCCTATATCATCGTCATCGTCTATCTCTGTTTGTGCGACGTAAAGCGAATTGTAAAAAAAGAAATCACGACTTCTATGTGCGGAATTTATTGCGCCTGCAACACTACTCACGTTATGCAATTATTGCTTATTTAGCAGCTGGTACCAGTGTTATGTCAATTAACAGCTGAGTAATGAACGCTTACTTAATAACATAGCGAAAATGGTACTGTATTCGTATTGAATTTACGTTTAGTGTTGAACTGATCGAAACAAACATTTACATTTCTTCGAACTAAGCAGTTCTGAAAGGAAAATAAGCAGCTGTCAGAATGGGATGAAACTCACAGTCACAAAATATCATAATGGACGAGACCAGCGCTGTAGGCTTAAACTTCTCGTAGGGTATGTTTAGGACATGACAAATACCGAATGCCAGACGATCCTGGTGCTTAAAATTGGTGGATTACAGCTATTTTAAAAACTTCCCTAAAATTGCTATAAATCAGGCATATAGAAGACATTTTATGATGACAAAGAAAAAATCCTAGTTTGGAAATCTTAGTTTGTTTACGCAGTAGTTTTCTATTGGACCTACTTCCAGCTCTTTATTAAGAAGCAATCCAAGATGCCTCTTTTGATCTGAGTCACACTTTTACTGTAACAAACTCTTGATTTGATGCATGTTGCAGAACATAGGTTTTGCAGCCACGTCCTGCTATATTTCTCAGCCTAAATCGTTCAGTTGGTGAGACATTTGAATGTATGAACATAAGGCTGGAGACGTAAGCAACGAGCAGTGATGATCTAAAAGGTCCATCAATCTGAACCTTCAATGTTCAATGTTCACGATAGCGAGTGTAGCTGAAGAGTTAACACTGACTGACAGAAAGGCGAAATTAAAAAAGAATTAATGTACAGTAGAAGGTATAGTCCGTGAATCTTTTATTGATACTTAGTTTCACAGGGGTGAGGAGTAAGGAGGGAGCTACCCCGGTTCCGGTAGTACTGCCAATCGAATGGAAATGAAAACTGAATTGTATCGATAATATGATCGATCGATATGAATTTTCTAAACATTTATTATCATAAGGCAACAACTGTATCACACACATATTATATAACATATCTCGACACGAATCTTGTTTCTAGCATGAATTCTTTGCTATCTAAACAACTACAGTACTGTACCCATCCCGGGCATATCAGGGCAACTATTACATAATTCGGTTTCACAAACAGATGTATAAATGGAATTGTTGGATGAGAACCGTCGGAAGTCATTTCCCGCGCTTGAAGTCTCGTCCTCCCTACTTTCATTGCGTGAATGATTGGAGCTCAAAAGCATAATGGGCAATGGAATTTTCGTAAGAGGAAATAGGCACTACATAAAATATAACGAAAGGGTTCTCTATAATGTGAGGGGAATACACTAATATTATTAAATGAAAAGAGTCTTTGTTGAAAATATTTGCTAAATATTTTATTATACTGATAAAATCACTCGGTAAGTACACGAGATGATGCCATATTACAACACATAAACAAAGAAATAATCAGGACTGAAACAATAATTATATATAGTATGCCTTAACGTCCTTTTAGTTTATTCACAGTTGTAGTTGTCGCTTGGAATACCTTAAATCATTTGATTAATACGCACTGATACGTGGATTTATCTATAACAGTGATACTAAATGGCATCTCTTATTTAAATAGGCTGATCAAAAATGGCACCTTCTTGTTTAATCATATCGTTAATTAACTATCATGGTTGTGGAATTTATGCATCTTATTAGTACATTTTCTTTTACATACGAGATTACATTGCCGTATATCAAACACATGGTCTATTTGACCACAACAATTACATATTACACTGAACACATACGCGTATCCTGGGTTTACCTAACAAATTATATTCAAAGTAAAATCAACCACCGCTGGTATCGAACCCATCACCATAAAACACTTTGCGAATAGTAAAACACGTAACCACATTCCATAGAAAAATATCAAACATACAGCACACAATACATCTTGAAGATATGGCTTAATGAAGCCATAGTATCAGGTTAAATCCACGGTCCCAACGTGAGTCGAACCCATATACTTCAGCTTCCGAGGTAAAAATCTGAAACTCCTATCACGAGCTAATTTAGTACATAAAAATGGGGAGTAATCCATCCTTCGCAAAATCATAAAATTATCCACGTTACTCATAACGTATTATTAGCATGGAATCGATACTGCACTGGGAAATGAAAGAAGGCTTGCAGGTAGATGCAAAGGCTCTTGGAAACAACACAATCTCCCTTCAGACCGTGCAAATCCTTACATCGTAAATCCGTCATTCTATGACAATGGCTGTGTGTTCAGCTCTGAGGCTACAACGACATCTTGCATTCCTTCCTTCCTTCTTTCTTTCTTTCTTTCTTTCTTTCTTTCTTTCTTTCTTTCTTTCTTTCTTCCTTTTTTCTTTCTGTCACCTTGGCTCGTTCTCAAGTACGCATTCATTTCAGAGCCACCACTTCTTATTATTTATTTATTATCTGGCTATATATTCAGCCTAATTCAATAGATCACGACAGCCATAATTATTATACTTCTTTATCATTCCAACATCTCAAACATTTCACAAGCCTCGCCTTCCAATATCATACCACTGCATCTCAAATCCGTTATATTAATTTACAGAGAAGACTCCATTCTCACAGGTTATTTAACTAATTCAATTTCACTCGCGTATCTATATCATTCACATATTACCTCGGTTTGAACATCTTCAATGATCATTTATTATCATATGGGATTTATAAATACTTGAATCACCTTGAAGCAATCATACTCTATATTCAAATTACTATGAAAATCTTTACCAGATAGTAACATTACGAAGAAATTATACATTTAGCTAAAGCGCTATTCTTCTCAAAATATGTGCTTCATATGCACTAAGAATTCATGGGATCTATATAATAATTCATGCAAATAAGCCCACTAAATATCAATGATTATTCTTGAATCACTAAGAAACCCTAATTAAAATAATAAATAATCTTTTCCCAGTCACACGCGTATAGTGTTCCCTACATTTAATATCATTAATTATAATATTTGAATATTTACAAAATAAAAATTACTACTGGCATGAAAATCTCGTGGGTTTTATACATTCAAATTAAATGTACTCATCGAATGCTGGATATGGTTTGCTGTCATCTCGAGGTACACTTGAGATTTTACACCATCATGATGACTGCTCCTCTCTTTGATAGTCCATGGTTCCTCTTCATCCTAACACGATCCATGTCTCGAACTGTGGTCTTCCTAATGGAGTCTCTAGGCGTTCCCTGAAGAAGTGACTGCAAGCACTTAGGCGCATTTCTGGTAGGCTCCAGTTCTCGGGGTTCGATGATCACTCACGAACATACAGGCAAAAATGGGAAAAATCAGTTACTAAACACTGTTTATGTGCTTTCAAAGAATCTACTGGTGATTAGATCCAGTAATAACTTTAAAAAGATTAATCCAAATAGTGGCAAGTTTGTATAAATCACTATTCATTTCCCCATTAATCACACAGTTTGACTAATTATCACCACAAGTGTCCATGAAGTATGCAAACGCTAATTTTATCAGGAATATCGTTCTTTAATTTTACTGAAAGTCACTCAACCTTAAAATGCTTTAGATCGGTCACTATTAATTACTGAACGTAAATAGCTGTCTCACTACTTCTAAATAACCTGATGCGTTTGCCCTTTCACTAATGATTGCATCCTGAGCCGCGACTGGCTGTCGTTGATATTTAAAAGATTAAATGTTGAGAATGCCTTTGCTGGCAGGACCTGGTGTTTACAGTGCACTATGTCTTCTGGTATAGGCTAGAGCAATGTTGTTACTTTCATAGATCTGTCTCTGTCTAATCCTTGGCTTTGACAATATGAAAGTGACTGAGGTATGAGCAATGCTAGTAATGCCAATCCTTATACAGCCAGTCCCTGCTATGAATGGTGTGAAAATGTTGCTCATAGGGTCAGTTGGTGCATACATTTCAGTGGGCTTGGCAGACTGGTATGTAATAGCAACTCTGGCTCGGTGAGGAAAGCAACGGGAAACTACCTCACTCCTCATTTCCCTAGTACGCCTCTTCAGTGATGCCTAGGCCATGTATGACAGCTGATGGCAAAGCTGTTGAGGATCCCACCAGCGGAATCTCTGACGGACAGAACATACATACACACATAAATGTTGAGAGAAGACTTCTATTCATCACTACTGTACATTATCTTGTATCACACGGCTTATTTCGCGATATTCTACATCGCACTGATGTGTTTTTCTTCCTCGACACAACACTTCATATACTGATATCCATAGGCTCCGTGCGCTGCTGGGAAAAATGCACCGCTGCGCTGCGTGTGGCTTACATTGTAAGTTAATGCGATCACCGCGAACAGATCTCTGTCGTTTCACAGCGTGTTGCTATAGCCGACTAAATAATAACAGTGGGACTTCAGAGTGTTTTATGCAACAACAATCGGCCAAATTATTCCAAACTTCAAGAAAGTGGACATGTATTAAATTTACAAGAAAAACTGTTAGCAGGAAATAGCAACAGAGCGAATAACTGCAAATATGATAAGAGAAAAAAGTTGGTACACTAGAGACTCTACCATTTCACGATAGAGGCAACATAGTAATTTGTGTATTATTTGTGGTGATAACGAGATTAATTTTCATGTACACACTCAACAATGCTGTTTTCAGAAAAATATATTTGGCCTATCTCTAGTACGATATCATGTTAGCGTAGGTTAATGTTGCGAGGGAGGCCTTGGTAAAAGAATAAAAATATTTCCATGAAGTGTAAGCATATTTCGGCTGATATTTATACAGTTTACTCATAACATGTCACCTCGTGCAGTGATCAACCCTGTGAATTGTCTGGACCTCGCATCTCAAAAGCGTAGAAAGAGAAATACAACAAGGAGAAGAGCTTATATATGAACTTTTTCCGATAAAAAGGCACAGGTTTGATGTTGCACCGACTGAAAATATCAGAATATCTTAACGTTGCCAATAAATTATTGTGTCTGTATTTATAATATGATCGCGACCACCTCTGTAATATAACGGTTAGCGCTGCTAGTATCCTTCGTCGGGGGCCCAGGCTTGATTCCCGATACAGACAGAAATTTAAGATTGACATGAGGGTACATGCAGCTCATGTTCATTAGGGGTTGTTTGAAAAGAGTTGCATTATCTAGGGACGAGAACAGAACTTTACATATGTAAAATGCGGTATTTCTGTGAGCTATTGATATTGTGTAATGAAGGCCTATTTCTATAATTACAGTATATTTGTCCACTGCCTTTTTAAATCAGTTTCATGAGGTTGTGAGAGAATACTATAAAATTTCACATTGTCGTCTGTAGTACGGTATGTTACTGTTATTATTATTATTATTATTATTATTATTATTATTATTATTATTATTATTATTATTATTATTTATTTTGCACACTTTCGTGGTAATGATATAATGATATTCAAGCAATTGTACAGATTTTAGGAAATCAAAGCAGAATAAACCTTAATTTACACTACAGTTTTACGTAGAATTTGAACCGATAAATTTCCGTACAGTTTAAGTCGTGGCAATGACCACCGTCTTCTGCATGGTCTTGTTGATGTTGGTGCTTACATCCACCTTCTTCTTCATTATTATTATTATTATTATTATTATTATTATTATTATTATTATTATTATTATTATTGCTATCATTAAGACTATGTTAATAGAATACAATGTATCTGTACAATGTAGTGTAGCTTACTTTCAAATTTGACGTTGCTATGATAATTTGTTTGTAATTGTTAACCTTTACTTGTGTAAAGAGTTACGGTGTATTAAATACTGTAAATGTACAAACCCGGAATCAGTTCCTGCGATTTACTGCTGAGATCCACCATCTTTTCAAATCCATTTCGTGAGGTCGTGAATGTAAGCTCTGTATTACTATATTTATTAATGCAGCCAAGAACAAGCACATCATTCTGTCGGAACGTTGGGACATTAAAAAATTATCATCTGAAGACAGCACTGTGAAATAATTGAATAAATGCATGTAAACGTCGCACATATTCCAGCTTCTTATGGCGAACTGTTGATGAAGATGACTCTAAGTAGTTCTCGTAGCATCCACCCGCAGCAGCACAGTGCTATACGCACGGAGCCTATAGTTAATTCCTAACGTGTGAGTACTGCGGCTACACAAATTACAACGGGATATTGCATCTAGGTCCGGTTTTATTTATAGTATCTGGACTGAGTGGTCGGGGAGGAGGTAGACCACGCCCCTGATCAAAATTAAGTTCCGGTAAACGGAATCTTTCAACGAAGGGGAAGCAATCAAATTATAGCTCGTGGCCGCTATTTTCTACTGATCTCATTTAAAATCAAACCGATCAGTGGGTCATTCACAATCTCAAAAGCATCCTTTGAGAAATTCACGCGTCATGGTTCATCTCGCAAGACCTCCCACCGTTTTTTCTCATGTTGCCAGATTTCGGCAGTCATCTTTATTCTGCGTACCACTATATGACAGGCGTCATTACCGATCCACCATTAAAGCATCGCATTTATAAGCATCAACAATTAGCATTAAATACATCGGTTCGAATGAGACCTGACTCATAAATTTCCAGAGATTATCTTCCTCTTTTAAGTTAATTATGGTGAAGTGGCGCCAATGAATGCGGTGTTGAATTAGTAAAGGATATTTATTTATTGGGGGTTAACACACCTTAATTCAGCCCACTCTCCGACAACCTACATTTGAACGCGTAGCGTCATCTCTCCTCCTCGCTCGCACAAGTGAAAGCGCGATTTCAAGGTTCCGGGGTAATACGTTATCCTTTTCGCGATACAGCGCAGGAAACTGCTCCCTTCGTGCCTGCGTATCGCAACTCGGATCCCGGTTCGGCATGTAGACTGCTAATTACGACATTATATGTCGCAGAATGTTGCGGAAAACGGCTTATATGATTGACCAAACCTCCTAACATGCCTATGGCATGGTGATGAACGGTTACAGTACTAGTACGTAAAGTGTACGCCAGATGTCACATGGCGATCGATAATCGATTCATAGTTTGTGTGTCAAAAGTTGCCAATACGAATCTCGAATATAACCGAGGTCTACCGATTCAGTTCTAGGGAGCCGAAGCATCACTAAAAGTTTCGCGTACAGTATACACGTCCGCCTCTGCGTTGTAGTGGTTAGTGTGATTAGCTGCCACCCCCGGAGGCCGGGGTTCGATTCCCGGCACTGCTACGAAATTTGAAAAGTGGTACGAGGACTGGAACGGGATCCACTCAGCCTCGGGAGGTCAACTGAGTAGAGGTGGGTTCGATTCCCACCTCAGCCATCCTGGAAGTGGTTTTCCGTGGTTTCCCACTTCTCCTCCTGGCAAATGCCGGGATGGTATCTAACTTAAGGCCACGGCCGCTTCCTTCCCTCTTCCTTGTCTATCCTTCCAATCATCCCATCCCCCACCAAGGTCCCTGTTCAGCATAGCAGGTAAGGCCGCCTGGGCGAGGTACTGGTCATCCTCCCCAGTTGTATCTTCGACCCGAGTCTGAAGCTCCAGGACACTGCCCTTGAGGCGGTAGAGGTGGGATCGCTCGCTGAGTCCGAGGGTAAAAGCCAACCCTGGAGGGTAAGCAGATTAAGAAAGAAAGAAAGAAAGAAAGAAAGAAAGAAAGGTACTTTGTAATTTGTAACAGTGTCAAAAATTAAATTTGAAATATAAAACTTTGTGATCCAAATTTATTATTACCGATACCCTAAAATGCGTAAGAAAACGCACAGAGTTTTATAGATTTGTTATTTATTTCGAGAATTTTCACAATTTGGATGTGACAACCCTGATTCAGTAAGTAGTCATCTTCATTGTGGAGATACTGGAAATTTCATTCCTTTGTTGAGGTTTTACGCAACAACAGTCACATTTAGAATAGCCAAGAAATATTCTGTACATTTTTAAAGAGCTATGCCTATAGGGTTGCACTTAAGAGAACAAAGAAATGAGAGCATCGAAAGCTGGAGAGATGATTCAAATGGCAGTGGAAGAGGCCTGCTAAAGAAAGTTGTAGGAAGGCCCGTTTAATCTGGAGTGGAATGGAAATGTATATAAGCAAAATTTATCACTCGCTGCTTGCACTTGGAGGCCGATAGCGCTCGAGTTTATGGAGCAGAATAATCAGAACCATTTGTAAGCAGGAGAAGAAGATATGGCAAATAAGCAGAAGCATATGCAATTTCATAACATTAGTCGGTGAAGTGTTTAAAGTGGGATTATGTAACTTGTCTTGTTGAAATACTGTCTTTGTATTCTGAGGCTCTAAAATTCTGGTAACATGTCTCACCTGTTGAGGAACGAAAAGCGAGTACGTAAGAAACAGAAGATCAAGAAATGAAATACTTTACGAGCATTGAGGTTATTGTAGACTTCAAGGTTAGGCTTCGACTGGACATTCGTTTCCCTGCATTGAGCGTCACCAGTTCTTAAAGTGTAAAAGCAGAGCTGAAGATAAGTACTGAAGACATAGCCAAGAGGAATTTCATTCTTGGAGCAACTACTCACACAAAGCTGGATTAGTTCCGCATTCGCAGAAGTAGCCTACTATCCACCAACTGCAACGGTCTGTCATTCTCGGAATGGAGAGACATGTTGAAATGTTCGGCAACGGTCATCCTAGTGCGCCCTCTACTAGGACGTTTCACGAGCACAGGTCACTGTAGACAATGTAGTGAATATGAAATCTTACGTCCGGCTCCATGGCTAAATGGTTAGCGTGCTGGCCGTTGGTCAAAGGGGTCCCGGGTTCAATTCCTGGCAGGGTCGGAAATTTTAACCCTAATTGGTTAATTCCCCTGGCACGAGGACTGGGTGTACTGTATATGTCGTCTTCATCATCATTTCATCCTCATCACGACGCGTAGGTCGCCTACGGGAGTTAAATCAAAAGACTTGCACCTGGCGAGCCGAAGTCCTCTGACACATCCCGGCACTAAAAGCCGTACGCCATTATTATTATTATTATTATTATTATTATTATTATGATTATTATTATTATTATTATTATTATTATTATTATTATTATTATTCCCGGTCTAGAAAGCTGACCACACGACACCTCGTAATCTGCAGGCCTTCGGACAGTGGTCGCTTTGTAGGCCAAGGCCCTTCGAGAGCTGTAGTGCCATGGGGTTTGGTATTATTATTTTTATTATTTTTATTATTATTATTATTATTATTATTATTATTATTATTATTATTATTATTATTATTATTATTATTATTATTATTAAATCTTACCATGCGTACTCGGGAGCTGCCCTCAAGGAGAGTTATTACTCATTAATAGGGACCTGGGTTTTTCGTTTTATATCTTGGTGGAAATCGGGATATTTTATGTAGAATTTCGCGTTATGTTTAATCATTTTATTATCATATTTTGATATTTTAAAGACATAATACGAGCCGTAAGAGAAGACAGAGAAAAAATAAGACTGTTACTGACCAGCTGACGTACGAGCATGAGTTGAGTTGTTGAAGAGGGAGAACAAGTTGACTTTGTAAGACTGTGATGGACAAGACGGTCTATTCTGGCGGTGCGAAAACATTTACAAGAAGGTAAACACCGTGAATTGGCAATATTATGCATATCAAATTGACATATTCGCGTTATTGTCTCATTTCGTTTTATTTTGCGAAATAAAGCTGTCTAATTTTCGAATTGTTAACAAAGTTATGTATAGGTAAATGTTTCCCATGTATTTTAGGGAATATCTTTAAAACGTCGGTGTTATCGCAAACGCGAAAAACGCAGGTTCCTACGCATTAAGCGTCATAACACTGTAATAGTTTTATTAGCGAGCAGTCTCAAAGAAAGCAAGAACTGATGTTAATGAGGAAATCCACTGTTTGGCAGAAAGTTGAAGTAACCATCGTATTGATCAGTCGAGGGAAAAACGAGGCACAAATCGTTGACCCGACGATAACGTCTGAATAATCTCTTTCCCAGCCAAATGACACACATAAATATAAAAGGGATAAACACAAGAAACTTGTTTATCCGAATTAAGTGGGACCAGAACTGATCCGGAGGATCGAAAATCCGGATAATCCGGAAAAACTAAAAACAAATACAGTTCATGTTGTATAATATATAAGCATACGATGTACGGTAATACATTCTTTTCAACTGTACAAAAAATATAAGAACACTTTTCTTACATTTACGACTCTGTTTTATGCACTAAAATAATGTGTGAGCTTTTTCTGTTTTACATACACTGACTGACAGTGACAATGCAACACCAAGGAGGAGTGGTTCGAAAGGGATGAAAGTTGGGGAAAAAACAGAGACGGCACGGATGAATAATTGATGTTTAATTCAAACCGATATGCAGGTTACACAATGCGCACGGCATCGACTCAGTAGGATGTAGGACCACCGCGAGCGGCGATGCACGCAGAAACACGTCGAGGTACAGAGTCAATAAGAGTGCGGATGGTGTCCTGAGGGATGGTTCTCCATTCTCTGTCAACCATTTGCCACAGTTGGTCGTCCGTACGAGGCTGGGGCAGAGTTTGCAAACGGCGTCCAATGAGATCCCACACGTGTTCGATTGGTGAGAGATCCGGAGAGTACGCTGGCCACGGAAGCATCTGTACACCTCGTAGAGCCTGTTGGGCTGTTGGGAGATGCGAGCAGTGTGTGGGCGGGCATTATCCTGCTGAAACAGAGCATTGGGCAGCCCCTGAAGGTACGGGAGTGCCACCGGCCGCAGCACATGCTGCACGTGCCTTGAATACGCACTAGAGGTGACGTGGAATCATACGCAATAGCGCCCCAAACCATGATGCCGCGTTGTCTAGCGGTAGGGCTCTTCACAGTTACTGCCGGATTTGACCTTTCTCCACGCCGACGCCACACTCGTCTGCGGTGACTATCACTGACAGAACAGAAGCGTGACTCATCGTAGAACACGACGTTCCGCCATTCCCTCATCCAAGTCGCTCTAGCCCGGCACCATGCCAGGCGTGCACGTCTATGCTGTGGAGTCAATGGTAGTCTTCTGAGCGGACGCCGGGAGTGCAGGCCTCCTTCAACCAATCGACGGGAAATTGTTCTGGTCGATATTGGAACAGCCAGGGTGTCTTGCACATGCTGAAGAATGGCGGTTGACGTGGTGTGCGGGGCTGCCACCGCTTGGCGGCGGATGCGCCGATCCTCGCGTGCTGACGTCACTCGGGCTGCGCCTGGACCCCTCGCACGTGCCACATGTCCCTGCGCCAACCATCTTCGCCACAGGCGCTGCACCGTGGACACATCCCTATGGGTATCGGCTGCGATTTGACGAAGCGACCAACCTGCCCTTCTCAGCCCGATCACCATACCCCTCGTAAAGTCGTCTGTCTGCTGGAAATGCCTCCGTTGACGGCGGCCTGGCATTCTTAGCTATACACGTGTCCTGTGGCACACGACAACACGTTCTACAATGACTGTCGGCTGAGAAATCACGGTACGAATTGGGCCATTCGCCAACGCCGTGTCCCATTTATCGTTCGCTACGTGCGCAGCACAGCGGCGCATTTCACATCATGAGCATACCTCAGTGACGTCAGTCTACCCTGCAATTGGCATAAAGTTCTGACCACTCCTTCTTGGTGTTGCATTTGCTCTGTCAGTCAGTGTATGTATAGCGTTCGCGCGCAGTACGATCACGTTTTAAATAACATCAGTTCTGCCGGCATGGTTTCAGTCTGGGATTCTAAATAGGCCATCAGTTTGTTCAGCTGCATTGTTGGATCTCCATGAGCCATAGTGTCTTCTAATGGAGCACCGGTTTCATGTTCGAATTCACGATCACTCTCGACATTATCTGCCGAGAAACAAGAGGCAATAATTTATTCATCTGTCATTATGCCGTAGCCTAAATTACTGTCATTTTTCTACCATTAATTTACGTCGTTCACATCTACGTCCGAGCATCCGGGGATGTGTGCAAATGTGTCAAGGAACTCAGAAGAGCCCACGGTTTCCCCATCCTCAATTCCAGGCGCATGCCGGGACGGTACCTTTGATAGACCTCGGCCGACTTACGTCCAATTCCTGTCCTTAACTATCCTTGGCGGAAAGGACATTCAAGAAGAAGTGACCCCGTAAATACTGTACAAGTAAAAATAATTTTTATTATTTTCGATCCGGATAAACCGGAGATCCGGATGAATGAGGACCGGATAAACGGGGTTCCTTTGTACAGGTGGTGAGAAACAACGTGAAACGGATATATGAGCGTTAAAGTGCAGGTCGTCCTCTAGATAATGTGAAAAAAATAATTCGATATCCCGCGCCGTTGCCATTTTACAGCTGCTATCGTTAGCCAATCAGATCGCTTCGCGGTCGAATTCAAATGGGCTTTGCAAGGCGGCGTAATTAAATTTGCAAGTGGTTTAGACCGGCTTGATAGCTAGGCGGAGAAATCAGCATCAAACCCATACACGCATGGTAGATTTCAGCCGGTGTCACTAGCGTACTTACTATGGCGCGATCCTGTCAGCTCGGAGGTCCGTGTTCATATCACTCCTCTGGCAAAGTTATCTGCCTTCGATGCGTGCTCGAAAGCTGTTATTAAGTCACATGCAGATTTAGCAACACCTCCTAGCGAAGTTCTTTTAAATTCGTCAGCGGAACGATCTGATTGGCTAACTTCATTAACTGATAAAATGACAATGGCGCGAGATATCAATTATTTTTTCAATTTATTTATCAGTATGACCAACCCTCAAGCTCTCATATACCCGGTTCACGTTTTCTCCACCATCCTGTACACATGCCAACAATACCCTACTTCCAGAGATGTGGTGATTACTGTTTTAAGAGGAAGTACAACTAGGCAACCATCCTCTATATAACACTAATCTGAGGAAAAAATGGAAGGGATACGACATTTTCAAAAATGAAGATATCGGCCAAAAGAAGACAAGGGCCATGAAAGGCGTGAAAATTAAAAACTCCCTAGGCCTCGCAAACCTAATAGCGTCGGGGTCGGAAAAGAACAAGACTTGACCAAGAGAGGTCGGATAGGATTGATGAAAGTGAGGAGTCTGGCACAAGTAAGTGGAAGTATTGCCAGAACTCAGCTAAGGTCCCAGTGGTCGCCAACCCACGCTCCAAAGTTCAGAGCCCCTGGGGCCAAGAGAACCTGTAATGTCGACAATATGAGAGTAACAGGATTGCTTTTGGGTGCTAGAGTGGGCAACCCTAGAAATTTTATCAAATGGCAGCAAAAGTACAAACTGGATAGACATCTATAAGATAAAATTGTTACCACAGTTATCGGTAGAAATAATATGGAACCATTTGTATGGGAAGCATAATACTTAATTTCCTTCAAAAAACATTGTTTTAAATAACAATGTTTTAAGTTGATTGGTTATTTTACGAAATCTTCAAGGCAATTATTTTAAAACATCAAACACATTCTGATGTCAGAATAAATAAAGCTCCCTAAATAAATAAAATGTGTAAATAGGTTGTCGTGAAATCACAGTGGCTAAGGCCATTCGATGATGATGATGATGCTGATGATGATGATGATTGTACCGGGAGGTACACCTCAATCCCGTGCATTTAAAAGAAGCGCCTTTAAGAATGCTATCTAACACATAAAGTTTGCAACAACTATTTCAAGAAATTCTGACATTTCTCTGTTAAAAAGCTGATATCATGCTCTCTGGTGTAAAGTGGAACTACTAGTAATTTAAAGAAATTTTGTATTTATAGGTTTTCTGAACTGAATTGATATTTTCTTTGTTTTGATATTTCTAAGGTTGCAACGCTTCTAGCTCTTCCCGCCGACTTGGGATTTCAACCAATAGCAAATTTCATGTATTTATTTTTCTGCCAATCATAGGCTTCTTGTAAATTTTCACTGTCCAATAAAAATGAGAGGCTGTGTCTGGTCTTAGTCCGGAGCCTTCTCGAACCTTCTTCTCGGGTATAAAAATTGACGCTTCTTCAAGTTAACATGTCTTATTGATCGTCGTGTTATTGAGTGTGTGTGCTAAGAGAGGAGGCGGGGCCCTCATCTATCGGCAGGCAGAACATCACCTAAGGTAATGGCCACCATCTTCCTAAGTCAGTTATCACTGCAAACGAACTCGAGGGGAAGGTAATCGTAAATTTTCTAAAGGTAAACTTTTCTTTCTTCTCGTGTAAAAGTCCGAGTAAATGAAGTGTACTTAACTGAAATTCGGGAATAGAGAGTGTGACACCCATTCGAGTTCCCTATCAACTTGTATTTCAGGTGACTATGTTTTTGTAACCGTTTTCTATCTGCAGCCTTGTACCTTAAATTTCCTCCATCTAGTCACCTCAGTAGTATGGTATTAGACCCTGTAACGTCGGGCTGTGAGCCCTACTAGGGTTTTAAACTTCTAAGAGTCCGTGACAAGGAGTGCAAGTGTCTGCCCCCGCATCATTTTGATTTTCGGGCCAGTAACTTTAACTTGTTTTTTTTCTTCCCGCCAAGGCCTGGTAGAATGAGTATTTCTGTACTACTGTAAAAACTTTTCTGTTAAGTGGTTAAACTGTTGAGTGTTGAATACAGTGATATCTGATTGAACTATTAAATGTAGGTTGTGCCTCGAGAGGCCTGAAAATGTAAAATTTTTTGAGCAAGGACGTTCTAATCTCTAACGTAAAAAAGGTTGCCTTGATTGGGCTGTAAGGGTTTGAGAGTGCAGTCTCCTGGGTAGAGTTATAGAGCATAGAGGCTCTTTTCTTGTAAGGTAAAAGACATTTGTGTGAATATTAAATGGTGCCTTTGGAAGGCATTCATTAACTTGTAAGCTTTGGAGCAAAGTACTCTTGAAAATTGTGAAATTAAAAATCCTGTAAAGGAAATTTGGAGATTTGTCTCTTTGACTATCTATCTAAACACAACAGTAGTGATGTAGGGACTTTTGTAAATAGGGAACCTGGAGCTCAAATTGTAACTAACCTTTTCTAGGTTTTTCTGTTTTTTCTATTTTGTAACAAACTAGCTCTGTACCTGAAATCTTGATTTGTCGCCTAGCGCATTGTTTTGTTAAAAATTAATATCTCAAACGAAATATAACCTTAATATTTAAAGTTTTAAATTAATCTCTTGACTGTCGTAGATAGACCCATTCAAGCCAGCACTTTCTTTCACCTCTCTGTACCTCTCAAATACGGTAAACATTATTATTATTATTATTATTATTATTATTATTATTATTATTATTATTATTATTATTATTATTATTATTATTATTATTGCTCCACTAATCTACTACGGTGTCGTATCAGACGGAGAGGTGATACTCCGACGTGGTGCGTCCCAGTTGGCGGATAGGGGGTTCCTCACCACCTTGCCGGCGGACTTGAGCGAAATAAAACAGCTCTCGCGGACCAAACACACAACAACCTCTGCGGTTAACAACCATAGTTGTAAATCGGAGCTTGCTCCACTTAAGGTTAAATATCTTCGATAGTCAATATGGCTAAGTCTTTTAATAAAATAATTTCACCGTCCTGTCCAATCAGGCTTCAGGAGAAAGCTACTTCGGATTCGGTGGGTAGCCAACTCCGAGACAGCAATCAGTCGGAGCATTTGCAACCAGCTAAACTTAAGAGGATTAAACATAAAAAATTAACTGCATTGAAACACACAATATTAATTCTTTCTGTAAAATTTGAAGACTTAAGACTTTTAAAGATGAATTAGATAAACAAAAAGTTTTTAATAGTGGGCCTTCAAGAAATGAGAAACACGATGGAAGAATATTTTGAATCAGAAGGTTACAAAATTTATAATGGGATACTTGACCGAGTTAAGAATCAGTGTCCCCAATATAGAACAGGATTTATAGTGAATTTAAAAATAATAGATTCTATACTTGATTTTCACCAATAATACAATAATTGCAACTCTCACCTTTAAAACAACAAACAAAATATATACAATAAATAATAATAATAATAATAATAATAATAATAATAATAATAATAATAATAATAATAATAATAATAATAATAATAATCATCATCATCATCATCATCATCATCATAATAATAATCATAATAATAATTTTTTTTCTAACACGAACAAAGAAAGAATTGGATAAATTTTGGGATCTTCTTGAACACATAATAAAGTAAATGAAATTTATGTCAAAATTTTATTAGGGGACTTTAATGCCCAATTAGGAAGTGAAAATTGTAGAGATATAATTGGAAATTGGTCTACACATCAGTTTACAAACAATAATGGCCTACGACTTGTTGAACTTTTCAGATAGCATAACGGTATATCTAATTCAGTATATTTCAAAAAGAAACTAAACAAGCTTAATACTTGGAAGCATCCTGATTGGAGGAAAATGGAATTGCAGCTAGACCATGTTTGTACTGATAAATGTTTCCATAAGGAAATTTATAATGTAAAAATAATAAGAGGAATAGATATTGGTTCTGATCACTACATTGTCAAAATTAAACTTAAATTCACACCACTAAGGAAGAAGTATATCAAAATTAATAAAGAGAAATTATGAACCACACCAGTTAATAAAAAATGACAAGTTCAAAGACGTCACACAAACAATAAAACTGAAAGATGACCTTGAAGAATTGATTACAATTCCAAAAAAGAAAAACCAGAAACTTTAGCTCCATTGAACTCACATAAAAACATGCCTGGTGGATGAAAGAATGTGATGAAATTTATAAAGAGAGACATCAGGCATGGTTAAAGTTCAAGTCAGAAGAAAATGCTATCAATCTAAAAAGTATCAGGAAGAAATTCTCACAAAATATTAGAAAAATTAAGATAGAATTTCATAAGGATATAATAAACTCCATTGAGTCCATTGAAGTTAATTGTATCAATACTAATTCGAGAGACAATTATACAACTTCTGGAAGACAACTACAGAAATATGCTCCTCCTGCATTAATGTTCAGAGATGAAAATGGAAAACTGGCACATAGCAGTAGTGAAAATGCTGAGATTATGGCAAAAGCATTCAATAAACTTTTAAACTGTGAAAACTTAAGGAACTAATACAAATTAGTAAAAATACTCCAACAAAAACCAAATTTAATAACACAGACCCTCCAACATTTCAAGATTTAGAAAAATCACTAAAAGAACTAAAAAATTATAAGGCAAGCGGAGAAGAACAGGTGTTTGTAGAGATGTGGAAATATTCAAGTAATAGTATTTGGATTTCCTTATACATGGCATTAACAAAAAATTGGATCACTGAACAGTTTCCAAAACATTGGACAACAGCCTTAAAACACCCTCTTCATGATGCAAAATAAGATACAGGTGCATATAACAATAGACGATCTCAAAAATAAAACTGAGAAAGCTAAGATACTTCGAGACACGTACACCAGATTACAGACCAAGATCAGAAAAAGGTCTAATGGAAGGGTATTTTCAACAGAAGAAAGGAAAGCAAAATCTCTCAGAATGAAAAAAAATGTTGGGCTGATAGGAAATCAAGAGATCTTTTGTATAATTGACTAGACTGGTCCAATGTAGGCCATAAAATGTCAAATAAATAAAATAAATATTAATGCTATTCTTCTTCCTATTATTATTATCAATGAAATATTGGTCCCGTAAGATAGAACCCAGTCCGCCTTTGTGGTGTAGTGGTTAGTGTGATTAGCTGCCATCCCCGGTGGCCCTGGTTCGATTCCCGGCTCTGGCACGAGATTTGAAAAGTGGTACGAGGGCTGGAACGTGGTCCACTCAGCTTCAAGTGGTCACCTGAGTAGGGGTGGGTTTGATTTCCACCACAGCCATCTTGGAAGTGGTTTACCGTGGTTTCCTACTTCTCCTCCAGGCAAATGCCGGAATGGTACCTAACTTAAGGCGACGGCCGCTTCCTTCTGTCTTCCTTGTCTATTCCTTCCAATCTTCCCATCCTCCACCAAGGCCCTTGTTCAGCATAGCAAGTGAGGCCGCCTGGGCAAGGTACTGGTACTCTTCTCCAGTTGTATGCCCGACCCAAAGTCTCACGTTCCAGGACACTGCCCTTGAGGCGGTAAAGGTGGTATTTCTCGCTGAGTCCGAGGGAAAAATCAACCCTGGAGGGTAAACAGATTACGAAAGAGAATAATAATAATAGAATGTCTTCAGCTACTGTGTGAAGGCGTTTTAATTTTACGTCATATAGGCTGGCTACTTGTCAGTTTTTAAGCTCGGGTTTACTCCGTCATGGCAGAGTAAACTGGGTCCCAGTTTGGTCGATGTATGGTTGAGCTTTAATCACTTTTGTAGGATAAACACCAAATGTGCTGCCAAAGATTCTTTTCATGCCGAGAATGTACGACATGGAGTGTCGAAAGGACTCTATTCCGCTCTTAAAATATCCGACTTACTCTGCCGTGTTTGAACCCGGGACGTTGCGATTCAGAAGCCGACACTTTACCAACCATCCACAGAGTGAGCTAGATAGTCAAATACAACTCACTTATTATTGCAGGACAATGCACGTCAACATACATCTGCTAGGACGCAACGCGCTCTACGTGGTGTACAACAAGCGCCCTGGTCAGTGGAATCACTCGATCTCTCGCCAATTGAACATGTATGGGAATGATGAAGTGAGAACTTAGGCGTTCTCCAGAGTCTGCAAGAACCATTGATGAACTGCCTCAAAAGGTGCAATATGCTTGGGACAATTTATTGCAGGATGCCATTCGGCACCTTTTTGATCGCTTGCATGCTCGAATACACGCCTGCATTGCCGCCAGAATGGGGAGGGTTGCGTACACTATGTATGGATGAGACTGTTTAGGAACCCTTTACCGTGACATGTGTGGTTCATTTGGTCTGAATTTGTAATCATATACTCCTGCAGTGATGAGCTACTAGTCACATTGCTTGAGAATAAATTGTCATTGTCATATTAAGGGACGGCGGAATGCCGGAATGTTGTCCTGATGAGAAGTTCCTTAACGCCTCAATAAACATACAACACGGGTCTCACACACTCGTATGGAACAGTGTGAGGAATTGATCCTCTAACCACGAGGCAGATGTTCAACCAATAAAGTGTGGTGCCACCTGATACACCGAGTTTAACATCTGTGTTCTTCCCAGGCTCGTCAAGGACTGGTTATAAAACGTTGTGTTATTGAATTTTGGGCTTTACTTATGGTGGTACATTAAAATATAATGAGGCTCAATCTTGAGGAGAGTTGCTGTGGTAAAATGACGCTGGATTTCACGAACCATTAGTTTCCCTTATTTAATGAAGGGCGAGCTGGAGACTGATTCCTCTCGACAGCCTCCAAGAGCTCATTACATTTCCCAGTTCAGTAATGCGTTCTTCCTCTATCTGCATTTATCCATGAGCCCTATTTGAGAAGTGATCTCAGAATTATACATTGTCATTAAATTATTGACTTCGATTTACTCTCCGCTAGTCAATCTCAGTTTTCAGGACATATATATTTCTTATAACGCGAGTTTTACGTTTTGTTAATCCGAAGATTTCCCAAAATTCCTTACTACTTAATAATAGAATTTATTTATTTTATTTTGACTTTTTAGCCAACATAGGACTACTTTAATCAGGTTAATGGAGGTTTTCTTCTTTTTGTCAGCCCAATCCTGTTCCATCACTTCTGAACGTAATTTCCTATTCTCTCCTTGCTGATTTTCGTCTGTAGTGTAGTGTGTTTATCTTTCATTATCCTGAGTGTATTTGTTTTGTACGAGTATGTTAACTCTTCTATTGTAATATGGAACTCTGTCATGTCTTCTGTAAGTTGTGTGGTCCATCTAATGTTACTCTTACTCTTCCATAATTTTCCTATTATTTTTCTTGTGATTCTATTTTCTAGTGACCGTATTAGATGCCCTAAGAATGATATTCGTTTCTTTTTCATTGTGCTAGTCACAGGTTCTATTTCTTTATAAAATGTTTGATTGGAAGATAGTCTCCAGACTCCGTTTACTTGTTAATTTTTATTTCAACAGACTCTCACTATTCTCCTTTCTGAATTCAGTTCTCTATTTACTGCACTGTGTTTGTTGTTTTGAATAATGTTCCACAGGCATATGTAATTTGTGGCTGGGTGACTGTTTTGTAGTGTTTCAACTTGTTTGCTATTGAGAGACACCTTTTACTACATGTATTCTTGGTAATATGCTGTGCTATAACCAGTTTCTCTATTCTATTTTGCCATGATGGTTTCTCGTTCACGTTATATATCATTATTTCACCTAAATATTTAAATTTTTCTACAAGTTTTATTTCTTGGTGTCCCAGCTTAATATTGTTTGCAAGCGGAAGTTGAGTTAGCATAATTTGTGTTTTTTTCAAATGAAATTTCCTGTAGAGATTTTTTTTTATTATTTTGTTTCCTGAATACCATTGGTCGGAAGAGCTAGATCATCAGCATATCCTAGACAGTTCAGATGTACGTTATCCTTCTAGGTTCTAATTTTTATATTTTTCGAGTTATTATTGTACCATTCCCTCATACCGTACTCTAGTGCACCGTTAAAAGGAAGAGGCGACAATCCGTCACCTTGTCTTAAACCAGTTGTTAGCAAGAATAATTCAGAAAATTCTCCTCTGAACTCAATTTTAGAAATTGTATTAGTTAGAGTAAGTTCAATCAATCAATCAATCAATTTAAGCTTTGGGTGAAGTCCGAAATGTCTTAAAATATTTCATCCTTGGAGCCGTAAACTTACTTGAAATTTATAAACGTTACTGAATGGGGCTTGTTTCGTTTTCTAGCTTCAAAGTAATTTGTTCAGAGCTTCTGCAAGGTCTGAAACCTCCCTGGTTTTTGCCTAACCCTTGATTAAGTTGGTCTTTAATCTGATTATATAGTTTCGTAGAGAAAATCTTATACGTGCAGGCAAGGATGGAAATATCTCTATAGTTGTCTGGATTACTTATTTCACCTTTCTTACGTATTGGATTAATTACAGCTGTTGTCCATTGTTCTGGGATTTTTTCAGATATCCAAATATTTTGTAATATCATATGGAGGGATGTCTGAGTCGCACTGTCGGCGTATTTCCACATCTCTGCAAGAACCTGGTCTTCTCCACACGCTTTGTAGTTCTACATTTCCTTAAACACTGTTTCAACTTGTTTTGCTATACATGGGTTTATATTTTCTGGTTTAGTTTATAACGGGAAATGTGTATCAATTAATACAAGCTTTTCAGGTTCATCACTGATCAAGAGCTTGTTAAACGCTTCCGCCATGATTTCTGCGTTTTTCTTACTGTTATGCGCTATTTTTCAATCTCTTTTTTTCAACAATAATGTGGGGGGGGGGTTGTATATTTTTAATTGTTTACCAAAGGCTTCGTAACAATTTATAGAAATGGTTTTGTAATAATTTTCCTCAATAGAGTTTATTAAATCTTCCTGATATTTTCTCCTAATTCTTCTAATAGTTAGGGTACTTTCTGATATTCTTGAGGTTAGTGGCGTTTTCTTGTGTTTTGTGGGCTTGAAATTTCAACCAAGCTTGATGTCTTTCTTCATAATAATATATAATACTATATTTTATTAATATTATTACTATCATTATCATGATTGTGTTTATTATTATTCTTTCTTTTTAAATTCCTTCATCCTCCAGGGTTGGTTTTACCCTCGGACTGAGAGCGAGGGTTCCCACTTCTGCCACCGCAAGGACAATGTCCTGGAGCGTGAGACTTCGGGTCGGGGGTACATCTGCGGAGGAGGACCAATACCTACTATGCTGACGAGGAGCCTTGTGGGAGAATGGGAAGTTTGGAAGGGATAGACATGGATGAGAGAAGGCAGCGGCCATGGCTTTATGTTAGGTACCATCTCGGCATTTGCCTGGAGGAGAAGTGAAAAACCATGGAAAACCACTTGGTGGACGGTGAAGGTGGGAATCGGAACCCCTCTACTCAGTTGACCTCCCGAGATTGAGTGAACCCAGTTCCAGCCCTCGTACCACTTTTAAAATTTTGTGGCAGAGCCGGAAATCAAACCCGGATCTCCGGGGGTGGCAGTTAATCATACTAAGCACTACACAACAGAGGCGGACTATTATTATTATTATTATTATTATTATTATTACTATTATTATTATTATTATTATTATTATTATTATCTTTTAATGTCCCTTCAATTACCATACCACTTAAGAGATCCCAGGATGTTAGAATTTTGTCGTGCAGGTGTTCGGTAACGTGTCAGAAGTCAACAACGCAGAGTTATCGAATTCAAACATTAAATGCCATTGACTTCACCGGAAATCGAATCCACCCACCATCTTGTGAACAGAGAAATGATGCAAATCACGAAGTTATACCTTGTCACCTGAGTTGAAGTATGTTCAGTTAACTTTGCATTTACAGTGAATACTTCTTACTTTACATAACTAAAAGATAAATCATAACTGTAAGTAATCGTCTAGAACAGGGGTTTCCAATTTGTAAGGGTTCGAGGGCCATATTGGAAACCTTTGTCATGTTCGCCGGCC
Source organism: Anabrus simplex (assembly GCF_040414725.1). Taxonomy (NCBI): domain Eukaryota; kingdom Metazoa; phylum Arthropoda; class Insecta; order Orthoptera; family Tettigoniidae; genus Anabrus; species Anabrus simplex. Next base: position 134,705,246 of record NC_090272.1, read on the forward strand.
GCACTTGAATAACAGGGAAATTTTCGTAAAATTCTGCATATAGTAGGCCTGCAGAAGTATTTTATGTCAAAATAATATGCATAATTCAATTGAAATAAAGGTTTGGAAATTTTAATTATTTAGGTAAAACATTATTTTACAAATGCATAAAAGGGTGAAATTTTGAGCCGGGCTGAGTGGCTCAGATGGTTGAGGAGCTGGCCTTCTGAAGCCAGCTTGGCAGGTTAGATGTTAGATCATTCCGAAGCTGCTCAAATACGTCAGCCTCGTGTCGACTGATTTACTGGCACGTAAAAGAACTCCTGCGCACAAACTTCCGGCACCTCGGCGTCTCGGAAAAGCATCAAAAGTAGTTAGTGGGACGTAAAAACCAATCATTATTATCTGAAATTTGGATTTTAAATATTTAAAATTGAAAAATAATCCATTCAGATCAAGCGTATTTTTAAAAAAGAGAAAATAATATTAAAGAATGAACTAGTTCGGACTTGGGTCTATAACGAATATAAAAATTAATACGTTTTTGAACGACCTATGAAATATTATTTTGTAACTATTCTTCCCATTATTTATTAAAAATGCTCTTGCGGGCCGCATTATATGGCTTCGCGGCCCACATACGGCCCGCGGGCCGCCAATTGGAAACCCCTGGTCTAGAGCGTGGTATTGTATGGAAGTGCAACATGGAAGAAAACTTGCTGAGAAAGTAAAAAAAAAAAAAAAATAGGAGATTTTGAAATGTGGTGTTACGGAAGAATGTTGAAGGTGAGGTAGGTAGATCGAATCACCAATGAAGGGATACTGAATCGAATTGATGAGAGGGGAACGATTTGGCAAAATTTGACCAGAAGAAGGGTTAGAAGGATATGACACAACTTAAGAACCTAGGAGTTATTCAGTTCGTTTCCGAGGGAAGTGTAGACGGTAAGAACGGTAGGGGTAGACCAAGGTATGAATATGACTGGCAGATATAAGAGCAACTGTAGGATGTTGCAGTTACGTAGAAATGAAAAAGGTTAGTACGGGATAGGGTGGCGTGGAGTGCTGCATTAAACCAGTCTCTGGACTGATGACTGAAACAACAATTCTAACTATTTCGTTATTAACAAGCCGGCCCGGAGGATTAGAGACAGTGAGCCTGCTTCTTATCTGGAGGCTCCGGGTTCGATTTCGGGCCAGGTCAGGTTTTTACCAGAATCTGATGGCTAGTTCGAAGTCCGCTCAGCCTGCGTGAGAACTATTAAGAAGCTATCTGACGGTGAGGTAGCGGCATCGGTGTAGAAAACCAAAAATTACGGCCGAGAGTATTCGTCACTCCGATCATGTGTCACTTCGTAATCTGCAGGCTTTGGTCTTTGGGCTGTGCAGTGGTTAATTAGTACGCCAAGGTCGTCAAGGCTGGAGTGCCGTAGTGTCACATTTTTTAAAACATCTTATTACATACCTTAAATTGATCATTTAAATTCTGTTTTAATGTAAACAATGTTAATACCAGAATAGAGATACTTGGAGCATATTTCTTGACTTTCATTGAGCAAGGAGGGGACCTCTTTATGACGTCATAATTGTGTACTATATATAACCCTCACCGACCTGACTGAGTAGCAAAGGGCCCTCTTTCATAAAAATAATAATAATACTATCTATCGGTAGTAATATTAGAACTTATAAAAATAATTATTAGTTAACCAAATTCTGTTTCATATAGATTTATACATGACTAATACAATGACTTCACTCATAATATTAGTTCATTTGTCAACTGATACAAATGGTGGTTAGAATAGGTTGGTTGCATACCTAAACTTGGTTTGCGTTTGTTCCTAGCAGTAGGCTGGTGCTTGGCTACAACCGGCTATTAATCCATATATGTTCGATAGGCCTACTTGGTATTTTCATTGTTTTGACTGATACATTTGAGAATGGGTAAAAGAACTGAAAATAATGTGAGAGAAGAAAGTTTCTTTGCGTAACGTGCTTAAGTTAAAGCGTCAACTATTCGCAGCCTATTCTTTTTACTTTTTATTTTATGTGTTCTTAAAAATCTCTGTTGAGATGGACTAGCAAAAAAGTCGTGTTGGCTATGAAACAATTTATTCAGTAGCGTAGCCAGGATCGACCGAAAGTGGGGGATATAGTTAAAAATTGTGATTTAACTTCATGAAAGTGCTTGTACGTGTGTGGTGCGCAGATCCATGAGTGCCATTACATTATAATGACACTATCTTCTTCTTCTTTATCTGTTTACCCTCCGGGGTCGGTTTTTCACTCGGACTGAGCGAGGGATCGCACCTCTACTGCCTCAAGGGCAGTGTCCTGGAGCTTCAGACTATGGGTCGGGGGATACAAACTGGGGAGGATGGCCAGTACCTTGCCCAGGCGGCCTCACCTGCTATGCTGAACAGGGACCTTGTGGGGGGATGGGCAGATTGGAAGGGATAGACAAGGAAGAGGGAAGGAAGCGGCCGTGGCCTTAAGTTAGGTACCACCCCGACATTTGCCTGGAGGAGAAGTGGGAAACCACGGAAAACCACTTCCAGGATGGCTGAGGTTGGAAACAAACCCACCTCTACTCATTTGACCTCCCGAGGCTGAATGGACCCCGTCCCAGCCCTCGTACCACTTTTCAAATTTCGTGGTAGAGCCGGGAATCGAACCCGGGCCTCCGGGTGTGGCAGCTAATCACACTAACCACTACACCGCAAAGGCGGACTATTTGTTTTTTACTAATAATATTTTATGAAATAGGGCCTAGAAGCTAGAGCGGGGCCTTCTGAGCTAAAGATGACGGGTTTGTGGGCATTTGTTTTACTTTACCGATATCTTCATTCATTCTAAAATTCGAATCTCTTCTATTTTCTCCACACCGGCCCCGTGGTGTAGAGGTAGCGTGCTTGCCACTTACCCGTAGGTCCCGGGTTCGATTCCCGGCCAGGTCAGGGATTTTTACCTGAACCTGTGGGTTGGTTGGCGTCTGGTGGCCATGATCATTAAGGCCTTGAAGTCTAATCGGTCTGACACCGAGGTAAGCCGGTTCGAGTCCCGTTGGTCAAAAACATTCTCACCATCAGAATGTTGGCCGGTAGGGTAGGGGAGGTGGTGGTATACAATTTCTAATCACTAGATTGCGTGCCAAAAGCTTGGATTAAATTCCAAATCTCTCCGTAGTGCTCATATGGCGTGAGGGCATATGGCGCTGTTGATGGTGATTCGTCCGTCGGATGGAGACGTTAAGCCTTGAGTAGACCCCTTGGTGCTATTTGATAGGATTAGGCTACGTGCGGGCACCGGTTTTCACCCTCTCCCTTCCTAGTATCATATGTCACGTCATACGTTTCATCTCATTAACTCCTCTGATGACTTTGACGTCAGGAAGGGCAACCGGTTATAAAATCCCGCCACGACAGATTCATCTCACCTCACCTCATACTCAACCCCGTAGAGAAATGGGACAAGGGTTGGACAAACGAACAAACTGAGAGCTGGTTGACGGTCCACTCAGTCTACGTGATTACAATTGAGCCGGGTGGATTCATCGTGCTGATCAAACGACACTACGTAATCTGCAGGCCTTCGGGATGAGCAACGGTCGCTTGGTAGGCCAAGACCATTTACTTCTGTGATGAGTTTTAAGAGTAGAAGATTATCTTGTGGATTTCCTAGAACTGTTATCATCATCATCAAAATTTGCTGATTTTGGATCTAGCCGTTGTGGTTCCTTGATGTCTTTCGATGGATTGTATTTCTTAACCAGACCATGAAGGCTGCTCTTATTTATCTTCATCACGCATTGGTCTTCTTCAGTGGTAGACTCAAACGTCTGCCTTGGTATATAAACAATTACCAACAGCGCCTCTGATGTGTGTTGCGACATAATGGTGATTACACCAGGCAGTTAACCATACAGATTACAGTGCTGTGTTATGCTCGGACATAATCCCTCCATTCTTCCACGTAGTAACCCGAGGCAATTTCATGCCCACTAGACCAGGTGTGCTCCCGGCTAGTGTTAAAGTGAATATTGTTGGAGCTAAATGCATAGCTGATAGTTCACTACGCTGTAAGGTGGTCACAAAAGATCAATATACCTCGTCAGTAAAGTAGCTCGATTGCACATCAGTTGAGGTGCACACCGAGCGCCACTGAGCGTTACCTAATTCATTGACGGATTTACTATTGCTCTGTTTGGAATGTACATGTCTGGCAACAGAGAGTGACATCATGATCTTCTGCTCGCTCCAGAAATTTAACGTTGATAAGTTCATTACCCGTAGAAAACTTGACCCATCAACGTTCAATCAGTTATATAAACAAATTATCTGGTCTAGAGAGCCGAGATTAACAGCTCATATTATTCATCGCACTGACCACGCATCACCTCGTAATCGCCCGACTCGTTGGCTGAATGGTCAGCGTACTAGCCTTCGGTTCAGAGGGTCCCGAGTTCGATTCCCGGCCGGGTAGGGGAATTTAACCTTCATTGGTTAATTCCAATGGCTCGGGGGATGGATATTTGAGCTGTCCCCAACATCCCTGCAACTCACACACCACACATAACACTATCCTCCACCACAATAACACGCAGTTACCTACACATGGCAGGTGCCACCCACCATCATCGGAGGGTCTGCCTTACAAGAAATAGCTACACGAAATAAAAAACCTCTTAATCTGCAGAACCTCAAGGGGAGGGGGGTAGCGTTAACTTAATAGGCCAACCTCCATCAGGTCTGTAGTACACGGTATTTCGAGTTTTAACATACTGCACAACATTCTCTCATACAAATAAAAAGAATGTAGTGGAAATTCCAGAAATATCCATTTATATTCCTCTTTGCGTAGAAACTATACAGTGATGAAATAATCGTCTAAGATCAGAAATATAGGGATTAGATCTTATGAAACCCGTATATCATGACGATCAACAGAGAAATATTTTTCTTGAAAACAAGTAAGAACCCATTTTTGAATACCTTTATATAAATTTTGTTCATTAATATTATGCACAAAACAGCTTTCGATAACTTTGTATAAAATCTGAAATTATACTTTATCTATAATATGTTTTCTTATACTTTTTCATTGGATTGTTTTTATGAAAACCTACAACCTGTTTTCCAGTCATTGACCGGGTCAAGGATGTAATGAATGAATCATATATATAGGCTATTATTACGATGGGGTCGCTACTCCCAAAGTGATATATTGATGAATGATAGATGCTACGAAATGAGAATGGAGAGTGTTGCTGGATTGAAAGATGACAGGGAAAACTGGAGTGCCCGGAGGAAAACTTGTCCCGCCTCCGCTTTGTCTAGCACAAATCTCACATGGAATGATCGGGATTTGAACCACGGTATCCAGCAGTGAGAAGCCGACGCACTGCCGTCTAAGCCACGGAGGTTCTGGATTGTTTTCAAAGAAGGGTAAATCATATAGATTGTGTAAATGTAATACACTACCAACAAAGCTTTGCATTATGAAGTATTTTTTCTTAATATGTCTTCATTTTTCACGTATTTCTCGGAGAACCTGTGTGTTATTTCTCCGTCAAACCTGCATACATCATTCTTCTGAATATCCACATCTCCGTTATTTTCATTATAACGTCCTTCTTATTACCACAGTTCCAGCTTTTATATCCATACAATCTAGAGAAAACTGTTTTTTTTACGTCGCACCGACATAGCGACGACGGGATATAAAGGACTAGGAGTAGGACTGGGAAGGAAGCGACCGTGGCCTTAATTATGATACAGCCCCGGCATTTACCTGGTGTGGAAAAGGGAAAGAACAGAAAACCGTCTTCAGTGCTGCCGTCAGTGGGGTTAGAACCCACTATCTCCCGAATGCAAGCTGATAGCTACGTGACCCAAACCCCGCACCCAATTGCTCGGTCACAAACTTCTTTTCATATGCCTTCCTTGTTTCTGTGTTTGTGTAATTACATCCCGCTCAGTCGAGGAGCTCGCCTCCTAACTCCCTAGTCTTACCAGCTTAAAGTTTGCAACATTTTCGTAACCCTAATCTTTGGCTGTAAATCACCCAGACCAAATCGTGCTGCTTCCTTTTGGACCTTTTCTAGTTCTCTAATCATGAGGGTCCAATACACCGGGACCATACTCTAATTTTAAACAACTAAATTAAAAAAGCAATATTTTCCTAAGACAGCGGCGTTCCTTTTTGTATACCGGTGTTCCTGCTCGAGTGGAAAGAACGGTCGCCAGCTCTACAGGACACCTCACGACTGTGTGTAACCAGAAGAAGACTATATAATTAACCAGAAGAAGACTATATAATTAACCAGAAGGAGACTATATAATTAACCAGAAGAAGACTATATAATTAACCAGAAGAAGACTATATAATTCACCAGAAGAAGACTACATAATTAACCAGAAGAAGACTATATAATTAACCAGAAGAAGACTATATAATTAACCAGAAGAAGACTATATAATTCACCAGAAGAAGACTATATAATTAACCAGAAGAAGACTATATAATTCACCAGAAGAAGACTATATAATTAACCAGAAGAAGACTATATAATTAACCAGAAGAAGACTATATAATTCACCAGAAGAAGGCTATATAATTCACCAGAAGAAGGCTATATAATTAACCAGAAGGAGACTATATAATTCACCAGAAGAAGACTATATAATTAACCAGAAGAAGACTATATAATTAACCAGAAGAAGACTATATAATTAACCAGAAGGAGACTATATAATTCACCAGAAGAAGACTATATAATTAACCAGAAGAAGACTATATAATTCACCAGAAGAAGACTATATAATTAACCAGAAGAAGACTATATAATTAACCAGAAGAAGACTATATAATTCACAAGAAGAAGACTATATAATTAACCAGAAGAAGACTATATAATTCACCAGAAGAAGACTATATAATTAACCAGAAGAAGACTACATAATTAACCAGAAGAAGACTATATAATTCACCAGAAGAAGACTATATAATTCACCAGAAGAAGACTATATAATTAACCAGAAGAAGACTATATAATTAACCAGAAGGAGACTATATAATTCACCAGAAGAAGACTATATAATTAACCAGAAGAAGACTATATAATTCCCCAGAAGAAGACTACATAATTAACCAGAAGAAGACTATATAATTAACCAGAAGAAGACTTTATAATTAACCAGAAGAAGACTATATAATTCACCAGATGCAAGAATCAAACCCATCCTCTCTGGGGGATGAAATAAATATCTGGAGAATTTGGAAATCCATCACTTTAGCTCCGTAAGTTCATACATTGCATGTTAGAATATATTACCGTATATACAACTACAGTACTGGGGAATCTAAGAAAAAAGGATGCAGTTTGGATATTTCCTGATAGAATAATTTGTAAATGTAGAAATATAAGGAACACGTTTCCTTTTTCTTCTACACCGGCTTCTCTGACTGAGCTGGGAGGAGGTTTATGCCAGCATGAGCAGGTAGATGCTTACGGGGAGCATCGAAATGCAAACGAAGTTTTGAGGTGAATCGCATCAAAGCGGGATATTGATTTAAAAGAAAAATATTTGCAAGTCTACTTGTGAAGTTTAAAACGAATACAATATTTTTCTCACTTAAGAAAGTTATACAGGGCTTTTATTTTGCTGATTTTTTTTTTATTTGACTTTCATAACGTAGCTGAATTTCTTAAAGTTTCTGGCTTATCTAAACTGTCACTTGCCAGAAATAAGGTCATCCTATTTATACCATAACACTTGAGTATTACTATAAAAAGAGAAAATTATGAAATGATGAAATCATAATTAATACGTTACATACATTCGGAATACTGAAACTTACGTACAGCTTTCCAAAAAGAAAAGCAAATAACCGTTCTAAGTGATCTGTTATTCCTGTTTATTTTTATGATATTTATTATTATTATTATTATTATTATTATTATTATTATTATTATTATTATTATTATTATTATTATTATTACTGAAAGTAATATGAGGATACATACGTTACCGTGAACTTCTTCTCATTCTTCAAGGGCCTAACGAACTTCCATATTAGCGTATTTCGCCTCCCTAGGGGGATTCCCTTGTCGTTGTTGTAAGCGATTCCTGTCAGTTTGCAAGTGATTTGGATGTAGAGATCAGATATCATCCCCTGTAGACACTGTTAATTGCAGTCTGACGGGAATATGATCACCCCCACAGTGGCCCAATATTGCCACTGCGCTTCACCGCACCCTCGCGCTCGCAAGAAGACTGTGGGCTGTGTGGTGAACTGAGTTCAGTGGAAGACAGGAGCAACTCCAATATTCCACTCAGTATATTCCTGTTAATGTTGCTCTCTGCTAAATTATTTAGGGGTTGATCTTAAGCTGTAACTTGAGACGGTCATGTAATGATATGTAACGTAAGCCGATTCATATTGCTATTCAGTACTGGATACAGTATTTTTGCAACCTGTCCCTTGGTACAGGCCAATTCAAAATGAATCTCCCACAGAAGACTCAGCCTCATTACTATTCTTAGAATGCATAGGCCCGTAGTCATCGACTCGAGTACAAGCTTTTAGTTTAATGCTACGTAAACTGAGATTTTACGACATTTTACCGCAGATTGGTTGGCCAGTAAAATGGGAAAAATAGGATAATAGAATTCTAAGAGTCCGCCCCTGTGGTGTAGTGGTTAGTGTGATTAGCTGCCACCCCCTGAGGCCACGGTTCGATTCCCGGCTCTGCCACGAAATTTGAAAAGTGGTACGAGGGCTGGAACGGGGTTCACCCAGCCTCGGGAGGACAACTGAGTAGAGGTGGGTTCGATTCCCACCTCAGCCATCCTGGAAGTGGTTTTCCGTGGTTTCCCAATTCTCCTCCAGGCAAATGCCGGGATGGTACCTCACTTAAGGCCACGGCCGCTTCCTTCCCTCATCCTTGTCTATCCCTTCCAATCTTCCCATTCCCGCCAAGGCCCCTGTTCAGCATAGCAGGTGAGGCCGCTTGGGCGAGGTACTGGTCATCCTCCCCAGTTGTATCCCCGACCCAGAGTCTGAAGCTCCAGGACACTGTCCTTGAGAATTCTAAGATGGCAGCTCGTAGAGTATTTAAGTGAAAGAGAAAATTACAGCGACGAGTAATATGATCAAGATCATGCAATTAATAAACGTCCTAGACGGATAAAAGAACGTGCGACATATTTCGAGGAGTAGCTCGACACTGTCAATGTTATCCATGATCCTACATAACCTGGAATTCCCAACACATAGGTAGGCCTAAGATTAATTCTCGATTGTAGCTTATATCTTGTACGGTACACGACTGGGTGACTTTCTAATGAAGCATTAAGGAATACTGTCTTATTTTTTGAGTGAAATATACAACGTGTAGACTATAATTTGTTTTCTTATTTTCTGTGTTAATGCTTTCTGCCACCAAATTCAATAACAATTCTCTCTTGGAAAGTCATATTAGGCTACATTCTTCGTTTCTGCTCAATAGCGGATATTATTTATGCAAATTATTTGCAAACTCCGAGTGGAATCAAAAACTTGTTTACATTTCGATAGAGGCTGCAGCACGTAGTTTTCCGTGTTTTCCGTGCATCGGTATGAAAAATTTACGGTTCAAATTCAGATTGAAATGAAAACTTAGTTTTGGTAAAATGAGATAATAAATGCTGAGGTGAATACAGAAGTGAGCGTTATCCGAGGTGTAGTGGTTAGTGTGATTAGCTGCCACCCCCGGAGGGCTAGGATCGATTCCCGGCTCTGCCACAAAATTTGAAAAGTGGTACGAAGGCAACGAGCCATCCTCAAAGTGGTTTTTCACTTCTCCTCCAGGCAAATGCCGGGATTATGCCTGCCTTAAGGCCACGGATGCCTTCCTCCCTCTTCCTTGTTCACCCCTTCAAATCATCATCCCACCACCACCACCACCACCACCACCACCACCACCACCATCAGAACAAGACCCCTGTTTAGTATAGCAGGTGAGGTACTACTCTTCCTCTCCGTCCTATCCCCCCGACTCAAAGTCTCACACTCCAGGGCACTGCTCTTGAGGAGGTAGAGGTGGGATCCCTCGCTGAGTCCTAGGAAAAAACCAACACTGGAGGGTAAACGGATGAAGAAAGAAAGAAAGAAAGAAAGAAAGAAAGAAAAAAGAAAGAAAGGAAGAAAGAAAGAAACCCCACGGCACTTAACGGCCTTGATAGGGTCTTGGCTGCCCAGCAGCCGCTGTTCAGCCCGAAGGCCTGCAGATTACGAGAGCTCGTGTGGTCAGCACGACGCATCCTCTCGGCCGTTATTCTGGGCTTTCGAGACCGGGGTCGCCACTTCACCGTCAGATAGCTCCTCAGTTCTAATCACGTAGGCTGAGTGGACCTCGAACCAGTCCTCAGGTCGAGAGAAAATTACCTGACCTGGCCGGGAATCTAACCCGGGGCGTCCGGGCGAGGGGCAGGCACGGTACCCCTACACCATGGGGCTGGCAGAAAAAGAAAGAAGGAAGGAAATAATACATTGTACGGACGCCCGTCTCCTTGGCTGAATGATCAGTGCAGAGGTATTCCCTTCAGAGGACCACAGATTCGATTCTCACATCCTGTGCTATTGTAACGTGGCATGCATGGTGATGAGCTGAATCGCGATCGAGGCTTCTCTTCGTAATGAATTGCCGGGACTGTCTGAGGACATGTTCTGTTTGCCTGATGCAGTTCTTCTTATTTAACACCCACGGTAACCTGCATGTCTGGGTGTGGTGATGATGATGATGATGATGATGATGATTATGTAGGGAGAAGGCGGAACTTTATAGTATACCTACGACTCTGCTCAGTCGTCGATTCGATGTCCCCAGAACTCTTTAAAATCAGAGTGCGAGAAAATATAATCAAAAAGAGCGATGCTAGGGAAGGTTTCACGGGTTGGGACGGGGGAGTTGATAAATGTTTGAAGAAAGTGCCTGCTCGGTATCACATTTGTCTACGAGCGATAAAATAGCCAGGAGTTCTTTAAGGTCGCTTCGGCTGGATTTACTTCGACGCTTGATTAATGTAGGATCTCTGACTCTATGCTTTCAACTAATATCAGTGTCCTATGCTCCCTTTAATTTCACGTATATCGACTAATATACTAAAGTGAAGGTATACAATCTGGAGGATTTGCATTGGTCTTCATAGTGAAAATCAAAATCCTCAGCCTGTTTCCAGTCGGGGATGGAATGAATGAAGTCCCTATCTAGCGGCGAGGATATGAACTGTGCCGGCTGCCGAAACCTGTCGCACTCTTCTGGGGTAATGACTAATGACTGACAGATGAAGATAAATATTAGAGAGTGTTGCTCGAATGAAAGATGACAGGGAAAATCGGAGTACCCGGAGAAAAACCTGTCCCGCCTCCGCTTTGTCCAGAACAAACCTCACATTGAGTTTCTGAATTCTTACTACATAAAATGCAGACACCATGGAGACAAAGCATACCACTAAACCTAACCTAACCCCATGGCGCTACAGACCTGAAGGGCCTTGGTCTACAAACTGACCGCTGCTCAGCCCGAACGCCTGCAGATTACGAGGTGTCATGTGGTCAGCACGACGAATCCTCTCGGCCGTTATTCTTGGCTTTCTAGACTGGGGCCGCTATCTCACCGTCAGATAGCTCCTCAATTGTAATCACGTAGGCTGAGTGGACCTCGAACCAGCCCTGAGATCCAGGTAAAAATGTCTGACATGGTCTCTGGGAAAGAGGCAGGCATGTTACGCCTACACCACGGCGCTAGCCAAAGCATACCACTACAAGAAATAATCATATAGCGAAGCAGCTGTAGTACTCGTTGACGAGACAATCATAACATGTGCAAAGCTTGTCGTACGGACCGATGACCGCGTGATTTTATAACTTAAGAAGACAATCAAGACAAAAACCATCGCCAGTTAACACGATTAAACAATACTTTCATGTTAAAAATGCTCAGCGTTGATATGGACTAAGCAACCAAAGTCTATATTCATTAATTCTAGTATCATAGTCGGTATGGTAAAACCGTATAAGATATGAATGATTGGAACTTATATTCTTTATAAATTTTGTTCCGATAGAACCAATAACATAGGCATTTAAAAAAATATTCTTGGGCACCTTACCCTAAACTACAATTTCATCCAGTGTGACTTTAAATGCCGGTACCGATTTTCATTTAATACTGTTCACCCATTTGCTCGTGTTTTGACGTAGATATGGACTTAGCTACAAAAACCGAAATTTATGAATACCTCTGTTATTATCGACGGTAAGGTAAAAATGTATAAGACATAAATGATCGGAAATATAATTATATATAACTTTAGATGTAGTATTTATTGATACGACCACTAATAACATAAATATTTTAGAATGAAATTTTAAGACCTTCTCCTAAACTACCATTTTACTCTGCATGAATAAAATGATTTATAGCCTAGATTATAGTGCCTCATTATCCGACTTTACCGATTTTCATTCAATTCTCTTAAGTCGCTTTCTCATGATGTCCGTACATACACACACACACACACACACACACATATATATATAAATATATATACTGTACATACATATATACATACATTCGTACTATAGACAGACAAACATGGTGGAAAATTAAATTCCTTGTTACTGTGGACACAACCGATACGGAAATACCATTCTTTTTAAATTCTGAGCAATGTACATACAAAACTCTTATTTTAATAGATTTAACAATCGCAGGTTAACACTGAAGCGTAAACAAATTTGGTAGTTGTTGCAAAGAGCGGTGATATTACAACATAAAAGGAATCATAACTCGGACATAGTTTCTTAGTACAGGTGCTGTGATGCCTGTGATGGACGTTTTCGACAATACAAAGAGCTCAGAGAAGTTTTCGAAGAAATGTTGGACAGTCCTTCTTGTACACATCATTAAGGCTAGTGTTGTAATGGTTTTTATATGATATTTTTTATTTATTGCATTCTATTGATGGCTTATATTTTTGTTTCTCTGAATTTGTTACCACATGCAAGATAATCTTTAACTGGCGGCATCGGATTAGAAAGACATCAGTAGGTAGTCAGTAGTACGGCACTACCCGTAAGATTGATATGTTAGCCTTCAAAAACAACAAGGAATATAATATTGATCCTACGGTTCGGTTCGAATCGCACGCTAACCAGCCCAGAGAAGTAAACAAGGAAAATAAAAAGCATTATTTACGAACCAAGTATCCCCTTCTACCGACGTGAATACGGTCTTGAAAACATCGTGGTGGTAGGCGTCATGATCGGTGGAAGAGAAGTAATTCCAAGTTCTTCGAAGAATTCCGCTCAAAATTAAAACTACCAGAGTCGTTGACGAAGAATGTGATCCTCAAAGCCTTAAAAGGTTCATTATCAATACTGAGAAATCATTTATATGGTCATAAATGTGCTTAGTATATACTTTGTCCTCCAGGGCAACCTCCTTATGGGGAAAGTGTTTATTCTCTGAATAAATATGTATAGCCTATATGTTAAGGTGCAGTGGCGGATTTTACCAGATGCCAAATTGGTAAATCAAGGAAATGTATATTTAAGGCTGCCGATGATGAGATTCTGCCCAATCTCGCAAATGCTATCTTACAATTAAACGACCCAGTATTACGTTACCAACTCACCTAGTTTAAATATATGCGTCAATATTTAAGAGAAAAGGCACAGTATTGGGTGGATAACAGATTGAAATGGGTAGAAAAGTGTTATCACTCTGATAGCGTGCCACAAGTATTAGATCAGATTAATGTGTTGAGGACGGGAAACGTAAATTAAAATGAGCTAAAACCTGCAATGTCGTGATTGCTTTGTGTTTATTGTGTATCTCAATCCTGTTTACCAAACTGAGTTACGGTAGTGTTTGTATGTTCACATGCAATGTAGATTTATCATAGTGCATTCACGTGAACTTTAGAGAGGACGTGTCCGGCTCCATGGCTAAATGGTTAGCGTGCTGGCCTTTGGTCACAGAGGTCCCGGGTTCGATTCCCGGCAGGGTCGGGAATTTTAACCATCATTGGTTAATTTCACTGGCACTGGGGCTGGGTGTATGTGTCGTCTTCATCATCATTTCATCCTCACCACGACGCGCAGGTCACCTACGGGTGTCAAATCGAAAGACCTGCACCTGGCGAGCCGAACATGTCCTCGGACACTCCCGGCACTAAAAGCCATACGCCATTTCATTTAGAGAGGACGTATAGCTGTCAGAAGAACGTGAAGGGTCACTGTATGTCAACAGGCCGAGTATCCATACGTAGTGCGTGCTTTGGCCTCCTGATTAGTGATTTTTCACAATGAAATATGGCCCAGAGTCTATGTGAGAAAATAGTGCACTTTCATTTGAAAACTAAAGTACCGTTATCTCGGCAGATATTGGCACTCTCAAAAAGTACTGCGTGTTTGATAGAGAGCCCCTTGGTAACATTACTAGAGTGAAAAGAGATTTTTGACATCTCTAACGATTCATGAGTATTGTAAGGCAACTGAACCAGAGTGAAGTGAAATTTCTCATTTGAGAATGATATTAGTAAGCGGTTTCATATTAATTCAAGTAGTTTTATAGGAGAACAAATATTACCGGTTCATAGGATTGTTAATTCAGTCCGTGAGAATATCCTTGCTACGAATTAAGTTCGGTGGTCCATTTCGGTTGTTTTAATGGCTTGATGAAAATTTGAATATTCCCCGTTCTGGACAACGATGGATACAGGTAAATATTGTATTAAATGTATAATATTCCAAAAATTATCATAAAAGTATTTCTGTCAGCCTCTGCCCGGAAGTTGCAAAATGAGCTTCGTCACAGGTCGTTTGAGGATTGGTGTCATCTTCCTCACAATGGCAAAGGCGTAGAGACCTATAAGGATGATCCCAAGGCCACACCGTGGACGAATGATAGGAGAGGTCTTTCATCGTCAGAGTGGACTAACGCAATTGAAATATCATGCAATACATCAGCGGTGAGAACGTTACCAGGGCGTTCGCAGTCTACCATTAAAAGTCGCCACCCAGGATGTGAAGAACCAGAGACCCTGGGGCGTGTTGGGCTGCTGCGCCGAGGGAAATTTACAGAGAAACATGGGCCATCATAAGGTCCGTTCTTTAATAGCGACGGCCCTGTGGAAGGCAAAGTGGGAGGTTCATGAGGAAGTACACTACCTTTCTGAAGATGGCTCGACCAGCCTAGCGGATGTTATCGCCATCAACCATAAGGAAAAGAAATGCCTCCTATTGAACCCCACCATGTGCTTTGAGGTCAACTCGGAGCAGGCATTGGTGGTGAATGAGGAAAAGAGAGTCGTCTACTACTCGTGCGTCCCTCACTTAAGTGACAGCTGTAAGACAATATTGGTTACGCATGGAAAGTAAGAGGACTTCTCTAGAAGAAGCTGTGTCTTACGTTGACAGATGTACAACATCTTTCATTAAATATTTTCAAGGATTCATTGACAATACTACAGCACCATCTGTATTCTTGTCATTAGATAACAATGATTCACAACATTTCTATTATACATTTAAACTGTTGTATTGTATTCCGGATCCTTGTGGTCACCCGTCATTGCGGCCAGATATCTCTTCTGTTTAGAATAAGTACAACTATCTTAAAGGCAGAATACGCTGGAAGTCTAGATTCTAATACCTTAGAGCTTAGAAAAATGTCACTAATACGATATGCAAATTAGCCTTTCGGCAGGGAAGAAATCTGGGAGAATTGAATGTCAGGTAGGGAATAAAAAAGTGGAACACGTGGATCATTTAAAGTAATTAGGATGTGTACTATCGCTGGATGGTAGTGTACAAAGTGAAAAAGAATCCAGGTGCAACTATCCAATGCAGTGAACTCGCACGTGTGGTAACCTGTAAGTGAATTCTCGAATGAAATTTTCTTTACATCGGTCTGGTTTAAGACCGACTTCACTGTACGTGAGTGGAACCTATGTGAACTGAGTTCCTATCTCAACATCTTCCATTAAATATTTTTAAGTACTCATTGACAATACTACAGCACCATCTGTATTATTGTCATTAGATAACAATGATTCACTGTATTTTTTTATACATTTAAAATACTACAGTATAAGTTGTGGGAGTTAAGAGAGCAAGAGTTGACCTAGGAAGATTGGATAGGAAATATGAAAGTCAGTAGCCTGGCACATATAGAATCAATGCTAGAGTTCGCTTTGGAACTCGTCGTCCGAAGCCACGCTGCCACCTCTGAGGAAACTCTTCTAGAAACCTCTTACTTTGGTCAGGGGATACCGTAGGTACAGTCTTGCTGAGCTGAGTGGCTCAGACGGTTGATGCGCTGGCCTTCTGACCCCAGCATGGCAAGTTCGATCCTGGCATACTCCGGTGGTATTTGAAGGTGCCCAAATACGTCAGCCTCGTGTCGGTACACTTACGGGCACGTAAAAGAAGTCTTACGGGACTGAATTCCGGCACGTGGAGGTCTCCAAGAACCGTAAAAGTTGTTTTGTTAGTGGGACGTAAAGCAAATATTATTATTATTATTATTATTATTATTATTATTATTATTATTATTATTATTATTATTATTATTATTATTATTATTATTATTATTATTATTATTATTATTATTATTATTATTATTAGATACATTCTACAGCCACTAACTATGAGAGAAAGCAAGAGTCAGGGATTGAACCTGTCCACTCTGACTCCAAGGACCTTTTCCAATGTAAAGGTGACAGAATAAGTTGCTATGGGGCTTCAAACTTATATTTAAATTCTAAAGCTCTTTACAGAGTTGAAAGCTGTTTCATAAGGACTGTTTGTTGTGAAGTATTTTTTTGAAGTGGAGCGCTTCCATCCTTGACGGAAATAATCATGCCTCTTGACTGATGAATACATCAATTGAATAACGTTAAAAGGCTGTGAGATCAAAAAGCAGGAAATAAATGTACTGGCAAGTATAGAATATGCTCCAAGTTGCCTTTCCCTTGTTCCGTAATAGTGGGAGACGAAGAACGACTACAAGGTGGTTGGGGAAAACTCATTAAAAGTGGTGTTGTTCCAAGACGTCGCGTGGCGTCGGGACGGTATACGAGACGGGGCGCCTCCCCTCCTCTGAGGCGTCGCTCCAGGCGTTCGAGCATGCGCAAGCAGGAGGTCAGACAAAGTAGCAGCACTGTTGAGTGCTTTTCGATGTCGTTCTTTTGACAACTTATTTACCACCTGGTGATGTATGTATGTCGTTCGCTTCCCTCCTCGCGGCTGACTTCCCACTTACCCCCTCCGTCTTTACTCCCAGCCCACGCAAATTCATTTCAGACATTTAACCCATTTTAATTCATCTCAATCTCTATGGATAGCTTGAGATGTGTAAGTTACGTCACGTTCGGGACATTAATTGTAGGTCGTGACTTTGAATTTCCTCACATCAGTTCTGTCATTTAACGAATAAAGAGACCGAACAAGTGGCGGTGCGGTTAGGGGCGCGAAACTGTGAGCTTGTATTCACGAGATAGTGGGTTCGAACTGCACTGTCGGTAGCGCTGAAGATGTTTTTCCGTGGTTTCCCATTTTCACACTAGGCAAATGCTGGGGGGCTGTACCTTAATTAAGGCCACGGCTGGTTCCTTCCCACTCCTTGTCTTGCCTTGCCCTTTCCTATCCCATCGTCGCTGTCAGTGCGACGTAAAGCACATTGTGAAAAAGGAAATCAAACTAAGAGCTGTGGGTGAGTAGTTCAGTCGGTAGAGCGTAGGCCTTCTCAGAACCAGATGCCGAGTTCTTTCTCCGCTGAGTCCGGTGGTATTTATATGTGCTCAAATACTCAATCCGTAGATTTACCACCATATAAAAAGCTACTGCGGGAGAAACTTCAAGCACCTCACGGTCTTTGATAACCATAAAAGTAGTTAGTGGAACACAACACTAATAAAGTCATCATTAAACTAATGTCTGGCTCCATGGCTGACTGGTTAAAGTGCTGGCTTTTTGTGCAATGGGCCCCGGGTTCAACTTCAGGCCAGGTCGACGATTTTAACCTTCATTGGTTTATTCCGACGTTTTGGGGACTGAGGGTGTGTGTGTGTGTGTGTGTGTGTGTGACGTCTTCAGTAATCGTCATAGGTAAGAGTCCATCCTCACAGACGGCCAGGTAGTCTATCAGTAGTCAACTCTAAAGATCTGCACCATGCCTCTCTGATGATCACACATACCATTACATTATTTTTCTAATTGATATAAAATGAATGACCAGGCGTTTCGATGTAGCTGGGAGAGTACTTTTGTTCAACCTTTTTACTAACTTTAAGACATCTAAATAGGGATGAAATTTCCTTGTTTCTCTTCTTCTCGTGCCTTATCTGTTCCAGAGTTGGCTATCATGACAATATCATATTTTTCGGTGGCGTTGTGGAACGTGTTTCCTAAGGATGTTGATACCTGCCACCCAGGTACCTTAACCAGGAGATCAGTCGGTAACCTCTACCTCTCTTCCAGTAAATCTTGCCTTGCATGACGAGCTGGCATATCCGGTACTTTCATCCATTCCTACCGAGCGAATTTGCCACGCAGTTAGGTCAGCTGTGATCGTGCATTCGGAAGAACGTAGGTTCGATTCCCACCATCGGCACCCCTGAAGATAGTTTTCCTTTTCCGCACCAGGCACATGCTGGGGCTGTACCTTAATTAAGGCCACGGTCACTACATTTCCCGTCCTTCCGTCACCGTAAACCTTCGGTGTGTTCGTGCGACGTTAAAGAAATTATATCCATTCCTCATATGGCCAAAGTATTCTAGCTTCCTTTATCTCAAGGCAATAAGCACCACTATCTCGTTATTCATTCGGTTCAGTACTTTTTTGTTAGTCATACGGTCAACCCATGCTATTTTAAGTAGCCGTCTATAAATCCAAATTTCTACTATTTGCTTTACGTCGCACCGACAGATATGTCTTATGGCGACTATGGGATGGGAAAGACCTAGGAATGGGAAGGAAGCGGCCGTGGTCTTAATTAAGGTACAGCCCCAGCATTTGCATGGTGTAAAAATGGGAAACCACGGAAAACCATCTTCAGGGCTGCCGACAGTGGGGTTCGAACCCACTATCTCCCGATTACTGGATACTGGCCGCACTTAAGCGACTGCAGCTATCGAGCTCGGTAAATCCAAATTTTCAAAAGTTGCCATCTTATTTTCAGACGCTTTACCCGTAGTCAGTGTCTAAAATGAATTCGTGTAAAACACGATGAGCATATAGCGTTCTAATGAAGTGTTACGCCATAGGATCTAAATTTTACTATGATAATTTTCACCTGGGTACTGTAGAATACGTCCTTCGTTTGTGTCCTGTGCCCAACGTGGAATTCCGCTTCTTTAATTTGTAACTATAAATGACACGTGAATGATTAATAAACGGTTAGAAATGTGAAGAATGAAAATATGCTTTGAAATTAATTTAAAAAATCTACGGTTCTATCCTTTTTTTTTTTTTTTTTTTTTTTTGCAAGTTGCTTTACGTCGCACCGACACAGATATGTCTTATGGCGACGATGGGAGAGAAAAGGGCTAGGAATGGGAAGGAAGCGGCCGTGGCCTTAATTAAGGTACAGCCCCAGCATTTGCCTGGTGTGAAAATGGGGAACCGCGGAAAACCATCTTCAGGGCTGCCGACAGTGGGGTTCGAACCCACTATCTCCCGAATACCGGATACTGGCCGCACTTAAGCGACTCCAGCTATCGAGCTCGGTGTTCTATCCCTTCAAGCAAGCAACTGAATGTTGAAACATCCCAGGAATATGAGCTAAGTATTTTAGATAAATAAAATATAAAATAGCATACATACATATATTTTCATTATAGACTGTTATGCCTTTCAGCGTTCAGTCTGCAAGCCGATGTGAATTTACTAAACGTCGTCACAATCCTCGATTTGCAACTAGTGTTGTGGCCTCATTTAGTTCCATACCTCTTATCTTTAAATCGTTAGAAACCGAGTCTAACCATCGTCGTCTTGGTCTCCCTCTACTTCTCTTACCCTCCATAGCAGAGTCCATTATTCTCCTACGTAACCTATCCTCCTCCATTCGCCTCACATGACCCCACCACCGAAGCCGGTTTATGCGAACAGCTTCATCCATCGAGTTCATTCCTAAATTAGCCTTAATCTCCTCAATCCGAGTACCCTCCTGCCATTGTTCCCACATGTTTGTACCAGCAATCATTCTTGCTACTTTCATGTCTGTTACTTCTAACTAATGAATAAGATATCCTGAGTCCACCCAGTTTTCGCTCCCGTAAAGCAAAGTTGGTCTGAAAACAGACCGATGTAAAGATAGTTTCGTCTGGGAGCTGACATCCTTCTTACAGAATACTGCTGATCGCAACTGCGAGCTCACTGCATTAGCTTTACTACACCTTGATTCAATCTCACTTACTATATTACCATCCAGGGAGAACACACAACCTAAATACTTGAAATTATCGACCTGTTCTAGCTTTGTATCACCAATCTAACATTCAATTCTGTTGAATTTCTTACCTACTGACATCAATTTAGTCTTCGAGAGGCTAATTTTCATACCATACTCATTGCACCTATTTTCAAGTTACAAGATATTAAACTGCAGGCTTTCGGCACAATCTGCCATTAAGACCAAGTCGTCAGCATAGGCCAAACTGCGTACTACATTTTCACCTAACTGAATCCCTCCCTGCCATTTTGTACCTTTCAGCAGATGATCCATGTAAACTACGAACAGCAAAGGTGAAAGATTACAGCCTTGTCTAGCCCATAAAAATATAATAAAATAAAATAAATTATAAGTATGAGAATATATTCACTGGATAAAAAAAATAAAAGAAGACATGAAATAATTAGACATCGCACTGGTGGATGTAAAGAATAAATCAAACAAACTAAATAAATTAAAGAATAGTAAAATTAAATTTCTACAAAAAATTGATAAATGGGAAACAACTAAAAGGGTATTTTCAGAAGAAGAACGACAGTGAAGATCAGATGGAATGAAGAAATACTAGAAGAACAGAAAGGAGAAAACCATGAAACATCATAGAAAGCCGGATAGAAATTGAATACAGTGGTTCCTATGCGGCTGTAAAAAAACAACAATAATAATAATAATAATAATGATAATAATAATAATAATAATAATAATAATAATAATAATAATAATAATAATAATAATAATAATATATTCTTACTTTATTTTCAAAAATTACAATCTTCTTCTTAATCATCATTATTCGGTCGATTAGATTAGCAGTTTGCCTTTTTATACTACTCTTGAATGCTAATGAGAGTCAATGTATTGTTTCACTTAAGTGCGACTACGAGCGCTTACAGTATCTGAGTCAATGCAGGGTTTCACTTAAGCCCTTATAATTACACTAGCTGTTACCCACGGCTTCACTCGCGAGGATTTCGTAATTTTATAAAAAGTAGATGTTCCTCGGTACTGCACTAG
Source organism: Anabrus simplex (assembly GCF_040414725.1). Classification (NCBI taxonomy): domain Eukaryota; kingdom Metazoa; phylum Arthropoda; class Insecta; order Orthoptera; family Tettigoniidae; genus Anabrus; species Anabrus simplex. The sequence continues at coordinate 134,726,746 of NC_090272.1, forward strand.
GACATTATCTGCAAGTCCCTAAAGTATAAAAACTCGCTAAAAAATTGCATTTCATTTACCCCAGAACCTCTTTGTAAACCACGTTTGTGGCATTGCTTTTTGGGCTAAGATAACCAGGATACTGGCAGACCTGAATCTGGAACTTGCGACCTGGAACTCTACATGTGAGAAACACTCCTCTTTTAAGTAAAAGAAGAAAAGTTTCTTTATTTGTAAAGAAGATTAAAAATACCAATTTTCACGTCAGTAACTCTTTTTTTGCTGGTTGCTTTACGTCGCACCGACACAGATAGGTCTTATGGCAACGATGGGAGAGGGAAGGGCTAGAAGTGGGAAGGAAGCGGCCATGGCCTTAATTAAGGTACAGCCCCAGCATTCGCCTGGTGTGAAAATGGGAAACCACGGAAAACCATCTTCAGGACTGCCGACAGTGGGGTTCGAACCTACTATCTCCCGAATACTGGATACTGGCCGCACTTAAGCGCCTGCTGCTATCGAGCTCATTGTGTAACATTTTAGTCTTTTATATATAAGTATCCTCATAAAGATAATTCAAGTCCTCCTTTACTTATTTTCGATCTTCAGTTTAAACTGATTTTCCGAAAACGAAAAATAAGTGTTACTTTACTTTGAAAGGAGATTACAAATAAAAATTTTCACATCTGTAACATGTTACGTTTATGAGATATACTGTAGATATAAAACCAAACCAAACCCCATGGCATTACAGCCCTTGAAGGGCCTTGGCCTACCAAGTGACCGCTGCTCAGCCCGAAGGCCTGCAGATTACGAGGTGCCGTGTGGTCAGCACGACGAACCCTCTCGGGCGTTATTCTTGGCTTTCTAGACGGGGGCCGCTATCTCACCGTCAGATAGCTCCTCAATTCTAATCACGTAGGCTGAGTGGACCTCGAACCAGCCCGCAGGTGCAGGTAAAAATCCCTGACCTGGCCGGGAATCGAACCCGGGGCCTCCGGGTAAGAGGCAGGCACGCTACCCCTACACCACGGGGCCGGCATACTGTAGATATACTCACTTTAAAAACTGCCACACTCCTTGGCTGAATGGTCTGCGTTGAGGCCTTACGTTCACAGGGTTCCGGGTTCGACTCCAGGTTGGGTCGGGGATTTTAACCGCGTGTGATTAATTCTTCTGGCTCGGAGCCAGGTTGTTTGTGTTTGTCCCAAAACTCTCCTCTTCATATTCGCTCAACGCGTCACACTACCAACCACAAGAGGAACACGCAACAGTAATTACATCCGAACACGTAGGGTTGACGTCAGGAAGGGCATCTAGGCGTAAAACAGGCTAAAATCCACATGTGCGACACAGTTCGCATCCGCGACCCTAAATTTCTGGGAAAAGCGGTAGAAGAAGAAGATACTCATTTCAAAATTTCACCCGTTTTTATTATTCTCTTACCGAGCTCGATAGCTGCAGTCGCTTAAGTGCGGCCAGTATCAAATAATCGGGAGATAGTGGGTTCGAATTCCACTGTCGGCAGCCCTGAAGATGGTTTTCCGTGGTTCCCCATTTTCACACCAGGCAAATGCTGGGACTGTACCTTAATTAAGGCCACGGCCGCTTCCTTCCTTTTCCTAGGCTTTTCTCGTCCCATCGTCGCCATAAAACATATCTGTGTCGGTGCGACGTAAAGCAAATAGCAAATATATATATTGTTTTCATCCCCTTAAGTGGATTTTCCAAAACAACATGTGTTCATTTATTTTTAAAAGAGATTCCAAGTACCAATTTTAATGTCTGTAACATGTTAGGTTTCTGTGATGTTATATTGTAGACAATCTCGCTGCTGTAGAATCCTAGAGCTGACGTTGCTACGATTACGGCAGTTCATTGCTATATCCGATTCCTAGAGCTTGTTTTTAGAGCCTTAAAGCATCGTTTTCGGGCCCGTATGACTTACCGAGTTTTGTTCGTGTCAAGGGTCTTTAATTGAGCTTCGTCTCGTCCTTATACGGCAAATTCGATATTTCGCCTATATTAGACTATCATTTTTACAACTCCCCCCCGTAGCCCCCCTCGAATTGTTTTGAAAACTAAATACAACCCATGTCCGTCAGGGATAATGAATATTTACATTAGCAAAAGAATGTTTAGAATCGGTTCAGTAGTTCCTGAGATTAGCCATTACATACAAACAAACTTTACCACTTAATATATTAGTGTAGATTAGGTGTGGACATTTTTCGAAAATCAAAAGACGCCTGAGGGTATTGAACCAAGGAATACATTACAGAAAAAAATGTTTAAATAAGTTCATTTAGCTAGGATTTGAATAAAAAACAAAACGAGTAGAGAAACAAGCAATTTTAGGCTGTTTTTCCGGAACTGCGTATAGGCCGCAAGTGATTTTTGAAATTTCTTTTCGTTTGATAGAGCTATCCAAGACTCACAATTTGAATCCTTTCCGGGCCCTTTAGCCTTCACATTTCGGCAAAATTGAGAAAATTTCTTAATTTTACCTTTTTTGTTGTACAGGGACTCCTAACTTACCTGCTAAAAAGTGTTTTCGACATTAAAATATGCGACATTATGACGAGTGGTAGAGGAGTCAGTCATTTTGCGTTGAAAACTATATTGTGGCGATGCAATAAAATTAATATAGCTCTTCTTTCCACCTTATTTTTAGTCGTGAAAAATAGATACAGTTGTATGTAATTCAGAATGAATTAATTAACTCTTAAGTACCCTCTTTTTGCAACTGGCTCATTCCTCTATCCTTGACGGGGCGTGGTGGCCTTCATGTTCTTACTGTACTGATTTTCTTCCTCCAAGTCTGGCGGTCTGTCGCTATAAAGGTTCAGTCGAACAGAAGGCGAACTCTCCGCGCGGTCAGATCCCACTGCGTGTAGCGAGCACTGTCTCTTGCAACATTACATCATTCTGGTCAAACAGATCGCGAGCTGACGTGGCCGTGTGATCGAGACCACTGCGGGCAGTCTTCCGCTTGTAAATTTCTACAACGTTCGCTCGGTTAACAGCGAACAATGTCTCCGAAAGACACAGAGAAATTAATTCATCTAGTGCGTGGTCTTGGAACTCTTTTACGATACACGCCACGCCCGTTACAAACATATGTCGAAGAAGTCGGAAACGTGTAAGGTATGCATTTATTTTTTTATTTACTTATATATTTTATTTATTTATTTATTTATTTATTTATTTATTTATTTATTTATTTATTTATTTATTTATTTATTTATTTATTTAGATATTACAGTTGAATATATCAATAAAAATAAATGAGGCTCTAATGCTAAAACGTGTGAAAAATTGGTCTTCAAATGAAATCCATTCACGGCACTTCTCTCGACTTGTATTTATTTATTTCATGCACCTACTTTTTGTTTTACTTTACTCAAAGCGAATAGAATAAGTAATTCGCCAGAGGAATTGCTAGGCATTTGATTTAAAAACAAAAACAAAAGAACGTGAGCTGAAGAAAGAAGGCATTGAATGTAGTTGGTACCCTCTTGGATGTGACTGCTTTCTTGCTGGTCCGCCCTTACTTGTCCGCATTCTATTGGACTGCCCCAGTCCGTGACGGTCTGCGGTCACTTCCTCCGCGCGGACTGTTCGCTTTCTGTTTGACTGAACCTTAAGGGTATTCTCGTAGAAACATTTTCCCACCAGAGGCTGCAGCTGGTCCACCCATCTGATTGGATGTCTTCCTCGCGGTCTCTTGCCATGAACCTTTCCCTCGACCACAAGCTTCGTCAGAGTGCTTGTTCTTCAGCTGACGTGTCCGAAGTAGCCTACCAGAGGGAAGCCTGGCTGATCCGCTCCAGAAGCCTAGTCTCGATGCCTAGTTTTTCCAGCATGGACGTATTTGTTCGAAATTCAGTCCAAGAAATTCGGAGAATTCGTCGGTTGACCAAGCTCTATCTGTTTCCATATCGTGGATAATGGTCTTTGATGCCACACAGATGAATGGTATGCGGAGGACAAAACCGTACTTGTTGGGTATCTGTGCACTGTACCACAGCACTGTATGGATGCTATAATGTTGGAAATATCGACGAATTCATTTTTATAGTTATACCCATGACAGCGAGCATCACTGACGTGGAAATGTAGTTCAGTCACTATAGTATCAGTTTAACTGGTGATGGTGCTGATTGTCGTAATTGTTCTTAAAAGCTGAAAAAAGTGTATTGACGAGTAAAACCGCTGTGGGTGGGGGAGGTAGAATAACACTCACGGTATCCCCTGCCTGTCGTAAGAGGCAACTAAAAGGGACCCCAGGGACTCTCAACTTGGAAAGCGGGTTGATAACAATGGTACCATTAGCTGAGTCCTGACATTCCTTCCACTTATTTGTGGCAAGCTCCTCACTTTCATCTATCCTATCTGACCTCCTTTGATCAACTCTTGTTCTTTTCCAACCTCGACAGTATAAGAGCTTTCGGGGCCTAGGATGTATTTCATTTTCACACTCTCCGTGGCCCTTGCCTTCCCTTGGTCGATACCTTCATTTCCTAGTTTGTCTGATTCCTTCCATTTTTATCTCTGATTAATGTTATCTAGAGGAGGTTTGCCTACTTGTACTTCGTCTTAAAACAATAATCACCACCATCATTTGATGAATAAAATGTTGAAGATGAGTCTAGAAATGAGAAGTGAAACATGAAGGCACGATCACTTAAAAATAAGAGAGACGGAATCGTAGAAAGAAGATTTAAAGGCTGGGTCTGAATGCCTCAATATAATTATTATTATTATTATTTCCACGATTGTGCACGCCCTCTGGGTCTTCGGCGACGAATTTACGCTTTACGACGAGCCTTCCCACTGCGTCTGGTCTCCTTGCAACGTAACCAAAGTACTTGAGTTGTTTTTACCTCAAAGGCCACCAAGCTCACCCGGAATCGCATCCTCGCCACAGAACCTGCGTTTCATCGTCTCAGCCACTCAAGCAATAATAATAATAATAATAATAATAATAATAATAATAATAATAATAATAATAATAATAATAATAATAATAATCATAATAATAATAATTTGTAGTACCCGTCGATGACAGGAAAATCGTATAGCATGGGTAATATTCAAGCATGATGTTTTACTCGGGACGCAGCAGTAATCCCAACTATCGGAGGTGAGTGGCAGCAGAAAAGAGAAATCACTTCAAAACAAACAATGGCCTTCCGACGCTGTGATATTAGGGCATATAATGTAGAGGGAGCCCCTCCTTCCATTTATTGATTCCCTCTTCTCTTATTCATCAAGCGATCGTTCCTTTAAGATTATTTTGTCATTTTTATTATCATGTTTGCAATTTTCCTTGTCGATATGGATCGATGTCCATGCGATATTACGGTTCTGTATGAGTTGCGCCGAGTAAAATTTGCGCCCTGGACATTCCCCGCCGGTAGTAGAAGTGGTTTGACAGCTGTCTTAAGCATCTGCTACCTGCGCTGCACCGCAGGGGGTAATTTCCAAGTTCAAGGAACGTCTGTGAATATCTGTAGTACTGGGATTTTGAAATTAATATATAAAAATATTATTCACTCTATCTTTTGCTAGTTGTTTTACGTCGCACCGACACAGATAGGTGTTCCGGCGACCATGGGACAGGAAAGGGCTAGGAGTGGGAAGGAAGCGGCCGTGGCCGCTTATTCTTATTTAAACCGATCTCTTCCCCCAAATTTATCTGAAATTTATCATGCGATTTCCAAATAAACGCCTCCAATTTTTTACTTTAACTAAATCGCAGAATATTTCTAGATTGATTGATCTAAAATGAGATTTAAAACTAATTGTGATTTAAAACTACTTCTCTTTTCAGCTTTGTAACTTTAGATTGAGTGCATCCCATAACAGAACCCCAGATTTACATGTCTCCTCTTTGTTTCTCAGTGGTTTAGGATGAATTATTACATCATTCTCGGTTTTATTGGATCGTTCTTGTGCGCTTTAAGTAAGTTTAACTGTTTCCGAGAAGTGTCGTGGTGGCACGCCAATGCGTGTCTCATATAGAACTGTAAATATCGGATTTATTTTTGATCTTAATGATACCACACCCCTCATACAAGGCTTCACAATAACAATGCCCATGTAATCACACGCAAGGGATGTCTTTGAAGAGCATCGAGTGAGGTCATCTAGTCTCGCAGCACGAAAGAGCTGTAATATTGTAACTTAATCCTTGCACTATCAAATATTTAACGCTGTGGATACATGCATGATGTTCCCTGTCTGTCGTAACAGGTGACTTAAAGGATCGACCATCCTCAGAGGGTCTCAATATGACGGAGTGGCGACCCACCAGGGGTCCTCCAACTACGTAAAGCATTTTTCCATAAAGTTGGGGCGGTGAACGTATCCTCAGGCGGCAGTTTCAGATCCCAAAACATGGCGATAATAAGGGTTTATAGTCGGTTTCTTTTCTCTGGACACAAGGGCAGTGTGTTGTTTAAAAGGCAAGTGAGTACTGTCAAGAGCATGGTTGTCAATTTAGCGTCAATTATTTACACATGTTAGCATTTAATTTATTCTTAACACAAGATATAAGTATCTGATCATGAGCCACAGCACAAACCAATATCGCAGAATATTTTGTCTCGTGCGTAATCCATGCGGTAGTCACAGATGTTTGCAGGCAGGAAGGAAGGAAGGAAGGAAGGAAGGAAGGTAGTAAGAGGTGCATTGGCAACAGAGTTTTGAGGATTTCTGTTGGGGATTGAGAACTTCCATTTTTGAGCCCACTACCGTCATGAATACTCCCTGCTGGGCAAGCGAGGGGCCAGGAGATCAAACGAATGCCGTTTTCTTTGCTGCCGGCTAAGGATCGGTTGCCCGTCCCAACTATATACCCTTATGCTAGGTTTCTCACTTATATGCATCTTATCCGACCTCCCACGATGAAAACTTCTTCTCTTCCGTCTTCGACGGTTCTAGCAATAATTTTATTCACTGAAGGCCTAGGTCCTTTCTATTCTTCCCTTTCCCCCACCTTTCTTCTGTATCGCGGAAAAGCGGGGGGCGTCTTTGGGCGTCAGAAGGATAAATTTCCTACGTCAATTTGTCTTATGGCTGGTGTTCATCTGAAAATTCACAAAATTAGTCATACAAAATATGTGATGTGCAGTAAAGTGTAAAGTGTTGATGGATGACCATGACTGAAAGACATATTATCAACAAAAAGAGGTGCGTTAGAGCAGTAGTATTCAATCTTTTTAGTTGGTGTACCCCCAAAATCCAATCGTTTTATCTTCGTACCCCCGAAGTACGAGTATATTACGATTATAACAGAAATAACAAATGTTGTTGCTGGATGCCAGTAATATGAACTATAACCATCATTTTCTGCAGCTTATGATACCTATCTGGGTCGGTGCCATGTAAAGCAAAATTGTAATAAAAAAGGAAGTTCTTCAGTCTCTCCTGAATATCCTTTATCCGGCTACAGAACTTCTTTCTTGTACCAGTTTCTCATGGACACAGACCAAGTCCCTCCTCACTGTGGTGCTACATTTCTATTTTTTATCAAAAGCCTAAACAGCTATATCTTTATGTTTGCAATCGATGGAATTTAATTATGATTTCCTTCGGGAATTTCAATTAATTTGCAACTGGGATAGTAAACTTGTGGCTTAATACTAGTAATATTATTTACAAAAGAATGATCATGATTGAATTGAATAGACGTCATCGCCAATGAGTCTCACACATCAGTGGACTACATAACTGATCCGACTACCCTATTCAAGTCAAATGAGGATCATATGAGGACGCTGATCTTTAAAAATTATCTATGAAACAATAGTACATTACTACAAAGAAACATATAATCTTGAGTGTACAAAAATCAGTGCCCTCATGACTGATGCTCGAAGGGCCATTCCCTGGCTTGGTGTACTTGAAAACATCTTCTCTCAATGTGTGTAGCCGCATAAAAGAGTCGATAATCATGTTCAGCGACCACACCTATGGACGTCAATAGCCACCCCGAAGCTATTTTGTTTTCTTTCACTTCTCATGAAATCATGCAAGGGTTGTTCAAGAAAGACTGAGACAGATTTTTTCGTAGATATTTACTACTCTTCTTCAATGTTTACATTATCTGTTTGCCGGATTGAGTAGCTCGGACGATAGAGCGCTGGCCTTACAAGCCCAACGTGGCAGGTTCAATCCTGGCTCAGTCCGGTGGTACTTGAAGATGCTGAAATACGCTAGCCTCGAGCTGATGACAATCCAGCACCTTGGCATCTCCGAAAACCGTAAAAGTAGTTAGTGGGAAGAAATGTCTGCACACGGTAGCTGAGGCCATACGATTATTATTATTATTATTATTAGCACCGATAACATAAAAAAATATCGGGCGAATTGGTCATGCGGTTAGGGGCGCGCAGCTGTGAGTTTGCATCCGGGAGATAGTGGGTTCGAACCCCACTGTCGGCAGCCCTGAAGATGGTTTTCCGTGGTTACCCATTTTCACACCAGGCAAATGCTGGGGCTGTACCTGAATTAAGGCCACGGCCCTTTCCCTCCCATTCCCAGGCCTTTCCTGTCCCATCGTCGCCATAAGACCTATCAGTGTCGGTGTGACGTAAAGCAAATAGCAACAAAAAAAAAACTAAAAATGTTGTAGGAAAACATCCAAATAAACAAAATACAGTAGCCTGATGGTTTCACACAAGTAAAGATATCCTTCTGAAGACTTGACGTTATTCCCAAGAGTTCCGGCAAAGCCGCAGTTTGACTTGCAGCCCATTTTACTTTTAGATCTCGTTGGCTTAAAGATGAATTACACGTTCAACACACGTAATAATTAACGTGCACAACTTGTAAATGAGCGGACTTTTTCACTTAAAAGGGACAGAAGAAGTGTTACTAAATTAAATATTCACATCTATGTACTTCAAATAAGCACTGAAATGGTCGTTCGCACTACTAATAACGTGGTTGTCCAACTGATTTAGATTTTTCGGATTGACAAGATTTGATCAGTTAGAACATAGATAGAACTGGCAACACGGAAAATGGTGGACGGAAAATCCATGAGGTAGGGGCACTGAGTGCTGTGGTGTTTGCAGTAACACCTCAGAACGTGGTTAGTCTGAAACACGCGACCAATAAGTAGAGAATAACTTTGAAGCATCCTTTGCTTTTCATATTTTCGTCCAAACGAATACAGTATGGCATTATTTCATTCTATCTGGTGAGTTGGTTACGTGGTTCAAGGCATAAAGCTGTTACGTTATATCCGGAAGATTGTGGGCTCGAACTCCAGTATCGGCAATCTTGAGTATTTTTCTCCGTGGTTTGCCATTTTCACACCAGGCAAGTGCCTGGACCGTACATTTATTAATATTACGGTCACTTCCTTCCCAGTACTAGCCTTTTCCTATCCTATCGTCATCGTAAATCACTCTGAGTCGGTTCGACGAAAGAAAAATGGCAAAATAAAATAAATAAATACATAAATAAATTAAATAAATAAATAAATAAATAAATAAATAAATAATTAAATCTACAGTTCTAGCCCTTCAGGCAAGTAACTCAATGTTGAAGATATCCTAGGGATATGAGCTACGGATTTTAGGTAAATATAATGAAGTATGAGAATATATTCTTTATTTATTCCTAAAAATTACAATCCTTTTCTTAATCATCGTTATCCGGTCGATTGGATTAGCGTTTTGCATTTTTCTACCACTACGAGCGTCAATGTGAGTCAATGCATTGTTTCACTTAGGCCTTATAACTACATTCGGTGTGGACATTTTTCAAAATCTCGAAAATCGCCCGAGGGCATTGAACCAAGGAACACAATACGAAAAGCATTATGTAAATAAGTTAATTGGCTAGGTTTTGAATAAAAAAGAAAACGCGTAAAGAAACAAGCGAGTTTAGGCTGTTTTTCAGGAATTGCATTTAAACCGAAAGTGATTTTTGAATTTTAAAAAAAGTTTGATGTAGCTATCTGAGACTCACAATTTGAAACCTTTACGACCCATTTAGCCCTTCAGCTTTGGCACAATTGAAGAAATTACTTAATTTTACGTTTTTCGTAGTATGCGGACCCTACTTTGTCTGCCAAGAATTGTTTTCAACATTAAAGGAAAAGCAGAAATCCATTCTAGTGCAAAGAAGATGCTTTGTCCGGGAAGACGTTTATGAAGTGTGCTTGTGCTCCATAGTAACGCACATCACAACAATGGACAGTCGACGCTGTTTTCTCTGGGGACTTGAAGATCACCTGCCTCACAGACCATATCCCTTCCCTTGCGACAGTCATTTTTTATGTGCGGATTAAAGCCCTGAGGAGAAGGCATTTAACCACTAATCATGCGGATCATGTTGCGGAAGAATGATTCAACCAACAACCAGTAAGCAGCGCCCTCATTTTGGAGGTTATACAGAAACTTGTTCGGTATTAGAACAGGTGTCTGAAGAGTGCAGGTGTGTATCTGTAGACTCTCTGAAACTATCATTTGTATGCTCTTGTTATAATATGGTCTACGTTCTCTAAAATATAGTGTGAGTTTCTAGGCGCTTCAGTTCAACAAACCTTGCAGATTAAAGTACTGCACTCTAGTCAAGGAGCTATGACGATCTCCTTTAAGCCATACCGGTGGCATTACTGGAAAACGGTGTACTCATGACAACCCTTTATAAAGTATGAATCAATTAAAACCTCTTCCTACAAGTCAGCCGTCTTGAGAAGACGCCATGTTCAATACATATGACCATGAAATGCCAGTCGATTTACTCAGAGGGCAAATAATTACGTGCCTACTGTGCACAGAGGAGGCGATAATTTTGACGGATAGGAATAATCATGTGAATCCAGCCGTGATGAATGTACTCTTTTGGGACATCATAACACTGAATGGTCTATGTTGTTAGAGCTATCTGTCAACCCGTGTAATTGTACTGTAAATAGGAGGGCGTTGTTCACTACTGGACATATCTGTATTTAGCACGTCCTTCCCGAACGGTTTGCAAAATCACTTAAGGTGGTCATATACAAAAATTTTCTGAAATTTCACATTTTAAAATTTTTATTCCATTTTGTATGAAATTTCTCCTAGTTTTAGAAAATGTCTGGTTCATAAATATACCATTAATATTTCATGTCGAAATAAATTATTTACTGCGAGAGGGCGTGACCGTTCTGACTGACAGCTGACAAATTTCTTTCGAGCCTAAACTGAATTTCTCTTTAAATTCCCACTGGTTTCCGTCAAGTAGCATATCGTTCTTCACTTGTTTCATATTAGTGCATGTGCATCCCACCAGAATGCTCACATGTCTGCTCCTGATATGCTTGCTAAGTGTCTGCATGGCAAGATACAAAATAATGAGTCATTCAATGGCACCATTTGGCAGGTCCATGTTGGTTTCATCACATTAAAACTAGCTGTAATGGATGCTGTATGTCACTTTAATTGTGGAAGACGAATAGAGCTTCAGGTTATGAAAAGAATGAACATGATTGCTGGAAAGTACACGGTAAACTCAGTGAAACGTTCAGACCAACTTCGTATTTCAACATGTGCCAGAAAGTCTACTCCAGAAGGGAAGACAAGAAGGAGGTACCTAAGAGTCCGGACAAAGATAAAGGAAGACCATACAGCTTCCAAGGAAGGACCTTTGTATGTTCCAGGAGGTTTCTGTGTGATAAAAACGGCATGTGAGTGAAAACATACTAAGTAAACTTCAAATGCGATTTACTCATTCATTCATTTTCGGACATTTGAAGCCATTCAATGTGCTTTAACTTTTGTCACAGAAATGGTATCTGCAAGATTTTTATTTTAATCTAAAGCTAATACATGTATCTACGTTCTCTAGCACTGAGGAAATGATAATCGTAAAAATGTAATTTTAACAACTTGTTAAACAAATTTGTTAAATAAAATTTGAACAAACTTAAATTGTAATATAACTTTAAAACCCTTACTTGTGACTGATTCAAAAAATATGGTAGGGATCATTCCCCATATAATGTAGATTGCTTTTATTCAAATTTCATGGATTTTGGTTTAAAAATGTAAGAGATAGACGACTTTAAGTACCCCAGTGTAAATAGCAACAAATACAGTTTTATAAACAATTAACAGAAAAATAGTGTAAAATGAACTTCAGAATCTCTTAGTTTGATAATGATAAAACAACAGAAGAATTTAACATTGTTAGATATTATTCTTTAAAAAAATTATTGCTAGTGTATATGACCACCTTAATATTGGCTCACGACATGATGCCTAATACTCGCTGTGTTGTGAGTCACCAACGGTAGTCAATATCTTGCCACACCACGTAGTTTCTTAATTTGCAGCCTTTATTAGGCTACAGATCGATGTGTTTCACCGTAAAAAAATGCGCTGAGTGTGCTATTTTAAGGATTAATGCATCTCGTATGTTGCCACATTACTGGAAGAAATCATCGATCTGTGGGTACGTCAGCTCACTTCCATTTGACTTGTCTTTCTACTCATTATGCTTTTTTTTTTTTTTTTTTGTACATCACTCCGACATATATGTCTTACGGCGACAATGAAATAGGAAAGGGCTAGGAGTGGGAAGGAAGTGACCGAGGCCTGAATTAAGGTACAGCCGCATCTTTTACCTGGTGTGAAAATGGGAAACGACGGAAAGCCACGTTCAAGGCTACCGACAGTGGGTTTCAAACCAACTATTTTCCGAATGCAAGCTGATATACTCATTGCATGGTGGTCGAAGTGATGCCTATACTGTAATATGGCCTTATAAGTTACTTAATAGGCACATCACTGAGGAGGAATTGACCTATACGTTAGAAATCATCAGCACATTAATCTTATATGAATCAAAATTCATAAAAAGAACTCTTCTTGGAGTCTCAATTGTATTACCCGATTCCAATTAAGCACCGTTTCAGTCTCTTACATTCATTTTATTCTTACGACAGCACCGAGAACAAATCCTGACAACCAAAGGAGATGATAATATGCAAATTTATAAACCACGGAGGCTCAAACATAAATTGGCCCTGCGGTATAGGGGTAGCATGCCCGAATCTTTCACGGAGGCCCCCGGTTCGATTCCCGGCCGGGTCATGGAATTTTTCCTGGATCTAAAGGCTGGTTCGATGTCCATTCAGCCTACGTGATTACAATTGAGGAGCTGTTGACAGTGACATAGCGTCCTCAGTCTAGAAGGCCAAGAATAACGACCGAGAGGATTCGTCGTGCCGACCACACGGCACCTTGTAAACTGCAGGCCTTCGCGCTGAGCAGCAGTCGCTTGGTAGGCCAAGGCCCCTCGGGGCTGTTGCGGCGTGGGGTTTGGTTTGGAGGCTAATATGTAATTTGAAAATCTATCGAAGGATACACCTCAGCTTTCATCAATTAGTATGAATTATATTCGTGTTAATGAACTTAGGTGGATGGCAACAGCACTGTACTTTCATCATTCAGAATAAAGACATGCAGAGAACTTAATATTCTTGACACACTTCCAATATACTCTAACACATTAATCACTTCATACACCAGAGTTATACCGTCGATATATTCGGTCTAATGAAGAAATGGTGTGATTCATAAGTGGTAGTATTCACGGATTTACGAAATAAATTTGCAGTAAGGCCAAACGTGTATCTCGTTTATCCATGTGATTTCGGAAGCGGATTTTCCTTCAGGTAGGAAGAAAACTTAAATTAACTGCTTATAAAGTCACCGTCAAAATAAAAAAAATGCTATCGTAATAATTCCCGGGTAATACAAATTTTACCGAGCGAGTTGGCAGTGCGGTTAGGGTTGCGCAGCTGTGAGCTTATATTCGGGAGATAGTGGGTTCGAACCTCACAGTCGGCAGCCCTGGCGATGATTTTCCGTGGTCTTCTATTTTCACACCAGGAAAAAAAATATATATATTTTTGCTAGTTGCTTTACGTCGCACCGACACAGATAGGTCTTATGGCGACGATAGGACAGGGAAGGGTTAGGAGTGGGAAAGAAGCGGCCGTGGCCTTAATTAAGGTACAGCCCCAGCATTTGCCTGGTGTGAAAATGGGAAACCACGGAAAACCAGTTTTCAGGGCTGCCGACAGTGGGGTTCGGACCAAAAAATAATTAAGGCTACGCCCGTTTCCTTCCCACACCTAGCCCTTTCCTGGTCGATGCGACATAAAGCCAATTTAAAAAATATACCAATGACCATAGTCAAATACGCAGTGTGTCAATTCTAGGTAACAATTTTACGTGTTGGTTAAATATTTTTGTGAGAGATGCTGAGTGCATACTTTTCCAGGCTGCTTGAGACGTATGCGAAATGAATCGGCTTGTAGAAAAATCATATATGTGAACTTCCTTTGCAAAGGAAAATATAATTTCGCCTTCACCTGTCGCCCGCCTGAAATACGTGATCGGAGAAGAGGAGAGGTTGATTTTGTTGATATTCCAGTAAAAGTTACGTGCATCTGACACAGCATTCATACAAACGACGCTCGCTTCTTCCTTTTTACAGGACAGAGCATATGTCTACTATTGACTATCCCTTTTAGGCTACAGCGATTTTCGGAATGTTTAGTGACTAAATTTTATCCTTCCTGGGACTAGGAATATTTAACTTGGATTCTCTACAGCACAAGAGTGCACCAAATTCGTGAAGGTAAACCCTTACTACGACTGAGAGGTCTGGATGCATACCTCTCACACGAAGGCCCTTGGTTCGATTGTGCTAGATCTCGGTACTCAGCCTACCTGATTACAATTTAGTTCATCTGACGGTGAGATGGCGTCCCCGGTCTAGGAAGTTAGGAATAACAGCTGAGAGAATTCGTCGCACTGACCATGCATTACCTTTTAATCTGCAGGTCTTCCAGCTGAACAGTGATCACTTGGTAGACCAAGGCTAGGGTTGCCATATTGTAAGGTGAAAGAAAACGCGGGGGTGGGGGAGTTTACTAAAGTGTCAATTTTAAGAACTGGGGGAATTCGTACCCTAAGGCTTATTTATTTTTTATAGGCTTGGGCGTTTTTCAGAAAATCCGTTTTAGAGACAATGCTGTCATAGAGCTGAAAACATGTTAAAATTTTCACGTTTACTGTAAAATAAACAACAATTTTACACTTTCAACCGTGACATTATTTCGGCCGTCAAACGAAAACATATTCTTTTTACAACTGCGTTATATGCAGGTATGCGAAAAAAGTACCCTACCACAATCAACGTTAGTAGACATTCATTGGTGCCATTACTCTGCAGAACGTTCCCCAATTAAAGTTGCACAGGTCATCTTATAGTAAGTTCTTAAATCACTTAAAACCAAACCAAACCCCATGGCACTACAGCCCTTGAAGGGCCTTGGCCTACCAAGCGATCGCTGCTCAGCCCGAAGGCCTACAGATTACGAGGTGTCATGTGGTTAGCACTACGAATCCTCTCGGCCGTTATTCTTGGCTTCCTAGACCGGGGCCGCTATCTCACCGTCAGATAGCTCCTCAATTCTAATCATGTAGGCTGAGTGGACCTCGAACCAGCCCTCAGGTCCAGATATAAATCTCTGACCTGGCCGTAAATCGAACCCGGAGCCTCCGGGTACTAGGCAGGCACGCTACCCCTACACCACGGGGTCGGCTATTAAATCACTTGCTTCATTAAAAAAATTTGTAGTTATCAGTAAAAATATTAACATTCTTTAAAATTCTACAGTGCAATCCACTACTTGCCAGTCTGGTTCTTTTCGTTTTCAGGAGTTAACCAGACATATTATTATAATGTGTCATCCACTTAGATAATATACCGGGCGAGCTGGCCGTGCGGTTATGGGCGCTCAGCTGTGAGCTTGCTTCCAGGAGATAGTGGGTTCGAACCCTATTCTCGGCAGCCCTGAAGATGGTTTTCCGTGGTCTCCCATTTTCATACAAGGCAATAGCCCTTTTCTCTCCCATCGTCGCCATAAGACCTATCTGTGTCGATGCTACGTAAAGCAAATTGTAATTTAAAAAATCAGATAATAATAAGTAACCGTATAAAAAGCATGGAAACGCCATTCTGAAATACTACTACTAATAATGTTAATGTTATTAGCTTTACGTCTCACTAACTACTTTTACTACCCCTACTGTCTGAGCCACTCACTCAGCCCAGCTATAATATTGCTTAAGTAGCTTAAGTGTAATTCACATGTTTTTTTTCTGTACTTTTACTTTATAACATTTCTGTAATTTTAACCTGAATTACATATTCCTAAGTTTAATTTTATTGTTGCGTAGAAAACTTTCTTACGTAGAGAATATTTGTTAGTTACTTTGTTGGTTTGTTTGACGTATTGGAAAAAACAACAACATGGTATTCTATGACGTAATAGATTGAAAAACAATAGGGTGATGTGACTGGGCTATAACAACGCTGTGGAGTAGTTGGGGATTGGTCGTTTGAAGTCAGAAACCAACTCTAGTGGTTCGTGCTGTTCAATAGCGCTAGCACATAAAGCTCATTAGGTTTCGTACGTGTGGTGCTCTCTGCTAGGCCACGCTGTGAACTAGGAACAACCGCTAAGCAAACTGAAGGTGCCCACTGGGACGCAGACAATCAGCCCTCTTATCTACATTGCGTGCCTTGCTCGATCCCTCACGTCGTGCCGACACGATAAACCTTTCTAACGTAGTGATTGTCTCGATTGTTCACAGATCGCGAGCAATGTATTGCATCATATTTGTTTTACGGAGAACAGCAATATTTTTATCAATAGTTTCAAGTCACAATGTCAGGTAAATTGATGT
The DNA here is from genome assembly GCF_040414725.1 of Anabrus simplex. Lineage (NCBI taxonomy): Eukaryota > Metazoa > Arthropoda > Insecta > Orthoptera > Tettigoniidae > Anabrus > Anabrus simplex. The sequence goes on from NC_090272.1 coordinate 134,743,491, forward strand.
TATTTGTGCTGTTTTGTTCCCAGAATAAAATATTTTTTCTTCCGTCTTATATTTGGCTGACAGGAATGTATAATACTGATTAGTTAACCAAGTCATAAGCACCACTAGTAAGTAGAAGAGTGTCATTTTTGAAATAATAATACCGGTAATAATAATAATAATAATAATAATAATAATAATAATAATAATAATAATAATAATAATAGCGAGTTGACATTGAGGTTAGGGTCACCCAGCCTTGAGCTTGCATTCGGGAAATAGTGGGTTCGAATCCCACTGCCGGCATCCCTGAAGATGGTTTTCCGTGTTTTGCCATTTTCACATCAGGCAAATGCTGGGGCTGTACCATAATTAAGGTCATAGCCTCTTCCTAAGTGACGTAAAGCAACTTGCAATAATCTATCTATATAAATAAAATCGTAACGACCGTGTGTCTGTACATTGATTATTTTGGCGTAATTTCGGTACAGTTATCCATTTCAGGTGTAATAATGACCATCTGCATCATTTTTAGCTTTGGTGTCTGTTTGTCTGTCTGTCTGTCTGTTTGTCTGTTTGTCTGTTTGTCTGTTTGTCTGTCCTATAACTTGAAAACTACTGGATATATTTCCACCGAACTTCATATTTAGAATCCACCTATCCTTGGGTAGGTTTTAGCGTAAATATCGTTTCTAAATCCCTGAACTGAGTGGGGATTTTTACGAAACGGAAACCGTGATTTTGCACTCCCCCAAAGTATACACAACCGAACTTAATGGAAATCTACCTGCCTTAATGAAAATAATTTCTAAACCTTTTTTCTCATTTGCATCATTTCGATAACAGGATTAAATAAGGGAGATATCATTAACGGACCGTTTTTCGGTACAAATCCCAGCGGACTTAACGCAAGAGCGGGTGCGTGTAAAGCGTATTTCTTACAACTTGAAAACTACTGAGATATTTGAACCAAACTTTATATTTAGCATCCACCCCTCCAAGGGTAGGTTTTAAGGTTTATACCGTTTCAAATTCACGGAATGGACTAGGGTTTTATAGGGGACCGAAATGGTGATTTTTACTCACCCACAATATATAAAGTACAAGACCAACCTGACTGGAAATCGACCAAACTGTTTGGAAAGCCAATTCTAATTTCTTTTTCTCATGTGCATTTTTCAACGGGAGGATTAATAAGGGAGATAACATGAAAGGTCGGTTTTCAGGCTAAGTCTAGCGGACATAGCCCAAAAGGTGTTATACGTGGAGCAGATTCCTTATCTATCTACATAAATCATATCGTAACGACCGTGTGTCTGTGCATTGACTATTTTGGTGAAATTTTCGTACGGCTTTCCGTTTAAGGGGTAATAATTACCACCTGCATATTTTTAGCTATAGTTTCCTCAAAGTCCTAAATTTTACGCCCCCCCCTGGCCCAAAATCAAGATTGCCTCACAATCTGCCACACGAACTGAAAAATTGAAATTAAGCAAATTTATACGTTTTAGCCGGTAACCTACGGAAAACTTCCAAGATCTTTAAATATTTCACTTTTTATGCCGAATAATATCGAAATATAGGCAATTTAATGACGGTGCAGATCTTAGTTTCGAGGTATTTCGCGGCTAAACGGTATGTCCTATCACAAAACGGATGGCACGATCTCTGCTCAATTTCGAGTGATCTACAACTTTGGTACTGTGATATTTTGTCGTATCTCTCTCTCTCCCTTACAGGATAGATTTGGCTGCATATTTCGATGGTTCGTAAATTTTGTGCTTTTTACACGTGTATTACTTCGTTTGACACACTTATAGGAAAGGTAGAGTCATCCAATTTGGCACGCGCATTTACACGAGCAATGGCTATATGCGAACCCAATTTCATGAATCTGGCTTCCACATAAGTATGTGAAAAATAATGTAAAATGATGAAAATGTACCCAAATTTCACCCCAGTCAAATATTGTAACTCAATAGAACCCATAAATATGTGAGATACGAGAAAATGTTTTAACACCAAACATTTAGAGCGATAAAAGGGACGTCTGAGGGTGCAAACCGTTTGTTGGTATGATGTACCGTTTAGGAGCAGTAAATCTCGAAACGAAGCTTTGCACTTTCAAACGTGCTCATGCTTATCTGTCATCTATATAAATATAATCTCAACGACCGTATGTCTATACATTGGCTATTTTGGCGGAATTTCCGTACAGTTATCCGTTTCAGTTGTGATAATGACCATCTGCATATTTCTTAACTTAGGTGTCTGTTTGTCGGTTTGATTGTATGAGTTTTTGAAAACTACTAAATATATTTCTACCAAACTTGATATTTAGAATCCACCTGTCCTTGTGTAGGTTTTAGGGCCAATATTATTTCTGAATACCTAAATTTACTGAGGGTTTATCCGAAACCGGAACCATGATTTTGCACTTCCTCAAAATATGCACATCCGAAATTAATCGAAATCCACAATCCTTAATGGAAATCCATTTCTAAAACGTTTGTTCTCATGTGAATTCTTCGACAGGAGGATTAATAAGTGAGATATCTTAAACGCTTGGCTTTGCAGGTGAAGTCCAGCGGACGTAGCCAAAATCTGTTGTACGTGGAGCAGATTCCTTATCTATCTCTATAAATAAAATCATAACGACTGTGTGTGCCTGCACATTGACTATTTAGGTGAAATATTCGTACAGATACCCGTTTGAGGGCTAATAATGATCGTCTGCATATTTTTTGGTTTAATTTCCTGAAAGTCATATTTTTTACCCACTGACCCAAAATCCAGATTGCAGCATAATCTGCCAGACAAGCAAAAAAATTGAAATTTGGAAAAATTATACGTTTCAGCCTGTAGCGAACAAAAAACTTCACAGATCTTTAATTTTTTCATTCTTTATCCCCGAAGAATATCAAAATATGGAAGCAATTTTAATGATGGTGAAGACCTTCGATTCGAGGTATTTCGTGGGATAAACGGGAAGTCCTATCACATAACGGATGGCACAATCTTCGTTGAATTAGGAGTGATCTTCAACCTTGGCCTTATGACTTTTTGTCGTATCTGTATCGCTTATACGTTAGATTCGTCTCTATTTCTCGATTTTAAGTAAATTTGGACTCTTTACCTATATAATTCATACTTTCAATCACTTACAGGAAAGGTAGTATGATCAAACTCTACACCAACATTGGCTCACCCAGTACCCATATGTGAGCCAAATCCTATGTCACATAATTATCCGAAAAGTAATGCAATGTATTCAAAGTTTCTGACTCAATTTGACCCATGAATAGATGAGACGCGAGAAAATATCATAGGACCAGCCATTTAGATCGCTGAATACTGCGCCTTACGGTACAATCCTTTGTCAATATGACGTACCGTTTAGCAGCAGTTAATCTGTAAATGAAGGTCTGCAATATTGTAAACATGCATATACTTTCGTATGTCCATCTACACATATTCATGGATGTCGACTTATAGCGATCGAGAAAGGGTGTGTCTGCTATTGTAATCAGTACTCCCTACACCGACTTTGACTGCTGGTAGTGGGAATGGGGTCCTTCTCCAACTCCTGTGTAACTGGCATTAGTAAGGAGGGCCTACCATTTTAATAAATAATTCACTTCTCGATTTGTCTTGCAGAAGGCAAGGGATCATGCAGTTTTGTTCGAAAGTCCCCTACCCTATCGTGTTTGGCTCTAGGCCAGGGTGCCCGCCATTATAAACAAATGTTCCAATCTAAAATTTGACTAGCATTTGGCATAGTGGCCTGCTATTTTCATGGAAACTCACTAATTCTGTGTGACTGGCAGTAAGCTGGCTGGCAGCAGTAAAAAGGGCCTGTAATTATAATGTTAAGTGCACAACTCAATTTTCACTGGTGGTAGGGAAGTTGCCTGCTATTATAATAAAAACTCCTCAACTGTAATCTGTCTGAAAGTAGAAAATGGGTCTGCCATTGTAACTAAAACTCCCCAAATCGATTGTGACCGCGCAGTAGGCAACGAGGCCTGCAATTATAATGTAAACTTGCCAACTCGATTGTGAATGACAGTAGGCAAGTGAGCCTGCAGTTATCATCACAACGCCGCAACCCTCACTTCATATTGGAAACAACGTATGGGGACCTCCCCATGCTGTTTCTCGGATAAGTATAAGAGACATGCAATTTTAAAACAATCTCATTTACTGCACGCACAGTATTTACGTCGTTATCCGTATACAATGTACAATACCGTAGCGAAGCACGGGTACATTTGCTAGTAATAATAATAATAATAATAATAATAATAATAATAATAATAATAATAATAATAATTTAAAAAATCATATTATAATGGGATGAAGCGATACCCATAAACCAGCTTCGATGATGGGGTCATGTAAGACGAATGACGGACTCGCTTATGGAGGGTAAGGGAAGTAGAAGGAGGCCAAGATGACGATAGTTAGACTCAGTTTCTAATGGTTTAAAGACAAGATGCATGGATCTAAATGATGCCTCAGAGCTAGTTACAAACAGAGAATTGCGGAGGCGTTTAGTAAATTCACACATGCTTGCAGACTGAACACTGAAAGACATGAGTCTATACAGTAGTGATTTTTTCAATTTGCTTTACGTCGCACGGTCACAGATAGGTCTTATAATAATAATAATAATAATAATAATAATAATAATAATAATAATAATAATAATAATAATAATAATAATAATAATAATAATAATAATAATAATAATAATAATAATAATAATAATAATACCGGGCGAGTTAGCCGTGCGGTAGGCTGCGCGCAGCTGTGAGCTCGCATCCGGGAGATAGTGGGTTCGAACCCGATTGTCGGCAGCCTTGCAGATGGTTTTCCATGTTTTCCTATTTTCACACCAGGCAAATGCTGGGGGCTGTATCTTAATTAAGGCCACGGCAGCTTCATTCCCATTCCTAGGCCTTTCCTGTTCCATCGTCGCCATAAGACCTATCGGTGTCGGTGCGACGTAAAGCAACTAGCAATAATAATAATAATTGTACCGGGAGGTACACCTCAACTCCGCGCATTCAAAAGAAGCGCCTTAATGAATCTATCTATCCAACAAAACGTGAAACTGCTTCTGCACGAAGTTGTGACAGTAATCAGAATATGTCACTACTGAATAATTGAGTAGTTTGTCGTTTTTAAGTTTCCTAAACTGATTGGATTTATTTTGTTTTGGTGTACTTCAAGGAGTTTAAACTTTCCTCCATAGATGTCATTACCAAAATCTGTGGTCATGCAATCTGGTGCAAGGTAAAATAAGTTGTTATTGAAATAAATTTTGTGTTTAAGGGTTTTCTCAAGTAAATTAACTTTAATTCGTTTTTTTATGTATTTCAAAGTTTGCAACACTTCCTTCTTATTCCGCCAGTTGTGAATCTGGCCAATAGGAAGTTTCTGCAATTATTTTTCAGCCTAACACAGGCTTCTTTTGGGTTCTTTGGGTGTAACTTATGAATTTGCCAATAAAATTGAGAGGCTGTGTCCGGATTAGTCCAGAATCCTCTCGAACCTTCCCTTCGGGTATATAAGCTACGGCTTTTCTGGCTACCTTGTCTCTTGATAGCCGTATTTTTGAGTGAGTGTGTGTGTGTTAAGGCAGGAGGTGGGGCGCCTCGTTCCTCGCCAGGCAGACCAGCAGACACGGTAATGTCCACCAGGCTTATTTTTCTGTAGCTACCTCCGCAGACTTACACGATGGGAAGGTCCTAATTTCTAATTATATAACCGGTTTCCTAAAATGTAAACCTCCTTTCGGCTAATGTAAAATTTCATAAATTCTTAAAACTGTAAATCGGGGATAGAAAGTGCGTTACCCTCTCGAGCTCCCCTTCTACTTGGTTTGAGGTGACTAGGATTTGTAACCTTTTCTCTATTCTGTATAGTGTAAGATTAATCTCCGTTGTAGTCAACTCAGTAGCTTGGGATTAGCCCCTGCATCATCGGGCCTAGAGACCAATTAGGGTTTTAAAAGTTCTAGGACGTAAGTGTACGCCTCCCATTATTTTGTGTTCGGGCCAGTAATTTAACCTGTTCTTTTCCATGAAGGCCCAGTAGGTTGGGTAATATATACCCCTGTGTAAAAGAAATTTAAATTGTAAATTGTGCCTAGAGAGGACAGAGATCGTAAGATTTTGTGTAATGTTGCCTCGAGCGGGCTGTTAAAAATCTGTTTATGTTGGAGAGCATGTAAGCTCTTTTCTAAGTTTTCCATAATATTGAGAGGTGCCTTAGGAAGGCCTTAAATTGTTACTGTTGGAGCCTAGTGCTCGTGAACACTGTGCACTGGGAGATATCTCTCCTTATCTGACTAACGCAACATTTGCAGAAATTTTAAATTTGGAGCCTGAAGCTCAAAAAGATTCTAAATTACCGATTGTTGGAGTTTCCAATTCTTGTTTCAAGATTGCTATTTGTACCTGTCATGTTGTTATGTTCACTCAGTGAACAAATTTGTTAAGTTTGAAATTCTGAAATAAATATAACCTTCTTAAAATTTTAATTCCATTTCTGATATCGTAGTTAGACCCATTCAACACCCGCACCTTTTTTCACCTCTTTCTTCTCCACGTTTAACACCGGAACAACAACAACAACAACAACAACAACAACAATAATAATAATAATAATAATAATAATAATAATAATAATAATAATAATAATAACAATAATCATATGGCCTCAGCAACCATATACAGGAAAGTTGATTGGATGCCATTTTTGATGCCTGTGTATCAGTTTCGACGTTCCATTTTACTCTACCATGTGGCATAGAAACTAATCTGAGTTGGATGGTCTATGGCTGACTTTTTAAATAATTTTGTCGCATAAACACTGAATGTGTCACCAGAGATCTTTTATACGCCGATATCGTATGTTATGTAGTGCTAAATAGACTCCTTTTAACTCTTTAAAAATACGACTGCTTGTACCGGGTTTCAACCTGGGATCTTCAGAAATGGACGCCTGCACTCTACCACTGATCTACAGAGTGATGATGAGAATATGTAGCTAGGCAACAAAAGAAAGCGAGAAAATGTGAAGATGTGAAAGACATTCTACTTTATATGAAGCGAAGGATATGGACAGAAATACGAATGTTGTACAAATATCGTCAGATAGCTGATGTTGAGGATGATAACCTATATCTGGTAAACAGAGGCAATCATAGACCCCGGAGATAATTGCTGAGTGAATTTGACTGATGAATAAATCACACAGTATACTGTATATCCCAATTGACGACCAAAAAATACATTGGAAGTACCTTGATACTAGAAATATGAGAATATTCCCAATTTGGAGGAGGTAAAGATCGGAATAAGAATGTGATTCAGTTTTTGTTGTCTACTATCGAGGAAGCAAGGTGATTTAAAAGTTAGTGGATGATGAACAAATCGAAAAATCATCTCACTTCAAATTTTATGTAAGCAGTACATCAGGCATCTCATTAGACCAAAGCCAAGAGTAAATTATTTCTAAATTCAATTTTGAATCTAAAAAATCACGACTTTTTGGATTCTCACATATATACAAGACAATAGCGGTTAGAAGCCTGTTGGTCCACCACTAAAAATCTCCTTTAATATAGAAATATGACGAATATATGTACATAATGAATACACATTGATTACATGTGTACTATATATATAGTATTTTAATGTTTTACAACGGTTTGCCTGGTCATATAAGCTGGACTCATAGATTGAACCTGATATATAAGAAATATGAAAAGAAATATAATAATAATTGTACTAGGGGAACACCTTCTCCGGCTAGTTAAACTGCGCGCCTTCTCTAAGGCCATCTATGCCAACGGACTTGAACTTGTAAACTTCCTAAGATTTTGTTGTCTACCATTAGATGGCTAGACCATCGGTTTGTAATTACTTGATAGAGAAATGTTGGTGTGAAGTTTGTAAACCTGGTTCTGAGGATTGTTTTTCAATGTACCGAAGTTGTTATCACTTCAGCTGGTTCCTGCTCGATTGTAATCAAACTATCAGATACTTGGAAATATGTTCTCTATCCAATTAAAACTGGGGGTGTATACAGGAATCCAGTATATCAGTAAGAAGTTATGGAAGTTCCCCTTAGGGCACTATAAAACAGGACACTTTAGGATCGTATGGTCTGATTTGCTCCAGTGCTGAGGAGTGCGGCGTGACAAAGGGAGGCAGAGGCGAGGCCTTCGTGAGGAAGATCCAGCGGCACAAGGCAAAGGCAGAATTTACCTGGACATGTGATTGCTCCTGCGGATAGTTATAAATGTAGAATTTTCGCCAAGTATGAGAACATGGGTTCTATTCCCCACTGGCAAATATGTAATCTAAGGGAACAAAAAGTGGTGACCCTCTGCGTTTCCCATTCAGCTTTGCATTGGGTGACTAAAGCTGTCTAAATTTCTTAAATATTGTCTTGGCATTAACGTTTCTGCTTTAGTCACCACCATGTAGTATAGGATTAGCCTCTGTAAGTTCGGGCCGTAAGCCCACTTAGGGTTTTAATAATTTCTAGAACGAGTGCAGGTGTTTTGCCTCCTTGCATTTGTTTATGGCCGGTTATGTGCAACCATTTCCTTTTTCTATTAAGGCCACGTAGTATGAGCAATCAGGCCCCTGGGCTCCCTGTATTTTTTTAGGCTAACTGGTCTTTGATTTTGGTTCCCTTTTGGAACACCGATCAATGCTGTAATGGATCAATTGATGAAAACTTTAAAGTGAGGTCACCCGATGTACGGTAGTCTAGTGTAATTTCAGTGTATCAAAGCTAACTGACTGCCTCTGCGAGGCTAGACTAGGGTATTTCGAAGCTCAGATTGCTGAATAGTGTACCTTCTGGTAGAAAATCGTGCTCTTGTAAATAATGTACTTGTCAAGAGCAATAAGGCTCTTTTATAACTGCCTGGTAATTATTAGAAGATTTTGTACCTGATATTCGAACTTCTAAGTCCCTTATATTATAAGAGCTGATGAGCTCATTAATAACCTGTCATATTTGTCTGTTATTAATTCAGATTTCCTATCCTTTTTAAACTACACTAGTGTCCAAAAGTTAAGCATAAGTTACGAGTAAGCAGGGCAACAGGAAATAGACCGCAAATCGCACGATATATGCTTTGTATAGAAAAGGAGTGTTCTCTGCTTTGGCTAGCGGCGTAACCGCAAGGTAAACACAGCCAGTGCCTGCACCCCATATTCCCTGAGTCGTGTTTGCCCAGTTATAGTGTGCGGAGTGTAGCCTCGTAGTGAAGGTGACAACAGAATGGCACGACGAAGCTATTTGGACCCCGTTTTGCAGGGTAGAATACTCGGCTGCCCTGAAGCACGCCAGACACAGACCGGAGTCGCCGTATCCTTGAATGTGCCACAAAGCGTCATTTCCAGGCTTTGGAGACGATTTCGAGACACAGGAGATGTTAGTCGTAGGCCAGTACTAGGTCAACCAAAAGTAACCACCCCACAGCAGGACCGATATCTGGCCTTAACAGCCCGACGAAATCGGAGTGTACCTGCAAGACAATTGTCGGCGGAGCTTGCAGCCGTCTCAGGGGTTGCCGTTTCCGGGCAAACTGTGTACCGGAGGCTCAGAACAGCAGGGCTGTTTACCCAACGTCCAGTGTCCACTCGCTCCAGCACAGAGACGGGCCCGTTTACTGCGGAGCCGTCAACATCGAAACTGGTCCATGAATGAATGGAGGCATGTGCTCTTCACAGATGAATCCCGCTTCAGTTTGCAGAACGATTCCAGTCTCACATTAATCTGGAGAGAACCGGGTAACCGATACAACCACAGGAACATCGTGGAACGGGACCGGTATGGTGGTGGCGGCGTCATGATGTGGGGCGGCATCATGTTGAATGGACGTACGGAACTGCACATCTTCGTGGGTGGTCCGAGGAACACTGTTAACGCTTGGAGATACAGGGATGAGGTACTGAGACCACATGTTCGACTCTTCAGAGGGGCGGTTGGTGCAGACTTCCTCTTAATGGACGATAATGCCCGACCGCACCGCGCTGCTCTGGTGGATGAATTTCTGGCTGAGGAAGACGTTCATCGCATGGACTGGCCAGCGAGGTCTGCGGATCCGAATCCTATAGAACCTGCCTGGGATGCATTGGGGAGGTGATTTGCATCCCGTCAGCCTCCACCAAGGGCCCTCCAAGATCATCGCATTGCCCTTTCGGAGGCAAGGGATCGACTGCCACAAGAGCTCTTGGACCACCTGACAGAGAGCATGCCACGTCGCTGCGAAGCACGTGTAGTGGTTAAGGTAACCATACATCCTATTAACCGCATATCTTGTTGTGGAAGACATTGCCAAGTTTTGTTAGTTGTTGTCAAGGTGTACCTTAGCTATCAGAACCTTTCTGACCCTGCTTTTTGGACAAGTTGTGTGACATATGATGTGTGAGTCAGCTTCCGTTTGTTCAGCAATCCGTCTGACATTTCCATCAGCGGTATGGCCTCGTTTAGTGATTATGCTTAACATTTGGACACTAGTGTAGAAAAAGGAAAAGGAAAGAAATAAAATTGCCGGGCTGAGTGGCTCAGACGGTTGAGGCGCTGGCCTTCTGACCCGAACGTGGCAGGTTCGATCCTGGCTCAGTCCGGTGGTATTTGAAGGTGCTGAAATACGCCAGCCTCGTGTCGGTAGATTTACTGACACGTAAAGAACTCCTGCGGGACTAAATTCCGGCACCTCGGCGTCTCAGAAAACTGTAAGAGAGTAGTTTTTTTTTTGCTAGGGGCTTTACGTCGCACCGACACAGATAGGTCTTATGGCGACGATGGGATAGGAAAGGCCTGGGAATGGGAAGGAAGCGGCCGTGGCCTTAATTAAGGTACAGCCCCAGCATTTGCCTGGTATGAAAATGGGAAACCACGGGAAACCATCTTCAGGGCTGCCGACAGTGGGGTTCGAACCCACTATCTCCGGATGCGAACTCACAGCTGCGCGCTCCTAACCGCACGGCCAACTCGCTCGGTGAACCACGGAAATATCGGAATAATAATAATAATAATAATAATAATAATAATAATAATAATAATAATAATAATAATAATAATAATAATAATAATCATAATCATAGTAATGAACATGAAAATAGTTTTTAACATCTTTAATGATTTATGCGTTCATTCAAGTGGACATATCTTTTCTACATTTAATCAATTAATCCTTTTTTTCTTGTAAATATTGCGAAATTTTGTTTGTTTGCAATATTTCAATGTTTCAGGTCAACACTTTCTGACTGTTGAAGAAAGAGGGTGTATGTTATAGTTTTCACATTAATTAGGCAGGCTTTGGATGGGTCCCATATGCCAGCGGGGCAGTAATTGTGTGATTATGCTGATACACGCATCAATAATCCACATATAATGCCTCTGGGTACACTTTTCACAGCTGTAAGCTTTCAATATGTGCGCTTCATATAATGCATGCTTATACACCCATCCAATTGTCCTTCGCTGAAAGTAGCGTAGGGCCATCATTTCTCGGAAAAAATATATAATTTTAGAAACTAGTCATCTTCAAGCGTGGTTATATAGCAGTTCAGCACAGTAGGACTTTTGTATGTTAGAAGATGAAAGCAGACGATTAAGAGTTACCTGAGTAAGGAAGAAGAAAATCATCGAGATAAACAAGGAAAAGCCTTGTAAAATTTGTGAAGGATTTTGTTAACGATATGTATGGTTAATATGGAGATGTGTCAAATGCAGCAAGTCATCTTCTTCTTAGTATTCTTATTATTATTAGCTTTTATCCCACTTAATTGCAGGGTCTGTTGCTCTGCACTTCCTTTTCCACTTGATGCGGTCTTGTGCATCTTCAGGAGAGACTTTCACAATATGCTTGTCCTCTCGCAGACTGTCGAACAAGCGCTTCTTTGTTCGTCCTTATGACCTGCCACCCTCAGGACTTAAGTTTAATGCCCTTTTCGCAACAGAAGAACCGTTTCTGCGTAGCACGTGGCCATACCATCGCAAATGATTCTCTCGTATTTTCTTAGGGATTGGGGCTACACCAAATGCCATCCGAATATCCTCGTTCCTGACGTAATCCAGTCTAGTGGCCAGCGAAGCATCTCCATGACATGCAGCTCTTGTTCGTGATTTATCAACACTCGGTTGCATACAGTGCCACTGGTCTAATGATAGTTCTATAGATTTTAAATTTCAGATACATTGGCATCCTCTGATCAGAAAGGACTCCTGTGACTTGGTGCCATTTCATGCAGGGAGCCTTTCACCATCCGATTGGATAAGTGGTCCCAGAAACTTGAATTGAGATGTTTTGAGAATTTCAACCCCGTCTATGTTAATTGACCTATCACTTTGTACCGCACACTGTAGGTACTCAGTTTTGCCGACGTTAAGTCGCAGGCCATGCATGATCTGTTCAAGGCGCCAAGTGCAGCGAGTGAATGTACAAAGTTAGCTTACTGGAATGTGAAACACAAATTTGAAAAAAAAAAATACTTCATTCCAGATATTACTACAAATTAAGTTCAAATTAATTTATCTTACAAGGGTAAGAGTGAAAGGGAAGAAACGACGCCGACATCATCAATCCACAATGAAAACAAGGGACAACTTTATTACTCGACCGCTCTTATGAAGTGGCAACTGACATATATTCTCAGTTTTTTTCAAAAATTATTTTTTACGGAAATGAGAAGAAATTGCGGGCACTGCACGTGTTCTGAGACCATATTTCCAGCCGGATGCCCTACCTGACGTCAACCCCGAGTAGATTGATTCATTCACTATTATGTATTTCCGTGGTGTTTGCTAATGTGATGTGTTCTTTGTAAACCAGGGTGTGTATTAATATAAACACAAAGAAATATGCCAGTTAAATCAAGTAGACGAGGCTGAGGTTCTCGGTCCAGTAGGGAATCATACCAGGTCCATCAGAACAGAAAACAACTAGACGACCATTCAGAAAAGCAGCCAAACGGGGTACTTTTCTTAAGCGTTTAAGGTTGGCAATAGTGTGGGTTAAGCCCAGTTTTACGGCTGTATTCCTTCCTAGTACTGACGTTAGGTTGAGGGATATATACACTTTTGCGTATTTCTACGGTGGTTAGTAGTGCAGAGTATCTACATGAATATGTGTATTTTGGAATTGTAGATGCCGCATACAGGAAAATCAAGGAATCCTTTGTAGAAAGGAAAACTAGGTGTAGGAATATTAAGAGCTCAGATAGAAAACTACTTCTAGGGAAAGCAGACAAGGCAGAAAGGTGACAGGAACATATCCAACAGTTGTATAAAGGTAAAGACGTGAATGTTCTGGTTTTGGAACAGGAAGAGTCTATTGATGCTGAAGAAATGGGAGACCCAATTGTGAGGTCGGAATTCGACAGAGCTTTGAGAGACCTAAATAGGAACAAGGCACCTGGAAGTGATGACATTCCTTCTGAATTATTGACTGCCTTAGGAGAAACCAGCATAACGAGGTTATTTCATTTAGTGTGTAAGATGTATGAGGCAGGAGAAGTGCCATCCAATTTTCGGCAGAATGTTGTTATACCTATTCCCAAGAAAGTCAGTGCTGACAAGTATGAAAATTACCGCACCATAAGTTTAATATCTTACTCCTGAAAAATTTTAACACATATTATTTACAGAAGAATAGAAAGACAGGTTGAAACTCAGTTGGGAGGAAATTAGTTTGGCTTCAGAAGAAATGTAGGGACAAATGAAGCAATCCTAACTTTACATCTGATCCTAAGTACATGGCATTCATAGATCTAGAAAATGCATTCGATAATGTTGATTGGACCAAGCTACTTGAGATTCTGAAGGTGATCGGGATAGGATACCGAGAACGAAGAATTATCTACAATCTACTCGTATATAAAACACAGTCTGTAGTGATAAGAATCGAGGGCTTTGAAAAAGAAAAAGAAATCAGAAAGGAGTGAGGCAAGGCTGCAGTTTGTCCCCCCTCCGTTTCAATGTTTATATAGAACAGGAGGTAAAGGATAGCAAAGAATTTTTAAAGGGAATCACATTCCAAGTAGAAGAAATCAAAACCTTGAGACTACCGATGATATTGTTATTTTATCTGTGACTGCAGAAGATCTTGATAAACTGATGAACGGTATGGACGTACTCTTTGGTAAGGAGTACACGATGAAAATAAATAAGTCCAAAACAAGGAGTGCACTCGAGCGAAATCAGGTGATATTGGTAATATTATATTACGAAATAAAGCCTTAAAGGAAGTAGATGAATATTGTTACTTTGGTAGTAAAATAACTAATTATGGCGGAAGTATGGAGGACATACAACACAGACGAGCACAAGCAAGGAAGGTCTTTCTTAAGAAAAGAAATGTGCTCGCTTCGAACATTGATATAGGAATTAGAGAGATGTTTCTGAAAACTTTTCTATGGAGCGTGGCATTGTTATGGAAGTGAAACATGGACGATAACTAGCTCAGAAAAGAAGGGAATTGAAGCTTTTGAAATGTGGTGTTACGGAAGGATGCTGAAGGTGAGATGGATAGATCGAAACATGAATGAAGCGATACTGAAGCAAAATTGGTGAGAGGAGGTTGATTCGGCTAAATTTGATGAGAAGAAGTGATAATGTAAGGACACATCTTAAGACACCCAGGACTTGTGCACTCGGTTTTTGAGGGAAGTGTAGCGGGTAAGATCGGCAGGGGTAGACCAAGGTATGAATATGACAAACAGATTACAGCAGATGTAGGATGCAATAGTTACGTACAAATGAAAAATTTAGCACAGGATATGGTGGCATGGAGGGCTGCATTAAACCAGTCTGTGGAGTGATGACTTAAACAACAAAAAGGTAATCATTAACACCTAGCTCACGAACCATAGAAATCAACTATGAAAAATCCACAGCCTGCTTCCAGTCATTTGAGCGGGTCAGGAATGAAATGAATGAAGTCCCCTTCTAGCGGGGAGGATGTGAATTGTGCCGGCTGCCGAGGCCTGTTGCACTCCTCTGGGGCAATGATTAATGAAATGAAATGAGATTGTAGATTGTTGCTGGAATGAAAGATGACAGGGAAAAGCGGAGTGCCCGGAGAAAAACCTGTCCCGCCTCCGCTTTGTTCAGCACAAATCTCACATGGAGTGACCGGGATTTGAACCACGGAACCCAGCGGTGAGAGGCCGGCGCGCTGCCGCCTGAGCCACGGAGGCTTCCATAGAAATCAACTATACAGAGTTAAATTCCGAATCGAACCCGAGGTCATCTGAACCGAAGGCTAGTACGGCAATTATACAAAGATTATTATTATTATTATTATTATTATTATTATTATTATTATTATTATTATTATTATTATTATTATTATTATACACCCTTAGAAAGAACAGATAGTGTTTATGTTAGTCTAAGGAAGTAGGAAGATAATACAGTGAGTTTCCTGACTGAATATGACGGACTTCTGTCAAGCCACAGGAAGCATTAATTCCGCATAGATGAGAAGCAGCAGACCGCAACTGTTCTAACATTTATCAGCGAAGTTCGCCAAAGATTAGATCCTCACTTACTGATTTAGTAATTTGAAGGAGCAACTGTGTGGCTGCATGCATTTGCCATGATCTGCACAGAATGACGAATGAGGTGGTACAACGCAAGTACATTATTCTACTACAACTTCTGGTGTTTAATTAACACCTGGCAATCATAGAGCTGTCCACCGTCATCTTCCGAGGATCAGAAATGGTGTCAAATATTTGCACATTCGTCTTCCGTTAAATATTGATCTAAGAAGAAAGTCTACTGTAGTTAAAAAATCTAAACTCTGGCTAGTTCAGCTTTAAGGGAGCACTGACCCTGGTTCATGGTCATAAAGCAGGAAAAAATATTTCTCTTTGTAAAAGATCACACAGTGCTCTACTTGCTCTATTTAAATCGGATGGTTCTTGTATTATGTCTGTATTGGTTACCATGATGTGAGCTATTGAAGGTTATGCTGTAAGAAGGGCTTCGCATTTAAACTTTGCAAACACTGTTCAGGAACAGGTTTTGCTATAGACATAGCTATTTGGCAACGCTGTTCGCGTGATTCAGCTATCGGCTTGCATTCGGTAGGTAGTGCGATCGAACCTCACTGTCGGCAGCCTTGAAGGTGGCTTTCCGCAATTTCCCATTTTCATACCAGGAAAATGATGGGTACCGTACCATAATTGTTAGCATGGGTACTTCCTTCCTTTTCCTTGCTCCTGCCTGTCCCATCGTCACCATAAGACCTGTTTTGTGTCTTTGATACGTAAAACCGACACAGACTGGTCTTATGGCAACGATGGAACGGGAAAGGCATAGGAATGGGAAGGAAGCGGCCATGGCCTTAATTAAGGTACAGCCCCATCATTCGCCTGGTGTGAAAATGGAAAACCACGGAAAACCATCTTCAGGGCTGCCGACAGTGGGGTTCGAACCCACTATCTCCCGGATGCGAGCTCACAGCCGTGCGCTCCTAACTGCACGACCAACTCGCCCGGTAAAAGTAACATTTTGCTTTCCTTCTTATTTCCCTACTCTTACATTTTTGGTCCAAGTAATTTTTGCAACCTTGGAGAAAAATAACATTTAAAAAAATGGTCAAGAAGTGACTTTGCAAGTCAAACTACCATTTGATCCATTAATGAATTATAGTCATACGTGACAAAATTTGATGCATATTAATTGCACGGTTAACAGGATATAATTGTTCATTGTTAGTACCTCTTTAATATGACTTCAATTGAATAGGAAAACGAAGTTTTAAACTTTTTGTTCTGGTTTAGAAATTACCCGGAATGTTCTTGGTATAATTCGTTTGGTGTCCGTATCTTATGAATGTAAGAGGATTTATTAATGCTCCTCTCAAAAATGTGGATTTTACGTAGTGATTACAGTGTAAAACTACTCATTATAATCTGCCTAACAAATGAAATAAAATGGCGTACGGTTTTTTTGCATCAGGAATGCCCGAGGACATGTTCGGCTCGCCAGGTGCTGTTCGTTTTGATTTGTCGCCCGTAGGTGACGTGCGCGTCGTAATGAGGATGAAATGATGATGATGACAACACATAAATCCAGCCTCCGTGCCAGCGGAATTAAATAGTGATGGTTAACATTCCCAACCATGCTGGGAATCGAACACGGGACCCCTGTGAACAAAGCCCAGCAAGCTAACCATTTAGCCATCAAGCCGGACATTTTTCTGACTGTTGTTAACAGATACAAACACACATATGCATGAATAACAAGAAATATAACAGGGATCAAAATCCAGAAGAAGACACATATCGACATATCGACATCTAGGAATGAAAACAACCTCTTAAGTCGGATATTTTCTGAAATTGAAGTGTTTGAACCAAAAGACTGAAATTCTCGTATGTCAAGCTAATCAACGATGAAAACTAGAAGAAGATAGTTTTACTTCCCTGTAGCGACCTGTTAGTAAACGATGTATATTTTAGTATTCAAAATATAGTATGAAAATTTTTTTTTACAAACTGCTTTACGTCGCACTGACACAGATAAGTCTTATGGCGACGATGGGGTATGAAAGGACTAGGAGTGGGAAGGAAGCAGCCATTGCCTTAATAATGGTACAGCCCCAGTATTTGCCTGGTGTGAAAATGGGAAACCACGGAAAACCATCTTCAGGGCTGCCGACAGTGAGGTTCAAACCCACTATCTCCCTGATGAAAGCTCACAGCTACACGCCCCTAACCGAACTGACAACTCGCCCTGTATGAAGTAATCGTTGGCCCTTGAAAATGATTAACGCGGGAGAAGCCGCATAAAATTTGCTACGCGAGAAGTCGCACGCGGTCGAACAGACCGCACCTATATTGATCTCATGTAACTCCATACACACCGGATTTTTTGCATTCCTTAGTATTGATTTTCGCTAATTGTTGTTTATTGTTTATTTTGCTCTTATTGTTGAATAAAATATAAACACAAATAAAAATTTATTAATCATATTTCATGTTAAGAGCCCTATCACAGCTTTTATTTCTGGCAATGTTGCATCACTAGCATTTCTATCCTTAGAGTATTTTTACCTGGTTCTTCTTATCCAAATATTTGTGAAGTTAACAATTTCTCCAAATCGGTGTTGGGGAAAAGTAGCTCTCAAAATTCCAGTATGGTAGTGGCATGTTGAGCTTGGCCTATCGGACCTGGCAGATGCTTTACAATGTTCCTCCTCCTAGCCCTTCCTCTACCAGCTCTAAGATTTGGAAAATAATTCGATTTTGTTTCACCATTTCTACCAATGTACTCGAGTAGCGTTTGATCTTGATTGAGGTCTACTTGAGAAACTTCATCCTGAGATTCTGCGGACTCGTCGGAACCACTAACATGATCACCGATTTGTATAGTATCAGCCTCACCATTTGCTTATTCGGGTAGATTAACATCTTCCCTGAATCCCTCTTCAGGAAAGAGTTGTCTTCTAACCAAATCCTGTTCAATTTGCTGGCGTTCATTCACTTGTAGCTCTTTTTTTTTCAACACTGGACAACAATTTCCTTTGCTATCTTCATCCATTTCTGTCAATAAAACCCGTCGCTTTGGAAGTCGCACGCGGTGGAATTGGCCGCACTAAACAAATAGGTACGCGGGAACTCGCATGCGGTCGAAAGCACCGCACCGACGAAATAATGGCTACTATGACTCGCTAGATGGCACTGTCAGTTATTCACTCGTGTGAGAGCCCTGCCCACATCCCCACCAACGATATGATAAAGGGTGATCGTCATCTGCCACCTCTATTCCAAAATGATACCAACTTGACCATAACTGCGGTCTTTATCCCGCCATGTGACTTCTCCCGGGTTAAAAATTCTAGATTTAGTTGTCTGTAATAATAATTATATAACGTAATAAGACAAGTAGTGAAAAAGCTAGTTGTCAAGTCATCTGTTTCAGTCACCTAAATTAAGGTCCGGCTCCATGGCTAAATGGTTAGAGTGCTGGCCTTTGGTCCAGAGGGTCCCGGGTTAGATTCCCGGCAGGGTCGGGGTTTTTAACCTTAATTGGTTAATTCCAATGGCTCAGGGGCTGGGTGTATGTGGCGTATTGAGCATTAGAAATCATCCTGGATAGGACCCTCATCTTCACAGACATGCAGGTCGCCTAATAGGCCGTCTAAGACGAAAAGACTTGCGCCAGGCCTCTCCGGAGGCATACGCCATTATTATTACCTAAATTAAGTAATATTTGCAAATTGAAATGGAAGTTTTACACATTGTATGCAATACAAGATAAACTGGGGTTTCAGAAAATTTATAATATAATGAAAACATCGTAACGCTTAACTGCGAAAGTAGGGAAGTATCTCCAGTAACTGGCGCCAAAAATGAATATTTTAAAATATCTAATGCAAGTATGTGTCTAAGATGTCCTTCAATCTCATTATCAGTTGGATAAAATATCAATATTATCAATAAACCTGTTGAGAGAGAATTTGAAATCTAAAGAGGAACAGTTTCTTGCGTCTTCTGTGAATTTACATAAAAACTTACCATTCAGAGGTTCGTTTGGTGGACGTATTTCACTGGGCTTCATATTCTTAAATGTGGTAGGACATTATATTAGGTCCGTGGAAAAAGCAAAGGCAACCTCTTCACTTCCCTAGAAGCAACTTCAGTGACACCTAGGCTATCCATAAAAACCTAGTGAGGATACCAAACAAACTTAGGGATTACGAATCATTAGATACCATTATTTTGTAAAACAAATAATAATAATAATAATAATAATAATAATAATAATAATAATAATAATAATAATAATAATAATAATAATAATAATAATAATAATAATAAAAACCCTCACCAAAGCTCTTCACGAAAATCAGATATCCATAATGGCCCTACAGGAAACAAGGTACCCAGATGAAGAGATTTTTGAATCTGAAGGCTACCGATTTTTCAAGAGCAAAGCGCAAAGAGGAATCCTCAATGGAGCTGTGATGCTTGGAACCGCGTTTGCTGTTAGAACCAAGATCCTTAAATCGGTTGCAAATTTCGAACCTGTGAATGACAGATTGTCTATACTCACAATTAAATGCGCGAACAAAACCTACGCCCTAGTTAACGCACATGCTATTACAAACGATAAGAACAAGTCTGATCCAGACGTAGTTGATAATTTCTGGGACCTACTGGATGAAAAATTGAACAAAATCCCCAAACACCATGTCAAGCTTCTTTTGGGTGACTTCAATGCCCAACGAGGTCGTGAGCAGAAGTACAAGAAAGTTATAGGAAATTACCCTGCTCACAAAAGAACCAATCCCAACGGCAAAAGACTGGTGACCATTTGCGAAAATCACAACCTGCAGGACATGTCGACCCACTTTCGCCATCTATCCAGAAAGCAAATGACTTGGCGTTCTCCCGTCCAAGCTCTCGGAGAGTTCCAAATTGATCATGTTGCAATCTCCAGGAGAAACAGCCCTGAGATTATGAATGTCAGGGTAAAGAAAGGCATCAATGTGGCCTCAGATCATTATATGTCTCTTATCAAATTCAAACCAATTCCCGCAAACACAAGGAAGACAACCAAAGAGATCACACGCTTCGACAATGATAAACTTCGGCAAAGGGTCGAGGAGTTCCAGGAGAAGGCTAGACCAAATGACTGTGACCTTAACAACGCCAAAAGTCTCCTTGCTGAGGCTGCCAAAGACGTTGCAGAAATCAAGAGAAGCAAAAAGCATGCCTGGTGGAATAGTACATAAGAATCAGTCCTCCAAGAAAGACTCAATGCGTGAAAACAGTACTACTCTACGAAATCAGAAAATGATTGGGAATCCTTCAAACCCCAACGTGCCCAAGCAGCTAGGGTGTTCAGAACTGAGAAACGTAAATACGAAAAATCTCTCATTGAAAAGATAGAACAAAACTTCAGGAAGAATGAAAGCAGAGAGTACTACAGAGCCTTCAAACGCAAACTCACTGGCTATAAACCACCATCTCTATGCTTTGAGCGAAAGGACGGCACACTGGCGACGTCAAATGAAGAAAATTGCAGCATTCTGGCAGATTACTTCAAGAATTTACTTAATTGCGCTAAACCGCAAAGGGCCATTGAGACCAAGGAACCCTTACTCAGGTACCCAGATTCCAGACCACCCGACAGAGATGAAATCAAGCGCCACAACAAAGCGCTGGGGGAAGACTCAATAGTAGCAGAACTATGGAAATATGCCCCAGAGGAATCACTTGATATCTTGAAAAAGCAAATAGAAGAAATTTGGAACAAGGAGACCCTACCCGAAGATTGGAAAATAGCTTTGATCCATCCATTACACAAAAAAGGCAGCATGAAGAACATCAACAACTACAGAGGAATATCTTTGCTACCCGTGACTTACGAAATTCTATCACTTGCCATCCTGGAGCGTTTGGAAGCACAAGTCGAACATCAAATAGGTGAATACCAAGGAGGGTTCAGAAAAGGTCGCTCAACAGCTGAACAGATCCAAAATCTCAAAACGATCATCAGATATTGTACACTAAGGTCCAAGCAGTATGTGTCTGTCTTTGTGGACTTTAAGAAAGCGTACGACTCCATTGACCGGGAAGTCCTGCTAAACATCTTAAATGAATTTGGAGTTGATTTGAAACTGTTGGCATTAATTAGAGCCACCCTGACCGATACAAAATCCAAGGTGAAGTTCCACGGATGTCTCTCGCATTCCTTTAACATCAAAACAGGAGTCCGACAAGGTGATGGGCTATTCCCGATACTCTGCAACTGTGTTCTTGAAAAGATCATCAGAACCTGGAGGGTGAGATTACAGGAAACCAACTACAGTCCATTGAGAATAGGAACCAAATCCAAGGGGATCGCAACAGACTGCTTAGCATTTGCCGATGATATTGCTGTTCTCTCAAACGACATAGAAACCGCTAGAGCTCAAGTTGAAATTTGAAAGGAAATTGCCGAACAAACTGGTTTGCAGATATCGTTTGAGAAAACAGAAGTAATGACTAATATCAAAGAGGCTCCATACAAAATACGGGGACATCACCCAAGTAGACAAATTCAAATACCTGGGTGAGATCATCATGAAAAATGGACTGGACAAAGAAGCACTTCAGAAGCGAGTACGCAAACTGGAAATAGCCTACCAAACATCCCGCACAATCTACAACAAAAAATGCTTTTCCCAAAACACCAGGATACGTCACTATGAAACAGTTCTGAAGCCAGTAGTTCTGTATGCAGCCTGTCTCTAAATGCCAACAAAGGGCTCCTTGAAGAACTGGAGAAAAAAGAACGCAAAATTGTGAGAGGAATCTTGGAATCAAAGTACAGAAATGGAATCCATCAAAAGAGATCCAACAAGGAAGTCTACAGCAAAATAGAGAAAATTACCGACATAATCAGAAAAAGACGGGCACGATTTTACGGTCACCTGAAAAGAATGGACGGAAGAAAGTTAACTAAAGAAATCTTTCACTTTTTTGATTCAAACCCCAAAACCACAATTCCCTGGTTTAGAAATACCAAAGAAGACCTGCAAATGCTACATATCTCAGCTGAAGACGCCCTTAACAGAGATCTCTTCCGCAAGAAAATATTGACGAACGGGCTAAACCGAGACGAGCAACCGAAGAGAAGACACGGTGCCCCTTGGACAGAGGAGCGTAAGCAGGCCCACTCACAAAGAATGAGGGAAATTTGGTCTCTAAAGAAGGCTAAGTTCAGTGTCAAATGCAACAAGACTTAACGTGGTCCTTGATGGCCCCAGCGAATTATATAATAATAATAATAATAATAATAATAATAATAATAATAATAATAATAATAATAATAATAATAATAATAATAATAGAACAATTTCTTAGAAATCCTTTACGGAATTAAGTCATTTCTTGGCCTACCATTTCTAGTAACTATCAACGATCAAGTAAGAAGTGGGTAGTAATAAGATTCTATCAGTACTCTCAATGGTTACAAGCAGAATGTAGTTCATTTTTCAACATTTATCTATATTCAAGTTTGCGCGGGATGAGAGGGCATATTTGATATTGATCTTGCTTGGCGACCTGATACAGTATTGAAGCAGATTTTGCACGAGCGGAAGAAAATTATCTTTGAACCCAAATGGAATCTGGCGGGAAAAAGAAAGTGTTTCGGGCAATGAATTAAATTCACTGTAGATGGAAATTATTTAAATGTATTATGTAAATACTGTACATGAGTGCAGTATAAAGTAAATAAAAGACGGATGGTTTATGAAGCTAACAGGTGCAAAACTCGCTCACTTCTTCCTGGTACTACTACTACTACTACTACTACTACTACTACTACTAATAATAATAATAATAATAATAATAATAACAGCCGGCCTGAGTGGCTCAGATGTTTGAGACGCTGGCCTTCTGACCCCAACTTGGCAGGTTCAATCCTAGCTCAGTACGGTGGTATTTGAAAGTGCTCAAATACTTCAGCCTCATGTCGGCACATTTACTGGCACTTAAAATAACTCTTGCGGGATAAAATTCCTGCACAACCTCGGGTCTCTGAAAACCATCAAAAGTAGTTAGTGGGACCTAATAATAATAATAATAATAATAATAATAATAATAATAATAATAATAATAATAATAATAATAATAATAATAATAATAATAACGGCGTGTGCCCTCCGAAGAAACGTGGTGCAAGTCTTCCGAGTTGACACCGTGCAGGTGAATTGCGCGTCTGTTCTTTCTGGTCTTTCCCTGCTAACGTTCTTTGTTTGTGGAAAACGGTCAGCTTGAGTTATTACCCAATTTAACTGTTTTACTTTCAATAAAAAAATGCAGGAAGTGAGCTGATACTATAAATTCCTAATTTAAAAGGTCGGGAATTGTGTTCAGCACATACATAGTACTCTACGGTGCAGTCTGCGTGTTTTGCAGCCGATTGTTATTATTATTATTATTATTATTAGTAGCACCGTCCTTTTTAATTTATTTATTTATTTATTTATTTAGGGCAGTATTTTATCGTATATAAACGCGCATAAAAAGTATACCGGAGGTACACCAGCCCCGTGCATTTGAAACTAGCGCCTTGTAGAAGGCCATCTAGATCAGGAAATCTGAAACTGATTTTGGAAATAGTTTCAACATTTTTTCAACAGATGTTGCTACTATCAACTTATGTTGGGCCCTCTGGCGTGAGGATGAACAATTAATTTTCAGAGTAATATTGTATGTCAAGATTTCCTAAACTGAATTGTTTATACTTTGCTTTTGGTGTTCACAAGTTATGAATTCTTCTATCTCTACGAGCCAACTTAATTTCTTGGCCAGTTAGAAATTTTGTACAATTATTTAGTAACCAATCATAAAATTTTGATATTTATTAAATTAATCAATAGATATTGTGGGTGTGTCAGAGTTTCGACCCTGAGAAATGTGGAACCTTCCTCTCAGGTATAAAAGCTGACACATTTTGGGCCATGTTTTCTTTGTGATCGCTGCAGTCTAGTGTGTGTGTACGTAATGGAGGCAGGAGGAAAGGGTTCCCTCGTCCATTTTCGGGTGGTCCAGCAGCTCAACGTAATGGCAAATTCTGCTTAACAACGTAGTAGTCCTTGAAAGCTAGCTCAAGGGGAATGTTTCAAATTTCTTTCGCAATGTAACTTTTATTTCTTAATGGAAATTTCAGACAATTCTAAATAACTTACTCGAGCCTATGGAATAAGGAGTGAGGGACCCTCTCGTATTCCATCTCAACTTGATAATGACGTGACTATGATTTTGTAACTTTTACAATCTATCTAGTAATTTCTGCAAATTAAATATTTTTCTCCACCTGGTCACCTCTGTAGTATAGGCTGTAACGTCTGGCCATAAGCCCAAGTATGGTTTATAGTATTTAATGTAAATTTCAAGGAGTGCAATTGTTCGCCTCCTATCATTTTTCTTTTTGGCCAGTAACTTTAACCTTTTGTTTTTACCAAAGGCCAAAGGCCATGCAGAATGGGTACTTGTTACCCCTGTTAAAGTTAACCTTATTCATTTCATTTTAAGGCAATCAGACTGTTGAGCAGTTAAGGCAGTGAATACTGTTTAGTTTTGTTAAATGTAGGTCATGCCTTTGATAGGCCTGCAAAGTGTAAATGTGTAGAGCAAAAACGCTCTTCCACCTATGTAAAACTTGGGAGATCCGTTTCCTTGACTGTTGTTTGGTTGAAAGGAGAGGCAGCGCTCATGTACAATTTGTAATTAGGGAGCTTCAAGCTCAGATTGTTAATTGGTTATTAGTTGATTGCTCTGATTGTTCCCCTAGATCACGAGCTAGATTTTGTACCTGATTTACCATTCGCTTAGCAAAGTGTAAAGTTCAAACTTTGAAAAGAAAAGAAGAAGAAAAGAAATATAGCTCCAATTTTAAAATTTTAAGTTAATCTTCTGACTTTTCTACATCCACTCATTCATGCCCGCATCTCTTTTCACCTCTCTGCTACACAAAACACGGTAACAAAAAGTATTTTTGGTTTTGTTGAAATTAATCAATACTTGCTAACATAAAACAGCGGAAAATTCTGTCAGGCTGTGTACAGATTAAGCAGTTTTGCCTCATTTTTACAGCTTAGTTCAGACTAAATAAAAAGCAGCTTTAAACTTCCTCTTATTCTGCAAGTTTTATGTGTGTGTGAGTGAAATAAAAGGGACGGATAAAAAATAACCAAAAAGGTCTAAAGTCCTGTTCGTTAATTAAACACGAAAGCAAGCTGGTGCCGCCACTACTGGCCCGCATGTCCAATTTAGTTCGCGACTCCCAAACAAGAGGACGTTTCGCAGAATTATTATTTCAATCTGTGAACCAGGCGAATGACCGGAAGTAAGTTGCAGCGAGATTATTTTTTAATCGGCTTGCCACTGGCTTAGATGAGTGGGGGAAGCTAATCTACACCTTGGTAGCTGTATCTCCCCCTTACTCCGTCACTCAACTAAAACATGAAATCGATTATCACAAGTTCCATTATTCCACCACGCAAAGTTTTCATATGCATTCATGCAATTTGGAATGAGTACGCTATGTTGTGTGGGAGGCGGCTCCTATCTTAACGGATATTGGAGCTTTAATTAATACTGTACTGTATTGTACTTTACTGATAGGTGCGTGTTAGACACACTTAATTGCTTCAATAATCAACTCCTATTCCCTGACACCATAGACTTTCTGGTACGATCCATATGGTACTTCATATGGTTACTGCTGAAAAACGTGTGAAGTTAAACTCTGTCCAAGTTTAGATCTGGATTGTAAGTCTTCAGACTATAGGCTGGTTATATCCTCAACAGGTCCGTCCGTAGTAATAGGTAGCCTGCAGGTCACTAAGGATATATGCTAGGGAAATAAGGAGTCAGGTAGTTTCCCGTTGCTTTACTCATTGATCCAAAAGGTGCTACTAAAGATGAGTCTACCAAACCCACCTAAATGCACTCAACAACCGAACCTATGAACAAAACTTTCACACCATTTATCACAAGGTCTGACTACAAAACGAATGGTGTTACTACCTCAGTCACTTTCATATCATCAAAGTCAGGGACGAGACTGAGAATTAAAAGTTGGAGAAACAAATTGGTTTGGCTCGTACCAAAAGTCTGACTGCACTCCGTACTCTGTATCTCATTGAATATAGATACGGCGAAATTGTAATAAAAAACGTTTATTTGAAATATTAATTTTATAATTTTTTATTCATAATAAGTTTAAGATGTATGTCTTTTTTTTACAATTTGCTTTATATCGCACCGACACAGGTGGCGACGATGGGATATGAAAGGACTAGGAATGGGATGGAAGTGACCGTGGTCGTAATTAAGGTACTGCCCTAGCATTTGCCTGGTGTTAAAGTGGGAACCACCGGGCGAGTTGGCCGTGCGTGTAGAGGCGCGCGGCTGTGAGCTTGCATCCGGGAGATAGTAGGTTCGAATCCCACTATCGGCAGCCCTGAAAATGGTTTTCCGTGGTTTCCCATTTTCACACCAGACAAATGCTGGGGCTGTACCTTAATTAAGGCCACGGCCGCTTCCTTCCAACTCCTAGGCCTTTCCTATCCCACCGTCGCCATAAGACCTATCTGTGTCGATGCGACGTAAAGCCCCTAGCAAAAAAAAAGTGGAAACCACGGTAAAACAGGACTCATTAAGGAACTTGAGATGGCACAGCGAAAGGCTGCAAGATTCGTGCTTAATGATTTCAGTGGCAGAAGTATGATAGAAAAACTTGGTTGGGAAACACTGGGGACTAGAAGTAAACAAACAGGTCATCCGCGTAAATTAAAAGGTAGATCGCAGAAAATTAACTCTAGCAAATATTCGTTTGTAAATCGGGGAAATGATGATTCGAATGCATTACCTGGATCTGTCTTAGAAGCATTCTGTAAATTGTGTGTAAATTTGTATGTAATAGTGTCATATTTTGACGCAACCACTGTAAATTGTAGTGTTAAGGCATCTGAATTTTTTAAGGTATGAGTGAATTTTTGAAAATGAACGTGTTGTATTTACAATGCTAATACAACTGTAATTGGACCGCTCGATCTATTCTAAGTCATAGTGTAAAATTTTGAGATACTTAAGGTACGTGTTAGTTTGTATATGACGGTGTTGTAATGTTAAGCTAGCAGTAGGTTCTTTTTTGTTTGCTAGTTGCTTTACGTCGCACCGACACAGATAGGTCTTATCGTGACGATGCGACAGGAAAGGCCTAGGAATGGGAAGGAAGCGGCCCTGACCATAATTAAGGTACAGCCCCAGCATTTGCCTGGTGTGAAAATGGGAAACCATGAAAAATAATTTTGAGGGCTGCCGACGGTGGGGTTCGAACCCACTATCTCCCGGATGCGAGTTCACAGCTGCGCGCTCCTAACCGCACGGCCAACTCGCCCGGTGGCCGTAAGTTCAACCTATAGTATTGTAAGCCGTAGTGTTAAAGACTGGAAATACTAAAGTTGTGTGTGATTTTGTATATGAAGGTGCTGGATTTAGAATGTTAAACTCGCAATATTTATTGTAAATTTTCTTTCCATGGAATTGCTTGTTGAACTCTTCTTCTTCTTCTTCTTCTTCTTCTCCTTCTTGTTGGGTAATTATGTTTTAACTTTAATTTATTATCATATTATTGTATGTAGGGGCTGCCTGGCCGAGGCGGTAAAGGCGTGCTCGGTTCGCCCGAAAGGACGTGGGTTCGAATCCCCGTCAGGAAGTCGTAAAATTTAATAAACGAGATTTCCACTTCCGGAGGTGCACATGGCCCTGAGGTTCACTCAGCCTACACCAAAAATGAGTACCAGGTTAATTCCTGGGGGCAAAGGCGGCCGGGCGTAGACTTATGCTTGCTTGTTGTTTAAAGGGGCCTAACATCGAAGGTCATCGGCCCGGCGAAGAGTTAACCACTCTACCCCATCACGTGCCGAGTTTAACAATGGTGGAAGCCTTTACCTTCCACTCCTCCAAGGGCCTTCATGGCTTATACGGAGGTGACTTTGCTTTACTATTGTAAGTGATCATGGCCACCGGAATATTTCGCAATTGTGATGTAATTGTTAATAGTAATAATAGTTAATAGTAATAATAATAATAATAATAATAATAATAATAATAATAATTACCAAAACCATCTTTAGGACTGACGACAGTGGGGTTCGAATCCTTTCTCACCAAAAGCAAGCTGACAGCTAAGTGAGCCAAACCACGCAGCCATTCGCTCTGTGGATGTAGTTTTTACCACAAATTACCAAAATGAAGGAACCTGAGTTTCGACTTTATTCAAAGTCATCCTCAGTCTACAAATACAACAGGAAAACCTGCGCACTCAAGTGGAAAGCCCCGGAGGATCCACTTTTAGTCACCTGTCACGACAGGCTTCACTCACTGAGAGACCTTTTATTTTCAGTGTCGGTTTTTGCTCAGCACCACTTTAGTACATCTGTGTACCTCATTCTGTCACAAATAGTTCAATTGAAACTAATTTTGCGTAACATATCAGACTGCTTTCACAGTCAAATTGAATTTTTGCATAATTCTCTATTCATTCCATGTGTAGATTTTATTGGTAGCAATCTCCAGGAATGGTGGGTATTTAACGTTTCTATGTACTTAATCTACACTACCAAGTAAAATGCGTTCTATTGTACTATATGATACAATCGATTTCATCTTTACTATTGATAAATTTCCTATATACTTTTATTATTAATATACTAAGTTTAACAATTGTCGAATAATAATGTTTATAATTTTAATGTATTTTTATTATTGTCATTTTTTTCATCATCACTCTTTCTTAATTATTACATTTTTAAATTTCACTCAGATGTTACGATTAATATTGACACGAGTGGTTAATTAGTATGAAAATCATTCCTTAACGGTAATTATTGTTGCTAATTGGGGATCATTATTCATTAGCCTTCGGTAATAGTTTAAATAACACCTTGTAAATAATAATGATGTTGAATGTGGTGATAAGTGGTGAACTTTATAAATGGAACAGAACTTTTCGTGGTGAGCCACAAATGCCGACCAGTTAACCAGAATGGTTTCGTGTTGTCCGCAATTTAGTAGCCAGCTCCCCTCAGTGTGGTCGAAAGGGTGGTTTTTGAAAGCCTGTGATTTACTTTCGTTCTCCCGACTTGGCTGGGGATGTCCAAGCAATGACCTGGAATGGTTTACGGTGAACGGACAAAATATTGCTGGAGCCTGCCTTACCTTTACCTTGGGAGGAAAGGGAGTTGTGTGTGTCACAACATGTGTCTTGTACTTCCATCAGCACTGTACGAAGGACGTAATTATTTAGTTCAAGAAATGTGGGAACATTTGATGGCGTGAATGAAATGAGATGCCATGTGAATACTGGAATGAGTTCCTCCCATTTCTGGTGTAGGTATTTGTTCACGACAATTCATTGTTCTAAAAACAATTAGAGGAGGAAGACTTTGATGTGATTTGCTCCATTGTAACACTGATAGTTACTATGAAACCCTTAAACAATTCGACAACGGTTGAAAAATATTGAAGGAATATCGACGGAATTAAACAATTTTACGATGACCTTTTCTGAAATTTTTGAGCAGACACATAAATTGCCGGCCTCCAGATTCCAAGATCATGGTTTCAAACACGATAGAGGTGGCTGGATTTTTGAAAGGTGAAAAGAAGCCCATCCGCCTCTGTGATGTAGTGGTTAGTGTGATTAGCTGTCACGCCCGGAGGCCCGGGTTCGGTTCTCGGCTTTGTCACGAAATTTGAAAAGTGGTACTAGGGCTGGAACGGGGTCCACTGAGCCTGCGGAGGTCAACTGAGTAGAGGTGGGTTCGATTCCCACCTCAGCCATCTTGGAAGTCGCTTTCCATGCTTTCCAACTTCTCCTCCAGGCAAATGCCGGGATGGTACCTAACTTAAGGCCACGGCCAATTCCTTCCCTCTTCCTTGTCTACCCCTTCCAATCTTCCCATCTCCCACGAAGGCCCCTGTTCAGCATAGGAGGTGAGGCCACCTGGGTTAGGTACTGGTCCTTCTCCCCAGTTGTATCCCCCGACCCAATGTCTCACGCTCCAGGACACTGCCCTTGTGGCGGTAGAGGTGGGATCCCTCGCTGAGTCCAAGGCAAAAAACCAACCCTGGAGGGTAAACTGATTAAGAAAAAAAGAAAGAAAGAAAGAAAGAAAGAAAGAAAGAAAAGAAGCCCATTCATCTCCCTATGTCTTACGATGTAGGCTTATAAAAACGATATCTGGGGATACATTTGGTTATTATCCGAGAAAATTGATTAATGATCAAGCATAGAGTACCAAAGAGCGACACTGTTTACTCTGATGTCTGGTAGAATAAAACGGAAATTCGAAATTGACGCGTAAATCAAATCAAAATGCTTCCGTACGTCATTGAGGCCATATTATTATTATTATTATTATTATTATTATTATTATTATTATTATTATTATTAT
The DNA here is from genome assembly GCF_040414725.1 of Anabrus simplex. Lineage (NCBI taxonomy): Eukaryota > Metazoa > Arthropoda > Insecta > Orthoptera > Tettigoniidae > Anabrus > Anabrus simplex. The sequence continues at coordinate 134,774,485 of NC_090272.1, forward strand.
TGCGTGAATTTCCGTGATCGATAGAGGGAAAGAAGCATGACGGGTAAAAGGCTTGACAAAGCATGAACCAAAGATTAAATTTTGACAAGTTAACTTATCAATACTATTTTCTTTGAAAATGAGATGAGATTAAAGAGCAGGAAATTACAGATAAGCTTAGAAGATGAGTAAATTAACGACCAGAGGAGTAGAGACTCTCATTTTCGTACAAGACTTAGAGCAGAAACTAGACCAACAGGTCTTATAAAATTACAAATAATTGGCATGAATAGTGAGGCACTTGTTTTTACAAATGAAGTTTCCCAGCAGAGGAGAGGGAAGAATTCGAGGCTTCTATTGTAGAACAAAGTTACCAAGAGAAAAATCGAACCCCCAAATTCAAAGTTACATATCTCGACGGAGAAATACTATCCATTTTAAGTTCACTTATAATGAAAGGGTATGGAACCCTCCATACCAATTTCATTCTGCCGGTATCTTACTAAAGAGTTCATTAGAACATAAATTACCTTACTCAAAGATTATTAAGTTTTTACACTCTCCGCCATAATTCCATAAGGGAACCACACGCAATTAGAGGATCGAAAGAACCAGACAACACAGGAGCCGAAACTCATACAACACGGTAAAGAAATGGAAAACAAAGGTTAATGGAAAGGCTGAGAACCAAAATGAGGCTGAACCCACTCAAGCACTACGAGTACTTGTAAGAAAAGTTAACAGGGCGTGAGGTCCAGTGACACACAGGATAATCTGTGATACTTGGTGACTAATATAGAAAATGTTTAATTCCGAAAAAATGGATAGAAAAGTTTTGAAAATGAAAAGGTAGTAAGTCGAAAGCAATGTGAATAGGGGAGCCGAGAGTAAACACTCGTTCACCTTTATATTTCACATATCGTCGCCATGAGACCTGTCTGTGTCGGTGTGACGTAAAATATATATTATATATTACATATTCCCGAGGGGTTTTTACGTTAAGTCCGTAGACTGCCTAGAAAACCTATTTCCTAACAGAAAAGAGAAACCCTAAATTAAAATTAGAGGAAAAACAGGTCGAGCTAAAGGCTACATGTTAAGGGGAACGTTGGAATCTTCCGTTTTCCACACGTAGATAAAACTCACATGGTTAGGTGATAGCTTCTTTACCTTATGCCACCATCTTTATGCCAGCCCCAGCCTCTGCATCAGTATCCCGAATGAGCCCTCCTCAATTAACATAGTCACGTTGAAGATTGACACCTTAAGGTTCAAACTCACAGTCATACAGCTGGCTGACTGTTCAAGAAAATTACGTAATTGAACTGTCTGATTGGTGGAAGATGACATCATTAGGTAGTAATCTGACTGGTTGATAAACTCAAAAACAGCAGTAGGTGATCAGGTTTCCAAATCCTAAAATATAATCATTTCCCTACCACGTGATCACATTACAGTACACTAGATGGCAGTATTTGGTGGCACATAGAATCAACAGTGGTGACAGCTTGTCAAGATACATTAAATTTGTTGATATGGTAGATTTCAATCATTCTCCGGTAGATTTCACTGCTGACAGTAAATAAGCGGGAATTTAAGCTCAGGGAGAGGTCTTGCGATTGTCACTATTATTATTATTATTATTATTATTATTATTATTATTATTATTATTATTATTATTATTATTATTATTATTGTTATTTGATCCTTTCATCATTATAATAATAATCATCATCATAATACATGATCGATTTAGAAACCTGGATGAAAGATGTTTCTGTTCTTAAAATGGGGGTAACACCACTTGAACCATATAATATATCGTTAGAATCTCTCAGACCGAGCTCGATAGCTGCAGTCGCTTAAGTGCGCCCAGTATCCAGTATTCGGGAGATAGTGGGTTCGAACCCCACTCTCGGCAGCCCTGAAGATGGTTTTCCGTAGTTTCTCATTTTCACACCAGGCAAATGCTGGGGCTGTACCTTAATCAAGGCCACGAACGCTTCCTTCCCACTCCTACCCCATTCCTGTCTATCGTCGCCGTAAGACCTATCTGTGTCGGTGCGACGTAAAAAAAAAGAATCTCTCAGAAAGACGAAAGCTAAAGGTGATGACATTCTATTTTTGAAACTTTGGTTATAGCCCACCATTCTCTTAACTACAGTATGCTAAGAAAGTGATGCGAAAGTGAGACAACCCGGCACATGGCTATCTGTTAAAGAAAAGAAGGCCTGCACGCGACTTGGCAACGTTCAATGACCCCACAATTCAATAAGGAGGGAAAACTTCCCTCCTAAAGCGAGGCTTGCAATTAATTAAAATCTCATTGAGTGAAAGATTTGAGAAACGTAATGTAGTGGGGAGAGAAAGTTAAAGCCGAGATTAAAAGTGATAAGAGTTGATAAGGACATTCATTAAGGATCTTAAGTGATGTAATTAGGATGCTAAAAATATCCATTCCTTAATTTTGTAATATTGCTCTTTTTAAAAGGAGATAATTATAATACCAGATACATTACCAAAAGTTCAGTTAATTGATTTTTGTGTTACAATAATTAAACTAGTAACTCAGCTTTATTTAATCTCTATTTAGAATATCAGATGGATTCTGGAGGTTTACATTATACTGTACTGTAGTTATAAAAGATAGCGGCCATGTTCTTCATCAGGTCCAGGGGCAAATATATTATGAGATGGGAGGGAGGTCTAGGAAACCAAAACACATCTCTTAAGCAGGTAGAACATCACGAAGTTGTAAAACCAGAATGCCCATATAAAAATTCAGAAGCGCCTCAATTAAGATATGGAAATAAGAAAAGTGTGGGAAAAGGTTGTAATCTCTTTCCAATCCTCTTTAACATGCTTCTCTGAACCTATTCTTCAAATTGAGTACTAGAATGCTAACCCACACATACATGGAACCGAAATATTTTTGAGTTTTGCGTTTGTCTATATTGAATGAAACTGAGCACATTAACAGTCACATTTTTGGTTCATAAACAATTATGCATAGTACAAAAATATAGGAAAATTAAAATCATCTTCTAATATCTATTATTTTTCTGAGAAATATCAGCTCAAATTCGCCATATCTAAACAATGAAATTTAAAAAATTGGTTACCTTTACAATAGTCGAATTATCATCAATTACTTGCTTCAAAATGCACTTAGGTTCAGATTTACTTCAACATGCAATTCTTGTTACATTTAAGGTTTGCTAATAGTGTCTGAGGTTTAAGTCACACTGACTCTAAGCAGCCATGTGTCGCCGTCAGCCATGATGTCAACACTGAAACAGCAAGTGTGTGTGCTATTGGCTACCACTGAGTGACGTAATGGCTTACCTACCTCTCACACTGCACGGTTTCTATGCAGAGATATTAAAAATCGTTCTTTTGTACAGTGGGAGAGAAAAAGTGGATAATAATTATTCATGTATTGTGGGATAATAAATATGTAATAGTAATTTCAAAATATGTCAACAACTCATTTTTTAGCAATTTGTGGATTAGCTTCTTCTCGCATTTTGGCACACAATTGCTCTTAATAATGATGGCTTTTGGCTTCCTGAGAGGCCTGGAGCAGGTCTTCCGAGTTCACGCCGTATAGGCGACCTGTACGTCTGTGAAGATGCGGTCCTATCTAGGAAGAATTCTGATGGCAAAAATGGCAAAACACCCCAGTTCCCGAGCCAGAGTAATAAACTAATGACAATTAAACCACCTGACCCGACCGGCATATCGAACTGGGGACCTTCTGGATCAAAGGCTAGTATGCTAACTATTTGGCCATGGAGCCAGGCATTGCTCTTGATGTAATTGATCTCCCGCTAAAAGTCTTACTCCCACCTGGTTTGCGTTTACCTTAACAAACATACAAATACGTTCTGTGTGTCTCAAGGTATCTCCTATGTGTCTCTGAAATCTTATGGTTAAATTCCACCAATTCGTTCTCCGCTCACAAACTGATACTTTCTCCCGTCATCGGTGATCTGACATACCTGTCTCATCTTTAACATTTCAATACCACATTTCAAAGACTTCTATTGACTTTATTTCTGTACCGGTCATTGTCTGTGGGAGTGCAACGTTCCACACAATGGGCTTCAGATACATATTTCTAATGCACAAATCAGTTTAAGATCTATTAGGCTACTATCACTGCTGAGTTTGAATTTTCTATCTTAGGATTCGGAGGCGATACCTTTCTACTGATTTACAGAGCATTAAGAGCTAGACGGACAATTCCTAAGGAGCCGCTGAACATCCTAAGAATAAAAAAATCCCGGTAATGATCATCCGGACTATAGCGAACTCTGTGCTGTAAAATTGGCTGTTGATAGACAACCATTTTTGTACACCTTGACGTGAAATTGTATACATTGCATTTTCTTTTTCCAATAATATCAGAAAGAGATAGATCGTCTGATGGTTGATAATTTCAATGTTAACTCATAACTCAAACCCATCCACCCCTGTGGTGAAGTGGTTAGTGTGTGATTATTAGCTGCCACCCCCGGAGGAGAGGCATCAATACCCGGATCTGCCACGAAATTTGAAAAGTGGTACGAGGACTGTAAAGAGGTCCACTCAGCCTCTGGAAGTCAACTGAGTAGGTAGGGTTTCGATTCCCACCTCAGCCATCCTCAAAGTCGTTTTCCGTGTGTCCTACTTCTTCTCGAAGCAAATGCTGGGATGTTACCTAACTTAAGGCCATGGCCGTTTCTTTCCCTCTTAGTTGCCTATCCCTTCCAATTTTCCTATCCCCATAAGGCTCCTGTTCACGATAGCAGTTGTGGCCACCTGGGCGAAGTACTGGTCCTCTTTTCCAGTTGTATACCCGACCAAATGTCTCACGTTCCAGGACACTTGCCTTTCAGGTGGTAGAGGTGGGATCCCTCAATGAGTCCGAGGGCAAAACCAACTCTGGACCGTAAAATGATTAAAAAAGGAACAAACTCAAAACCTTCAAGCTCTGTTGACTTTATTTCTGTGCAGACTAAGAAAGAAACTGAAACCCCGCTTGCAACTACACAACAGATAAAAGTAATTAAATATTGTTCCTATGAACTGATTAGGAGGTCGATCATTTCAGTTCTCTCCTAGGGATGGCTATCAGGTGGATTTTATCTCTCTTCCTGTAGTTATTTTGATCTTCTTGTCTCATGACCACTACTATTCAACTGATAATAATCGCTTGGTCTTAAATACCGTCTGGAGGCATTCCTCCTTATGCTGCTTAGTCTGCTGATTATCAGTTTCATTTTACTTTACAAGATGATAAAGAGCTCAGAACTCTGTTAGCCGAGCTCTTGTTGAGCTTTAATTAATTTTATCGGGTAAACAACGGATGTGTCACCAGATAGATTTTTCATCCTGACATCCTACGACATGAAGAGACGAATAGATTCGTTTCCAACATTTGAACCTGTGATCTTGGTATTCGTATGTGGATGGTTTACTATTCATCCTCAGACGGTGCATTATTAAGCTATGTGTAATAATTATATGTATCAGTCGATTCCTTTTATACAGTTAAAAGTAAGCATATGTGCTTATAATTGTATCGACCTCTTTCTCTCATTACGTCCAGTATTCAGTTCTTCTAAGTTCACCGTAAATAATTTAAAAGTGATATCATGAGCTTGAAATTTTGAAAAAAGATACTCTAGTGCAGGGCCTCTCAAACGCCCAAAATCTCACGCGTGAAAATCGAGGCACAAGAGCTCCGTGCACTGTGCATCGGTCCCGCTCGGTTCGCCTCGGACCAACGCTTCGTCTCTGGGCTACTCGGCTAAGCTCGGCTCAACTCGGCTCGGATATGGAGCTCTACGTGGAAAGTGAGGAAGAGCGAGACAGGCGGAGCGAGCGAGACAGGCGTGGGGCAAGAGAGAGACAGCGCTATTGCTCCAAATCGAGGAGTGGGGGTCTGTACTCTGGTCAACCAAGCGTAGTCGTCTTTTGCACCGTGCACAGTGCATGCACTCTGAGAGGCCCTACTCTAGTGTATACTTGTAAAGGCATCGTTTAAAACCATTTCATACCCTGCTCACACATTTGTATAGAATAGAATAGAACATTCCCCTCATTCCGAATCGCTAGCAACTGGGCAGAGAATAATCATTTATTGCAAACCAAATTATTTTTGATACATCCATGATTTTCTTGTTACCATTAATTTGTCTATTACTACATTAACATTACAATTACGCCTAATCACAATTTACACCCAATTTCCAAATTGTACTCTTTAAAATTGTGATCATGTTTGTCCTAGACGTTAACAATGTTATATAGTCTAGGGAAGGGATAGCGAAACTTTACCGAAGCGTGTCAATTAAGGTCTGGTGTATTACTTCTTACTTTCTAGTGCCATCGGTTATTTTCCTTTAAACTAATCACGAAAACTCTCATTTGACTTAATTTAGATATTAGATTGCATTACATATAAATCCATACAACTGAATGTTTAATGATTTTATTCTACAAACCACTGAAAATTACATTTTTAAAAAGTAATTTTTTTTTTGCTAGTTGCTAGTAGCTTTACGTCGCACCGACACAGATAGGTCTTATGGCGACGATGGGACAGGAAAGGCCTAGGAGTTGGAAGAAAGCGGCCGTGGCCTTAATTAAGGTACAGCCCCAGCATTTGCCTGGTGTGAAAATGGGAAACCACGGAAAACCATCTTCAGGGCTGCCGATCGTGGGGCTCAAACCCACGATCTCCCGGAAGCAAGCTCACAGCCGCGCGCCTCTACGCGCACGGCCAACTCGTCCGGTAAAGTAAATTTTAAGAAAATGGTATATGTTTGCTTTCACTTAATAATTGGTATTAATATGGCCATATAATTAATTGTGACATACTTCTTTATTCAAGCGTAATGTTAAAATATCCTATCTCGCTAGAATTCCAACCAATTTATTACATGATAAAAACATGAAAGTATAATAGTATGTTGTCTCAGGTGCCATCTAATTCGTGTTCGTGTGCCTTATAGTGCCACGCATGTCATAGGTTCGCCATCCCTGGTCCAGGGCAACATGTATCTTACCCTCGTTACTGTATATTAGTGTAAGTATTTACTTATGTGATGAATCTGAACGGAGTTATCCTTAGCATTCCATAGATATTACGAACTACCTTTGTGACTGTATGAATGACTGAATGAACTGCACGATTCGATTATATATTCATGCATGCATGAGAATCAAAAATTACACGTTTGTAGGTAAACAATATATTTCAATCTGGCTTCATATTTCCGACTTTCCAGTTAACGTCTATACAGCAGGTCTGTATAAGGTTTTCTCTGTTCCTTTCAACTAGTGACATACATACATCTTCCTTATAGCCTTTCAGCGTTCAGTCTGAAAGCCTCTGTGAATTTACTAACTAAACCTCCGCAATCCTGTTTGTAACTAGTTCTGTGGCCTCGTTTACTTTTATTCCTCTTATCTTCAAATCATCATGAACATACTGGCCATCGTCATCTTGGTCTCCCTCTACTTCTCTTGGCTTCAATGATCGAGGTGACCTATCCTCCTCCAATCGCCTCACATCACCCCACCACTTAAGCTGGTTTATGCGTACAGCTTCATCCATCGATTTCCTTCCTAGCTCAGCCCTTTTTTCATCATTCCATGTACCTTCCTTCCATTGTTCCCACCTGTTTGTTCTGGTTAATGTTCCAATAATCACCAAGGAAAATACTATGGTTGTGAAATGTGCATATCAAGGTAATAAAACGAGTTCAGATTTATTTATTTTGTGCCGGGAGTATCCCCGAGGACATATTCGGGTCGCCTCGTGGAGTTCTTTCTAATTGATTCCCATGGGCAACCTGCAACGATTTCCAAAATATATATGAAATAAAGAGAATGTATGTCATTTAACTATAAAAACTGAGCAAGGTTGTGTCAGGTCCCCAATCGCAAATGTTTGTACAATGCGTAGGCCTACCGCGTGATAACTACTGTCGAAATCACGTATTTAGTCAGATTTGATTGTTTGTTTGTTTCTTTGTTTGTCCAACCCTTGTCCCGTTTCTCTACGGGGTCGGGTATGAGGTGAGATGAATCTGTCGTGGCGATTGTTTATGACCGGATGCCCTTCCTGGCGTTAACCTCATCAGAGGAGTTAATGAGATGAAATGAATGACGTGATATATGATTGTAGGCTTAACGTCTCCATCCGTCACACGAAACACCGTCAACAGCGTCATATGTCCTCTTTCCATATGAGCACTGCGGAGGGGTATGGAATTGAATCCAGGCTCTTGGCATGCGATCTAGTGATCATAAATTGTATACCACCAGCTCCCTCAACCTGCCGGCCAAGATTCTGATGATGAAAATAATTTCGATCAACGGGACTCGAACCGGATAAGCACGGTGTCAGACCGTTCAGATTTCAACGCCAGGTGCGCATAGTCAGATTTTATTATTGCCATTTTATTGTTTATAAACAAATTTAAACATCTTGAAAGCTGAGAATTCCAAATACTTTTCAGCAAAGAGGCAGGAGATCTCAATAGTGCAAAACTCACCACAAAACGGCGTTCAATAGCCTTAACTTTGAGACGCTCCTGATTAGCGGCGGCGTGTGTATTAAATGTCTGGGATGTTCACTGCTTTGGAAAACATCGTGTTCAGATTTAAGCCGCAGTCCTGTTTCGAAAATCTGGTTTCCTACACTTGCGTTTGTTCCTGAAGGACCGGATGCACTTCACTAGCTAGCCACTACATCTCCTTATTCCAGTGAACATGGACATATACAATCACGATGATTAAATATCTGAATGTTTTTCAGCATCGTACTCTCAGAGAATTCTTGGTATGTCTTACTGTGATCATATGACTAATGAACTAACATTACGAAGTTCGAACTCGCAGCATTTGTCAGCTACTGTGACTGAGAGTCGGATAAAACTGGCTGGCTACACCCTCCGGATGCAAGAATAACATCACCTAAAGGTTGCACTAAGATGAACACTTCGTTGAGGGAAAAGGATACAAGGCCGAACCCCCAAGAACGTAATGTCAAACATTTGAAGATCTCAGAACGCTCAATATTTTTGTTGTGGACGATAGAAAATACCTTTTACCTAATGTACCTGTACGTTGCTTTGGAACATACTATTCACCCATAATAACTTTGTGTGGTCCTTGGTCGAAGTCTAGCACGAATGCTTATTACACGACATAATTCATGGGGAGCTTCAGCAGTTCCCTTACGATGCTCAGGTCTTGAATTTGTATTTTAAGCAGCAGAATACTGCTGTCCAGTATGGTTCAACGGGTGGAATAACTCAATGAGAATTATATTCACTCCAAAATTCTAGGTACCGTTTCTTTCCCATATTTATTCATCTGATCTTCACCAATAAGATCTCGACCAACACACACCTACCATTCCACCGGAATATCAAGGATGCCCGCTGATGAAGACCGACATCACGTTACCCGGCACTAATAACAGCTGTCGAAGTAAAAAGGAAAGCTGTTAAGCTTTCAGAAGAGAGGAAACATCTGCAGACACGTTTAGATCCATAATGCTAAAAACTCTCTGATCCAAATCATTTTGGGAGAGGACTAGGACACAGTTGAATCGGCTTCGGACTAAACACTGAATATGTGTAAATATACTGCACCAGTGCGGCTTCCGTCGTTTACATACTTCTGCCTGCGGCGTGAAATATCAGACAAAGGGAAAATACCAAGGACCACGGGCAGACTTAACAGATATCCTGATCAGCTTAGTTGAGTGGAATGATGATCCGGGTATCCTGTTACGACCGGTAGGAAATAATGTTATGTGGCCTCCGGCGAGGCCTGGAGCAGGTCCTGCGTCACACACACACCCAGGCCGCGAGCCATCGGAATTAACCAATTGAGGCTAAAAATCTCTGGCCCTTCCGGAAATTGAACCGGAAACCCCTTGGACCAAACGCCAGCTCACTTACTATTTACCCATGCAGCCGGACGTTATGACTGGATATAATCCCTCTTATAACCTGATGTGAACACAACATTGCTGACAGTATTTTCAACGCTGTTGTTCTTATGTACAATAGATATGTTGTAAAATGCTGTAATTCTTACTGATAAATAAGTTAATAAATTATGAAGTTCAAGGCAAATCTATCCCCATAAACGTACAAGCACTGTCATTCCTACAGACATTACAAAAACAATGTTATCAGTTCAGTTTCACTCACTCAAGAATTAGGAATAACTTCTTCTATTAACAGTCAGAAACAATACAATTACAACAGCTGCTTTTCTTCATCCGTAATGACAAATGTTAAGTGATTATTAATTTTGAAATAAAATTCAATTGATTTCTGGTCTTGGGTTTCAAATTGAGTGGTGTATCTTGCAATAAATTCTAGCTAACAATCAAGGTGAAACGTATGAAAGTAAATGCCTGTTAGACCTGCTTGTTGGTGGCTGCATCAGAGTGTAAACTAATTTTGTTATGGGAGCGAGGAAATTAATTCTGGACACTGTGTGTATTTACTAAATGTACATAGGAATATGAAATGCATACAAGTACAGCACATTCCTCATGGTTACATATCCGCCACTCCTGGAAATGCTCTACGTATATGAGAAACAGAGAGAAACATTTCTTGACACATAAAAATGTACCACGTCTTTAGAGCCCGGATTTTTATGCATTAATAGGTTAGAATGCAAAGTATCTAAAGCGAGTAGCAAGTATAGTCTACCTTCACAACGATTATGGTATGGGATTTTGCATAAGCATCAGGGGTACGGCCCATCAGAACTCCTATAATTTATGTTACTCTTGCTACATTATGGATGAGCGGGTGGCCGACACCAAATTTAGTTTGCAATCTAACCTGTTACGGCATGAACATCCGGGCTTTTCACGTCTTCAGTGAAATTCATCACTACACACCGGAATATAACTTTAAGCTGCTTCGCAACAATTAGCAAGCTGTTCGCCGTACGGGGTGGTATGTAACTTGGGAGTTCCTGACCTTCTCTATAACTACAGCACTGGACACTTTTCTGTATCTTTGTTCAAAGACAGTCGCCAGTTGGCGGAGAACTGTCAGATGTTACTAATTTGGCAGAGAACAATGTCCAAAACAAAACATCAAAGGGAAATGATGAACATCTTTTCAAAGAACTGTATTTGTAAGTATCATAGAATGAGAGTGTTCCTTGTAAGGCTTGATAACAATGGTTCTAAAAACACAGAGTCTTAATACGATATCAAAACATATTCAAATTGTAGATGTAGAAAATTGTGGTGGAGTTGGAAGTAAATAACGTACGTTTTCTAATTTATAGACCCACTTCAAATTTTCGAAACAAGAAACATTTTCAGCTTCTGAAGTTGTCTTTTGTTTGTTATTTTGGTCATCAGACGAGAGGTTTTTCCCATCCTGAAAATAATATTAATCTGCTCACTATGTCTCCTTTTCCTCCCATCGCACCATTTTGAGCCTGTTTTATTTCCCTCCCGACCTTGGAATACTTCCATTTTTCTTTTTAAAAATCTCTTTCTCTGTTGCTTCTTCTTCTCCTATATAGTTTCTTTCCAAATCTTTCTTGACATGAATCCAGGTTGTTGTTGACCTCTTGTTCCAAACACATTTGAAGAGCTGTTTTGTTAACCCTTTGTCATACATTCTATATAAATGTCCAAAAAACATCAATTGCCTTTTATGTATTGTTTCCGTTATGTTTTCCATGTTCCGATGTACTGTATTTCAGCATTACTTCTTGATTTCCAGAGTTCTGTAGCTTAGCGGAGCGACTATTTCAATATAATTCTTATTTCCAGTCCAAATGTACTCAGCTTGTTATTCACTCGCGTATAGCCATTTCGGTTTGACTGTTGTGTTGTAGTGTTGTATTTAGTTATCTTTATTATTTATTATCTTTATTATTATCACTTTTCTATTTTGAAAAATATGGCAAATGCTTTCAGATCGTGGTACTGATTTATATGTATGTTATATTTTATTATATAATATCTTTATTATTTTGGCTGTAAAAAATTCGCTTTTCTATTTTCAAAGATAAGGCAAAGAATGCTGTTCAGCAGGCACAACGTTTTCTCTTTAGCCTTAAGCCGCTCGGGCTGTGGCAGGAAAGACGTCAGTAGAGTAGAGTTAGCAAACGTGCGAGCCGCGGGAGGAGCCTGGAAAGACCATATGGACTTGTCAGGGGAAGGAAGAGAGAAGGCGGATGTAAGGGTTGGCCGGCGGAGCCCACAGCAACATCGTAAAAACTTTACAATGTACCTAGGCTTTAATATAAGATTTCAAAACGTTTTTACAAAACAGTGAATATCTTTATACTGTCTCACATAAAAATCCATTTGTATAAAGAAGCTAAAATAAATATTTAAAATGTAACCACAAGGAGACGGCGTCATTTGTAGGTTGGTCAAATTGTTAAATACGTCTTCATGTTTTGACCTTTCAGCAAGACGAGAGAAATTCTGGCGCATGCCGTTTGTTTGTTTGCTTGTTTGTTTGTTTGTTTGTTTGTTCGTTTAAGTGAATGTCGCTGTTAACCTGTTAATGTGTGTGTACAAATGCCATTGTAGTGAAGTTAATTAATTACTGTAGTATTGCAAGTGTTCAGTGGAGAAAACTACCATACTAGTTTAAATAGCAGTGTACATTCTGCCTTCAATATTAATGTCTCGTGTTAATATCTTTCTTCGGGTGTTTAGTGTTTATCTGTCTAGTTGAAATATAAATGTTACGGTCTTAATTTCAGAAGACAAGGAAGATGAATTTTATAAATAGCATTTTAATTATTGGCGGGAATTTATGTTTTGAACATAGGCTATGATTAAAGAAGTTAGGGTCTCCACGACAGAATTTAGATATTGCACGAGAACAGAAGGGTTATAAAAAATGCATACTTTAAGATATTCAGTTCATCACTTTATAAGGACGCTGACTGGCTGTGTGGGTGTGAAATAAGGAATGCGTTCTTTTGTTACCCTTGTTTGGGAATGAATATCATTGTTCCTGCATGGACGTCAGTCGGAGTTTCTGGCATAAAACATCTTAGTGAAAAGGTAAAAAGAAACATCAAATTAGCGAGAAAAACATAAACGCTGGCACTGAAATTGCTATGTTTGGTGGAGTAGATATCTGGCGCTAATTAGACAGTGCATAAAGAATATGTTTTTGTCGATGTTTTAAGGGTATGTAGGTTGTAGGGTTTCCGTATATGACTGTTTATATTTTTTTTTTATCTTCGCGATATTATCTGGATTTCGCTCTGTTTCGGAAGAAGATATCTATTCAGCTATTGTCATCGGATTATTATTATTATTCATCTAAAAATATCGTGGTGCTGGTTATTGAAAACTGGGCTGGTTGGACAGGGGATGAGATGGCGGCACTGTCCTGCCACAATAAAGTGTCACGAAGCGCCATTGATCCTATGCTAGGAATAGAGTCAATGGATGTAGATGTAAACCGACTTCAGTAGTGGTGTCATGTGAAGGGAATGGAGGAGACTAAGTTACCAAATAGAATAATGGACTTGACTATGGAGGTAATAAAAGTAGAGGGAAACACACCTGATCATGGACAGACTAAGTTTCTAATGACGCAACCGTAAGAAGTGTGGAATAAACTGAGGCGACTGAGCTAGTTAGAAACAGAAAATTGTGGAGATACGTAGTTAATTCACAGAGGATGTCGGACTGAACGCTGAAAAGTATAAAGGTCTAAAATGAGGACTGTATTTATGGATGAGGCTTATGTTTGTGGCACAGTTTTACATGACTGTGGATGATGAACTACTTTAATGCAACACGAACAAACATTACGGCAAAGACTAATTAAAAAAAACAGACAAACTCATCAATGTGTAGGTCTTGGGATAAGTTCAAAAAATTTCGAAATTGTGAGATACATAAATATCAAATATTTTGGACATCAATTCTGGTACAACACATTTTCTGATAACCATAGACAAAATCTTCCGGAAAGGAAAGAGAAATTTCGAAGAGAAAATTCGAAGAGAAAATTTAATAAAGAAAAATTATGGAAGGTCTCCTAATGAGAATAGGAAAACATTTCAGAGCCAAGACACGACCTTTGGCGGATTTTTTAATATATAACAGATAAATCATGGATATGCATAAAATAAATATCCTCCTTCATTTAGTGTAATTGGTTGTGGGAGTATTGTACTTAATTTGGGGTTGGTACGGTAGGACTTAAATTAGAGTATTGTGCCAATGCTCTCTACAACTTACGCATATTTATTAATTTACTTAGTTGGTGGGACCATGTGATCCATTCGTATGAAAAGAATTTACCTAGGACAGTAATGGACACAGAAGACGGAGTTAATGAAGCAAAAGGAAACTTAGGAAATATCTGTTGAAGTCACCCGCGGTTGTGCTAGAAGGAGGAGAAACATTGGTGATGACTTGGAGGATTGTGATTTTATTTCGTTCCTTCAAGGAGAATTAAAAAGTAAATACTGAAAGGCATAACATTCTGCCATTGCAACGCATTTACTGTTTGTAAGTAATATGCTCGTAATATCATTCTGATTCCCCTAAGTTACAGCGTATTTTAATTGAATTCCTACGAGAGCTCCATCTATTACTTTGTGAAAGGTAAATGATTATAAAAATTCTGATCAAACATAAACATGGCGGTATTGACATCCAATAAAACCAGGTATTTTTGCCATACAATTTGCATGCTTATGTAAATGTCGCGTGCTGCAAAAGACTCTCCTCAATACTCCTGTGAAAGATACATTTAAATACATGATGACAGTAATTTAGTTGAAATGGCCATTTCCTACCTTTAAACGAATGGTCCCCATTGACCCTACTTAAGCTCTACTTGGAATGCAAATTCCAAGGCTTGCCAGATGTCAACTAAACCGTATTAGAATTTTTGTTGGAAGATGAAAAGAGATTTCCTTAAGTGGGGAATCGCAGACTTCCCGGAATATGGCTATGGAGGTGGCAAACAAATTATAAACCAAATGGTTACAGAGTGTCCCAAAACGAGTTGCCAACCCAATGGCAAATAAGTGGTTAATTTTCTCAATGTAAAACTGTAAAGGTGTTATCATGATAAATGTATATTAACACAGTCACTGTAGATTTGCAAATTTTCTGTCTAGCAAGACCTTTCATAGTCTTCAAGTTGTTATGCTCTAGTGTCCTTTCTAGCGTCTTTATTTTGTTGTAGTAGATATACATACCAATGTGAAAGTCTTGAGAAAGTTTGCACATCAGAAGACTCTGAATATAATAATATGAAAAACCAATTTACATTTTTCTTTATGATACTTTTCTTGTTACCAGTCACTTGGAAGTTATATTAATAATTCACAACGCATTTCGTTTACTATTCTCCATCTTCAGTTGTGAAATAGGTATGAGTTCACTTGTGTCAGTCTATGTCACATGACGGTATACAGTATATTTATAAAATTCAATCAAGGCTGAGTAAATCAGACGGTAGAACTCTGGCCTTCCGAGTCCAACTTGGCAGGTTCGATCCTGGCTCAGTTCAGCGGTATTTGAACGAGTTAAAATTCGTATCGGTAGATTTAGTGGCACGTAAAGGAACTCCTATAGGACAAAATTTTGGAATCTTGGCGCCTCCGAAGAACCATAAAATATAGTTTGTGGGACGTAAAACAAATAACGTTGTTATTTTAAATAAGATTGTTTTAACTCAAGTTCTTAAAAAATATTTATGAGTGGATGTACGTTTATATAAAATAAATTGTTTGACATGTTGTTATAGGGCTATGGATGCGACTTGTACATTGTTATTCTACTGACAACTATTTTGAAAGATGATTATAGTTTTACATTGAAGAGATATATGCAGTAAGGAAGATGTTCGCAATGCCATACATCTTAAAATTCAACGTAAGATAATATGTAAAACTGCACATACATTACCTTTTAAGTTGGAACTATGAGTATTAATTATTGTACCATATCTATGTTGGGTGTAGTACGTATGTAAATCGTTACAGAAATCATCAGTTGTTGCCAATGCTTAAGATTGCTTATAAATAAACCTGGGATTTTAAGGCAAATGCCTATTTCGTTCCTTACAAAATAACAGGATTTTTAAAAAAAATATGTTGACGTTTCATGATAAATCCCTTACATTAATAGAGTTGTATAGTGCCTAAAATGCCTATTTGGACCTTTAGAGCCTATTTTACTATTTTAGTGCCTAAAGTGCCTATTTTCTACATTTACAATAAAATTCAACTGTAATTTTTACAATCACACAATGGACATCCCTGTAACGAGCAGAACAGCGGAAGGTGAGTTCACAGAAATGTGCTCTTCCCAGACAACCGTCACCAAAGGAATGCTGAGTGAAGTGTGGAGGTGGAGGATTAGCTCAGAAGAACAACGAGCAGGTAGTAGAGGACGTACTGTGTTGAGTGACGGGCTGAGGGGGAGGATTATCTAGGAAGAACAAGGAGCAGGTAACAAGAAGGGACATACCGTGTCAAGTCTCCAGTGAAAGAACATCTGTTTAAGTGCATATGGTTCATCATGCCTAAAACGAAATCATCTAAGAGTGCGCTTATACAACAATGGCTTGTACGATTTCCAGGGATGACTTTTGATGGCAAGATTATTTTCTGCCAGTACTGCAATAAACAGGTATGTGCATATATCTTAAATTTCATATTAATCTAAAACTAAGGTTTTTGATATTGGCTCCTCTAATTAATTGTAGAGACCTAGTCCAGGCAACCTGGGTTCGATTTCCAGTACCGGCAGTAATTTAGAAATCTGTGAGGTCTGGAACGGTGTTGACCCAGCATCGTGAGGACAACTGAGAAGCTACAGTGGGCAGGGGTCACGGAGGCAAGGCAATACGGCTGAGGGATGTATCGTGCTGACCACACGCCACCCAATATCTGTAGGCCATGAGCTGGGCAGCAACCGTTATTGAAAGCCAAGGCCCTTCGGGGACTGTAGTGTTCTTGTTCTTAATTAATTTTAGAGTAATAATGGCTTAATTTAAATAGTTCAAAATTACAAATTTTATTCAATAGCTCACCTTTTTCTATTCCTCATCTTAGTCTCTAATTGACATCACTTTATTGTGTTTAAAATTTCACATGAGAAAAAATGTCACCTTCAGCAGCATACAGATACTGCCAGTCACAAAGCGAAAAGCAGCCATGAAAAGTAACATTGGACAGACTCTGCTCACACAAACTATATCGCCTACAACCCATAATGGTTTCTATGCTGATTAGTGTAGAGCCCTAGTTGCAGCAAATATCCCCTGGAATGCTGTGCATAATCCGGTTTTCAGATATTATTTACGGAAATACACCAAGCAGCACATCCCATCAGCATCTACATTAAAGTATTTATGTTAAAACGTTTCCAATTGAAGAAGTATTCACGAAGAAATGATGGTTTTGGTACATTTTGACACTGAAACTCTAAATATAATACTTTCACCTGAAATAATAATAATAATAATAATAATAATAATAATAATAATAATAATAATAATAATAATAATAATAATAATAACGTCCGGCTCCATGGCTAAATGGTTAGCGTGTTGGCCTTTGGTCACAGGGGTCCCGGGTTCGATTCCCGGCAGGGTCGGGAATTTTAACCTTAATTGGTTAATTTCGCTGGCACGAGGGCTGGGTGTATGTGTCGTCTTCATCATCATTTCATTTTCATCACGGCGCGCAGGTCGCCTAAGGGGGTCAAATCCAAAAACCTGCACCTGGCGAGCCGAACATGTCATTTTCATTTCAGTAATAATAATAAAAAATAATAACTGGAAAGGCATGGATGAAAGAATACTGGACCAACATTAAAGCTCAAAGGAAACAGTTGAAATGACAATTGATAGGGAATCAGCCATCTAGGCGACAGCCCTAAATGCAGATTGATTGATTGATTGATTGATTGATTGATTGATTGATTGATTGATTGATTTATTGATTGATTGATTGATTGATTGTAAGAAAAGTAATAGTCAAAACAGCCCAAATTTATGTCAAACAAGGAGTTGAAAATCGTGTTTGATGCCAATAAGTAACAAATCCCACGGAGTGAATTGGCCAAAACATAAGATATCCATGCAGCTAATGTGAAGCCATTTCCTGAGCACGGGATCAGCAGTAACAGAACACTTTGTATAATTTATATTATTGTGTTAATTTGTTTCATTTAATATTATTCGTTAATTTTGATATTTCACCCCCTCCCCTAGGAGTGCTAGAGGTGTTTTCCTCCAACAGATTTTTTTTATTCAGGTAGTAAGTCATGTGTAAAAATACCGAATAAAGGCTATGCTGGAAGAAACACACACACGCATATGTAATTTCGGTCACTTTGGACATTTTTCTTCCCCCGTTCTCACTCCCCTGCCGATAGGGACTGAACTTTGTATTAAACTGCATCCATAGTGTCACGGTTCATCTTAGCGACACCGTAAACTATGGATTCGACAAAAACATCGGTCGTTTTTGATTATTTGTACACTTCAGCAGTACCTTAGGGGGCTAGGAGTCTCTTACCCCCACAGTATGTTACATTCATACTTGTATCAATTTTGACTGAGAGCTATGCTCGAACATATTCACATACGTTAATTATTTTGGTCATTTTAAAACTTTCCTTTTCAAATTTTCTCACCCCTATGTCAAAGAAGCTTAACTTGGAGTTTAAGAAAATTCATAATGTCACTATTTATCTTAGCGACCCTAGAAACTATGGATTCGACACTATTTTAGGTTCTTTTTATATTTCATCCCTTCACACTCAGCTTGTGGGTGCTGGTAGACGCAGTTAGTCTCCCGATACTAAGTCATAAGTGTACTAAGTTAGGTTCAAATTACTCCAGCAGTACTGAAAACTATGGATTCGACACTATTATTAGTCGTTGTTATTTATATCTTTATTTCACCCCTTCCCTAGCAGTTTTTGGAGTGTCTTGCCCCCACAGCATTTTTCATTTTCAGTAGGTACTATCTTGTACCAAATTTAATTGAGAGCTATGCTAGAAAAAACACACATACATCCATATTCTCGGTCATTTTGGTCATTTTATTTCCCTTCCTCACCCTCGATTCCAAAGGGGCCTGGACTTTTAAAAATCCAGAGTGTCACTATTCATCTCAGTGAACACGAAAACCATGCATTCGACACTTATTTTCGATTATTTTTATATTTCACACCCCCCTCGCCCTTTCATCCAAAAGGGGACTGAACTGGACTTTAAAAAAATCCGGAGTGTCACTCTTCATCTCAGCGACACTGACGGAACTATATTGTGCAATTTCACTGTTATAAGAAGTTCCGTCCGTAAGAAGGACAAAGATGGAGCCCAAGTATCTTAGAATAATTAATGTCAAAATGTCTGACCACACCGCAAGCGAAGGCAAAAGTATTCACCTCAGGCGCTAGAGAAAGGAATTTAGATCCAGAAGGCAGTGAAAAAGAACGAATGTGAAGATTTTTACTAACAATTACTGAGAAAAATCAGAAAACGAGATTGTATTGCTACTTAAAAAGCCGAGTTGAAGACGAAAGCAACTACTTCCAAGTTTAAAGAGGGTATCGACTAAAGATCAGCTCAGCGGAAACAAAGAACAGACTTTTAGAAGCCACGTCGCAAATTAAGCAGAAGATTAATAATTTCGTTCTGCGCATATCAAGATACGTGGAAAGTTGGAATAAACTACGACAAGCTTACGTCACGGAAGTCTCTACTGACGTATTACACGATATCACCAAAGTTGAAGGGTTACAGAAGTGGAAATCCTGTAATAACTCCAGGATAAATAGAAGAAAGAAAATCTGTTATTTTAAAATCATAGAAATATACTACCCCAAGAAGAATATTTGACAAGTAGATCAGCTCTTTCAAAAGAAACAATCTTTCGCATTAGATATATTATCACAGCTGTTTATGATGGAAATGCTAACCGATCTTGTTTGCTATTCTATTCCAACTAGTCCAGAGATGAACAAGATGTTCTAAGAAGATGAAAGGCCAGACTGCCCAAATGGGTGCCATCGGATGACGTTGCCTGCCGAGAGATGACCAAGCCCATAGGAGAATTATGGCAATATTTCCCATTCACCTAGGGAAATAAAAGGAGGTGTATCAATATGTCCTGTCAGCTGGAGATATGCCAACGTCTGGAGCTGCTGAATACAGATAAGTCTTACTTTTAAAGTAATGTAGTAATGTTTATATATTCATATGTAAGTGTAATATGATTTGTTAATTGGTTCCGTGCGAAATGATGAAGCGACGATAGTGGTGTTTTGAGTTAGAGCAAAGGTGGATAGGTAATCTTCATATATGAATGTCAAATCCATAGATAGGTAGTCAGTCAGTGATGAAAGCCTACGTTCGAGATGTGATCCATGTAGTGTGAAATACTGAGTGCGTTAAAGTGATAGTGGATTCTATGCTATGTCAAAGAGAGATGTAGGTACGCGTGTACATTGGTTATGACCAATAAATGTCAAGTTAGGAACCAGCAGTAGGATATGCTAGCTAAATAGACAAATGTGTTTACGTTAATTGAAGGTTATGATGGAATGAAGGTAATAATATTGTGAAACATGTCCATGAACCGTGATTTAAGTAGTAAGGGCCACGATTTAAGGAAGTGGACCCATATTTAGTAAAGGAGACGGAATATATGTTTGAAAGTGTAATAATGATTATTTTAAGAGAAGTTGGTATGGGATTGATAATTCAGAATGGTGATAGTTATTGATTCTTCGCGAATGTGAGCACGGTGACGTAGTAGTGGACTTAATGGTTTCCATGTTGAGTTTTACTAAAATGGAAATGAAGATATAGCAATTTCATGTAATATTTCTCTTACGAGCAAGCATAAAAGTTCAAGTAAGATCGGAGTGACACCTGTTGGTTAGCGTGCACACTTGGTAGTGTCAACAAAATCTCAGTCAGGAGGATGAATTAAACACATGTACTGTCACAGATGTCTTCTAATTTTGATCTATTCTCAGGAGAAAGGAAACGTAGTAACTTCTTAGGCAACATCCTATCACTGACGATTGACTGAAAATGTAGGAATTATATTTGATGGTCAAGTCTTCAAACAATGCAGGCCACCTTAGCTAACATATTTCAGATGAAACTAGTAGTGTAGTCGTTGGAATATATAATGTCGCACGTATATTCAACTTAAATGATGAGAAGATTCAGATCTTAGAATGGTATGTGGATCTTATTGGTACTTATTGAACCATTTATAAAATTATATTAATTTGAAAGAGGACTTATCGATATTCACGCAGAAAAGGAAGAGACAATAAGGAGTATGAATATTCAGAATTGTAAACCAAACCAGTTACTTGTAAACATATTAGGGAACTATCCTCCCAGGTTGATATTTATTTGTATCTATTGATACGTGGCGAGAGATAGGAATAACTATATAACTTATCACCAGATTAATATGAGCTCCGAGGGAGAGCTAATAAGTAACTCAAACTTCATAAGGAATAGAAGAAAAATTCCAATTCATGAGATATGGTTTAGGCCAAGAATGCGTACTGTATATCCTGAAACTACCCTCAGTCTACACTCTAGCTTGTAAGAACTCATGTTGTAAATATTTTTCTTTCCTAGGGTGCACCCAGCTAAGTTTTAATTACCCATATAAGTTTTAATTACTCATACAATTTTTTTAAACTACTCAAATATGTCCTAAGCTATTTTACAGATTTTAATTATCCAAACATATTTAATTTAATCGTTTCAATCAATTAATCAATTAATAATTGGTTGTGCGAACTGCATAATTTGCCGTATATTACATTCTGTCCTCGATTTTTGGGCAATCAAGATTTAAGCACTTAGTGCAATAGATTTCAGCAGATTTGGTTTAAAGGATGACTAAATCGAGCAACCTTTCCTTTATAATGCATAGTGGGTGCCGAACGGGTCAATAACCGGCGGATTCTAGATAAACAGCACTGGCACATATTTTACCCGATACTGACATTTTTTAAATTTCTTCTTGCGTCAGAAGTATGGAAGTATTGAGTGAAAAGATGATGTGGAGAAGCTAGAAAAGAAAAAAAGTGATTAATTATGCATTCGAGTAAATGAAATGCGTAGACCTAAGAAATTAAGGCCATGTTTGCTCGAATTGGACGAAATGGTCAGACGAACATGCAGTTTCCTCTATCAGATTTCTTTTCAGGGAGGATAGATTAACATTCGACTTTTGGATTGAAACAATAGTATAATAAACAAGATATGTAAAATTTAAACAGTTCTTTCAATGTGTTTCTTAGCATAGAGACTGAGATTTAAGTGGATGAATGCTGCAACAACTTGGTAACGTAAGAAATATAATAAGCAACGAATGAAAGTTATTTCTGGGTGTAATTTAAGTTTTCTTTGGCTCCGTATGGTATGTCTTTCTCTTATCCGGAACTCACAGCCAAATGATAGAATTATGTTAGTCGGAAAAATCGTAATCATGCTAGCCTGGATCTTATGCGTCCCCTCAGGGAGCCGGGAACGGCGCAATATGTAGCTCGGAACTTTTAATGCTTCTTTGTTTTCGTTTCGGTCTTTACCTTTGAGAACTTAATATTTTTAAAAACTAGAAGAAATTTTACGTGTTTTATATACAGTATTTTTAAATGAGTGTTTTGTATCATTAATGGTGAACTTTAAGGTATGAAAAACAAAAGATTTAGTTTAACAAAATTTTGATCGCCTGGTAATCACCAGGTAACGTAATTAAATTATCTAATACATATGAGCATGTTAAATAAAGTTGTCTGAGTAATATGGTGTGCTTCATGTCTAAGTTTTCTCTAACTAAGCTGCTTACATTTTTTAAAGAATAAATAAAGTAAATGGCTTGGGTTTTAGCGAAAAACACTCGGCACTTCTAGGGTTAAGATAAGCTGTAACCCTATTAATTTTTTTTTACCTTTACTTGTATTCTAGATTTATTTCAATTCATGTTATTTATTTAACTGATTACCAACCTTGTAAGTTCAATAATGTAGTGGAGAAGGGATATTGAAAATACTTCCGGACACCGAGGTGATTTTGATTATTTTGCGTCTACTTCATCCAGACCTGAGGCCCATTCGTTTCCTTATTACCACGGGCTGTTATTATTATTATTATTATTATTATTATTATTATTATTATTATTATTATTATTAGTATGATGAAATTCTCGGCCATATTACTGGGCTGTAATGACCAGACCCGCTGTCTCTATTATCAGACTCCTCCACATTTGGTATCAACAAACTATTGCTTTTTGTATTTTTCTATTTTCGAATCGGTTATGTGTGCTTGATCATAAGCGTGTACAAAAAGCTATGCAGAATTGTAATGTAAATGTAATTCTTGGATACACTGTCGCCAAATTAGTAGCCAAAAGTAAATTCAAAAAGTAGATTTTAAAATCCGCTGTGGGATGAAGGATACCAAACTCTTAAAACGAAACATCTCCGAATAAATTACATGCCACGTTTCAGTACATCGTGTCACAACGTGTAACGTTGATTATCAGTAAACAGACTTCCCCGTGGCAATTCTCTTGACCGCTGGATGTGCTACATAATTTAATGAGCACGGTCGCTTGCCAATTAACTAGTTGTTTGCCGGGAAACTTGGCTTGTAATAACTGCTACATACGACTACTGAGGGGGGGGAGCTAACTTGAAGCTTCACCCTGAGTCGACTCTCAATGAGAACAAATGGACATGTCGACACAAATCATAATCTAGTCAGACTGTGGCCAACTCGAGTGGGGATAGGTTCTGTAGTGCTCTTCCTCGTCACACACAACGCTGCCGGTGGGAGTCCCGGAGCCGGCCACACAACACAACAGTAACGAAACATAAATTTATTATAAAAGACCCAGCAAAGCCCTGACTCGCAAGAGAGGTAATGTACACGTGACGTATACTATATCTTTGTTTTGGTCCCTTAGAGACTACAGCGTTATGAAGCCACGTTATTGAGGCCCATGAACGAATGAAACATAAGGCCGAAATAAATTCTGACTTCCTTCTTTAGGGCATCACTACGACAATGTAATTTAATGGGCAATGATTTCAAGCCGTCCGTCCTGATTCGACAAAGCATAACGGATGGAACTGTTCTTCGTACATTACACTGTATCTGTGTGCGGTCATATTACGAGAAGAAAATACACCTCCCAGAAAGTAATTCATGAGATAATACATCAGGAAATGTAACGTAATTTTATTAACTGCAGGACCAGGAAAAATTCTCCATGATACATGGTGTACGGGATGATTAACTCGTTACGTCGTATCCTTACCCGTTCAGACGACAGTCAAACGCCAGATGTCGTAATTTGATGAGCACTGGTATAAAGTTTTCCATCTTAATTCCACAAAAGCAGGATGGATGGAAATTTTGTGCGTACTTTAGAGTATATCTATGTACAAGGCATTAGGTCATATTAGGGAAAGGAAATATACCTCCCAGAACCACAACCACACCGACAGTTATCCTTTATATAGCCTATACACTAGCTGATATACCCGTGCTTTGCTACGGAATTCTACATTGTATACATAATTCTAGGTTAGGTAGTGTACACGCCGTGGGCAAGACCGTATTAAATTGCATAGCTCTTAACGTTACCCTAGAAACGTGACGGAGAAATCACCAAACGTCTTTTCTCATATGAAGACTGCGTTAGGGAATTTTCATTGTAATGGTAGGCCCACTTGCCTACCATTAGTCACAATCAGGTTGGGAGATTGCATTATTGTGGCAGACAATCACTCTCCACCTGCCTTTTTACAGCCTCAGAAAGACTGTCTTAGTGGTTTTCCCAACTGAAATGAGCATAGGTCATTACAATGACGTCAGTAGGAATGGCGTCAGTAAAAACAATGATTTCACATGAAATACTTGATCAAATGAAAAACCACACATTTTGTCATTTTTAACGAACAGTACTACGCTGCCAATCTAACAGTCCAAAGTTCCAGAGCAGGAATGATCAGGCCGCAGACAGCCATGATCCATGAACACTCTTGTCTTTTTGCGGGGAGTTCGAATAGTGGAGAGTCCCAGGGCAAAATATATGCCCTTTTACTAATCTGTTTCCTAGGGGTATCCGATGAGACGGAAAATTTCAATCTATCTGACTTGGAGGCAATCTTTTCCTACAAGCCAGAGCAGAAACCCCCTCTTCACTGCTAATTTTGAATAAAATGAATGTAGAATGTAATCAAAGTGAAGTGGAAGAAGTTCTCTTTAAGAAACGGTCGTTTTCAGGGTTGAATTTTAGTGAACTGTGGTGCTATAATTTGGAACATGCCTAAATTATAATTCTAGATCAGGTTATACTACTACTAATAAGTGAGCCTCTGCCTTAAGACTGCACACTGTTCATTCAAACCAGCGCGTCAGAGTAGGGATCGAATAGCTGGAATACTATGATGAACTCGTGAGTTACGTACCAGCAGAACGGTATCAGAAAATGTATGAACCAGAGGAATGACATGCTAAAGAAGAAAGTTTTCTAACTTCCCAGCTATCCCGCCAATATTGAGACAGACTATCATACTCGGAACGCATCAGTAATCCCATCTATCGGAGGTTAGTGGCAGCATAAAATTCAAAGGACATCACCACAAACAATGGTCAATGTAATGTTATTGTTGATCAATCTTATGCGCTTTCAATATTGTAGGCCTTCACATAGGCTACATTTAGTTTTCTTCCGACTCTGAAATACCACTCTTATCATAGTCGGTACGGTAAAATTGAATAAAACATAAATGGTCGGAAATTGTATTCTCTTAACTTTTGTCATGTAGTACTTTTCGATAGGACCAATAACATAGGTATTTAAAGTTTTTGGCGCCTTCCCCTAAACTACAATTTTATACAGGCTGAATAAAATTGTGTATAACATAGACTTTTATTCCCCGCCTCTATATGCCGACTTTCATTATATTCTGTTAACCCATTTTCTCGTCGCTCGGCGTTGATATGGACTTGACAAAATAAATACAAATTCATGAATATCTGTTTTATCAAAAATCAAAGCCGGTACGGTAACAAGGTATGACATAAATGATCGGAAATTTAATTCTATATAACTTTAGTTATGTAGTATTTATCGATAGGATCACTAATAAAATAAATATTTGAGAATTACATTTTAGACCTTCCCTAAACTACCATTTCACTTAGCGTTTATAGTGTAGATTGTAGTGGCTCATCCTCCGACATCACATACCGATTTTCATTAAATTCTCTTCAGCCGCTTTCTCGTGATGCGTGTACAGACAGACAGACAGACAGACAGACAGACAGACAGACAGACAGACAGACAGACAGACAGACAGACAGACAGACAGACAGACAGACAGACAGACAGACAGACAGACAGACAGGCAGATAGACATTACGTAAAAGTAAAAAGTGCATTTCCTTGTTACTATGGACATGCCATATACAGAAATACCATTTTTTTCAAATTCTAAGCAATGTACAGACAAAACAATTATTTTATAGCCTATATACAGATTTCAAATTGCGCACAAATGTGGAAGTACAGATTATGAATTTTCAGAGGCTGCTATAATCCACTATCGACCTGACTCTCTTGCTACAAACAGTTTTTGTCAAAACAGATCTTAGGGATTGGTTTTCCGTTGGTCCATCTCCTGTCTATCATTGTGTCGGTGGCGTAGAAATCTTGAGGGGTTTCTGCACTTTTTTGTTTTTTCTCTAGATCACCTTACTTTATAGATTAGTAGCAGGTAGTGGTAGATTCAGCCGTAGATCCTCTATGCAGAATAATTGTTCTCTTCCTACTTCATGAACTAGACGAGAATATGCTGTCCTCGAGACTCTCAACACTCTCTTCAAGTATTTTGATTTTATTTTCTCCAGTGTAGTTAAATCTCTTAAAGATAGTTTCTCCCAAAGAAATTCTATGCTTTACGTTAGTATTGGGGAGATATTCAAGTAGAATATCATTAAGGTTGTTCGTAAAGACAATGTGGTAATGCTCTCATTACATCTCAGTACAATAAATTACACCGCGGTGGGTCCTTATAAATTAAATCACTACACAAAGATGTTTCACTCTGCACACCATTTGTTGAACTATTACGTGTAGTTAATTATGAGTTCACTCTAGTTTGAGAGTTCCAATGGACACTGTTTTTACTCACGACCGTTGTTGAATACATTGCACACTGACGGGTCGAACTCCTGTTCGCCACACGGCTTCTCATAGCGCAGTGTCGTTCCAGAACAGTACACAATTTACAAGGCTCGTTGAACTCCTTGTAGCCGTCGGACCGACTCACGCCTGATGAATGACTTATCACGGGTTCGCGACCGTCTATTTCCGTTCACTCGCAAATTGACTCGCTCAAGACTGATTCACTCGAGACTGACTGGTATGCACCAAGTGAGCTCATTATATAGGTACGCAGAATATTTTAGTAGTTTCCACTTCCAAATCATTCTAGGCAACTGGTCAATTATTTATCATCTTCCAGATTCTAGTAGGAACTTCCTTATCGAAAGCCTCAACAGTTCTCCGCCGCTATTGCTTTGCTCGATGTTGGCCCCATCCACACTGTCACCACTACGAGAGCATTGTCGCATACGCTGTCATTATTGCATCCCCGGCTGCATTATACTCGGTTTTCACAGTCACAACACCTCGGATGCATAATTTCAGAAATGTTAGAACATTATCGTGAAATTCGGTGCCGAATATGAAAGATGAGAACAATATTTTTTTACGATGACTTTGGATCCAAGATACATCAAAGCATTGTTAGGAGTTATAGCTGGCCCGTGCTCCAATATGCCACTGATGTATGGTATTTGAAATATTCCTCTATAGAATATTTTGAAGCTTTCAAAATGCGAGTAAATAGACGAATGCTACTGATACTGATGTATTACGCATACAGAGTACTGGCAAAATGATTAAATAGATACATTGTCAGAAATTGGAATATTTCGGTCAAATTACACATTATTCATAATTCACACAGACCATTTACTGAAAAGTATAAAGTGGCGGGGAGGAATTAAGTTTGGCGAAAATATAATAAGCAGTTTGGCCTATGCGTCGACTTGGTCTTGGCGGCAGATTGTGCCGAAAGCCTGCAATCTGATACCTTCCAACATGAAAACAGTGCAATGGACATGATATGAATATTAACATTTTCAAGACTATAGTGATGTCAGTAGGTAAGACATCTAAGAGAATTCAATGTCAGGTTGGGAACAAAAACTGGAAAAAGTAGATATTATCAAGTACTTTGTTGTGTATTCTACCGGAATGGAAGTATAAGTTTAGTAACCTAATGCAGTGAGTTTGTAGTTGCAATCAACAGTATTCTATAAGATGGAAGTCAGCTGTCAAACGAAACTATACTTACACTGTTCTGTTTTCAGACCAACCTTGCTTTACGGAAGTGAAAGCTGGGTGGACTAAGTATATCTTGTTCAAAGGTTCGAATTAACAGACATGAAAGTGCTGAGAAAGATAGCTTGTACAAGCAAAATCCTGTACTGCCGTTGTTCAATGGCAATAGGGTACTCGGAATGAGGAGATAAAGGCCAAGTTAGAAATGAACTCGACTGATGAAGCTGTACGCATAAACCGGCTTCGGTGGAGGGTTAATGTGAGGTGAATGGAAGAAGATAGGTTACCTAGGAAAATAATGGACTCGATCAAGAAGGGTAAGGGAGACAGAGATAACGATGGGGACACTCAGTTTCTATTGATTTAAAGATAATAATAATTTCGTGTGGTTATTTCTTTTTTTTTTTTGCTAGGGGCTTTACGTCGCTCCGACACAGATAGGTCTTATGGCGACGATGGGACAGGAAAGGCCTAGGAGGTGGAAGGAAGCGGCCGTGGCCTTAATTAAGGTACAGCCCCAGCATTTGCCTGGTGTGAAAATGGGGAAACCACGGAAAACCATCTTCAGGGCTGCCGATAGTGGGATTCGAACCTACTATCTCCCGGTGTGGCTATTTCTAGCTGAGTGCAGCCCTTCTAAGGCAGACCCTCCGATGAGGGTGAGCGGCATCTGCCATGTGTAGGTAACTGCGTGTTATTCTGGTAGAGGATAGTGTTATGTGTGGTGTGAGTTGCAGGGATTGGGGACAGCACAAACACCCAGCCCCCGGGCCGTTGGTATTAACCAATGAAGGTTAAAATCCCCGACCCGGACGGGAATCGAACCCGGGACCCTCTGAACCGAAGGCCAGTACGCTGACCATTCATCCAACGAGTCGGACGATTTAAAGATAACAGGTACGGAACTAAACGAGGCACCAGAACTCATTACAATAATAGGGGACTGTGGTGGAGTTTATTAAATTCACAGAGGCTTGCAGACTGAACGCTGAAAGGCATAATAGTCCATAACGAAGATGTACGTATATTGCAAAGGAAAATCGATAGTCGTCGTGAAGTTGGGTGCAGAAGGAAGTCTTGGCTAATTTACGTCGAGGAATGGACAGACACTCACGAAGTTCAAGAGCTACTATACCTGGCACAAAGCCGAAGAGCATTTGGCATAGTGACCGCCAATGCACGGAAGCCCTGAGGACACATGAAGAGAAAAAGAAGAAGAGGAGGAAGAAGAAAGCTAGAATATATGAGAAAGTGTAACGTAATAATGCCAACTACAGAACCAGGGAAAATCTAGTTCTATTTTTTGATGAACGCAATGATGAATGTATCTGTTTCTTGAATCAGGCCAGAAGAAAATGTATCTTGCATTGAATCTCAGTGTCCTTTATGGACCTTATGTTATAGAAGCTGCTGAGGTATGGTTATTAAAAATTTAGCACCGAGTAATGACATCCATAGGAAAACCAGGGAGTCAGGACAGTAAGAAAGATGCCGCCCATAGGGAATGCCGTGTTGCAATACCGGTAGCACTTTATTGCATATTCTGTCCGCCTCCGTAGCGTAACGGTTAGTGCTATTAGCTGCCGTACTCGGAGGCCGGGGTTCGATTCCCGGTACTGCCAGAAATTTAAGAATGCCAGGAGGGCTAGTATGTGGTTGAAATGGTTCATGCAGCTCACCTCCAATGGGGGTGTGCCTGAAAAGAGCTGCACTGCCTTGGGACGAGGACACGAGTTTAGTTATTGCATATTCTATATCTAACACTGAACATTTCGACTTCCATTTATTTGAATAAATTTAAGTATTAAATTTCATCATATCAACACAATAAAAAGAAAAACAAGTACTTCAATCATTTGTATAAAAAAGTTATAGGAAGAAAATGGAAATCTCAGGGAAGGCAGTATTTAACGTCGCACCAATATTTATTATAAGATAACTAATATATGGCTTCCGATTGAGATAAATAAAATCAGGAAACTCAATCGTCAAAAATTACCAGTGTTTCTCCCCAGTGCGGCATGAATTTTATTTACATATCTCAATTGGAAGCCATAATTTTGTTATTGCTAGCCTGGGAGGGTATTTAGGAAGTGAAGATGCGATTCTCCCCTAGTACGTCGGCACTGCATTAAGCTTATCGTATATATAGCTTGCGGTGGTGTCGCCACCCGCGTGCAAGCCTGCCAGTGTCTTTGGAAAGTGCGGTATCCAAGTGATGAACCCATGCCGCACTGGGGCGAAACACTGGTAATTTTTGACGATTGAGTTTCCTGAATTTTATTTTTAAAAATAAGATTATTTAGCTGCGCGGAGATGGGGTAAGGCTAGGTTTGTAAAGGTAATGACCGTAGCCTTAACCCTCATTCTGCGCAAATATTTTAGGACTTGTTCGCGATAAAAAGCAAAATAAGGCCAAAAATCTAACATTATCAAAACATGTATTTTATATACTATTCTTGTTCCATCGGTTAATACGAAATGACTGGAGTAAATGGTCACTTCTGATGGACTTCGACAATGTATTATTTTTTCTTACAGTAAAGACGGTGAATTTTGGCTTATTACGTAATAAACAACATTATTATATAGGTACTGGCTTAAGGATTTATCACTAACAATACAGTACACTACTGCAGATAGACACACTGTTATTAAAGTTGGCAATGCTGTGGTTCCAAAAGAACGTTTTCGTTCAAGGAGTAAGTGGAGTAATGCGAGAAAATGCGACATTTTTCCCGTTACTCAAAGTCGAATATCGCAGTGAATGGAAGAAGTATCGCATTTGACTATAATCGAATGTACTACTACTACTAAACGTTTTCATTCCTCCCCTGTAGCGGGCGAGTTGGCCGTGAGCGTAGAGGCGCGCGGCTGTGAGCTTGCATCCGGGAGATAGTAGGTTCGAGTCCCACTATTGGCAGCCCTGAAGATGTTTTCCGTGGTTTCCCATTTTCACACAAGGCAAATGCTGGGGCTGTACGTTAAATAAGGCCACGGCCGCTTCCTTCCAACTCCTAGGCCTTTCCTATCCCATCGTCGCCATAAGACCTATCTGTGTCGGTGCGACGTAAAGCCCCTAGCAAAAAACAGTAGCATTCCTCCCCTGAAGGGGGGAGGCGGGCCTCCTGGACTGTGACGCCGTCTCTCAAGCCGGGAGATCTGCTACGGTGAAGGAGATGTGCGGAGAAGGTAAGGGGGTGGGCGGCCATGGCCTATACTACGACCTGTTCCGGCATTCGCCTTAGTGCAGGAGAATGGAAAACCACGGAAAACATTCTCAGGGCAGCCGACGGTTGGGGCCAGGCGTGAGGTCCAGCCGTGTCCCGTCTCCCGAATGCAGAGGCGTAGAGCCACGGTAGAGCCGTGGCCACCTCTCCTCTGCTCGGTTGGCTGGTCAGAGTACAGAGCTGTTGGACCACGGACCAGCCGTGGCCACTTAAGGGACGAAAGCCAAAGGGCCGAAACCCACTCCGCATCTACCGACAACCGAATGTTACAGCTTGGGATAAATAATATACTCGGGGTGCGAAGATAGTGAAAGTGACAGGAAGAAATAATCTGTAATAGGTGGCGAAAATAAATTTGGCATAATACTACACTAAACAAAAATCGCTGCGCCATTGGTCCATCAAACATCACCACGTTTGATATATCAATCTATTTCCCTTTTGTACGAGACTTGCTGTACATCGTTAAGATTTCGCGTGTTATTAGTGTCTCAACCCTTGTTCTAGATATAAAATTAAAAATCCTGTTTATATTTAATCCACTTTTGTATGTTTTTCTATTATCCACTTAAACAACAAATCGCAGCGCCATTACTCCTTATTTCCTCTGGAGGTGTATATACCAGGGCTCAAATCCCAGTCTGTAAAAGGAAGCCACACATAGAGGGGTACAGTAGGAATTCAAGCGAGGTACAAAGCCTTATAGAACGAGTTACATGTTTATGTTTTGCTGTGTATTCAACATAAACAAGATGAGATGAGTATTTGCAGGAAGGCTGCTCGCTTTGCATGGCTAGCCAGCAGAATACGGTGGTCTAATGGAATATTGTGGGAAGGTCTTATGAGATAGACGCCTACCCACTGTTTATATCTCCTTCTTCCACACGAGAAGCTCTCTCTGGCGAGCATCTCTTAAACGAATCTTGATCCTTGTTTATGAGAGAGGCTAAGCAAATTTCACGTACTGCCGAGGGAACCATCCATAGGATTCCCCACACGAGAAATCCCACACTTAAAAACAGAAGTGCAGTTCTCGATCAATTTCAAATGCTTGTGGCAGTCAACTATGAAAAAAAAGGAAAGAGCTAATATATTTCAAACTAATTAAGATGCTTCAGTTGAATATTATGAACAGAGAAAAATTTCAACTGACTTAATTTTGAAATAATGATTTTTTTTCTTTGAAGATACGAATGTAGCAGAAGTTTTGACAAATGTAATTACTCCTTATGGAGCCTGCTCCAGTGGTACACTGTGCGAAATTATGTCTTTTAGCTTATACATTCTTGGGGGCTTAAAAAACTGATGTATGATACCAACTTCTGGTTCAGTGAGATAAACTACAGGGAACTTCGCTTCTTTAGTGCACCTCTTCACCGACATCTACGCTATCTACAAATGATGGCGGTATAAACGTAATTACCAGTATGAACACAATATGTACGCTAATTGAGGTGTATAATATTGACATGGAAACCGGAGTAGAACAAACCAAAACATCGGAACTTGGCAAGCTTAGACAAGAACTCAGCAGAAGTACAACTACCATTATTGATACATTGCAAATCAAGCAGAAAGCACAACATTGAACCTATCACTGCAAACATGAATGGCAGAATGTAGAACAACTCAACCTGATTCACTCAAAAGCAGATAACAAAACAGTATTCATGTCCACTGAAAACCTCATTAGGAAAGTAAAAGATTACATTACAAACAAGAATGTTCTAGAACTTTGATCTAACCATCTTGAATTATACTAAAACGCTGCTAAAGAAAATACCAGACCGGGCGAGTCTGCCATGCGGTTAGGGGCGCACAGCTGTGAGCTTGCATCCGAGAGATAGTGGGTTCAAACCCCACTGTCGGCAGCCCTGAAGATGCTTTCCCGTGTTTTCCCATTTTCACACAATGCAAATGTTGACGCTGTACCTTAATTAATGTCACGGCCGCTTCCTTCCCATTCCTAGGCCTTTCCTATCCCATCGGCACCATAAGATCTATCTGTGTCGCGTGCGACGTAAAGCAAATAACAAAACTAAAGAAAAATTATCAGCAAGTACAAGAGCATAATTCCTGAGATGAGCAAACGTTCCTGTAACAGGTGCAGCGTACAACTACTACCTTATGTTTCAAAACCTATGTACACAAAACAAGCCATGTCAGTAGGTACTGTCATCCAACTAAACAATGCACCAGTCTGCTATCTAGAATATTCATGGACAAAATTTATTTATTTATTTATTTATCGTGTCAGAAGTACAAAGTAAGAGAGACAAAAATTAAACAAAGAAATTTTAAACATTGGTTGACCAAAAATTGGCCACGACAAGCGCATTTGGAGTTGCCCTCATTAGATCTTTAATGGTACAAGTGGCTGGAGAAGATGGACACAGTAGAAGATGTTCGTTAGTCTGCTTAGTACCACACTTGCAGTAAACTGTCTCCACAGGAAGGCCCCATTTCTGTAGGTTGGTCTTGCATCTCGTGGTACTGGTGCGTAATCGATTGAGAGCCTTTCATGTTGTCCACTTTTCAGAATGTCCAGGAGGAAGTTCTTCCATTGGAACCATCCATTCTCTCAAATGTTGACATTTTTCCCGCCACATTGAGATTCTTGCTTGTTGTGGAGTTCCTTTAAGAGCTTCAGTGGTTGTCAAGAAGCTCTTTCTTGATTTCAACCTAGGATGTGCTGGTTGACAGGCATACAAAGGATGGGCTTCCATAGTCATAGCCTTGCTTTTCTCATGCCTAACAGCAATCTCACGTCGGATTTCAGGTGGTGCTATACCAGCGAGACAGTGGAGTTTATCTATGGGAGTAGGTCTTAAACAACCTGTGATAATACGGCAGGTGTCATTTAGTGCTACATCTATGTTTTTGGCATGGCTGGACTTATGCCATACGGAGCATGCATACTCAGCAGTGGAGTAGCACATTGCTAGCGCGCTTGTTCTCACAGTGCAAGGGTGAGCTCCCCAGGTGGCGCCTCGAAGTTTCCGCACTATCTTGTTTCTGGCAGACACTTTTTGTTTCACGTTTAGGCAATGTTTCTTGTACGTAAGCATACGGTCCAGAATCACTCCCAGATATTTTGGAGTCGAACAGTGTTGAAGGGGGATTCCTTCCCAGGTGATTTGTAAGGTTTTAGCTGCTTTTTTGTTATTGAGATGAAATACACAGCTATGAGTTTTGGCAGGATTTGGCTTCAAGTCATTTTCATTGTAGTAGTTGGTAAATTCTTTCAGAGCTTTGGATAAAGTCTGTTCTACCTTTTCAAAACAGTTGGCCTGAGCAGTGACTGCACAATCATCAGCATAGATAAAACTCTGGGTACCTTCAGGTAGAGGCTGATCATTAGTATAGATGTTGAATAACAGTGGTGCGAGCACACTGCCTTGCGGTAACCCGTTCTTCTGTGTTCTCCATCTGCTTCTTTTTCCCTGAAATTCCACAAAGAATCTTCGGTTTTGGAGAATATTTTTAATGTTGCACATTAGATGGAAGTCTTTGGTGATGTCATACAATTTTGTTAGAAGAAGCCGATGGTTGACTGTGTCATAAGCTGCAGAAAGGTCAATGAAGACAGCGCCTGTAATGAGCCGATTCTCAAAGCCATCCTCACACGGATTTGCAATGATTTTCATTACATGTAACAAAAAACTTGTCACCCAAAAATTACGCATACTGTGAAGGACAATAGTAAGAACTAGCAAATGTACCCGTACTTCGCTACGGTATTACTGTAAATGCAGTGAGTAAGACTATATTAAATTGCAACTACAAACGGACTTCACCATCAGACGACTCGTTTAGTGTTCTACATGGTTGGTCCTGTGACATTTTCCCGTATCTCCTATATTTATGGGTTAGATTCAATTATTCATTGAATGGGGGTGAAATTCGGTACAGTTTCCACATACTACTTTACTTTTTTGATACTCATGTGACCCTGGAATCATAAAATTTTGCGAAAAAATGGCCACTGGTCATGTCAATGTGCCTGCCCAATGTCATGATTGCATCTTTCCTACAAGTGTGCGAAACAATAACATACACGTGTAAAAAGTACAAAATTAACTTGAACTCAAGAAATGCAGTGTTATTTAACGAATAAGGGATAGAGATACGACAAAATGTCAAAGGCCCAAAGTTGTAGATCTCTCCAAATTGAAACGCGATCTTTTGTGATACGACTTACGGTTTAGCCACCAATTATTCCGAAAGGAAGGTCTGCACCGTCGTTAAAATTGCATCCATATTTCGATATTTTCCGGGGCCAAAAGTTATACATTTGCATAGCTTAGAATATTTCCTCAAGGAAAAGAGTGTCCAGATTTTGGGATTAGCACTCGCATACACACGGAGTAATTAAGGAAGCAAAATAATACATCTAAGAAAGCTGACATTAATAGAAAATGGATTATAACTGAGGATTGCCGGATCACGACAAATATGTAAATACCAAGTGAATATATTGGAAAATCAAATGCCCCTCAATAAATTATGCTGGTGTGAGTTATGGATATAAGAAAGTGGTAACAGAGGAGAAATTTAGGCGCAGGGATTCTTAGGTAAATAGATAAGAAGATGAGTAATGGTGTTATTACTTGAGCTATTCGAGGACGATTATAACCTCCAACGATATTCCGCCAATATCCCGCAGAATGGCCGATTGACGCCTCTCTTGCCTTCTACCCAAGGAACAACCACGAATTTAAAGGCATGATGAGGAAAATGGCAATACGTTACTTCCCTGCTGGCATGCAGTCAGAGACGTTGCCATGGTAACCTGTAGGTTCGTTGTCTGTCTGTCGGTCACTCAATGCAGAGCCCCTGTGGGTGGGGGC
The DNA here is from genome assembly GCF_040414725.1 of Anabrus simplex. Classification (NCBI taxonomy): domain Eukaryota; kingdom Metazoa; phylum Arthropoda; class Insecta; order Orthoptera; family Tettigoniidae; genus Anabrus; species Anabrus simplex. The sequence continues at coordinate 134,811,011 of NC_090272.1, forward strand.
GGTAGAATAACACCCACGGTATCCCCTGCCTGTCGTAAGAGGCGACTAAAAGGGCCTCAGGGGCTCTGAACTTTGAAGTGTGGGTTGGCGACCACGGTGCCCTCAGCTGAGTCCTGGCATTGCTTCCACTTACTTGTGCCAGGCTCCTCCCATTCATCTATCCTATCCGACCTCCCTTGGTCAACTCTTGTTTTTTTCCGACCCCGACGCTATTAGGTTCGCGAGGGCTAGGGAGTCTTTAATTTTCACGCCCTTCGTGGCCCTTGTCTTCATTTGGCCGATATCTTCATTTTTCGAAGTGTCGGACCCCTTCCATTTTTTCTCTCTGATTAGTGTTATATAGAGGATGGTTGCCCAGTTGTACTTCCTCTTAAAACAATAATCACCACCACCACCTCACTCAATGCAGAGCATAATACCCGCAGAGAATAGTAAATTTCGCCGTCATTTGAAGAGTAAGGTAAATTATGAACATAACGAAAGTTCTTTATAATGAAGATGCGTTTCACATACGGTCCACGGAGTTTACAGAAAATCAGTAGTATAAGAGAAAATTAGAAAAACCCCCGTCTATTCAAAGATTTTAATATGATATACATATCGAAACCTTCCTAGGGATGAGTATAATCTAACTATGAAGCTTGGTTGAGATCTATCCAGCCGTTTCGCCGTGATGGTGGAACAAACAGACAAACAGACGGACAAACAGACAGACACGAAAAATAAAAACCACCGATTCGGTCTTGAGTTGACCTAAAACGGATAAATATCTGAGAAATTGGTAAAACAAACGAAATTACACACAGGGGACCCCTACAACTTTATATAGATTAACTTACTAAAAACGCATAGCCACAATCATCAAATTTCAAATCATCACGAAACGAAATATTAATTATACGTCTATAAACTACGCTGTTCTACATGACAAGATTTATTTATTTATTTATTTGATCGTATGGTGATTATAACTACAAATTTATAAGTCCAGGTCCAAGTGTTTCAGCCATTCTACAGCACTTTCTGAAAGGTGATACAGGTCACTGGGGCTTCCGGAGTAGGCATGAAGAGGGCACCGCAGGAAGACATGGTCCATGGTCTGCTCCCCCTCACCGCATTCACACATTGGAGAAATCTATCCAACCTCACTTATGGCGTAAGAAATTGCAGCGTCCATGCCCAGTTCTCAGTCTGTTGAGGCGGCACCATAGTTTTCTTGGGAGGTCGAATCCCTTCATTTTCTGGGTTGGATTTAGGTCATGAGCATTTGTTCCAGATGTTGAAATTGACCACTCATCCTGCCAGCTCTCGTTTAGATTAAAAATATCCCTCAAGAGTCGGCCGGCGAGTATACTTGCTGGTCTCCTAGATCGAAGTCGTCGTGGCGATGGGTAACAAAATTCCTGGTGAACTGGTAATGAGGGAGATGACCAGATCTTCTTTCCTTTTCTCAGCAGTGCTTATTTTCTCCTCGGGTGGGATATGACTAAGTACGGGTAACCAGTGGCGAGGTGTTGACTTCACAGTACCAGTTATGCAGCGCATGGTATCATTCAGCTTAGTATCCACTTTATGCACATGTGCACTTTCCAGCCATACCGGGGCACAGTATTGCGCTGCAGAGTAGACAAGACTGATGCCCGTTAATCGTAAGCAGTCAGCCGAGGCTCCCCAGGAACTGCCACAAAGCTTGTGCAGGATATTATTCCTTGTAGCGATTTTGTGAGACAGTTTGGTGAGATGTTCTTTGTAGCTCAGAGTTCTGTCCAGAGTGACTGCTAGATATTTCGGGAATGGGTTGTACTTTAGTTTTTCACCAAGGAATAAAACAGATGGCTCGTAGTTTGCGAGTCGGTTGCTGAGATGAAAACATGAAACCTCGGTCTTAGAAGCACTTGGGATCAAACGCCAAGACTTGAAGAATGTTGCCATTTTGACCAAGTCTGCTGAAAGAATGCCTTCTCCGTCCTCAAAATTTCTGCTTTGAGCTACCAGTGCAATGTCGTCTGCATAGATGAACTTAGTAGCTGTGGTTGGTGGTAAATTATGGATGTAGAGGTTGAAGAGAACTGGGGCCAATACTGATCCCTGTGGCAGATCGTTATTTAATTTTCTTTTGCGACTTTTAGAATCATCTAGGAATACTACAAACTCTCTCTCACAGAGCATGTTGGAAATTAGGTTTGCAATTTCCAAACAGTGAATTACTTCCAGCACTTTAAGAATTAGTCCATGTCGCCAGACAGTATCATATGCACTTGTCAGATCAATAAAGACAGCTGTTGATTTTAACTCCTTTTGGAAGCCTGCCTCGATGTGAGTGGTAAGAGACAAAACTTGATCAGTGCAGCTACGATTTCTTCTGAAACCAGCTTGCTCTGGGGAGATTATAGCCTCAATGAGTGGTGCCATCCTAGTGAGGAGGACTCGTTCCAAGAGTTTGTAAGTGCAACTGAGAAGTGCTATTGGGCGGTAGTTTTCAGGTCTCTGTTCCGACTTTCCAGGTTTAAGAAGGGCGATCACCTTTGACCGTTTGAACCACTCAACAATAGACACTGGACCTTCAGTCCGTATTTTACAACTAATTGAAGGCTTAAGTCGTGTCAAGTGTGAATATTTGAAAAGATAAAGACACACTATAATCATTTATCTTGAAATATTTTATGCTAGCTGAAGACAACCCGCTTCGCTGGGCTCTTTTCTACATCCATGCGGTTTTCTCTAAATAATACAGAAAACGTGCATTAAAAGACCACTCTTTGTCTGTTTATTCTTTTATTTTTATTCATTTTTCGGAATACATAAATATCTTACATTTTACGTTATTTCATAAAAATACATTCTTATACACTTATTTGATGTCTTGTTGTCTGGCGCATTCATAAATAGATTTTCTGCTTGTCTGACAGGGAAAATGTAACGTACGGCTGACCATGTGTGAAGCAGGAATCCTTCAAATTAGCTCCACAATTGTAGTTCGTTTGACCTTGATTCTTATTGATATTCATACTATAAGCTATTCTCATTGGAAATTGTAATCGTTTGAAACAAAATGACAAATCATTTAAGGTCAATAGAATTTTTGGTGTGGAAACCGATTTTCTTCTTTCGTTGCCGGTTAAGATTACTGCCTCAATGATAGTATTAATGAGCTGTTTCAGTAAGTATGTGCTTTATATTCAAGAATTACAGAAAATACTCACAGATGTACTCAAGAAACAAACTGTTATGGTTCTGAGATAACCATACTCCTGCAAGATGAATCAAAGATGGTACATAAAATCAAGGATCCCCAGATATCCCATCTCACCATAGCTACAGACACGCAACCACTATAGTGCACGATGGGAGAATCGAGGCTAAAACCACACACAACTACCAGTGTTCTGCAGTGGGACGTTGTAGTTGCAAGACGAAATATATAATCACGCACACACCACACACACACACACACACACACGTACGTCCATTGATATATATAGCCGGCTACTTTCAACCACCACATCTCCCACACCACCACAGAAACACGAAACCCGTATAGTGCACGACGGGAGTCTCGAGGCTACTACCACACACAAATACCAGTGGTGTGTGGTGGGTATTCGTGGCTCCAAGGTGAAATATATGGACACACGCATCTATATTTTTATATAGTAGGCCAATTTCAAGCCCCACATCTCCCACACCACCACAACTACAGACACGCTACCACTATAGCCTACGATGGGATAATCCAGGATAATACCACACACAGGTACCAGTGGTCTGCAGTAGGTAGTTGTGGCTGCAAGGCGAAATATACGCACACAGACTCACACACTCACACACGCACACACATACATACATACATGCATACATACATACTATACCCTTCAGCGCATGAAACAATAGGGGGTGACATGACTTACCTGCTAACCTGTCCATAAATAAACTGCACCAGCCCGGCTGCAACCGGCAGATGGGCGTTTGGGTTCTGGTGACGAGAGTATAATTGGACAGGGATACTACACTATTAATTTTAATTACGGAAATGAGGAACTCAGTTGTTATATTTAACTATTTAATTGACAAAGCATAAATTTCTGTTGTCACAAAAACTTTTTATAATAGATCGCACTGGTAGTGCAAAGATAAATGCCATAAGGGCTTACATTTATAATTTACAAAGACCGGGCGAGTTGGCCGTGCGCGTAGAGGTGCGCGGCTGTGAGCTTGCATCCGGGAGATAGTAGGTTCGAATCCCACCATCGGCAGCCCTGAAAATGGTTTTCCGTGGTTTCCCATTTTCACACCAGGCAAATGCTGGGGCTGTACCTTAATTAAGGCCACGGCCGCTTCCTTCCAACTCCTAGGCATTTCCTATCCCATCGTCGCCATAAGACCTATCTGTGTCGGTGCGACGTAAAGCCCCTAGCAAAAAAAATTACAAAGATGAAATGAGACGACGGTAGCCCGACTGACAGGTGAATGAACCAAATATGACGTCTTATGGTGAACAACACCATTGGACCTACAAAATAAAACATGGTGCTAGGATTAGAGACGCTTCGCAGAAATATATTTACTACTAAGGTTCCCTCACATTCGGGAAATATCTACATATAAACAGCAACACTAAACGCTATAACAGACAACTAAAGTACAACCAAACACGGAAGCTACTTGTTGCCCGCCTTCACATAAAAATCACAGGGATGTGAACTCATATACTCTGGGTAAATTGCATACTTGCTACATAATCTAATAATTACGACCGTATCCTCTAGTACACACAGATATCATATTTACAAATATACACCCAATATGGACCAGTAAATGGAAAGAAGAAGAGAAAACAAAAGAAAGATCGTAGTCACAAATAGCTCTCGGCCTGAAAGAAAGAATCCCTTATAATCTTCGGTTTTAAAAATGGCCGCGACTTCCTGAAGTGCAGTGTTGGGCCATTGACCTGGTTGTCTAGCCAGTAAAGTTTCCCCATCACACAAAAAATTGTAAACAATTCTGACATTGACCTGGTTCAATGCGTTCTGGACTCAACATCACAAGAGGGCTTTCATTTTCGTCTTCCCTGGACAAGCCTATAAGACATAACATAACTTCTTATAACAAGTAAGCAGCCAATACTCATTCTATATATCTGGCTCTAATAACAGACCACTTCGGGCCTAATTCTTCCTTCACAGTACTCTACCGTACTATTTTTCATAAAATCACGATACTCTGTACATATGGCGCGACCTGACACCCTCCAGACCCATGGTTCGAGTCCATATTTTTGGCGGTGTGAAATTTAGTCAGTGATTTAGATGACACTGCTTACAACATGGGTTTTATTTCTTAGCAGAATTTAATCAAATGAAAACATGCAAATACCCATGCCCAGGCAACATGTAAATGCTACATTACGCAGATCTTTCTACCCTATCAGATAAGAGAGAGTAATAAGCTTACCGAAATGATCCTTACACACAACAAAATTTTAATTTGGAGACGAAACACTAAGGAATATTCTGATCTACTCTTAAAATAAATAACCTTAAGTAACTTCTAGTTCTCTTCCCCCTATAAAATAAAATAACGCATCCTACTGTTCCCTACATAATAAAATCTGTACATTAAAATCATTAATGTTTTTAAAGCCATCATGAAAATAGCCTGTTGGGCTATGATCGAGTCTTATTCTAATTGCCAAAAGAGATCGACTACTAATATATACATACTTAATTACTACATTTCTGGGTAACTGTCGCTAATCCTACCATATGCTTAGAAGGTTGGTTCACTTATTTCTTATTTGGTGACACTCTCATACCTCCTTTCGGGCTCAGCTCTGCCTTCTTAGCCCATAATGGTAACGATGTGGTGCTGGGTCGATCCTCTTGTTCTCAGACCCGTAGATGGCTCCATTCTGAAGTTGTCCTCCCGAAGACCAGCTTGAAGACTTCGTACGTTCGGTCTTGAACTCGTTACGACACTTACTGGAATGAGGTGTTTAGTTAATAAACCGCTCGACACCACCGTCTCTCTTACTGAATTTCATGGGTGTAAGATAAATAACTGGTATATCATGACGTTAACATTATTGTCCTGTCAATAGACGAAATTTCATGTTAACATGTGTATAGGCCTACTTTACTGAAATGCAAAACTAGTAGCCTTATCCGCTGAACTACATTGTCATTTCAATCAGCTCAACTTCACCACACATGTGTGTCCCGCACAAAAAACCTGGATAATTTTAATTAGCGGCTCCGATCCTATTGCCGAAGCCCACCTATTGCTACATTCGCCCTTGCCACTTCTGCGAAGATGTCTATACGTATGGCAATGTTGTTAGTTGAATGCTCGCAAATTCGCGACCGTACAGCAAAAAATCTTAATATAGTCACATAGTTATTGAAAGACTTACAAATCACTTCTCCGATGAATAAAATTAGCGCGACAGCACTGAAGTAATTACAGTCTTTGTTTAGACAAAGTTTTATGGTGCAAAATACTGTGGCCGTAATTAGGTCACAGCTGACTGTACAGGTGTTGGTGTGTGGCTTGTGTTCGCTTGTCGGCGAGGAGTGTGCGTGACCTTGGCTCGAGGACGAGAACAAGTTTTTTTGACGTGAAGAGGGTGGCTGGTCGACTACCAAAATTTAAAAAAATGAAGTTTGGCGAGAGAAAAAAAGTTGCTAGCGCGTGTCACTTGTAATTGCGAGGAACGATATGAATGAAATATTTATAATATCTTTGGTGGCGTGACATGCATAATTACGGAATGCTCATGGATTAAATTAAAATACACTGGATGAATAATAGCACGTTTAGATGATATAAATCAGAAACTAAAATTTTTGAACTAATTTACGCGACCTTTTGGCTGAAATGGTGATAAAATAATTTATTCATACGTTAGAAGTATTCAGTATCTAAATTGACTTTACTTCCGTGCATGAGCACCAGACACGATATTTAAGTCATGTGATAAGAGTACTCACTCTCACATACTGACGTGTTCCCGAACTATCATCTTCAGTCGCTCAGAGTCCTTGCCAGCAAGATTTTCAACGTAGAACATCGTGAATACTGTCGTCAGGAATAGTGGGTTCGCTCCTGTGCTCTACACTTCTGACAATTGTCTACAACGTGGAACAGTGCTGTGATCAGACGTCGAATGTGCAGATATTAATCCCTTAAGTACGTGTCATTTCCAAAATACAGTTACGTGTGTGTTTGGAGTTTATTCTAAAGCACTTTGTGTAAGTTTCAGCTTTCTCACGAGTGAACGTGGGGGACCTGGACGTGATCATTTCCAGAAGAGGACGGAACTTCGTATTATGAATTACCTGTGCTTCACCATGAAATTCTAAACCATCGACCACCGTCGGCGGCGTCGGGATGCAGATTCTTTCATCCTAGCATGGCTGATTGAGAATCCAGACTTCCAGACGTGAAGATATCTCCTTAAGTTAAGTCGATTGTGTCTCATTTATATCTGTTCTATGTAGTTTTGTTCTATTCTTTCTTTCTTCTTAGTAATTTATTTTGACACATTTTTATGGTTGTACCTTTCGCTCGGATATGTCGTAAAATTAGCACATGCGATTGCTTAACGACCATGTGGCCATGAATTTGACAGCGAGGGTACTGATAGAGTTATCCATGTGTTATCGAAACCATCTTTGCTTATTGAGTGAATTTCGTTATGAATACGAGTTAATTTATGTTCGATGGATTTAATGAAAGGATATTTTGTCAATATTTTCTATATTTTCCTTAAAATGGAACTTCTACTTGTACCTCGTGTGTGAGATAACGTGTCATTGGGATATTAAGTCTGAATTCTATGTATGAATTTAATGAGAATATGTGCATTGTGGCATGTGATAATTAATTAGATTAATTAATCATCGAGACGAATTTAAGTGGATATTATGCATTTGTAGGACGATGGTAGGTTCTTATATTTCGTGGCTACACATATTTGATATTAGGATGTGACAAGTTAGAGTCGTCATTGTGGTACACTGTACGTGTAAAGTATGTGGAATAATTGCGCATGATATGAATCTTCGTGAAACTGAGTTTTTCACATGTTAATGTTGTAATATTATTAAGCCTGATGTGGATTAGGTTGTAATGTGAATATGGATTACTCGAGGCGAATGCAGTGTAGTCTAATGTTAGTGTCTTCAGATGAAGAAAATGAAAGTCCATGTTAATCGATGCACTTCTTAATTCGTGAGAATTTTGCACAAGTAATTTAATAATTTCAAGTCGAAGGTACAGGTGAATGTTCGCGAAGGCCTTAGGTCTGAAGAACAGATCTTCGATGAAATATCTCAATAATATTTGATTCGTGACTAGGCAAGCTCATTCGTTAATGCAATATTTCGCTCTCATGAGGTAACTCGATCTTGTTGGAACGTAATAAATCTGTTAACAGGAGAGTGATATAGTTGATCGACATTCGTCGACATCTAAATATTGCAGATATTTTCTTCTTCATAATCACAGTCTTCTTGAAAATTTCAGTAGTTAGCTGTAGATGTAGTAATTTGCTAGTAGTTAGAGAATTATTTTCTATGTGTTTTGTTCTGATAATGTGTGACACTTTGATATTATCGATGGATAGTGGATGGGATTTCCACATGGATGATATTTTCTCCATTTATGAATGTTCGTAAGCTCAGAAGGCGTTTTATTTTGTTCAATTATTGATCAGATGCTTAAAGTTCAGTATTGATTCTCACGAAAAGAGATGTGAGACGACGTGAACAGATATATCCGACGTCTCGGATTAACTTAGAGAAAACAAAGGCAAATTCAACTTTTCATTTTATAACTACAAAATTGTTGATATAACGAATGTAAATTTTATTTTGCTATAACAGTTAACTTATTGAATCTTGGATATTTCTTTATTATACTCGTTCTTACAATCACTGCATTTTTTCCAGATTGTTCGAGGAAGGCTTGGCCCAGACCTCATTTTTTTGAATAACAATTTTTGATTCAACTTTAAATTAATAATTTAATGACTTTAAAGACGATAAAGAAAATTAACAATGTAAAATACTCTGTTAGAATATTAGGGAAAACAACTGCCGTGTACCATCCCATTTGTTTGCATTTGAGTTTGTTACATCAAGAGCCATATTAAATTACATAAAGTAGTGATCATAGTCATAATCACAGACTTCAGGATGGCTAATATTTCAATTAATTCAATAAAAGTGTCATATTTGTTCTATACCTTGAACATGCTTATTCGATGAACAATATGTTAATCCTGCCACATTCATTTATTTTTATAAGCCTACAGCCATCGAACTGAGCACCCCTGGGATGTCTCGTGTTCACTGACTGACTACGTCGGGGACAATGCAGACCGACGCGCGACACGCACTAGCAGCAATCTTACCGTCGAATGAACAGCCTCCCACCACATCTCTTATAGGGAGCAAAAAGTGAAGCAACGCCAGGGAAACTCCCTTCAAACACTATTGAGTTAATGCGAAGTTATCAATCTCTTTATTTATTAATAGCGTTAAACATGATATTAGCTTCCTAAAATTCTGGAGATAATTTCCATCATTTGATTATCCTGGTAAACCCTTAGGTAGAGGTGATATCACTCAATTCCCGTGACATGGTAAAACTGATTATTCTGGCTTAAAATATTATTAGGGTGGTATGGTACTTACCAAAACACAATGCTTATCTCTCTTTCCTTCTTCCACATACCTTCTGTTTCACTCATGCATGGTCACACCCTGCCTAGGGAACTACTTCCTAGTTCCCGCGTTCTATACGGGATCACGCCCTTATATTTGGCGTCATGTTGCGCAATGTTTCATCTGCGTTAAATATCGCTTATTAATGAATGAACAGAATAGTTCAATACATACATACATACACACACACACTCTCAAGTCTATTTATGTGTATAGTCGGCCACTTTCAATACCCACATCTCTCACACCACCATAGCTACAGACACGCAACCCCTATAGTGCACGCAGGAAGTCTTGAGGCTACTACCTCACACAAACACCAGTCAGCGTCATAAAAGTTGGAGCACTGAGTCATCAAAGAAATATTATCAGCATAAATGAATTTTCTTGAAAATGTGCCTGGGAAGTCGTACATGTACAGACTGAAAAGAAGGGGAGCCAGGACTGATCCTTGAGGTAAACTATCCTTTAATTTAATCACTCTACTTCTATAATTATTAGCGTAGATCTGGAAGTAGTTATTACTAAGCATATTGCTAAGTTAGGCCGTAAGTTGTTCGACCCCGCGGTGTAGGGGGCAACGCGTCCGCCTGTCACCCGGCGGCCCCGGGTTCGATTCCCAGCCGGGTGAGGGGATTTTAATTATGAGTGATTAAATCCCTAGCCTGGAGTCTGAGTGTTTTTGTCGTCCTTAAAGTTCCTTTCCCCACATTCAACACTCTACTCTACCTCAATTTCACTTCACGCAGGTTCCTAACATATGGTGAAAGTAGTGTCGAAAGATCTCCAGAGGTCGACGCCACGAATAAATATCATTTATAAAAATAAAAAGGCCGTAAGTTTACGACAAGGGATAACACTCACAAATTTTAGAAGGAGTTCTTCTAGCCAGATAGTATCACAGGCAGCTGATAGATCCAGAAAGGCAGCCACAATTAATAATTTCCTTTCATATCAATTTTCGATATACGTAGTGATAGACAGTACTTGATCATTACAACTTCTTCCAGTTATAAATCCTGCTTGCTCTATGGGAATGTAGCTGTTGGTTGTTACATAAATTCTATTGTAGGTCAGTCGCTCAAGGAGTTTATATGTGAGGCTTAGAAGTTCTATTGGACGGTAGCTTTCCACTTTAGATGGATCTTTATTTGGTTTCAGTATGGCTATTACTTTTGATTTCTTCATCAAAGGTGGGATGTTTCCAGTTTACAGAATATTAGTGAAGAAATTGGTTAACATTTTTATTGTGGCTGGTCCGCAGTGAGCCAAAAATTTAGGATAAATTCCATCAAATCCGGCAACTTTTCCAAGTTTTATACTTTTGATTGCGGTTTTAGTATTCTCTTCGTTGAATGGAGTAGAGAATTGAGAAGACTGCGGTTCAGCTCATTTCTTGTTGTTCAACTTTAATTTGATATCCTTTTTGGTTCGCTTGTCTTTTGTGTTTTTGGAAAGTGATATTAGATGTTTAGCAAAATAATTCAGATTGATGGCTGTTTGTGATCTTTTAACTGCAGGGTTTGAAGAGTCCAGTTTCCTAATTATGCACCAGGCCTTCCTGTTAGAATGGGTGTAATCTAGGGTTTCTACTGTTTTTTATTATTATTATTATTGTTATTATTATTGACAAATACATTGAAAATGAAAAATAACCCCGTTGCAATACTGTCACTTACACTAATGTAATAATAAAGTGAAGTTAAACCGTAATTACCCTACAACAACAACAACAACAACAACAACAACAACAAGAGTATAACAAGCAAGAAATACTACTAGTTTAACTTTCTAAATCCAGCGTCATTATATATAAATTCGCACACAACTTAAGTATTTCCAGTACTTTACGAGTTACAGTACTATAGGTTGAACTTACTACTAGCTTAATACTACAAGTGATAATAAAGTCAAGTTAAAAACATAACTACCCAACAACTACAACAACTCGAGTACAAAAAGCAATTCCATCGAAATAATATTACAAGAAGTACTACTAGTTTAACGTTCCAAATCCAGCATCATGTAGCGTTCCATACACAGCTTAATTATTTCCAATACTTAACACTATGGCTTACAAAATTATAGGTTGAGCTTACTTCTAGCTTAACGTTACAAGTCATAATAAAGTAAGGTTAAAACTTAATTACCGAACGACAACAGCTACAACAACAAGAGTACAACAAGCAATTCCAATGGAAAGCAAATGTTACAAGAAACACTACTAGTTTAATTTTCTAAATCCATCATAATCATATACAAATTCACACACAACTTAAATATTTGTAGTACTTAATACTATGGCTTCCAATACTATAGGTTGAGCTTACTACTAGCTTAACACGACAAGTGATAATAAAGTAAACTTAAACATAACTACCCAACAACAACAATTGGAGTACAACAAGCAATTCCACGGAAGAAATATTACAAGATTTACTATAAGTTTAACATTCTAAATCCAGCATTATCGTATAAAATTTCATACACAAATTAAGTATTTCCAGTGCTTAACACTACGGCTTACAGCAGTATAGGTGAGCTTACTACTAGCTTAACATTACAATGTTAATAAAGTAATGTTAAAAACATCATTAGCCTACAAGAACAACAACAGTACAACAAGCAAATCCATGGAAAGAAAATATTACAAGAAATACTACTAGTTTAAGTTTTCAATTCTAAATCTATCATATTCAAATTCACATAAAACTTAAGTCTTGAATCTCGAAGAACTAGATCTCGCCTGTGTGGTCCTTATAATGGCTATACGATAAGGGCTGCCTGGATTAGTATTAGGAATAGGTTGGAACCTCCCTCATACGTATCGAGAAAATATCATAAGCATAAAAGTTAGGGCCAGAAACCAGCATACGGACTTGGGCAAGTTTTCCTTCGTTAACAGGACCATAAGGGATTGGAATAAATTAGCTGCAGCAGTCTTTGATAGATTTCCTTCCGGTATCGAGTCATCGCAGGCTACGAAGTTCCTTGCAATTGAAATTTAGTTTATTCTGATGATAGATATGTTGAATCCTTGCGTAAGGAAAACTAAGAGTGGGGAAGAGAAGAGAAAATGTAATGCCTATCACGGAAAAAGTGAGAATACATGAGAATTTTTTCCCCATTAACAAGTACACTGTCCTTGCTAGGAGGCTCTTGAGATTTTTGAACCTGACAGAGCATGGAGAACATGTTAGGTGATTGAATTAACTGCTTCACCGTGTATAAAATTACAGCAATCTGTGTGTTGAGTGGAACCTCATTTTACGTTTACAGTAAACACGAACATCGTGTCAGGCGGGTGCTTGACCAAGGAGTGGCCGCACTAATTAAAGCGGCACATAGAACTCATTAGGTGATTTAAATCAACACAAGAGCGGTAAAGTAATTTAATTAGCTTTAGATATTTGCTGTATGTTATACTCTAGGCCACCTTTTGAACAGACTAAAGCGGAAGTAACGCCATTGCCTCGTCACACTCGCCTTGGTTGCCAAAAAAAAAATAAAAATAAAAAAAACACCTGGCGTGCGACTGAAAGTTGTAGTTCAGCACAGCTCACCGGTTGCAACTGGAATTAATGTATTAACGTTATAGTGGAGTCCCATACCGCCACTGCAGTTTAAATACAGGGTGGTCGGAAACAAAGTGAACTTGATGTATGAGCGTTAGAAGGCTCCTGAAGTTAGCCAATGAGATCGCCTCGCGGGCGACTTCATATTAGCTTTGCGAGGCGATGTTGCTGAATTTTCATGTGGCTTATGACCGGCTTGAGAGCGTGAATAGAATAAATAAACTTCTCCAGGGGAGTAACTTGAACAAGGACCTTTCTGCTGGTAGGCTCAGCCCGTAGCAAGCACGCTGTGGTGCCTACGGTGTGTTTAGGGTTTGATGCTCATTTGTCGGCATGGCTATGAAGCCCGACCAGGCCACGTGCATATTTGGCAACACCGCCTCTTAAAGCTCAGTTGAATTCACCCTCGAAACGATCTGATTGGCTAACTTCAGCAGCTGATAAAATAAAAACGGCGTGAGATATGAACCATATACTCGGTTCACGTAGTTTCCGATCACCCTGCATATTATAACAGTAACTGCACCCTCATGGTAAAGAAATATATTGAATGATTATGGCAGCTCCGCATTGGGTACACAGTTGCCCTAACTCGTGCTGACAGAAGGCCCCTCTCCTATTATGTGACAACATAATAGGCCCAGCCCCTCTCACCGGCGCCTTAGCCTGGCCTTTACTCTCTTTTGCGCTTTAGTCTGCTCGAAAGGTGGCCCGGAGAATAGCAATATGACATTAGAGGAAGACTTCAATTCCTCAATGCTGCTCAGTCTGTTTTCATCTTATCTAATATCTAACATCGTATGGTTTTAACACTTCAGTGCTCATGCACATGGAAACCATTTCTACCAGATAATTTCTCGAAACAAAGGAGTTCGGGCTGTTGAAATCCAAAATAAGGGAGATTTGTTGACAGATTGTGTCTGAATACGTGATATATTTTCTGATAAGATAACTATGCACGCATTTAATTTTATGTAACGTTACAGTTATGTGCTACTTCACTTTACAGCAGGGCTTGTCAAACTACAGTGCACCTGACCTAAATCTTTATAGACTTAACCACTATTTTACGATATTATTAATACTATTTCTATTATTATAAAGAGCTTATTATTAATTTTCTATCTTAAAATATTATTACAGGGCCGCTTGGAAATAGTAAGGTAACAACTTTACCTTACAAGCAGATATAAAGGATACACAATAGAAATCTGTAACGCATTACCATACAACACAGTAACCATTTTTGTCCAAACACTTCGTCCAACGGTACAGCAAGGCATCCATGCCAATTAAGAAGGAATCTGCGTTCAGCCACTTAAGTTACATATTGACGGCATGCTGAACGGTCGTATCGTCATTGAATCGCTTCCCACATAGGTGCTTCTTCTACGGTCCAAAGAGACAGAAATCACTAGTTGCCAGATCTCGCTGTACGGATGATGGTCCAGTACTTCCCATTGGAAGCGCCGTAACAGTTCATGCGTGCTGTTGACTGCGTGGTTTGACGTTGTCGTGCAGCGAAAGGGAACCTGTTGAAAGATGTCCAGTATTTTTGCGAACTGTTACACGCAAACCCCGCAGTGTGTCACAGTATCTCCTGCTGTAATTGTCGCTCCCCTTGTGAGGAAACTGACCATCTGAAACACCCTTCCTACAGCACCGACCTGGCCCCCAATGAGTTATATCTCTTCGGACTGTTGAAGAAGCACCTTGGGCGGTAAACGATTCAACGACGAATTGTCGTGGTTTGAGGGACGGGACTGGACGCATATTTCCTCCATGGCGGCGACGACACTTTGGTGTAGCTTTGGAGGAAGTGCTTAGGAAATAATTGTAACTACAGTGAATAGCAATGCGTATCAGTGCTTTCGTATTGTTTATCGTTATATCTGCCGATGAGATAAACTTTATCTCTGCGAACACTTGTTACCTTACTGTATGAAGCGGCCTTTTACTGCGTAGCACCGATCCAGAAGAAATCTGGCAGGAGAAAGAGCTTTGTTGTCAGCGACGGAAGCTGAGAAAATTGTTGGTAGCCAGATTTAGTAATAAGGAAATATTGAATCAGGTCAATCCAAAACTGTCGTCGGAATGGAGTATCCTGCTGTAAGACCAAAGCAATCTTACTTAGACCACACAAAGGAAAGTGACAGCCTGAAAAATGATGTGCTCGGAATGGTGCGTGGCAAAATGGAAACTGAAGTCCAGGATCACGTTGACTAGGTGATGTGAAAGGAGATATTGGCATGACGATCGCTGAACTGAAGGAATCTTTCAGGAACAGAGCTGAACTTACGCACATAGTTCATAGGATCACCGAAAGCTGTAGTCGACTGAACGGATGAAGAGGAAGAGAATTAAAGTGAAATTTGACCCTGGATACTCGTTAACACTTGAGGAAAATCGCGCATGTACTGTAGCTAGACAGTCTGTTAAGTCTTAATCGTGGCGTCTGCTTGGATCCACAAATAGTACTAACGCAGATTTTACTGAGACAGGGAAACAGCAACAACCAATGACGACGTTACAATGAGACATAATGGGCAAAATGAGAGTGAGGTAGTTTACCATTAGTATCCTCACTGAGCTAGATAGTGCTGCTGAATCAAATTGCCCCGTAATAAAAATAATATTGAATTGATTCTTTATTCTTTCTCCAGATCTATATAATATGTGTATTATCCATTAACGGAGAGAAAATCAGTAACAAGGCTGACCTAAACCAGCTCACAAAAAGAAAAGGAAAAGAATGCCACCAGATAGGCAGACACATGAACAAAACCATAAATAATAATAATAATAATAATAATAATAATAATAATAATAATAATAATAATAATAATAATAATAATAATAATAATAATAATAAAAAATAATAAAATGGCAATGAGGCAGGATAAACACTGTCGCCTGGACCAAGATCAACCCTTACTGGTGGTCTGTTGGCCATGGCAGAAGGCAGTATAGCAGTGTGATAATAAGAAACTGAAATAATAACATATTACTGTGTATAGTAAAATAGTGTCGCCAGACACCATCTGTAATTTAAACAAACTGCATATCACTTCCGGCCTGGTTCGCAACTCAGCGCAATTCTTCCTGAACACTGACCTCTCTGTTGCTCTACTTAAGTTGCAAACCCAGATTTTGTGTTACATCTACTGTCGTTCCCGTGTGCAATTATTCTCCTTACGTTTCATTACTATTGTCCACTGTTAAACTCTATTATCTCGCTACACTTATTTTCTTTTAAAATTTCAGGCAACTCTCCACATTAAATGAAACCATCTCACTTGCCATTCCATACATTACCAATCAAACATTACTATCTCCCTATTCATCCGCCAGTCTTAACTCATCACACATTTTTACATCCACTCTACTACCTTGTACCATCCATCTCCACACATTAACTTCATCACGAAACCTCTTGGTTATTTACTAAGTCACCACTCATGCCATTGCAACTTTGAATCACAATCATCCTGCAACCAACCACTTGTATTCAGCAGCCAAAATATCTCACCTATAGCCACACAAGCCTCTCACCATATTTAATTATATCAATACATGTTACCATCTCACTATATTAAAATATGCCATCATATTTTACCATTAGGTTTTACCCTTTTCACCTACCCATTTTTTACAATGACTCTCTTCCTTACTTACTTACCAAATAATTACAGCCTTCCAATACCATCTAATACCCTGCTGACTGTAATTAATATACACACTTCACCGCCTACTAATTTAGCTACTTCATCGCTCTTATCTCAGTTACAAATAACACACACACACTCCACTATTCTCATGTGCTTAAACAATTTACTTACTGTTGCTGTTTTTTTACTTCTTGTCACTACGCCTTCGTCCAATTTACTCGTCTTACCCCACATCTCTTTTAGGCTCAAGCTTCTCCCTTTCGCCAAGGCACCTCTTGCTTCTGCTTCCTCCCTCCAAGCCATATTTTCACTTCGTTTATGTGCACTTGCCACATCTTGTGCTTCCCCATCCACATTCACTACCTGCATCTTCCTTTCTTCTCTCGTACTGGCCTCCGTCCTCAGCTCCTTAACTATTGCCCTGGTCTCCCTCCTCATCTCAGATGCTGCTTCTCTGGCTGCTTCTATAATCGATTCGAAGATAGCATGCGCGTCCTCCTCTGCCCTGCTAATATCTTCTTGCTGCAAGCTCTGTTCCAATGCCCTATTTTCCTTGGTTTTTCTTTATCCCCATGCCGATCTTTACCAACTTTACTGTCTCTAACTTGGCATTCTTCCACTCTCTTCCCATTACCACATCGTTCTTCATATTCTCTTTCATTTCCCCTAATTTCGTCACTGTCCAAAACCTGGTCCGTTGTCCATTGGTTACCACTAATAGTTGATCCTTAATGTAGGCTCTTAACCCTTGCAATCTAGCCCTGACCAAATGTTCCTTCAGAGTGTTTATATTCTTAATTCCTTCTCTTCCCATGCCTCTTTTAATCCAAATTTTTGTACTCCGTATATTATCCGTGCCTCTTATCACTATTTCCGCCATCAGGGTGAAAAACAACTATCGGCCTATTACCCCATGCTTTACCTATCCTTTCCACATCGTCAGTATCAACTTCACTAAAGTTAATTTTCATCATTTTTTTGGATGACTTCCACAACTTTGTCGATTGTCAGCACTTTGTCCTCTCCATTTTTTTCTGGCACTCCATATATAAATAAGCTTTTCTTTTGCGTTCTTGGCTACTGTCTTCTATTTTTGCCTTCAGCTTCACCACCTCTTCCTCCATGTCTCTTATTTTCACCTTGAGTGATATAATTTCTCTCTCGTTGATTTCCACTTTGGTCATTGTTTCGTCTGTTTTTACCTGTATCCAACGCCTCATATTTTCAAATTCTTTCACTTGTTCCTTCATCATATTTTTAATCTGCTCAAACGGGCAGACTTCTTCCACAACTTCTTTAACCATTCTTCTTATGACCTCCACGTCTTCCCAGCTTATGTTGCCACTGGAAGTCAGGCCGGGGTTTACTCCCACACCCCCTATAGCTAGCAGTACCATAATCACCGCTGCCACCAGTATCATCTCACCCATCATTCTTGTTTGCACTGTACCTCCTTCACTCCTGGCTGTTTCCTTCTTCCATCTCCCCTGCCATCTTCCAATAACTACCCGATATTGATCCACACCAATCATCTTCCTGTTCCCTCCCGTCTTCCTTTTACCACTCACCACTCACACTCCACTCCCGCTCTACCGGCACACTCAACTACTCAGCACGTCTGCTCCCGATAGCTGACTAGGTTACACTGAATAATAATAATAATAATAATAATAATAATAATAATAATAATAATAATAATAATAATAATAATAATAATAATAATAATAATAATAATAATAATAATAATAATAATAATAATAACGCCACCCACCTGGACTATACAGCCGAGCCAGAGGAATTGCCGATATCACCACAAATAAGGGTTCAAAATCATGATGATGAAGATGACGATGATGATGATGGGCTATCACCCGCTGACGAGTATGATTGCCTTCTTCAAAACTCAGTTTTTATAGGTCTTTAGATGGTTGTAGAAGCCAATCTCGGAACCGCCGATTCTCCCGCATTGTTGACATATATTTGATCTGATGGAGACTGGATGTGCATTGTTGTTTTCCTGCAGAAGTTGCCGTTGTTTTCAAGTATTGTGATTGTCAGTTTCTTTTTTCTGACGTTGTTGCGCAAAGCCCCGAGTTCCTTCCAAGACATTACGGCTCCATGCTGAACGATCAAGTACAGTAGCTTCTCAGTCGTTCAAGAATATGGCCATGTGTCCAATCGGTTGTAAGCATATATTCACTCAGATCATGAAGTACCAAAGCATCGTATTGAAGGACGTAACAGAGCCTCCTCACTCTTTCACCAGATTATGGACTGCTATATTCAGATCTCGTGCTAATTCCTTCCTTGTTATCCGTGGATTGTTATCCGGAAACTCCATCAGAGTTTGTACACCAGTACTCAAATGTCTGCCAGTACGAGATTATTAGATTTAAAAAAAATCCAGACCAAGATATTCAAAACCACTCCTAGGATATCCGATCAGTTACAGTATCTTCACGATAAAGAGTACAAATCTTTCTCTGGGTTTTTACAGTGGTTTTGCCCTTGTGGTAGTAAAAGAGTATAATGTGCTGGAAATTCTCCTTCAAACTTTCCATGTTGACAAACACTGAACTAGCCAGAGTGTAATGGATGCTAGCGATATCACAGTAATTAAACATGTAAACAGCTACTGTATATTGTATGCTTGACTGTGGTGATCATGGCAACTTCCTTGCCTCGGATGTATAGCGGGTGTGCAGCTTCATTGGGTGAATACTGATGGTCGTGAAGAATGAACTTATTTCCCCACGGAGTAATGAAAGCATATACGGCGTTAAATGAACAATATTTTACGACTCCATATTCCTGTTGGGGGGAGTGGGGAGGGAACTGGAACATGGCTTGTAACTTATTTTACTACTGTCAGTTGGAATGATAGCTCTTTGAAATTAAATCTAAAATAACTTTTATTATTCCAATGAAAAACTGTAGATAAGAAAGTTCCTTGTAGAAAACTTAATTTCTGATCCATTATGCCATACAGAAATCGTAACGGAGATAATTAGGTTTTATAGATTTTTAGCCAATAAGGAAGGCATTGAAAAAAGGAGAAGATTATTATGTTCTCCAGATTGAAGATATAGTGAATTTAATGCATATGAAATTTCACGGCAGCATTCTAATTGAAATTATATTGACTTGGCCCACAACGGGCGACTTGCACGCACTATACAGAGTGATGGCAGTACATGGCATTTTTGTTCTGTACTTACTATTTCTGCCGCCTCTGTGGTGAAATAGTTAGTGTGATTAGATGCCACCTCCGGAGGCCCGGGTTCGACCCGGTTCCGCCACGAAATTTGAAAAACTGGTATGAGGGCTGGAACGAGGTCCTTTCAACTTCGGGAAGTCATCTCTGTAGAGGGGGCTTCGATTTCCACCTCATCTATCCTCAGAGTAGTCTTTCGTGGTTTCCAACTTCTCCTCCAAGCAAATGCAGGGATGATACCTAACTTAAGGAGCCGACCACTTCCTTCCCTCTACCTTGTCTATCCCTTCCAATCTCCCCATCCCCCACACAAGGCCCCTGTTCAGCATATCAGGTGAGGCCGCCTGGGCGAGGTACTGATCCTCTTCCCCAGTTGTATCCCCGACCCAATGTCTTACGCCCAAGACACTGCCCTTGAGGTGATAGTGGTGTGATCCCTCGCTGAGTCCGAGGGAAAAGCCAACCCTTGAGGGTAAACGAATTGGGAAGGAAGACTTAACATCTCTTCAACACGTACTATATGTCCGGTACACCACCTAATAGGTTGAAAGTTAATTTCGATTAGTGAATTTAGTTTCTTGTAAAATTTTAAATCCATGTCTGGTGTTTACTTATTCTTACCATATAGGGACGAATAATTTTATTACGACTTTCCTTTACTAAGTAACAAAATGAGAGATTATTAAAACAAAAGAAATTAAACTACGATGAGATAAATTTCCAGCACTTGAAAAATATTGCTAATTTTTAGGCGAGATTTCAGTTAGCAACAATGTTCTCTGTAACATGAATGCAATACATAGGTGTGTATTATGTGTATATGTGGAGTAAACCTAGTAATGAGAAATGGGTAATTAGCTATATGTTATTATAGACCAGATGTTCTCCTTGCGGCGATTTCAAACTAATTTGATTTCGTCCCCGACTAAATGTTCGTTGCGTACAACCAATTATTTATGTAACTGAATTTGTGGATGTGGGAAGCAGGGATCTAGCTTTCAACAACCAATCTCAGAGAGGCAGCCTATTTACCCGTAAACGCGTTCCATAACATTGACGAAAAGTCGAGCGACAGTTGGTAACTTCACTCAGCCACGAGATATCAGTTATTTTATACAAACGCCCATTATTTCTTTATACATTCCTTATACATTCTGTATTTTGTAGATTTATATTACTTTGTTTAATAGACTCTAATTTTTAATTCCGAACATTTGTCAAAAGATTTCTGGTGAAGAGAGTGAAGGTCCATCACTCAGAATTTTCCTGATAAAGCAAGTCTAACTTTTTTGAGGAATGAAAGCCAATTTGATAATTATTTCACTACAATAAATAAACATCGATTAACTAAAGTGCACTTTACCGTTGTTATGTTTATTGATGTTACTTACTGTATCTGGCTTGTCGTCCAGTGAATCGGATGGTTAATTATATAACCCCAACATGCATGAAACATAACACTCCGTATTATTTCGTACCAGTCGGCGCGTTCACTATGCCCTATATGCAAATCGTATGTTTTCATGAGGCTGTTGATTATGACGAAGTATGAGAGTTGTTACGAAGTTACAGTTCAGTCTCGGTCGAGTTCCTCCTTTCAATGATACCAAACATGACAATGTTTCAAAATATTTGGTAATTTTGAAAATTTCATAAAGCATGTCATTTTTGCCCAGTATTGGTCCTTCTCTGAATATCCAAACCACTGATATTAAATTTATATGGTTCCTTGTTCGATTTCCGTCTTGACAGGGATTCTAATTATTTCTGGTTGTTTCATCTAGCTCGGGGGCTGGGTGATTACGTACGCCTTAACACATGTCATAAAATGCATGCAACATATAACACGACAAACCAAGGCTAGAAAGGCTAAATTATTTGCAAATAATGGCCATCAGTTTAAACACAGAAGTCGATATAAGATACATTAGGAAATTCTCACATTTTCATTCCCCGGGTAACACTGTCCCTAAGGTTTGCAGGATATCCTTTATAGAACAGTAATTTGGGTCTTAGAGTGAGATATCTGACGTTACCTTAGATATGGGTCGAAATTGTTGGTAGGTTGAAGGTCAAATCTATAAAATCCCTATTCCACCTGTCATTCACAGCAATACTGGGATAACGAGAAGGTTTTTCAGCCAAAACTGGCAGAATATACAGATTGTTACCTTCCATTTGCAAAAAAAAATCCAATGAACCTCTCGCGAGGACGATTTATGCACTTTTGAAATAAAAATTACGTTCCTTTCAGTGAAGTAATTGGGGCATATTCATCTTCTTTACGTGTACAGCTTCATCTATCGGCATTATTACGTCCATGTCTGAGTTCTGTCTCCTTCCATAGATATACTGAGAATGCGCAGAAGTCTGAAATTGGCACAGATATAGGTTACAAGAACAATGCGACAATCACCATATCTGAAGTGTTTAATGTAAAATAATTTCTTTCGGTGAGGTTAATGAATCATTTTCAATTTCTTGACGTATGCAAGAATATTACCTCTACAACACTGAGATAGGTATAATAGTATTGAGTTTTGAGGATAGCATCCAAAAAAATTTTCACGTGAATGCTCCGTTGCAGGTATTTCTATGGTAGAGATTTGATTCGGGGAGATATAAGTTCGCATGCTTGGTTCGTTTTTCGAAAAAATCTCCTCATTCGGCGAGGAGAGATGTTTGTTTTGTTGCACGTAGCAACATTAACATCATCTACTGACATAAAACACTAAAAAAATGATTTACTGGGTGCTCTGAAGACTTCGCTTATAGAACTACGTTGTATCTAGCTGTGAAGTCGGTATAACAACTACAGATTTAATATGTAAATTATGATCCGGTTATCATTTATCGGGATGACACGTCCGTTTCAAATTTCCAGTTATTTTCCATGCAGTAATTTTGATTGATGCAGATAGGCTTTCAGCTAGTAATTATGAAGAAGAAGGATTTGGATTTTAAGGGGAAAAATTGTGGCAAATATTCGTTTATATGAAAATGAATTGAGGATTGGAATAATTTACCTGGAGATGTTCGATTAATTTACAACTTATTTCAAATAATTTAAGAAAATACTAGGCAACCAACTGTTACGGAATCTTCCTCCAGGCTAAAGCCTTAAATGGAGTTCAGTAGTAAATGTAAAGAAAAGAAGCATTTTTTAAAAAAAATCTTCCAACTTTAATATTCGCCCCCTCCCTCGCCTTGTAATTTGTTTTGGCTTTGTGATGAATACAAGGCGTTGCGAGCTCATCCTCCGTATACGAGCGCTTCATACTTCATTATGAAAACCGCTGGAATGGTTACGCAACACTTATATGTTGACACCTCCGAAATCGGATGCCTAGAGGAGGGAAATGGCTCTCCCGTTAGGCAAGTCTTTGTATCGTTATTTATGAATAAGGAAAATTATTAATCACGTTACAAAAGCGATCTGTTGAAATAAACCCTACAAGATCATCAAAATTGTACTGGAAAGAAAAGAGTAAATGAAAGCCGAATTAAATTAAAATAGATACGTTTCAAAAACCTTTCACGTCATTTTGGACAGAGTTTTTGAAAATTGCGAATTCTCTGAAAGATAAACGCGTTGACTATGTTCATCACTCTCAATGTTTATTTGTATTAACCTAAAAAAGTAGTTCCACTTCGTTTCTCAGGAAAAGCACTTGTGTCAAATCCAGAGAGGGAAATTTAGCCGTGAAAAGCACGGTTAGCAAACGTCCCCATTGTCTGGGTACAGTCCCAGAAGTTCCATTTATTCTCCCCAAATGAAATGTATCTTCGAAATATTCCAGGATTTAATTATTTTCTCCCTGATATCCCCGGATTTTAACTGTTCATTATTAATATGCTTTAACTGAACATAATTCTATAACTTTTTTTCGTGTCACTTTTATAAAAATACGGTAGTAACATTTATGGTTTCATTTCTGTGTGCACTCTGATCGCAATCTCCTTGGTCTACTGTTTGCACTCGTGTAAAATGTATTCTTTAGATACGGCACTAATGAATGTAAGTTCCACAGAGTGTAACTTCCGCTTAGTTGGCATCAGTGTGCGGTGTGCGTAAACACATGGTACATATAAATGGTGATGAATGCTACGAGAACAGTTTATATATAGTTGTAAAGTGTTTGGAAGTGTTCACGAGTTTCTTTTCCTACACCAAGGTGTAAATGAATCTGCTGCCGTTTGTTCTTTAAACGCCAAACGACATGTAATGTTGGGAATGGCGGGAAAGCCTGTGTTTTCAAAAACATGGCGAGAGAAAAGCATGGATGTGCTTTTTGAGTTGTTGAGTGGTTCTACTTCTACTACTACTACAAGGTGTATAATTTAAGACTTCCAACTTCTGCGCAAATTCAGCGGGAATCCCGAAGCGAACGCCATATGGCTTGCGTCAAGCTTGGCGTAATAGGAAGTGTTGACAGCTGAGCAGTAGTTCGCTAGTAACTATTGTACTAATGGTGTGTTACGAGGTTATTATCGGGATGGTTAAGTTCACAACAGCGCAGGGAATATTTTTGATCGAGTGTTCTTTGCACAAGAAGAAGTTACCAGTTAAAAAATGCCTTCAACATTTCTGTAGACAGTTTCCCGGTTCTGCAGTCCCATCAAAATGTTACGTGCAATAACTCGTTCACAAGTGTCATAGCACTGGTATCGTAATTAATAGGAAAATGGCAGCGAATGAGAACAGTTCTCACACAGGAGATTTTAGAAAGCAAGACTGCAAGTCACTCCACATAAGTCGCTGAGGAGAATAACTCAGGAAACTGGTATTTCACATTTATTTTGTCGGCACGTAATGCAATAAATTAAGTAAAAATAAATAAATAAATAAATAAATAAATAAATAAATAAATAAATAAATAAATAAATAAATAAATAAATACATAAATAAATACATAAATAAATAAATAAATAAATAAATAAATAAATTTACTATCTTACCGGATTCATTAAGTGGTGGGTTTGGTTTAATTTAATGGTGTATTTTTTATTTATATATTCTAAGCCTGTAAATATCTGGTGAGTACAGTTTCGTTTAGTTTCTATAGGCGTAATCATGCTGCTTCTTTTAAACGATTACGTGCGTTCACCATTGAGAGCACTGCGCTCGCTGTCACCGCTTTCTGCGCTCCTATGTATCGGTATACTGCTACGAAGTCATAAATTATACTCTCTGTACCAGTACCACAAGTTTTCATGCCGTACCTGAAGGGGATGGCGGGCCTCTTAAATGGAAAAGTCATCTCTCAGGCCTGGTAGATATGATTCGGATGAATGAGATACTTGGAACTGTCCCGGCATTCTCCTTAGTGCAGCTGAATATAAAACGCCGGAAAACCATTCTCAGGGCATCCGACGGTGGGATCCTGCACCTCTCGTCTCCTGAATTCAGAGCTGTAGATCCCCGGTGTTCCTGGCCACAGGTACGACCGAAGAGCCGAAGCCCACTCTGCATTCATCGACTGGTAACATTAAATAATTGCGTAGAATGTCCGGCTCCATAACTAAATGGTTAGCCTGCTGGCCTTTTGTCACTGGGGACCCGGGTTCGAATCCCGGCACTGTGGGGAATTTTAACCATGATTGGTTAATTTCGCTAGTACGGGGACTGGGTGTATGTGTCGTCTTCATCATCATCATTTCATCCTCATCACGACATGCAGGTCGCCTGCGGGTGTCAAATCGAAAGACCTACATCTGGCGATCGAACTTGTCCTCGGACACTCCCGGCACTAAAATCCATATGCCATTTGATTTCATAACTGCGTAGAATGAATATCTTTACTATGAAACAATATAACCGAGCGGAAAACTACATAAACGACAATACAAAGTCGGTGTCTGGAAATTGTGTAAAAATGTTCTGGTAATCTTGCATTACAGTCAAGCCGGGCTCAGTGGCTCAGACGGTTGAAGCGCTGGCCTTCTGACCCCAACTTGCCTGGTTCGATCCTGGCTCAGTCCGGTGGTATTTAAAGGTGCTCAAATACGTCAGCATCGTGTCAGTAGATTTACTGGCACGTAAAAGAACTCCTGAGGGACAAAATTCCGGCCGGCACCTCGGCGTCCCCGAAAACCGTAAAAAGTAGTTAGTAGGACGTAAAGCCAGTAACATTATTATTATTATTATTATTATTATTATTATTATTATTATTATTATTATTATTATTATTATTATTATTATTATTATTATTACCGCGGTTTAGTGGATCAGCAGAGGTGAAAGAAGGTGCCGGGGTGAATGGGTCTAACTACCAAATTAAAGTTAAATTAAAACTTTAACAAAGGTTATCTACCGCCTTACCGACAATCAGCAGTAGAAGTTAAACATAGACAAGAAAATTAAGTCAATAGACACCAAAATCATTAATGTTAAACACTTACCGTTACATAGGTTTACCCAACAGTTACCCAGAGACCATGAACCGAAAATTACCCTTGGTATGGCAATAAGTTGTTTCAACACTACTAAAGAAAACAAGATGTTCTTTGAGAACAAGATACCTAATATTTTATTTAATAAATAAGGGTAAAAGTAGTCATAATTAGTATAAAATGAATAGATGAACGCCCTCGAAAAGAAACTATAATCTACATAAAACGCAAGGTGAAGTTAAAATATAAAATGTTCGGCCGAACGAAAAGAAAATAATATACTTTCAATATTCCATAAAAACCTCCCAGAAATTGAGGACTTAGTAACCTGTTTACACTTCAACAGAGAACATTTCTTTGCTTAAATTATACTCTTAATAGTTTCCAATAATTTAATTTTCTTTCATTATTATAATTATTATCAATTTGAACAGTACCAACTACAATCCAGAGATTCCACCAGAATTCAGTACATATCTCACTGCCAGAAAAGGTAATAAATCATACCACCCAGGGAGAGCGTAGAATAAAACAATTCCCAGAGAAAAATAAGAAGGGAAATAAAGAAGGAAAAGGCAAGTAAAACAAGATAATACCCCACCAGGATGTAGAGTCAACCCAAGACATATAATTAGAAAACGACGAAAGGACAGAAACCCACCCATGAAAATAATAATAAAACAGCAGCAGAGAACAACCCAACCGGTTACTATGGAAACGTAAACATCCCATGCGTCCATAGCAACCACCAAAAACAAACAAGAGCAACAATGGTACAAATACAGGAGGGAAAGAAACCCCAAAAACATAATTAAAAAGAACCCAGGAGAATAAATAAAATTAACCAGAATTAGAATGTGGAAGAAAAACATTTCACTGAAATTCAGGTGAAACCTCTCGTGCTCTATAGTTTATAAACAGCGTAGTTACCTTTCCAATTACACATAACTTTCCGAAAACGTTAGATAAATATAAACCAATTTGCCTTTACAAATTAGAAGAAATATGAAAACATAATTCTTTTTTGGAAGTAACCTTAAATTTCACTACCCACGCCTTTCAGAAACAGATAGGCGATATTACCAAAATACAATAGGGAACCCGAATTAAAGAATGCCCTAACTAAAATCAAAGAAGATGAGGATGGACGGTTTTAGAAGTTTCTCACACCAGGAATCTTGAGACACACAGTTTGTACACCACCTTCGATAGAATCCAGAGGCCAAAGGAAAAGAATTTATGAAGAGACTTACATGTTGGTTGAAGCTGCAGAAACACGTTACTTACATAGAGGTTCAAGTACATTACACATTATTAGAAAACTAAATAGCTCAGAGGACGTTCAGTAGAAAAGTGGTTGAGAAGATTTTTGAGGGCAAGCCCTCAATACCAAGCCATCTATCCAGGCTTCATGTCGTTTTCAGAAACCAAATGCCGGAGCGGAGTAAACACACGTCCTTCCTCCATCATACTCAAGGCAAGACTCATGGCGGACCACACCGATAATGAGCATGGCCCCACAGAACGGAAAGCGAAAGTCATAGACTCGCCCACCAACTTAGGGCACGTAATTTTACCAGACCAAGATTAAGGATTGCAAGAGAAAACATTACAGCAACATAATCTCATGGTGACAATGACGAAGATGGTATCAATTAAATAAAGTGGGCAAGGCCACGTAGAAGGTACTTGTAGAATACAAGACTGAAATAATTCTGAAAGACACAATTAAAAAACACAAATGCAGTATTCGAAATATAGTTGGGGAGAGCTAATATTCGTCACCAACGTCACAGCCTCTCCCCCCAAAACCACACATAATGCTCTTACCATACAGTGATCAAACGAACAAGAAAAATTTTGTAGTACCAATCACACGAGAGAAGGATCACTGAACCAATTTTTTTATACTACACTTGCAAGATGCATAATATTCCACCATTCTCATATTACTTAGACAGTTTACAATGTAAAATAAGGTCAAAAGTTCAGCATACTTGTAGCCAAAATATAAGTTCATAATTTACATTAGCTCTCCTTTTTTTAACTTTTCACACATCAATATCTTTTTTTTTTTGAATAGAGTTCCTTTAAGAAAGTTCTACAATACACATCCTTGTAGTTCCAGATTTTTTTGTTATACTAAATGAAGGTTAATTTCATTTTTAAAGTTCAGTAGATTTGAATTACTTAGTTACACTAAATTGTTAACCATAGACAACCAAAAGAGTATAATCACCAGCTAGGCATACAAAAGTTCTTACATATTGTTAGGAGGATCCCGCCTTTTTAATTTAGCATCACACGGGTCCAGCGCGTACCATGAAAATCATTACCAATAGTTTATGTCTTCATTCCTTTATCATAAAGTTCGTATCCACATGCGTCCATCTTAAGGCTTCAAGATTATCATCATAATATTAATCCTATCTATCGGGTTTCCATGGTAAAAGAGCGCAATATCTTGTTTCATGGCAGAACAATTAGGTTTTAAAAAGATAAAGGAAACGCAAAGGCGCAAGGGAGGGCAAAGGAGACGCAATTGGTGAATGAAAACTACAGAATAACCAAATTCAAAATTTAGATCAACACGGATTATTACACTTGATTGAGTCAGGGCCCAAGTGTACCACTCAAAACACAGAGATCACCAGAAAGCCCACATCAGGGGGGGGGGGGGAATCAATAGCGTAAGTACAAGTAGCACAAGGGGTACCCAAAATACAGCAATGGAACAAGCAACGTTACATATCATCAAGTCAAACGGGACTCATTAATTCATCACTCGGTTCGGTAGCGACCCAATACCCAGGTTTTAAAAATTACCGCAAAAACAACAACCCATAATCAAGAGCATCAACCACAACATAAGGTGCCCTAACCACAGTGACCAAAGGCAATTTTTCACAGGAGCCCAAATTAGATGCACAGAGTGAAACAAGGCCTACCTTACAAGTACCGTCACGACAGTACAACGCCTTACCACCACTAACTAAACATAAATAAATATGACATAGGTCAAGAAATTTTTCCTCTAGACGAAGGTCATTACACAGGCGTACACCAATGAAAGCAGGTTAAGTCCAAGGTTAGAATTTAGTAGATACAGGGTTACGACACAGTGAAGAATCAACCACTAACAGATTCCAAGATCCACTGACAAGAGCATTAGGAAAAAAAAATTTCAAATACAGGTTCAACTTCCCACATCAAAATACACCACCTAGTTGAATAAGAGTGAGGACAAGCAACCAAGACGCAATAAATAAATCCAGCTTCAAGAAGTCAGAGTTAGGATATTAAATATGGAAAATCCAAGGCTTAAAAGGGTAAACATGTTTAGAGCAAGGGAAGGATTGACTGGACCGGTTGGAGACTTCTTAAAGTATCCAGATGGAGGGTTCGCGAATAGTCTGTCATCGATAACGGATCAGCCAAGCAACACCAAGCAACCGCACACATCCTTAGTCACAAATAAGCAACCTGGAATTGACGGAACAGAAATAGGGATAGAAGAATCACAGGAGGGAACACAATCTGGAATCAGTAACCAACCTACTACACCGAACCTTAAATACAATTAATTTCACAATGGCCAGCCAATCAAATTAAAAGGCAAAGTAAAACCTCAGATCGGAAGACCAAAATGGAAAATATCGAGCAATGACGCACACAACGTACACCACCGGATACCCAATAGGGTCTCGGCATTACCCGGTCTACAAATACGTGACTTTCCCATCACACTGTCCCAATAAGGCCACAGGTACTTTCTCCTATCCACCAGGAGAGCAAGCAAATAAAACATAAGTGGCGGAATACGAGGCGAGTCCATGGAAAATGCTCACAGTAGCATGAAGAAGGCAGTACTCCACAAGAAGACCCCATAATCTACTCGCAGGAAGATTCCAGTACCGACTAAGGGAGCACTACTCCGTCCCATACCAGAGTAGCAAACCCAGAGCACGGTAAGATGACAAACACCAATGTCAACAGACACAAGAGATCCACTGAGAAAAATAAAACACCATAGAGTGGTAGGTAAAATAAAAATGAGCTTTACAGTAGAAGAAATTACAGACACGACAACGTCAGATCAATAGGAAATGCATGGAGACAGGGAAAGAAAAACCCGAGCATACCAAACAGACACATTACTGAAAACCAACAAGCTAATTCTGAGAGTAGTAGATTCATGTAGAAGAAATGGCCATATCCACAGAATACGGAGGTAAATCAAAGACAGACACGAACACTGCCCATACCAAGGTGCCAACATCACCCAATAATACAACACCAAAGAATAACCCAACCATGACAAACCACACCGGACATGTGTCAGCTCCCCAAAGGGATTAAAGGAATACAAACATCCTCAACAACATGCCGTTAAGTTCTCATGCCACCCCAAAATACATCCCCAAAAATAATCCACGGTACCGTCACAACACAACCACCTTACATATGTCCAAAGCCATCCCAATGAAGGTTCAAAAGGGCATATACCACCCCTCAGGCCGAGGATCATCAACAACACAACACAAGACCCAACAAGTAGATATGGTAGGGAATACTTGAACCTACAACTCAAAGGAATTAGATAAATACCAATAGGTTAACAAAATTTTGACAACACATATTCTAGGCATATAATTACCACGGCAGTGCACGATACCAAAATGGAGAGAATAATCAGGCATAAGAAACACCAAATTACCAAATAACGTTTACACCGGGATGAAAACCAAAGCAGTAGTACCGGAAAGGTCAGACAGATTAATTAATACACAGCAAGACAAGTTACGAGTAGGAAAACTGGAAGTGGCCCAGACACCAGATAAATGCACTTCAACTAGTTGATAGCTTACACGAGGAAGATGGTTCACGACACACCAGAAATAGCTAAACCCGTCCTACCAATAATCAGGAAGGAAAAAACCAGTTAAAACTATAACAGCTCAGGCACAAGGCCATCTAGTTATTCCCACCTAATACCGGCCAACATGGCCCAACCATAACTGATGACTGCCTCACGAGCAGTTGACAGAAAAGATAACTTCAATCACAAACCAAGACCAAGCATACATACATACTCACGGGTGGGATGATGAAATGAAAGGACACACAAACCGACAACACACAGCACTCAGGCAAAGCAGAAACACACCAAAGCTCGGTAATGATAGAGGCACATTATATAGGCAGATTTCAATATACCAAATTCCACACAAGGGTGGGAACACGTCTCTAGTAACAGGTCAAATAAACCAGACATGATCTCACAAGGGTGCATATTTAACGGCACACTAAAAGCCAACTACACTTCAGAAGGTAGTAGCTTAAATCGAAATTAAAGAAATAATAATAGTCAAGTAAGGTTAAACAATTTCCAAATTAAAAACCAACTAAAGAGAACAGAAGCATCACAGGCTAGATTAATTTCAAGATACCATGATGTTCCCCACTAGATTATCAGCTACTGACAGCAAAGAACGGTTACTGGCATGGAAACGACAGAGGTTAGCCATAAGTTAGTAAGGGCAAATAAATATATCCACACAGCACCAATTAAATGGAAGACACATACAACCATCAACGCCAAAATACCAGGTCTTAGTTCAGAACAATGATAGGGCATAACACATCACCGTATACTTCAGCACATTACCGTTTACACATATAATTAGCCATAATTGGACATGCCTAGAGGTTAGGTTAACTTATCGGTATCACACACCAGAGCTAACGCAGTTGAAAATATAATTTAGAAAAAGATAAATTAACAATTAGCATGTACACCACCGAAGCACAATACCGGAAATATGATAGTAATGATAAATAACAACATTAAGTCTGGGAGCCAAAAGCAAGACAAGAACCAATAACACAATAAAATGCTCCCAGGTGATACAGTATCACTCACCAACAAGCAACCAAGCAAACTCCACTTAAAGGTAAAGATCAGAAAAGCTCTTCCAGATAAAACCAAATTAATCCGCACCGAAATCGCCACCACAGTACGCAGGAAGGGAGTAAAAATACAAGGTTGACAGCCAGTACACATAATACAGCACATGTAGCCAACGGTAGTACACATGTAACCCTGAGTCAACCAAGTCATACTCAACTACACGTTGTTCAATAATTACAACTTCCAACAATCCAGGATAAATAATTAAATGCAATCACTCACCAAATCCGCCGAAAATAAGAAAAATTTACAGGTCACCTCAAAACATCCAACCAGAGAGGTTGCGAGCACCACACAGTTACCAGAAGGGTTTCAAAATCATAATCAGCACATTGGATAATCATACAGCTCAGTATAAGTGCAAAAGAAGTAAAACAGGGGACTCCAAATGGCAGATACATGAAACAAACAAATAAGATATTAGACAAGATCACTGCACTCTTTTTTACAATTTTATATCACAATATTTGTTTTGTTTTTGCCTCAGATAGTCTTTCAACAACTTAATACCGTACCATTAAAATAAAACCAAGGAAGGGTGCAATCAACCTACAGTAGATAAGAGCAGTCGGCACACAAAATAATAAACTATCAGCACAGACAGTTGGGTCTGTTGGGGGGAAACAGACCAGATTACAAAAGTGAGGATGCAACAAACCTACATTAATCCCACAACACCCAAATAAAATAACCACAGAGCTGCTACCAATTAACTCTACCGCCTTACCGACAATCAGCAGTAGAAGTTAAACATAGACAAGAAAATTAAGTCAATAGACACCAAAATCATTAATGTTAAACACTTACCGTTACATAGGTTTACCCAACAGTTACCCAGAGACCATGAACCGAAAATTACCCTTGGTATGGCAATAAGTTGTTTCAACACTACTAAAGAAAACAAGATGTTCTTTGAGAACAAGATACCTAATATTTTATTTAATAAATAAGGGTAAAAGTAGTCATAATTAGTATAAAATGAATAGATGAACGCCCTCGAAAAGAAACTATAATCTACATAAAACGCAAGGTGAAGTTAAAATATAAAATGTTCGGCCGAACGAAAAGAAAATAATATACTTTCAATATTCCATAAAAACCTCCCAGAAATTGAGGACTTAGTAACCTGTTTACACTTCAACAGAGACCATTTCTTTGCTTAAATTATACTCTTAATAGTTTCCAATAATTTAATTTTCTTTCATTATTATAATTATTATCAATTTGAACAGTACCAACTACAATCCAGAGATTCCACCAGAATTCAGTACATATCTCACTGCCAGAAAAGGTAATAAATCATACCACCCAGGGAGAGCGTAGAATAAAACGATTCCCAGAGAAAAATAAGAAGGGAAATAAAGAAGGAAAAGGCAAGTAAAACAAGATAATACCCCACCAGGATGTAGAGTCAACCCAAGACATATAATTAGAAAACGACGAAAGGACAGAAACCCACCCATGAAAATAATAATAAAACAGCAGCAGAGAACAACCCAACCGGTTACTATGGAAACGTAAACATCCCATGCGTCCATAGCAACCACCAAAAACAAACAAGAGCAACAATGGTACAAATACAGGAGGGAAAGAAACCCCAAAAACATAATTAAAAAGAACCCAGGAGAATAAATAAAATTAACCAGAATTAGAATGTGGAAGAAAAACATTTCACTGAAATTCAGGTGAAACCTCTCGTGCTCTATAGTTTATAAACAGCGTAGTTACCTTTCCAATTACACATAACTTTCCGAAAACGTTAGATAAATATAAACCAATTTGCCTTTACAAATTAGAAGAAATATGAAAACATAATTCTTTTTTGGAAGTAACCTTAAATTTCACTACCCACGCCTTTCAGAAACAGATAGGCGATATTACCAAAATACAATAGGGAACCCGAATTAAAGAATGCCCTAACTAAAATCAAAGAAGATGAGGATGGACGGTTTTAGAAGTTTCACACACCAGGAATCTTGAGACACACAGTTTGTACACCACCTTCGATAGAATCCAGAGGCCAAAGGAAAAGAATTTATGAAGAGACTTACATGTTGGTTGAAGCTGCAGAAACACGTTACTTACATAGAGGTTCAAGTACATTACACATTATTAGAAAACTAAATAGCTCAGAGGACGTTCAGTAGAAAAGTGGTTGAGAAGATTTTTGAGGGCAAGCCCTCAATACCAAGCCATCTATCCAGGCTTCATGTCGTTTTCAGAAACCAAATGCCGGAGCGGAGTAAACACACGTCCTTCCTCCATCATACTCAAGGCAAGACTCATGGCGGACCACACCGATAATGAGCATGGCCCCACAGAACGGAAAGCGAAAGTCATAGACTCGCCCACCAACTTAGGGCACGTAATTTTACCAGACCAAGATTAAGGATTGCAAGAGAAAACATTACAGCAACATAATCTCATGGTGACAATGACGAAGATGGTATCAATTAAATAAAGTGGGCAAGGCCACGTAGAAGGTACTTGTAGAATACAAGACTGAAATAATTCTGAAAGACACAATTAAAAAACACAAATGCAGCATTCGAAATATAGTTGGGGAGAGCTAATATTCGTCACCAACGTCACAGTTATATTTTCTGAGTTTTAACAAGCAAGAATAACAAAGTTTAACAAGTTTTCACTAGGTGGTATAACAACGATATAGCAATTTAAAAAAGGCTTAGAAAAATCCAAGATTTCAAATCCTAGACACACTTGGGCTACAAGCCCCTAGCTTTACAACTTTTGAGCTCCTAGTTCAACTTGAACCAAACAACAATTTGTTCAAAAGGGCAGAAAACCCCTGATACCTGGAGCACTTGCTCCCAATTACAATATCAGGCCTCCCAGAGGCACTTTTACAACACAAGAGCTGATACGCTCTCAGTTTTTCAAGCCTCTTCAAGGCAATAGTAGACTTCACAATTACCTGCCATTAAGGCTCCACTTACAAAATGAAACGGGGGTATCTTGTACCCAACCTACTGGGCCTTAGCAGAAAAAGAACAGGTTAAGTGAATGGCCCGAAATACCAAAAGGAATGGAGGCGTGTATTTGCGCTCCTACACATGCATTCTTAAAACCTAAAAAGGCACTAGGCCGATGACACAGGGGCTATTCCCAAACTATGGAGGTGACCCGTATAAGAAAGAAATTTAAAACATTAAGGAAGAGGACCAGTTACCAAAACGTAGTCACCTCAAACCAAAATGAAGGGGAGCTCGAGAGGGTAAATCACTCTCTATCCCCGAATTGCATTTACAGATTTTATGACGTTTTTACATCAAACGGCAGAAAATTACATGTTGGAAAGATAGGTTACATTGTAAAGGTTTCGGATCTTTCCCGCGGGTTAAACTGCTGAGCTAGCAAGAAATAAAGATGTTAAACGGCCATTACCTTACTGAAGACCTGTTGCCTGATGAAAGAGGCACGTCCCGCCTCCTGCTACACGTCCACGCACTAGGTTAGATGTTGATCAAGTGGCTAAGAGACGCGAAAATGAGCAGTTTATAAACCCTCGGGGAAAGTTCTAGACCTTTCATGAATAAAACAGCCACATCCTCTCACGTTTATTGGGTCGCTTAAAGTTACACATCAAATCGAAGAAGAAACCTGTGATTGGTAGGAAATTAATTACAGAAATTCTTGATTGGTTACAATCAAAACAGGCGGAAAGACAGGATAAATATTACCAACCCAAAAATAAATGAACGAAACTTAGTAAAGGAAAAACTTATTTAAAAAAAGTTTCTTCTGAAAGGTTCTTTCACTTCGCACCAGGGTGCATGATTATAGTTTTTGTAGTGACCTCTATGAGAGAATGTCCAAACTTCTTGCTGAATGGAAAACAAAACAAGTAGAATTTCACACAGTTCAGGAAACTTCACCAAAAATAAAATAAAATTACGGTAGTGACATCTTCTGAGAAAATTTTTAAGTTGGTCCAGTTTTAAGTTCCGAGTTTCTCCTGTAGAGGAGGTTTTATTGGCGCAAGAATTAAAAGTGCGGCGTAGAGGTGTACCTCCCGGTATTATTATTATTATTATTATTATTATTGTTATTATTATTATTATTATTATTATTATTATTATTATTACAGTAAATACTACCTGATCTACTCATTTCCGAGCGGAACCTTTCTTTCTTTCTTTCTTTCTTATGTTATTTGCGTGCTTGCACCAGTAATGCGGTTCAGTAGAGACAGAACTGATATAACATACCTCAACTAACAACAATAGTCATTTAGTGATGTTATTGTTGTAACATTTACAGTAGGGCATTGTAATTAGTCACTGTTTGTTTTCTTCCAGTTCAGTGACATTGAAAAATTCCAGGCCTAGGATTCCACGCCCATCTTTGACGACGACTTGAATACATTTTCCACGTCGGCAATGATCGCCATTGTTGGACTCAGAAAAGTAAAAAAAGTCGTCGATATCTGAATTATTATAGTTAATACATTAAAAATGCACAATACATAAAGATTTGAAGAATTAATTTTCTATAAGTGTTGTTATGCACATGTACTCAGAATCAAATTCACTTACTTTTTGTTTTTACTGAAAAATTAATACACATTGGTTGCTTTTGCTAGAAACACTTCATTACCATGGAATTGTATCGTAATGCTTTGACCTGCATATTTCTTCAGTGGGTCACTGTACTTCGCTCGCGGGGGAGAAAACAGACTCATATTACTGCAGTACGTCAGGAATGACGACGAGGGAGTCGCATCTTATTTTAATTTACATCCAGCCCAAGCGGACGAAGCCGAGCTGCGGGTTGCATTCTCTGGCGCACACCGGACGAGGGAATTTACTGCAGTCTGATGTCTGGGACCTTGTCGTCTACTGGTAAAACAAAGACCGAGATGAAATACTTCTCTTCCTGTAGCCGTATTTTTCTGCCTTGGAGACTTCAGAGCAAAAAGGAGATTTTCAGTATAATAATAATAATAATAATAATAATAATAATAATAATAATATCGAATTTGACGGAGTTCATTGGCCGTGAGTGTTAATTAATCTATTTTCACTAAGAACCACTCTAGTCTTTTCCTAGAAATTGAAAGCTTGTTGAAATGAAAATATCTACTCGCAGCTATTATCATGAAGGATTCAAACACTGCACCAGGTAACTCTCGGTGCTGCCCTAGGACAATAAATAAACATTATGATACTACATCATGCTACCCACATCTAGCAAATTCCGTGTACAAATATCGATACGGGCGAATAGCAAAAATTCTCCATCAAGAACTTAACCTCTAGTGTAAATTTCTTCTCCATATAACCTAAAATCACGCCAAAAACAGTTTTTGAAAAGTCTAGTCACAAACATTTTCTGGGCAAAAATGTTATAACCCATGTCGCCAATAGTAATAATAGACCAGGTGGCATTTTCTTGTATAAGTTTAGGAAGACTGCATTTCTCAGAAACAGTATATTATCCGCCTAATCACTTGAAATCTGTAGATAAAAATAGCAACAATAATACTAATTGAAATACAACGTTTGTGGAAACTTAGGTTCTGACTGAGCATCTTACACGCCTGCCTTTGGTATTTATACAAGTGGAGATATATACCTCCGCTTGTGCACTGTCTCTGCGTTGTCAAACATAGGAAGCTTGCAGCGGTGTCCTTATGGCTCACTAGGCACTAGCATCTTGGGGTCCGACTCGTTGGCTGAATGGTCAGCGTGCTAGCCTTCAGTTCAGAGGGTCCCGGATTCAATTCCCGGCCGGGTCGGGGATTTTAACCTTCATTGGTTAATTCCAGTGGCTCGGGGGCTGGGTATTTGTGCTGTCCACAACATTCCTGCAACTCACACACCACACATAACACTATCCTCCACCACATTAACACGCAGTTACCTACACATGGCAGACGCCGCCCACCCTCAACGGAGGGTCTGCATTACAAGGGCTGCACCCGGCTAGAAATAGCCACACGAAATTATTTTTTAGCATCTTGGAAAGGTGTGACAATCAAACTGATGAGCCCACTGCCACACTGGAGTGAAACGCTGGTCATTTCACGCTTGAAAATGCCTAAAGAGCTTGAATGATTTTAAAATTTTCAATTGATTAACCAAGTTGTGGTTTCCTTCTGGGAACTTCATTTTCGATATTAATAACCTTATGATTTACACGTAGTAGAGTCATTAAGTGCGTGGACTGGCCGAATAGTATTGCTGTGGTGCACTTCAGCGGAGAGTTTGTACCACAGAATGTTGCTTTGACAGTTCTTCGCTAGACCCAGCAAGAGGCATTTGCGTTCATACAGTATAAGCAGAACTACGGTCTCTGTTGTGAAGGCTACGTGAATGTCAGCGGCGGAACTTGAAAATGTCGTAGTTTGTGCAACGGGAAAATTTCAAGTTCTGCTAAGAATTAAGCTAATCCGCTAGCAAAACGTTTGAGGACGTTTACATCAAAATGCTGGAGACACAAAAAAAATAAACTCTCAATAGAACTTTCAATTCTGGATGTGAATCGCTGCCATAGGCTGGGCCGCCGTAATCGAACGTCTGCTGAGGTGGTCTCACATGGAAACGGGCCGATCATTATCAAATTCCTTCGATACCATGATCGTGATCGAGTGTGTCGCGCGAAGCGAGCCTTGAAGGGCAGTGGACTCATGCTGAGTCCCTCACAAGTGTGAGAAAGTGTGGGGAATGCAGAAATTCTGGACTCAAGATGGACGCATTTGTGTTATACGGGAAGATGGAAGTAAAATTCAAATATGCACCATGGCTCAATTAAAAAACATTGCAAGGAGTAGATTGAACATGTGAACATAGTGAAAGAAATTATGTGTTTACTAATTCGTTTTCATTTGTGTGTTGTGTGTGTGTGCAAGTGTGGTTGTGAAAGTCAGTGGATCTACTAGCCAGGCTGCTCGGGTAAGCTCATTTTACTTCTTGCTTAATTTTGTGTCCTACTGCTTCGTTTCTAATGTTTGTTGACCAGTACAACAGTAATACCATTGACCTGCATTCCTCTCGACAGCCCTCACCCACCGTTTCTCTTTTGTCCCTACCACCATCAACAGGACTTGTATTGCAAGAGCAGCTCAGTAGCCACCCGCGAACGTTACATTGTTGCCACCTAAATAGCCAGTCATTATTAGCTCATATGGAAGAAGTACAGGCTATTTTTGAAGTGAACAATGTGCATATTAATGGAATCAGTGAAAGGTGGATGCGTACAGACATGCCGTCATCGGCAGCTAACCTTGACAGATACTCAATATTACGCCATGACCGTACTGACAAAATAGGTGGTGGACTTCTACTTTATTACAGAAATGACCTGAAATGTAAGATAATTTCCACTTCTGACCCAAGACTTACACTGCGACCTGAATTTATGTTTGTAGAATTAGACTGCCATAAAAAGATATTAATAGGGATTGTATACAAGCCACCTAAAATAAGACAGACTGATGATTTTGAAGAGACATTAGCAAATCTTATCTCGGCATATGATGACATTATAATTATGGGTGATTTTAACACTGACCTTTTAAAGCAGACTAGTGAAGCGAATAACCTAACGAACTTATTTCTCGCCACAAACATTACTATTTTACTCCTCAACGCTACTAATCACGTTCATTACTCTGACCGCACAAGTCATACTTTAATTGATCTTCTTGTGACAAATCAACCTCAGAAAGTAATCAAGCACGGACAGATCCCTGCTCCTGGCATCTCTTCACATGACCTATTGTACATGTGCTACTCTACGCGAATACCCAAGTACAAACCACGCTACATTACAATACGAGACTTACGGCATATGGAGCGGAATAAACTGCGCCACGATGCATATAACTCGCCTTGGGCTAGTACACGTAATTTTCAGAACATAAACTCTAAAGTAGACAAATTCAGTTCATTGGTACTGGAAATATTTGACAAGCACGCACCAAAGAAACAAGTAAGATTCACTCGCCATTCATCCGCGTGGCTAACGGCCGAGATAAGATCTGCTATGGCCAGTCGTGACAAACTGTACAGGCAATACAAACTGACGCATGACACAGATGATTTTGAGCGGTACAGGATTCTGAGAAACATAACCAAACAACTAATTAGGTAATAATAATAATGCTATTTGCTTTACGTCCCACTAACTACTTTTACGGTCTTCGGAGACGCCGAGGTGCCGGAATTTAGTCCCGCAGGAGTTCTTTTACGTGCCAGTAAATCTACCGACACGAGGCTGTCGTATTTGAGCACCTTCAAATACCACCGGACTGAGCCAGGATCGAACCTGCCAAGTTGGGGTTAGAAGGCCAGCGCCTTAACCGTCTGAGCCACTCAGCCCGGCGAACTAATTAGGAATTCTAAATATAAATACTTTCAGGAACTGATGAACACTAACAGCCCGAGACAAATATGGAGTAAATTACGTACGTTAGGTATAGGTAAAACCGTAGAACAACGTGTACAAAGCATATCGCTAGAGGCTTTAAATGATTATTTCGCACGGCCTAAAATAGCCTCTACCTCCTTTCCTAAAAGTTCACTACCCTTGTTTCAACAGCATTCTGTGCATAGGCAATTCTCCTTTAGAAACATCACTTCGAATGAAGTTAAAGGTGTGATATACTCTATTAAATCTAATGCCACAGGTAATGATGACATTCCTATATCGCTGATTAGAGGTATCTTGGTAGCTGTTCTGCCAAAACTAACTCATATATTTAACTACTGCCTGACAAACGGAGTGTTCCCAGATGTTTGGAAAGATGCACTAATTAGACCCATCACAAAGAGCTCCAAGTTAGATTCTCCTTCAGATTATCGTTCAGTATCCATCATATCACCCCTATCCAAGGTACTTGAATGCCTAGTTCACACACAAGTTACTGAATGCCTTACCAAGCATTCCCTCCTCAATCCCTTCCAATCCGGCTTCAGGAAAGGACATAGCACCGCGACAGCCTTACTACGAGTGACGGATGATATTAGACGTGCAATGGACCAACGGGTCGTGACTGCACTGACATTATTAGATCTCAGTAGTGCCTTCGACACTGTCAACCCTCAGTTACTACTGCACAAACTTCTAGAACTAAATTTTAATAGTGTGTCGCTTCGGTTCTTTTCCTCTTACCTTGAAAATCGCCGGCAACGTGTGACAGTGGGAAATGTGACTTCAGGGTGGCAAAGTAAGACCCTCGGTGTCCCTCAGGGGTAGGTCCTAGGACCACTGTTATTTATCATCAAAATTAATGATATATCAAAAGCTCTTAAATTCTGCAAATTGCAAGTGTACGTAGATGATGTACAAATTTACTTTAATTCAAGACCGAGTGATATTGATACTGAAATTACTAAAATAAATTCCGATCTAAAAGATCTTAGTGACTATGCAAATAAAAACAGTTTACTAATAAACCCAAATAAAACTCA
Source organism: Anabrus simplex (assembly GCF_040414725.1). NCBI lineage: Eukaryota > Metazoa > Arthropoda > Insecta > Orthoptera > Tettigoniidae > Anabrus > Anabrus simplex. The sequence continues at coordinate 134,852,991 of NC_090272.1, forward strand.
AGTTATTGTTATCGGTACCAGTAAAAACCTATTTTCCCTCAAGCAACGGGACATCTCTCCAATAATTTTAAACAATAAAATCATGCCCTACTCTACTTCAGTGACTAACTTAGGAATTATTATGACTGAGACCTTAAATTGGACTCAACAGGTGATAAGTACATGTAATAAAGTACACAAATGCGTATGTTCTCTGAAGAGATTCTGTAATGCATTCCCGGTTCGACTTAAAGTACAACTAATTCACTCTCTTATACTACCTATACTTGACTATTGTGACACTGTGTTGACAGAAATTACCTGCGACAGTAACAAGAAACTGGACCGGAGCCTGAATAGTTGCGTAAGATATATATTTAATCTGCGATATGATGCTCATATATCACCATATTATAAGGAACTGTTGTGGCTTCGAGTGCACAAGCGCCGTGAATTTCACATGTTATCACTACTGCACAAAATACTTTCCACTAATACTCCCAACTATCTTTATTCACCTTTTTCTTACCTCTCGTCATATCATGACCACAATACGAGATCTGGCTCCTTTCTTACCATACCTGTTAACCGCACTGCTGCTTACAACCGCTCCTTCATAATTTCTGCGTCCAGGGAATGGAATTTGCTACCTGCGAACATTAGGGACAATACCTCTCATCGCAAGTTTAAAGTGGCGTGCCGCGAGTATTTGTTGAGTAGATCCCGCTGACTTGCTGGATAATTGTTGAGTGAATGAAAGAATGAATGGAATGAATGAACGGATTATTGCAGTTACGTCACTTAAGTGTATTTTACTTTGTGTACTTTAAAATTAAGTATTATTTTATTGTCATTTTTAATATTATTACTCTTGTTTTTGCTATTAATGTTATTTGTGTTATTTATATTTTGTAAGACCTGTATAAGTTATGTACATGTATACTCTTCTAGTGGTTAAGTGTAAGAGAGGGCCTTGAGCGCTAACTTTGCCACAAATAAAGGCATTATCTATCTATCTATATATCTATCTATCTATCTATCTATCTATCTATCTATCTATCTATCTATCTATCTATCTATCTATCTATCTATGTTGCCTACACTATAAGCGCCAGTACAAGAAGTTATTAACTGTAGTACTTGAGTGTACGCCGTGTTGCCTACACTGTAGGCTCCAGTCTACGAACTTATTGACAGTAGCCTCATAAACAATCATATTTAACATGATGCAACCTCCTGAACGCAATGTTGACAATTCTGTACGTAAACAGTTTCCCTGCTTTCTGTGTATTAATTTTTCCCTGCACTTTCTACCATCTTCAATTATTCATGTGCACTCCGTCCCACTGCATGATGAACGAGACATTGTGCCCGGAGGGACGGTACACCGCACTACCGCTTGAAGCTATATCATACTGTCATGGACTAGATGAAATTAATACTGAGCACTGATTTTGTACTTCAAAGCCTCCTACAGCCTCAGAAGTCATCTGGTTTGAAAAATTACAAAACTTTATCTAGATGGAGCTTGCTGTGTCCAAGTTCAAACTCCATTGACCCACTACTACTACTACTAACTTACTACTACTACTACTACTAATACTAATAATAATAATAATAATAATAATAATAATAAATGTTGTTTTACGTTCTACTACCTGTTGTTTGTCCCATAGGATTTATTTTACGTGCCAGTAAATCTACCAACACGAACTCGCCAACTATCACCCGAAAAGCCAGCGTGACTACTGTCTGAGCTACTCAGTCTGACAAGAAGTATATCTGGTGGAAAAATGGGTTGGGCAGACGATAAGAAAAACGAACATGAAGACCCATTGGTCTTTCTGAAATCATGTATTGCACTTCATTTTCTCTCAGTGAGCTTACAATACATAGTAGAAACATTTGAGGAATTTCAAAATTCTATGTGAAGAGGGACTCTATTATGGATCAAAAATATGTTTTTCAGATCATCGTTTTTCTCACAGAACATACTTTCTCCTTTAATCTGGTGATTTTCGTTAATCTATACTCAAATAATATTTATGTCAACGTTTGTCACTTGCTAGAACCCTCTCTGTCCTATATGATCACTTACCAAAACTTTCACTTTACACATGGCTTTCGTCATCATTAAAATGAATTGAAATTATTTGCATGACGTTCTGCTGGAAATTGCACTTTACCTATGCAAACGAAATTCTCTATTCTATTTTCCTTCACGTCAGTAATTTAATATAAAAGAATAATTTATACAAAAATTAACAATAATACAATGGATAGTAACGATTAAAAAATTTGTTCGTGAAAGATTATTTATCGATGCATTCAGTGAATTTATATAGTACAAACTCCACTAACTGCAAGAAACGTAATATGTAAACTTGTTGACATGTTTACAGGTACATACATGAATGGTAAAGAATTTATTTAAAAAAAATGTATTTAATTAGCTCTGAATACCTTGGTTTGACCAGGTTTCAGATAATAAAGGCGTTATACGAGTTAGGTAATGTAAGGCCAGAACGTTTAGAACAGAAAAACGCCGGGAAGGCTTTTATCTCGTTCACTTACGGGAGATAGTGAAGGTATTGCTTATTACAAGTAATACTACAGGGTCGAGTGTATGGTCATCGTAGACCTGGAAGAATAACATCTCTAATGGATAACATCAACGAGTTCGATCAGTATAACGTTTATTTATAACAGCTGTAACCAGAAGCGAACTTGCCACATTATACAAAAACTACTTGTTCAAATCTTATATTTCCATCTTTTGACTATGGTTCTGCCGTATACAACGACTTACCTGAAACTTTGAACATATAACTACTGAAAGTTTTCTAAATTGCTGACTAACTTTACAAACATATATAATCTGAATTTATATTGAAAATCTGAATATCTGCATTTAAAATGGAAATTATGAAAATTAACATTCATTAAATAAAATACACACTCGTCGAACCTTGTACTCACACTTACTTGTTACCTGCTTACTTACACATACGTTATTTGAAGGGCGCCAGCTGTCACTCAGTACAGCAATAATAGAATGAGATTCTTGACTATCTCTAGGGTGTGGGGTAATAAGCTTACTTTTGACAACATACCATATAAGTTCTGGGAAAAGGAGATTGGCGTTCGGTTTCCCCATTAATTTTGAGGTTAAGATATTTTACTGTCAATGAAATGAAACTCTGAATTCGTTTGATAGAACAATATATATTCTTTAAATAATATATCAAAAAATAGTGAGTCTTGTTGCGATAAAACAGATGAGAATATGAAATTATGACATTGCAACTGAAAGAAACTAGGCATGAATTTGAATTCTTCTTGACCGGACATTTAACAATTTATACGAAATATTTCCCTCACTGATTCACTTGACTGTACCTTCAACACTTTTAGTGTAATTACGACGTAATCCATTGCTCTGGTGTTTACTGTAGATGTGTCACGCCTAACGTGGTGATACATCCTTGCGACTGCTTCTTCTCCATATCATCGGACTTCTTTGTAAGTCAATATGGTATGACCTCTTGGCAGGTCCATGGTTGCCCTCTCTGACTCCTTGGTAAGCCTTGCGTCCGCGACTTCCACTAAGTGACGGACCAACCATTTGGTCTCACTCTCTCAATGACCAATAATGGCTCACTGAGTCTTCACCATCTCTCGTTCACTGGCCAACTAAGGCCTCTTGATCTAGTAGACTACTTCACTGTACTGCATCCGTATAAGTAATGACTGACGCTACAATGTGCACCCACCTTATATAGACTTTGGTTGACACAGCTACGTAATCTCCAGAAATAACAATGACATACTCCCACCTACGCGACAGATATTACACACAGTGGTGAAATAGCCCCGCGGCGACGAGTCCGTGCGCTCATATCTAACTAAATACGATGACGTAGCCATGGAGTGGCGATGACTTGGCAGAATCGCCAGCAATATTGCACAATGCACCAACGTCATACCCAATCTCTGATATATACAACAATTCTCACTGTACAGGTATTGAGTGTTATACTACACATACGTATATATGCATACATCTAAGTGCAATCTTGCAAGCAACAGGCAATTGCAAAATTGAATAAAACGGATAATTACAATAATAGTAACAATATCACAGATAAAATAATAATAATACTGACATAGTAATAATAATAATAATAATAATAATAATAATAATAATAATAATAATAAAATACAGATAAAATCATACAATAATAAAAATACAGATATCATCTTGTAACGGGATTTGAACCGTTACAATTCGCCTCCCTCATAAATAAATCGAAGAACAAAGAATCGATTGATTTATGAACAAAATTATATATAACACTGACACAGATAAACACTTTAAATGAGTATACAACAATAATTTTCTTTTTCAGCATCCATACATTTTATAAAATATCACAAATATGAGAATTCTTCTCGCACATTGCCATCGTAGATAACTGTTCAGTGTCCCATTCTCTCTCTTTCTCTCATACAAATCACAAGAGTATAGCACTTGATTTAACACACACAAATAATTTTCAATCAAAATACAACATTCTTCTCCTTTTTTTTTTTACATATCAAAATATTTTGTGAAATATCACTTATATGAGAACTTTTCTCGCATATGGTTATCGTAGATAACTGTCCAATGTCCTGTTCTCCGTTTTTTTTTTTTTTTTTTCACACAGTACATGACAATGTAGCACTTATTCTTCCAATACACCAATACGACACTTGGTTTACACGCATATCGCAGATGTTAGTTTTATATTGCCAGTTTCTTACAAAAATTAATCATCTTAATCTTATTTCAACAAATCTCACGTGAAGTACATCTTTACATTCATTATACTATAAATACCGACAATATCCCCTTCCTGAACTTTATAAGAATATGCACACTCCCCGATACGGTTCACAATAGTGAAATACCCCTGATACAAAATAATAACTTCAACATATTTCCCGCCTCTGCAGATGATGAAATGGAACTCTGAGTAGCACTCTGTCACTCAAACTGAATCAATTTTGCCCTCATTGACTTACATATATCAATAAATCACATCCTTCTTGGCAACAATAATTAAAGGTTCAATACCATAGCTACAAGATGGTTCAATTATTCCGTAATAGAGCATAATGCTTATTTGTTCTTAGACTTCACTAGCATTTTTAAGTTGAATGGGGTACTTACCTCCCACAAACGATGAATGGTCATGTACTACAAATTTATGTTCATATACGTGTTCTTCCTCACTTACCACTAAATACATCTCGATGCTTACCTAACATCGACCACAATTACTCCTCCTGTAATTCACTCAAATTACCTCACGTCACTGCCTCATACCGACGATCCCTCAGATCCTGGTCGTATAGACACGTAACACACCCAACAACACATTTCCTCTCACTAGGAACAACTTCACTTACCTCTCATATATTTCAAAGAACACACGTCACCAACACACTTACCTCAGACCATCATAATTAACACGTACTTCTTTGCTAGTTTCCTCATAGAACAAACACACACTACCTAAATTAAATTCTATTCTACTTCCATGATTTGCAACCAAGTCAGCTCCTAAAATAACTGAATACACAAGTTTTGGTATAACAAGGCGTGGCTGAAACTTACAATTATCTTCAATTATGATTGGTACCGCTATCATTTTATTTACTCACTTTGACTCACCCAACGGCTGTTATAAGATCTGATAGTACCTTCACTTACCTTCTTCATATCACAATTTCCATCATCGGAGTTATTCCCTCACTACTTACATCACATTCTCGGCATTACAAGTACTTACATCACTTTACAGAACACTTCTTACGTCTAACTTACTGCTACCATTAGTTACTTAATTATTTATGACTACGTCATTACTTAAATATCTCACTTAACACTACTTAGGTCACAATCACACTACTCTTAACTCTACTTTCACTACATAACTACTTATACTAAATACCTGTTCATCTACTACCTTCAGCCTGTCTACTTAACTTACCCGATTCCCTGTGAATCTGAAATATTCTGGCTCGATAACGACACCTTGATAACCTTCATATTCGGCTTATCATAATCCCTCTGATAACTGAAATCCGTACGCCTCCCATCTTCCGATTCTCTCTGATTACTCTTCTGATCCGCTCTCTCACAACTCAAATCCATACGCCTCCCATTTTCTGATTCTCTCTCGTTACTCTTCTGACCACTATCACCATCAACACAACTATTAATCCTCTGCGGATCATGATCACCCCCTCTCCTCTGATACACGGCTAACATTTCCCCCCTTCTCTCTACAATATTACTTTCCCTAGACATCATGCGCTCTCTCTCGCGCGCGCACCCTTCCACACATTCCTTCCAAATCCTATCAATGAACTTGTCTTTCAATTCTCCTAAATTAGACATATTATTCCAGTATACTCGAAACCATATTCTACTTTCACCGATAAAAACATTCGACAAGATTTCCAGTACGTATTCCCATTCAGTATTATTATTCCTCAACTTACTAGAAAATCTTTTCTCAACTACTTTTACAAATTCTATAGAATTAAACTGTTTTCCAGAAAACTTGGTTAAATCACGATCCCTACTGAACAAACCACTCACCACTATCATTTCTCCCGTCATCTCACCTGCAAATTCAAATTCCTGCCGAATCAATCCCTGGCAGTTCACAACTTCTTCTTCTTCTTCTTCTTCTTCTTCTTCTTCTTCTTCTTCCGCTGCTCTCTCAGAATTCTCTTCCACTATTCTCACGTCTTCCTGCAATTCTTCCTCTCTCTCTCTCACCTGCTGTGATAGCATTTCCTGTTCGTTCCGTAGTTCACTGACTTCCACAAGTTTGCTTTCAATTTGTTCAATTCTACTAATCTGTTCCCTCGTATCTTCCCTAACTGCATTGTAAATTTTGTCCAATCTTTTCTCGACTACCTCATGAATTTCTTCCCGATTACTCGAAATTTTATTTCTTAATTCTTTAATATTCTCTGTACAAGTTCCTTTGACACGCTCAATTTGAGTATGAAGATCGCTCCGATTCAACTCCATTTCTTCTCTAAGGTCAACACACTCTTTGTTTAACTTATTTTCTAACTTAGATATTTGACTAGTTACCTCTACTATCTTAGTATCTATTTTAGAATTTAGTGACTCCCTTAACCCATCTATTTTATCATTAATCCCATTAAAATTCTCTTTATTACTACCAATTAATTCTTCCATTTTACTACTTAGAGAGTTAATCTGTTTATTACAATTTTCATTATTAATACTAATTAATTCTTTCATCTCTTTCTTATTATTTTCACTACTACTACTAAAGAATTCTTTCATCTCTTTCATCTCTTCCTTACTATTTTCAATCAGTTTCTTACAATTTTCATTATTAGTATTAATTAATTCTTTCATCTCTTCCTTACTTTCACTACTACTACTACTAAAAAATTCTTTCATCTCTTTCATCTCTTTCTTATTATTTTCATTATTAGTATCAATCTTTTCCTCCATTCTTTTCTGACTTTCATTACTACTAATTATTGTGGCCATCAGTAAGGAAAATTGATCTTGGTTCATCCCCCCTGGGACTTCCTTTTGAGTTTCAGTGTGCTTCTCAATTTCTGCACTTTCCTGAATTATCTCAGAACCTTCCATCGTGCTCACCTGCTCCCTATTTTTAATCTCACCTTGGATGTCCGCAGAAGCAATGACCTCGTCCTCACATGACTTGTTATTGTCTTCCTTGTCCATCTTTGGTTCACTAGTGATAGTACGCGATCTCAAATTAATTTCCCTCTTCAAATCCCTTGACATATCCCCAAAATACAAATAAATATCACAAAATTATAGTCCTGAAATTTACCGGTAATAATTTCCGTTGGCTTAAATGCGCACACTCCTCCTAAATGAACCTATGATATGCTGTCATTCAGAACAAATTCTGAATTTATTCGAGCCCCATGTTGGGCGCCACATTGAAAGTTTTCTAAATTGCTGACTAACTTTACAAACATATATAATCTGAATTTATATTGAAAATCTGAATATCTGCATTTAAAATGGAAATTATGAAAATTAACATTCATTAAATAAAATACACACTCGTCGAACCTTGTACTCACACTTACTTGTTACCTGCTTACTTACACATACGTTATTTGAAGGGCGCCAGCTGTCACTCAGTACAGCAATAATAGAATGAGATTCTTGACTATCTCTAGGGTGTGGGGTAATAAGCTTACTTTTGACAACATACCATATAAGTTCTGGGAAAAGGAGATTGGCGTTCGGTTTCCCCATTAATTTTGAGGTTAAGATATTTTACTGTCAATGAAATGAAACTCTGAATTCGTTTGATAGAACAATATATATTCTTTAAATAATATATCAAAAAATAGTGAGTCTTGTTGCGATAAAACAGATGAGAATATGAAATTATGACATTGCAACTGAAAGAAACTAGGCATGAATTTGAATTCTTCTTGACCGGACATTTAACAATTTATACGAAATATTTCCCTCACTGATTCACTTGACTGTACCTTCAACACTTTTAGTGTAATTACGACGTAATCCATTGCTCTGGTGTTTACTGTAGATGTGTCACGCCTAACGTGGTGATACATCCTTGCGACTGCTTCTTCTCCATATCATCTGACTTCTTTGTAAGTCAATATGGTATGACCTCTTGGCAGGTCCATGGTTGCCCTCTCTGACTCCTTGGTAAGCCTTGCGTCCGCGACTTCCACTAAGTGACGGACCAACCATTTGGTCTCACTCTCTTAATGACCAATAATGGCTCACTGAGTCTTCACCATCTCTCGTTCACTGGCCAACTAAGGCCTCTTGATCTAGTAGACTACTTCACTGTACTGCATCCGTATAAGTAATGACTGACGCTACAATGTGCACCCACCTTATATAGACTTTGGTTGACACAGCTACGTAATCTCCAGAAATAACAATGACATACTCCCACCTACGCGACAGATATTACACACAGTGGTGAAATAGCCCCGCGGCGACGAGTCCGTGCGCTCATATCTAACTAAATACGATGACGTAGCCATGGAGTGGCGATGACTTGGCAGAATCGCCAGCAATATTGCACAATGCACCAACGTCATACCCAATCTCTGATATATACAACAATTCTCACTGTACAGGTATTGAGTGTTATACTACACATACGTATATATGCATACATCTAAGTGCAATCTTGCAAGCAACAGGCAATTGCAAAATTGAATAAAACGGATAATTACAATAATAGTAACAATATCACAGATAAAATAATAATAATACTGACATAGTAATAATAATAATAATAATAATAATAATAATAATAATAAAATACAGATAAAATCATACAATAATAAAAATACAGATATCATCTTGTAACGGGATTTGAACCGTTACACTACAGAGGGTACAAAACGCATGTGTTCGTTACGTGACAAATGCCATGCGTGATGTACATATAACATCCTATTACATATATATACAGCAGCAATGGTTGAAACTCCATGAACGTCGAGAAATCTCAAACTGAACCCCTACCTTTATAATGCATTTAAACCTGTGGATTCAGTACATAACAGAGATAACAGGTTTACAAAATCCACTCTTCAAATTCCCCTTCAACGTACCACTAAATTTAACAAATTCCTGCGTCAGGTATCTTATCGTCTTTAATCTTCACCGTTACGCAAATAACACTAACTGTACTTAACTAAAGCAGTCCGTAACATCTACTTTCCCGGAGAAGTACGTACGGGGCTGAGATCAGGAATTCTTGTGTCTAATAATCGGAAATATTTATATTTCTTAGAAAATTGTTTTACCCTTTTAATGTTTTACTTCCTTACTTACTATATAACTTATTTTTTAATTTTACTGGATTTGTACCTGTATTTCAATTTCAAGTTAAATGTTCAATTTAATATTTTTATACTGTAAAAATTCGTTATTGTGTTGATAAACCTGTATATTATAACATGAAGACGCTACACAAAAGAGATATTCAGCCGCAGTGGCATGGACATTATCATTGCATTAAATTCAAATTCAGTTTCATTCAAACTGGTAGCCAACATCAGGATGACCTGATATGGAGCACGGAGGAATAAGAAAGAGAAGATGTTGATCTGCTAAGTTTAATCTAAAAACGGTTTATTTAATGCAATTTCAGGATTACAGGGGCGTGAATTCAAGAATTATAACAAATGACATGGAAACGCATTCCAACTCTCTTTTAATTCATGCCCACTACTTTCCTAATCGCAACGTCTCCCATCATAATGTCACCAACAATCTGTAGACTATGTGTTGGTGGGACTTAAAACCACTAATAGTAGTTTGTATACTTGAGTAAATGCTGATACGAAGTGTGATTACAAGGGGCCATCTTCTTGAATACGAACACTAATGGAAACTCCCGATGTTCAATCAAGTTTTCCGCTTACAATGTGTACTGTTCGTACACCACATTATCAATGAAATTGATAGAAAGTAATTAATTTGTGTAAACGGACGTCAATTATTGTATCATTACCAAATTGCATATCATCATAAAAAGTAATGAGCAATTAATAGAAGCTCCTCCCGTGTATATTAATTAAATTGATTTACTGATCATTACGTTTAACAAACACAGCGAGTTAAATTAAAATGGCAGCAGCCGTGGTCGGAAGGACCACACATGTAAATAACGAGGGTAGCGGGTTTCTGTCTTTAGCTGGGCGGATAGCTAATGGCACTGCTCGTTAAACAGAGCGTGGTGCTGTTAATGTCAGGCTGGCCCTCCACGACGCGCGCTCCACACTTTAATGCACGACATATGTCTCTGCATTGTTATATTATTACTTACCCAATACTAGCAACATAAAAATATACTTTTCCAAGGTAATAAACTAGCAGCCACTTGCTTCTCGGTTAGTGACTTGTAAATAGTTAAGAAAATACCATCCAGTTATCATCGACCCCAAAGAAAATTAGTCAAGAACCTTTGTTTGGATGATATTACAGCGAAGAAAAATAAGTGACATCAATATGATTTCAAAAAACAGAGAAAGTTTTTATATTTTACAACAACTTATTTACTTAGATTGTGGATCCATTGAATGTCTGTAGTTGTACAAGAAATGTTTAATTATCTATATATCAGAACTTGTAGAGAACTTTGATAATTATCAGTTAATAACGTTCCATTTTAATTATTTTCTTACTGACGTAATAATGGTCTTACTGTAAGTTTCAGCATTTCACACTCAAAACACGGCAATACAATGCTCGTACAACACTTCTGAGTAGATAATATATATAAAACTTCGTATTTACTTTTGTTGTGAGGTGTATGTATAGTCTGGAAATACCCCACTGTTTATTAATTTCGAAATGGATCTAATTTCAGTAGACTTTCCCGATTCCTTAGTTTTCTGGATTGAAAAGAGACCTTTTCTTTCGTTATATAGTTCACTTTGGAATGTTCAGTGTGGCACTACAAAACATCTCTTTACACAAGTTGAAGTACAAATCCTGAACGATTCCTTATGGCATAAGAAGAGGAGTCCTTGAAGCTTTAGTTCCGTATCCTTAATGTAATGTTCTCATCAATTTTGCAGTATAAGAAGTAAAGTAAGGGTTATTCTGCCCAAAGGCAGGTCCGAACCTCCGCAGAGATGTTCCTGAGCCGGAGTTTACGTGCGGTAGGGTGGCCAGTTCCTTTCCGCTCCTCCATTCCCTTACCCCCCACCAACAGTGCGTGGCAACCCATCCAACTCCTGACCACGCCCAATGTTGCTTAACTTCGGAGATCTCACGGGATCCGGTGTTTCAGCACGACTACGGCCGTTGGCGTATAAGAAGTATTCATAAAAATAAGCAGTAGTATTTATTACCGAATTGAGTCTATGTTAGAAGGATTACTTTTTGAGGTAGTTACCGATATAAATTAAGAGAAGTATTCTAACAGTTTAAATTTAAAAAAAAGACCTGTCTCCTTCAGTGCTCATAAACAGGTATCATTCGAACCAGGTATTATTTCTCCAGAATTCTAGACTCTACACTAAATACACATGCCTTGACCTTTATCAAGAAATGCCCATTCCAAATGACTAATTCATTTTCCTGAAAAGATGTACTGTAAACTAGGAACGCTCTGAACAATTGTAAAGTAAGAAGCTGCCATATCTGTAATGCTGCCTAGCTGAGCACTATCAAGGCTACTGTAGTACAATGGGCCATGGGAGCGCACCTTATTTATTATAACTAAGTCGTATTGTGCTCTGACATAAATGCAATGCGAAGGCTACCAAGTTTGTAAGTGCATTTTTATTTACAAAATATTGAATTTTAGTATTGAAACTCTAAGAAAATGACAGTAATTTTGACAAACAGCATTGCCTCCTAGACGTGCTGCGATAGCCAGCTCTCAGGGAACGTCTTAATGCAAAAATAAACTACTCAGTTATCGGGCGAATTGACCGTGCGGTTAGAGGCGCGTGACTTTGAGCTTGCATCCGGGAGATAATGGGTTCGAACCCCACTGTCGGCAGATCTGAAAATGGTTTTCCGTGGTTTACCTTTTTCATACCAGGCAAATGCTGGGTCTGTACCTTAAGTAAGGCCAAGGCGGCTTCCTTCTCACTCCTAGGCCATTCCTATTCCTTCGTCGCCATAAGACCTATCTGTGTCGGTGCGACGTAAAACAAATAGCAAAAAAATCTACACAGTTATAGCTAAAGAACTGGACACAAATACACATTAATGACAGAAGGAATCATATCATTTTGAATACATTTACGCTAACTGGGGAAATTGTGGACTAGGGATACTTGCGTTCGATTGTTAACGTCATTCTTCTCTTACTTCTTTGCTAACATTTAAACATCTAGTCTGAGGAACTTTGGATACACTTCACGAATCGAAACCCTATAGCCTGTATCAAAGGATGTGTTCACAGTCAAGGATTCGCATGTCGCATTATGAAAAACACAATTTTGCCGGCAAGAGTTGCAGCAACGAACAGCCAGCAAAACTCGAGGCAAATATGCACCTCCGGAAGTGGAAATCTCGTTTCGTAAATTTTACGACTGCCTGACGGGGATTCGAACCCACGTCCTTCCGGGCGAACCGAGCACACCTTTGCCGCCTCGGCCAGGCAGTCCCTCTTTCACAACTACAAATATATCAATTATACTGGTATTTAAAGACATTCAATTTTTATAAATAAAATATAAATAAATAAATAAATAATACACAAGTGTTTTTTATCCTTAATGGTTAACAATTCTTAACGCTTATTAACATTTATAATTACTCAACTCTTATTCCTACAATTATACTAGTTACCTATCTTTTAAGGGGAAGAAAAAACTGAGTATCCTATAGTAAAATAATGTATTAACGCCCTCTGGCGTAATTTAGACGGAGATGTGTCTTTGAAGTGATGTAATTAAGGTTGATTTATTAATATTGTGAAACTGTTGTTATACGAATGACATTACTTTCAGTTATGACTCATTAAAAGGAAAATCGATCATGTCTTTCTAGGAGATATCGTGGTTTCACGGTAACGGCTTCTTCAACAAGTTTGAAATTAAATTAAGAACGTGTCACAAACAGATTCTCTTGCGGACTAACATTACATTAAGGTACGATCACCGTATTAACGTGGGCGTATAGAAACGTTGAGTACAACATATTCTGACGAAATATTTAATGGGTAATAATAAAAATATGAGAACGAAAATACTACTACATGTTTTACTTATTTTTCAACATATGGACCAACTCCTTCGAAAAATGTCTCCTATCATGACACCAAGTTCAATATACCTCCATCGTAGAACACCGCTCCGTGTAAATATAGCCACCTGCGTACGACTGATTTCATTTCGAAATCTGAACCGAAGCGTTAACCTTCTAGGAATTCCTTCAGTGGTTCGAAGAAGTGAGACGGTGATGGTGTAAGGTTGTAAGGTACTCAGTCATCCGCCATGTAGTCCAAATCTTAAATTTCACCTCTTCGGACCAATGAGGAAATTCCTAGGGCATCACCATGTGTGTGTGTGTGTGTGTGTGAGAGAGAGAGAGAGAGAGAGAGAGAGAGAGAGAGGTGAAATATGTGCTCTCTGGATAGGCCTAGTGCAGGTGTTTCTAGTTGACTCCCATGGTGACCTGCACCTATGAGTGTGTTGATGGTGATGATAACGAGGTAGGAAGCGGGTGAAATGGTGTGCGCGCATAGCCTGCAATACTACTGCCGAATAAGTTGGAGGTTGTTCGTGACAGGGAGAGAGGATTTCTCTTATTTATTATTTTATTTATTCTATAGGAACTCAGTCCATTAATTCATCCATTCATTCAAGCATTCATATTCGTTTCATTAATTCACTCATTCATCCAATCAGTCACTCATTCATTGTCCGACTCGTTGGCTGAACGGTCAGCGTACTGGCCTATGGTTCAGAGGGTTCCGGGTTCGATTCCCGGCCGAGTCGGGAATTTTAACCTTAATTGGTTAATTCCAATGTTGTCTTCATCATCATTTCATCCTCATCACGACGCGCAGGTCACCTACGGGTGTCAAATAGAAAGACCTGCACCTGGCGAGCTGAACCCGTCCTGCGATTTCCCGGCACTAAAAGCCATACGACATTTCATTTCATTTACTCATTCATTAATGAATTCTCTCTTCCCAGTTGGTGGCTATCCGTGACTGGGTGAGGAGAGTGCTTATTCGTTCATTTTTGCACGAACACAACCATAAAATCATGCATTCAAATGTATTTTGTAATTGTGGATTCCGTTAAAGTATGTGTAACAATTTATATGCAATCAATTATATTGTACTTTACTGCTGTCAAATAACACTAAGGGCCTTGCTTAAGGTCTAACCTTCCCATCCGATGGAAGAACCACAATCAAGAGCGTCGTATGCCCTCATTCCATATAAAAACTACGGAGAGATTTGGAAATGAACCCTTCCTTCAGGCATGCAATTCAGTCTATGTGTGCGTGTGATTCCTTTGTAACTGTAATGGTAAACACTGGAATCATTATCTCTGGCTAATTCCTTTTTATCAATATATTTTCAATTTATAAATTATATCCATATTTAAACTATATTCATACTTATAATGTAATAATCGTTATTCTTTTTAAATTGTAAATATCCCATTTAACAAAATACCGTCTAATGTAATCGTGTTTGCAATTCATTCCGCCATTAATCGTGCTATACGTACATTATCATAAGATTTGAAGAAGAGGTAGGTTCACCAAGACACCCGATCCCCATGCTACTTTGGGCTGAGTAGGTAGATGGCTTTCTAAGCTGAAGTTGGCGGGTTTGATCCCGATTCAGTTCGGTAGTATTTGAAGATGCTCAAATACGTGAGCTTCGTGTCGCTAGATTTAACGGAACGCGAATGAACTTCTTCGGGAAGAAATTCTAGAACGTTGCCGTCTCCGAAAATCGAACAAAACAGTTATAGAGACGTGATAATATATTGTTATTATTATTATTATTATCATTATTATTATTATTATTATTATTATTATTATTATTATTATTATTATTATTATTATTATTATTATTATTATTATCTCCGTATTTCTACCAACGTCTACAACCCCTCACTACCCATCTTCTTGTATCATTCCCGGAATCCCTCTAAAATCTGGATGAATTATTCAAACGGTAAAGTGCTGACCTTCGGAGCCTAATTTTGGGTATTCTATCCCGGTCGTAGATGGAGTCCCAGAAAAACCTGCCTCGTGTCGAACAAAATAGTTCCTACGGAACAAAATTCTGGCACCTCGGGGAAGTTTATTAAATCCCTTGGACAAAGAGTGGGTACTACTTCTTGGTGGACCACCCTACAATTTGGATAGGGATTGACAGTACACTTTTTATGCCGCTCATCATCTGACCGAGACAGACTATCTTTGTAATTTATGTAATTTATTAATTAAATCTTCGTGCTGATCATTTACGATGACAATGAAAATTGAAAATATTGCTCCTCCTCGTGAACACAAAATATACATTTTTTAATTTTATTCAGGACTAGTCTCGGTCCCTTTCATTGGAACATCCTCAGCTTTACAGATGAACTTAAAATAAAAATTAGCACACATTAAGAAACTTATTTATCAACCATAGAGTAAAAGGGCACACCATGTTGATAAAAATTTAGCATACGTTTCCAAATGTAGTCTGTTTGAATTTCGTAAAGATTTGTATGAATCTAGAAGTCCTTATCAGTACGGATATATTATCAAGGCACCTGTGTACATGATATAATTAAACCATAGTCTATATGACTTGATTGTAAAACTCTATTTACGTTACAATACAGCAATTCTCCGTTCAATTTATAGTCAGTGTTGATTGATCCTTGTGGAAAATTTTAATTTGACTGTTAAAAGGTCACTGTCGACTCTAATGTACACCGATATACCTCTGAGCTTCTATTAAGGACAGTAAATACAAATTTGGTCCATTTGATCTATTTATCAAACTTGTTTATAAACGTCATGTACAGTCTCCTTATGTTTACAATCTTAAATTACGTCCTTGACTGCCTGAAGGTTAATATTTGCTGTGTAGGAGTATTTACCTTAAAACTACTTGGAACTGTATTGATAATTTTGAAATGTTTTTACTGTGTGAGGAAACATCTTTTACAATTTCAGTTGTCGGTGTAAATTGCCAATGTTATTTGAATGAAAGGACTCCTGTATTTTTATGGTTCTTAAATCAGTTTTTTAAGTGTGCTAAGTTTATCTATAAAGTTAAATATTCCCCAATAAAAGGCTCCAAAACTAGTCCTGAATTAAAGATAATTCCTTTAAAAACATTTTGTGTGGATTAGGAGGAGAAATCTTTTCTTTTCATTGTCATACAATGGGAACGTCAATATGTAGAATACACGACACATTGTCACTCTACAAAGTGTAACTAGAGTCTAATATTCTGGACAACGCTCTTTTAAGACTACTCGTAATGTCTCGTCATGACCTTTGACAGCAAAAGAGTTGCCCCTGTTTCTAATACATTGCCAAGCTGTTTGACATCACAAAATAATTATTGGTAGGAAGAAGTAAAGAGGGCTTTGAGTCAGCAGTCTCTTCTTTACAGTCCTGTTTTGTTTCTATAATAGCTCATTAACTACAAGAGAGAATTGATGTAATTTCTTGAGTTATATTTTTCTTTTCCTGGGAAGTCAGAATTAATGAGAAAGGCTTTTATAAAAAAAGAAATTAAGTCACTTTAACTTTTCATTCGTTTTCAGAACGATCCAACGATTTATGCTTAAGAAACTTACTGATAATACCATTGATATTACCAGCATGTAACTAACATTATAAATGGAGAGAACAGGACTTTAGGCTACACAATGTTTCTTAATTCAGGTTTTTTAACATATTAGTCTGACAACATGCCCTTAAAACATTCATCTTAGTTTCATTTAGAAGGCAATTATTAATTTTAAATACAACATTTCACAGCGTTATTGGCTTTCCCAGCAGATATTTTAAAGCCTTGAAATAATCTCAACGTTTCATGCAATGATTAAAGGCAACTGCCTACATGTTCTAGATGTAAGTGAGAAAGCCACTGCGTTTTTCATAAAACGTATAATATCTGGATAAGACGCATGGATGTAAACTTTACTTTTGCAATTATTTCCACATGCCGGTGGTTGTTGTTATCAGACAGCACCGTTGTTTATCTCGCTACATTTCTTCAGATAGACCTCGTATTTCCCTGGCTTTAAAAATGGCACTCCACCAGGTTGCTGTAGGACAGGTATGAAACCACGAACCACTTGATAAGCAATACGAAAGTTTGCAAACACAACGTAGTTTGGAATGACTTGTAGAAGGAGGCATAAAAGAGATAGGAGAGACTTCGAGACGAAGGAACACTGACCTTAGCAGCGCCATCTCTTGTAGTTTGCGTGAAAGTCAAGAAACATTTATGGTTCGTGAACTTATAAATGCCCACACATGCTCAAAAGTATCTCTTTACGTCTGTTCCTAAGAAATAAGCTTTCGCCACCAAATGAAGAATTCCGATTTTTAGACAAACACTGATTACGGTTTATATGTACTTCAGACTAAAACAAATAAAATAATCTGTGTATGTAAAATACGAGTTTTGTCTGTACATTGCTTAGAATTTGAAAAGAATGGTATTTCTTTATCGGTCATGTCCATAGTAACAAGGAAATGCACTTTTTACTTTTCCGTAATTTCTGTCTGCCTGTCTGTCTGTATGCACACGCATCACGAGAATACGGCTGAAGAGAATTTAATGAAAATCGGTATGTGAAGTCGGGGGATAAGCCACTACAATCAAGGCTATAAATCATTTTACTCACGCTGAGTGAAATGGTAGTTTAGGGGAAGGCCTAAAATTTAATTCTCAAATATGTATATTATTAGTGGTCCTATCGATAAATACAATATAACTAAAGTTATATAGAATTAAATTTCCGAGCATTTATGTGATACATTGTTACCGCACCGGCTTTGATAACACAGATATTCATGAATTTGTATTTTTGTTGCCAAGTCCATATCAACGCCGAGCCACGAGAAAATGGGTTAATAGAATTTAATGAAAGTCGGTATAAAGAGTCGGGGAATAAGAAACTACAGTCTAAGTTATAAACAATTTTATTCGCCCTGTATGAAATTGCAGTTTAGGGGGAGGCACCCAAAATTTAATTTTTAAATATCCATGTTATTGGTCCTATCGAAAAGTACTACATAACAAAAGTTATAGAGAATACAATTTCCGAACCTTTATGTTTTATTCAGTTTTACTGTACCGACTATGATAAGAGTGGTATTTCAGAGTCGGAAGAAAACTAAATGTGAAGGCCTACAATATTGAAAGCGCATAACATTGATCAACAATAACATTGCATTGACCATTGTTTGTTCTGATGTTCTATGTCCCTTATACAGCCGCTCAACTACGATAGATGGGATTACTGATGCGTAGCGAGTAGGCCTATAACTACCTGAGTGAATATTGGCGAGAAATAGCTCGGGAGTTAGAAAACTTTCTTCATTAGCATGTCATTCCTCTGATTCATACATTTTCTGATACCGTACTGCTGGTAAGTAACTCAGTGGTTCATCATAGTATTCCAGCTATTCGATCCCTACTCTGACGCGCTCTTTTGAATTACCAGTGTGCACTCTTAAGGCAGAGGTTCACTTAGTAGTAGTAGTAGTAGTAGTAGTAGTAGTAGTAGTAGTAGTAGTAGTAGTAGTAGTATGACCTGGTATAGAATTACAATTTAGGCATATTCTAAATTATAGCACCACAATTCACTAAATAACTCAAAATTCAACCCTGAAAAGAGACGTTTTTTGAAAAGCGCCTCTTCCTCTTCACTTTTATTGAATTATACATTCATTTTGTTGAAAATTAGCAGTGAAGAGGGGGTTTCTCCTCTGGCTTGTAGTAAAATATTGCCTCCAAGTCAGATATATTTTTCCGCCGCCAGTGTAGTGAATTGAGATTTTCCGACGCATCGAGTACTCCTAGGAAACAGATTGGTAAAAGGGCATAGTTTTTGCCAAATATGTGATTTTTTATTTGATCAAGTATTTCGCGTGAAATAATTTCTTTTACTCGCACCATTCCTACTGACGTCATTCTAATGACCTATGTTCATTTCAGTTGGGAAAACCACTAAGACAGTCTTTCTGAGGACGTGAACAGGCAGGTGGAGAGTGAGTGTCTGCCATTATAACGAAATTCCCCAACG
Source organism: Anabrus simplex (assembly GCF_040414725.1). NCBI lineage: Eukaryota > Metazoa > Arthropoda > Insecta > Orthoptera > Tettigoniidae > Anabrus > Anabrus simplex. The sequence continues at coordinate 134,872,809 of NC_090272.1, forward strand.
TGGTTGTGACTGATGGTAGGCAAGCGGGCCTACCATTACAATGAAAATTCCCTAACGCAGTCTTCATATGAGAAAAGACGTTTGTGATTTCTCCGTCGTGTTTCTAGGGTAACGTTAAGAGCTATGCAATTTAATACTGTCTTGCTCACAACGTGTACCCTATCTAACCTACAATTCTGTATACAATGTAGTATTCCGTAGCGAAGCACGGGTACATCAGCTAGTACATTATAAGTTTTTACTTTTAATTATACATTTACCTTTGCATTTAATTCACTGTTGTCTGGGTATATTTCAGGTAAAGCTATTTTCAGCTGCGACAACAGATGTTCGTCAGTTAATCGCGATACATATTTTGAGTGGAAATAATTCGTTTGTTACTCAGATGAACAAGTAGAAGCAATCTTAGCCAGAAATGTAGTTGCAAATAATTTTAGTTTTATGTGCTTAGTCACTGGAATATTTTCAAATACATCTACACCATCTTTTTTTTTCTAGGGGCTTTACGTCGCACCGACACAGATAGGTCTTATGACGACGATGGGATAGGAAAGGCCTAGGAGTTGGAAGGAAGCGGCCGTGGCCTTAATTAAGGTACAGTCCCAGCATTTGCCTGGTGTGAAAATGGGAAACCACGGAAAACCATCTGCAGGGCTGCCGATAGTGGGATTCAAACCTACTATCTCCCGGATGCAAGCTCACAGCCGCGCGCCTCTACGCGCACGGCCAACTCGCCCGGTCTACACCATCTTTACTGTGACATATACTGTATGTGTAAGACACACATCCTCTTTGACTGATATTGCATGGAGTTTACGATACGAGAGACTTCGGGACGAAAGAACGCCGACCTCCGACAGTGGTATCTCTTGTACTTTGTGTGAAAATCAAGGAATATTTATGGTTCAAGAACCTATAAATGCCCACTCATGCTCAAAGGTCTCACTTTACGTCTATTCCTAAGAAATGAGCTTTAGCCACCAACATTTCTCCATTCGTGGAATATGTCCATACCACCTTAATATTTGAACATTAATTCTATGTGACACAAACACCTCAACATCCATATCTGCTCTTACATTCTAGTTCTTCAGTCGATCCATTTGGGTAGCTTTCTTTCGTACTATGAAGGAAGTAATCCACATGACCTATGTTCATTTCAGTTGGGAAAACCACTAAGACAGTCTTTCTGAGTATGTGAACAGGCAGGTGGAGAGTGAGTGTCTGTCATTATAATGAAATTCCCCAACCTGATTGTGACTGATGGTCTCTATTTTACTCCTTTTTCCGTTATTCAGGGACGGAATGAAAACTTGTGTAGTGGTAGTAGTATACAATATTATAATCGGCATGCCAATATATTCGACCAACATGTGAATTAATATTAATTTTATTCGCTTAGGGATATGTCAATTCCACTTTAAAAATCCCATTTAGAGCGAAATTTCCTTGATTATTCGCAGAGAAGGACAACTTGATGGAAACTTCCCCTGCCTGAAGAGTCTTATTTACGAAAATAGCGCAATTGGACGCGAAGTGATAATACCAAGGTACATTTCAAAAATATTTTGTTCAAGTTAGTGATAAGAAATTCAGCCACATCCACCTACGTGATGTTGACATAAGAAAATAAGATTTACATATTGAGGAAGGTTTTTCTAAAGCAGAAGTTATTCAGTCGAAAGTATGTAAAGCATACTCGGTACTCAGTCTGTAATAAGAGCCATTCTCTGATGTACTAGACAGGCAATGCCCAAACGAAACAGCATTACTCAGTATTTCGTGGAGCCGAGGATTTCTTTATTAGTTTTTGTACTCACTGTCCCTTTTTACGGCAGTTGTAAGAGAGTTTTAGCGCATTGATTCTACTTACACGATATCATCCTAGTAATCTTAAAATCCTAAAGAAAGGAAAATATCAATCACACTCCAAAATGAAATGTATCAAAAGTGAATTTTACGATAAGATAAAATGAACGTTGGAAACAGTTCAGCTCCTTGAAAATCACGAAATATCCTACCAAATTTAAATAAATGAATAAAGAAATAAATAATTAATTAAATAAAAGTATACTTTTGCTACGACTGACTGCCCTGAGATGAGGGTCTACCATATTTCAGATAAAAATAAGAGTGCACTATAATCACTTATAGCACTTAATTGTACAGTAGAGTATGCATGTATCATTTTGAAATCAGGTCCTTTCTAAGTGCAACCATTACACTTGCCCGTTGAATTAACTTTACGGTATATCGTCAATGTAACTTAATTGAACTAGCGAACGCATTTACATTCATAGTATGGGTAAGGACCAAACTGAATAACATCAGTGGCGAATGATTGACGCATTATACGTTTGAGCAATTCAACGGTTCCAATTCGATCAATTATTGTTCTTCACTTTATTGTCGAATGAGCTCGCTGAACGTTTCTCTAATGAGTGGGCTATCACAAATATCCTTCAATAAAATCGCGACATCGTTGTATGACAGTGAAATGACGTTACGAGGAATTAGATTAGGATAAATGTGACAAATCATCGTCTTCAATAACTGGGCTCAAAGTGTCCAACACACTGATTTTGAAAAATGGAATGCCACCTCCTAAATCCTCCATGATTTTAATGAAGTAATTAACCATCTAGAAGTTATAAATTCACTTAGCATGAGGCGAGATGGTCAATTATCATAACTTCTGCCTTGATTAATTATGTGTTAGGACATGTCCACTGCTCACTGTCTGCCTTTTCCTATCCATTCTGTTTATTCTTAGGGCGACGACAACAAAATAGTGCCATCGAAATACCTGAGCTGGTCGGTCTATTTTCTTCCAATTCACTTGCCTATTTCCTATTCCCATCTCTGTGAAGACGCACTCCCTATGGATGTGGTAAAGTACTGGGTTCCAAGGACACCTCTTTACACCAGTCATGATATTAAATTCTTCAGAATGTATTGTCCATGTTCTTATGTTTCTGTTACTGCACAACTTTTTGACAATCTCACTGAGACTATTTGGCATGCCCATCTCTAGTATTATACGCCCTAACTGGTCCGACGTTTGGGGAAAGTGTGTGGAGGAAAGAGAACCACGTGAAAGTTTAATTGAGGAATTAGGTTAAGGCTGATGTCGACGAAAGTAGAAGGGAATGCGGAGCGAAACGAGAAGGTTTTTCTCTTTCGTACCAACAAAGTACGACGGACAAGAATAGGTACCAACATAAGGAACGTGTGGGATCTGGTTAACTCAGCGTGGAAGAAGTTCTTCTTTTTTTGCTATTGGCTTTACGTCGCACCGACACAGATAGGGCTTATGGTGACGATGGGACAGAAAAGGGCTAGGAGTGGGAAGGAAGCGTCCATGGCCTTTAATTAAGGTACAGCTCCAGCATTTGCCTGTTGTGAAAATGGGAAACCACGGAAAACCATCTTCAGGGCTGCCGAGAGTGGGGTTCGAACCCACTAGCTCCCAAATACTGGATACTGGCCACACTTAAGAGACTGCAGCTATCGAGTTCGGTAGGAAGAAGTTAAAGGCAGCGGAGATTATTATCAGTGGGATAATGTGTAGGAAGGATACTGATTGGAAGGTGATCGGAGATTTAAATTAAATTATGGAGAGGGTATATGGGAAACTGGGAATAAGATTTGTAGATTCTGTGGGTCCGAGATAGGTATCTGCACTTAGATGCCCTTCACTTGAACCGCGAGGATTATAGAAAGGTATATAGGGCCTACAAGGAAACAGGGTGAGCTACGGAGCGGTGATGAGAGTAAAACAAGAAGGAAGTCATATAAGGATGACATAAAGTTGTTAGTGGTGAGATGTAGAGGTATTCATTGTAAAGAAATGAATAGAAGTAAGTAATATAATTGATAAATATATACCATATATTGCACTAGAAGTTGAATTGTGACTAGGAAGATGTATTATAGGTGTGGAAATTTTCTCTCGGAACTGGAGTGTTTATCGTAGAGACAGGATAGGAATGTAGGAGGGGGAATATTGATTCTGGCGAAGAATTTGTAAGCTACGAGACAGTTAAGGATAAGATTGCAGGTGTAAGGTTCATGTCTAAATATAGCAGGCAACTTAGGGTTTTTGGGGTGTGATATGGAAAGAGTGACGCTGATAAATAATGATTTTATAAGATAATCAGTTGTGTGGGAAATTACATTGAAGAAAAATTTGATCGTAACTGGTGATCTAGATTTACCAAATGTTAACTGGGAGGGCATTGTGAATGTCAGAAATCATTATCAACAAATGGTAAATAAGTTAATCTGGGAAGAGCAGCTGAATCAGAATGTGGCATGACCAGCGAAATGGAAGAATATACTAGAGATGGTGCTGACAAAACAAGATGAGCTCTATAGGCAAACTGAAGAGATAAATGGTTTAATTGATCACGAAACTGTTTTCATCGTGGTTAAAAATAAGTGTGAGTGAAGTGAAGTTTTAAAAAATAGGAGTATTGGACGGTGCCGTACTGCTGACAAGGAAGGTGCGACGGAGTGTTTGAAAAGTAATCATGATTAGTGGAGAATGGTAAATAACAACATAAACCGTTTACGGGGTGGGTTTAAAACAGTTTTTAGTAGTGTGAGAACACGTATGTACCTTTAAAGGTGGTCATGAATGGTAAATTCCACTATATTATAACAGAGAAATGAAGATATTAAGGAGGAAGTGCAAGTTGGAAGGAAATAGAGCTAGGAAAGCTTGTGAAAATCAGAGGAAATTGAATGAACTTACGACGAAATCGAATTTAGTGGAGATATCAGTTAAGAAAAACATGACGGCGAGTGTTATTGGCAGCCGTATTAGTTCTTTTGCACCGGGCGAGTTGGCCGTGCGCGTAGAGGCGTGCGGCTGTGAGCTTGCATCCGGGAGATAGTAGGTTCGAATCCCACTATCGGCAGCCCTGAAGATGGTTTTCCGTGGTTTCCCATTTTCACACCAGGCAAATGCTGGGGCTGTACCTTAATTAAGGCCACGACCGCTTCCTTCCAACTCCTAGGCCTTTCCTACCCCATCGTCGCCGTAAGAACTATCTGTGTCGGTGCGACGTAAAGCCCCTAGCAAAAAAAAAAAAAAAATAGTTCTTTTGCGAAAACTGGAAAGGGATATACAGGTACCTAAAGGCAGAAACGCATTGCAGAGATCATAAATGACCAAGGGAAGTGCTTATGTGAGGATTTACGGAACGCATTCAGTTAGCGCTATGTCCAGATAGATGAGGTGACTAATTCTGATGAAGACATGATTTTTCCTTTGATAATAAAGATATTTACAAAATATTCTAAAGTTGAAATATAGAAAAGCAGCTGAGATTGATAAGATTTCTGGGGATATACGAAAGGCAATTGGTTGGGAAATAGTGCCATGTCTGAAATATTTATCTGATTAGTGTTTGCATGAATGAGTTATACCAAATTAATGGAGAGATGCAATTGTATCGGGTGACACACGTAAAGCGGATAATTACAGGCCAGTCAACTTGACGTGAGCTACATGTAAGCTTTGGGAAAGCATTTGTTTCTGATTAGATCAGACACGTTTGCGAAATTACTCATTTGTTTGATACAAGGCAGCTCGGGTTTAGGAAACGTTATTATTGTGAGGCTCAACTTGTGCGATTTTAGACAGATACAGCAGATATTTTAAATTCAGCAGATCAGATTGACTGTATCGCTATTAACTTCTCCAAGTCCTTTGACAGAGTAGATCATGGAAGATTATTCACGAAAGGGCTATAGGAATGGACAAAAGAGTGATTCAATGGGTGGTTAAATTTCTCGAAAATAGAACTCAAATTAGAATATGTGAAGCGTTTATGATCCTGTAATGATCAAGAATTAGTAGTCCCTCAAGGCAGCGTAATGGGACCTCTGCATTTTCTTACACATACACTGACTGACAGAGCAAATGCAACACCAAGAAGGAGTGGTCAGAACTTTATGCCAATTGCAGGGTAGACTGACGTCACTGAGGTATGCTCATGATGTGAAATGCGCCGCTGTGCTGCGCACGTAGCGAACGATAAATGGGACACGGCGTTGGCGAATGCCCCACTTCGTACCGTGATTTCTCAGCCGATAGTCATTGTAGAACGTGTTGTCGTGTGCCACAGGACACGTGTATAGCTAAGAATGCCAGGCCGCCGTCAACGGAGGCATTTCCAGCAGACAGACGACTTTACGAGGGGTATGGTGATCGGGCTGAGAAGGGCAGGTTGGTCCCTTCGTCAAATCGCAGCCGATACCCATAGGGATGTGTCCACGGTGCAGCGCCTGTGGCGAAGATGGTTGGCGCAGGGACATGTGGCACGTGCGAGGGGTCCAGGCGCAGCCCGAGTGACGTCAGCACGCGAGGATCGGCGCATCCGCCGCCAAGCGGTGGCAGCCCCGCACGCCACGTCAACCGCCATTCTTCAGCATGTGCAAGACACCCTGGCTGTTCCAATATCGACCAGAACAATTTCCCGTCGATTGGTTGAAGGAGGCCTGCACTCCCGGCGTCCGCTCAGAAGACTACCATTGACTCCACAGCATAGACGTGCACGCCTGGCATAGTGCCGGGCTAGAGCGACTTGGATGAGGGAATGGCGGAACGTCGTGTTCTCCGATGAGTCACGCTTCTGTTCTGTCAGTGATAGTCACCGCAGACGAGTGTGGCGTCGGCGTGGAGAAAGGTCAAATCCGGCAGTAACTGTGGAGCGCCCTACCGCTAGACAACGCGGCATCATGGTTTGGGGCGCTATTGCGTATGATTCCACGTCACCTCTAGTGCGTATTCAAGGCACGTTAAATGCCCACCGCTACGTGCAGCATGTGCTGCGGCCGGTGGCACTCCCGTACCTTCAGGGGCTGCCCAATGCTCTGTTTCAGCAGGATAATGCCCGCCCACACACTGCTCGCATCTCCCAACAGGCTCTACGAGGTGTACAGATGCTTCCGTGGCCAGCGTACTCTCCGGATCTCTCACCAATCGAACACGTGTGGGATCTCATTGGACGCCGTTTGCAAACTCTGCCCCAGCCTCGTACGGACGACCAACTGTGGCAAATGGTTGACAGAGAATGGAGAACCATCCCTCAGGACACCATCCGCACTCTTATTGACTCTGTACCTCGACGTGTTTCTGCGTGCATCGCCGCTCGCGGTGGTCCTACATCCTACTGAGTCGATGCCGTGCGCATTGTGTAACCTGCATATCGGTTTGAAATAAACATCAATTATTCGTCCGTGCCGTCTCTGTTTTTTCCCCAACTTTCATCCCTTTCGAACCACTCCTTCTTGGTGTTGCATTTGCTCTGTCAGTCAGTGTATATGATATGAGTAAAGTACTGGAATCACAGATAAGGCTTTTTGCGGATGATGTTATACGGTATGCCGTAATACGTTAGTTACAGGACTGTGAGTGACTGCAAAAGGACGTCGACAGAATTGCCAGATGGACTGCATAGAGTGGTATGATGGTTAACGTGGCGAGAAATCAGGTAATATGTTTTACAAAGAGGAGTCCTCTGAGGTTTAATCACTGTTTTGATGATATGATAGTAACTCATGGGGATCACTTTAACTACCTAGATGTTAATATAAGGCGGATAAAGGTGGAATCCCTCGCTAAGTCCAAGGAAAAACAACCCTGGAGTGTAAATGGATTAAATACAAAGACAAAGACACCTCCCTACAGGCCATGAAGGCCCCTGGAGGAGTGGAAGGTAAAGGCTTCCACCATTGTTAACCGCGGCACGTGATGGGGTAGAGTGGTTAGCTCTACTTTCGGCCGCCTTTGCCCCCAGGAATTAACCTGGTACTCATTTTTGGTGTAGGCTGAGTGAATCGCAGGGCCATATGCACCTCCGGAAGTGGAAATCTCGTTTCTTAAATTTTACGACTTCCTGACGGGGATTCGAACCCATGTCCTTCCGGGCGAACCGAACACGCCTTTACCGCCTCGGCCAGGCAGCCCCTAAACGGATTAAATATAAATATAAAACATCATGTTGGTCTTCCCTCTTTACAATGAGATATCGAACACTGCCGTTGCCTGTGTTATCTAGAGATTATTTCGATTTTCAAACTTTCAGATTCAGTATTTGTAATACTCACCTGCTCAAGTCATCATCATCATCATCATCATCTGCTTACCCTCCAGGTTCGGCTTTTCCCTCGGACTGAGCGAGGGATCCCACCTCTACCACCTCAAGGGCAGTGTCCTGGAGCTTCAGACTCTTGGTCGGGGGATACAACTGGGGAGTATGACCAGTAACTCGCCCAGGCGGCCTCACCTGCTATGGTGAACAGGGGCCTTGTAGGGGGATGGGAAGATTGGAAGGGATAGGCAAGGATGAGGGAAGGAAGCGGCCGTGGCCTTAAGTTAGGTACCATCCCGGCATTCGCCTGGAGGTGAAGTGGGAAACCACGGAAAACCACTTCGAGGATGGCTGAGGTGGGAATCGAACCCACCTCTACTCAGTTGACCTCCCTAGGCTGAGTGGACCCCGTTCCAGCCCTCGGACCACTTTTCAAATTTCGTGGCAGAGCCGGGAATCGAACCCGGACCTCCGGGGGTGGCAGCTAATCACGCTAACCACTACACCACAGAGGCGGCACCTGCTCAAGTACGGTTCTAAAAAACTACAGAGGTATTGTACTTCAAAAACTTATTTCCTTCGCATAATTATTATTTGCTTCTGAGCCCCAGTTCCGAGGTATAAGGAATTTTAGATTTATCTTGAAATGATGATGGCAGGTGCCCTTTACCAAGTTTTAAGTTTCTATAGTGCATTGATGTGTCTCATTAATTTCTGTATGGGGAGTGTGTGTTTAAAAGGTGCTATTTCCACTATAAGGAATTACATCATCCTGGTCTGGATTGCTCATGGGAGTGGATAATATTCAACTGCTGTAATATACGTGGACGAAATAGTGATTTATTTTTGGAAGTGAAAATAGCACCTTTTGAACAGACACTCCTTGATCTTTGTACCATGTTCAATTTTGTTCAAACGGAACATAAATTGGTGTCCAGTAAATTATACTTCCACTTGTATTCGACACCCTACACCGTATCAATACTACAGCGTACTGGCGACAGTTCAAGGGAGACTACCCTCACCGTTCAGACATTTGTCCCGAAGCTGAACAATTCTCTCTATACCCCCAACAAGGATGGACGATGTTTGATAGTTGAACGACTCTCCCACAGCATCGGATACCACATGATCGGTAGGTAATCACAGTATAACTTGACCTAAATGAAGGAAATTACAGCAAAAGTACAGTTACTGTAGCAGTTTACCTGCCTAGACATCTAGGCGCTATTGCACTGTCATTCCTTTCTTTCTTGCTGACTTCTTAAGGTTGAAGTGATCAAGCGGTCCACAAGGCTGCCAAATTATGAACTACCGAGCTCGATAGCTGCAGTCGCTTAAGTGCGGCCAGTATCCAGTAATCGGGAGATCGTGGGTTCGAGCCCCACTGTCGGCAGCCCTGAAGATGGTTTACCGTGGTTTCCTAATTTCACACCAGGCAAATGCCGGGGCTGTACCTTAATTAAGGCCACGGCCGCTTCCTTCCACTTCCTAGGCCTTTCCCATCCCATCGTCGCCATAAGACATATCTGTTTCGGTGCGACGTAAAGCAAATAGCAAAGAATAATAATAATAATACAAATAATAATAATAATAATAATAATAATAATAATAATAATAATAATAATAATAATAATAAATAAATAAATAAATTATGAACTACTGGTATATGGTTAGGTGAAAGTAAGCCGGCTAGTGACAAATTCATTGGTCTGGATCGGTTAGATCTGGTTAATGACAAAACCATTGGTCACGAGTGGTTGGGTCCAACCAGTGCTAAAACCATTGGTCTGGATTGGTTAGGTGCGGTGAGTGACGAGCTGTGATCAAGCAAAGGGGGTCTGGGGCGTAAGCCCTCAGGTTGGGGCCGCGAAGCAGCTTTAGGAGTGTAGCATTCCGTAGGGCGATTGCAGGTTTGATTTAGTCTTTTTTTATTGTGCGCATTTTAGTAACGGAATTTGTCTTGATTGCTGGGAATGACGTCATATCCGATTATATCACAGCCAATGAAAATGCTAATGCGTGCTTCAGCAATGAAGAATGGCGCGTGCTAAATTAAAATATGATGTATGTTGGAGTCATCAGTCCATAGACTGGTTTGATGCAGCACTCCACCCCCCTACCTTGTACTAACCTTTACTTTCTACGTAACTACTGCATCCTACATCTGCTCTAATCTGCTTATCGTATTCACACATTGTTCTACCTCTACCGTTATTACCGCCTACACTTCCCTCAAAAACCAACTGGACAAGTTCTGGGTTTCATAAGATGTGCCCTGTCAATCTATCCCTTCTTCTCATCCAATTTAGCCAAATCGAACTCCTCTCACCAATTCAATTCAGTATCTCTTCATTCGTGATTCTATCTATACATCTCACTTTAGTATTCTTCTGTAACGCTACATTTCAGAAGCTTCTATTCTCCTTCTTTCTGAACTACTTGTCGTCCATGTTTCACTTCCATACAATGCCACACTCCAGATGAAAGTCTTCAGAAACATCTTTCTAATTCCTATATCAAGTGAGCAATTTTTTTCTTAAGAAAGCTCTTCCTTGCTTGTGATAGTCGGCATTTTATTTCCTCCTTACTTCTGCCATCGTTAGTTATTTTACTACCCAAGTAAAATATTCTTCTACTTCCTTTAAGACTTCATTTAGTAAGCTAATATTACCTGCATCACCTGACTCCATTCGACTGCACTCCATTATTTTCGTTTTGGGCCTATTCATCTTAATCTTGTACTCCTTACACAAGGCTCTGTCCATACCATTCAGCAATTTCTCCAAATCTTATCCATTCTCAGATAAAGTAACGATAAATCGGCAAATCATAGGTTTTTGACTTTCCTCTTCTTGGATTGGGATTCCCTTTCCAAATTTCTGTGTGATTTCCTTTACTGCCTTTTCTATATAAACAATGAAAAGGAGTGCGGATAATATTAGGTTATAAAAGTAAAGATACTGCTGGGGGCTGGTGGGTGGGTCCCTAGCTGTCGCAGTAAACACATCTCACCTTTAACAGGTATTCCACATAAGATTTGTACTATTTCAAATCCATTATAATGCCATAAAACTTAGGCTCCACTTAATTAATTTCTTCTGAAATCACGTATGTAGCAGAGCAGTAGATATCTTAATTCCCTATTATGATTTCAAGATGAATATGTACTTTTGCATAGGAAATTAGGTACCGGAAATGCAGTTAGCTGGAACAATCCTGTTGCATGTAGATGTACGCAAATTATAATGATAGTACTGTATGGGTATGTAGGTTCTAAATGGAACAGTATTATGATCACATTACACAATTGTTTCGTAAAAGCTGATATCAGTCAGAGAGAAATGCTAACAGCGAGAGGTTGAGTGAGAAACGCGATACAGTGAACCAGAGCTGTATTCCAGTATTAAGTCTTTGTAACGAGAATTTTGAGAGCCTGTATGATAGGCGATATGCTAGAGGCATTCGATCATCAAACTACCAGGAGTATTCTGTTTCCTGTCCGGGTGTTCTAGCGTTACACGAGGTGAGTCGACAACAGACGAGTTCATTCACAATTCCAGGTGAGCTGGTTTATGCGGAAGGATTCTGACGCTTATGGGCCGAGATCTCTGAAACAAGAGAACATCGTTTGTTGCTATGGTTACGGGGCCCGTTTCACCAGGATACCTACGTTATTTGACACGTGTAATCTTAATATTTGGCTTATTAAAAGCTTGTGTGGGATGTTGATGATTCTAATTACGGTACCGTTTTTAATTAACAATTTTGTGTTATACATGGGCGTCTAATATTATTCCATATACTTCAGTTGTCTTTTATCTGATCAGCCTGTACACAAGTCATTAGGGGTGTGCAGTACTAAGCAAGTTACGCAATCATTACCACGACATAATCAACAAGGAAGTTTTACTCATTATAGACCTAATTATATAATCTATGTAAATGCCAGTGTCGTATACTGGGGGCTTCCAAGACTTTCGGTGAAGCCCAAACCTCACATGAGAACGATGTAAATCTAAAGCACATTGTAAAGTAAATATCTGACACATTGTTCTATTTGAAAACTTGAAGGCAATGAGATAAACCGCAGCACGTATTTCTGAGTACAATGCATCGGAGACTTGTCTTGCAGCCCACGCCCTGCGTCCCTCTCCCCTCAACTCACCATACGTGGCTTGCTGCTGAATGTTGCTAGGTGCGGGGACCGAGGGGATAGTTGTGCTAGGCTTCGCTCCGTCAGATCGCCACTGCTAGCGTTACTCATCGTATATACTTCCTCACCTCAAACTTCTGGCATAATTATATAGGTAACAGAGTTCTGGTGTTTCACTCTCGTTTACTTCTACTTCTGTTATAGGAATAATATAACTTTATTTTTATAGGTAGGTCAGCTAAAATGAAATATTACCTTTCAGATTTAGTGTTCTCTTTTGTTGGCTGGAATCGACCCCATGATCTCTTGAGGAAGCTAATCATAATGTGAAGGACAGGTATGACCGCTCATAATGCTGTAAAATTTAAAATTTAAATTTAATAATAATAACATTCATACATCATCATTATAGACCGTTATGCCTTTCGGCGTCCAGTCTGCAAGCCTCTGTAAATTTACTAATCGCCACCACAATTCTCTGTTTGTAACTAGTTCTGTGGCCACGTGTAGTTCCATACCTCTTATCTTTAAATCGTTAGAAACGTAGTCTAACCATCCTCGTCTTGGTGTCCTACTTATCTTACACCCAGCAACAGAGTCCATTATTCTGTTAGGTAATCTATCCTCCTCCATTCGCCTCACATGACCCCACCACCGAAGTCGGCTTATGCGTACAGCTTCATCTATCGTCTTCATTCCTAACTTAGCCTTTAACTCTTCATCCCGAGTACCCTCCTGCCATCGTTCCCACCTGTTTGTACCAGCAATCATTCTCGGCACTTTCATGTCTGTTACTTTTAGCTTATGAATAAGATATTCTGATTCCACACAGCTTTCACTCCCGTAAAGCGAAGTTAGTCTGAAAACAGACTGATGTAAAGATAGTTTCGTCCGGGAGCTGACCTCCTTGTTACAGAAGACTGTTGATCGCAACTGCGTGCTCATTGCATTAGCTTTACTGCACCTTGACTCAATCTCACGGTATTACCATCCTGGGATAACACACATCCCAAATACTTGAAATTGTCTATCTGTTCCAGCTTTGTATCACCAATCTGACATTCAGTTCTCTTGGATTTCTTACCTGCAGATATCTAGTCTTCATACCATACTCATTGCACCTATTTTCAAGTTCCAAGATATTAGACTGCAGGCTTTCGGCACAATCTGCCATTAAGACCAAGTCGTCAGCATAGGCCAGACTGCTTACTAATATCTGGGTCTCACGAGAAGTCGCGGCGGTTTGTAGGTACAGCACGAGTACACTATGCTACAAACATTAGTCGTGATAAACAATGCGAGCACTCTGAAAGCGATGCGTATTCCTATTATCAAACGGTTCATTATGCAGTCCTGCGACCATTCCACCCTCGCCATTGCCCCAATGAACCACATGACAGCATCATTGTCCCCATAATTTCAGGCTACCGCCATATAGCACCATACGACAAGGGGTTCGATGATATGGGACCTTTCTAGTCTAGAGTCAAATGCCACCTCATCTAGAAAACGAAGAAAAAATAAACTTCAAAGTGATGGGTGATCAAAAGCTCTTTCGACCGTGCAAGGATCAACTGCACTCCTCCGTTCCGAAGAATCAAACCAACCGCCTCCCAGGGTCATGGTGCGTTCGCGACAAAAGATCATACTATAACACTTATTCCTTGATAAAATCACGATTAATTGAAATTAACCCTGAATAATTCTACTATAATGAAAATAAAATATACAATGTCCTATGGACTAAATACAAATTTGGAGTTTAAATGTCGAAGTTGTTTGTTCCATTCCCTTTTTGACGTGACAATAAGTATTACAATAATAAACGGTACAAAAATCCTTTTTAAGAACAGAAATATCCTTATAAATGCGACGGTTCTCATTACAAGCCTTCTTCACTGTTAGAAGAAACAATTATCTATGCGAAAAATTGGAGACAACTTGGTAGTGGTCACCTAACTAATTAATTATACTACTAAATAAATAAACAAAAGAATAAGCGAACACTAATGGATAAAATCATAATCAACAAAATAAAGTTTGACTGATGTCGTGTCCAGAAATCGAACCCACATCACAATGAATCCGATGACAAATAACGAGACAGAACCCGTTTTAGAATCCAAACAAATAAAGTTAAACACAACTCAAGGAGCATATTCAAAAATATGTACACATATTTTATAACAAACTATAAACAAATATACGCATGCAACTGGCTGTATAACGTAAAAGAAATATTGTGTGACAAAGAAAATCCATGGTCTGCCTTGGAGTTCGAACCGATGATCACCAAGATGCCATCGACAAATGGGTCTCTAAAAACTCCCTGTCTCAATTATTCATAAGGTCAATAACTCAATAATAATACTGGCGTTCTGGTTATTTAATTTCTTTATAGAAATAAACATGAACGAGTTAAATGTAATCGGATTTGTGCAAAACACCCAGCATTCAGTCTTAGTGGATAGGGTTGAACAATAACATAGGCAGTGATCCTACCCTCAAGGGAATTGCTAACGCACCCTTTCAAAAATCATAAATCATACAACGTTTAACCACACCTAATAATGGTCGGCCGCAGAATATATATTGTCAACAACTCAAGGTGAGACCAATCGTCTCCCTGAAAATACATCATGGTAAATAATATAATTTCAACTGATATCCTCATATCATATTCCAAAGATCCACTGGCTTATTAATTCTCTGCCCTGTTACAAATCTTTAATTCAATATCAAGCCACTATTCATCTTTTCAATTTCACATCCACGGACTTAGAATGTCCAGGTTCACATCCATCCGACTACATTGAATATCTCAGCCTATGTTTTCCTAGAGTTTGAACTCAGAAAAAAATCAAATATGGATTTAAATATATCCATAATATTATTCTCATATTACAGAAAAGCAAATACTTGACATAAAAAGAAAACATTCATATAAAATGGGAGGGCGTTTGTTTGTTGTCCAGGCTTGTCACAAGTTGCGCATATAATTAATACAGCCATCTATATATTCTTATTTTGCAAAATTACATTAAAACAAGAATACCTTCCTATCTTCATGGTTATTATGCCGATAGTGCATTTTGAAGACACTCTCACCATGCATTACCAAAATAGGCTTGAATATTCCATAAAATAAAATATACATATCACGGTTTGAAATCATCAATAATACAAATCTACATTTTCCCCACCTAATCTAAAGCACTCTCAGACTTACTGATAATTTCCCATTAAATCACGTACATGCATTACATTAAAATTATATTTTTCAGGCCCGAAATTTTAGCCCATATAATAGAATTTCAATTCCCATCTAGATGAATATATGAACAATATGAAGACCACTCACAAGTTCTCTCTCTAATTCAAGAATACATGCAATTTACATTATTAACCTAATTTATGTGATCTACATATTACATAACCGTGCATTTATTTAGATAAAAAATTTATTTTCTGTACTTATCATGTCATGAAATCCATGGTTGTGGCCCAGGGAAAGGCCCTTATCGTCGCTTAGCCTCTCATGGAGCTGACGTGGAGCACAGGTTCGAATCCACTTCTATTCCTGCTGAGCACGTTCATAATCCCAGGGTCCTCTTCTTCACTGTAAGAACTCTAATGACGTTGAAATAAGTTGCGTCACTCAAAACACAATTTTTTGAAAACTGTAACACAGTTTTCGCGGTCACGTTACTTAAATACTTCCAATACTATCACTTGGACAAGGTTTCTCACACCGCGTATTTGCAAAATGTATATCATCACTCCCAAATACAGGTAAGGTCAGAACACCAGCGGACCGTGGGTCTGCCTTCAAACTTTTGCGTCGAGTGAATATTGTGTCATCATGGCTGCCCCTTTTATAACATTACCCCTACACACACAATAGACGGCGGTCAGTCCTACCACATTTTTTTAAATTAGTGGTTCTACGTGTTGTATGACATCGGTAATGTGTTCAAATGCGCTGTTAAGTACTCTTGTTATGTGCGAAACACGCATCGATCGGCGGTTTATTTAAAATTTATTGTCAAAATGATGCCTTTACGGAGATCCCCCGTGAGGAGTCTGCGTACTTAGTTGGCATGGGTACGCTACTAGTGGTTATATAATCAGATGGTTCCACATGTTAACATTTTGTAAACAACTCGAATTTTGGGAGAGGTCTATTATGGAAACATATGACATGCCGAGGTTTCCCTTTCTGATTGTTATGCATATCTCGAAATCTTACCATACAAATTAAGCTTGCACGTTTGCATTGCCGTGTTTCGGCCATTTTTAGTGGGCGGAGTTATTAGAATTGATTTTCTTTCCTTGTCATTTTTCATAGCTCGCTCTCTATCTGGGGATTCCTCCAGCTAGGACGGACTCGTGTTTACCAAGTTAGAGGCGTTGTGCAAACAGATGCAACCTAATTACACTTTCTGTGATATGTACAAGGGAGCTTAACAAAAGTTTTCACTGCCTAAAATAATTATTAAATAAATATGTATATGACCGATACGGTCACAGTACTTACAGTAAATGTTTATCTAAATCGCAAAACCAATTTGAAACAACAGCACTTTAGTTCACAAAAATCACCGCGGACGGAGCAGGTGTTTTTGTCCGGCCTTGAGACTTGAGACTGGCGCACGCGCACAACTTCTCGTCATACGACCACAGATCATTTCCACTTAGCTGAATACCCCCTGCTACTTTATGCCTTTCAGCGGATGGTCCATGTAAACTACAAACAACAAAGGTGAAAGATTACAGCCTTGTCTAACCACTGTAATTATCTTGTATCTAGAACTCATTCTACCATAAATTCTCTCTGCAGCCCAATTGTCAATATAAATGCCTGCGATTGATTTTCATAATCTACCCTTAATCGCGTAGTCCTCCAGTATGGTGAACATTTTTCCCTCGGTACCCTTCATATGCTTTTTCTAGATCTACGGAACATGAACTTACTGTCTATTCCTCTCGTAGCATTTCTTGATTACCTGGCCCATACTGAAAATCTGATCCTGACAGCACCTCTGTGATCTGAAACGACACTGGTTTTAATCCAACTTCCTCTCACCACTAATCGCACCCTCCCTTCCAAGATGCCAGTGTACACTTTTCCTGGTATACTAATCAATGAGACACCTCGATAGTTGTTGCAATTCCTCCTGTTCTGTTGCTTGTAGATAGGTGCAATTACTCCTTTTGTCCAATCTGAAGGTACCTTACCAACACTCCATGCTAATCTTACTAATCTATGAAGCCATTTAATCCCTACCTTCCCACTATACTTCACCATTACAGGTCTAATTCCATCTATTCATGCATAATAATAATAATAATAATAATAATAATAATAATAATAATAATAATAATAATAATAATAATAATAATAATAATAATAATTCATGGAATCTGCATAGGCTTGTTGGCGAATTAATGGGGATGAAATGAATGGCGAAAACGTCATAAACATCCAGTCCCCAAGCCAGAAGGATTAAGAGTACGAGGGATTTGGTTCTAATAATTTAATTGAGGCCATCGTAAAAAGGCAAGCATTCTATCCATTTAGCCACAAAACCGGACTTTAACTTGCTAAGGACTCTAATTTTCTAAGCCTTAGGCTACCATCTCCACTGATCAGGTGTTGATTATTGACAGTAGCAGAAGCCTAGGCAGTAGCTTGTGAAACAGTCTCGACAACACAGCAGGCTACCCCGTTGGCTACTGGCTGCAATTCAAAACGGTTAAGGCTCGACGTTCATTAAACCAACTATCGAAAATGGGTAATGTAAGTCTATTGGTAGCCCATGTCTTGATCCCAGCATACACCACTGGTAAATAGAATTATAAATTCCTCTATACACTTGAAATATTTGCCTCAACCCGTTTGCACATCGGCATGCAAAATTCGAAAGTGGGATGAGTTCAGTTTTGTTTGTTTGCTGGTTTGTTTGTTTGTTTAATAATGTTGTTGTTTTTACGTCCAAGCAGAGATGCTGGAATATTGTCCGCTAAAAGTTCTTTTATGTGCGGGTAAATCTACCAGCACGAGGCTGACGTATTTGAGCACCTTCGAATTACATAACATCGGAATGAGCCAAATTGGGGTTAGAAGGCCAGCGCCTCAACCGTCTGACCCACTCATCCCGGCGTGTTTGTTTGTTTGTTTGTTTGTTTGTTTGTACTTTTGTAGGTTTCTACATCGAGGAAATACGGCTGAACTGAATCACAGGCCTTATCATCGTCGTCCACCACTTCATTAATATCACTATCTGTATTCGTATACCATTATGTTAATAGCTGTAATTTTTACTTCAGAATATTGTTGTATATCGTAGTTGAAGAAATGAAACCTCACGCATCCCAGCCATATATGGATATGCTTTCCATCAGAAAAGTATTCGTTGTGTTCAGTTTCCTATACTTATGTTTAAAGGAAAATTGGGCTTAACATACCATAATCTAGGAATGGACCTTTGCATGACGATTCTTTTTCTTTTTACAACTTGCTTTATATCGCACCGACTCAGATAGGTCTTATGGCGACGATGGGATAGGAAAGGTATAGGAGTTGGAAGGAAGCGGCCGTGGCCTTAATTAAGGTACAGTCCCATCAATTTCCTGGTGTGAAAATGGGAAACTACGGAAAACCATCTTCAGGGCTGCCGACAGTGGAGCTCGAACCCACTATCTCCCGGATGCAACCTCACAGTTGCGCGCCCCTAACCGTACGGCCTACTCGGCCGGTCGATTCCTTTTACACTTCTGCATAGGAAAATGAACACCACGAATATTGTTCTAATCGAGTGCAAAACCATATGCGGCTGGAAGCAGTGACCAGTCACCCAAGAAGTGCCAAGGATCGCTAAAAGTGGCTCAGTGCGCCTTTCTGTGGTGCCAAGATCGACTTTTGGGATCCTCAGTAAATGTGTGCTTCCTTGACTGTTATGATCTCTGTTAGTGAAACATTCATAATACATCAACTTGAATGTCTCTAGTTCACACTTACCACTAGAGCCCGGACTTCCATGCAAATGCATGTTTTTAAATAAGCTAGTTACACTTCACAAACTTTGTAAATATATTCGTTTTAAGACTTAACGATTCCAAATAACCGTTCTTTTTCCCTGCATGTTTTCATGTTTTGGCGTTTTTAGGAGAAAATTCATGCATTATGCAAATTTTGAAGATTTTGGATTTAATAGCGATTATTTGGTGGTTTATATTACATAATATGACTTTTCTTCTGATTTTGGCGCATATATAACGTTAACTTGAATGATATGCCTGTCATGAATGTTGGTTTGTAGAATTTGGGACTGTTTTCTCACGTTATACAGTATATCTGTTATTAAGAAACGGAGAGATTATATTCCTGGCATCCTATCTGACAACCAAAGTTAGCACATACGGCAGAGATCCTATAAATAAATTAAGGAAGCACTGTCTTATCTGTTCCTCTAGTAAACATTGGCTAAAACCAGAAGACCCGTCGTCGATCTCTGTAACTCTTAGTAATAAGATATCTCAGATATACATTTCTGTAAATTGTGCATTGCTAAATGACGGCTCATTTTTCCTTCTATGTTATACGAATAAAACAAAACTTGTGACAAACTTCTTTGACGGCACATTACTGAGATAGCAGCTTACCAACCTTCGTTTTGCACTGAACCTCCTGTTTTTTTCCTGGAATTTTCTACTCGGAACTCTCACTCGTCGCACGTCTTGGTTTTCGCAGCTTCAATCCTTCGCAGTTATTGAAGACATCGGCATCTGCAATCATCTGCAACTATCTGCGGCGACTAGAGATGAGCAGAAGAAAATGATCCGCTCAAATCCTGATTTTGAATTCGCCAAGTTTATAAAAGACCTATTGTAGTGAAAATGCAAAAGACGTACAATTTGACGTCGCTTTGTCCCATATGTTTCAATTTATGTATGCACGTGTAACTTCTCGTGTCTTAGAAATGTCATTTTCTGTGCATAAGAATGTGCTGACATATAAACGGATGAGCTGAAACCAAGACAATTTGGAGAAAGTTTTCGTACAATGTTTCAAATGGGACTGAATTTTGATTATGCATATTTTCCACTTTATTGTGCATGTTTTGACACATGATAATGCATAAAAGCATGCATATTTTGAGATTTGATAGTGCATGAAAATACGGGCTCTAATTATCACCATTGTTGTCGCTTTGGTAGCATTTTTTGGAGTTTCATGTCTATACAAATCTAGTATCTGGTAGTTGTCGTGTGACTGCAGTAAACAAACATGCCAGCATCGAAATAAAAAAAAACATTGCCAACTGAATCGAATATTTTACAAGCTTTCTATGAGGGTAGTGTCTTAAGTGAAATTCATATTGAAAATGATTCTGAGAACATTGAAAATTCAGGCGAGGCTGGAGGAAGTTTGTATAATTTTTCAGATGACGATACACCATTATAATCAACTGAGGAAGAGCGCTGTATGAACGACAACAGCAGAAAAGCGATGGCGATCTGGATATTGGTGTCCAAGATGTAATGTGGGAGTCGATGAAACATGCTGGGATCATTTACATCTTCAGCGCAAAGGAACACAAAAGGAAGAAATCCCAGGAAGATGAAATAGAATCTGAATAAGCTGAAAGAAAAAGGTGAAAGTTTTCTTTTCCCTCTATTGTGGCATAAAGTTGTCTAAGCGTGCTCATTACGTACAGATTTTCTTGAAACTTTCAGTTTTATTTCAGCATTGTTCGAGGATATTTTTTTATATTTCCTTTGTGTTATGATGGCTTTTTTGTGAATTTCAATATTGCATTTTCTAGATAACAATAATTCAAAGCAATAAAAGTTTGTTTCAATAAAGGATCTTTAGTTTCATATTTTCATTATTATTTGTATTTTTATCGTGGAACAACTCTTTATTATCAAAATGGTGTATATATTGCTGTTTCTGATAAAATTAACCAATTTTAAAAATATTTTCTACACCACTACAGTTTCAGCATTAACGCATAGCACTACAGAATATAGCATTGGCATTGTGTCATATGAGGTTTGGATTGTTCACCGACGACATGACATATTGTACCTCATAATTTGATTCGATGGAATAGAGGGCCAAATGGATAAATCTTGCAGACAAGACAAATCTAAACTAATCTTTTGCAGCTGCAATTATTAACCCGTCAACGGCTGGCACATGCCAGCTAGTTCTAAAATATTTCACCTGCATATAAACTTGCTTTGTTACATCCAAGATAGTACTAAAATATAATCAATATTATTACTTATTCAGAAAAACTCTAGAACTGACACTGTTCTTACTAACTAATAGACTCTTCTACATAGTTCCGTCCGTAACCAATACGATGTTCCAACAATCGAAACGTTCCGCAAGCAGGCTTAGAAATCTGCTTGTCAAATATTTTACATTTCGTTATTACTAACCATTTCGACGTCTATCCAGCCAAATTTCGTGCAGTATTCATGTCAGCCGTGCAAAAGGAAAGAAATATCAGAATGAGAGGTAAGGAAATTTCGGAGGATATGGATTAACTATCTCTTTGCATTTAATAGGAATATACTGAAACAACTCATCAGTTCATGGATGTACATTCTAAAGAAACGAGAACAATATTTATTCGAAGTTAAGTCAGCTCTCTGGACCATGTTTGTTTGGAATAATGAGCTCTTCAGATAAGCTATGAAATAAGTATTTGCGAAACATAGACCCAATGCTGCATATTTTATGAAAGTATATGTAGTCTAGTATACACACTTGAAGTCCGTAAGGAAGAGTGATTCGTTTACCTTTTATGGCGTCGTGAGGTCATTTACAACTTGTCTCTGTTTAGAATATTTGTAAATTGACAACTTAATACTAGATTTTAATGTCGGAGAAACAGCTGTTCTTAAGGAAGCAGATTTGAATGGATCATTCCTTTAATCCATTGACTCAGACTTCGCCGTTATGCTATAAAGTGAATGGATAAAAATCTGTTATTAAAATACAGTAAAATTAGAGATAACGAACGACAGGATGAGCTTCTGGATGAATTATGCTTTACTGCGACAGTGTGTAGTATTTTTTGTTGTTAATGTGAGAACATAACTCGGGTGCTTCGTATTATGCAGGTCGTTCATACACAGCAAGGTCTCTTAACTCTGAATCATTGGTTGAATCATTGGTGCCGTATTAGTAACAGAAAATTTGAGTACATGCAGTTCACGAAAGAAGAGAAGGGAACAATAGTTGTGCTATCTAAACTAATATTGTGTTAAATGTTATATATGATTCGACCATTTAGGACAGGAGCAGCAATAATAATAATATGAGGATGGGTATGGCATGTAATTCAACTCCCTCCCACTGGCGGCTAAAAGCTGGCAAAGTATGATCGTTATATTACATAACTAGCAAGGTACCCGTGCTTCGCTACGGTACTATACTGAAATTTATAATTGAATGCTTATTATTTTAGATACATAATCCGCCGAAATTCGCGATCTGACTCGTTTTCAGCGAGAATCCACCAAAATTCCCGATCTGACTCGTTTTCTATTAGATTACGGCACGCTCCCTCCCATTTTTCAATCTTCCTTTCCAGCAATCGATTTCGTACTTCCCGGGCTAGGCTCAGGTATTCTTCCCGGTCAGTTGTGTCCGTAAATCTTTGCCATACCGTATTTTCATATAATCATTTTTAATCTGGATAAAATCCTTCAGGAGATCCGGCGTGGAGTCATATTGGGTGCCTTGGCGGCACTGAACCCGCGGCCGGACTGCATTCTTAGTCATTACCCGTCCAGGAGCCGTTTCCAGCGCGGTGCGCACATTTGACTACGGTCCGGAACATTATTATTATTATTATTATTATTATTATTATTATTACTATTATGTGTTGCTGGGATGAATGATGACAGGGAAAACCGGAGTATCCGCAGAAAAATCTGTCCCGCCTCCGTTTTGTCCAGCACGAATGTCACATGGAGTGACCGTGATTTGAACCACGGAACCCAGCTGTGAGAGGCCGGCGCGCTGCCGCCTGAGCAACGGAGGATCCTTATAAGTACATTAAGAACAGTAAAATCAATTAGTCTCACCTCCTTTTACACCCCACCGCCGTTAAGTTTTTACTGCCAACCCCCCCCAAAAAAAAATTTAAAAGAAGGCGTGTTTCTTTATGTTTAAGGGAGATTCCAAACACCAATGTTCACGTCTATTACCTTCAGTTTTGAGATATAAGTATCCCCATAAATATAATTTACTTTTGTCACTTCACTTCAAACTACTGCCCCCCCCCCCTAAGTGAATTTTCCCACAAAAATTACGTGTTTCTTTAATAGTAAAGGATCTTCTAAATACCAATTATCACGACTCTAACTTCTTCACTTTTTGATTTGTGTGTCCCCATGAAAGGAATTCAACTCCTTTACACTCCCGCCCCAAGATGGTTTCCCCCCCAAAGCGCGCTTTTCTTTATTTTTAAAGGAGATCCAAATACGAATTCTCACGTCTGTAACAACTTGGGTTTTTATTAGATGCATATATTCTCATACAATTAAAGTCAATTAATTTTTCAATTCTTTCACGCCCTCCCCCCGCTTCATTGGATTTTCCGAGAATACGTGTTTCTTTACTTTTAAAGCAGATTGCAAATATCAAATTTCACGTCTGTAACATCTTCGTTTTTAAGATATCAGTAGCCTAATTAAAAGAATTCAACACCATTTTCAGTCACTTTCACTCCCCCTCCACCCAAGTGGTATTTCCGAAAACTAAAAATACACGTTTCTTTATGTTTAATGGAGATAAAAATACCATTTTTCACTTCTGTAACATGTTGAGTTTTTTTAGATATACTGTAAAAATTCTCATTTTAAAATTTCACCCCTTTTGGGTTCCCCTTATGTGGAGTTTCCAAAAACATATCGCCTATGTTTCTTTACATTTACAGGAGATTCCAAACACCCACTTTTTACGTCTGTAACATTTTACGTGTCCAAGATATTCTTTCAAAAATTTCACCCCAAATTGTCACTTCTGTTTAACCGCCATTAATTGCATTTTCCAAGAACTAAAAAAATACGTGTTTCTTTATTTTTAAAGGATATCCCATATACAAAATTTCAGTTCTGTAATATGTTCCGTTTCTGAGATATATGTATCCTCATTAAAGGCATTCAACCCATTTTTCACCCTTTTAAACCCCTCCTATTGGGATTTTCCGAAAACAAAAGAATACGTGTTTCTTTATTTTTAAAGGGGATTCTAAATACCAATTTTTACATCTATAAACTTTAACAGTTTTGAGATATAGATACACTCATTTTAAAAAATTACCCCCTTTTCACCCCCCATTAATTGGATTTTCCAAAAACGAAAAAATACGTGTTTCCTTACATTTAAAGTAGATCCCAAATACCAATTTTCAGGTGTGTAATATCTTCAGGTTCTGAAATATAAGTAGCCTCATTAAAGGCATTCAACCCATTATTCACCCTTTTACACCCTTCCTATTGGGATTTTCCGAAAACAAATGAATAGGTGTTTCTTTATTTTTAAAGGAGATTCTAAATACCAATTTTTACATCTATAAACTTTAACAGTTTTGAGATATAGATACACTCATTTTAAAAAATTACCCCCTTTTCACCCCCCCCATTAATTGGATTTTCCAAAAAAAATACGTGTTTCTTTATTTTTAAAGGAGATCCCAAACACCAATTTTCACGTCTGTAATATCTTCAGGTTCTGGAATATAGACTCATTAAAGGCATTCGACACCTTTTTCAACCTTTCCTATTGGGATTTTCCGAAAACAAAATATACGTGTTTCTTTATTTCTAAAGGAGATTCTAAATACCAATTTTCACATCTATAAGCTTTAAAAGTTTTGAGATATAGATACACTCATTTTAAAATATTACCCCCTTTTCACCCCCCCTTAATTGGATTTTCCAGAAACAAAAAATACGTGTTTCTTTATTTTTAAAGGAGATCCCAAACACCAATTTTCAGGTCTGTAATATCTTCAGTTTCTGAAATATAAGTATCGTCATTAAAGGCATTCAACCCCTTTTTCACCCCTTTTCACCCCTCCTATTGCGATTTTCCGAAAACAAAAAATTACGTGTTTCTTTATGTTTAATGAAGATTCTAAATACCAATTTTTACATCTGCAAACTTTAAAAGTTTGGAGATATAGATTCACTCATTTTAAAAATTCACCCCCTTTTCACCCTCCCACTAATTGGATTTTCCAAAAACAAAAAAATACGTGTTTCTGTATTTTTAAAAGAGATCAAAAGTACCAATTTTCAGGTCTGTAATATCTTCAGTTTCTGAGATATAAGTACTGGTATCCTGATTAAGGGCATTCAACCCATTTTCCCCATTTTTCACCCCTTTTCACCCCTCCTATTGGGATTTTCTGAAAACAAAAAAATACGTGTTTCCTTATTTTTAAAGAAGATTCTAAATACCAATTTGTACATCTGTAAACTTTTAAAGTTTCGAGATATAGACACACTAATTTTAAAATTTCACCCCTCTTTTCACCCCCTTAGCGAAGGAATATCCAAAAATCCTCTCTTAGCGAGCACCTACATCTTAATATGAATATATCCCCAAAATTTCATTTCTTTACGTCCAGTAGTTTTGGCTCTGCGATGATGAATCAGTCAGTCAGTCAGGACAAGTTATTTTATATATATATAGATATTTGGAAGTATAAATTTTAGTGTTAATTTAAACATGACCTTTTCTCGCTAATGCCTGTAAAAATAAATTCGCGTTAACGATATTAAACATTTCAGTATAGTTATAACTAAATCCATTAATAAATTAAGAATAATTCTATACAATTTAAAAGTATACACTAACAATTTCAAAACCGTTCCTCTGGCACCTCTTAGTAACACTACAACTTCAATGCTCTGTTGATGGAGGGAAGTCTGGGCTCATGTATATTATTCTTTTCTAAATTCACTACTGAGCAAGTGACTGCGTTTTGGGTGACATAGCTATCCGCTTGCATTCAATAGATAGTGTGTTCGAACCTCACTGTCGCCAGCCCTGAAGATGATTTCCCGTAGTTTCCAATTTTCACGCCTTAATTAAGGCCACGGTTGCTTCCTTTCCCCTCGTAGCACTTTCAATCCCATCGTCGCCGTAAGACCTACCTTTGTCGATTGATTGTACTGGATTCTAAATTCACTGCATGTGTCTGTTCGATGTTGTCCTCAAACCTAACTGTCGGATCAATTACAATAGCACAATCCCTTCTCCTCTAAATCGAGAAAATGTCCAGTCGACACACACAACTTCCTGTAGCAAGACATTGTACTTCTCATATACCTCCAGAACAGGCACCTTTAATCCTTTCTGAGTTATGGCGGACGGGCGTTCCTAAGAAAAAGCCTACGAGGACAAGATCCAAGCGTTTCCCAGAACATCGGAAAGGTTTCAAACTCTTTGCAGTGCCAACAACGGGACGCATCCTGGGGTAAACCCGGAAGAACTCGTACACATATTACATTTGCTGCCCCCTGGATTGCATCTCATGGACGGACACGAACTCTGCAATTCAGAAAAGTTCGAGGAAGTGTCCACTAATCCCCCTACCCGAATTCCGTAACTTGCCCTTCAAGTAGAAAAACAATTTCGTCCAGCTAGCTTGAACCTGGTGGCAGAGAAGAGCATTATAGTGGTGATCTACTGCCGAGAAAGAACGGTACTGGTACTGAAAAGTCTGTTAGACGTGTAGGATAGTGAGTATAGTGAAAGGGGTCAGACAGTCCTAGTTTATAAAACTTCACAATTAGAAATTATAGGTAAGTGAAATCTATTGGTGATCAGGATAGGAGATGCTCGAAGAAAGAGAAATGTAATGCTAAACTTCTAACACTGGGGAGTGATCATGTTCTGGTTAGGCGCGTGGAAATCACACTCATGATCCATCTCGTGTAGAGTACAAACAGACTCTTATAGTCGGCTATTCTGGTTCCGTACCAAAAACTGACAAGGAAACCGAAGAACGACATCCAGAAGAAAATTCTGCAGGTCTGCGGAATTCGTGTACTTGCAGTAAGAGCGGTTTTGGGCAAGTTTCAGAGTTCGAGTGTTGAGCATATAAGAATTAAGACTCGCAGAGTTCGTGTGAGTCGCGTCTCACCACTCTGAATATGTTTTGCCCCCTTTGTTGAGCAACCACTGATAACCAAGTGGATATTCTAGATATAATTTTACTGCTTCCCATTTTTGGAGAAGTGTACATTATTTCTTCTATTCGCGATTCCTCATTTCTTGGCGGGATATTTGGATCTTAAAATATGCGTGTTCATTAGGCAGTTCTAGTTCATTCAATTTTTTTTCTTTTTGCTAGTTGCTTTAAGTCGCACCGACACAGATAGGTCTTATGGCGACGATGGGACAGGAATGGGCTAGGAGTGGGAAGGAAGCGGCCGTGGCCTTAATTAAGGTACAGCCCCATCATTTGCCTGGTGTGAAAATGGGAAACTACGGAAAACCATTTTCAGGGCTGCCGACAGTGGGGTTCGAACCTACTATCTCCCGAATACTGGATACTGGCTGCACTTAAGCGACTGCAGCTATCGAGCTCGGTAGTTCATTCAAATTAATTTGCCATCGGTGATACTGGCTTGATCTACTATATGGTATTATAATCCCCTTCTTAATTTCCATCGGTGATGCCCCTGATACAGTACTGATTGCTGCGCCCATATGGCTCTGTCTTTTGACATTTGGGAAACTGCTTTTCGTTCTATTGGTATTCTGGCATTATCATCCCTTCCAGAAGAATAACCCTGGTGACTTGCTCACTGAGTTTTCGGGTAGTTAGTCTGTTGGATACCGTCTTATGGGTGTGTTATTTTATGGTTTCATCCATTGGTTTGCAGTCCTGCATTTTTGAATTGTGCCATTTAAACAATCTGAATGACAATTAATATTTTGTGTATTATTTTAAAGTTTTAATTCTATTTATATTGGTTATTGCAGCATGAAATACTTTACGATTTTCAGTCAATTAATGTCGTTTTATTTAGGTTCAAAACAGTTCATATCATTCTCACAACCTACTTAAAAGAGTTCTTCGCAGTATTCAACCCATTGCGCCATATGTTTAATGGGAATGTATAAGTGTACATTTTTAGTTAACAATGAGTAAATAATTTCCTACTTTCCCTACACAAAAACTTACAAATTCATACGAAACACATTCTGTTTACTTAATCATTTACTGTCTCTGTCTCCATGGATTAATAATGTATCAGCCACCGAAACATGTTGTTATAAAAATCAACATGTTGATGGGGATGTACTGATTGATCTTCGCTATGTCCTGTATCTTGTTTTAATGAATGGACACCGGTGAAAAATATGCTTTTTCTGTGGGCAGTGGCGGTATCTTTAGTAACTTTCAAAGATTAAATACACACGTCAATAGTCCGTTAATATACCGTAGGTTGATGTCTCCACAACACTGGGAATCTTCTGATCGTTATGTGTGCCCCAAGAAGCACCATGGTGTTCCGCGTTAAAACCACATGAGTCAGGGGCTGACGTGGTTTTGAAAGA
This sequence comes from Anabrus simplex, assembly GCF_040414725.1. Taxonomy (NCBI): domain Eukaryota; kingdom Metazoa; phylum Arthropoda; class Insecta; order Orthoptera; family Tettigoniidae; genus Anabrus; species Anabrus simplex. The sequence goes on from NC_090272.1 coordinate 134,901,673, forward strand.
AACTCAGTATTTTAAGATTTTATAGACTGCTTAGTAATGACTGGACTGAAGTTATTTATACTGAAAATAATGCGTCTACCCCTAGAGACTTTTATACTCCGATAACTCGTTTTTGTAAAAATGTGGACTCATGTGTTTGTACAAATGATCATTCAATTTACAAGGAATTTTAAAAGAAAATATACGGAATGGGCTCAGGAACACAGAAAGGAACTCACTGGACGAATAAAGGGATATTGGGAAGAAGAGAAGAATGAACAGAGCAGGTTGGCCTTGCGGTTAGAGTCGCGTAGCTGTGAGCTTGCATTCGGGAGATGGTGAGAAGCTCGAATCCTACCGTCCACAGTCCTGCAGATGGTTGCCTATGGCTTCTTATGGTCACACCAGAGAAATTCTGGGGCTGTGCCTTCAGCCTGGATGAATAAGGTGGGATGTAGCCACACCCCACAGCATTTTTATTCTGGGATAGTTTGAAGTTGGTAGTATTGTTTTTTTATCTACTTTGATTTTGTTTGTCTCTCTAGCAGGTAGTCGGTGCAACTGAGACCTTCGGTCTGCGTGTTCATCAGTTCTCTGGACACTGACCTTCTCATCCCACCTTACTCAAAGTGATACCTTTTCTTGTGCAATGTCACTGAACTGTTGTCTGCCTCCGTAGCGTAACGGTTACTGTTATTAGCTGCCGTCCTCGGACGCCCGGGTTCGATTCCCGGTACTTCCAGAAATATAAGAAAGGCAGGAGGGCTGGAATGTGGTTAAAATGGTACATGCAGGTCATCTCCAATGGGGGTGTGCCTGAAAAGAACTGCACCACCTCGGGATGAGGACACGAGTTTACTTACTTACTGAACTCTTTATCATTTCTGGTCTGTATATGTTCATTTACACATATGTAACCATTTCAGATTTCATTGTGTACATGTTTTCATGACATAATTGTGTAATTCAACATAACAAACATTTGTAAAAAGAAACTCTCTGCTGAATGGAGCTTGTCTAAATTGGTTAATCATCCTTCGCCATAACCTAACATCAGCAGGTGAAATTTCAACAAACCTAGACTTGCTTTTATTGACACTGGGAGAGCAGTTGATGGTTACATGGGCAGAGAAACGACTTCTGATTAAAACTATTCCTATATCTATCAAGAGCAGCTAGGCAAGGAAGTTCCAGTCAGAGCTCCAAGTCAAAGGCCTTCTGGATCTCAACGAAGATGCTATGCCTGTCTGAGAAGTGAAGAATGCAAAACTAAAGTTTTCATTGGTGCTTGGAATAGACCAGTATGATAGGAACACAAAATGATCACCTGCAATATGTGCATTAGCTGAAATAAGTGGGAAAAACCTTATTTCTGAAAAGTACATTTTAGAACCTTCTTTTGTGACCATTCTTTTTGTATTCCACCCACTGGCTATAATTTTCATTTTCTTTTGCATTAATTTGATAATATAATGTTAGGTTAGTATCTTCAATATATTAAAGGAAAGTTCAATATGTTTCGGATTATTATATCTAAACGCCAATATGTGGGGTTCCTATACCTTACTCATAGTGCTGTAATAACTACATCTTACTCATCCAGGGTTAATTAAGGTCACGGCCGCATCATTCCCAATCCTAAACTTTCTATCATTGCGTCGCCTAAAACCTTCGATGTGTTATTGCGACTTTAAACCACTAGCAACAAAAAGAAATATTGTATTAAATAAGTTCTAACGTGCCCCTTAGCAGGGCATAACGAACCATGATTAAGAATAATAAGTATTACCCTTCCATTCTGTCAACACACAACTATTTTTACCATCCGACAGCTACAACAACAACTACTCTTCAATTATTATTCCTCGTTGTGAAGCAGTAGTGCCTTCTTTCTAGTGTTTTAGAGCCTCTTATCTTATATTGCTCCCGCGGGGTTCTCCATATCAGACAGATTTGAAGCAAAACAGTAAAGGGATCGCTCTTGCTTTACTTCATTAACGATAATTGTTAGTTACGTCTAGCGCTAGTCCTCCTACCCTACATTAAGTTAATTACAATTGGTGGGAGTAGAAATCCCAGCGGTAAGACACTGTACATCCTATTTGTAAACTCAATGGTTTCCTCGTATGCCAGACTCTTAGCAATACGTAACATTATCCATACCAGTATGAATTAAGTAATGCTGACAAATAGATTTATCTCTAAACGGGGATGTGGGAATAGAAAAAGAAAGGAAAAGCCCTTAGTTTCTTTTTCAAATTTCTAATATTGAAGAACATACGTCATGTCCTAAATTGTTTGGTAATAATTCTCCGTGACTACGGAAATTCGCCTTGCTTCCATGACGGATCAAATAAAGGAGTGAATTCGGTTTTGGTCCGCCGCTGTGGTGTGGTAGTTAGTGTGATTAGCTGCCACTTCCAGAGGCCCGGTTTAGATTCCCGGCTTTGCCACGAAATTTGAAAAATACGAGAGCTGGAACTGGGTCCACTCAGTCTCGGGAGGTCAACAGAGTAGAGTGGTTGCCAGTGGTTTCCCACTACTCCTCTAGGCAAATGCCGGGATGGTTACCAAACTTAAGGCCACGGCCTTCGACTTCTCTTTTCCTTGTCTATCACTATCAATCATCCCATCCCCCACAAAAGCCCCTGTTCAGCATAGCAGGTGAGGCCACCTGGGCGAGGTACTGGTCCTCGTCCTTAGTTGTATCCCTGACTCAATGTCTCACGCCCCAGGACACTGCCCTTGAGGCGTTAAAGGTGGGACTAATCGCTGAGTCCGGGGGAAAAACAACCCTGGAGGGTAAACGGATTAAGAAAGAAGGAAAGAAAGAAAGGAAGGAAAAAAGAAAGAAATAATTCAGTCTTGATAATTGCATGTGGGTGTGTGCAACAATGAATGAACGATTAAATAATAAAACAAAATGTATTCATGAATCTATGTCTTTAAGTAAAGTTTTATTTTTCATGATTGTATACTAGCTGAAATTTACATTCAGCTTATTAAGGTCGTGTTGAGTAAATATAGTACATGCCAAAGTGGGGCAGATGATCTAGGTGTTAGGGCCCTTTGAACAATAAGCATTAAGCAAGCAAAATGCTGAAGAGATGTTAGGTAGAGAATAAAAATGACCAACCTAACATCAGAACCCATAAACGTCCGATTTCATGCCTGGTACTCTATCGATTGAGCTTCAGTGGCCTCCGTAATTGACGGGCATCTGAGCCATTTCTCAACCCATGTCCGACTGGCCACTTTTGTTTTGTACCTACTTAACATCTCTTCTGCGTGTACTATATGTGCAATACGTACGCATCACGACTGAATGAGCTGAATTTGCAGTTCACTTGAATTAGCTCCCAGCTACCAACGAGCTCAAAAACTACGAGTACCAGACCTGTAACTTAGATCTTTCCAACTGCACAAAAATGACCTATGCCACCATACGTCAGTCGGTTCAGTAGACATTTGTGAACATTGGTTTACATCGGCGATGACGTGCGTGACTGGGTACAGATGTGGTTTCGTGACAGTCCGCTCTTTTTTTAAAGAATGAGATAGGTCGTCTCACCGCCCAGTGGGATGAACATTTCCGGTGATTACTTTTGAGGCACGAAATGTTCTACTATACTTTCTAGCAAGTGTTCCGTTTTCATTCGGCTATCCCTTATGGATTGGAACTAGCCCCTGTTTGATAGGAGTATTTAATGAATTTCACATAGCTTTTACACTTCGTTGCTGAAGTATGCCGTCCAAATCATTGACTGAATGGTCTGCGTTGAGGCTTTCAGTTCAGAGTAACCCGGGGTCGATTCCCAGCTGGGACGGATATTTTAATCTCGTCTCATTAATATTTATGGCTCGAGGACTGGGTGTTTGTGTTTGTCATAACGCTTTCCTCTTCACATTCAGACATCGCAATACACTACCATCCACCACAGAAACGCGGAATAGTGATTAATTCCCTCCATATAGGGTTGTGTCAGGAAGGGCATCCATCCATAAAACAGGGCAAAATCCGCATGTGCGACAAAGTTCGCACCCGCGACCCCACAGATGTGGGAAAAGCCGTAGAGGGAAAGGAAAAATAAGACGAAGAAGAAGGCGTTGATAAATTATACCCTCGTTCTCTTTTCTTCTAAATGTTGAAGCATTTTGCTATATTTATGTGATGACTGTTTCCCTATTTGAAATTTCTTTGTTAACACTATCTTCCTTGCTTCCACATAGAGTTTACAATATATTTGAACATATTTAAATGTATTCTTGGTAAAACTCTACTATGAGGGCAGCTACACTCTACTATTGGTCATTTTTAGAGGACAGTGCCTGGCCTTGTCTAAGGTAATCTTCTTACGTTAATCAATCAAACTGTATCAGGTATTATTCAAATAAGTATGTTTATTTGTGTTTTTCTATTTCTTTATCAGCTCAGTCCCAGCCATCCCAGGCAGGATCCTCCCTCATACCTTGGGAATTATTTGCACTGTTGATGATCTCAATTACTGCTACATTTATTATTATTATTATTATTATTATTATTATTATTATTATTATTATTATTATTATTATTATTATTATTATTATTATTATTATTATTATTATTTCTGGAGTGGGGTCTTGTGTGGATCAGAAATGTGGACTATTAGTACATGTGATAAGAAACGTTGGAAGCATTTGAGATGTGGTGCTGGAGGAGGATGGAAAATATCTCATGGACAGCGAAACTCACCAATGAAGACATCTCTATGGGCACAATTGTTTCATAGTTAATGTCATGGAAGGAATGATTCAAGGTAAAAGAGGAAGAGGAAGACCTAGACTGGAATATTCAAGACAGATCAGAGATGACGTAGGAACGGGCTCATATGTGGAAGTGAAGAGATTAGCGGATTACAGAGAAGAGTGGAGAAGACGAATTGCTGCCAACCAGTCTTAGAGAATTATTATTATTATTATTATTATTATTATTATTATTATTATTATTATTATTATTATTATTATTGGACTTTTTGGCTGAATGGTTAGCGTAGTGCCATACAGTTCAGAGGGCTCTGGGTTCGGATCTATGTAGGGTTGCGGCTTTTATCCGCGTATATACGTAGATAATTTCTGTAGCTCTGGAGCAGGGTGTTTCTGCTCATCTTCATACACAAGGTAATTTACCAGTCCATACAAATCTTCACACTAAAATCACCACAGAAAGACGCAGTAGTCAGTACATCCCTTCCAATTTGCATCGGCCCCAGGAAAGGCATCCACCGAATAATTGGACTAAATTCTTACAAATTATCAACCGTAGGCAACTGGGAAAAGGTGATGTATATTATTATTATTATTATTATTATTATTATTATTATTATTATTATTATTATTATTATTATTATTATTATTATTATTATTATTATTATTATTGCTTCTTCTTTCTTAATCCGTTTACCCTCCAGGGTTGGTTTTCCCACGGACTAGGCGAGGAATCCCACCTCTTCCACCTCAAGTGCATACAACTGGGAGGAACTGTACCTCGCCCAGGTGGCCTCACCTGCTATGCTGAACAGGAGCCTTGTATGGTTATGAGAAGATTCGAAGGAATAGACAAGGAAGAGGGAAGGAAGCGACCGTTGCCTTAAGTCAGGTAACCATTCCGGCATTTGCCTAGAGGAGAAGTGGGAAACCACGGAAAACCACTTCGAGGATGGACGAGAAGGGAATCGAGCCCCTCTATTCAGTTGATCTCCCGAGGCTGAGTGGACCTCCTTCCAGCCCTCGTACCACTTATCAAATTTCGTGGCAGAGCCTGGAATCGAACCCGGGCCACCGTGGGTGGCAGCTAATCAGACTAACCACTACACGACACAGGCAGACATTATTATTATTATTATTATTATTATTATTATTATTATTATTATTATTATTATTATTATTTTGCCGTATATAGTACGCCATGTAGTAATGAGCAGATCTGTTATAAGAAGACGAAATGAATAAATCATTAGCAAGGTAGAAAAGTCAGAGTGCAACTCAGGGAAATGGAAATTGATAATTGTACGTTTATTTCAGGGATAAAAGACAGGAAGTGAGGAGCGTAAATCTTAGGACACATTGCTCGGTTACAAGTTGTAGCGAGGAATTAGCGAACGGTCCTAATGATGTCTTCTTCTTCTTCCTCCTCCTCCTCCTCCTCTTCCTCTTGCTGTCACTCATTCTCTCTATTTCCTGTTCCTTTCCCGGCCTCGTTACAAAATACTGTGCAATGGTCGCCTTAATTTAGAACCTGGCGTGGGAAGAGGGTGGGGAGGGAGAAGCGATGCTTCCCGTAAGAAATATTGGGAGATAATATTCCTTAATATTCGTGCCGTCAGTTCCATAACAGATATTTGATAACTTACGAGATATTGCTTTTCTTTTTTATATTTCCTGGAACTTACGTAAACATCGATTCATCGTAAAGTCCCTGTAAAGGTAAATTGTGAGCTCATTAGGTTTAATTGTATTTATTTGGCAGACAAATATACACCCAAATGCAGCAATATCTGTATAATATACAGGAGAGGCACGTTAAAAGAGGGCAAAGAGAAATCAGCGAAATCTTAAGAAGGAATGTTTCCGTGATCGAACATGATTATGTATGAATTGTCCAAACTCACGCAGTCGAGTATGGTCGATTAGCGGATAGAGGCTGCAGGAGTCATAATAAAGCTCTCTGAATATGGTTTATTTCCTTTTCATGGACGTGTCTGAGGGATAACAATTTAATATTGAATTAGTGCATCGGGTTTATTTGTTGACAAGAGTGTAGGGCGATTCTTCCCTTTGCTCATCCATGGAACGTTTTTGCACGTTAGTCGCAGCATCATGTCGAGGCAACATTACATTTTGAGACAATGTCCCACCCCCCTAAATCGTCGCCACTATATCGCCCTCCGGCTCTGCCTTTCGCTGGGAATGCAGGAGCACAGATTTAAGTTATATGAGGATATAATGGCATTTGTGGACCTATCTTTTATCCCTGACTTTTTCAGCACCCCTTTGATCAAATCAACTTGTGCGAAAATTAAGTGATCAGTGCAGTACCTCTTCACAAAGTATCTCTTGGGCGTCAGCGTTCAAACTTACGGCTTGAAGACAATAGTTGATAATTAATAGTAATAAGTAATGAGACTATAGATACCGGACGAGTTGGCCGTGCGGTCAGGGCACTCTGCTGTGAGCTTGCATCCGGAAGATAGTGGGTTCGAATCCCAGTGTTGGCAGCCCTGAAGATAGTTTTCCGTGGTTTCCCATTTTCACATCAAGCAAATGCTTGGGTTGTACCTCACTTAACGCCACGGCCGCTTCCTTCCAACTACTAGGCCTTTCCTATCCCATCGTCACCATGACACCTATCAGTGTCGGTGCGACGTAAAGCTACTAGCAAAGAAAAATAAAAAAAGAAATGAGACTATAGATACTCCCAGAGTATCCCAGAGTTCTAGACAGAGCACTAACCATAAAATACATTCAAGCTAAGAAACTAAGGGTCATTAATAAGAATTTATGAAAGTACCAATTAAAATAACTCTTTATTAGAGTGATAAACGTGGCGGCGCATTTACAAAAGTGAACTTAACGAAAACAAAAGAAAAACTAAATGAAATAATATTTAATACAATGAACTGTTACGCGGAGACTAGCAGTAATTTATGCCATTAGTTCACCATTTTTAGATTCTGGTATCTGGACACGTTCGATGTAGGAGCTGTTGTTTGATGGTCCTCTCGTACTGCCATTGTCATCTCTCGTTGTAAGTACTAGTCCTATTTCCGATTCATGAGTTGGCTGCTAACTGGACGACTTTCCTGACCTTAACACTTTCTATAATACTCATTATATAATGTGGTATGTTGAGTGCTCAGCCCGGAGGCTGGTTTCGACCTCAACTGCTCCACCATTGGGCGTCACTGAAGAGGCGTACTTGGGAAATGAGGAGTGAGGTAGTTTCCCGTTGCTTTCCTCACTGAGCCAGAAGTTGCTTTTACATCACAGTCTGCCAAGCCCACTGAAATGCCCACTACAAACCGACCCTATGAACGATATTTTCACACTATTCATAACAAGGACTGGCTGCATAAGGAAAGGCATTACTAGAGGCTAATGTGGTAATTAGCCCCAATTTCAATATCAAAACCAACCTTGGGTTGCGTTCATGGAGAGAATACACTTGTATACTTACGTATTACGGACTTGTTGCGTAAGTAAAGATATAACAAAAACTTCTCCTGTTCTAGACAAGTCAAAACCGGCCGCTCGCTAACTTTATCTCTCGTCATTGAGATAGCCAGGTCTCAATGAGCTTAACTTTGGTTAGTGCTCTGCTCAGATGAGAAGTGAACTTGTAAACTAAACGGAAAACATTTTCTTGTTGTCTGCCCTGTCTTGTCTCGTATAATAAGAACGACGAGAAAGACCTTCTTCTTCTTCTGTCATCATGACCATCAGACGCTATGATTTTCAGACGCTAAGGTGTTGCGACCTCAAATATTACGATGTTAAGATATTATTATGTTAATATGTTACTATGTGAAGTCCCTCACGAACACTTGTCTTTGAAGTATATAGGCTCTAAAATTTTCATCCATCTCCCATGTCACGTAAAATCCAACTGGGAATGGTTGGTCAAAGGAGGAAGCTAGAAGTAGGAAGACATGGAAGAAAAATAATCAAAGAAATAAACACTGACCAGACAAAAACATGGGAATTACACAAATTCAAACACGAAGACATAGCCTTTACTACAGATTCTACAGCCAAAGGAGACAAATACCTCTTTTGTAGGAGCATCGAAGTAGGAAACGAATTTCTACACGTAATATTTTTACTGTTCATGAGAAAATCTGCACATGACTTTGACTGTTCTGTTTTGGAATTTCCATATCTTCTTCTTTCCATCGCTGTATATACATCATCTTGTTTCGTAACGTTCATTCAAATAGGTTGAATGTTCGCGGGATTCGTAAGCGTCAGGTAACCAGCTCTAAAATGTGGGAGTTGACAATTTGCAACTGCCCCGCTCGAAATTGGTGGGGCTGTGTGAATCTATACATGACGTCATTTTTGTGGTAAAAGGCTAAAATTAGCATGGCGTGTCCGGCTGACTGACCTTGGGCTACTGGAAATTACTGCAAGCTATCAATACGGGTGATGTTGTAATACCTTACCCAAGACTTAACTCGTTCAGATTTCGTTATTGCCGCAATACAAAGAAATGAGATGATAATGTGAAATTTAACACATTCACTCCCGTAGATGCCTTAAGGCGTTTATAATCTGCCTATGTGCGGGACCGTATCCGAGTTAAGGCGTTTAAGGCTGCGTGATGTTAACGTCGTTTGAATTTAGCGCAAAATTCGTACGAAGTCGTAGTTCGTGGTGAAAACCATAAATGGCATATAAACGACTAGTCCCTCGCCCTGACTACCTGACCAGAGGGTACATTCCAATGCTTTCTTTCTTTTTTTCATTGAGTAAACACAGACCCAAGCCAGTCGTAATATTCTTGTGAGGGTTAGTAGTGAAGTGAGTTTTTGTGTCGCGACAAGATGACGAGTTACAAAGACAGTATTCGAAGTTAGGAAATTGAAGACATACTACTGAACGGTGATTCCGGTGATGAACTCATCCCTGATTTCAGTGATAGCGATAGCAATTCCGATGATGACATACCAGGCTATGGGCAAAGTGAAATTCAGCACATTCAAATAACCGATACGCATCCGTCTTATCGCCCGCCTCCAATCAATTTCACTGGACGGGTAGGATTAAATGTTGAGATCGAAGATAGCAACGAAATTATGTCTTTCGTCAATTTATTTGTAAATGACGACTTCCTTGAATATATATGCGATCAGACAAACCTTTACGCGGAACAAGTTATTAGTGCAGCGCCGCGTCCATTCACTAAACATTCTATATTTCAGACGTGGAAACCGGTGGACGTAAATGAGATGAAAAAGTTTTCGGGACTAATGTTTTTAACGGGAATAATTCAAGAACCAGGTTTGAAAATGTACTGGACAGAGGTCACTATTTTCGGGTCGCCGATTTTTTCGAAAACAATGGCACGAACCCGGTTCTCGTTCTTGCACTTTAGCGACAGCAGTCATTATGAGGGGAATCCTGATAGGCTATACAAAATCAGGCCGATTCTAGAAAAGGCTCAGCGACCAGTTTCAGTTGTGTACACTCCGGATTGGAAAATCGCCCTTGATGAAGGAACGTTAGCTTGGAGGGGCCGTTTGCGTCTCCGAGTTTATAATCCAGGAAAAATAACCAAGTAGGAGATTTTAGTAAGAATGGTGCGTGAATCCCCTGCAGAGTACATATGCAAGTTGAAGATATATGATGCAAGTGGCATGAACATCCGGGACACTATATTTGACTTGTTAGATCCCTACCTTGGCCAGGGGTATACAGTGTACATGGACAAGTTTTACAATAGTGTAGGCTTAGCCAAGGAACTGCGTGAACGAGAAACGGCTGTATGTGGGACAATAAGGCAGCATAGGGGACTTTCTAAGGAATTCAGTGAAAGGCAGAAGTTAAAAAGAGGGGAAATGATTTTTGATAGGGACAATGAAGTATTACTATGTTCATGGCAGGACCAAAAAGTAATTACCATGGTTTCAACAGTACATTCTGCAGAAATGGCCGAAGTTCCGAACAGGTTTGGGAAAATAAAAATGAAACCTGTAAGCATCATTGATTATAATCACTTTATGCACGGGGTGGATACAGCCGACCAGTATTTGGCAATGCATCCGTTCATGCGAAAAACAGTGAAGTGGCCGAAGAAAATGTTTTTCTACATTTTGCAGTGTACATTTTTTAATGCAGTCCGGCTTTTCCAAAAATCGAATCCGAACTCAAAAATATTTTTTGGACATTCATCCAGACTATATGTAGAAACTTCTTACAAGACAGTGAACATGAAGAACTATCAGAAGCCGCGAATATTTGTGTGTTACCGGCCCCATCTCAGTCTTCAGTAGGCTCGTCAGCATCTATGTGTAGCCCAACAGTACAGCCTCCTAAGCGAACTCCGGCTAATGATACACCATTTCGACTTGATGGGAAAATAAAGGAGCATGTACTTCATAAATTCCCAGGCATAAAATCAGACAATTTCTCAACTAGACGGTGCAGAGTGTGCGCGAAACCAGGTGATTCTGTGGAAATTGTGGTGTACCTCTCCATCCAGGAAAATGTCAAACCCGGTACCACAGCCTCAAGCACTACTAGTTATCATTCAAAAGGTATGTTGAAAATTTCAATATTGTACTTACGATAGTTTTCCTACAGTAACATTTAATGTAACATAGTGCTCTATAGATCTGAAGGGATTTAAAAAGACTTGGCTGGAGGTTTAAAGCACCCGCTGGGGAGCCGCTAGTGAACGTGATATGACTAAAAACCCTATATACACACGCATATCTTACCAATTAATTACACCTTTTGATAATTTTATGTACATGCTGTGATGTTCAAAAAATCACAGTCTTATAGAATCATCTCAAATCGATTTTAGAATATTATTGAAGAAAATACAGATATTTCAAAACAAGAATTGTAGTTCAAAACATCTTCAAATTATGTTTTCAGTTAATCCCAGTGATGAGTATCGTTCCTAATAATTACCGAATTTCGTCCATATTCATAGGAACCCAGAGAAGGAGCAGTACGTAGAAAGGAGATTGAGAGCGATAACTACTGCTGGGAAGGCGAGTAGAAGAATAAAACCATACATGAGGTAGAAGGACAAAGTAGCTTAGGATCTGAGTGGGAATGGTTGGTCAAAGGAGGAAGCTAGAAGTAGGAAGACATGAAAAGGAAAATAATTAAAGAAATAAACATTGACCAGATAAAAACATGGGAATTACGCAAATGCAAGCAAGAAGGCACAGCCTTTACTACAGATTCTATAGCCAAAGGAGACAAATACCTCTTTGTAGGAGCATCGAAGTAGGAAACGAATTTTTTCAACACGTAAGATTTTTACTGTTCATGAGAAAATCTACACATGACTTTGACTACTCCGTTTTCGAATTTAATATATTTTCATGTAAGCTTCACGTTTGATATGACGGAAGCACATCATAAGAGATTCGAGAAATATAGAATCTGCCAGATTCAGAGAAACACAGAATAACTAGTTCTAAGGTGGGAAATTAATGCAAGCGTGAGGTAAAATATGGACGGTACTGGAAAGGATTCTATTCAAATGTATCATGCTGTATGTTAACTACAAATAGTCAAAGATGAAGTTCAAAACTTTATATTAAAAGTAATATTGAGCAAATGTTTGTTACTATATGGCAAAGTAATCAATTTCTGGTGGAATATAATGAGAGTTTTGTACACCAATACAAGCTACATTGCCGATTTCAGAGTCGGAATTATGTGAACATTGCGAAGACAAACTGACAGGACAAGTGTTAGCAAACTTTACATTTGCTCTACCTAATGTTAACATTTCAATGTACAGACATTCTAACAAAAGTTATTGCATAAAATACTAGCCTCGATTATTCATTATTTAGAAGACTATTATAACTCAGACAACGTAGGGACACGTAGACAAAAAGTAGCCGACCCTACAATATTTGGGAATTAAATTTCCAAACCGGATGCACCTCTGCAAATACCATCATTTTAAAGTCTGGCTCCTTGGCTGAATGGTCAGCGTAGTGCTTTTCAGTTTAGGGTGCCCCAGCTTCGATTCCCAGGAGGGTCGGAGAATTTTACCTTAAATGGTTAATTCGCTTGGCTCGGGGACTGGGTGATTGTACCGTCCTTAGCATCCCTACAATTCACACGCCTTATAAACACAGTCCTCCACTATAATAAAACGCAGGTTTAAATGCACTGTACATGCCGCCCACCATCATCGGAGGGTCTGTTTTATAAGTGCTGCACCAGGCTAGAAATAGCCACACGAAATTAAAACTAAAATCACTTTTAAGCCACCATACACTCGCCACTTGTGTTCCTGGTAATTTGTCTAACACAACATCATCACAAGATGTTCCTCGCAAATAAACTGAACGTGCGACGCGAACCGGTGCATGTTTGTCTTCGCTGTGAAGAAAGACACACTTCAAACTACGCTTGGAGGCATCAATGAAATAATGAAATGTCTCCTGTGGGTAGGTTCATACTGTTATACACACAGTTTAAGCATAGCCTACGGAATTCTCTTGAAGTAAATCAAAGTTTCCTCTTCAGAATAGAAATGTGCAAAATTATTCTTCGCAATTTCGGCATAAATATAAGGGGCGATCAAAAAGTTTTCGTTAGACGCCCGTACAGTCCTGAATCGGCATAACAATCAGGCAAAATAAATGTCAGCATTGAGAAACTCATCCCACTGACGCACCAGGCTAAAATATCCCCATGTAGTAAAACCCCGTGTTCTGTTGCGTGAAGAAGTCCGTAACCGCCTGTTGCACATCCTCGTCCGACAGGAAGCGTCGACCCTTGAAGCTACCCAAGCTGATGTCCAGATCCATTGCTAGAGCACGAATGGTTATGCACCGGTCCGCCCTAATCGCCTCATTCACCACCCGCTTGTTGTCCGGAATGGGTGAGGTTGGCCTCCCAGATCGACCGGCGTCTTGTGTCGAAACGCGGCCCGCACGGAACTTGGTGCACCATTCCACAACGGTGGTTTTTGACACAAATGCAGCGCCATACACAGTCTTCATTCTCCGATGGATGTCCACCGGTGTTTGTTCTTCGGCAGCCAAGAAAGAATAACAGCACGTTGGACCTAATTGGACGCATTTGGTAATAACGTCTCCATTGTCCCTCATCAGTACACGACTGCCACCCTAATCCATTTTCCTACATGCCCTTGCTTATATATACGCATCAAAGTCTCGCTACGTTGCATATCCGCTGCAGAAACGTCTTCAAACGTAAACTTGTTGATCACGCCTTGTATTACGTCGTCCCTAGTGCAAATGTGCTCCTTTTTTACGAGGTCAGATTCTCAATATCTCTGCAGATTATTTTTCAAGACCAAGAGGCCCAACAGAGTAATTTAACGCACTTTGATAGAAACCTTTGGGTTGATTCTCAACACCTTCTGGTGAGAAAATAGTGTCAGATGCAGCGCCGAGTCGGATTCAGAAGAGGAATAATCACGTTCCAGACTCTAAGGTCGTGGTACTTTAGGGCCATTGAGAACAAGGAAAGCTGTTGTTGAAATGTTGCTTCTATACACATTCTTACCTTGTTCCGGCTGTTAAAATCACAGACCAGAAGTAGCAGTACGTGCTGTGGTCAGTACAAGGTCACGACACGAATGTTACTTATGAAGCCGCCATTTTAGGACTCAATGTGCGCGTTCCCGACAGCATTTCCTTGTTGCATTTAGGTGAGTTTCAAATAAATGGATTTAAGGACACACGTGCTATTAAAATTAATTTTATTTGCCTTGGATTACATATAATTCTTTTTTTCCAAGACCTGCGAATTGTAGTATTTAATTTCTCATCTATAAGAACTCGTATTTCATAAACTGTGAACAGCTGCAACAAAATTAACTACACGAAAAATTATCATAATTTTTTTCAGCCAGTATGCATAATTTCGGGTATCTACGCATGAGCAAAGTAATATAATGATCAAACAACTGTGGACGATTAAAATTAAATAATTACACGTAGGCTAAAGCGTAAAGTAACTTTATTATAATAAATATTGCAGCCAGCAATTTAGAGTACATTCCTAGCAACAAGAAAACATGCAAATATTAGAAACCTGCGATACAGAGCATCCGCCTTCGTAGAGAAACTCTTAGTGTTATTAGTTGCAGTCCTCGTGGCCTGGATAGAATTACCTATACAGCCAGTAATTTAAAAATGGCAGAAGGGCTAGTATGTGGTTAAAAGGGTACATGCAACTCACCTTTATTGGGGGCGTGCCTTGAAAAAAGAGCTGCACCTCCTTGTAATGAGGGCACGAATTTACCTTTATAATACAAAGAGGATGCATCTGGATGTGCTAGGAGTAAGTGATATTCGGGTAAGGGGAGATAACGAGGAAGAGATAGGAGATTATAAAGTGTACTTGACAGGTGTTAGAAAGGGACGGGCAGAGTCTGGGGTAGGGCTCTTTATCAGGAATACCATTGCACGCAACATAGTTTCTGTTAGGCACGTAAATGAGCGAATGATGTGGGTAGATTTGTCAGTGGGAGGATTTAGGACAAGAATTGTGTCCGTGTATTCACCATGTGAGGGTGCAGATGAGGATGAAGTTGACAAGTTTTATGAAGCATTGAGTGACATCGTGGTCAGGGTCAACAGCAAGGATAGAATAGTGCTCATGGGCGATTTCATTGCGAGAGTTGGGAATAGAACTGAAGGATACGAAAGGGTGATGTGGGGAATATATGGAAGCTAATGGGAATGGGAAGCGTTTGCTGGACTTCTGTGCTAGTATGGGTTTAGCAGTTACGAATACATTCTTCAAGCATAAGGCTATTAACCGCTACACATGGGAGGCTAGGGGCACCAGATCCATAATAGACTATATCTTAACAGACTTCGAATTCAGGAAATCTGTTAGGAATGTACGAATTCTTCGCGGATTTTTCGATGATACAGACCACTATCTGATCTGTAGTGAACTAAGTATCTCTAGGCCTAGGGTAGAGAAAGTGACATCTGTCTGCAAACGAATAAGGGTAGAAAATCTCCAGGACGAGGAAATTAGACAGAAGTACATGGATATGATTAGTGAGAAGTTTCGAACAGTAGACAGTAAGCAGGTTCAGGATATAGAAAGTGAATTGGTGGCATACAGGGATGCTGTAGTAGAAACAGCAAGGGAATGCCTAGGAACAACTGTGTGTAAAGAAGGGAAAAGGCGAACATCTTGGTGGAATGATGAAGTGAGAGCAGCCTGTAAACGTAAAAAGAAGGCTTATCAGAAATGGCTCCAAACAAGGGCCGAGGCAGACAGGGATTTGTACGTAGATGAAAGAAACAGAGCGAAACAAATTGTTGTTAAATCCAAAAAGAAGTCATGGGAAGATTTTGGTAATAACCTGGAAAGGATAGGTCAAGCAGCAGGGAAACCTTTCTGGACAGTAATAAAGAATCTTAGGAAGGGAGGGAAAAAGGAAATGAACAGTGTTTTGAGTAATTCAGGTGAACTCATAATAGATCCCAGGGAATCACTGGAGAGGTGGAGGGAATATTTTGAACATCTTCTCAATGTAAAAGGAAATCATCATGGTGGTGTTGCAAACGGCAAAGCTCATGGGGAGGAGGAAAATGATGTTGGTGAAATTATGCTTGAGGAAGTGGAAAGGATAGTAAATAAACTCCATTGTCATAAGGCAGCAGGAATAGATGAAATTAGACCTGAAATGGTGAAGTATAGTGGGAAGGCAGGTATGCAATGGCTTCATAGAGTAGTAAAATTAGCGTGGAGTGTTGGTAAGGTACCTTCAGATTGGACAAAAGCAGTAATTGCACCTATCTATAAGCAAGGGAACAGGAAGGATTGCAACAACTATCGAGGTATCCCATTGATTAGTATACCAGGCAAAGTATTCACTGGCATCTTGGAAGGGAGGGTGCGATCAGTGGTTGAGAGGAAGTTGGATGAAAACCAGTGTGGTTTCAGACCACAAAGAGGTTGTCAGGATCAGATTTTCAGTATGCGCCAAGTAATTGAAAAATGCTACGAGAGGAATAGGCAGTTGTGTTTATGTTTCGTAGATCTAGAGAAAGCATATGACAGGGTACCGAGGGAAAAGATGTTCGCCATACTGGAGGACTATGGAATTAAAGGTAGATTATTAAAATCAATCAAAGGCATTTATGTTGACAATTGGGCTGCAGTGAGAATTGATGGTAGAATGAGTTCTTGGTTCAGGGTACTTACAGGAGTTAGACAAGGCTGTAATCTTTCACCTTTGCTGTTCGTAGTTTACATGGATCATCTGCTGAAAGGTATAAAATGGCAGGGAGGGATTCAGTTAGGTGGAAATGTAGTAAGCAGTTTGGCCTATGCTGACGACTTGGTCTTAATGGCAGACTGTGCTGAAAGCCTGCAGTCTAATATCTTGGAACTTGAAAAATAGGTGCAATGAGTATGGTATGAAAATTAGCCTCTCGAAGACTAAATTGATGTCAGTAGGTAAGAAATTCAACAGAATTGAATGTCAGATTGGTGATACAAAGGTAGAACAGGTCGATAATTTCAAGTATTTAGGTTGTGTGTTCTCCCAGAATGGTAATATAGTAAGTGAGATTGAATCAAGGTGTAGTAAAGCTAATGCAGTGAGCTCGCAGTTGCGATCAGCAGTATTCTGTAAGAAGGAAGTCAGCTCCCAGACGAAATTATCTTTACATCGGTCTGTTTTCAGACCAACTTTGCTTTACGGGAGCGAAAGCTGGGTGGACTCAGGATATCTTATTCATAAGTTAGAAGTAACAGACATGAAAGTAGCAAGAATGATTGTTGGTACAAACAGGTGGGAACAATGGCAGGAGGGTACTCGGAATGAGGAGATAAAGGCTAATTTAGGAATGAACTCGATGGATGAAGCTGTACGCATAAACCGGCTTCGGTGGTGGGGTCATGTGAGGCGAATGGAGGAGGATAGGTTACCTAGGAGAATAATGGACTCTGTTATGGGAGGTAAGAGAAGTAGGGGGAGACCAAGACGACGATGGTTAGACTCGGTTTCTAACGATATAAAGATAAGAGGCATAGAACTAAATGAGGCCACAACACTAGTTGCAAATCGAGGATTGTGGCGACGTTTAGTAAATTCTCAGAGGCTTGCAAACTGAACGCTGAAAGGCATAACAGTCTATAATGATAATGTATGTATGTATGTATGTATGTAATACAGTGATATATATGTTATATAATAATTATTGAATAAGTTAGGCAAACTTTACATTAATACTATCAAGAAAACCGTGTCTGAATGTTAAAGAATTAAAGAATCTGAGATATCGTAGATTTATATGAATTTACGAAATTATTACTATAAATTCATAAACACAATTTTTACATACAATCATTGAAGGCATCTTATTTTCTTCGGGGCATTCCTGACACACGAAGAAGATTTTGGGGGATTAGGAACGTCGAAGAGTGTAGGAATGGCATTGCATTTTAGCAGATTCCTTCCATCTGCTCGCTTCACTTCGAATTGACATTCCTCAAAAGGAAGCAATAGGAAATTTATTATTATTATTATTATTATTATTTTCTCTAGCAAAATTTATACTTACCTCACAGAGCTGGGAATATTCTGTTGGCAGCCACTTATCACGTCGGCGATTCTACACACATTTTGCCCTCCTATTCTTATCCTTCGGGAGTTAAAATAATCTAGTCTCTTTTGATGAGTGACTTTTACAATTTGAAGCGATACAATAACCCATTATAACCTTAATCTCATTGCATTTGATAACATGCAGACGACAACAAGTAGAGAGAGTTTGAATCTCAAAGTGGCCGCTGCCGCCAAGAATTCTGGAAGCGTGACCAGACTTGTGTATATAGACTTAATCCGTAGGTTGTCGCCACACCATTGTAATTCCGAATGGTAACGCTGTTCACTCACCGTTCACCCACTGCCATAACTGCTCTATACGGTTCCTGCAAGCCTTTATGTGTTGCCCACGAGTTGTCTTGGTCTCTCGGTTTGATGCCAAAGTATGCATCAGGTCAGTGTAATCTATTGAAACAAGATATAATTGCAGAGAGAGCTAGAAGCCAAATGATTTTCTATTAAGAATCGATTTAATACTAACTGATATCAAACTTTTCCTGAACTTGTTTACAGTATTTTGCGCCGCTGTTTTATCTGCACGAAATTTTCACAGACACTCAAAGCAGAATACAACTGCACTTACAGCCACGGTATGGCAACAATTTTGAAACATTTCAAGAGAACTGTCCATATTATGAAATATCAGATCTAAAATAGCTTATTTCTTAGTTAACTCTTTTACCAACGGAGTAAATAATGTAGCTCACGTAGTAAACGTGATGCGAGTCACAGAGTAGTGTTGTGCCACAACCGCTGATCTGACTGGAGCATACAAATCTTCACAAAAATGCTAATACCTCGAGAAACTGCCCGGAATGTTTACATGAAAAGTTTTAGGTGGACAAAGGTAGATGCAATCTATTATATGAGCCGAGAAAGGGCAATAAGTGAAGATTCTAACTTGAATATGTTTCTGAGCTGGGGTCTATCCGGAATTAGCGTCATCGATTAATCGTGGGCAACCAGTGTTCTTCAGTTATCGATACTAAATCTTGGTCATCTTCTTCCTCAAGTTATCACCGTGCGTCAGAACTCTGCAGTACTGTAGGTACAAATGACGCCGTGTTTCCAGCGAGTTTCTACTGTCTTTGAGTGGCGTTTCAGCAAAGCCTGTTGAACACGGTGACGTCACCGAAGGAAGGAGAATTGATCTCATTATACGATTCTTGTGGATATTAATGCACATAAAATGGTGTAAGTAGTATAATTGGACAGTTCGGCCGCCTCCTCCTCCTCCCGCCGCCTCCTCCGCCTCCTCCTCCCGCCGCCTCCTCCGCCTCCTCCGCCGCCGCCTCCGCCTCCGCCGCCCGCGGGAAATTTGAATTTTGGCGGGAAATTTGAATTTTGGCGCGAGATTTGAATTTGTAAACAAAGCCACGTGCTTTTTGACAGCTGTCATCGACAACAACGCATCGCTAACCTCACTGCTGCCATCTTGACGGGCCTAAACCTCACTAGTGCCAACTTAACCTAACTAGCGTGAGGTAAACAAAGCCACGTGTTTTTTGACAGCCACGTGCTTTTTGACAGACAACAACGCATCGCAAACCTCAGTACTACCATCTTGACAGGCCTAAACCTCAGTAGTGCCAACTTAACCTAACTAGCATGAGGTAAACAAAGCCACGTGTTTTTGACAGCCACGTGCTTTTTGACAGATTTGTAAACAAAGCCACGTGCTTTTTGACAGACAACAACGCATCGCTAACCTCAGTACTGCCATCTTGACGGGCCTAAACCTCAGTAGTACCAACTTAACCTAACTAGCGCGAGATAAACAAAGCCACGTGCTTTTTGACAGCCACGTGCTTTTTTGACAGCTGTCATCCGCCATCTTTGAGCACCGTGCTGCCCTCTTTCGTCACCTGTCATCGGCAGTGCTGCCATCTTGACGGGCCTGAACCTTAGTGCTACCAACTTAACCTCACTAGCTCGAGATAAACAAATCCACGTGCTTTTTGACAGCCACGTGCTTTTTTGATAGCTGTCATCCGCCATCTTTAATCTATAGAGCACAGTGCTGCCCTCTTTAGCTACTTACCTTTGAAATGTGGTGGCGGATAATTTGAAAAATGCTTTTCGACAAGCAGCCATCTTTAATCCAGAGAGAACAGTGCTACCCTCTATGTGGTGGCGGCAAATTGAAAAATTCCACGTGCTCTTGTTTGAAAACAAACTCACGTGCTTTTTTGTCAGCTGTCATCTGCCATCTTTGAGCACAGTGCTGCCCTCTTTAGTTTGAAATGTGGTAGCGGCAAATTCCACGTGCTCTTGTTTGGAAACAAAGCCATGTGCTTTTTTGACAGCTGTCATCCGCCATCTTTAATCAACAGAGCACCGTGCTGCTATCATGCGGGCAATTTCATCACCTATCACCCGCCATCTTTAATCTACAGAACACCGTGCTGCCCTCTTTATGGCTACTACCTTAAGCATGTAGTAGCGGGCAATTTGAAAAGTTCTGTTAGCTATCATCCACCATCTTTAATCAAGAGAGCACCGTGCTGCCATCTTTAGTTGAAATGTGGTGGCGGCAAATTCCACGTGCTCTTGTTTGGAAACAAAGCCATGTGCTTTTTTGACAGCTGTCATCCGCCATCTTTAATCAACAGAGCACCGTGCTGCTATCATGCGGGCAATTTCATCACCTATCACCCGCCATCTTTAATCTACAGAACACCGTGCTGTCCTCTTTATGGCTACTACCTTAAGCATGTAGTAGCGGGCAATTTGAAAAGTTCTGTTAGCTATCATCCACCATCTTTAATCAAGAGAGAACCGTGCTGCCATCTTTAGCTAGATACCTTTGAAATGTGGAGGCGGCAAATTGAAAAATTCCACGTGCTCTTGTTTGGAAACAAACTCACGTGCTTTTTTGACAGCTACCATCCGCCATCTTTAATCAACAGAGCATAGTGCTGCCCTCTTTAGTTTGAAATGTGGTGGCGGTAAATTCCACATGCTCTTGTTTGGTAAACATAGCCACGTGCTTTTTTGACAGTTATCATCCGCCATCTTTAATCCAGAGAGCACCGTGCTGCCCTCTTTATCGCAGTAGATGTAAATTCGTCACCTGTCATACGCAGTGCTGCTATCTTTAGCTAGATATCTTTGAAATGTGGTGGTGGATAATTTAAAAAGAAAAATTCTACAGCAGTCCTCTCTCGACGCTAATTGCATAAGATGGCGGCTATACATGACTCCTTAAGGGTGCTTACGCAAGATGGCTGCTATACACAGGTTCTTATGAGACGCCCTTGGGATGCTTGCGCAAGATGGTGGTTATACAAGGCTCCTTATGAGACGCCCTAGTGATGCTTGCGCAAGATGGCTGTTTCTCTTATGAGGCGGCTTAAGGGCCCTTGCACAAGATGACTAGAGACGCCCTAAGGATGCTTGCGCAAAATGGCGGACGCAAGATGGCGGCTATACACGACTCCTTATGAGACGCCTTAAGGGTGCTTGCGCAAGATGGCTGCGGCTCTTAGCTTAGAGGCTAACGTGTCATGCTAGTTCGATTCATTAAATTTGGGGCTTAAATGCAAAATGTTAAATATCTCGAAAACGGTGCATCGTAGAGCAAAACGGAAAAAAATTTTCCGCCCAATACCTCGGTTCGCAGTACGAGGAACATGATAGCATAAGTCTAATGATGAGATCGACGGTTCGGTTCCTACTTAGGCCCTATGGCATTCACTCTGTTTTAGCTTGTATTGAAGCAAGTCTTCGTAACATGATCAGGTCTAGCTATGGTAGAGAGTATAACGTGCCGTGCAGGTTCGATTCATTAAATTTAGGGCTTAAATGCAAAATGTTAAATATCTCGAAAACGGATAAAATTTTTCTACCTGATACTTAGGTTTGCAGTATCAGGAGCATAAGAAAAACATAGTCTAATGATGAGATCGACGGTTCGATCCCTACTTAGGCCCTTTGGCATTGGCAGCTATCTAATTCTACAAGATGGCGGCTATACATAGCTTCTTATGAGACAGCTTAAGAGCGCTTGCACAAGATGGCTGCTGCTCTTATGAGACGCCCTAGGGGTGCTTGCGCAAGGTAGCAGTGACAAGACGGTGACTATACACAGCTGCTTATGATACGGCCTACAGGTGCTCACACAAGATGGTGGCTGCTCTGATGAAGAAAGTTAGCTTTGCATCGTGCAGGTATCTTTACAGAGCACTAAACCTCATACCTTTGAAATGTGGTGGCAGGTAATTTGAAAAATTCGACGTGCTTTTTCATAAGCTATTAAGGCCTCCTCTTATGTCAAGGCATAGCTCTATCGAACGAGTTTAAACCTGCATCGGGATAGCTAGAGTAAGCGCGTGCTGCAGTGATGACGTCATTATGCATGTTTAGACTTGCAAATCACAGAAGAAACGTAACAAGGCTGGAATCGAAAACTGCACTCTATGCTGTTAACTTTATCATGTGATCGAAACATTGATTGAAGTATTTAGAACACGCAATAAGTAGAACCAAACACTGTACTCGATACAACATGTGTTTAGAAAATGTCAGGGGATATCTTTGTTCTAAGAAGATTAGTTTACCGCACATTCCTTGGCTAAAGGGCTAATGGGCTAAAGGGCTAATGGGCTAAAGGGCTAATGGGCTAAAGGGCTAAAGGGCTAATGGGCTAAAGGGCTAAAGGGCTAAAGGGCTAAAGGTGCAACAACCTCATCGATCGCTATCAGCAAGAACGCTTGTACTTTGTAGAAAATTAATCTTTATTGGTAAATGGTTTTATGTTCTGAACAAGGAATGGAACCTAGGGGTTACGTCTTACCTAATAAAATCCCCGAGGTGCGATGAGTTACGTTTTTCGAACTAGTGTTTGGAACACTGAACTTTTCAAGATGGCAAGAGTGAGGTTAGCAATGTTCTGTTGTTGGATTTTAAATTCCGCGCTACAACATGCATAAGGTGGTAGCCCTTGAGGTTTACCGCCATAAAGATGGCAAGAGTGAGGTTAGCAATGTTCCGTTGTTGGATTTTAAATTCCGTGCTATAACATGCATAAGGTGGCAGCCTTAAGGTTTACCACCGTCAAGATGGCAGCAGTGAGGTTAGCGACGCTCTATTGTCCTTCAAAGTGAGGTTAGGGTTCGTCAAGAAGACAGCTGTCAAAAAAGCACGTGGCTATGTTTACCAAACAAGAGCACGTGGCTGTGACGTCACGGTCACGTAATCAATCCTTAGCTCGACGTCGTTAAGAGCAGTATTAGGATTAGCTATTCTTAAAAGTCTTGGGAACAGAGCAGCAGTATGAATTGCCATGTTTCAAAGCGTGTACACATCACCTATCGATTTTACATGCATCGACCATCGTACTAAACTTCATCCGCTAGATCGTGCTGCTATCTTATTATAACCTATACCCATAAAATTAAAGTACAATGAATAGCCATGTTTCAAAGCGTGTACACATCACCTATCGAATTTGCATGCATCGACTCTCGTACTAAAATTCTTCCGCTAGATTGTGCTGCTATCTTAGCATAACCTATACGCGTGACCTTAAGGTACAAAGAATAGCCATGTTTCAAAGCGTGTACACATTACCTATCGACTTTGCATGCAACAAATATCGTGCTAAACTTCTTCCACTAGGTTGTGCTGCTATCTTAGCATAACTTATACACATGAACTTAAAGTACAAAGAATAGCCATGTTTCAAAGCGGGTACACATTACTTATTGATTTTGCATGCGTCAAATATCGTACAAAATTTCTTCCGCTAGATTGTGCTGCTATCTTAGCATAACCTATACCCATGAACTTAAAGTACAATGAATAGTCATGTTTCAAAGCGTGTACACATCAACTATCGAATTTGCATGTATCGACTCTCGTACTAAACTTCTGCAGGTAGATTGTGCTGCTATCTCAGCATAACTAAGACGCATGAACTTAAAGAACAAAGAATAGCTATGTCTCAAAACGTGTACACATTACCTATCGATTTTGCAAGCATCGACTCTCGTACTAAACTTCTTCCGCTAGATCGTGCTGCTATCTTAGCGTAACCTATACGCATGACCTTAAGGTACAAAGAATAGCCATGTTTCAAAGCGTGTACACATTACCTATCGACTTTGCATGCAACAAATATTGTACTGAACTTCTTCCGCTAGATTGTGCTGGTATCTTAGCATAACTTATGCACATGAACTTAAAGTACAAAGAATAGCCATGTTTCAAAGCGTGTACACATTACTTATTGATTTTACATTCATCGAATCTCATACTGAACTTCTTCCGCTAGATTGTGCTGGTATCTTAGCATAACCTATACGCATGACCTTAAGGTACAAAGAATAGCCATGTTTCAAAGCGTGTACACATTACCTATCGATTTTGCATGCATTGACTCTCGTACTAAACTCCTTCCGCTAGATCGTGCTGCTATCTTAGCATAACCAATACGCATGACCTTAAAGTACAAAGAATAGCCATTTTTCAAAGTGTGTACACATCACCTATCGATTTTTCATGCAACAAATATTGTACTAAACTTCTTCCGCTAGGTCGTGCTGCTATCTTAGCATAACTTATACACATGAACTTAAAGTACAAAGAATAGCCATGTTTCAAAGCGTGTACACATTACTTATTGATTTTGCATGCATCAAATCTCGTACTAAATTTATTCCGCTAGATTGTGCTGCTATCTTAGCATAACCTATACCAATGAACTTAAAGTACAATGATTAGTCATGTTTCAAAGCGTGTACACATCAACTATCGAATTTGCATGTATCGACTCTCGTACTAAACTTCTGCAGGTAGATTGTGCTGCTATCTTAGCATAACTAAGACGCATGAACTTAAAGTACAAAGAATAGCTATGTCTCAAAGCATGTACACATCACCTATCGATTTTGCATGCAACAAATATTGTACTAAACTTCTTCCGCTAGGTCGTGCTGCTATCTTAGCATAACTTATACACATGAACTTAAAGTACAAAGAATAGCCATGTTTCAAAGCGTGTACACATTACTTATTGATTTTGCATGCATCAAATCTCGTACTAAATTTATTCCGCTAGATTGTGCTGCTATCTTAGCATAACCTATACCAATGAACTTAAAGTACAATGATTAGTCATGTTTCAAAGCGTGTACACATCAACTATCGAATTTGCATGTATCGACTCTCGTACTAAACTTCTGCAGGTAGATTCTGCTGCTATCTTAGCATAACTAAGACGCATGAACTTAAAGTACAAAGAATAGCTATGTCTCAAAGCATGTACACATTACCTATCGATTTTGCATGCAACAAATATTGTACGAAACTTCTTCCGCTAGATTGTGCTGGTATCTTAGCATAACCTATACGCATGGCCTTAAGGTACAAAGAATAGCCATGTTTCAAAGCGTGTACACATTACCTATCGATTTTGCATGCATTGACTCTCGTACTAAACTTCTTCCGCTAGATTGTGCAGGCATCTTAGCATAACTTATATACATGAACTTAAAAGTACAAAGAATAGCCATGTTTCAAAGCATGTACACATTACCTATGGATTTTGCATGCATTGACTCTCGTACTAATCTCCTCCCGCTAGATTGTGCTGCTATCCTAGCATAACCTATACGCATGACCTTAAAGTAAAAAGAATAGGCATGTTTCAAAGTGTGTACACATCACCTATCGATTTGCATGCAACAAATATCGTACTAAACTTCTTCCGCTAGATTGTGCTGCTATCTTAGCATAACTAAGATGCATGAACTGAAAGTACAAAGAATAGCCATGTTTCAAAGTGTGTACACATCACCTATCGATTTTGCATGCATCAACTCTCGTACTAAACTTCTTACGCTAGACTGTGCTGCTATCTTAGCCTAACCTATACGCATGAACTTAAAGTACGAAGAATAACCATGTTTTAAAGCGTGTACACATCAACTATCGATTTTGCATGTCTCGTACTAAACTTCCTGCGCTAGATTGTGCTGCTATCTTAGCATAACCTGTACGCATGAACTTAAAGTACAAAGAATAGCCTTGTTTCAAAGCGTTTTCACATTACCTAATGATTTTGCACGAAACGACTATCATACTAAACTTTTCCTACTAGATTGTGCTAAAATCGTGTAAGTGCGCTGCTATCTTAGCATAAGCTATCGATTTTACATGCATCGACTATCGTACTAGACTTCTTCCGCTAGAGCATGTAGCAATGGCTTTTGTGTATCCCTAACCCATGTGCATGAACTTAAAGCATAAAGATGAGCTATGTTCTAAAGCGTGTACACATCACCTATCGATAATGTATGTATCGAATATCGTACTAAACTTCTCCTGCTAGAACGTACGAGTATCGCTTGTGCGTGCACGAACTTAAAGCATAAAGAATAGCAATGTAAAAAAATCTTGTAAACAAAGCAGCAGCATTACGTATAGTCAAGATTAAATGCGTGCACGCATCATGTATCCATGACGCACACAGTACTAAACTTATTCCATTTGAATGTACAAAGTTCACATGTGTTTGTGCTGCTATCTTAGCATAGCCTATGTGAATGAACTTAAAGCATAAAGAATAGTGATGTATAAAAATCTTGTGAACATAGCAGAGTGTTAACTACGTAGGTGTAGACATTGAACTTTGCATGCTGAGGCAGCATACTACGTGACCGTGACGTCACAGCCACGTGCTCTTGTTTGGTAAACATAGCCACGTGCTTTTTTGACAGCTGTCTTCTTGACGAACCCTAACCTCACTTTGAAGGACAATAGAGCGTCGCTAACCTCACTGCTGCCATCTTGACGGTGGTAAACCTTAAGGCTGCCACCTTATGCATGTTATAGCACGGAATTTAAAATCCAACAACGGAACATTGCTAACCTCACTCTTGCCATCTTTATGGCGGTAAACCTCAAGGGCTACCACCTTATGCATGTTGTAGCGCGGAATTTAAAATCCAACAACAGAACATTGCTAACCTCACTCTTGCCATCTTGAAAAGTTCAGTGTTCCAAACACTAGTTCGAAAAACGTAACTCATCGCACCTCGGGGATTTTATTAGGTAAGACGTAACCCCTAGGTTCCATTCCTTGTTCAGAACATAAAACCATTTACCAATAAAGATTAATTTTCTACAAAGTACAAGCGTTCTTGCTGATAGCGATCGATGAGGTTGTTGCACCTTTAGCCCTTTAGCCCTTTAGCCCTTTAGCCCATTAGCCCTTTAGCCCTTTAGCCCATTAGCCCTTTAGCCCATTAGCCCTTTAGCCCATTAGCCCTTTAGCCAAGGAATGTGCGGTAAACTAATCTTCTTAGAACAAAGATATCCCCTGACATTTTCTAAACACATGTTGTATCGAGTACAGTGTTTGGTTCTACTTATTGCGTGTTCTAAATACTTCAATCAATGTTTCGATCACATGATAAAGTTAACAGCATAGAGTGCAGTTTTCGATTCCAGCCTTGTTACGTTTCTTCTGTGATTTGCAAGTCTAAACATGCATAATGACGTCATCACTGCAGCACGCGCTTACTCTAGCTATCCCGATGCAGGTTTAAACTCGTTCGATAGAGCTATGCCTTGACATAAGAGGAGGCCTTAATAGCTTATGAAAAAGCACGTCGAATTTTTCAAATTACCTGCCACCACATTTCAAAGGTATGAGGTTTAGTGCTCTGTAAAGATACCTGCACGATGCAAAGCTAACTTTCTTCATCAGAGCAGCCACCATCTTGTGTGAGCACCTGTAGTCCGTATCATAAGCAGCTGTGTATAGTCACCGTCTTGTCACTGCTACCTTGCGCAAGCACCCCTAGGGCGTCTCATAAGAGCAGCAGCCATCTTGTGCAAGCGCTCTTAAGCTGTCTCATAAGAAGCTATGTATAGCCGCCATCTTGTAGAATTAGATAGCTGCCAATGCCAAAGGGCCTAAGTAGGGATCGAACCGTCGATCTCATCATTAGACTATGTTTTTCTTATGCTCCTGATACTGCAAACCTAAGTATCAGGTAGAAAAATTTTATCCGTTTTCGAGATATTTAACATTTTGCATTTAAGCCCTAAATTTAATGAATCGAACCTGCACGGCACGTTATACTCTCTACCATAGCTAGACCTGATCATGTTACGAAGACTTGCTTCAATACAAGCTAAAACAGAGTGAATGCCATAGGGCCTAAGTAGGAACCGAACCGTCGATCTCATCATTAGACTTATGCTATCATGTTCCTCGTACTGCGAACCGAGATATTGGGCGGAAAAATTTTGTCCGTTTTGCTCTACGATGCACCGTTTTCGAGATATTTAACATTTTGCATTTAAGCCCCAAATTTAATGAATCGAACTAGCATGACACGTTAGCCTCTAAGCTAAGAGCCGCAGCCATCTTGCGCAAGCACCCTTAAGGCGTCTCATAAGGAGTCGTGTATAGCCGCCATCTTGCGTCCGCCATTTTGCGCAAGCATCCTTAGGGCGTCTCTAGTCATCTTGTGCAAGGGCCCTTAAGCCGCCTCATAAGAGAAACCGCCATCTTGCGCAAGCATTACTAGGGCGTCTCATAAGGAGCCTTGTATAACCACCATCTTGCGCAAGCATCCCAAGAGCGTCTCATAAGAACCTGTGTATAGCAGCCATCTTGCGTAAGCACCCTTAAGGAGTCATGTATAGCCGCCATCTTATGCAATTAGCGTCGAGAGAGGACTGCTGTAGAATTTTTCTTTTTAAATTATCCACCACCACATTTCAAAGGTATCTAGCTAAAGATAGCAGCACTGCGTATGACAGTTGACGAATTTTCATCTACTGCGATAAAGAGGGCAGCACGGTGCTCTCTGGATTAAAGATGGCGGATGATAACTGTCAAAAAAGCACGTGGCTATGTTTACCAAACAAGAGCATGTGGAATTTACCGCCACCACATTTCAAACTAAAGAGGGCAGCACTATGCTCTGTTGATTAAAGATGGCGGATGGTAGCTGTCAAAAAAGCACGTGAGTTTGTTTCCAAACAAGAGCACGTGGAATTTTTCAATTTGCCGCCTCCACATTTCAAAGGTATCTAGCTAAAGATGGCAGCACGGTTCTCTCTTGATTAAAGATGGTGGATGATAGCTAACAGAACTTTTCAAATTGCCCGCTACTACATGCTTAAGGTAGTAGCCATAAAGAGGACAGCACGGTGTTCTGTAGATTAAAGATGGCGGGTGATAGGTGATGAAATTGCCCGCATGATAGCAGCACGGTGCTCTGTTGATTAAAGATGGCGGATGACAGCTGTCAAAAAAGCACATGGCTTTGTTTCCAAACAAGAGCACGTGGAATTTGCCGCCACCACATTTCAACTAAAGATGGCAGCACGGTGCTCTCTTGATTAAAGATGGTGGATGATAGCTAACAGAACTTTTCAAATTGCCCGCTACTACATGCTTAAGGTAGTAGCCATAAAGAGGGCAGCACGGTGTTCTGTAGATTAAAGATGGCGGGTGATAGGTGATGAAATTGCCCGCATGATAGCAGCACGGTGCTCTGTTGATTAAAGATGGCGGATGACAGCTGTCAAAAAAGCACATGGCTTTGTTTCCAAACAAGAGCACGTGGAATTTACCGCTACCACATTTCAAACTAAAGAGGGCAGCACTGTGCTCAAAGATGGCAGATGACAGCTGTCAAAAAAGCACGTGAGTTTGTTTTCAAACAAGAGCACGTGGAATTTTTCAATTTGCCGCCACCACACAGAGGGTAGCACTGTTCTCTCTGGATTAAAGATGGCTGCTTGTCGAAAAGCATTTTTCAAATTATCCGCCACCACATTTCAAAGGTAAGTAGCTAAAGAGGGCAGCACTGTGCTCTATAGATTAAAGATGGCGGATGACAGCTATCAAAAAAGCACGTGGCTGTCAAAAAGCACGTGGATTTGTTTATCTCGAGCTAGTGAGGTTAAGTTGGTAGCACTAAGGTTTAGGCCCGTCAAGATGGCAGCACTGCCGATGACAGGTGACGAAAGAGGGCAGCACGGTGCTCAAAGATGGCGGATGACAGCTGTCAAAAAAGCACGTGGCTGTCAAAAAGCACGTGGCTTTGTTTATCTCGCGCTAGTTAGGTTAAGTTGGTACTACTGAGGTTTAGGCCCGTCAAGATGGCAGTACTGAGGTTAGCGATGCGTTGTTGTCTGTCAAAAAGCACGTGGCTTTGTTTACAAATCTGTCAAAAAGCACGTGGCTGTCAAAAAACACGTGGCTTTGTTTACCTCATGCTAGTTAGGTTAAGTTGGCACTACTGAGGTTTAGGCCTGTCAAGATGGTAGTACTGAGGTTTGCGATGCGTTGTTGTCTGTCAAAAAGCACGTGGCTGTCAAAAAACACGTGGCTTTGTTTACCTCACGCTAGTTAGGTTAAGTTGGCACTAGTGAGGTTTAGGCCCGTCAAGATGGCAGCAGTGAGGTTAGCGATGCGTTGTTGTCGATGACAGCTGTCAAAAAGCACGTGGCTTTGTTTACAAATTGAAATCTCGCGCCAAAATTCCTAAATTTCCCGCCAAAATTCAAATTTCCCGCGGGCGGCGGAGGCGGAGGCGGCGGCGGAGGAGGAGGCGGAGGAGGCGGCGGGAGGAGGAGGAGGCGGCCGAACTGTCCAATTATACTACTGGTGTACTAAATCAGGGACCATTTTGTTGGACGTAAACGTTTAAAGATGGGGGCTATATTGTGACATGGCACGGGATTGTTGTGTGCTGTATCGGCTGCCATATTGTTGGACGTACAGTATGTTCAATGCTACATATCTCTTTCTAGTTATCGGAACTGTCTATCTTACCTGTGGGTGGAGTGTACTAATAGGGGAAGCAC
Source organism: Anabrus simplex (assembly GCF_040414725.1). Taxonomy (NCBI): domain Eukaryota; kingdom Metazoa; phylum Arthropoda; class Insecta; order Orthoptera; family Tettigoniidae; genus Anabrus; species Anabrus simplex. The sequence goes on from NC_090272.1 coordinate 134,932,829, forward strand.
CGATATATCTATATTGGCTCTCTCGTCTTTTAGGCCTAAAAACGTATCCATCGTTCCATGCTTTTCCGTGTGGTGGTGAAATTGACACATCGTAGTTTTGCCTAGAAGAAACCGCTATGTGACAGCATTTCAGCATAAGACTCTGACCAGGAAAGTTCTATCATCAAATATGATAGCACATATATCACACCCTCGCACTGTATTCACAACTAAGAGATATTGTTATCATATATATATTGTCTCAGTAGTATAGGTCCGTTTTGCGGCGCTCACAAGTAACCGATCGTGAAAAATGAGCATTCAACAGAAAGGGAATAGACATTAGCAGTGGCGAATTGCACGCTCATTTCATAAATATCGATACGAAGTGCGCGATTTGCAAATACTCTTGCTGTCGGAAAATACGCGCCATCATTGCTGTCCACTTCACATTTTTGCCACTGGGCCGCCTGTTTTATGTCATTATAATATGCTGTCAGCCCTGTAGTGTTTACAGTGCGCTATGTCTTCTGGTACGGGCTAGAGCAATTAGTAACTTTCATTGACCTGTCTCAGTCTCATCCTTGGCTCTGACAATATGAAAGTGACCGAGGTATGAGTGATGCTAGTAATACCATTTCTTATGCAACCAGTCCCTGTTATGATTGGTGTGAAAATATTGCCCATAGGGTCGGTTGGTGCTTGCATTTCAGTGGGCTTGACAGACTGATATGCAATAGCAACTTCTGTTTCGATGAGGAAAGCAACGGGAAACTACCTCACTACTCATTTCCATAGTATGCCACTTCAGTGACGCCTAGGTTATGATAGCCTTTGGTGGAACTGTGGGGGATCAGACCAGCCTTCGGGCTGAATACCCCACATGCATATCACATAATATGCTGTAAAAATCAGTTAAAACAAGGATGATATTTAAAACGAAAATTACTTCCACAACATTCATCAGTATAATAATGCATTTACATTTGTTTCCGTTCAAGTGGATACCATAAATGTAAAAATATTAAAAGATTATATTAAGTGATAAGTAAGACTTCTAATATTGCACCGATTTGTGTATTCCTTAGTTCACCACTAGTTCACCAGAGGACTACTCCACCACATACTTTGTGAACATGCGAGATTTATCGCACGGGTCCCCTAGTTGTCATTATTATTATTATTATTATTATTATTAATAATAATATTTCATTTGTATATGTATTCATAATATTTTAAGCAGGAAGGTCTCCATATGTGATATGAGTAAGTTGTTTTGTACAAACGGACGGGAAAGCAGTGCTGTTTACAACTCGGAAAAAATCCGTAAGTCATGTGGAATAGCCCAGAGTCCGATGTGGTATTGTTGGCATTATCTTGGGACCCGGAAGAGGTTCAGGGCGTGGTCTTGGTATGGCAAAAGTATCTTATACTCGTGATTGGATAGCAGTACCATGAGAGAGTAGAGGAAAGCTGAGATCCATATAGGCGTGTGAGAAAACAGCGAATGACTTGACTTAAAACTTTTGTGGAACGTGCTGGACTTAAAACATTGGTGGGATGGAGGTTGCCTTAAAATTTTTGAAACTTTAATGCAATGTGAAGTGTGGTATTGACCTACAAACTGTGGTGTGCTTATGCACTTGGTATTATATCACTTAGTATGGCTTTGGTCTCTTATATTTTTTTGGTGAAAGCTATTAGGTACTGTATATCAGACTTTCCATAATTTATGGTCTGGAACAAAAAGCGTGTGTCGCTCAAGTGAAAGTATCCTTGATCTAAGTGTTAGAATCGGTGAACACAGAATTATAAAGGTACAGTATCAAACTGATATAACAATTGCCAATAGTGAGAATCTGCAAGTGGGGTTGATCCATAGAGACAGTGAAGGGTATTTATCCATCTATATATATAAAATAGCTTGTCCTGACTGACTGACTGATTCATCATCGCCAAGCCAAAACTACTGGACATAATGAAATGAAATTTTGGGGATACATTCATATTAAGATGTAGGTGCTCCCTAAGAGAGGATTTTTGGATATTCCGTTGCTAAGGGGGTGAAAAGGGTGGGTGAAGTTTTAAAATGAGTGCACTTATATCTCAAAACTTTAAAAGTTTACAAATGTAAATATTGGTGTTTAGAATCTTCTTTGAAAATAAGGAAACACGTATTTTTTTGTTTTCAGAAAATCCCAATAGGACGGGTGAAGAAGGGTGAAAAATGGGTTGAGTGCCTTTAATCAGGATACCGGTACTTATATCTCAGAAACTGAAGATATTACAGACCTGAAAATTGGTACTTATGATCTATTTTAAAAATAAAGAAACACGTATTTTTTTGTTTTTGGAAAATCCAATTAATGGGAGGGTGAAGGGTGAATTTTTAAAATGAGTGAATCTATACCTCCAAACTTTTAAAGTTTGCAGATGTAAAAATGGGTATTTAGAATCTTCATTAAACATAAAGGAACACGTATTTTTTTGTTTTCGGAAAATCACAATAGGAGGGGTGAAAAGGGGTGAAAAAGGGGTTGAATGCCTTTGATGAGGCTACTTATATTTCAGAAACTGAAGATATTACAGACCTGAAAATTGGTGTTTGGGATCTCCTTTAAAAATAAAGAAACACGTATTTTTTTGTTTTTGGAAAATCCAACTTAGGGGGGGGGTGAAAGGGGGTGATTTTTAAAATGAGTGTATCTATATCTCAAAACTGTTACAGTTTATAGATGTAAAAATTGGTATTTAGAATCTTCTTTAAAAATAAAAAAACACGTATTCTTTTGTTTTCGGAAAATCCCAATAGGAAGGGTGTAAAAGGGTGAATAATGGGTTGAATGCCTTTAATGAGGCTACTTATATTTCAGAACCTGAAGATATTACAGACCTGAAAATTGGTATTTGGGATCTACTTTAAATGTAAAGAAACACGTATTTTTTCGTTTTTGGAAAATCCAAATATTCAGAGGTGAAAAGGGGGGTGAATTTTTTAAAATGAATGTGTCTACATCTTAAAAATTTTAAAATTTACAGATGTAAAAATTGGTAGTTAGAATCTCCTCTAAAAATAAAGGAACACGTATTTTTTTGTTTCCTGTAAATCCCAATAGGAGGGGTGTAAAAGGGTGAAAAATGGGTTGAATGCCTTTAATGAGAATACATATATCTCAGAAACGGAAGATATTACAGAACTGAAAATTTGTATATGGGTTCTCCTTTAAAAATAAAGAAACACGTATTTGTTTAGTTTTTGGAAAATCCTATTAATGGCGGTTAAACAGAAGTGACATATTGGGGTGAATTTTTTGAAAGATTACCTTGGAAACGTAAAATGTTACAGACGTAAAAAGTGGGTGTTTGGAATCTCCTGTAAATGTAAAGAAACATAGATGATTTGTTTTTTGGAAACTCCACTTTAGGGGAACCCAAAAGGGGTGAAATTTTAAAATGATAATTTTTACAGTATATCTAAAAAAACTTAACATGTTACAGAAGTGAAAAATGGTATTTTTATCTCTATTAAACATAAAGAAACGTGTATTTTTAATTTTCGGAAATACCACTTGGGTGGAGGGGGGGTGAAAGTGACTGAAAATGGTGTTGAATTCTTTTAATTAGATTACTGATATCTTAAAAATGAAGATGTTACAGACGTGAAATTTGATATTTGCAATCTGCTTTAAAAGTAAAGAAACACGTATTCTCGGAAAATCCAATGAAGCGGGGGGAGGGCGTGAAAGAATTGAAAAATTAATTGACTTTAATTGTATGAGAATATATACATCTAATAAAAACTAAAGTTGTTACAGACGTGAAAATTCGTATTTGGATCTCCTTTAAAAACAAAGAAAAACGCGTTTTGGGGGGGGGACCCTCTTGGGGGGCGGGAGTGTAAAGGAGTTGAATTCCTTTCATGAGGACACATAAATCAAAAAGTGAAGAAGTTAGAGTAGTGATAATTGGTATTTAGAAGATCCTTCACTGTTAAAGAAACAAGTATTTTTTGCGGGAAAATTCACTTGGGGGGGGGGGGGGTAGTTTGAAATGAAATGACAAAAGTAAATTATATTTATGAGGATACTTATATCTCAAAACTGAAGGTAATAGACGTGAACATTGGTGTTTGGAATCTCCCTTAAACATAAAGGAACACGCCTTCTTTTCATTTTTTTTTGGGGGGGGGTTCTGGCCGTAAAAACTAACGGCGGTGGGGTGTAAAAGGAGGTGAGACCAATTGATTTTACTGTTCTTAATGTACTTATAAGGATCCTCCATTGCTCAGGCGGCAGCGCGCCGGCCTCCCACAGCTGGGTTATGTGGTCAAATCCAGGTTACTCCATGAGACATTCGTGCTGGACAAAACGGAGGCGGGACAGGGTTTTCTCCGGATACTTCGGTTTTCCCTGTCATCATTCATTCCAGCATTACTGTCCAATATCATTTCATTTCATTTATCATTCATTATCCATTGCCCCAGAGGAGTGCGACAGGGTTCGGCAGCCGGCACAGTTCCTATTGCCGCTGCCAGATGGGGCCTTTATTCATTCCATTCCTGACCCTGTCGAATGACTGGAAACAGGCTGTAGATTTCCGATGTACTTATTCTGATCATAAACCGATCATTTTTTATCTTTCCTGGGTTCGTTTTCAAGAGCCATCTTATTCTTCGGAGAACGTTCTTAGATTACAGTACATTCTCATGGCATATAAATAAAAATTTAAACACCTTTGAAACAAACGACAGGAATGAGATTGACCGTCCAATTGTTCACCTTTATAATGAGGTCTTAATGCACGGAATATGTCATTCGTATCACCAGAAATCCCGCACACTTGGCTACGCGCGACAATGGTGCTGGTCACAACAATGACAGTGGCAGCAGATGTAATTTACCGCCAAGTAGCGGTCTTGCATCTTGCTGTGGGGTCCAGAACATCTCTAATAATAATAATAATAATAATAATAATAATAATAATAATAATAATAATAATAATGTTCTGGACCGTGGTCAAATGTGCAGACCGCGCTGGAAACGGGTCCTGGACGGGTAATGACTAAGAATGCAGTCCAGCCGCGGGTTCAGTACCGCCAAGGCACCCAAGAGGATACCACGCCGGATCTCCTCAAGGATTTGATCCATATTAAAAATTCTTATAGGAAAAGATGGCAAAGATTTAGGGACCCAACTGACCGGGTGGAATACCTGGACCTAGCCCGGGAAGTACGAAATCGATTGCTGGAAAGAAAGATTGTAAAATGAGAGGGAACTTGCCGTAGTCTATTAGAAAACGAGTCAGATCGCGAATTTTGGCGGATTCTCTCAGATAACCAGTCATATCGCGAATTTCGGCGGATTATATATAAAACAATAAGCATTCAATTATAAATTTCAGTATAATACCGTAGCGAAGCACGGGTATCTTGCTAGTATATATATATATATATATATATATGTTCTGTAATTAGTGTTCATCGGGCTAACCACAAATAATAGTTTGGTACCCACTATTCGTTTCCCACTCTTGTGTTGTTGTCGTTGGATAACTGTGTAAATATGGAGTCTTCCAGCAGTATTTTGTAAGTGTATTCTATGTATATTTTTGTGTATTGATGAGGTGCTCATGCACGGGTATTGTTCAGAATATAGTTAGTCATTTTATAATCAGTGGAGTTATTGATGAGCCTAAGTGCAGTTCCTACATATTCAGATGTTTTCAGAAGGTTAGGTAAGGCCTGAAGCAGACACCCTTGGAGAGAGAATAATCATGCTCTATGAAAATTTAAGAAATCCATTATGGTGAACTCCGGCGCCCATCTTGCGGACATGTCGATTAATTATTTTTCAGAATTTAATTTATTTCAATTATTTTATTACTTAATTGACTTATTTTATTTATTTAGAGGTCTTATATATATCACAAATGACGCCCAAGTGTGAGGCGATTAAGTTCTTTATTTATCACAATTTTATTATTGTTAATCATATTTCATATTTCACTCAACAGTGGGGCAATTATAATTGATCTTTATTTATATTGTTTACACACAGGTTCAATATTGCACCAACTATATCAATGAATTTTCGTTGTAGGTGATACATGTGCTGCGGGTCAGTGTTTCTCCCCGCAGTATTTCCACATAACGGTATTTCGAGGTGCAAAGACTATATACTTTACCTTACCCTGTCTTCTAAGTTTTGGGTTGGCTAAGCGGAAAAGCTGCGTGGAATATTCGGTAGAAAAGACGGTCTTAAAATCTAACTAAAATTAGCTAAAATCGAATAGGACAGGACCATGACTAAATATTCTAGTAAATGAGACGTGGTGAAATAAACGTTGGAACCAATTTTAATAACAAAAGCGTATGAAGAGTACGATAACCACGAAGTAAAATTCAAAACAATTCAAATTTATAAATTTACAAAAGAAAACTCGACGTCACGAGTGTGAGTCGCAATATGGGTCTCGAACCCTAATCAAAACATCGTAAGTGGGAAATTACGGTGGAATAATGTATTTACGCGGAAATTTCAGATGAGTTAATCTACGGATGGCACGAAAAAGCAAGTTAAATGTACACTGCAACTGACATACAATAATAGACTCGCATATCTCGCCCAAAATTAACAAATAAAAATCCGATGAAGTCAGTAAATATATACATACAAACACAGTCTTCGGACTAACACATTTCCTCCCAAAAGCACTGAATTTAACAACTCGGGATCAGCCCGGATAAATTGGAGATGTCAAGGCCTCGCAACCATAAATCCAGCCCGTGTTGTGCACTCGTTAAACAACGGCACACACAAAATACAAATGACAACAGTGAAATACACGCACAACAAAGTAAAATGCTTTGAAAATGCCTCCTGAAAGAGAAACCACATAAATACACTTGATGTCGTCGTCTGATATCCTGATCGTGCACGCAAAATATAATTAGCTGTGTCCTGCCCACATCGCAAGCCTCAGACGTCAAGACTAACATTACCAGCTGTGCTGTGAAAGTGAATGTACAGCGGAAGTGGAGCTTTAATTGCAGACACACATACCCTCGCCTCGGTCACAATATAAAGGTACTATTTGTACACTCCACTATCACGTCTTGGGTCGCTGACATTGACACTACCTGCATTCCACACAAATACACATCCTTGTGGCTTACAAAAACAAGCTTCAACTCCCACCTCGGCAGAAAAGCGACACAAATAAGCCCTCTCGCATTCTAAGATTTGCGTTATAATAACGCTACTTCAGCGCATACAGTTGTCCGTATTTCGCACACACACGCATATATACTGTATATGGTATACTGTACCAGGAAAAATTGATTTCAAAGAGCATGAGGTTGTTCTGAGGGATATCTAGTCCTTAGGAGAAGGTATATAGAAGTAGGATCACAAGGCAAAATAATAGATATTATAACTTTCTTCCATTTATTCAATCTATGAAAAGTTACCTTATTACATCGCTGAATTGATGTGATCATAGATATTTATTGGAAAATATACCCAAACTTCAACAACAAAATATCAAAAAATATGTTGATCTATGAAATCCAACTGAATAATGTTCTTTTCAACCAGTCATGTCCATCATGACTTTCTTGATGTAAAATAATAAAGCATTGTAAGTTGTAAGTAAGTAAGAAATCCTGAAGTTCTTTCTATTATCACTTGTGATTTCAGGGTATGTTTTCTACGTAATTCAAATAAAGTAAATCTTGTAATTCCTTCTCATGAACATCTCAAAATATTTATATTCAAATATAAAACACATGAAAGTAAATCCGATCTTCTGGTATAAAGTTCTAAGTATTGTCCTATTTTACGAAACTTATTATACACTTTATGTGAATATTGCAAATTATGAGTTTATGGTACTCTTTCACTGTAAATGAAGGACTGAATTGAAATTCTAAAGTTTCAAGATGTGAGAACATACATATTGCGAGAGCACACTGTCTTCTAAAGTCTGTCTTTACTTTTAAGAGTTGTAAAGCGTTAATTTTCCAAGTTTATAAAAATAATAAGTAAGTGAGCTTTTGAACTGAGTTAATGTTATTTGTCAGCAATGCCACTGTCTATAAGAGTTCTGTTAAAAGTCAGAATTATGTTTCTGAATGAGAAGACACTTATATCACCTGAAATATGTCTTCTTTTTGAGCTCGAACTGTTGAATACTGTTATGAAAGCAGCAATCTGGAACTCAGCTAACAGAAAGCACCTTGATGTTCCATATTACCACGTCCCTGGAACTGTCCCTCGTTGTACCAAGTCCACGTTCCGCGTTGATCTGCATCAAATCTTCGTCGATCTCTGTCGGTCTCCGTCGATCTACGTCGTTCTCCGTCGCCGATCTCCGTCGTCTCGAGTCAGGATTTCTCACATTAATAAAAGAGTGGCTTTAACACGAGAAAGTCCATCTGACTAGGCCACTGATAGAGTGTCCTATGTTGAAACGTGCACCATTCGATTTGTGCTGTTAGAACTGATTATAACTGTCTCAGAAATAATCACCATTCAGTAGATGAGAATTGTGTCGAAGCACTGTTTCTTCTCGTAAGTTGCGATAATTGGAAAATGAGAAAACACACTTCCATGCATAGTTCATCATTACACTTACTGCACACCGTTCGTAATGTCAGAAATAACTCTCATTCGAAGCACAGTTTATACTGAATCACTTCTACAGCAAATAAATAAATAAATAGCTCTCTCTCTCGTAATATATCGTAATGTTCCTTCTCACTATCATAGTTCCTCAAGTATTCATGTACGAATCCTATAATTCACAATGTCACTGAATTAGGAAGTATGCTAGTTGCTTTACGTCGCACCGACACAGATAGGTCTTTTGGCGACGATGGGATGGGGAAGGCCTAGGAGTTGGAAGGAAGCGGCCGTGGCCTTAGTTAAGGTACAGCCCCAGCATTTGCCTGGTGTGAAAATAGGAAACCACGGAAAACCATCTTCAGGGCTGCCGACAGTGGGGCTCGAACCCACGTTCTCCCGGATGCAAGTTCACAGCCGCGCGCCTCGACGCGCACGGCCAACTCGCCCGGTTAGAAAGTATGCGTAATATATTACGGCTTATTCACAGTTCATTATACAGTCTATCCACACGGGTTGTTTCAAATGGTACAGACTGTTACGATGATTTGTGAACAGTCTTTATGCACAAGTTAAAGTGTTTTAGGCTTTGATAAAACTTAAAATAGTCAATGTGTTGCAAACCTACACTCACGATGTTCTAGGTTGAAACAGTTCAATACCATTACAATTTAAAGTAGTCATGCCAACTTCAAGTTTGTTAAAGTTATTCACACGAAAATCGAGATATTTGGTAATTTCAAATATTGGCGAAATATTACAAGTCTTATGACTTCGATGTTGTAAACACGTTAATTTACGAAGTTCGAATATCCCTGACGAATTGTAAGTCCAACAATTTATAGGTAACTCACTGGTATTCACATAAACTAAGTGTCAACTTGCTGTCTAAATTTATATAAGTATTACGACGTTCCGACAGAATGAACACTGAGTTCGACTTCACTTGTCATAAGCAGCATGACAGGCGAGCCAGCTGTGAAGGATTTGAACTGATTTGCTACGGTCCTATCCGCTGTTTATATTCCGTAAGGCCACGGTTACTCGCCACGTCACGAGGAAAAATGTGGTTTCCTTCTCGCTTATATCCCTTGAACGCCTTGATTAAATTTATTGAGATTGACATGTTTGCCTTCATATGTTTGCTACACGATGAGGTATGTCTCACTTCTGTATCTTCATCGGTTAAAAGGTTAGAAATTATTCCAGTACATTCGAGAGAAAGGCATACAACATGTGGCACTGACGTCACCCGCAGGTTCGTCGCTCATGACGTGTCCTGCTTGCTACGAGGAACTTCGTATCGAGCTCACGTAAGATGTCGTGCACATGAACACATATTAATGCCGTCCTTTCCCAAATATTCCTTCATCTTTAAAATAATGTACCTGGCTAAAACAGTTCCTGGTACAACATTCATTAGCGCTTCTGGCATGTCACATCACGAGCATACAGGTTCGAATCTTGGCTCATTCTCAGCCTGTCAACTAAGCCTTCACACGGATAATTCACTATCTCGTGGCGGTAGTGTACACAAATATCTGGGCTAATTCCGGTCTGACAATCTAACCCCTCTGGATTCAAATCTCACCCTCGGCTACGGATCGGTCTGTTGCATATAAAATTCAAAAGATCTTCGCTCATCACAACGGTGGGAATTCATTTCACTGGTCTGGCTCCAAGCTAATAAACATGCCACATGCAACTCATGTACATCCTGACCTTAACTGCATTGTATTCGGTATCGTATTCCCCGCACGAAACACTAGAGGTGATCTTACCTCCGAATTTAACTGACGACAGTGACATTACTAATATTGGCACCCAAAAATGGCGCTAAAGAAACTACATACCGGTACTAAAAAATATCCACATAATATACACAAAACTAATATTCCCCTCATACCTTCTTAATAAAGCTAACAAAACACATGGTTAGTGCGAATCGTTAGCCTCAAGTTAAATTAATTAAAGTAACTAGAAGTGACTATGCTTAAGGCATTGATCTTACATAACGAAATATATACAAAGTTCATGAAAAGTGAAACAGGGCCTGAGACGAGCCTATATTATACGCCAAGCTTATAAACTGTAGTTTAAGCCATATGATATATTCCGACATTGCCTCCGGCTACCAGCTGGGGCTCGTAGTGGACTTAAGCCATCGTGGTTCTGTGGGCGGCAAATCTGGAATCCTGGCACTCGATTCCTGGGAACGCCATCACTGCTGCCGTCTACTTCTTTCTTGTTCTCTGTTTGTCCTGGAAACTGGCTGCTGCAAATAAATACTCTTCTTTACTGTCTCGTACGTAACTGCGCACAATGCTGTGACCTAGGCGAGATCTATTTGCTAATCTCGTACTTCTAAGTCTCGTTAAGAGTAGAGCCTATTACGGTTAGAAACCGTTCACAGAGAAGTTTATTAGGCAGATATCTTGCACGAACTGCACTAAAAATTACGAAATCGATCTAGTTCAGTTATTCTCAATTCAGAGTATCTGCTCGGTGGAGCTAGTTACATCCTAACAACGACTACATTTTCACTTTGTTGTAGGCACTCTGATTTAGGCAAGCGGTCTTGAGGTTACTGGCATTGCGCACTGGCCTGTCAATCACAAGGGCTGAGCTTCTCGGCTCCCTCTCCTTTATAGAAAAGGTCGGTTTCCGTTACGAGTGGTACTTCCAAATTCTCACTCCAGACTGTCTTTGTGTATTGGCCATTGGCGCTCAACGGTCGTTTGAATTTGAGTAGAGAAACTCTAGAATTACTTGGATATCACCGCAATGACGCAATTAGCCTTCCATAAATTTAATTAAGATGTTTTATTGTCTAATGAATGATAAAACTGGCGCTCGCGTGGAATTAGCTTGCTCTACTGACTTGCTGCCAGGCCTGAAGTGCTCAACGTTGGCTACGTGGAGTTGGCACAATTAGCTACACATGACAAAATCAAAATTCTCTCTCACCCACGCACGATCTCGTTTCACTCTCTCCTTGGCTGGACGACGCTATCTCCGGGTATTTACCAGTAAATTTGAAATAAACGTTCCTTCCCGTCCGGGGTCTTCACAAGCAATCGCACGGTCTCTAACTTGCGCTATGGGGTCGCCTCCTCTTAAAGCACGGAGTTCGGGCTCTCCATAGCACTATATCTCAATATGTAGTTGATACAATGATGCTAATTTGAACATGCAGGTTAATAATACAGTATGATTATAATTGGACCGTGAACTGGTGATACGCTTCAATATCTTTTGCGTATAAAACCTTCTAGGTTCACCTTTCAGTATCCCAAATTGATGAAATTGATTAATTGAAAATGAATCAAGAACTACATAGCACTTTTTTCAACATTGCAGCGCTCCAGTATTCAGTAATATGAGTAAGCACGCCTCAAAGTATCTTCATTTCCATTTGAAGGTACTGCTCCTGACAATGTTCTCAGGAAGACTGAAGATTCGAGTTGCTCAATTTAAAACGCCCTTTCAGCTAATGATTTTGTTGTTGTGTACTTACTTGCAAGGCAAGCATACTACGGTTCATACACAGGTATAATTATCACTGTAAGCAGATACAATTGATACATTAAACACAGTTTTAAGATGAACTTGTCCAATATCTGTCAGAAACTTCCTTGAGCGTTTCTTGAGGGAGTCGAGACTGCAGTGACGTACAGATCCCTTTATGTTTCAACATCACCAATTACAGGACTTTCTTACCTCTTCTGTGATAAATGACGGAGGTCTTTAAGTTGAGCGTTATGTTCCTTTTTTTTATCTTCTCTAAAGAACTCCTCCCGATGAACGTCAGTCATCCCACGAGGCTAAGGTGAGGATGAGGTAGCAGCAAGTAGTGATTCACCCTCCTGCCCCTCCCAGCCCTCCCAACCCCTCCCTCGGGAGGATGAGGCATATTCTCTCTCTGGCCTGCTGTAATAATTTTCCGCCCCGTTTACTGCATATAAGATTTATGTACTAGAATAATGAGATATCAGCCTGTCGTCCTTCCTCTGCTATCCCTCGTAAAGTTGGCAACACATATTAATAAAGGCATTCTCCTCTCCCAGTTCCTGAATGTTGCTATTTACTATTTGTAAGTACTGAATATCCAGGAACTCGGACGCTTTTCAGAAAACTATCTTAATATGCCATAAACAATAATAATAATAATAATAATAATAATAATAATAATAATAATGTCCGCCGTTGTGGAGTAGTGGTTAGTGTAGTTAGCTGCCACACCTAGACGCCCAGGTTCGATTCCCGGCTCTGCCACGAAATTCGAAAAGTGGTACGAGGGCTGGAACGGGTTACTTTCAGCCTCGGAAGGTCAGCTGAGTAGAGGGGGATTCGATTCCCAACGCAGTCATCCTCGAAGTGGTTTTTCGTGCTTTCCCACTTTTCCTGCAGGCAAATGACGGGTTGGTAGCCAACTTAATGGCACGGCCGCTTCGTTCCCTCTTCTTTGTATATCCTACCCAATCTTTCCGTCTCCCACAAGGCCCCTGCTCAGTATAGCAGGTGAGGCCACCTGGGTGATGTACTGGTCTTCCTTCCCAGTTGTATCCCCGACCCAAAGTCTCACGCTCCAGGACACTGTCCTTGAGGCAGTAGAAATATACTGTAGTTAAATATTTAAATTATCCGCGGATAACCATTCGGGAAGCGGATATTATTTTGTATATCCGACCAGGGCTCTAGCCGTAGCTTCTCACGTTTGGTGATTAGTTATTTAACTGGTTGGCTGGACACTTCCCGTTCGCTCTCTCACTTCCTCCGAGTGATTGACATGCGCAGACCCACCACGGAGACCCCATGGCGGGAGTATACCAATGAGCACAGATGTTACTGTTTTATAAATATTACGTAACTATTTATAATGCATTTAAAATTGTTACTGCTGTTACCATTTTATGCCGGCCCTGCGGTGTAGGGGTACCGTGCCTGCCTATTACCCGGAGGCGCTGGGTTCGATTTCCGCCCACGTCAGGGATTTTTACCTGAATTTGAGCGCTGTTTCGAGCCTCACTCAGCCTGCGTGATTACAATTGAGGAGCTATCTGACCTTGAGATGGTGGCCCCGGTCTAGAAAGCCAAGAATAACGACCGAGAGGATTCGGTGTGATGACCACACGACACTTGGTAATCTGCAAGTCTTCGGGCTGCGCAGCAGTTGCTTGATAGGCCAAGGCCCTTCGGGGCTGTTGCGCATTGGGTTTGGTTTGAATTTTGGTTACCATTTTATTCTATTGGATAATTTTATTATTTTTCCTAACATAGTTTAAAAGAGGCTGCCTGACTGAGGCGGTAAAGGCGTGCTCGGTTAGACCGGAAGGACGTGGGTCCGAATCCCCGTCAGGAAGTCGTAAAATTTAAGAAACGATATTTTCCACTTCCGGAGGTGCATATGGCCCAGAGGTTCACTCAGCCTACACCAAAAATGAGTACCAGATTAATTCCTGGGGGCAAAGGTGGCCGGGCTTAGAGCTAACCACTCTACCCCATCAAGTGCCGCGGTTAACAATGGTGGAAGCCTTTACCTTCCATTCCTCCAAGGGCCTTCATGGCCTGTACGGAGGTGTCTTTGTCTTTTAACATTGTTTGAAATGAACGCATAGATAATAAAAAATGCGTGATGTATAAAAGCCTATTTCTCACACACTGTAGTTTTACTTCACAATGATTTTTGGTAACCATACTTCCGACAGACTACACGCATCAGATATACGTCTGTTGATAACGCTGTTCATGTGTCACTTTTGATTAATTAAATCCTCTGAAAAAATGCATTCTCCATTAAAAGTGAGCCTCCTTTACCAATGCAAAGAAAAATAAATGACAGCAGTGTGCAGAATTTATGGCAGAGCTGATAAGAGACGGAGTCAATGCATTCAGAATATTAATTACAGAATTAATTTATCGCTAATCCACTTATTCAGTATAATTAATGTTATGATTGATTTTAATCCGACTTCCAATTTATGAGGAAATTTAGTGGTAAATATATTGGGACGATTGTTTAAAAAAGATTAAATATTTCTAATAACTGGCGACAGTTCATGTGCATTTACCCGATACGTAATAGAGCACACGTCCGTTACAGAGATTAATTATGTATTTTCAAATAGTCTCATTTGTAACATACGATCAGGAATTATGTACTGCAAGTACTGCACTGACTAACAGTTTCACAAATAAGGTTTAGTGGACGTTAAATCTCTGATGCGTTAGTGTGTAAAAATATTATCGACACTATGTCCTCCATGTGCTTCTGTAAAGTTTTAGTGAAAGCTGACTGATAATCGCGGAAGACCAGAAGAAACAGGTCGACTACGAGTCGCTCAATGCTATCAGCAGTTAATTAAAATGACATAAACTATACTTACATCCCGTCAAAGAAGTTACAAAACAGTTAACTTCAGTTACATGTGATCCTGATGCCCCAAATGCCTTGTATAAAGCCATTGCAACCATTATTTTAGTTTGAGTAAGCAGAGATTTGTAATAGCTCTGAATTACTGCGACAAATATAACGCATATCAACGAGAGCCGCACCATAGACCATTGACGGCTATCAGCTTGACCCACTTAGCGTTTACTTCGTAAGTGACTCCAGGAAATGAAACTATCTACCTACTGATAAGAATAGAGAGCTATTATCGGTAATGAAACCTGTGTTTTGCATTCAAGATGATTTCAAGCAGTGTTGAAACATTTCTCTAACACTGTGGATAGAGCATGCCTTTAATAATATGTTATGTATTCTTTGAAGTGCGATTAACTCTGAAATCCATTATGTTGCTTCATCTCAAACACTAAAATTAATTTCTTTCTTTCTTTCTTTCTTTCTTTCTTAATCTGTTTACCCTCCAGGATTGGCTTTTCCCTCGGACTCAGCGAGGGATACCACCTCTACCGCCTCAAGGGCAGTGTCCTTGAGCTTCAGACTTTGGGTCGGGGATACAACTGGGGAGGATGACCAGTGCCTCGCCCAGGCGGCCTCACTGCTATGCTGAACAGTGGCCTTGAGGGGGGATGGGAAGACTGGAAGGGATAGACAAGGAAGAGGTAAGGAAGCAGCCGTGGCCTGAAGTTAGGTACCATTCCGGCATTTGCCTGGAGGAGAAGTGGGAAACCACGGAAAACCACTTCCAGGATGGCTGAGGTCGGAATCGAACCCACCTCTACTCAGTTGACCTCCCGAGGTTGAGTGGACCCCGTTGCAGCACTCGTGCCACTTTTCAAAAATTTCGTGGCAGAGCCGGGAATCGAACCCGGGCCTCCGGGGTGGCAGCTAATCACACTAACCACTACTCCACAGAGGCAGACTCTAAAATTCATTTACTAAAAAATCCACAGTTCTAGTCCTTCAGGCAAGCAACCCAATGTTGTAAACATCCTAGGGATATGACCTACTATTTTCGGTAAATAAAATATAATAAAATATGAGAATATATTCTTTATCTATTCCTAGGAATTACAATCCTTTTATTAATCATCGTTATCCGGTCGATTAGATTAGCAGTGTACCTTTTTCTACCACTACCAGTGCTAATGTGAGTCAATGCATTGTTTCACATAAGCACCAATACGAGCGCTAATGTGAGTCAATGCATAGTTTCACTTAAGCCGTCCGGCTCCATGGCTAAATGGTTAGCGTGCTAGCCTTTAGTCACCGAGGTCCCGGGTTCGATTCCCGGCAGGGTCGGGAATTTTAACCATCACTGGTTAATTTCTCTGGCACGGTGACTGGGTGTATGTGTCGTCTTCATCACCATTTCATCCTCATCATGACGCGCAGGTCGCGTAGGCCCAAGGGAGTCAAATCGAAAGACCTGCACCTGGCGAGCCGAACATGTCCTGAGACTCTCCCGGCACTAAAAGCGATACGTTATTTCATTTTTTTCACTTAAGCACTTATAACTACATTCGGTGTGAACATTAAATAATAAAAAACGACACCTGGGGACAGGAGTTCAGACTGTCTAGAGAATCACCCACATAAAGCATGGGCAGATATGCGCAATATACCATACAAAACACAAAACTTTTGTGTGTCCATGCCCCCTCGTACCATTTTTTTTTTTTTTTTGCTAGTGGCTTTACGTCGCAGCGACACAGATACGTCTTATGGCGACAATGGGACAGGGAAGGGCTAGGAGTGAGAAGGAAGCGGCCGTGGCCTTAATTAAGGTACTGCCCCAGCATTTGCCTGGCGTGAAAATGGGAAACCACGGAAAACCATCTTCAGGGCTGCCGACAGTGGGGTTCGAACCTACTATCTCCCGAATACTGGATACTGACCGCACTTAAGCGACTACAGCTATCGAGCTCGGTCCCGCTCGTACCATAGCATGATTCCATTGTAGAAGCAGATCCACAGAGATCCAAAGTTTCACTTGAACTGTTCTGTTTTCCTCAATAAATTATTCGTTTTCTCTGATATTATCGTAAAATTTATCAAAGATACAATCACCCACAGTAAGTATCATGGTTGTAATCCCGTAACTCTTTATTGATACGCATATTCTTATATTTTCGCAGCCGATAATAAAAATTACGGGAATAATTATGGAAATAAATTGGGGTATAAACGGAACAATGCACATAAAACTCAGTTTCTTTATGCACATTCTACATTATGTTTTTCAATATGCTTTCAAATGATTGGAAGGAGTGGACTATGAATATTCGAGAAAATCGTGAAAATGATCCTTCACAAAATAATAGATCCAAAGATTGAAAATGAGCGGTTCACTTTACGAAAAACAGAAAACTGTGCCGTGATTTGTAATAACTTATGTAGCGGAGAGGAAAACTCAAATTTTACGGATACCTGTTCAGAATGGATGAAAAGGGTTGACGAAGTTAATTTTTGAAACGTTAATCAGAGTATGGAAATGATGTTTCTGGTAAGAGCTTCGTGACATCAATGAAGGACCTCGAGAGGTTTCGTCGAAATCAAGAATATATTTCAGGTCCAAAAAAGTACAGATTCCAGGTCAACTTCTTCAAGATCATTTACGAAGAATAAGAGCAGAAAAACGGAAGGATGTAAGATATAAAGCAGGATAGCGTAGAAAGAGTGAAGTGTGCCGATGACTTAGGCCCCTTTAAAGAACAAGCAAAGAATAAAGTGTGTGTGACTGCAAAATAAGGGTCCAAAAACTTTCATAATTACTTAATGTGACCGCTAATGGTGCTAAAAATTTGAAATGAACCTTCCATAAACATACTAGGAATAATTTATCATAGAAAAAGACACGTTACCCCTTTGCGAAAATCAAATGATATCCCTGTCATAGCCATCCATCAACAGCTGATCGATGAAAAGCTGTGCAATATTGATTCCGGTCAATATATATGCATATTATTACAAAATTAGTTTGAGTAACACAGGGTGATTCATTTCCCTTGTGTTTTTAGTTTTGGTAACACTGCTTCATTTTAAGTTTGATTTTTTAACACACCATATATTATGGAAAGGAACTTATGGATCATTATATTTCATAGCCGTAAGGTGCTAATTCAAAGAGTTCACTCCACTTACTGCTATCGCAAGTACATCATCAGAATGTACTCTATTTCTCGGCGATAGAGAGAGACACACACACATTAGCTTTCTTCAGCGAGTGAACTGTACAACTCGGGTTAACTCGATCCTCAGCAGTGAACGACTTGTATTTTCTATTCACAGTGTCTGGTACGGTGTCAGACGACCCAGTGAGAAATAAACGTTCCACCTCATGATTTACAAGGCGGTGTCTCTTCCTGACAAGGGGCATAACTCGTGTTCGCTATCAGGACATCTCACGTGCTCCCACCATAGTCGTGTTCCAGAAAACAGTCCAAGTTCTTCCCGAATAGCCTCCAAGTTAAATTTTAATACCTCTTTTGCTGTTCTTCTGTTTATTACCATTTAGCATCTTAGACAACTATTATTCAAATATTCTTGACATGATTATTGTGATTACACGATATTTATTTCCGTTATACATCCGAACATGCTGATCTTGCGTAAAGGAGGAATACACAGATTAAGCACATGCAGCATTGTGACAGAAATAGTAAGAGCTTAAAATATTGTGACATAAATATAAACTAACGAAAATTGATCATGTTAAGGATAACAACTTAAACTCTATGTGCTCCATTTTTGTCTCTATTAAACACCAGCTCATAATATAAAGTAATTATATTGTACGTTTTTCCAGCTTACACAATTTCCAATTATGGGGATGGCAGAATAAACAGTTTACTCAAAATAAATACAAGATTATTAACATTTTATTTGGTATCTTAGAGTCGAAATTTGCATAGTCTGTTAAATCACTATTAAGGTTTTGGGCAAAGTTGGATCATGTCTTTTTCTACGCAATTCACGTTCAAGTTTTCGATGTATCTATTGAATTACAGTATTCTTTATCAAGGCGGCTAATATAATGCTAGTAGACTTTAGCTGTCTTACGAGACTGATTACCTCAGATGGAGGATGGGTACATTAGTCACATTCATAGGAAGAAAAAATGTAAAAAAAAAAAAATCCACAGCCTGTTTCCAGTCGTTCTACCGGATCAGGGATGGAACAAATAAAGCCCGCCACTAGCGGCGAGGATAGGAATTGTGCCGGCTGCCGAAGCCTGTCGCACTCCTCTGGGCAATGATTAATTACTGACAGATTAAATGAAATAATTTGGGAAGTGTTGCTGGAATGAAAAATGACAGGAAAAACCGGAGTACCCGAACAAAAATCCTGTCCCGCCTCCGTTTTGCCCAGCACAAACCTGGCATGGAGTGACCGGGATTTGAACAACGGAACCCACGGAGAAGCCGGCACGCTACCACTTGAGCCACGCAGGCTTGTCATAGGCAGAGGTGGGATTTTTCGAATTAAGAGAAAATACAACGGTCGTGATATCCTTATTATTGCATTCGAACAAAGCTTGCCTTGGTGATATTAGACGCCGAGGTGCCGAAATTTAGACCCCCAGGAGTTCTTTTACATGCCAGTAAATCTAACGACACGAGGCTGACATATATGAGCACCATAAAATAACACTGGACTGAGCCATGATCGATCTTGCCAAGTTAGGGTCAGAAGGCCAGCACCTCAATCGTCTGAGCCTCTCGGCCCGGCAACTATGTTTTTGAATAGATGATTAGTTCATTGTTCGTAGATTATATCAGCGAAATTTCATACATTTCACGTACTTCACTATGTGATCTTACTGATATTTTTTCATCTTCTTCTTCTGTGAATCTGTCCTGAGACAGGTATCAAGTGGACAGCCTCCGTGGTTCTCTGTCCTGAGCATCTTGCTTCAGTTGTTCATAGCATCTCCCATGTTTGACATCTGTTAACACTCAAACCTTGTTCTTCCTCTTCCTTTTCTTCCATCTATTTTTTCCTCCATCATCCTCTGTTGAAGACAATTTATACGTAGTACGTGACCCAACCAGGATATTTTCTCTTCTTATCGTTTTCATCAGGTGTCTCTTCTCTCCTACATTTATTAGCCCTTCATAATTTCTATCTGTCCGCTTCACTTTTTCTATTCTTCTCCACAACTATATTTAAAAACTTTCCAAATACTTTCTTTCTTTCTTTCTTTCTTTCTTTCTTAATGTCCATGTTTCAGCTCCATATGACACCACACTCCACACAACACTCTGAACCTCTTTCCTAATTCAATAGGGATTGCCTTAGAATTCAAAAGCCTTCTCACCTTTCCGAAATATATTTTTTCCTCTAGACATCTGCTTCTTATTTCTTCTGTATTCCATGTCAACAAACTTCCCAAATATCTAGAAGACTTTACTTGTTCCAATTTCTTTCCCTCTAATGTTATATCAACATAACCTTAGTCTTACCATTGTTTATCTTCATTTTGAACTCTTTGTCCACTCTCTCAATATTTTATAACATGACTTGCAGATCTTTTTCTGATTTCTCTAATACCGCCACATCATCTGCGTATTTTATCGCCTCTATTGGTTCTCCTCCCACTACAACGCCTCTCGCTTTTACCAGGACCTTCTGTAACAGTTTTTCGGCATATGTATTGAACAGAGCTGGTGACATTCAACATCCCTATCTCAATCCTCTTCCGATACCCACTTCTTCCGTTTCATATTCATCTACTCTAACCATCACCATCTGATTCTCATACAATTACTTTATCAGTCTTCTGTCCTTACAGTCTACACTAATATCTTTCAGAATCCTTATCAGAATGCACCAGTTCACTTTGTCAAACGCGTTTTCCCAATATACGAAGCATGGCAGTTAATCACACTAACCACTGCACCACAGAGACGGACAATTGTTAATCTTAAAATACATAATGGCTGAAAGAAGAAGTATTTCACTCACATAATATTGCACTGTATGTTACATACCACGAGAATTTTACATTTTTTAAACTTCATATTCCTTCATTAAATATTTAATTAAAACTAAAATTATGAATGAATTTTGATCGCATTTTACGTCCATCTTTGGTGGTTTTTAGGTACTTTTTTATATTTTTGGGTCTTTTCAAGGCAATTCACAGATCTTCAACTTCCGAGCTCTAGTTATCACTAATGAAGCAATAAATAACCGGAAAGGATCAATACGTTGAAAGAAGCAGTGCAGGTAATAAAATAGAAAAGCATGAGAGTATCAGCAACCAAGTCCGGCCCCGCGGTCTAGTGATCAACGTGTCCGCCTGTTACCCGGCAGACCCGGGTTCGATTCTCGGTCGGGTCAGGGATTTTTAATTGTTATGATTAATATCCCTGGCCTGGGGACTGGGTGTTTTTGTCGCCCTTAATGTTCCTTTCCTCACATACAGCACTCTACACTTCCGCCATTCCACTTTACACCCAGGTTCATATCATATGCTGCCAGTAGGGGCAAAAGATCCACAAGGGTCGACGCCAAGAATAAATAGCATTTAAGAAAGCCAGTAGGACACCTGCGAAAAAATAGAGTAAATTTTGGAGGGTAAGAGAATCAGAGGAAGAATTGTATATCATGCTAAAACTCGATTTTTAATGATTTCTAGGTAGAAGTTAGAAGTGATTCGAAGATTGTTTTCGGTGATTCCCCATATTTGCAGCAGACAAATTAGTTAAAGCCCTAGTCACTTCTTTTCCTCCACTATCCCTGTCCTATCCCATCGTAAGCCATAAAACCTGTCTGTAACGGTGTGGTGTGAAACAAATATAAATATTTGATTACAAGGCGCTTATTGTCAGTTGTGTAATCTGTTGTAACAAAACCAGTATACAATTAAACAGTTTTTGACTGATTTATTATCATGATAATCATTTTGAATTACATCAAACTACAGTGACTCTACATGCACAGTGTGGCCAACGAGTGCTTCGTTCTCCGCCACCTTTTAGCCAAATGTTCCGTCAGCTGATTTAAACGTACGTATTCTCCACAGCGTAAGATCACTCTATATGTAATTCCAGAGAAGCGTTTTAACTTCAATAGTACCGAAATAATTTGTTGTTGATCACGGGGGATTATTATGTATTATTAGATCTGAAGCGTGTGTGAATTTACGTACTTCTGAGCTCTGAGTTAATATTAGCCTTATCGAAAACCTGTACATAACGAAAGTTGTTTAGAATATTTTAGAATTCGAATAATTTAAAATATAATTTATAGCTCATTTATTGTCACCTTATGAGCAGTTGAACTCGTTGGCTGAATGGCCAAAGTACTGCCCTTCGGTTCAGAGGGTCCCGGGTTCGATTCCCGGCCAGATGGGCGATTTAACCTTCAATGTTTAATTCCACACATAACACTGTCCTCCACCACAATTACACTCAGTTACCTACACATGGCAGAGCCGCCCCACCTCATCGGAGGGTCTGCCTTACAAGGACTGCACCCGGCTAGAAATAGCCACACGATTCTTTTTTTTAACGTATGCGTTATCGTGATGGATATATTCTCGCATTCAAGCTTTTATGGGTATTCATCTTTTAAAGGACCAAGCACCTAGCATCAAGCTATGTTTTCCCATGCATTATCATGATCTCAATAATAATAATAATATTAATGCAACAGCAAAGCTCATAGTATAAAATAGAATGTTTAACATACAGTGGATATCTACCAATACTGACCGAAGGCAGGCACAGAATTAGTCGCACATCACGGGGATAGAACCGCGGGAGGGCGGTAACTGAGTCCCGAATACATGTTCCCCGGACTATGTCAACTGCTTGTTTTCACCAGGAACAAGACGTATTTTCTCAAACTATACAGTATAGTAATACTAATATTTAATTGTACATTGTGGTGATCAAATCGTAGCCGTCATAAACAAAGCATTATACACAACTACCCCGGCACCACGACAGTTGTTTGCTTTCACTATTCATGAGTAGCAGGTTTTCGTTATTAATTGTATTAGTACGGTACCACGAGTAGAATGGCACAGTATATTAACGTAAATATGGAGGTAGAAAATATAATTTTGTCCATCCATTGGTTAATACAGCCCTAACTAATTATATTTTTATATTTTCTGCGTACGTTAAGATTACATAGGCTTACGTACAAGTAAGTCATACATAAAAGTGCACATTTCTATGTATAG
Source organism: Anabrus simplex (assembly GCF_040414725.1). Lineage (NCBI taxonomy): Eukaryota > Metazoa > Arthropoda > Insecta > Orthoptera > Tettigoniidae > Anabrus > Anabrus simplex. The sequence goes on from NC_090272.1 coordinate 134,956,032, forward strand.
TTTGATGATATTACGCTGTATATTCTGATATTTAAAACCATGTAACCAGCAATATGGTAATGTTAAACGTTTTTGTTTAAATGCAGGCTAATTTGACATACATAATTCAAATCAATGAGTATACCATTTCGTGCCATATGTATTTTAATACAAATGTTATTATAGACTACGTAACAGCACATAATTTCTAACCCCTTACATAATTGTGACTTGCTGTATAAGTAATTTAAAAAAATCTTATGTCAGGTAGTCAGACTCCGAATATAACAAATACTGATATGCTCTATATATAAAGTATAAGTAAAATAAATGACATTGTAAAACATGTAATTGTTCTTTGCTGATACAATAATCATATCACACTTCTTCATCTATCATCTGATAGAGTACGTGGCTAACACATTAAGGCTGAACTGGACTTGGCCACACCAAGGTCTGCCTAGGAAGGTCTGGACACGATACCACAATCCTTTGCAGTAACAGCCATATCGAGTCCGATGTGATAATGTAAAATATATTTGCAATTTATAAGGAAAATGGGATACTGCGCTACACCAAATTGTCAGAATAAGTCGACTGGAGGGATTACTGTAGAGTGCTTCGCTTTCCAGTGATAAGCAATGGTGAGCTCAGTGGATATGGTCCAAAATTGCAGGCGTGGTAAATGGCAACCTACATATATTTCCATCTTGTTCGAGGTTAGTAAGTTATTACATTAACAGTTTTCAAGAAGAATCATATGTTTACAAATATGATAGATTTTATTTTATTTATGGTTTTCATTATGTATTTCTTCTGCCACTTGGATGAATCGTAGTTTGTACAGGAGAGGGTAGACGGTAGATGGACGGAAACACGCAAGTGAAATTCCACCCCAGAAATGTTCCTAATCAACCCAAGTTCTAGGAAAACTCTCAAACAAAGTATTTTTTAAAGAAGCAACAAGGGTAATAGGAACTGTTTAATAATATTATTGGCGTTTCCCTTTTTTCAGTTAACTACCCAAGGGAGGTCGTTTAGGGGAAGTTAAAGTAAGAAGCCTGGCAGAAATAAGTGAAAAAATACCAGGACTAATCTAGGGGCCCGTTGTCACCAAACAGCACTTTCAAGTTAAGATACCTTGAGGCCCCTTTTAGTCACCTCTTACGACAGGCGGGATAAAGATTATAAAAGCCTATACAAACTGGTTCGCAGTTAATTACCAAAGTGTTATACCACTCCTGTAAAAGTGAGACATGTGCTTCGAATGATAAGTGTAGCCCAATATTCACCTAATTCCTAAGTATTCTTCTTCTTTCCTTTTTACAACCTGCTTTATGTCGTACTGGCAAAGATAGGTCTTATGGAGTCGATAGGATAGGAAATGGCTAGGAGTGGGCAGGAAGCGACCGCGACCTAATTAATGAACAGCCTACTGTGCCTACTGTGAAAATGGGAAACAACGAAAGACTATCTTCAGGGCTGCCGACAGTGGGATTCGAACCCACTACAGTATATCCCGAATGCAAGTTGATGGCTACGTGACCCAAACAGCACGAATACTTGTTAGGTCTTCTTCTTCTTCTTCTTCTTCTTCTTCTTCTTCTTCTTCTTCTTCTTCTTCTTCTTCTTCTTCTTCTGATGATGATGATGATGATGATGATGATGAGTATTACCTTGATTTTTTTTTCTGCCAAAATCCAACTGAAGTCTGTAGCCCTACAAATTATGGTCACCAGTTTTCAAATGATGTGTCATAAAAATTATACAGATGTCGGCTTTATACCATTTTGTGGGAGTGGTATCCTTGGTATCTGCTGCCATTGTAAGAGGCGAATAAAGGGGTCCCGTAGGACTCAACTTGGGAGCGTGGGTTGGCGACCACGGAACTCTTAGCTGAGTCCTGGCATTGCTTCCACTTGCTTGTCCTCACTTTTTCTATCCTATCTGACCTGCATTGGTCAACTCTTGTTATTTTCCGACCGCATGGTATTAGAGCATTCGAGGCCTAGCGAGTCTTTAATTTTCACGAACTTCGTGACCTTTGTATTTCCTTGGCCGACACATTCATTTTTCGAAGCGTGAGATCCCTTCCATTTTTTCCCCTCGGATTGGTGTTAATAGCGGATGGTTTGGCAGTTGTACTTCCTCTTAAAACAATAATCACTACCACCACCAATTTGTACTATTTAGCTGCGTGGGTTATCCATAAACTAGTTTAACTAGCAAAGGACATCTCTCTTTTCGTATATGTGAAGAGTATTTTTGCCTCATAAGCCAAAGAAATTACCGCATGGATGGATAACAACAGTTAGAAAACATAATTTAATGCACTCAACTCAAGCGGCATTCAGTTTTTGTCAACATGATGAAGTAACCTTTCAGAAACGCAGTACTGATAACTACTTTCTTAATAAAGGAAATGCCGAAGGTAATTTGGTGCAACTATCTTTAAGTACTTAAGTTCAATATTTCATGTAATCAACAGGGGTACGGCAGAGATTTCTAGGTTTCTGTCAATGATATTACACATTTTGACTGATGATATTAACCCTCTACTGCATACTGTTGCCTTTTGGCAACAAATAACTTTTCACCTGTATAAATGGATAAATATTGTAGACAGAGGTAGTTTTACGGCACACCTTCAAGTGTACAATCAATTCAACACATATCCCACTGATGCCTTGTTTTTTTTTACATAACATAAGTCAAAACAGCCCTACAACCAAAGGTACTCCTTCCACCCCGTCAACATCCACGCGAACCAACCACCGTTTATTTTACGTGGGCCCTCCCCATCACATTACCACAGGCTTCAGGAGTACCTCTGGCTCAACCTCAAAGACATTACCGACCTACGGTTCTGCAAGTTGTACTTGCACCTTGCAGTACGTACCCATGGCCAGTAGGTAGTAATGTTCGGTCTTTGAATGTTAAAAGCTTAGCGTAAAATCGTGAAAAATCGTATATATATTCAACTATGGCAACCCACATCACATATGAGTGTTAAGCTATTAGCCCCAGTTAAGAATTGCTGGTACATCTAATACACTGAACGTATGTTGAACATTAAAGCTTGAAATTTTCTTCACCAAACGAAAACGAAAAATAATTCATGCAGTAGAGGGTTAATAAGAAACACAGTAAGACCACGTTGTATGGAAGTAAAAGTGTCTTGTTTCTCCAATTATTATATTTCGTCGCCATAAGACCTATCTGTGTCGGTGCGACGTAAAGCCCCTAGCAAAAAAAAATTTATTATATTCAGGTTCTGTTCATTATTTTCCTATTCAAATATACGTGAATATACAGGATGAACCGAAATTCCCGCACATGGGCGTCGCAGCGTCACTTCTCACATACCAGCAATAAAAAAAAATGTCTCTCACAAAAGTTCGTCCTGCGAGTATATGCGGCAGAAAAAGGACGTTGATGAGTGGCAATCTGGTAACACTGTAACCACATGTACGGTAACTACCTCTGTCAGCACATATTAGTCGTGCTGTACAGTTGGTGCAGTGGATAGAGTTTTCGGTTAGCATGCAGGAGGTCGAGGGGTCGATCCTGGGTTGAGGCGTATGTTTCTAATTTCGTAAATGTAGTCCAGGTGGTATGGAATCTGGCATCTTATTCGTCAACAGCTAATAAATTCACGCCTACGACGTGAAAAGGGCGTCTTTCAAAGCAGACGAATGAAAACGGTTGTTCGTCCATTTCTAGGATCGTTGCATGTAAGTGCAAATGGTTTCCAGAGAACCCACTACAGTATATCCCGAATGCAAGTTGATGGCTACGTGACCCAAACAGCACGAATACTTGTTAGGTCTTCTTCTTCTTCTTCTTCTTCTTCTTCTTCTTCTTCTTCTTCTTCTTCTTCTTCTTCTTCTTCTTCTGATGATGATGATGATGATGATGATGATGATGAGTATTACCTTGATTTTTTTTTCTGCCAAAATCCAACTGAAGTCTGTAGCCCTACAAATTATGGTCACCAGTTTTCAAATGATGTGTCATAAAAATTATACAGATGTCGGCTTTATACCATTTTGTGGGAGTGGTATCCTTGGTATCTGCTGCCATTGTAAGAGGCGAATAAAGGGGTCCCGTAGGACTCAACTTGGGAGCGTGGGTTGGCGACCACGGAACTCTTAGCTGAGTCCTGGCATTGCTTCCACTTGCTTGTCCTCACTTTTTCTATCCTATCTGACCTGCATTGGTCAACTCTTGTTATTTTCCGACCGCATGGTATTAGAGCATTCGAGGCCTAGCGAGTCTTTAATTTTCACGAACTTCGTGACCTTTGTATTTCCTTGGCCGACACATTCATTTTTCGAAGCGTGAGATCCCTTCCATTTTTTCCCCTCGGATTGGTGTTAATAGCGGATGGTTTGGCAGTTGTACTTCCTCTTAAAACAATAATCACTACCACCACCAATTTGTACTATTTAGCTGCGTGGGTTATCCATAAACTAGTTTAACTAGCAAAGGACATCTCTCTTTTCGTATATGTGAAGAGTATTTTTGCCTCATAAGCCAAAGAAATTACCGCATGGATGGATAACAACAGTTAGAAAACATAATTTAATGCACTCAACTCAAGCGGCATTCAGTTTTTGTCAACATGATGAAGTAACCTTTCAGAAACGCAGTACTGATAACTACTTTCTTAATAAAGGAAATGCCGAAGGTAATTTGGTGCAACTATCTTTAAGTACTTAAGTTCAATATTTCATGTAATCAACAGGGGTACGGCAGAGATTTCTAGGTTTCTGTCAATGATATTACACATTTTGACTGATGATATTAACCCTCTACTGCATACTGTTGCCTTTTGGCAACAAATAACTTTTCACCTGTATAAATGGATAAATATTGTAGACAGAGGTAGTTTTACGGCACACCTTCAAGTGTACAATCAATTCAACACATATCCCACTGATGCCTTGTTTTTTTTTACATAACATAAGTCAAAACAGCCCTACAACCAAAGGTACTCCTTCCACCCCGTCAACATCCACGCGAACCAACCACCGTTTATTTTACGTGGGCCCTCCCCATCACATTACCACAGGCTTCAGGAGTACCTCTGGCTCAACCTCAAAGACATTACCGACCTACGGTTCTGCAAGTTGTACTTGCACCTTGCAGTACGTACCCATGGCCAGTAGGTAGTAATGTTCGGTCTTTGAATGTTAAAAGCTTAGCGTAAAATCGTGAAAAATCGTATATATATTCAACTATGGCAACCCACATCACATATGAGTGTTAAGCTATTAGCCCCAGTTAAGAATTGCTGGTACATCTAATACACTGAACGTATGTTGAACATTAAAGCTTGAAATTTTCTTCACCAAACGAAAACGAAAAATAATTCATGCAGTAGAGGGTTAATAAGAAACACAGTAAGACCACGTTGTATGGAAGTAAAAGTGTCTTGTTTCTCCAATTATTATATTTCGTCGCCATAAGACCTATCTGTGTCGGTGCGACGTAAAGCCCCTAGCAAAAAAAAATTTATTATATTCAGGTTCTGTTCATTATTTTCCTATTCAAATATACGTGAATATACAGGATGAACCGAAATTCCCGCACATGGGCGTCGCAGCGTCACTTCTCACATACCAGCAATAAAAAAAAATGTCTCTCACAAAAGTTCGTCCTGCGAGTATATGCGGCAGAAAAAGGACGTTGATGAGTGGCAATCTGGTAACACTGTAACCACATGTACGGTAACTACCTCTGTCAGCACATATTAGTCGTGCTGTACAGTTGGTGCAGTGGATAGAGTTTTCGGTTAGCATGCAGGAGGTCGAGGGGTCGATCCTGGGTTGAGGCGTATGTTTCTAATTTCGTAAATGTAGTCCAGGTGGTATGGAATCTGGCATCTTATTCGTCAACAGCTAATAAATTCACGCCTACGACGTGAAAAGGGCGTCTTTCAAAGCAGACGAATGAAAACGGTTGTTCGTCCATTTCTAGGATCGTTGCATGTAAGTGCAAATGGTTTCCAGAGGACCCGCTGCAATCGTATTTTCTTTCATTACTAAAATATTCAGTGTCCCACAGGCTAAAACATGAGTTTAATTTACGTTCTACTTGTGATTTTGGCATTAAGAAGTGTTTCGAATTTGATTATATAGTAATTAAGTAATGAATACTACACGACATTATTACTATTCTTGCCATCATTATGTTCATTTCTTTATTTCTGACTGTCTTTAACCCAATCTCATTATCATGATCATCATTGTTAATACAATTATTTAGTATATGTACTGTATTATTTTAAATTGTTAAAGTGTTCTTTAATTTGAGACTTGTTCTCTGCTGTACGATTTTCATTAAAATAAAATAAAATACATCTTCTTTCCTAGAAAACACAGTACGTACAATATGTTTCACGGAGAATTATATTGCGTGCTTTGAAACTTATGCAAGCAACTACATTGTATGGATAGATGAATATATCATATTATTCAACAGTGTTTGAAGACGACTTCCTTTGTCATGCAGAACAGACACCTACTGTATATTCTGAGACACTAACTAAGACAATTCTCTAGGCATCATTATCGTCACAATCTTCCATTACCACTTCCAGAATCATCATCGCTCCCTGATATATTCCAAAACATGTAGTTTTTTTGGAAGTTGTATTAGTAGACTTAGAATTGCTGCCGAAATATTAAGTTATCTTGACTTACGATTCTGAGTTATATGGCAATGATCCATTTGTGTTGATCAACAGAACTGAGTCTCACACTCGTTTGGGAGTAAGCGCAACGGAATACTTGAGAAATGAGTTAATTCGTGATTGTAATTTTTGAAGACGATGCGAATTTCAATTTTACACCGGCAAGGCATTCAATAGAAATAACTGTGGTACCATATGGATCCGAAAATACTCAAACATGTTTCGAAGGACTGTTTGAATACTCACCATTTGGTCTTAGCTTCCAGTTACTTGTTTCAGGCTCCTCACTTTCGTCATGTCGGTCCAACCTCCCTTGTTCAAATATTGTTCCTGTCCGACCCGAGCGGTATTAGGTTCGCGAGTCCTATGTAATCTTTTATTTTCATACCCTGGTGGCCCCTACCTTTCATTTACCGATATTTTCTTTGTTCGAAATATCAGACTTCTTTCTTTACTCCTTATGATTAATGTTAAGGGAGGATTATTGCTCGGTTTTACTTCCCTCCGTAAAAAAATAATCACCACTAGCACTTCATGTTTGATGTCTGAGACGTGAAATTTCTTGGCGATCAGTTGGCTTTGAAGTACGCTTAAATGCAAGACATCCGTGATATTTAATGGCTCATCAAGGAAGTCAGGCAAATTTTTACTTAATTAGGTACTTCTTAAGTTGTTGAGGATGTTAAAGATACAGCATGAACACAGGCAAATACGATTTTGTGGTGAACAAACCGTTGCTGCTATAATTATTGGCAATAACAAAATAATCTAAAGAATAGTAACTTCGTGGTAAACGGTCACCATTAATGAGTTAACGCGCACTAGAGAGTTTTATGGTACAAAGAAGTATGACTGTATTATTAATAGTGTTCTATTAGTAAAATTTTCTAACCAGCAATATTCCAAACTCGTATAATCATCTTTATCATTCGTTGATAATAGTACAGTTTCTTGTTACTTATACTGAAGACATCGAGGAAATGTAGCTCCCTACCTAATTCATCAAGAAACGTTTTTTCTATGATAAATTGCATGGTCCATTCTAAAATATAAATTTAGATTAATTTTAACCAAATTTATTTCCTTTTATCCTCTTCAAAACTACTGCAGTTATTTGAGTTTAAAAACACATTGAGAGAGCTTCTTTTCTCACTAACAGAGAAATGGTTGAGCTATATTTTTTGATCGGAAACAATGTAGGCCTCTGTCGAAATCTCCATTGTTATTGTAGTCTAAGTCAATGAAAACCTATTTCTGACATAAAAATCATATGAATATCCAATACAATCTTTTAATCACATGATTCTTTTTTTGCTAGTTTCTTTACGTCGCACCAACACAGATAGGTCTTATGGCGACGATGGGACAGGAAGGGGCTAGGATTGGGAAGGAAGCGGCCGTGGCCTTAATTAAGGTACAGCCCCAGCATTTGCCTGGTGTGAAAATGGGAAACCACGGAAAACCATTTTCAGAGCTGCCGACAGCGGGGTTCGAACCTGCTATTTCCCGAATACTGGATACTCGCCGCACTTATGCCACTGCAGCTATCGAGCCAAAACATCAAATATTACGAGGGTCGCACAATTCTTCCTCCTATCCCTTTTTCTAATGTCTGGGGTTCATTATTTAATGAGGATCTGGCCCAGTTTAAGGCCGTAGGGCCTTTTTGACGCCAAAGCTATGTGTGAAACACTCGTGATATTCGATTTAATGGCTCATAGAGGAAGTGAAGCTAATGTTTAGTAATTATGTACACCCTAAATTGCTGATGACGTTAAATATACAGCATTCACTGTTGCGCTTTTCTGTGGTGGTTAGCACTGTGCTGTATATAAGTGAAGTGTGTTAAGACGAGCACAAATACCCATTTCCCAGGTAGGAATTGAACCCGGGCCCTTCGAATAGAAGACCAGCACGCTGACCATTCAGCCAAAGAGGTGGACACGGGGGTCATATACTGCCACATACATTAGATGTTAATAAATCATCAGGTATGACACTGAGCATTCGGCACTGAATTTCTATTCGAGAAACGTGTGTGGGGGCGTGAGGTGTGCCAGCAGTCAGGTCGGAATAATGATGCCCAATCGCAATAAATAATTTTGTGTTACATACATGCAGTATGGGTGCTTACCGTGAAGACGGTCGCTGAAGTGGTGAAAGGACATCAAGGAAGAAATGGGTGCTGTGACCCTCAACCCTCAAGACGTCGAAGATAGGACAATTTGTGAAAATTTTGCCAAACAGCGGCCCCACTTTATGGAGTAGCTATTTAATATGCAGATTTATTTAGAAATAGCGTATAGTATTAATTTTACGTGAGAATAACTATATCGGTATCTATCATTCGACTGTATCTACATACAGTATATAAAAACCCTAATTCTCTCTGCCATTCACAGAGATATTGAGAAAATGAGAAGGTTTCAACAGGTGAAAATGGTACCAGCTGTGCGTTCTTTACAAGAAAAATACAATTAACTATGGACCACGACTTTTGTACGTCATGATGACGCAGGTACACCGCTATAACTATCGGCATGATGTCGAACTGCGTATATCCTGGCTTCTGTTGCCTTCCACAGATATGTTTGAGAGACTTAAACTCGTAACAGTTATGAGTTGCAAGTACAATGCAATGACCATCATACTTGAACTGTTAAGTGAAAAATACTACCTTTCAGTGAAACGAATGAATTATTAAAGACGTGATCGAGCAGGCCATCTGGTTGCCACGGTCGTTAACGTAACAATATGGTCTAATGCCATGGTTAGCCGATTCGCGTCCCATTCGTTGAAAACATTTTAACCATCAAAATGTTGATCGTCGGGGAAGGGGAGGTGGTGTTATGGAATTTCTAATCATTATAATGCGTGCCAAAAGCCAGGATTACATTCCAAACTTCTACGCAGTGCTTATATGAAGTGAGGGCATTTGACACTGTTGATGGTGATTCGTTTTGGACAGTTGCATGCAGCTTTCTCAAGACTACGCAGATCCATAGACGTCAAAATACATCTCAGAGCTACAACTGCACTCAGTATGGTTTGTTAGGGAGTACTACAATACATATTTTGATTCCTTTCGAATGCTGTATAAAATCTGGAAAGGGTAACTTTGATTCATAAGATATATTAACAGTCACTTTAGAACATCCAATGACTTGATAGATATTAAGTTGGACTATCGAAGACAGGGTTACATACTTGTTCCTTATAAAATGCATAGCCCTTACAACGAAGTTAGGTCACGATCAATATGCATCCATAGACCGTACTGGAGTACATTCAATAGCATCTATCGTGCGATAAGTCCAGAATCATACAATGTGGTAAGGAGGTGGTCTCACAATACTATTTTAAGGAATTTCAAGTTTTTTCAACGTAAAATCAATTTGCTTGAGGCTCGGAACAAAGGGACGATATAACACGCAGCTTCTGACTTACGACGTACAACTGCCTTGTCATTTGTATATGTGAAATATTCCCAGAGCTGGGGACCATGCAGATGAAACACGACGCTCTTGTGATAAGTCGTCTTCATTTTACAAGAATACGGGCCTCGCCCCATAGGACATATTCCTGTAGACTTCCTGCTATTACTAGAAACATAACTTCTGTCCTTCTCAGTGGCACTCAGTCAAACTGACATCAGACCATATATTTCAGGACTTCTTGTGTTACAACCCTCTGACTGCATCGTTCGATTTCATTTCGCACAGAACAGCTATTACCATTGCATCATGTGAGTAAAACATTCTATAGAATATTCAGATGGTTTTTATATCAGAAATAAGTTTTTTTTAACTTAGCCTACAATAACAATGATTATGTCAACAAGTAAGTTTTTGTTTCGATAAAACCAGTAAGAACAGAAACTCTCCCAACAATTTATCATTAAACATTAATGTGGTTGATTTGAGGAGGTTAAAAGCTAATTAGTCCGCCTCTGTGGTGTAGTGGTTAGCGTGATTAGCTGCCACCCCGGAGCCCCGGGTTCGATTCCCGGCTCCGCAACGAAATTTGAAAAGTGGTACGAGGGCGGAACGGGGTCCACCCAGCCTCGGGAGGTCAACTGAGTAGAGATGGGTTCGATTCCCACTCTGAAATACTACTCTTAACATAGTCCGTACGGTAAAACTGAATAAAACATAAATGATCAGAAATTGTATTTTCTATAACTTTTGTTATGTAGTACTTTTCTGTAGGACCAATAACATAGCTATTTAAAAATTAAATTTTAGGCGCCTACCCCTAAACTACCATTTCATCCAGGGTCAGTAAAATTGTTTATAGCTTAGACTATATTATCTTCTTACCCGACTCTATATACCGATTTTCATTAAATTCTGTTCACCCATTTTCTCGTGGCTCGGCGTTGATGTGGACTTAGCAACAAAAATCGAAATTCATGAATATCTGTGTAATCATAGCCGGTACGGTAAATATGTATACGACATAAATGATCGGAAATTTAATTCTACCTAACTTTAGTTATGTAGTATTTATCGATAGGACCACTAATAATATAAAGATTTGAGAATTTAATTTTATGCCTTCCCCTAAACTACCATTTCACTCAGCGTGAATAAAATGATTTATAGCCTAGATTATAGTGGCTCATCCTTCGAATTTTCAAACCGATTTTCATGAAATTCTCTTCAGCTGTTTTCTCGTGATGCGTTTACATACATACATACATACATACATACATACATACATACATACATACATACATACATACATACAGACAGACAGAAATTACGGAAAAGTAAAAAGTGCATTTCCTTGTTAGTGTGGACATGACCGATACAGAAATACAATTGTTTTCAAATTCTGAGCAATGTACAGACAAAACTCTCATTTTATATATATAAATGATATGTGTAAAGGAGTGAAATCAGAGATTAGGCTTTTTGGAGATGATGTCATTCTGCACAGAGTAATAAATAAGTTACAAGATTGTAAGCAACTGCAAAATGACCTCGATAATATTGTGAGATGGACAGTAGGCAATGGTATGATGTAAACGGGGTTAAATGTCAGATTGTGAGTTTCACAAAATAGGAAAATAGGAAAAGTCCTCTCAGTTTTAATTACTGCGTTGATGAGGTGAAAGTTCCCTTTGGGGATCATTACAAATACCTAGGTATTAATATAAGGAAAGATCTTCATTGGGGTAATCACATAAATATGATTGTAAATAGTAGATCTCTGCACAGGGCCGATAACCTTCGATGTTAGGCCCCTTAAAACACCAAGCATCATCAGATCTCTGCACATGGTTCTGAGGGTACTTAGGGGTTGTAGTAAGGACGTAAAGGAGAGGGAATATAAGTCTCTGGTAAGACCCCAACTAGAGTATGGTCCCAGTGTATGGGACCCTCACCAGGATTACTTGATTCAAGAACTGGAAAAAATCAAAAGAAAAGCAGCTCGATTTGTTCTGGGTGATTCCCGACAAAAGAGTACATACATACATACATTATCATTATAGACTGTTATGCCTATCAGCGTTCAGTCTGCAAGCCTCTGAGAATTTACTAAACGTCGCCACAATCCTCGATTTGCAACTAGTGTTTTGGCCTCATTTAGTTCTATACCTCTTATCTTTAAATCGTTAGAAACCGAGTCTAACCATCGTCATCTTGGTCTCCCTCTACTTCTCTTACCCTCCATAGCAGAGTAAATTATTCTCCTAGGTAATCTATCCTTCTCCATTCTTCTCACATGACCCCACTACCGAAGCCAGTTTATGCGTACAGCTTCATCCATCGAGTTCATTCCTAAATTAGCCTTTATCTCCTAATTCCGAGTACCCTCCTACAATTGTTCCCACCTGTCTGTACCAGCAATCATTCTTGCTACTTTCATGTCTGTTACTTCTAACTTATGAATAAGATATCCTGAGTCCACACAGCTTTCGCTCCCGTAAAGCAAAGTTGGTCTGAAAACAGACCGATGTAAAGATGGTTTCGTCTGGGAGCTGACTTCCTTCTTACAGAATACTGCTGATCGCAACTGCGAGCTCACTGCACTACACCTTGATTCAATCTCACTTACTATATTATCATCCTGGGAGAACACACAACCTAAATACTTGAAATTATCGACCTGTTCTAGCTTTGTATCACCAATCCAACATTCCATTCTGTTGAATTTCTTACCTACTGGCATCAATTTAGTCTTCGAGAGGCTAATTTTCATACCATACTCATTGCACCCATTTTCAAGTTCCAAGATATTAAACTGCGCTTTCGGCACAGTTTGCCATTAAGACCAAGTCATCAGCATAGGCCAAACTGCTTACTACATTTCCACCTAACTGAATCCCTCCCTGCCATTTTATACCTTTCAGCAGATGATCCATGTAAACTACGAACATCAAAGGTGAAAGATTACAGCCTTGTCTAACCCCTGTAAGTACCCTGAACCAAGAACTCATTCTACCATCAATTCTCACTGAAGCCCAATTGTCAACAGAAATGCCTTTGATTGATTTTAATAATCTACCTTTAATTCCATAGTCCCCCAGTATAGTGAACATCTTTCCCTCAGTACCCTGTCATATGCTTTTTCTAGATCTACGAAACGTAAACACAACTGCCTATTCTTCTCGTAGCATTTTTCAGTTACCTATCGCATACTGAAAATCTGATCCTGACAGCCTCTCTGTGGTCTGAAACCACACTGGTTTTCATCCAACTTCCTCTCAACGACTAATCGCACTGTTCCTTCCAAGATGCCAGTGAATACTTTGCCTGGTATACTAATCAATGAGATACCTCGATAGTTGTTGCAATCCTTCCCGTTCCCTTGCTTATAGATAGGTGCAATTACTTCTTTTGTCCAATCTGAAGGTACCTTACCGACACTCCATGCTAATTTTACTACTCCATGAAGCCATTTCATCCCTGCCTTCCCACTATACTTCACCATTTCAGGTCTAATTTCATCTATTCCTGCTGCCTTATGACAATGGAGTTTATTTACCATCCTTTCCACTTCCTCAAGCATAATTTCACCAACATCATTTTCCTCCTCCCCATAAGCTTGGCTGTTTGCAACACCACCTGGATGATTTCCTTTTACATTGAGAAGATGTTCAAAATATTCCGTCCACTTCTCCAGTGATTCCCTGGGATCTATTATGAGTTCACCTGAATTACTCAAAACACTGTTCATTTTCTTTTTCCCTCCCACCCCAAGATTCTTTATTACTGTCCAGAAAGGTTTCCCTGCTGCTTGATCTAGCCTTTCCTGGTTATTACCAAAATCTTCCCATGACTTCTTTTTGGATTCAACAACTATTTGTTTCGCTCTGTTTCTTTCATCTACGTACAAATCCTTGTCTGCCTCGGCCCTTGTTTGGAGCTATTTCTGATAAGCCTTCTTTTTACGTTTACAGGCTGCTCTCACTTCATCATTCCACCAAGATGTTCGCCTTTTCCCATTTTTACACACAGTTGTTGCTAGGCATTCCGTTGCTGTTTCTACTACAGCATCCCTGCATGCCACCCATTCACTTTCTATATCCTGTACCTGCTTACTGTCTATTGTTCGAAACCTCTCACTAATCATATCCATGTACTTCTGTCTAATTTCCTCGTCTTGGAGATTTTCTACCCTAGTGTTACAAAAATGTTGCAATGTTTGGGCTGGAAAGACTTGGGAGGAAAGAGACGAGCTGCTCGACTAAGAGGTATGTTCCGGGCTGTCAGTGGAGAGATGGAATGGAAGGACATCAGAAGACGAATAAGTTTGAGTGGTGTCTTTAAAAGTTGGAAATATCACAATATGAAGATAAAGTTGGAATTCAAGAGGACAAATTGGGGCAAATATTCGTTTATAGGAAGGGGAGTTAGGGATTGGAATATCTTACAAAGGGAGATTTTCAATAAATGTTCAATTTCTTTGCAATCATTTAAGAATAGGTTAGGAAAACAACAGATAGGGAATCTGCCACCTGGGCGACTGCCCTAAATGCAGATCAGTAGCGATTGATTGATTGATTGATTGATTGATTGATTTATTGATTGATTGATTGATTGATTGATTGATTGATTGATTGATTGATTGATTGATTGATTGATTTATTGATTGATTGATTGATTGATTGATTGATTGATTGATTGATTGATTGATTGATTGATTGATTGATTGATTGATTGATTTATTGATTGATTGATTGATTTATCCGCAAAGAGCCAGAGAAAAACTGTGGGCTGCTAGATGTAACCATCTTTTAAGGTGGAATGAAACCTGGTGAATGTTTACCTCCAGGACGTACTTTAGACCGATTAACCTGGATATCATTGAACAGACTACGATTAGGTGTTGGTAAATCCAGGGAGAGCCTTGTCAAGTGCGACTATTCCAAAGAACCATAACTGTGTGACTGTGGAGAAGAACAGCCAATGCTTATTCTATGCCAATTCTCACCCTATCCTGAGTCATGTAGTTATGGAGAGTTCATGAATTCTGAAAAAAAATACAGTTGCTATTACCCGATTGTGGGCGAAGATTATTTAATTTTCTCGCATTACAGATGGAATTACTTAATCGTTATTTTATAATATTCCATTTTTACACAGTTATGTCATGCTAAAATTTGTATAGCTTCTGAATCGACTAAATGATTAAATAACATGCTCGTTGAAAATGGTTACTAATGATGAATTAATGATGTTCATCGTCTCTATCAGTAGCAACCACACTGTCCATAAAATGGATGTTAACATAGTGAAACATATCATATTGCCCCAGGGACGTTTATTTGCATAGTGCGCAACACTGTGGAGGCGTTAAATTTGAAAGACTTTGTTTGCGAGGTGGCAAGCAAACGGCTTTGTGCTGGGCCGCGCCCTTGAAGAGCGGCCGGAAGCAGGTTTGAATCGGCCTGTGGTTTGAAAGTTTGAACGAGGCTGTGGGAGTGTCGCGGCGTCACCTAACGTGCGGCGAGTTTGAAAAGAGCCAATCGCGAGCTGTGAAAGCGAGTCATAAAGAATTGCGCGGGGTTGCTAACTTCGATCATCACAGTGCCGACCGATTAGAAATAAGGGTGAAATCTGATAAATAACCCTGCTCCACAGTTTCGATACGCCTGATGAGTAGTATATGAATTTAGACTTCTTTATCTGTTCATTTATCGGCTAACTTCGACATATATATTTGTGTGGATAGGTTATAACGGTTGTGGGCTTTGTCCTGAGAAAGCGGTTGAAACCTCGCGCTATAGCCAACAGGGCCACCCCCTCTTTTCGGAACGACGCGGGTGGGTCCATAAAACCAACAGTGGCTTGGGGAAGCGGGCTGTCTTTTCGTGAGGTGTCCGTGGTACAGAAGGTAGTCTCCACGCCAGTCGAGATCGCCATTTTCTTTGTCCGAAATCAAAGTGCTACAGTGACGTTATTTCTTCATGATTGATATATGAATATTATACACATAGAAGCGTGCCCAGACTACAGTAAAACGTATCACCCTGGTGTGAGTTACATTTAATAACTACGGGAGTCATAAGTCCGTATATGTGTATTTACCGCTACGCGTGTGACGCTTCGCTCTGACATCAAGTGCGGTAGGTACCACGTACGTGTGAACGCGGTAAATAAAAGGGACGATGGCTGTGCATACCGGGAAGATTGTCGTGAACTAATTAGCTGTATTACACGCCAACGTTTCGGGTCGGTTTCGCGATCGCGGAGAAAACGTGTTCGATCGTATCGTAATTGCTCTTGCATACGGACGGATCCGGGGCGCATTCCATGATACTACGACTCTGATCAAAGAATTAATCTTTGTCCAATTATGTGTGCTAAGCAATATCTCCTTAAATAGTGTGCGCGTATGCAATTGAGCAAGTGAAGTGTTAACCTGTTTTCCATTCATTGTAGGAGTGTTATCTGCAAGGACAATCATGGAAGCTACATGTGTAATTCATATCTTTTGTAACGCCATCAAAGAGGATATGATGGCCTAGTAATCTCCTGACGCTGCAGTTGTGCAGATGGTGTGATTGCGGAAGACAACAAAGCTAAGTGGATATGTCAGATTTTTAAGCATGTGGGTAACATTTGAGGTCAATTCAGTTTCATCCAGTTTTTAGGGTAATATTAACGGTCAATGTCAATTTGCTAACGATGAGTAATTATATTGTCAATAAATCAGTGGGAGATCCAGGGCAGCATGTATGCTAGTGCCCTTATTTGTTGCAGTGATTCATGGTTAGTTTAGTTATGGGAAAAAGGGTTGTAAATAGGTAAAGTTAGGAGTGTGTGTGCATGCATTGTTTTTAATCCTTTCAGAGCATTCCTAGGTGTGTGTGTTAAGTGTTAGGAAGGTGGATAGTTTCATCATTAACGAGGCCAGGCCGCCTTCTCTTTGTGGAATAATTATCAGTAAAGACCAGTGTAGGCCTCTTATAATTTATCTGTGCGCGATTTCAGATATATGTTCGCTGCCACAGGAACGCCACGACGTCGTCGTTGGGTAGTTAGGTTCTTCTAATGAGCAGAGACGGCAGTAGATCGGGGTGGAGATTATTGCGAGGGTTGAGAGGCTGAGGTCGCCTGATATATGACGCGGAAGTCAGATATGGGTTTGAATGCCTGTAAACATGGCAAGGAGGGGATGTTAGCAGGGCAAGCTGCTTTAAACAAGGATGGGTTTGGATATGCCCGCAGAGTAAAGAGACAGAGTCGAGTATCGAACTCCCGAGCCGCTGAGACGGAAGGCCATGTGTGACGTCTTCCTTGAGAGCGATTTTTGCGGCATATGTATTGAAAGGTGAAGAAGAGATGTTTCTGTTGTCATAGAAGATTTTATAAACGGGAGAAATAATTATTTTACATAATAAGGCAGCAGTATTTAAGAGAGAAACCTTCTTTTGTTGTGTGAGCAAGTCTGGCTGGGATAGCCGTGAAGGAAGCAATTACCTGCACCCCGTTTGCCTGAAGTCCTTTGCGAGGCAGTATGAATCACTTTCCAGCTGGGTTCCGCTCCCATGAAAAGTGAAACTTTCCACTAGTCCAAGGGGAATGTCCTGATCGCCCTGGCGGACAGGGGCGTGCCACTAATGACCTGGTGATGAGGAAGTGCTCTGACTGCATGTACATATTTTCTTTATATTGTAATTATGCTGTTATTTTACAGGAGCTGTGTTTGTATACTTATGTACCTTGTATCGAAGTGCCTTGTCGTATTTGTTGTCAGTATGTTGTGTCTTGACGAATTAATCTTTGTCTCTTAAATTTAGCCCGGAGCTAATTTTCTCTGGTGGTGTGCAGCTTCAGGCTGGTTGTTTGCGACAGATCGGATCTGTCAGTAGAATCTGTGTTGTATATAAGTTAGGATCCCTGGATTTTCCCTTATCACGATTAATGATTTTGAATATGTAAATAGTTGTATTATGGAATGAAACTGGCGTGATTTTCTCTTGTCGAAGCATAGCTTGTGGACGGTCGTAATCGAAATTCCCCTCGGGGAAATCGGCATACTCACTTGGCGGCGTTGCCTATAATTAACGATGTAGAACAGGCCAAGATTTTATATTTTGTTCCTTTATAAATTATTTGGTCGGTATTTGGACCGACGTATTTCAGTAATGTAATATGTAGTTGTTCTTAATGTGCACGGCACATTATGCTTTTATTATGACAGTTTGCGTCATGTTTATTGTATTTTGTGGAATTTCGATAGAATGAATATTAATTATGTGCTCTAGTGAATAAATCCATTTTACCCCTTTATCTGTCTCTTATTCACAACAAATGCAACTGTTTCCCATTCATATACACCATTGGTGATTATTTTTATAGAACTTAGATTTAATTCTCGCCCTAGACCGAACGAAACCACGAAGCTCTAACCGACTGAGTCTGGCATTGTGATATTGATGGATGGGAACGGTTCATTTAGGCAAGGTGGTACAGTTTCGATCAAAATTTAATTAATTGTTCACCCACACTTCATTTGTGGTACTATCAGCATTCTTTTATATTGACAATGAAGTAGCCTCCTTAAACAAAAGCACACGTTTTTAATAGTATTATTTACATAATCCCTCATTATCAAAATTTTACGACACACAGGAGCCTGTCTTTGATCGCAATTGTACCGCTGGTGATAAAACTCTGATCACACCAAATATAATTTAGATAACATATTTTCCACACAAAAAGTATCTCTTTTCTTCTCAAATCCGCTCCGGCTTGAAATTGTTTTCATGATACCACGCATTGCAGTCCTGGCATTGAATCCATGGCCCTTTTATCATGTAATTCTCACAGTTATAAACTAGATGACGAAATCCACACTGGTTGTCCTTCGAATGCTCTCGTTGATATTTTATCATCTTGAAGATTTGTTGTGCTAGACATGCCGGTTATCTTGTGATTTACGTTTGTGCTATTGACATCCTTAAAGAGAGAATTTTTTTGAACTTAACAATCTGAAAGTGCCGATCTGATGTTAAGTGCGATGAAGATATTACCTTTAAATTGTTTACCATAGATTCCTTTTCAGGTGAGGGTAAGATTTTTTTCATAGAGTGATACAGTACTTGTAACATTAAAGTTGAACTTGAAGCATTTTTCATAATGGTTGAAATATCTGGAATTGAATTAGTATTAAATTGCAGTCATTCAATATATTCGGTGACAAAATGATGATTCATTTTGGATTGACTGTTTGAAGGAGTCTCAGGAATTTTAGGCAAGGGTACTGTTTCTTCGATAATCAAAAGAGTGAAGATGAATGGAGGTGCATAACTGACCATTTCATATAAACCTTTTTCTCTGACCCTCTGTGCGGAATTTGCAGTGAAAAAAATTCAAACATCCATGATCCAAATTACATCATTCAATCCGATCGAAAATGTACCGCAGGCACTTCAACAATGGATCCATAAACTATTTTACTTACATAGAAATACAAAATATAGTGTTTGCAGTATCATACTCTCATTATTAAGTTCGTAGAGATATGGCGTTATTATAAATAATACTTCACACTTGAAAAAAAGGTAATAAAAGGTACCAGAGCTTATCTAAAACAGCTTCAAACTTATAACAATGTGAAATACAATGAAGGATCGCTCATCTAGCAAAGTAAAGTCGGTAGTGTCTTGCAAACTAACAGAAAGAGATGTATTACAAAGGAGCTGCATCACTCTTGCTACAGCGGGTCACACGTAAGTGGTACTAACATTGACGAATGAAATAAAGTGGGTTTATATCGAAATTGTATCACTCTATTCTGTTTAGGTTTATACCTTTGAAAGTGATTTTAAAATATCTCTAGAACAAGTATGCATAGTGTCACAATATTTTCAGTTTTGCTGGAATTAAGTAATA
This sequence comes from Anabrus simplex, assembly GCF_040414725.1. Taxonomy (NCBI): domain Eukaryota; kingdom Metazoa; phylum Arthropoda; class Insecta; order Orthoptera; family Tettigoniidae; genus Anabrus; species Anabrus simplex. The sequence goes on from NC_090272.1 coordinate 134,976,060, forward strand.
ATAACTTATTTACTCGTATCATACTACTAACTAAATACATAGAAAATTATTATCCCAATGTTGATGTTACCATCTGTTTCGATACTGTCCAGTATTTGTGCTGTATTATGGAATGGTTCCGGAATGAGCTGCATGCGTGTTGGACATGTTATTCAAAGTCAAACAAAAGGGGAGGCACACATTCATGTTTAACGGAGGTATCGCAAAACCCAAACAAAGAAAACACAGAGGGCGTTTATTAAATTACATTGTCTATAATATGTTCAGTGTGTGTTTAACAAACACAGGTGCTGAAAAACGCACGGTTTGGTGACTAAATATTTCTGAATCGTAAGTAAACCTTTAATAGCGCATGTTGTGGCGGTTGCCGGTACTATTAATGTGGAATCGCGATTGGACCGAGAACAGGATTTTCGACGGGAATGCTGCATCATTTTACAGATTTCCTAACAGCTACTGACAGAAATTCATTCGAGCTAGGAATTCCCGCCTTAGATCTCCTGGTTTAGCTGTAAATCATAGCGGAGGTGTTTATGTGCATACAGTAGTTACAGTACGAAAGCCTTGCTTATGTTCACCTGTTGTTCATTTATCCGTGTACTCGTATGTATGTATGTATGTATGTGCGATCTGTGTCCAGAACAGTCACCTCCTCAGTAGTCGGTACTGTATTTTCTCGGAGAGTTATTATCGCTTGAAGTACCCTTGTTGTTCTTAAACGTCTTTCATCACTGCGGAAAGACTTTCCAGTCGGATGTCGCCTGTCCGGATACCATTTCTAATCAGACGTAGTGCCTGCAAAGAATTTTCCCTTGCTTCCCCGTAGATAAGGAGCACGTCGACGTATTCGTTCATGAATGACTGAAGAGTCTTCATTCCGACTTGTGTGCTATTTCTAGCCTACTGCAGCCCTTGTAATCTAGACCTTGCGGCGGGGACATGGGAGCTGAATTATATTTTGGTAATGTTTAAAATTAACTCTCATAAAACAATAAATACGAGGAACTACCATACGCTTAATTTTTATTGTAACGACACACATGGTTGTCCTGATCTTCAATTCCTCCTTTACCTGTATTCATGAATTAAAACATTTACTTTAGTACACAATACGCCCGACTCCTTGGCTGAATGGTCAGCGTTGAGATATTCGGTTTAGAGGGTCCCAGGTTCGATTCCTGTCAGTCTCGGGGATTTGAACTGCGTTTGATTAATTCTTCTGGCTCGGGAACTGGGTGTTTGTGTTTGTCCAAAACCTTTCCTCTTTCTATTCAGACAACACATTACACTAACAACCACCACAGAAACACGCCACACTGATTACATCCCCCCATATAAGGTTTATATCAGGAAGGGCATCCGACCGTAAAACAGGGCCAAATCTACATGTGCAACACAGTTCGTACCCGCAACCCCACATACGCGGGAAAAGCGGTAGAAATAAAATCTTTAACACACAATACATCCATGACAGTACCTGCAATTTGAAATTTAAGAGAAGATGCTGTTTAAATTTTTAGATTTAATTTTATATAATATATAACAGATTTTGTGATCAATCTAAAATTGAAGTAATTTCTTTCGTTTATTCTTCCGTGTTTGGCCTATAGAAGTCCGTTGCTTCGGCCTAAAGATTAACATTACAGCTTCCAGCTCAGTTGTTCTGGATTTAATTGCCGACTTCTCTACACACATATTAGGTTTGAGGGGTTGGATCTGTGTAATATCGCTGAGAAGACCAATTGATTCAAATCTCACTCTCTGTCTTCTTGCAAAGTGGATTGCGGTGACATGCAACATACTTTCAATTAAAAGTGCCATATGTTCTTGAACTAATGTCATTACAGATGAAGCTATGGAAAATGCTGTTCTTTTTTTACAAAACTAGAGTAGTCCCCCTAATCCGAACCGGACATTCCACAAACTCTGTTAACATAAACTCAAAATTTTAAAGTATCAAAGTTATAATGAAATGAGGAAAATGCATTTCTGAACAAAAACAAACTTTTTTTAATCGATATATGACAGGTATATCAAGGTCACGATCTGACTGACAGCTCTGCGTGTACGAGAAATGGCTGTTACTAGCGCTAGTCCAGGACGTCACCAGAAGGCGCAAGCTTGGAGGGATGTACATTACACGTACATAACTACGGTAGTCCGTACAATACATGCGTAATTATATAAGGACGTACAATATTAATGTGTTCAACACGGCGTTTGTATAAAATGTGTAGAAAAATGTAATAATTATGTACATGAAAAATAATTTCTTTTAAAGGTTGCCGTAAGCAATGAACCAAACCAAACCCCATGGCACTACAGCCCTTGAAGGGCCTTGGCCTACCAAGCGACCGCTGCTCAGCCCGAAGGCCTGCAGATTACGAGGTGTCGTGTGGTCAGCACGACGAATCCTCTCGGCCGTTATTCTTGGCTTCCTAGACCGGGGCCGCTATCTCACCGTCAGATAGCTCCTCAATTCTAATCACGTAGGCTGAGTGGACCTCGAACCAGCACTCAGGTCCAGGTAAAAATCCGTGACCTGGACGGGAATCGAACCCGGGGCCTCCGGGTGAGAGGCAGGCACGCTACCCCTACACCACGGGGCCGGCCGTAAGCAATGAAGTACAAAATAATAAGCATTTACTTTTTAGGGGCTTAACATGCTTAACTCTCCTGTGAAAAATTATGAAGCTCAATAATACTGAGTACTATGCTGCTTCTGGAACAAAACGTCATGTTTTTATAAACTTCGGCAAAAGGAAACAAGCTATGATAAAAGTAGCATCTCTTCAAGCAACCATGTTGATGCAAAAGTACACAAACACAAAGACACACTGACAAATTACTGTATCCATCCTTATGCCACAGCCTATGCAGCTGTAGGTTTCAATCATTAATAAGTGGATTAAATCAGGTAACTAGAGCGTATCACCGCTAAACATGCACAGTCCTGAGTCAGCAAGCCAAATGGGGAGTAGCGACTTGTGCCCTCTTGCACGAGCAGTGCGCTTATGGCGAGCAAGCTTTGGCACCCGTAATATATGACGAGTGTCTCTTAAAAAAATTTCCACTTCAAAAAATGTTCTAGTATTTCGTACACAAGCATTGCAATAGTAGAATAATATCGAATACCATGAGCAATCCAGACCAGAAGGATGTACTTACTTAAAAGTTGACCGGGCAAGTTGGCCCTGTGATTAGGGGCGCGAAGCTATGAGCTTGCATCCGGGAGATAGTGGGTTCGAATCCCACTGTCGGCAGCCCTGAAAATTGTTTTCCGTGTTTTCCCATTTTCACACCAGGCAATTGCTGGGGCTGTACCTTAATTAGGGCCACGACCGCTTCCTTTCAACTTCTAGACCTTTCCTATCCCATCGTCATTAGACCTATCTGTGTCGGTGCGACGTAAAGCCGCTAGCGAAAAGAAAAAAAACGTAAAAGTTGTACTGTACCCCATCATGGGTACGTTCCATGTGCCTTTTATACTTTTCGTTGCGTTTTTCCACAACTTTATCAGGGTGGAAATAGTGCCATTTGAACAGACACTCTTCATCATCTTCTTCTTCTTTCGTTTTGACCGACTATAGATCACGTTAATTCGAATTCAGCTTCATCTGTTTCTGGGCTTTAACACGTCCAGTACTTCTTCATCCTTTCATTCTGCAATCTCCTCCTTTCTTCTGTCCATAGCGCTTGGGTATGGGATTTAACTTTTCCTTGAAACCGCTTCCTGGCCTTCATCCTCGACTTGTAAGCATCCCTGTTGCTGATTTCCGTTCCTTCTATTCCAATTTATTCTAGGTCCTTCTTCGCATCCTGATACCAGCGCGCTGTAGTTTTCCTCATCTCAAAAAGTCTTATTATCTGATTGGCCAGTCTTCCCGGATTCATTCTCTAGATAGGTACGAAGAACATGGCTCTCCTCTTCCGGATGGTATCTGAGATATATTCCATCCTGAGATATAATTCTTGGTTTCCTTTCTTTCTGTACGATCCATCCTCTCTTCTTTGGGGTCACAGTATCCACCTAGTAATCTTTCTCTCCACTAGTTCTAACTTCTTGACCAATCCTGTTTTTATCAGGTTCAAACATTCAGCTGTATATAAAGCCTCCGGGTGAATTACTATCTGTCAGTGTCTGAGTTTTGCATTGATCGAGATATTCTTCTTGTTGTAGGTGTTCATAGATAGTTTATTCATTTATTATTTATTTCATGCCTTCATTTATGGCGAATTTAAGGTTCACGGCCCTCTCTTACACTTAACCACATAATATCAAAAATAAACTTCAGAAAAGAGAAAAGAGAATAAAAGAGAATATATAACAAAATATAAATCCTAACCTCATTCATACTGCCATTCATACAAGCTGGTTATACATTTCATAGGTAATCTCGGCAAGACCACTTGAAAGAAACTAAAGAAGTGCAATTTCTAACACTGACAGGAAGGGACTTCCACAGCCTTGTACCAGACACTTGAAAGGGACGGGTGAAGTGCTGATGAGCGATGCAGAGGAATTGAGAGTATAGTAGTCGATCGTGTGTTATGTTCATGAGAGGAGGAGTGTAAATTAAACTTTGAGAGTAAATACTGGGGTTTAGATTCATGCAACAGACGAAATACGAGAGTTGAAATGTGATGATGTCGTAGTTTATAGATTTTTAACCAGGAGAGAATATGAGTTTATATGGCAAGTTTATCTTGTTGATTCACGATAACAGTGCCTCTCTTTCTGACAGATTATTGTCAATCCATTCTCCCAGATATTTGAATTTCTCCACTTTCTGAATTCTAGACAATCCTCATATTACATCAATTTAAAAAAGTCAACTGTGCATTAAGATAATATTTTGAGTTAAAAGCCGAAGTAAAACAATGTAAAAGTCAACCGAGTTTCATAGACTCCATAAAATAATATCAGTCACCAGCTATTCCTGTATACAAAGTCCTGTTTACTTATTACTTGTAAATCTTCGTACTTGCTGCCAACGGCCGTAGCCGTGTTGAAACACCGGATCCCGGGAGATCTCCGAAGTTAAGCAACATTGGGCGTGGTCAGGAGTTGGATGGGTTGCCACGCGCTGTTGGTTAGGGGTAAGAGAATGGAGGAGCGGAAAGGAACTGGCCACCGTACCGCACGTGAACTCCAGCTCAGGAACACCTCTGTGGAGGTTCGGACCTGCCTTCCGGCAGAATAACCCTTACCTTACCTTCGTACTTGCTGTGCAGTGTTGGAATTTGGAAGAAAATTATGATAATCTGAAAATAAGCCAATATGAACAGAATCTGGTCCTAATTAGTTCCGATTAGCTAGACTCTACTGTTTCTATAATTCATTTTTTGTTTCCTCTGATAATAGTGCGCTTTTTGTTGTAATTATATTGTTTTCCTATGTGTGCGAGCTTTACGCTACTAAGTACCACCACTAGCTGAAAAGGCGCCACTTTGGATTAATACGGTTTTCCCTAGAAACCCATGAACTGTATTGTTTATTGATATTTCAAAGTCTTTCAGGAAAGCAATAAAGATAGCATTACCTTATCCTGGGATCATAAAAGGAATGTAGGGGGATGGAATATGATGGAGCACTTATTCATCAATATAAACGTGGCATTCTGAGCTATTACGCACTTTGGAAGCAACAGTGGCAAAGCTCACCCCTTCCTAACATATTGAAGCCCTGTGACATGTCATACGGACGGAATTCTTCTAGCTGGGTGATCAGTTTAATCCGGGTACGTAGGCAATTTGGGAATCTGGTTTCGCATCCCTTCTATGTATGTGATTGGCGGATTGGAGTGAATGCTCTTGGAGTCCCATGATATCTTTTCAATTACTACCGTTCATCTGATTGAACTACTGGATAGGGTATTAGTTCAGGTAATGCCGACTCGCTATGCTCCAGCTAACTGATGGGAAATATCTCTTCGTGTAATCATGCATCACAAAGCTACAAAACTGAATGGGTAATGATGATTAAAGTTTTGTGAAATTGGCTTCTCTTAATTTATTGAATGTAAAATACCAAGAGAGGGGGATGTTTGAAACAAACGTGTATAAATATATCCTACAATGCCCTACTTTACACATTTCTCTAAATATTATTAGAAGTCATGTCGTGATATTTTCCCTTACTATCCACTGAGACACGTTTGTCAAATTATAGTGAGACAGCGACGGAAAATTGAGTATCTTCATTCTGTGTTTATCGCCGCCATTTTCATAATATTAGCGAAAAATATTGTGTATCAGTAGAATTACTCGTTCTTCACACGGGATTTTTTGTTAATAAGAACGTTGATTTTCATTTTCTTATGGAAATTAAACGAAACATATTCCTTATTTGTTAGGATGTCCAGAAAATGTGACCACGAAGAAGACCGTCCATAACCCTATTGATTGTCATGAAAACTCCTGCAATTATATACACGGTAATTAGTACAATGTATGAAATGATTAATATTAAATATAGGATTTATTTTAAAATAATGTTTATTCTAAAATGTGTTATCGTGTAAGTTGGACCGATAACGTGTAACTTGGACCAGACGATCCTGTAATTTGGACTGATAAATATAAACACTTACAAGTTATTTATTGCAGTTGTTATGACATCCTAAGCAATAACGTACAACACTACGAATTGTGGTCGTCACGTTTGGCATGTAGGACAATGATAAAACAATTAATCCTGAATTTTCACGAGCCCACTTTTTGCAACGATTGCACAAAATCCTGTTGTCATCATAATACTTCTCACTGTACAGTGCAAATTGTTTTTGATTTTTCTTGCGTCAGCAGTGAAGAGTTCCTTGACCGCTGCTCAGCCCCAAGGCCTGCAGATTACGAGGTTCCCCGTGGTCAGCACGAAAAATCCTCTCGGCCGTTATTCTGGGGCCACCATTTCACCGTCAGATTGGTCCTCAATTGTAATCACGTAGGCTAAGTGTAAATCGAGCCACCCCTCAGATCCACGTATAAATCCCTAATCTATAGCATCACTTGTAACTTGGCTTGATTTTTTCAGAATTAGTACCAAATGTGATCCTTTATGCCCGCAAGTTAAGACTTGATGCACGGAATTAAATTTTCTCCATTGTTACGTACGAGTGATCCAATTTTGCGGTGTATTGAATTTAAGCTGCCTGCTGTCATTTCTTGATGGATACAGTACTTTTGCATCCATCTCTTGGCACAGGCCAGAGTAAAGTGTAGCTTCCACCGAAGTCCCAGTCAACATCCATGGCTGTGACAATATGGAAGTTGCTGGGGTATGGGTAGTGCTGAGTAATGACATTCAGAGCATGACTAGTGCATCTGAGTGCTGAGTGTTATGAAGGGTGATGCTCATACGGTCAGTCGTGCTGCAATAGTACTTTCTGACCCAGTGAGGAAAGCAATGGCAAACTACCTCACTCCTCATCTTGCTTAGTAGCCTCATTTTGGTGCTGCCATTTGTTTTTGGGGTTTCCTTATAACCACATAACCTTTGGTGGTGCTATTTGAGGATCCAACCAGCCTCTGGGCTGATGACCTAACAGACAGACATTGAATTCACGAGACATTTTTAGGAAGGGCAAGTAGTTCATAAAGCAATAAACTACTCCTTAATGTACTGACGATCAGATGATTGCGAGGATGACGTGCATAACCTATTAAGCAAGCCGGCCGTAATGAATCGAATTTATTGAAACTGTTCACCTCACGCTCCGCGAAACCCAACGTGTTCACATGAAAGGCATATTCTATTGACAAACGAGTGAAATCTGCATTTTATTTCATTTGTTTATACCCCTGATAGTTCATACCCATCAACATCAAAGCTAATACAATTAGTTTTTGTACAGGGTTGTTTAAACGAGAAGTGCATAGATTAATGTAATCATTTCCAGTAAACAGAGTACTCACTTATTCATTCATAATGTATCCAGGGCATAGAAATAGAATAAAAAACGAATGCAGAGTGTGTGCGTATTAAGCTCTTGTATCGTAAATCAGAGTGCAGTTGTATAATGTGAGGTTAATATGCTTGTTTTCTCTCTTAATTGTGAGAATTACTTCCTCGCTTTGCACGTTATGTCGATTTAACACAACACATTGGCCGGCAGCCAGTGCTGTGCTTACTGAAGAACTAACACCAATAACTACTGTGATTACCCTCTGCCGTGCTTGCACTGAGATGACAACCTTTAGTAGGAAATTTCCGACTCCAAATTTAGCGAAATACTCTTAAATGAGATAGTAGCTGAAATAAACTGACGATGTATTGGACAATGTACAGCAATAGGGTAAATGGAGAAATATTTCATAACAGTTCTGCTGACCCCGATCCTCAGGTGCTAACGGCCACCCAGATTTTCACCCTATAAAAATATGGGTGCAGACAGATGAGGTACTGCCCCGCTAGGATTCCGTGACGTCGGCAGGTGGAAGTCTGACTCGGACTGAAATGGAAACCATGTTAGATAGCAGCCCCGAATGGCCATGGCCTAACAAGCGACCGCTGTTCAGCCCGAAGACCTGCAGATTACGAGGCGTCATGTGACCGGCAGGACGAATCCCCTCGGCCATTATTCTTGGCTTTCCAGACCGAGACCTCCATCTCAGCGTCAGATAGCTCCTCGATTGTGATGACGTTGGTTAAATGGACCTCGAACCAGTCTTCAGATGCAGGTAAGTGTCCCTGACCTTGCTGGGAATCGAACCCGAGAATTCCGAATAAAAGACAGACACGTTAAACCTACACAGCAGGGCTGGCCCATGTTGGATAACTAAGTCCTTAATTTTGTTGCCGATGATAGCTGTAGTAAGAGACGAATGATCTCGTACTTGCCTATTCTTCTTCTTCTTCTTCTTTTCCTGCCGCTTTTTTCCACACCTGTGGAGTCGCGGGTGCGAACTGCGTCGCACATGTGGATTTGGTCCTGTTTTTACGGCCGGATGCCCTTCCTGACGCCAACCCTCTATGGAGGGATGTAAGCACTATTGCGTGTTTCTGTGGTGGTTGGTAGTGTAGTATGTTGTCTGAATATGACGAGGAGAGTGTTGGGACGGACATATACACCCAGTCCCCGAGCCAAAAGAATTAATCAGAAGCTATTAAAATCCGCGGCCCGGCCGGGAATCGAACCCGGGACCCTCTGAACCGAAGGTCAGTACGCTGACTATTCAGCCAACGAGTCGGACCCTATTATGACGTCAATATATAAATAAAATGCAATAAATATAAACTAATTACAGCTAACTGATTTTATACTTACGTCCGTTATATTATTTAATTCATGCTATGATATAATTGAATTATTTTCGTACTCAACCAAAAAATGTCAAAATTCTCTGTTAATATTATCTGTATCTAAAACCTGTACATAATAGAAGTTGTGCGAAATACTGATTTACAAACATTACTATACTGTAGCTATTTCTGGAATCTTTTATTAGAAACCATCTCTGATTGGTTGAAATCCTCTTCAGACTGAAGCAAACACAGATAGAGAGATTATGGGTCAGCGAACACCAATCTTAACCTTGTTAAATTCTTTCTCCGCCTGATTGCAGCACTGTGGTTCCATGCCCATCAACACTAAAAGTGGTGACTGCATTCCCAGCTCAAGCAATCTGCCATCATGACCTTTTTCACTATTGTATAGGCTAATCCATTTCCGTCAGGTAACTATCACATATATCACAGTATGATATGGCGTATTACCTTCATTAATCCAGGGCTATAGGACCATGTTTACTACTATGGTAGCTTAGTGGATTGTTCACTGTTTAAAATAACATTAATTTTGATGGTGTATTATACCGCATAACTCCATGAACACACCTCTGATATCATTCATTGCACCGCACATACAAAACAAAACAAAACAAAATAAAACAAAACAACATTACATATATACATTATCATTATAGACTGTTATGCCTTTCAGCGTTCAGTCTGCAGGCCTCTGTGAATTTACTAAACGTCGCCACAATCCTCGATTGGCAACTAGTGTTGTGGCCTCATTTAGTTCTATACCTCTTATCTTTAAATCGTTAGAAACCGAGTCTAACCATCGTCGTCTTGGTCTCCCTCTACTTCTCTTACCCTCCATAGTAGAGTCCATTATTCGCCTAGGTAACCTATCCTCCTCCATTCGCCTCACATGACCCCACCACCGAAGCCAGTTTATGCGTACAGCTTCATCCATCGAGTTCATTCCTAAATTAGCCTTTATCTCCTCATTCCGAGTACCCTCCTACAATTGTTCCCACATGTTTGTACCAGCAATCATTCTTGCTACTTTCATGTCTGTTACTTCTAACTTATGAATAAGATATCCTGAGTCCACCCAGCTTTCGCTCCCGTAAAGCAAAGTTGGTCTGAAAACAGACCGATGTAAAGATGAATCATGAATCGACCGAGCTCAAACAAAACAAAACAAAACAAAACAAAACAAAACAAAACAAAACAAAACAAAACAAAACAAAACAAAACAAAACAAAACAAAACAAAACAAAACAAAACAAAACAAAACAAAACAAAACAAAACAAAACAAAACAAAACAAAACAAAACAAAACAAAACAAAACAAAACAAAACAAAACAAAACAAAACAAAACAAAACAAAACAAAACAAAACAAAACAAAACAAAACAAAACAAAACAAAACAAAACAAAACAAAACAAAACAAAACAAAACAAAACAAAACAAAACAAAACAAAACAAAACAAAACAAAACAAAACAAAACAAAACAAATCAAAACAAAACAAAACAAAACAAAACAAAACAAAACAAAAAGACACTGATTGATAGAATACTGCTATCCCCTAGTTCCGAATCGCCTGAAACTGGAGAGAGTGCACTATTTTATTGCAATTCATTTTGATACATGCATTCTATTTTCTTCTTATCATTATTTGACTATTATTACACTAAATATAATTTATTTTGTCTTAGACGAAACCAATGCTGTATTGTCTAGGATAACTTGTATCTTCCCTTTCCTTAGCTTATTTCATGCTATCCTACCATTAACAACTCTTAACAGCTGAATTATGAATAGGATATAATGAAACGACAATACAACAATTTATAAATTACTACATTTGATATTATATTTAATATACAAGTAATTATGTGCCCTTACTGGTGAGACCTAGTGTTTACAGTGCACTATGTCTTCTGGTGTTGTATGTCCGTCGCTCCCTTCTCGATCCGCCAGCCAGCTACACGCGTCGTGCCAGTGTGTTATTCTTCGAGCCTCGACGCGCAGCCCTCAGTGCGCGTGCCTGGAACGTCGTGTGTGCTATATAAAGGAGCTCCTAGCCTGTCCAGACGCCCACTGACCCCGGTGTCCAGCTCCAGAATACACCCTACGTCGAGCATGGAGGCTACTCCTCTTGAAAATGTGCTTCGGCCAGGTGGACTGAATTTCTGGCAGTAAGAGGTCTCACCTCGGGTCACCGCTCCTCTTGCCTATTCCGCTGTCCATGCCCAGTCTTACCATTATATGCCACTATCATTCCCTAGCTAATGCAAGCTCCCATTATCGACTTAGTTTCGCTAAGTAGGAACTCTTCAGTCATTGAACTTACGTTAATGAACTCAGACACTTCAACAAGGAAGGACTCTCTGAGATATTTACGTCAGTGCTTCTGATAGTTTTCGACTATCAAGAACTTTTCATGTCACAAAGACTATCTTTCCGAAATAGTAGTGAACGTGAATACTCCAACGTGTATATAGTGTACAAAGACAGACTCTTTCTCCAAATTCATAGTTCAATTTGCTTCGAGATAACTTTCAGTTTTGTTAGTGTAAATATTGTAATTTTACATGTGAAGCAAATAAAGAAGTTGTGCTTTTTGTAAACCCAACCTTGTTTACAACATCTGGTATAGGCTAGAGCAATTTTGTCACTTTCAATGATCTGTCTCTGTCCTAACCTTGGTTTTGACAATATGAAAGTGACTTAGGTATGAGCGATGCTAGTAGTGCCATTCTATATGCAGCCAGTCCCTGCTATGAATGGTGTGAAAATGTTACTCATAGGGTCGGTTGGTGCATGCATTTCAGTGGGGTTGGCAGACTGATATATAATAGTAACTTCTGGCTCAGTGAGGAAAGCAACGGGAAACTGGCTCACCCTTCATTTCCATAGTACGCCTATTCAATGATGTCTAGGCCATCTGTGATAGCTGATGGCAAATCTGTTGAGGATCCAACCAGCCTTAGGGCTGAGAACATGCAGGCCTCTTATCCATCTTATCCTTATCCTTCATTATTGCCGTTCGTATTTGTTTTGATATGTCAAATTTCCTTTTCACACATACTTTCTAAAACACAAAAAAATTGCCATCCTCCCCGGTAGTAATCCAATTTTTTACTTAATAGTTTAACAATTTTATAGAATTATCTCTCTTTCTTTGTTTTATATTCACTTCCCAGATATTTAACTCTCAATGCTTCCGTTGCCCCATAAACTCTTAAGAGATGCGCTTCTTCCATTTCTTCTCCACATAGCAAACACTGATTTTCGTTATTTCTCTCTCTCTCTCTCTGACCCTTATGTTTATATATCCCATTAGCCACCACTCTTTTCCTCGTACTTCTCTGTCAAAAAGCCTTTCTCTCCTTATTGTAATATTTTGTATAACTAAAAGAATTGAGTTTTTTTGTCACGAAGTTATTCCACTGAATTCAAACAATTTATCAATGTAATAATGCTTTTTTTTTTTTTTTTTGCTATTTGCTTAACGTCGCACCGACACAGATATGTCTTATGGCGACGATGGGACGGGAAAGGCCTAGGAAGTGGAAGGAAGCGGCCGTGGCCTTAATTAAGGTACAGCCCCGGCATTTGCCTGGTGTGAAAATGGGAAACCACGGAAAACCATCTTCAGGGCTGGCGACAGTGGGGCTCGAACCCACGATCTCCCGATTACTGGATACTGGCCGCACTTAAGCGACTGCAGCTATCGAGCTCGGTATAATGCTTTGTTTGCCAATTGTAATGTTACACTTAAATCCCATTTTTCTCCCATAATATTCTGCCGAATGTAACAAAATTTGTATGGTATGTGTATCGCAGCTATATTAAGAAACCTGCGTATGGAAGTTTTGATTGCAGAATGTTTTCAAGTAGCAGGGATGTTTAAGTCCAAAATTTTAGAACGTAAAAATTACACAGACTTTAGTACGATATATCTCCTTATATAAATGGTTATGCATAGAAAAATAGATACGCAGTGCTCTTAAAGGAAGTATTATCTACCTAATTACGAATTTACATTAACATGTTAATTAAATTTCATGAAAAAATTTAATTAAGAATTACAAATATAGAAGTATCGAAGAACTATTAATTGTACATGAAAGAAATGTTCGTGTATCTCCATTTATATGTATGTGAAATTTCCACAACGTTTCGTGAAAATCCATGCATTAGGTAAAAATATCGTTTTATCTCCGGAGTGTCGCCTTAAGATAGTTAGCTGTCAATCTAATTATGTTACTGGTTAAGTGTAAGACAGGGACAGCTGTCCCTAACTCTGACAGGATAAATTATCTCTCTATATGCGGAGTTATTGTTTTTTTAATGTATTAATTCAAGGGTCACCCGAGCTTAAGTTCATAATTCTGCAGTACACACATTCAATTACACATCAGATGTAATCTAAATTATATGCAAACGGTTTCTGACATGAGCTAGTTAATTAGTTTACACTAAAAAATAAACAATGTACATGTGTCTCTTATGTCTCCTGGGAGGCTCTTTAAAATATGTACCACTGTCGGCAATCCGGAAGATGTTTCTCCGTGGTTTCCCATTTTCATGCAAGGCAAATGCTGGCTGGGGCTGTACCTTAATTAATTCCACAGCTGCTTACTTCCGATTCCTAATAATTGCCTATCCCATCGTTGCTATATGACCTATCTATGTCGGTGAAACTTAAACCAAAATTGTAAAAAAAAAAAAAAAAAAAAAAAGAGAGAATACAGAGGAATTCCATAATGAATTTGTTCCGAATTTACAGCTATATGAAAACTTGTGTAGTAGTTGTAGTAGCAGCAGTTCTTCTTCTTCTTCTTCTTCTTCTTCTTAATCTGCTTACCCTCCAGGGTTGGCTTTTCCCTCGGACTCAGCAAGGTATCCCATCTCTACCGCCTCAAGGGAAGTGTCCTGGAGCTTCAGACTCTGGGTCGGGGATACAACTGGGGAGGATGGCCAGTACCTCGCCCAGGTGGCCTCACCTGCTATGTTGAACAGGGGCCTTGCGTGAGGATGGGAACATTGGAAGGGATAGACAAGGAAGAGGGAAGAAAGCGGCCGTGGCCTTAAGTTAGGTACTATCCCGGCATTAGCCTGGAGAGGAAGTGGGAAACCACGGAAAACCACTTCCAGGACGGCTGAGGTGGGAATCGAACCCACCTCTACTCAGTTGACCTCCCGATGCTGAGCGCACCCCGTTCCAGCCCTCGTACCACTTTTCAAATTTCGTAGCAGAGCCGGGAATCGAACTCGGGCCTCCGGGGGTGGCAGCTAATCACACTAACCACTACATCACAGAGGAGGACTACAGCAGCAGTTACTCATTCAAATCAATATTGGACACGTCACGTATTAAATTACGGTAAGTTGTAATTTCCCGTTATATAATGCTTTGTAGTACTACTAAATGTTTTCATTCCTCACTTGAATGGGGAGGCGGGCCTCCTACACGGTGACACCGTCTCTCAGGCCAGAAGATTTGGATCGGAGATCGAGATGTGCTTGGTTGGCTGGTCGGAATGCAGAGCTATCGGACCACGAACCAACAGTGGCCACTTGTGGACCGAGACTCACTCAATATCCGCCGACGAAGCTTTGTAAAGTACTACAGTAATGTAAGGAGTTAAATAAGATCACGTGTTAATTCTAACAGGTTTAGTTACTGTAGAGAGTACAATATTTATCGACATGATGATCTTTTGGGTTTTGACGCATCCAAGAAATAAATTATAGGAATCCTTTAGAATTCCCGAAGAACTTGTTCTGCTTCTTCAGAAGAGAGACTCGTCTCTTAAAACTACACTGTCCTTATAACAACATTTCGATAACACTTCACAAATACTCTGTTGATTGAATGATACTCTCGTTACCAGATGGCTCACTATGCGCTATTGTATTTCCAGAAGGAATTGACGTCGCCATCCTTGCTCCAAGTCAGATGTTTTATGTTTACATGTCCGCGAGCTGCAACATAGCCAATACGAGGTAATCAGACCAATTAAAGCGGACAGGTGGCGAACTGAATAAAATTGCAACGGAAGAAAGATTGACATAGGAATAGAAAAGTAAAAGTAATATAAAGTAAGTCAAATTTGTGTGGGGAAGGGCAAATGGGTTAATGATAAAAGTAATCGAAAGGAGGTTAAGTAGTTGAGAGTATAAACTAGAAAGGTTTAATTAAATCACAGGTGCACATACACATATGACCTGTATACGACACATTGAGATTAAAACCTAGTAGTCAGGAGAGTACGAAATTTTTAACAGCTTAATTGACTTAATATCGTCCATGAAAGCGCCAATCTATTATTATTTTAATTTTTTAATTAATTAGGTTGTGATAGCATATACAGTATATAAACAGATGTAAATATTACATGAATCTACGTAGACAGAGACGTCATTAGTGGCAGTCGGCAAAACTCTGGAGGAGTAATAATATAACAATTATTTTAATTAAAACTGACTCATGTTGCTTACGTTGTACAAAAACATAGAAACAACGCAAAATGAGGATTCATTAAATTAGTGTCCTCGTTTTTTAATTATTATTTCTGTGTTTATTGTGAAGGTTACTCACTCTAAACTAAAAGCAAGCTTTCGCCATGTGGTTTCACTCTCGTTACAAGTGTAGTAATTACTTGAACTAGGCAGCAGTTGAAGTAGTTACAATGAGGTCCTCGTCCTAAGAGCAGCTGTCTTGCTCAAAGTACCAGCTCTGTTGTAAGTTGTTAGCGAGCCCTCTTTGAGTCTCACACCTAATCCGCTATTAGCACGTCCCAATCTCCAACTTAGGCGTTGCGACGCTGAATATTTATGGCGTCTGGCGCCAGATTAGCAGTTTCCCTTCTTCTGCAGGTATTGTGAACTTGGAGGGGTCGACACTGTTTTGTTACTTCCCTTTATCGGCAAGAGCAAGAAAACTTTTCATTAATGTTACTTTAACAGCTGCTGCACTTATATCATCAGCTCAGCAACGCTCTACACGCCTAAGACATGGGAAGTATGTTGAAGTACAACTTCCCTAATTTAAGCAAGACATTCTCTGGGGCGCTTAAAGAATATTGAACTACTAACAATACTATTCAATGGTATAACACCCTGGAGAAATTTCGTTCAGGCCTTATGTCCGCGTACGAATAAAAAGAAATTAAGTAAAGTAAGTCAACAACACAAGACATTTATTCAGCCTGCAGACAATTCGTGAAATCAAACACACACACACACACAAATACAATTCGCTTTACGTCGCATCTACATAGATAGGTCTTATGGTGACGATGGGAGTGTAAAGGACTAGGAGTGGGAAGGAAGCGACCGTGGCCTAAATTAAGGTATAGCATGGGTGAAAATAGGAAACCACGGAAAACAATTAGGGGCTGCCGACAGTGCCCCTAACCGCACGGCCAATTTGCTCGGTTAAAAATAAATAATAAAAATTAAAATAAATAAATAAACCAATAATGATAATAAGAATTTGACTTCAATTTTCATGGCGATTAATTACGTTAAAAGTAATTCCCAGTATGAAAATACTGAGAATAATTTTTGCTAACAGATGGGAACAATGTCTGGAGGTCTAATGACTGAATTAGGTACGGACACCATGTTTGAAGCTGACAGTTTAAACTGTCTTCGATGATGATGATGATGATGATGCTTGTTGTTTGAAGGGACATACAATCTAAGTCATCAGCCCTGGTTGATTTAGCCGAGGTTAATGAAATCTAGAATGTAATTTTTAGATTAGCCCTTTTTATGATTTCCAGGCAAGAGGTTTGGAGATGAAAGAGACCATGGGCTCGTTGCAAGTAAAAGATCAGTGAGGTGCTGTTTTCTGAGTAATGCAAACTGAACATTTCAAGGTCTTCAACTATCGCGATGTACTGGCCAGAATTGTGTGATAAAATAACAGCAGAAGTGATTATTTATAATCTGTGCTATAGGTGGGCCGGCGTAAGGTTGCACATGACAGCTACGCAAACTGTTGGTCACACTGCAGTGGCGCTCGAAGCGATGTTGCCGCCGTAGCAACAGCTGATTGCACGGCACGTAAGATTTTAGAAACATGAGAGAAATGTCTTTAATGCCATCGCGACGATACACGATACAAATGAAATCGGCCGACAACAATCGCACTTTCAAGACACCGATTAAGTTTACAATGAAATATATCACAGAAAATGATACGTGATAAATCTACTACGAAGTTCTTATTATCGCAATGTTAGAGAATGCGGAAGAAATCGGCAGACAAGAAACTCACTTTAAATACACCAATAAATGTTACGATAATATACGCCGGTGCTAACACAAAAGATTTCGAGTAAAACCTATTAAATTTACGAAGATTCAGAAAAGTTATTCTTCTTACTTTGTTTACATTGGTAGAGGCTCAATACCCTCCAGATCACTGCCATCACTACCGTCGCCTTCGTTGTTGTTGTTGTTGTTGTTGTTGTCGTCGTCATCGTCCAGGCAGATCATCAACTCCTGACAGTCACTGATTATGCCATCTATGGCCATCGCCGAGTTAATTAATGTTGCGGCATGGCTAACTTTCTTCCTCCAAGAAGCCGCATCCACTAAGGTAATACCCTCTCGGAACAGTCTTTCCACTTCAGTAATTGTGAAGGATTTGCTATTTGTGCGAACGTAACGTTTCACATCACTCCATACCAATTCAATAGAGTTGAAGTGACAGTGGTACGGCGGCAACCTAACAACCTCGTGTCCTTGTTCCTTCGCTACCTCATCAACTACGTACGTCGGTGAAAGGCTAAATTAGTCATACCCATATGCGCTGGGATATTTCTTGCCTCCAGCCATTCCACTAACAATTCTTTACAGGCGCTCGAAGTAGGGGTCTTGTCCGTTATTACCGAGTGGTAAAGTGCATTGTCCATAACAATGACGTAAGGGCCATTGAGCTGTTGCAGAAGCTTCTTAAACCAATCTAAAAAGCGAACATGGTCCATATCTTCGTGATAATCACCGGTTTTTTTCGATCGTAACATTAGAAGACCACCTTCCACAAAACCACTGGATGAACCTGCGTGCGCTATTATTAATCTGGCGCCCTTCCCAGTCGGTTGATTACCGGTGCTCTTAGGACTGTCATCAGTCCAAGCTTTATCAATGCACTCCCCAGCATTCACCCACGTCTCATTAAATCATATTACCTCGTGGAGATCCTTACCGACAAGTTTATTTAAAAAAAATACTCCTAGGCATCACGATGTGCGACTTTTCAAGCAACAGTTTTCTTCCGTTCAGTTTTGTGTATCTGAAACCTAAGGCTCGCAATACCGATTTTAAGGAAGTTTTACTCCCGGAGAAAATATGTTTCTGTTTAAGGGAGACTAGTAATTTTGCCACCACAGGATATTCCTTCCTGCTGTAATAATCGTACACGTGTCTACGTATTGCATCAGCCTGGAAAGAATCAATTCCTGTTACAGGAGGTGCCTTAAATCGTTTCTTTCCTGGAGTGCTAAGAAACAAGTCCCCACTCTCAGTCCTGTTTCCGCCACTGCTAGGTTCCCCAGTCCATTTTTCCTTCAGTTCCTGGAGGAGAACACCTTTCTGAACCACAGTCCGCTTTGAAAGCCCTAATGTTTGACTTGTACGTTCCACGACTTGATCTGTAGGAACAGAGGGACGACCATGGAAACGTACGAATTCCCTCTCCCTCTCGTAAAACTCGCGAGTTCTCCGCACTTATTCACATGCCTGACTATTAAGGGGCACTTCTCGGCGCAAAGGATTATCACTTCGCGATTCATCATATTGTTGTTTCCGTGACATCGCACTGCACTAGTAAAAAAAAAATCACAGTTATCTCACAAGAAAAACACAACTTTCATCAACGCGCGAACCACACCTGACCACGTGCTAGCAACGACAGACAAGCGGCAACACTTCAATATGGAAGTCAAGGTATTTATAGATGGCACCACTACACCAGCCATATTGCCAACAACAACCAAATGAAAATAGTTCATCTTTATTTTGGAGCTCGCTTAAACATTACAATTTTTTTTAAATGCTCATATTTTTGTAAGTATATAAAAGGTGATACGCAATCTACAGAATTAAATACGAACTAATATGTATAAAATCGATTAACTGTATCTGACATAAAAAGTAATGGATTGGTTCTGATTGACGGGTGACGTTCTTCAATTATTTTTTGTAGTAATGCCAACAGGAACTATAACTGTCAAGTGCAACCTTGTACCGGCCCACCTATAGCATATATTCAGTTGTGGCTCCAGACTAGGAAATTAGAAAGGGAGTTCTTCCGGGATATCTGGTAGTAACTATGATTTAAATACTTCATATAACTGAGCCAGACATGACAGCTGTTTACGGAAGGTATTTTCGATTTGAATAGCCCTTTTTGCTATTTCTTATCTGATAGAGGAACTTTTGGAAAAATTACAATTAACGTACAATTTCAAAAATAAGGTTACTAGAAGGAAACCATAACTTAATTTCATCGATTGTAAATGTTAAAAGATATAATATCTTTAGGCTTTTTCAATCGTGAAATTACCAGTGTTTCGCTCCAGAGGTTTGCAGTGGTGTCTCAACGGCGCACTAGCCGCCACAGTCTTGGAAAGGTGTAGTAATCCAACTGAAGAGCCCACTGCTACACTGGGGCGAAACGCTGGTAATTTCACGACCGAAAAAGCCTAAAGAGATTATATGCCTTTAACGAACAATTTGATTAAATAATACCGGTCACCTACTAGTTTAAGTACCCTAAACTAATATGTTATTTAAATCATGTTTATTAAATAGTGTGTGGTTCGACTAAATTCTCACTGGCTGAAAAGTAACTTTACTGAAATTGTATCCCATCAAGAGGAGAAGGTGTGATCGGCTTATTACGTCCTCTAAACAACTTGCACTCTGATGGTAAAGGTTGTAAATTTTTCAGTGGATCCCTTTGGTGGCAGCATCAAGAAATTTCAATAGTAATCCTGTCCACGGTTTTTGAAAAACAGGCTTCTATGAGGGAAGTACTTATACGAAATTTACCACTGTTTTCAAGTAGTGTTATTTGCATTGTTATTGAAGAATTGTGAACTGCTGCGATATTCGCCATACTATGATTTTGAATCTCCAGTCCTCTGCGGATTTAGCCAAAGTATTGCTTTCGAAATTAAGTGAAATACTTGAAAATGTAAAATAATTTTTTATATTGTACTGAAGTTCGAAATGAATGTAGCGCAATTAACAGTTGTTCCAGTAGACAAATATTATTTTTATAACATTTTCCAAAATGCGCCATAATTAAATTCTTGCCTAGTATTTATGATTTAGCCGCGTCCGCTCTATTGGTGTCAGTTTTCTGAAGTTACATAAATAATAATAATAAAGTTATTTGCTTTACGTCCCACTAACTACTTTTACGGATTTCAGAGACGCCGAGGTGCCGGATCTTTGTCTCGCAGGAGCTTATTAAGTGCCAGAAATTCTACCGACACGAGTTTGACGCATTTGAGCACCTTCAAATACCACCGGACTGAGCCAGGATCGAACCTGGGGTCATAAGGCCAACGCCTCAACCATCCCAACCACTCAGCCGCGCTCGAATTACATATTTTCTGTCTCTTCTCCATTGGACAACTTTTGTTCTGTTCGGACGCTTATATTTTAGCTCGACGAATTTTAAATTCTTCAAAGGTTGAAAACTGATTTTTCTCCTCTAACTAGTGTTAAAAGGGGACGATTATTTAGTTTTACTTCCCCTTAAAACAGTAACCAGTACCAGCACTTGACACTTTACTTTCCTTCAATCATCACTTCATCTTTGTGCCTGGTAAGGATCTGCCATCTAAAATTCAATATTGTGTGAATAATTTCGAAGATATATGTGCTGCGGGTCAGTATTTCTCCCACAATATTACCACATAGCGGTTTTCGCAGGCGCAACGATGATTTGTAGTTACTATTTACTGTTGGAATGGGCTCGTAAAATCAATTTTAAATGTCAAACTTTATCTCTTTCATACTCATTAAGTAGTGTATATTAATCGCACAGTAATTAGGCATCTGATGAATGATTGTTGCTGCCAGTGACGGGCATTATTCGCTATAAACAGAGTGACGCAATCTGTGAGCTTAGGGCGGGATGTACAAGGTCACTGGTTTTCGGAAGACGACGAAGAGAAAATGACATTCTACTAGCATCTACTAAAACGTTTATAGCACGAGTATGAAGAAAGCACTACTTGCAACTGTACTCCCGAGCATCTAACTTTGCAGGAAATGCCATTCTGATTGGAAGAGTTGTGATGACAGTCGCCCGAGCTTTCCAATTCTTAGAAAGGTAACGGCTATAGGCCAAATGCTTTCTAAACATCCTTCTGAGTGACTGCGTGGCCGTGTAGGTATTGTGGAAGGTCTGATTAGCACCCTATCTCTCTCTCTTCCCGGTTCGCTATTTCGTAACGCGCTTGTTCACAGGTTGTGTTGAGCCACTGCGTACATTGCTTAGCACGGTGTGTAGTCGCAGGTCGGGCAGCGAGAGCAGTGAAAGGCGAGGCAGTCCCCTTTGGTTGTCCTTCCCCACGTGCGCGGCCGATTCCCGCGCAGGACGTTTACAAAGTATTTGGACTATACTCAGCAACTGAGTTATGGCGTGTCCACACTGAACAGTCATTCCTCGTGGAGCACCAGTGGATTGTCTTAGCATAGTATTGTCGTCATTCATTTGCACTGAATTTCTGATCTTAACACCAGGTAAACTTCGTAGACGTGCGAAGAAATCAAAAATAGACGGTTTGATAGAAGTGTTAAAACACCAAATTTCATGAAGAATTGTGAAGTACGAAAATAATTTTCTAAGTAATTTTCTACTGGTGCTGTGAGTAGGAGTAGGAATAAAAATTATTCTGAAAAACTTGTCTTTGAAAGCAGTGATAAAGCGTTTTCACAGTGCCGAGCAATGGTATGCACGGTCTTCTTCTAACTACAGCCTTAACAATCCTTATCACAACTTTGGAGTCTTTCGTCTTTTCTAATTTAGGGAATTTTAAAACGTTGTGGATGTGCTACTCAGGGACTCTGACGATAGTTCGTCAGGCTCGACTGATGTGTCAATCGATATGGTGGATAAAATTTTTGACGCTAGATGTTCTACTTCACAAGCTACACGTGAATGGATTACTATAGCGTATGCCGGCTTTAAGTTGTACACTCAAATAGATTATAATGTTATTATCAGCAGAATAATGGTATGCGATCTGTATTCCCAATTTCTAGCCTGTTAACAATCGCTAATAGTTCTCTCAAGTGAGTATACTTGCCGACTTCCTCCCTGTGCAAACCGCTCATGCTCTACAGATGTCAACAAACGTGCCCGCCTTGTAGTCATGATCGTTAAGGCGTCAAATCTCCACGGTCCGACACGATGAGTAGCCGGTTTGAGTTCTTCGGTGAAAAAATGTCATCATCATAATGTTGGCCGGCAGAGTAGGAGAGGTAGCGTTAAACTATTTTTAATCAGTAGATTGCCTGCCAAAAGCCTGCATTCTGTTTAAAAACTCTACGCAGTCGTTGCTGTTGATGGCGATTTGCCCGTTGGATGGATAAGTTAAGCCTTGAACAGACCCCTAAGTGTTATTCAATATGAATAGGATATCTATCGACACCGGGTTTCGCCCATTCCCTCCCATATGATCATCATCCCGCACTCAGAATCCCAGATCGCCTATCGTCGTCAAATAGAAAGACCTGTACCAGGGATGTCAAAGATGTCCTCAAACGCTCCCGGCCAAATAATTAATGTCAACCAACGTAATTGCAGTCAGTTGCTAGTGGTGACGATTGGTGCGGCAAGTAATACATAATTTAATACTTTTTCCAGTTGGTAACGGTGTTGATTGGACCCCTTCCATGCACACGGTTCTCCGTACTTACAATTAATCAGCCTCCATATATGACGGTATGGTATATTTAATCTGGAATATTTCTGTCATATAGTTCCAGGACTGGGTCCCATGGTTAAAATTAACTTGTCCCAGAGAAAGTGTGTATCAGACTTCCTTCAATAATTGGAAAATTACAAAAGCTAGCGAATATAAAAAAATATGTAGTTACATTGTTCTTGAAACTGGATACAGTTCGTAAAATGTTGATATTTTTGGAAGTAAATTACACATTATAGAAAAAAATTCGTAGAGAATGTTGATCATAACTAGTAGAATAAATCTGCCTATGGTGAGCAGTATAAATAATTCTCGTTTCATAATGATGAATCTGTGAATTGGTAATAATTGATGTGATGTTTTTGAGCATTTTAATTTTATAGATCATAATAATAGAAGTCATTATGCGGAGATGTTATTATGTTTGTTGCCTTTGTGATAGTTCAAGAGTTGGGACCCATGGAGTATGGTATTTTCCTATGCTAAAAAGGCCTACATGTTAACAGTGTATGGAGGGAGAATTCTATTTGTTCTTGTGCTCTGTACATGGAACGATATCCCAATAACGTCATCCATCTCGACAATTATTTGTGAACCTCTTAAACTAATTATGTAAAACAGGAAATGTAACGCCTAGGAAACATAATAGAAACAAACGAGTGACTGGAGAAAAGGGTGAAAATAATTATTTAGCTGCTGTTGCTGTAGATCTGCACGTTAATTCCCATGCAATCGCACGAAGAAGTGGCATGGGTCTGGGAAGTGTACTACGCGTTCTCGTCTGCCATCCGTGTCATTTAATTCTTCATAAGGAGCTGCATGGAAACGATTTTGAGAATCGTGTGAACTTTCTACATGAGCATTAATACAAGATACACCATATTTACCATGTATTCTTCTCAGTGATGAAGCAACATTTACAAATCATGGCCAAGTAAACTCTTCCGAAACACGCAGTGTTGGTCCGCAAGCATTTCCCATTGGCGTCGACAGGTTCAACGTCAGCGTACATGGAGTTTGAATGTATGATGTGGAATAGAGAACCATCAGCTCATAAACCATACTTTTCATAGAAGAAACATTAGATTCTCAAACGTATCTCAACCTCTCAACAGATCATCTTCCACAGATGTTAGACGACTTTCTACTACAGACTACGAGGAGCGTTTGATATCAACGCTTGTCTTCACCGATTGTTTCCAAGTGGACGAAGGGGACCTCTACTTTTGCCGACCCGTTCATCAGATTTGATCCTTCCAGATATTTTTTTTCTGTAGAAAGCTAAGAGACACTGTTTATAATGACATTCCTACTACACCACATGATATGCAACGATGTATTACTGCTGTCTGCGCTGGCATTTCTGATGAAGTGCTAGAACCTGTGCATCAATCTTTACATGGCTAACTGAATGTTTGTATTGAAGCTATTGGTCGTCATTCCAAATACAACATTCAAAGGCGAATTCTCTTTCTTCTTCTTCTTCTTCTTCTTCTTCTTCTTCTTCTTCTTCTTCTTCTTCTTCTTCAGAATACAAATCATTTGTACATTCACTTTTTCTAAAGTTTGTGCTGACACATGGAACAGACAACTACCTGCATTTACAATTTTCAAACTACGATAGCTCACTTCCGAAATATAAGTCCGAATGTGAACTCATGATTTCGTTACACTAAGGTTCGAATATAGCCTACGTATGTAGTCTAATTTTATTGACGTTGTCGCATTAAATAATCACCACAAATATGCTCCCACAGAGGATAAGAACAGGAAGAACATAAAGAAAGACACAGAAGTTGCGAATTCTTGGGGCGAATATGGTGCGAAAGGGTACGAGCCAGGAACAGAGGGAATTTTGTAGGTAAACAACTACACTGCCTGACAAAGAAATTAAAGGAACCAGAAGGGGAGGAGGAAACGAAATGGAACTTCACGTGTTGAGAGTCAAACTTACAAAGAACTTGGCAATATGAATCCACGTATCAGTATAACTTTGCACCCGATCTGGCCTTGATGCATGCACTGGTTTGGTGAGAAAGGGTGTCATAGAGCCGTTGTATCCTCTCCTTACGCAAGCTGGCACACAACTGTTGTAACTGGTCCTTGATATCCTGGATACTGGCTCTGGGACGGAGTTGACGTCCGAGCTGGTCCCACAAATTCTATCAGGGACAGGTCCGAGTATCTCACAGACAGTTCGTAGAGACACGTGTCGTGTGTGGACGAGCACTGTCGTGTTGTAAAATTACACCACGATCCTGTCGCGTGAAAGGTAACACATGAGGACGCAGGATGTCCGTGACTTGCCTTTATGCCAAGAGAGTTCCCTCAATCACTACCAACCGTGACCTGACGTCATACCCGTTGGCTACCCACAAAATGACACCGCTGTGCCTCTCCAAAATATTGGAAGATTGGAACCTCTACCCAGATCACCGTCATACTCACAAACGATGGTCATCCGTGGTAGCTCAGAACCGCGATTCGTCACTGAATACAAGGGACGCCATTCATCAGCAGTCCATACCGGTTACGGCACCACTCCAAAAGCAGCCTTTTGTGTTGTGGTGTTAACAATATCCTTCGCATGGGACGGTAATTACGTAATCTAGCTGTTGCTAGTCTGCGACCAATGGTGCGGGATGACACAGAATGTTGCAGGAAGCACATTAACTCTTCTCGAATGGCAAACGCAGATGTGAAGGGGTTACGATGTTATGGGTGCAGAATAGAGCCGTTCACACCCGTTATACACTTTACCAGTGCTGCTAATAACACTAAACACGAACAACACTAATTCATTCTAATGGCCGTTCTACCTTTCACTGAGAATTGCTACTCTAATCATTTACATACCGGCTAGGGTTGTGTAATTTACGTGTACGAAGTTGCCTTGACAACCGACCATTTCTCCTAGGGTACTTAGGTATTTTTTCGGGCAGTGTATGAAAATGGAAAAATATAGTAGTAGAGCAACCATATTAATATCATATTCCCGTACTTTTTCCTTTGATGTCACTGAATGAATCAAAACAAATTAGTGGGTGACGTAGCAGACCAGGAAGTAATTTGAACGTCTATATTTCAATATTAGTGCCCTTTGGTAAAATATTACCGTCGGGTTGTGTCTGAAACATACTTTATTTTGAATAGAAGGGGAGAAGCCACAAGAATATTTTTCTCTGTTGACGACAATATTCTGGAAGCAGGTTAAGTGAATGTATTTTTGATTACAGTAGCGGAGAGGTGAGGGGAGAGAAACTCATTTGCAAGTCAAGACGGTGAATATATTACGTCGAGTGTTAAGACTTGCAAGGTAAATATCAGACTTGTAGTCCATGTAAATATCAGCAATGTTTACACCGCTCATTACAGACAGTCACTGAGCTGGAATAATGAATTACACCAACACAAAGGGAAAAATACATCAGAAATTGAAATGAGGAGCAGTAACTCTGTGAGGAAACATTGTTTCCATATTGAAAGAACACAGTCAAGTTTTCAAATGCTTTGTATTGTTGGTATGAGAGTGACGGGGATGGCAGGTCGATAGATTCGTTGAAGTCAGAAGGTCTTATTTTCCTTCTTTCTGATCTCTTTCCCAACATCTTGGGGTCGGAACATGATGTGGATTTGCCCTAGTTTTACGGTCAAATACCCATCCCGACATGAGGTTTTATGAATAAGTTTAGACGTTTCTTGAATTTGGGAGCGATTACTGGTACGAGCAACACTTTCACTCATGTAATGTGAAATATTGTATTTCATAGTAAGTTCAACTTTATTTTTGTTAACATTGATGCTTTCACGGCCCTTGCTTGCAGACATGGTACAATCTTTTGGGATTATGCCGTGCCAGGAAAACAAGGTGAAATCCTTTCCGTTTCGCAAAGAACTTTGCTCCACGTCCTCAGAAGAAAACCTCGACTGATCACGAGAAAGACTTCTCCAATAATGGCTGTTTTAATTTGAGAATGCTTTACAGTTGGTCATAGTAAGTAGTATATTCATTCGTCACTAGATGGCTCGCTGTAGGCTGGCAAAGCGCTCCAAGCGGGAGCTGACGACACCACCAAAGCTCTAAAGATGTTCCTGGTTATTCTCTCTCTCTGTGTGTGTGTGTGTGTGTGTGTGTGTGTGTGTGTGTGTGTGTGTGTGTGTGTGTGTGTGTGTGTGTGTGTGTGTGTGTGTGTGTGTGTGTGTGCGAAGTAACAGGGAGGTCATCAGATGAATCAGGAACGAATGTGGTAGAAGAAATAAGTAGAAACTAATAAAACAATAAAATAAAGTGCAATGAAAGTCACCCAGAATAAAATAGAGCAGAGCTAAAGAATGGACCTAAAGTGTGTCTTCTTTATTTCTATTTAAATAATATCGAGAAGAAGGCATTATGCTCAGTTCATGGTCCATCATTCTAACAGACTACGCCATGATTAAAATAATTAGTCGAAAGCCATCTGATAATTAGGTAACTCTTCTTAATGCGTTGAAAATAAGGTTTAGGATGGTATACTTTTATTCCAGTAGAAGTTGAGTTTAGTAAGTAATTACAGTATCGAAAAGTTGTACATTTCATGTCAGTTTGAAGAATGTAAACGTATAAAATTCGGCGAAGTACTCAGTAAAAGATATTTAATTTGTTCACTGTGGAAATATTTCTACCTTCGTCTATACTATCACATGAACAGAACATGATGTCTAGAACGATGTGTTATTAAGATTAACGTCTTACCTTAGGGTCGACTAAAAGGCATTATTTTTAATTCAAGCAAACGAATCGAAAGTGTATTTTTCATTGAACTGATTGTTTATTGCTGCTTTAGGATATTAATTTTATGACCAACTATCGAATTCATCCAAATACTTAGAAGATTTTATATATTCCACCATTGCGTGTTCTCCAAATTATTTCGAACCAGACGACAATCTAGGGATTAAAGAGATCATGTTTTTAATTCAATATGTAAAGAAAATCACTGTAAAGTATTAAGAACAAATGTAAAATACAGCACTAAATATTTAAGTCGTTATTCGTCATACGAAACGCAGAATAAGATGGGAACTGATCGGAAATAACTTTTTCATTTTAGGTCAGTCTTCTTTTTCTTCTAATTATACTTCCTCTTCTTCTTCTTATTCTTCTTCTACCGCTTTTACCACACATGCGAGGTCGGGAGTGCAAACTGTTTCTAACATGTGGATTCGTAGCTTTTTACGGCCGGATACCCTCCCTGACACCAACCTTATATTGAAGGTTATAGTTCCTGTGGCAGTAAGTAGTGTAGTGTATTGACTGAATATGAGGGGGAACTTGGAACAAGGACGCACGTCCATTACCTGAGCCAGAAGAATTAATAAGAAACGGTTAAAATCCCCGACCCGACCGGGAATCGAACCGGGAACCACTGAATCGAACGTCTCGATACTGACCATTCAGCCAGGGAGTCGAACATTTTAGGTCAATGTTTGGGAGTATTCGAAGGTCCATTTTATACCTTCCGTTAAGATTCCACTCTTACTTGCACGTATAACATATTTTTAACCTGATTCCATTTACAGTTTTGATATTTTTTTCAATAGAAGTAGCCCTCCGATCTCAGTATACTCGACTATTACAACGTTATAAGCTCGTTCTATATGTTACTGGCAGAATGTTGGCCTCCGGATTTCAAAATCACGGGTTCAACCCCGGCAGTAGTAGTCGGATTTTTGAGGGGTGGAAGAAAAGTCCATTCGACATTCCATGTCGTACAGTGACAGCGTGCAAACGATCTTTGTTATCCAATTTGGTGTTTACCCTACAAAATTAATGAAAAAAAAAGCCATAAATCCTCTAAGAAAGATGCAGTTGCCATCTGGTAGAGCAGAACGGAAATCGAAACTGACATGCAGGTAACCTAGAAGGCATTAAAATAAAATGCATGCAAACAGTAACTGGGGTCATATTATTATTACTATTATTATTATTATTATTATTATTATTATTATTATTATTATTATAATTATTATGATTATTATTATTATTATATGTAATTCGCTGAGGCCATCAAGGACCACGTTAAGTCTTGTTGCATTTGACACTGAACTATTATTATTATTATTATTATTATTATTATTATTATTATTATTATTATTATTATTATTATTGTTATTATTATTTATTATTTTATTATTTTATTATTATCTTATTATAATAATGGTAGAAAAATACGTTGATCAGTGACATAATAGTGTTAATGGACATTGAAATGGAGAAATAACATTTGTCCAAAAAAATGGTCGAATATATTAATACTTCGAAGATTGTAGAGTTGTGAAAATTATGAGACACAAAGGAGAACATTTCTTTTTTCTTTTTTTTCTTTTGTTTTGGTTTTTCCCCTTACTTGCCTTCTAAATTTGTATCATGGATCTCCCTATTTTTGAGTCAAATGCTCACCCAACTTACTAAACTTTGTGAAATAATTCATTATCATTTTTAAATATTACGTTGAAATTAAATATTACTGTTTGATCTGTTGCTAATCCTATAAGATCAGTTTCCTAGAGTGTGGACAGTAAATAGTACAAAGCACAACGAATTAATAGTACTCAAGTAAGTCAAAGTATCACACAACCACTTCATGTAATTTCGCTCAAAAGAGAAATTAAAAATTCTCAACTTTGGAATTTAATATCGATAGAGGAATCTATTGACTATAATATCGCTAGTGATGTAATTAAAGAAAATGTAACTTGTGTTCTATAATTTACATTAAACAGACAACAAGTAACAAGCAAAAGAGCTCCACTGTAGCCCAAAAAGGTTTCTTGTGAGCAGGCAAGTAATAAGACAATCGAAATGTTCAATAATTAGTGTTGAGTGTAATAATTTTCACATCTCTGTCTATCTCCTTAAAATATGGGACTGTTTGTCTTTATGTTGCCTTCACTTCATCACTGACAGTATCACACGACGCTAGTATCCGTCCCTGCTAAGCCCGGCGACTTCCATATACATTTTAAGACCTTCCGTATGATGATGTGAAATTCTGAGGATCAAACACGTCCAAGACTTTCACTCTGCGGAAAATCTTACCTGCGCCGGGTAAATTCATTTTAAAATCATCTACAAACATAATCTATTGTACGAATATAAATCCATTTTTGTAAGTTTTTTACCAAATATTTCGTATTTGGGTCATTAGTCTATAGATTGGTTTTATACAGCATGCCGTGCCACCCTATTAGTACTAATTATTATTGCATCTTACAGCTACTATAAATTGTTTGTCATATTCTTGTCTTAGCTAACCTGTACCGCTGTTAGTCTCTATACTTCTTTCAGAAACTAACTGACTAAACGTGGATACCTCAGAATGAGTCCTATCCATCTATTGTACCTATTCATCTGGTCAACTTGGATCATTATCTCTTCACCTGTGATCCGATCTATCATCTCACCTCCATTATTCTTTTGTAACATTACGCTATTTTTAAAATCATCCATTCTCTTTCTTCTGAGCCAGTTATTGTCTATGTTTCACTTGCAAGATAGGAAAAGAAGATCAAATGAAATTCCATGACATTTGACTGCCCTTCGAAAATTGACTACCTCAACGGGAATCGAACCCGTGATCCAAAGAATACTAAGTCTGACACTGTACTAATGACCAAAGTGCTGAATAGTAATTGTTACGTTCATGTAACATGTATCTGACACCCAATAGCAACTGCAAATATACGCGCATATCAAAATTATTAACTGCATGTGTTTGAGTCATCAGTCCATAGACTGGTTTGATGCAGCCCTCCATGCCACCCTATCCTGTGCTAACCTTTTCATTTCTACGTAACTGTTGCATCCTACATCTGCTCTAATCTGTTTGTCATATTCATACCTTGGTCTACCCCTACCGTTCTTGCCACCTACACTTCCTTCAAAAACCAACTGAACAAGTCCTGGGTGTCTTAAGATGTGTCCTATCATTCTATCTCTTCTTCTCGTCAAATTTAGCCAAATCGATCTCCTCTCACCAATTCGATTCAGTATCTCTTCATTCGTGATTCGATCTATCCATCTAACCTTCAGCATTCTTCCGTAACACCACATTTCAAAAGCTTCTATTCTCTTTCTTTCTGAGCTAGTTATCGTCCATGTTTCACTTCCATACAATGCCACACTCCACACAAAAGTCTTCAAAAACATCTTTCTAATTCCGATATCAATGTTTGAAGTGAGCAAATTTCTTTTCTTAAGAAAGCTCTTCCTTGCTTGTGCTAGTCTGCATTTTATGTCGTCCTTACTTCTGCCATCGTTAGTTATTTTACTACCCAAGTAACAATATTCATCTACTTCCTTTAAGACTTCGTTTCCTAATCTAATATTTCCTACATCACCTGCCTTCGTTCGACTGCACTCCATTACTTTTGTTTTGGACTTATTTATTTTCATCTTGTACTCAGCAACTTCTCGAGATCTTCTGAACATTTGAAGACTGTTCACGTGAAAACCCTTACTTTATGTAAGGGCGGTAAAGAAGTTCATTAGCCATAAACATTTCAGTAGTTTCATCGCTCGTGGTGGAATATAACAGCTATCAAAATATGAACTATGAATACACAGAAATAATCGGTAACTCTGGTAATACGAAACAGATTCTCCTTCGATATGTAGGAAAGTGAAGATTCATATTAATCCCCGATGGAGAGTCAAGGAATTTATTTCCGGAAATTTATCTAAACAACGCCAAAGAAGAGGAGAAACTTGATCAGTTTTTAGAGCTTTTCGATGACAAAAATCATTATATCCACCAACTTCAAATTGAAGAATAAGAGATGATGATACACAAAACTTCCAACTAATTCTTTCATCTCAGTCTCTTTTTGCATTACTGTCAATTGAATTTTAACTCGCCTGTCCCCACACGATTTTCAAAATTGTCATATAATGACGATTTTATTTGCTTAACTCCCAGTTGCTAGAATGATGCTTTGAACACCCGTAGGAAGAATATTTTACGATATCAAACGCTATTCACTGTTTATGAGCATTTCTCCCATAAAATCATCTGCATATTTTACTAAATTTCAACTACAGGAAGACAGTTTATTAATGCAAGCTTCTTAGAGAAAGACAGCCTCAATGCCAGGAGCGTAAAGTAAGAAAGGAGAGAACATGATATCCCATTACTCTTACTACAGACTTCATTCTGGTCCGACAGAGCTAAGGCAGTGAAACTTTGTCCTGAAGCATTGAAGGGAATGAGTGGAATACAAAGAAGACACAAAAGAAAGAAGCTGTACAAGTTTAATATAAATTCAAAGCCCCCGTGTTCAGACTCGTTTCTTTAAATACTTGACAGTTTTCAATCACGGAGCCGTCGATTGCGAAGCCTTTGAAGATCGTCCTTTGTTTCGGCAAGTCTCGTTCTTTTCCTTTTGTGAACTCTAGACCGACGCTACTCCGAGGATAACAGCCAACTTCGCTGTAAAGCTGCACTACAGTTTGACAGGTCCTAGTCCACCCACACTACTCTGTGTACAAACGCAACGAAGGTTTCAATGTTAGGCTTAAAGTGAAGTTGTACTTAGTGAGATATAACTGATGTAGGCTACATAAAGGATCTGTTGCTTAAAGAATAGCAATCGTCACTTTTACAAGTAAGTTTTTTGCAAGTTTTCTTTACGTCGCACAGACACAGATAGGTCTTACGGCGACGATGGGACAGGAAGGGGCTAGGAGTGTGAAGGAAGCGGCAGTGGGCTTAATTAAGGTACAGATATGGTGTGTTGTGAAAAATAACATTTAATTAAAATATAGAGCGACGGTTTAAAAAATCCACTTGTTTATGTGTAAGAGGGTCGTTTGAACAGCTGGAAAAGTGTGTAGATAATGGTGAGTTATGGCAGAATGCTAGGAGTCTGCACTTCTTCAATTATTGAACTGAGGACAAATTTACCCGTTGGGCCGTCTAGGATTTGATTTCTTACCTTGAAATTCCAGTCGCCAATGATTGAGACGACATCCTTTCTTAGTGTCAATTATAGTACCTTGTTTCTCGTAAATCTTCATAGAACTATTGTCGCGACCACCAAATTAGGCGGGTCAGAGAAATTACGCTGTTGCCAAGGTTATGTAGCAACTGGCGAAGAAATGTCTAACTGAACACATCATTTCAGAGCACGAGGCAAGTTGTTCTCTCTCAAGCTCCTGATGTTATTTCATACAATGTTTCAAAACAAATTATACTACAAGCTTCAGGAAAGACTGCTGATTTCATTGGTATAACTATTTTCCATATACTCCACTTCAAATAATTATTAAAATAAAATCTTGAACGAGTAAATTTAAATCCGTAGAATCATGTATTGAAAATTTCAGTAAGCGGCCAAGTTTTTATTTCTTCAGCCAATAAAATTTTGTCTGCGGGAAAAATGTAAAAAATTGCCTGTCTTCTATTTTTTATCTGAAACATATTTCCGTGAGTCTTGTAATTTTCCTGGAAAATGGCCCGGAAAGCGATCATGTAAATGTCGCTGGCTGAGGCAGTTTGAGGCGCGCGCGCCAGCACAGGCTGCAGGACGCCGTAAATACTTTCGGATTACATATTAATCCGTATCAGTTTTATTACATTATAACTTTAAATATTTGAATACTGTATATTGTACTGAGTAATATGGAAAAAGAACTACTTTAAAGAATAGGTTAACATTAATTTAAAATGAACTAAGAATCGGTTTCTAGCTTCAAGGCAGTCTAAGATTTCTTAGTCACTGTCATCACACATCTCACTATCTGTCGAGTCGTCATTTACACTGATGATGAATGGCTCCATTCTTTCGTCCCTTACTATTTCCTTGGCCCAATCGTCTGTTTGAAAATTTTCCGGGCGATTGAAGCACTTTTCCCAGTCTGCAGCAGTCACACGGTCGATGGCTTCTGACGTGAATTTTTCTACGTCCTTTATTTTGAATGTCTTGGCCCTCTCTGCCACTTCTCTCTTGACTTGAGCCCAAATCAATTTACATTCACTATCCATTTTAACTGCACTTACGGTGCGAGCTCAACAGCTGCATGACTGGGAATGACTCGGGTAAGGTGGCCTGGAGCGGATGGTCTTCAACTAGACAGCACTGCACGATCAGCGTTGCCAAACCGTCTTGGAGGTAAGCGACTCTCGACCATCTGTCGCTTTGCCGTTCCCATATCTGACGACAGCGCAGTTTTCCTCACCCGTCTAATTTGGTGGTCGCGACAATAGTCAGTAACTTCCCCGTGAATGATATTGATGTTAAAATGTTGGGCTTGAAAACGTACAGACATCATTCTATCAGTTTTAAATTTGCATCCCATTGTAGCGTCACGTGTCCAGTTACTACCAATGAGGGCAACTCCAATTATCCCTTTATTTTCGTGTCGAGAATATTGGACCATGTGGTCATCTGTTGCAAATTCATCCATACGAGTCCACCTCACCTCACTTATTTCTAAATATCGATGACTGTTCCCCCATGTCTCATTTTACTATTCGCAGTGTTCCTTGATTCCTGAATCACACATTCCAAGTTCCTAAGAAGTACTGATCTTTGCAGCATCACACATTTCTTGAGGCTTCTCTCAACCTATACTAGACTTAACTAAAGTTGGCGTCTGACAGGTAAGGCTGGAGGGAGGAGCACTGCACGTGCCATTTCACGATGTTGCCACATTCCAGCATTCCTTTCTACATGCTGTTACCCCTCGCTTCCGGCTCACTTGTTCCCTCCTTCATTCAGACCGCTGTGATCTGTTGTAGACTACCTGGCCAGGCGGTGTCGTCCCATTTGCGATCACTCTTATACAAACAATCAGGTTGTTATCAGTGACAGTGACAGGTTTGGCAACTCCCAGCAAGACGAGCTGCCCTGAAGTTTTATCTCCATGGCTACCGCAGTCGCCCCACCCTCGTTTCCATGGCAACCACATAGCCACTCCCTTTATCCCGCCTCGGCAGGCAGTAAACGGACCTCCCTCTAAGAAATGTCAGACGTCAACTCTTATTATTAGCAGTATAGTTCACCCGAAATCCGACTGAGGAACTTGAAGCTCTGGAACATTTTAAAGCTATGGGGAATTCTTGGGAAAATTTACAATGGTGGTTTCTTGTTGCCTTCCATTAACATCCAGTCCTGTAAATTCACCAACCCAGTCTTCTTCTTGGATTGGTTATCCGATCATCCGCTGGCTTCCTCAGCTTAACAGGGACACCACGTGTAGGTAGGATTTGGAGGATTGTTTTGTGAAAGACTAAATGAACTCCCTTCGTGAGTTCATATATGGCACCACACCTCCGTTTATAGCCAGAGTCTCAAGTTGTTGACAGAGACTGCCTCAGGTCGTTTCCTGAGCCCGTTCACATAACTTGGTTACGATTATTAATATTATTAGGTGAAATGGGTAGATCGAATCACGAATGGAGATATACTGAATCGAATTGGTGAAAGGAGGACGATTTGGCAAAATTTGACTGTAAGAAGTGATAAATTATTATAAGGCACATGTAAGACACCAGTCAGTTAGGTTTTGAGGCAAGTGTAGGCGGTAAGAACGGTAGGGGTAGACCAAGGCATGAATATGAAAAAACAGATTAGAGTAGGTGTAATAGTTACGTAGAAATGAAAAGTTTAGTTCAGGATAGGGAGGCATGGAGTGCTGTATCAGACCAGCCTATGGACTGACACCGAAACGCAATATTATTTATTGTTTACATTATTATTATTATTATTATTATTATTATTATTATTATTATTATTATTATTATTATTATTATTTATTCGTTTCGATCCTTAGGATGTCGAGTGACTTGTTCCACACGCCTTCATTTTTTCCCAATACCTCTTCATTCTTACACTCCTATTTCTCTCTCTGCTTCTACGATTTGGGTCTTGACCTTAGTATCGCTCCCTTTGTGACTTTCGACGAGCTTTTTGTAAATGAATCTATCCTGCGCAGTCGTTGGTGTATATTTATCCATTATGCCAACAGCCTTCCAATTCTCCCTAACTTCCTTCATCCATTCACTTCCCGTTCATCATGTCACATTCCATATCTTATTTGTTAACCTGTAGTCAACCATCCTCATCAAATGTCCCACCAAATAAACCTTCTTTTCCATAATATACTTCAAATTGCTTCTGAAAATGAAAACCTACAACCTGTTTTCCAGTCATTGACCGGGTCAGGGATCTAATGAATGAATTATATATAGGCTATTTTTACGATGGGGTCGCCACTCCCAAAGTGATGTATATTAATGACTGATAGATGCTACGAAATGAGAATGGAGAGTGTTGCTGGAATGAAAGATGACAGGGAAAACCGGAGTACCCGGAGAAAAACCTGTCCCGCCTCCGCTTTGTCCAGCACAAATCT
Organism: Anabrus simplex; assembly: GCF_040414725.1. Classification (NCBI taxonomy): domain Eukaryota; kingdom Metazoa; phylum Arthropoda; class Insecta; order Orthoptera; family Tettigoniidae; genus Anabrus; species Anabrus simplex. The sequence goes on from NC_090272.1 coordinate 135,012,661, forward strand.
CACATGGAACGACCGGGATTTGAACCACGGTATCCAGCGGTGAGAGGCCGACGCGCTGCCGTCTGAGCCACGGAGGATTTACTCAAATTGCTTCTATTTTCTCGTATATTTCCTGCTTTGATCTATGCACATTATTATTATTATTATTATTATTATTATTATTATTATTATTATTATTATTATTATTATTATTATTATTTTCCTACCGCTTTTTCCCACACCTGTGGGGTCGCGGGTGCGAACTGGGTCGCACATGTGCTCTGTTTTACGGCCGGATGCCCTACCAGACGCCAACCCTATATGGAGGGATGTAATCACTATTGCGTGTTTCTGTGGTTGTTTTTGTAGTGTGGTATGTTGTCTGAATATGAAGAGGATAGTGTTGGGACGGACACAAACACCCAGTCCCCGAGTCAGAAGAATTAATCAGAAGCGATTAAAATCCCCGACCCGGCCGGGAATCGAACCCGGGACCCTCTGAACCGAAGGCCAGTACTCTGACCATTCAGCCAACGAGTCGGACATTATTATTATTATTATTATTATTATTATTATTATTATTATTATTATTATTATTATTATTATTATTATTATTATTATTATCTTCACCTACAGTCCTCTATACAAGGGGAGAGAGATTCCAAATGCCAGGAAGTTGATACCAAGTTGATGAGGACCAACTGATGAGCTGTTTCTGAAACGGGATCCGCCACGTTGTGAATATCACAAGTAAGGCTGTGGCTACTAAGGTAAAATTGGCGCGTATAATATCGTTTTCAGTATTCTTAGATTTCACAGCAGGGCTGAGTGGCTCAGACGGCAGAAGCGCTGGCCTTCTGACCCCAAGTTCAATCCTGGCTTGGTCCGGTGATATTTGAAAGTGCTCAGGTATGTAATCCTCGTGTCGGTAGATTTACTGGCACCTGAAATAACACCTGTGGGACTAAATTTCGACACCTCGGCGTCTCTGAAAACCGTGAAAGTTGTTAGAGGGACGTAAAGCCAATAATATTGTTCATAGATTTCACACGTGAATTCATTTAATTTAACCCAGCTTAGAGTCTCAGGGCGCTGGCCATTGATTCCACTGTCGGTAGGCATGACAGGTCATATCCACGGTATACCCTGGATATCGTAAAAGGAGGTTTAAAGGAGAACCACGGTCTCTGAACTTAAGAGCATGGGTTTGGTGACCACTGTTTCCCAGGCCGCTTCTTCTTACTGTGTCAGGCTTCTAAATTTCAAATGACCTATCCAGCCTCACTTGAGAGTGTCTGTTCAAAAACTGCTATTTCCACTTCAAAATAAAAATGATTAGTTCTTCCATATTCACAGCAGCATTTGAATACTATCAAATGTCATAAGCAGTCAAGACCAAAATAAAAATAAAATTCCCTTAAATTATTACCTTTTTTATATGTTTCTTCCGTTTACCCCGCATCTTTCCCATGATGGAACAGTCACCCCTCATTTGGTCAACACTTTTTCGTTTCTGACCCCGACGATATTAGGTTTACGAGGCCTAGGGAGTTTCTCTTTTTCATACCCTTCCTGGTCCGTCACTTTCTTTACCTGATACTTCCATTTTTCGAAGTTTTGGATCTCTTCAACTTCCCTATTGATTAGCGTTAAGAAAGAATGGTTGTCTAGTTGTACTTCCTCTTAAAGCAATACACATCACCACCACAACCACTACCGCAGAAAATGACTTTCTCGCATTTAAGAACAAATTATTTAGACATAATTCACATAATGTAAAATAACAGCAATTAAGAACACGATAGAACGAAAGGCCAGAGGGGATTTTCTTTTAATCTTTCGATCAATATAAAAAATTAAAAGTTGATTTATTTTGTGACCGTCTTTCAGGAGAGGTCATCTTGTCTACAGGGGTTATTGAACTGCCTTAATACTTAACATTGGTCGCGGTAAAGTTATATATTATAAATAAAAAGTCCAAGTTTCCCTAAGAAACTAAAGAAAATATATTTGATTAGATCTGAAGTAAATACAAATAATATACAACATGGGTAATCGCCAAATAAATTAAGGTCAATTCATTTCATGTACTGGTATGTTTAATCTGATTCGAGTTAAAGAATATTTGGTTGTTCCCATAAGGCATTCTATTTATCATAAGACACCATTAGTATCCATAGCCTAGGAATAATAGAATTCATATTGGAATATTATAGACAAGATACAATTTTACATTTATTTAATTGATTCAAATATTATTTCGAATTATATATAAAAGGGAATTGCATGCATATCTGATGTTTCATTAAATACCACGCTTTGCATTATGAAATTATCATCATTGCGGGCATTCATTACTTTTATCGTAATAAAATAGTATGTGGATATATTTCTGGTAATATCTTGAAATTAGCGTAAACATAATATGAAATAAATGTATTATTGTCGAATTATATTATGACCAATCATTAATTCGTAGTTACTAAATGATTTCATGTCCATATATATATTCATTTCCATAAGTTGCGTTACGTAACACCGACATATATAGGTCTTCTGGCGACAATGGGGCAGGGAAAGGCTAGGAGTGGAATGGAAGCGGTCGTGGGCTTTAATTAAGGTACAACACCAGCATTTGTCAGGTGTGAAAATGGAAAACCACGGGAAACTACATTCAGGGCTGCTGACAGTGGGGTTCGAACCCACTATCTCCCAAATACTGGATCCCAAATATTTAAACAGAGTTACCGGTAAAAGGGTTAATGTTCTCGTCCATAGTGTCAATAATGCTACTGGACATCTTTATATTTTAAATATACTAACAGTAATGAATTATCATTTTGTTCTTACGCATATATCAATAACATATATGATATGTGTTCGAATATAAATCACTGGAAATATACCTAATGCACATATTCCTGAAATAGAAGGAATGCCTAGCAATTATCATTTCATCTACTGGTAGGTCTATGTTTAATCTGATTCGAGTTAAAGAAAAATATTTGGTTGTTTCCATAAGGCATTCTCATTTATCACAAGGCACCTATAGTCTCTATAGCCTAGGAATAATAGAATTCATATTGGAATATAATAGACAAGATACAATGTTTTCCGGGGTTTTCCATTTTCACACCAGGCAAATGCTGGTGCTGAACCTTAATTAAGGCCACGGCCGCTTCTTCCCCACTCCTAGACCTTTCCTGCCCCATCGTTGCCATAAAACCTTACCTGCTTGCTTTATTTATTTGTATTTAGAGATGGTATGTCATACTTGGGCTTAATGTATCATCAATCATATTTGAAACATATTTAAGTGTGGCAGCTTTTATTTTCGTAAGTTCCTAATAAACTCCGGAATGGGAAATAATTTAAGATACTTGATACTTTATATCCATAATAATAACCAACATCAATTTGCAAACGCTGTAATACATTCACCTTAATTATTTTCTACGTTTCAAAGAAATATCATTCCTCATAATACAAATATTAATTAATCTTCGCTTCATATCTTAAAATTCTCATAATGACAACATTTAAATCTCTTATACTATACATTCATCATCAATAAACTTCATCTTACTCAACTATCTGAAACGACAGAGTTTCTTCCATATCTTCACAAAGAAAATATAAATTCCACGTTGCTTTATACTTTCGTTTCATTTAAAACGAAGAATGTAATTATAACCTACTCACAAGATACTTACATGTGAATTATCGATCATAACGTCCTTTGTACTTATCTTCAGATATTAGCAATTGGTTATATAAAATAAATAGGTATTAAAGCATGTTTAAAATATTCTGGAAGGTTTAAAATTAAGTTTAAGATGTGATTTTATAGAGAAATTTACAGATCTGAACTAAATATGGATTATCTGCCACCATAAATTTCGAAGATGATCAAAATCAAAACCCATCACACCACTCAATTCTTGGAATTTCAAAGAAAAATGATGTGATTTAAGATTGACAAACTATAACTTTTCTCAAATATGTTTACGAAATGTGCAAATGCTTCCCATGACAACAATAATACGAAACATTAATCCAATTAAAAACATTATTATATATAATGAAACATTTAGATAAGAAATAAAAGAGTAATGGTAGTTGATAACTATGATTCCGCTAAAATCTTGAGAAGATGGTAAAATATTCGAGTTAAATATGCTGAATCACACCACATCACCAATCTGACGATAGTCCATTGCATCTCTTCTATTTTATTATCATAATGGAAAACATCGGGAACTTGTAGGGTCTGTAAATATCTAGTTAGCATTTTATTATATTAATATATTCATAATTCATGGTATCATATTGAATTCCTGTTACTTGAAATAAATAAATATAGTTAGAATGCATTCTATTACATATTAAGTAGTTTCAATAATAAAAAATAGGAAATTTCATAACCGACATTTATATGTTTCGACATACTCTATTCAAATTCACTTCACACTGTTTTCTTGATGACTTTTAACGATATTAGGTTAAATTCGTTCACATATTTACAACTCACTTCATTTCCTGGAATTTGTTAATTCCACTTAGGTATTCACAAGTTCGTCGTCATTTATGTCGATTATCGAAATGCACTCTATTAAAGAACATAGATACTAATCTTGACTTCCTCCTTTCACGAATTAGATGTATGTTTATACAATTGGAACAATCCTTTCTTCAAATTAGTCTCAAATTTACGACAACGTTTTCTTATATTCAGTAATAATTTCCAGACTGACGAAATTTCATGTCCAGTACCGTTAGTTAATTAAGTTCAATCTCGTTTATTCTTTCTAGCAAAAAGTGGTAGCGGCATTCTTATAGTTCGCGCGACGAGAATTTGGCGTAACAATATTTTCGGAATATATATTTGTATGGCTTTCAATACATACTTTAATTATATGAAAAGAATTCGTTTTAATTTCAATTTTGGGATAGTTGTCTTCTAATGACTACGTTCTTAATGATTTAATGATATGATATTTAAATATTTGAATTTAGGCTTCAAATAAAGGCCCAAGTTCACTGTAGATCTTTATCTTTGTGTTTGCTCTGCTACTAGTCTAGTCATTTTCAATCTGAAATCATTTTTTTCTTTATTATTGTTATTATTATTACATTGGGGTGGAAAAATCATATTTGATAATTACTGTTATTAAATTTCAAATATAAAAAAGTATATATTAACATTAAATGTCTGCATGTTTATTTTTATATGAGGATTAAGTAAAGAGTTTGAGCAGATAGTTCTTATGACGACGATGGGAAAGAAAATTGCTAGGAATGGGAAGGACTTAGCTGTATCCAAAATGAAGGGACAGTCCCAGCATTTGCCTGGTGTGAAATTGGGAAAGCATGGAAAAGCATCTTCAGGGCTGCCGACAGTGGGGTTCGAACACACCATCTCCCGAATGCAACCTCACAGCATCCTCAACCACATTATTCCGTGGTTGTAGACAGAGTCGATAATAATAATAATAATAATAATAATAATAATAATAATAATAATAATAATAATAATAATAATAATAATAATAATAATTGTCAGCTATGTGTTTCAAAAATTAAATATTCTTTCGAATTCAATTTTATTCGGAAATTTTAAAGTATTAAGCAAGTTTCTCAGAGGTGTCTCATAATAAAGTTGTATTTCATACTATTCTTCACCTTCTAGATATCACCTTACCAATTCTTTGTAATTTAATGAAGAGTGGATAGACGTGACTGAATTTAGTAAAGTAACTGTTCTGAAGGAGCGACAAGTTTATATCCTTAACTTGTTTGAGAAGTATATCTGATACAACGATATCAGAAGAAAGCTACGGTGGAAGTTTATTATAAGGGGCCAAGTAACAGAGGCAAGGCCTCCTGGGAACCCCATCGTTCTTCCTCTTGTTGTGTCATCTTGCGTTTCAACCGCCACCAAATTGGTTTCAAAGAGACATAGAAATGGTAACACAGGACTCTGCTGTCATTTATAATGGCTGTCAATTGCGGACCAAGACGATTGGCTTGTATCCCTATCTCCGGCAAGTGAAGTCTAACAAACAAGGATGAATTTCTCGTCACAAATCAATCTGGGAAACATTTATCCAGCTCTTTACACTTGAGTTCTATCACTCACAGTAAAGATCGGATGACCTAAACAATTACGAATGATGTTATTGTTATATTTGAACCACATTCACGAACAAAGTAAGATACCGTCAAATTGGGTGAAGTTGACCGATTTTACATTTCACATTGAAACATTTTTTGAAAGAAAAATGATAGGAACCTCATTTTTCTTTTAAAATTTATGTTTATAACACTGCTAACAACATTCCTGGTCTTTGCAAATGTCACATGTTACAGATGAAGAGGAAATGGTTGTAAGTGTCCCAATAAAGTCAACCCCACTCTTGGGTAAATTTGAGCGGCCATTTGTTTTGCGATACATTTATTTTTATAGTAATTTGTTATGAATATGACTAATTTTTCGAAACTCATTTGCAAATATTATTCGCAATTAACTTGCTCCATGTAAAATATGAGTGGGTATCTTATTTCTTTCGGAGTCTGTTTCAATTGCTGGTGCCCGGCGATCACGGTCAAGGGAAAATATAGTTCCCATGATGATCACAAAACCCAGGTAAGTGTATTTAGGTGAAATTAGCTCTACTTTATGATCATTAAGCCGGCCCCATGGTGTAGGGGTAGCGTGCCTGCCTCTTAACCGGAGGCTCCGGGTTCGATTCCCGGCCAGGTCAGGAATTTTTACCTGGACCTGAGGGCTGGTTCGAGGTCCACTCAGCCTACGTGATTAGAATTGAGGAGCTATCTGACGGTGAGATGGCGGCCCCAGTCTAGAAACCCAAGAATAACGGTCGAGAGGATTCGTCGTGCTGACCACACGACACCTCGTAATCTGCAGGCCTTCGTGCTGAGCAGCGGTTGCTTGGTAGGCCAAGGCCCTTCAAGGGCTGTAGTGCCATGGGGGGGTTTATGATCATTAGTGATTTCATTGAGATTGTCTTCAATAATGATAATTATTTTATAATGGAAACACCATGAGTTCTAGTTTTCTGTATGTGATAAAAATAGATGTAGAGAAAGTGGACCATAGCATAATTCGCTTATCTGACGCTAAGAAAATGTGAAATGTTATCAACACGATAAAAATGTGTTGTGGTGTAGGATCGAATCGCGGATTTCCGGGTGGCATCAATGAAAGAACCTGAGCGAGCGGATGTATCCTGATCCAGCTTTCTCGTGATACCGTATTTCACATTCAAAGGAGATACCTGCCCCAAAATGTTTTAGCCTTCCAGAGAAAAATGATGGTAAATTTCAAGGACCTTTATGCTATCCAGCAGGTTTTAGTCATACTAAATTGAACGACCTCATCAGGAAGGCGTCTACAGTGAACAGTTAGATTCCAGACTAGCAGAAAAGAAAAACTACTACCGGGAACAAAAATTATACTATGCCACAATAGAGCCAATTAATTTTTACCATGCTCGCAAAAGACATTTATTTTGTTTCTTGCTGCAATGTGCAAGGTGCTGGTAAAACTGTATGTACGGGAATACGCAGTAATTGAATGGCTGTTATTCATGGACAGTTGTAAACACAGCCTAAAATATGCATGTCTATAGAATGGAAACCGAAACCGGTCAGTCCCACCCCAGGTGGTATGCGACAATCCTAGAGAAGGTTAACTACCACGATCTGTGAGGATTTGATTTCTGTCCAAGGGCAGCAGAGCAAGAACATCAAGCACCCACGTTTTATGTGAAAGCTGGACCCTTGGCCAAAATCTAGAAAAAAGAATTGATGCTTTTGAAATGTATCTATATCGCCGCGAACTCCGAATACCTTGGATGTTGAAAATTTCAAATGACGAAGTCCTTCCTCGCATCAAGAAACAAAAAAGTACTACTACTTACTGTAAAATAAAAACCCAATATCTAGGGCACATTATGAGAGGCGAGAAGTACCAGCTATTACAACTCATCATTGAAGGTAAAATACAGGGGAAAAGGTCTGTTGGCAGGAGGAGAAATTCATGGCTGAAGGACATCCGAAGATGCCCTTCAGAAGATGTTTTCCATGCTGCAACATCACGCCCGGAGCTGGCTATGTGCACCGCCAACCTCCGCTAGGAGAAGGCGCCTCAAGAAGAAGACCACTAGCTTCTGTCCTCTTCTCCTTTAGATTTTCCCCATATTACTTTTGTTTATTACATTCTCTGTTCAATGGATTTAAGGACATTTAATTGGGACATAACGAACTTTCTACTGGACTACGTTCAGATGTGAGCATATTAGGACTGCATTTAGAGCAGTGCCAATTGCTAAATAACTGGGATGTAATCCTCTACGACGGTATGGCCAAGTGGTTCGCAGAAGAGGGTTATTGGTTGCAAAGACGGCGCCTGACACCATGAGAGAGGACAAATCTGGGCTGAAAATCTTAGTTGAAGGCACGTAAGACTGCAATAAATGGAAAAGAAAGTGCAGAACAACAGACTCTGCAATGAAGCGAAATAAACGCCAGAATGAAGTAGAAGAAAAATATACAATTTTCCATAGTGAAGTAATATGTAAAATAACTCTTCTGAAAATTACGTATCCTTCAACAAAACCTGTCAATACTATGTTGGTGTAACTAAGCACACGGAATTAAATCATGACCTGTAATTGCTTAATAGATTGTGTACGATTCTTTGGACATAGCCTTGTACAGTATATTTAAAATACCTGCGATTCAAACTAAATTCTCCACATCAGAATTTTAATACTGTAGTATATTCATACTTCTTTCATAATTTTTCTTATATCAAACAAGAAACAAAACCTGTTCCGAGTTTTTCAAGAATTCAGCCAAACGATCAAGATTCCATTACCGCTCCCATTTAGTCAGAAATGAGTATTTTTGGCCATTCCTCCTGCATCCAAGTTAGAAACTTACAATATTTAGTGCCTTCTGAATACAGTAAGCATGAGCTGGCATGTTTAAGAATATTACTGTCCTAACTTTAAGTCTGAGCAACCACAATCATTAGTGAAACAAAGCAAAGGATTTTATAGTTTCAACTAACTGTTGATATTCCAATGATACCTGTAGGACATAATTTTTACGAGGAATCTGAACCAGGGTGCCATGACATCTTACCTCAGAAAATCAACATGTCTTGGATAGACCAGTGTTCTTTCCCGTCATATTCAGTGACAGTTACACAGAGTGCACGATCATTTTACTTCTCATTCGTTTTCCATTGAATGAGTGGGTATGAACCAGTGCAATTTGATAAGGACATATCCGCTGTAAGAAATCGCATTGAAAATGTTATGAAAGCTGCAGTTCGTTTTCTAATATGTTAGTAAAATAACATACATACATACATACATACATACATACATACATACATACATACATACATGCATACATACATACATACATACATACATACATACATACATACATACATACATACATACATACATACATCTTCATTATAGACAGTTATGCCTTTCAGCGTTCAGTCTGGAAGCCTCTGTGAATTTACTAAACGCCGCCACAATCCTCTATTTGTAACCAATTCTCTGGCCTTCTTTATTTCTATACCTATTTTCTTCAAATCGTTATAAACTGAGTCTAACCATTATCATATTGGTCTCTTCCTACCCCTCTTACTCTCCATAACAGAATGCATGATTTTCCTAGGTAACCTATCTTCCTTCAATCGTCTCACATGACCCCACCACCGGAGTTGGTTTATGCGTACAGCTTCATTCAATGAGTTCATTCCTAACTTAGCCTCCCCTCATTGTTCCCACCTGTTTGTACCAGCAATCATTGTCACTACTTTCATGTCTGTTGTTTCTAACGTAAGAATAATATATCCTGAGTCCACCCATATTTCACTCCTATAAAGTAAAGCTGGTCTGAAAATAGACCAATGTAAAGATAGTTTCGTCCGGAAGCTGACTTCCTTCTTACAGAATACTGTTGATCGCAACTGCGAGCTCACTGAATTAGATTTACTGCAACTTGAACCAACTTCACTTGCTATACTACCATCCTGGGAGAATACACATCCTAAATACTTGAAATTATCTACCTGTCTCAGCTTTGTAATCCCAATCTGACACTCATTTCTCTTGAATTTCTTACCTACTGATATCAATTTAGTTTTAGAAAGGCTAATTTTCATACCATACTCATTGCTCCTATTTTCAAGTTCCAAGATTTTAAACTGCAAGCTTTCGGCACAATCTGCCATTGAGACCAGGTCGTCAGCATAGGCTAGACTGCTCACTAAATTTTCAACTAACTGAATCCCTCCCTGTTACTTAATACCTTTTGAGCAAGTAATCCTTGTAAACTATGAACAATAAAGGTGAAATATTACAGCCTTTTCTAACCCCTGTAAGTACCTTGAACCAAGAACTCATTCTACTCTCAATTCTCAATGCAGCCCAATTGTTAACACAAAATGCCTTTGATTGATTTTAATAATATTCCCTTAATCTCATTGTCCCCCCGTATTAGGAACATCTTTTAACCCGGCACTGTCATATGTCTTCTCTATATCTACGAAACATAAACATAACTCTCTACTCCTCTCGTAGCATTTTTCGATTACCTGCCGCATACTGAAAATCTTATCCTGACAGCCCCTCTGTGGTCTGAAACCACACTGGTTTTCATCCAAATTCCTCTCAACCATTCATCGCACCCTCCCTTCCAAGATGCCAGTGAACACCTTGCCTGGTATACTAATCTATGAGATACCTCGATCGTTGTTGCAATCCTTCCTGTTCCCTTGCTTATAGATAGGTGCAATGACTGCTTTTGTCCAATCTGATGGTACCTTACTAACACAGGACGCTAATCTTATTACTCTATGAAGCCATTTCATCCTTGCCTTCCCACTACGCTTCACAATTTGAGGTCTAATTTCATCTATTCCTGCTGCTTTATGACAGTGGAGTTTATATCTTTTCCACTCATCAAGTGTAATTTCACCAACATAATTGTCCTCTTCCCCATGAGCTCGGTTGTTTGCGACATCACAAGAAAGATACCCTTTTTCGTATAGAAAATGTTCAAAATATCCCTTCTGTCTCTCCAGTGAATCCATTTATTTCCGTAGCACAAAAGCTCAGTTTTGCAATATCGTTGAATATAACAGAATATTTTGGGTAAGAATCCATTGAAAAAAGGCCCGGTTCCTTGGATTAACGTTCAGTATAGTGGTCATCGGTTCAAAAATCTCGGTGTTCTATTCCTGTCTGGACCGGGAATTTTAACAACATTTTCTTAATTCTTCCTTCTCTCGGGAATCGGGTGTTCATGTTCGTTTTAATACACATCTTTTCATATACCCACCAATACTGCTCTACCAACCTCCACTGAAACACTCAAGAGTGAATGCATCCCTTCACATAAGATTGGAATCAAGAAGGGCATTGGGCCGTAAAACAAGGCTAAGTTCAGACGAAGTATTGACCCTAGGAATCTAGGAAAACAATAATAATAATTCTATGAAAAGGTAAATCTTCAAAAAAATCTTTAAGTACCGGTACCTATTGTGCTGGTCATGGTCTGAGTAATACTCTTTATAATTTATGTGAAATATTAGCAATGTTTCCTTTAAATTTGCAGTTAAGATTTCAGTTATTACAGTTACCAAATAAGAAATACACCACACAAAAGTTACTTAATAACTCTTCAGTCCTCTAAAATTGAAAGCATTTGAGAAACGTCCATCTATGATTGAATTAATCAATGAATTAATGGAATACTACCGCAAGTAATCTTTAGCTCAGGCTGCCTGATCAGTGGTCCCTGACTTAGCTACGGGCACTGACTAGGATTATAATGCCAAGGTTGCCAAGGTTTCAATAAGGCACTTGGTTCATTTTAGATTTTATTTTCCATATTCCTCAGATAATATTTCGTTGTTGCCGGTACAAGACCTCCTATGTGATAATATTTTTGGAGATATACTGACCCACAGCACATACAGTATGAAGAGCGAGAATGCCTTGACGATATTCACACAATATTACACCTTAGATGACAGAACCTTACCGGCCAAAGTTCTAAGCTAAAATATTTCACATAGGAGGTTTTGTCCCGGCAGCGACGATTTATTACATAGTTTTGCTCTTTTGTACAGTGTCTTTCATTCTCTGCTTAATAACTGAACCAGAGTCTACGATTTAAGTTCATTTTCAATTTCGCATATCTTTATTTCATCCATACATTTTTCTGTGATTTTTGTTGTTTCTTTACAGCCTTTTAGAAGATATACCTGTTCGACATCTTTATCGTATAAAAAACATTGATTGCCATTATTGTCGCCTAATAAGCAATACCTCGTATCTCACAATGCTCTTCTTATCCATTATTTCCCTTATTATTTCCCCTTGTGGATATGCAGTCCATCAGAACAATTGAGAAGTGTCTGAATAAAATGGGCTATTTCCATCATAAGAAAGTTGTGAAAAAATGCAAGCAAACGTATAATGAAAGGCAGATGGAACGTACCCATGATCGGTTATGGTACTGCTGTACTTGTAAGGGACTCACGACATTAGATAGTATTCAACTAATGCAATAGTTGTGGATGCCATTTATTGAAAAAAATCAGGTGGAAATAGTAGCACCTTTTGAACAGACACTTCTCAATTTTCATTGTGGTCATTTTCCTATGGTTACGTGTAAAGGAAAATGAACCTTACCATACAGTACGTACTGTATTTATGCACTCCTACAGTATACTGTATATAAGGTTCATTTACTTTTATACCAAAATGAACACAACGGAAATTGTTCTGATGGACTGCATATCCATACGCGGATAGGAGGCGTGACCATTATTAAAGAAACTAACGGACAGGAAGAGCATTGTGACATAGGAGACATTGCTCCTTAGGCTTCGTTATTTTCTTTTCACATAACAGCTTTATTCTAATATACTCCCATTAGCCACTAACGGCCGGTTTTATAATAGAGGTTTAAACTCAAAATTAAGTTAAACTTTAACTACAGTTTAAACCAATGTTGAGTCTTAAAATGTGTTGTCTAAGTTAAACCGAGGTAAAGAAGGAAGGATACGATCTTGGCAGCAGTGACTGCTAAGAAGAGATGACTATGTTTTGTTTAGTTCGGATAGCAAAAATGGCGATGAAAACAAGAAACGTTGTCCTATTTTACTTCGAAAGAAATACGGAACTGCTTGTGCACTTGGTAGAGAAATATGTTTTGCCTTGTGATATTTCCATGCCAGTGTTCATTTTAATTTACAACTGTTCCTAAAACAGTGGAATTGCGTGTTATAGGAAATTAATGATATGAAAATCTTGAAAGCTGACATCGACATTGAAGGTGTTGTCTTGAAATAAGAGGACACACATTTTTTATTCACAGAAAAAGTTTAATCTAATGCAAGCGTTCCCTTGTTTTCGAAAAGTTACACTCTTGACATATACAGTTCAAAAATGTCCTTTTTGCATTGTTACCTTTTTTGTCGCATATTTTATTGTAATGCCTTTGCTGGCAGGACCTAGTGTTTACACTGCACTAAGTCTTCTGGTATGGGCTAGAGCAATTTTGTTACTTTCATAAATCTGTCTCTGTCTTATCCTTGGCTTTGACAATATGAAAGTGACTTAGGTATGAGCAATGCTAGTAATGCCATTCCTTCTGCAGCCAGTCCCTGTTATGAATGGTGTGAAACTGTTGCTCATTGGGTGGGTTGGTGCATGCATTTCAGTGGGCTTGGCAGACTGATATGTAATAGCAACTTTTGGCTCGGTGAGGAAAGCAACGGGAAACTACCTCACTCCTCATTTCTCTAGTACGCCTCTACAGTGATGCCTAGGCCATCTATGACAGCTCATGGTGGAACTGTTGAGGATCCAACCAGCCTTCGGGCTGATGACTTAACATGCATACATACCTGTACATACATTTTATTGTAGTTCCGATTTGCTGAAATAGTGTGGCAGTCTGTTTAAAAACTCAGCTTGTCCTTGATCGAACATTTCCTGCTGGTCGTGGTCGTTCCATAATTTGAAACACTTCTTCATCATCGCTAAGTATTTCTTCAAATACCTCGAAATTACCCTCGAGATCCGTTTTTCTGTCATGTTGTAGCCCTATGTATTCTTAAACTGCAATTTAAACGGTAGATGTGTGGCAGTAAAATTAATCTCTAGTTAAACTGAAGATCAAGTTTTATAATACGCGACTGAGAGATAAACCAAAGTTGAAACTGGACCAACAGTTGAAACCTCTATTATAATACCGGCAGTAAATTACCCTTGTCATCTACATAAATAGTCAACTGGTGTTAATTTCATGGGAAGTTTCCGATTATCACTTACTGATGGAGCTGTTTGAAACATTGCAAAATATGTTTTATTCTAAATATGGGAAGACAAGACCAGTGAGAAAGTATCGTTCTAACCCATGTAGAATCCGTAGAATTTCCCTCCCTCCCACCCTCCAAAGTTTCATGTACATTATATCAAAATAATTTGTAAGAATGGACATATAGTTCAGTGCTATCGAGGGTGTATTTTGTGAAGGATAAGTAGTGTAATGATGACACAAAACAAAGTAATGCTTCTCGGAAGGAAGATTACACAGTATCGCAGACACTGTAGCGCACGTGTTGGACGGTGAGGGATCTGTTAATTAGTCCTATTAGAAAGATGCGCACTCGACGGGAAGGTCTCCAGCTTCTAATTGGAGCACTTGAAAAAGTGAAGACACGGAAAGGAGACGCATCTCTCCCTATCCCTTGTACAGCTCACAGAACCAACTTCAGGAAATCACTGGCAAAACTAAGTATGGTGCTGTATGACAATGGGAGAGATCTGAGTTTATGTCTCTATAATTTTAAATTTTGTGGTTAATTTTTACCCGTGGTTTCACTCACATCAGCTATGTTTTGTGAATGCAAGCGACTGAGTCCTTGAAGATTTTGGATAAAAAATAAAGGAATAAAAGAAATCACTAACTCAAAGGTATATATGAACTATTAAACTTAAATGGATTTGAATAAACCTTGCTTAAACCTTGACTGCGAGAGGTTGGTCGAAAACTTCTGGGAGTTAATACTTCCAGTGCCAAGTAATGTTAAATATACACAGCTGTTTTTCTTGATTATCACTCAATGAGTCCACCTCTGTGGTGTAGTGGTTAGTGATATTAGCTGCTATCCCCGGTTGCCAGGGTTCGATTCCCGGCTCTGCCACGAAATTTGAACTGTGTTACTAAAACTGGAACGGGGTCCACTCAACCTCGGGAGGTCAACTGAGAAGAGGGGGTTCTATTTCAACCTCAGCCATCCTCGAAGTGGTTTTGCGTGGTCTCCCACTTCTTAAATGCCGGGATGGTACCTAAGTTACGGTCACGGCCACGGCCGCTTCCTTCCTTCTTCCTTGTCTATCCCTTCCAATTTTCCCATCCCCCACAAGGCTACTGTTCAGCACAGAATGCGAGGCAGCCTGGGCGAGGTACTGGTCCCTTTCCCCAGTTGTTCCCCGATCAAATGTCTCACGCTCCAGGACGCTGACCTTGAGGCGGTAGAAGTGTGATCCCTTCTCGAGTCCGGGGGAAAAACTAACCCTGGACGTAAACTGACTAAGAAAGGAAAGAAAATCAGTCAATGAAGTGACAATATATTCGAGATTGTAAAGGAGTAAATAGTATAAGTAATAATATCAAAAATAAGTATAATTCAGTTCTTATCCTCGCCTCTGTTTGCATAGAAATAATGACTATAATCTATTGATTATTGAGTATTATTGAGTATTGATTAGGTGGAGAATTCAACTCTCATACTTGTGTAGAAATAATGACTCTGCCTCCAACATAATTCTTAAACATAAATTCGTAAACGAATTGTGTTCGTATGGGCAAAGACGTGGAAAAATGTAGTTATTTAGTTGAGGACTTCCTTATAAACATGTGATCTCGGTAACTTCTTCGTATAATATTTTATACTCAGTAATTCTTATATTCATAGTTTTACGGTATTTTTAACGGTTTAGGTAGCGTTAAGCAGAGCCTTAGGGATGCTTATCTCAAACCTAGCACCGGTTTCCTACTGTTAACTAATTTAAAGCTGTTATTGTGTGTGACGTATAAACACAGGTATGTGATTATGCGGACTCCTTTTACTGTTCTTACGTATAAAATTTGTGGATATCTTGGTTCAAATAGCGTTATAATATGACCATTTCTTGTTTTGTCCTCTTCAGTGTTGCTAGACATCTGTACATGAATCAAACAATATAATTATGTTTCAGTAACCTCCTTGGATATTCTAGAACTTAAATATCGAGTTTGGAGAAATTCTGTTAAACTGTTTACTTATGATGTCGGAATAAAGAAAGAAAGAAAGAAAGAAAGAAAGAAAGAAAGAAAGAAGAAAGAAAGAAACAAATAAATTAGCAAACAAATAAACAAAACGCAGATAAAAGTTAAACTGAACATTTTGCCTTTAATGTACCTAATCGCAGTTAATCGAAATTAGAATTTTATTTCTATTTATAAGGTTTGCCTGACATACCCTATTAAGAAGCCTTTTCATAATCTGTGAAAACTGTTAGGTTGTCTTTTTTACTTACATCGTTTTTTATTGGACGGTGCAGAAAGGAATGAAGTAACTTTTCTCATGTTTCAAGGAAAGGAAAATATTGTACTTGTGTAAAATTACATCCTTGTGTCTTCCTTGAGTTGTCCTCATCACATACCTTCCCCTGTCGAGATGACAAACAGTATTAAATTAAATATGGTGGAAATCGTTTATAGAAATAGCATTTTCACCAAGCTTGATAGCTGCAGTCGCTTTAATCTTGCCAGTATCCAGTATTCGGGGGATAGTGGGTTTGAGCCCCATTGTCGGCCGACCTGAAGATGGTTTTCCATGGTTTCCCATTTTCACACCAGGTAAATGCTAGGCCTGTACCTTAATTAAGGTCAGGGCTGCTTCCTTCCCACTCCTAGCCTTTTCCTGCCCCATCGTCGTCATAAGACCTATCTGTGTCGGTGCGACTGTTCCAGTGGAATGCAACACGATTTTTTCTGTGTGATTTCCGAAAAAGGGGTAGTGTTACCAAAATGCTTCAAACATTGAGCTGGGAAGACTTAGAAGCAACGAGACGACCAGCTGGACTAAGCGGAATGTTCCGAGCTGTCAGTGGAAATACAGCCTGAGATGCCATAAGTAGAGGAATAATCTTAAGTCGAGCTTTTAATAGTAGGAATGATCAGAATATGAAGACAAAAAGGGATTTGAGGAGAATGGTGAGAATACTCATTTATAGGAAGAGAAATTAGGAATTGAAATAATTGACTAAGGGAGATATTTGATACATTTCCAACTCTTTTGATATCCTCTAAGAAAATACACGGTAAACAACATTCATTGATTGATTGATTGATTGATTGATTGATTGATTGATTGATTGATTGATTGATTGATTGATTGATTGATTCTCTGGTCTTGTTTAGTTTCCAAACTCATATTATTAAATAATTTAAAAGTGAATCCAATCATCGTTGTCGTGGCCTTTGTCCACTTCTCTTATTCCTGACTGACCATGTCAAATTACTCTCCAAGGCTACCTATAATCGTTCATTTGCTTCAGATGACTCATCCACCGAAGGCGGTTTATACGTACGGCTTCATCCACTGTGTTTATTCGCAGCTTAACTTTTACTTCCAATTTTTTGGCATCCACCTGCCATTGTTTCCATTGTTTGTAGAAGCAATCATTCTCGTTACCTTCACGTCTGTTACTTCTAACTTATGAATAAGATATACTGAGTTTATCGAGAAAGGAGAATTATCTGAAATCTGTACAAAAGTTAGTCTGCAGTGATTCGAATCAAAGGCTGTGAAAAAAGAAGCAGCAATCCAGAAAGGAGTGAGGCAAGGCTGTATTTTCCCCACCCCCTCTCTTTTTCAATGTTTGCTTTGATCAGGCCGTAAAGGGAATCAAATACGAATTTGGAAAAAAAATCACAATACAAAGAGAGGAAATCAAAACTCTGAGGTTTGCCAAAGATACTGATATTTTATCTGAGTCGCAGAAGATCTGGAAAAATTGTGGACTGGTGTGGACATAGTTTTGGTAAAAGCGTACAAGATGAACATAAATAATTCCAAAACAGAAGTAATGGAATGTTGTCGAAATGAGGGGTTGCAGGAAATATTAGATTAGGAAATGAAGTAGTACAATAACTAATGATGGCAGAAATAAGGAGGGCATAAGATGCAGACTAGCAGAAGCAAGGAAGGCTTTACTTAAGGAAGGAAATTAGCTCACTTTGAATATTGATATGGGAATTAGAAAGACATTTCTGAAGTCTTTCGTCTGGAGCATGGCATTGTTTGGAAATGAAACATGAACGTATAAATATCTCAGAAGGAAAGAGAATAGAAGCTTTTGAGATGTGGTGTTACGGAATAATGCTGAAGGTGGGATGGGTAGATCTAAAGACGAATGAGGAAATACGAAATCGAACTGGCGAGAGGAGAATAGTTTGGCGAAATTTGCCCCGAAGAATAGATGAAATGATAGGACACATCTTAAGACACCCAGGACTTGTTAAGATAGTTTTTGAGGGAATTATGGGCGGTAAAGAACGGGTCCGACTCATCGACTGAATGGTCAGCGTTGAGGCCTTCGGTTCAGAGGGAACCGGGTTCGATTCCCGGCCGGGTCTGGGTTTTAGTCGCCTCTGATTAATTCTTCTGGCCCGGGGACTGGGTGACTTTCATCTTCATATTCAGACACACTACACTACCAACCACCACAGAAACACGCAATAGTGAATGCATCCCTCCATATAGGATTGGCGTCAGGAAAGGCATCCGGTCGTAAAACAGGCTCAAATCCACATTGCGACACAGTTCGCACCGGCGACCTCACAGGTGTGGGAAAAGCGGTATTAAAGAAGAGAAGAAAAGAAGATGGATGGTAGAAACGGCAAGGGTGACCGAGGTATGAATATGACAAACTGATCAGAGTAGATATAGGACGTTGTAGTTATGTGGGAATGAAAAGGTTAGCAGAGGATAGTGTGGCATGGAGAGCTCCATCAAACCAGTCTATGGACTGACGACCTAAACAAGAACAAACCCAGCTTTCAGGCCCGTAAATACCGTCTAAAAGCAGACCGATGTAAAGATATTTTCGTCCTGGAGCAGACTTCTTTCACCCATACAGCTCTTGATCGCAACTGTGAACTCACTGCATTTGCTTGCTGCACCTTTGTTCAGTCCTAATATCATGAAATGATCCACCTGTATTCTTTACCTCACATTCATTCCTCTTACCTTTCTTGCCTACTGACATCACTTTAGTCTTAGAAATCTTAATGTTCATATCATACTCCATGCACTTCCTTTCAAGCTCCAACGTATTATATAGCATGCATTCAGCACTGTCCGCCTTTAAGACCAAGTCTTCCGCATAGGCCAAAGTACTAACTATATTTCCACCAAACTGAATTTCTAACTGCCATTTTATACCTTTCAAAAGATGGTTGGTGTTTGATAAGGAGTGTTAAGACTTCTGCCTGATAAATGATCACCTCGACAGAAATAAAACTCCAGAACTTGTTATCCTGAATCGGACATCGTATGTTTAATCCATTGTGGTATCTTGTCACGTCATGTGATACAATACTAATGTATAAGGGTCCAGTGGTTTTGTAATTAGGATTATTTAGCAGTAATTAAAAGAGGCAAGAAGAACGCAATTTATTTATATTCGATATCTCTTTATTAAAGTTGGAATAGCACGTCATTCACAGAAGAATAACAAATAAATGGTGTACATGACTCATAAATAATATATGAAAATGTGTGAATAAATGAATGAATAATTAAATAAATAAATAATCAAATAAATAAATATTTCGTAATAAATTATTTTAAATAGATATCTCAACATGAAATTTATACCTCGTGAACAATTATTATTTTATTAAGGTAAGACTTTCTTAATTTGGGAAGTGAGGAAAAATACTAACTGAATGATAGATTAACACAATCGTTTCAAATGAATTATAAACCTTAAGAAAATACTTAGTAAAATTCCTCATCGTTTCTAGTATAACCCTTACCATAACGGAATATTTTGAGCAATATCGATTTAGCTGAGTTAATGCAACAGTACAGTAGTTAGTTTTAGTGACATTTCCTGCGGTTCACGGCGTGCCACGTAGCTTTCGAATTATGTGGATACATTTCTAAAACATATGAATATATGGGTATTTCTAACAGGTATAGATGCTTACAAAAGAATGGAATAAAAATACCTCTTTCTAGAAAGTGAAAAATTTCTGAAACATCAGAATAGTTCCCATTGTTGAAGTTTGAAAACCAGATATGCTTTTCTATCTCTAATGAGTATGAATATACCTCAGTAGATATATTTATAATATAAAGACAATTAAATCTGATGAACGTATGAATACTTTCATTATTGAAGTACACAAATGAATTCAACGTGTTCTCTTTCGAAGACTAGGATATCCACATAATTCATATTTATTCGTTCAACTCTTAGAAATCACCTTCTAGGTAGTTATTTGGGGGTGGCTGCATGGCAGATGCAATACCACCAGGCTGAGATCCACTTGGAATGCTCTCCGCAAATCCAGATATGGGGTTAGAGCCCAACACCAGATCTTCTGAGTCAGGAGGATATTCAATGCTCTGCATTGATGAGGCAATACCGGCAGGGTTAGCACCCACTGGAAGCTCGTCAATTAAGTCTCTTCTTCGTCTCTCACCACCATCCATGTCAACAGCTGAAGAAGGTGCCGCTCTCCTCCTTCTAGATCCTGCTGCTGGAGCTTCAGTACTACTGGCAGCGTTCTCGCCATTGTTGCTTCCCCCAGCACCTCCAATACCTTGCATTCCTGGGATTTGGTTGATCGGAAGACCGGAAGCGTTGAAACATGATCCACCTGGAATCATATTTCCACCTCCTGTTATGTTCATGAACTGAGATGGATTCGGGAAGCCTGACATGAAGTCCAGCTGCCTCTTCTTCCGGGACCCGGCCGCAGGGGCTTCAGTAGTGCTGGCAGCGTTCTCACCATTGTTGCTGCCTCCAGCACCACCAATACCTTGCATTCCTGGGATTTGGTTGATTGGAAGACCGGAAGCGTTGAAACATGATCCACCAGGAATCATATTTCCACCAGCTGTGATGTTCATGAACTGAGATGCTGGATTTCCACCACCTGTCATATTCATAAACTGAGATGGATTCGGGAAGCCTGACATGAAGTCCAGCTGCCTCTTCTTCCGGGACCCGGCCGCAGGGGCTTCAGTACTGCTGGCAGCGTTCTCACCATTGTTGCTGCCTCCAGCACCTCCAATACCTTGCATTCCTGGGATTTGGTTGATCGGAAGACCGGAAGCGTTGAAACATGATCCACCTGGAATCATATTTCCACCTCCTGTTATGTTCATGAACTGAGATGGATTCGGGAAGCCTGACATGAAGTCCAGCTGCCTCTTCTTCCGGGACCCGGCCGCAGGGGCTTCAGTACTGCTGGCAGCGTTCTCACCATTGTTGCTGCCTCCAGCACCTCCAATACCTTGCATTCCTGGGATTTGGTTGATCGGAAGACCGGAAGCGTTGAAACATGATCCACCTGGAATCATATTTCCACCTCCTGTTATGTTCATGAACTGAGATGGACTCGGTAAGCCTGACATGAAGTCCAGCTGCCTCTTCTTCCGGGACCCAGCAGCAGGGGCTTCAGTATTGCCGGCTGCGTTCCCACCATTGTTGTTGCCGCCAGTACCTCCAATTCCTTGCATTCCTGGAATTTGGTTTATCGGAAGACTGGAAGCATTGAAAAATGACCCAGCTTGTGACGGAATCATATTTCCACCCCCCGTCATATTCATGAACTGAGATGCTGGATTTCCACCACCTGTCATATTCATAAACTGAGATGGATTGGGGATCGCTGACATGAAGTCCAATTGCCTTCTCATCCTTGATCTGATTAAAGAGTTCATCAGCGAGTTTTCTCTCTTGTTTCTATTCTCTGTGGCAGCATTTTCATTTCCCTGTAAGAAAGGATATATAAATAAAATATATTCATTTTGAATGAAAATGGAGGGTCTACGCCTATGAAGGTTAGGTCTTAACATTAAAGTCAACAACAGGGATGAGTATGTGCTACTGATGTAGTTTCAAGTGTGTCTTTTGAACCTTGCATGGAATTATTATACGGTGTTTTACAGAGTATTGGATGTTTGTTCCAACAGTGCCAAGGAAGCGCTCGGTATCGCTTCATGAACTAAACGACCTCAAATAATCGAGTGCGTCATTCCTTATACACTTGCTACGTAAGGAAGTGGCATGACAAAATGTTATTCACGATTATCTACAAGCGGAAATCATTGCAATTGCTTACACAATTATATTAAAAACTTGTATTAAATGAAACATCACCATTTCTTCTCATATAACCAATAAAATTATACAGATCCTTAAGGGGCTGTGACTATTCCAGTTTCTTGAAAATGTTTGAGTATATTCTATTGCTTGATGATATGGCATTTAGTGATTACAAAGCTACATCCAGCAAATACCAAAACTGAAACCCAGAAAATCTTAGAATCTCAAAAATATAATAATTTTCGTTGTATTCTTCATAAAAACCCGAAATACACGCTGTATTCCAATTAAAATTTACACCCTGGGTCAGCAAGCGAAATCTTATAATACAACTGAGTCGATTTGATGCCAACAGTGAATGTACAGCTATGAACCTCCTGAATGTAAGTACATATATTGAATGAATTTTTATTTCAAGATTAAGGCGAGTTATTTTATTTTCACTCGTGCATTATTATAAACATTGTGCTAGAATTTTTTTATAGAACGTATCACTTTAAGATAAAACCGTGTATTCAATTGTGCAGTATCATTCGCCTCTCTAATCACACGAGAGCGTAGACTCTTTATACAACATAGGAAAGCGATAGCTCATTTACAACCCACCTGATTTCAAAATTTTCCTCAGTATTTATTTTTCGCGCATTAATTATACAGTCACAAATCTAGTTTCTTATTTACTTAAATCAACATCTCATTGATAATGTGAGGTACGTAATTGTCTTGAAAGTTTATATAGTCCTTTAAGACCCAAGCCAAAGCCCTTCCATCTGTCTATACGAAGTGGAGGGGCGTTTTATTTTTGTTATGGATATATATGTTTCGGTTCCTCTTGTCTTTTGACTCTCGCGACACTTTCATTGTTTTTCAAATGTAAGGTATCATACAGTATAAATTTTTATCATGTTCATGAAGGTGGCTTGATATCTGTGCACTTATACATTATATAATGACTATATAATAGATAAATATGATGTATACAATTTTACTGAATGTTCTAAAAGTAAGTGTGGGCATAAAATGCAGGAACGTTTTGTATTCTGTACGGTATTCTATCGTATATTTCTGGATCGAAAGTGTTTTATCTTTCAGTTCAATGCTTATTAAAATCACGGTAATCCATTCCCTGAGTTTAATTTAACTTAGAAGAGACATTTAAAATATTAATGCATTGCAAGTGAAAAATATCGTTTCAGAAATTGAAAAAGCGATTTTTGTTATCAAATGTACCATCAGTAACTTCATTTGCCTAATAATTGCAAGTAAAATGTAAGAAGTAACTTTATTCTTGATATCACCACAAAAATTATTCAGTTTGTTATTTCAAAAAATAGTAACATATCTGTTTACTTCAGTAGAATAGTAAGAAATATTATCAAGAGTTTTAGTTGTGGGTGGGCACATAGATGGTCACTGAAGTTCTAACGAAATACTAATAATATGTATTCAAAGACTTACATGTATAATGTGTTTTAATTCCAATATTAATAGAATTTCTTGTCATAAGACGTCTTTACTCACCAGTAAACTCCGAGCTGTTACGAACGTACAGACCAGCAGAACGACCAACACCTCGCTGTACAGTTTACACATTGTTGCAGCAAACTGAAAAAAAAAATATATATATATATATATTTCAGAATATTCTATAAGGTTTTATATATGTCATAATATAACCGTGTCAGGATTATTATTATAATAATTAATATTAATATAAACATCAAAGTTATGTCCGTACAGGTCATGAATATTTTTGAAAACGTGGAAGGTAAAGGATTCCACTATGTGCAACTTCGGCATTTGGTGAGGCAGAGTGGTTAGGTCTATGTTTGGCTGCCTCTGTCACCAGCAATTACCTTGGTACATATTTTGGTGTAGTTATGAATTAATCCTAGGGCTATGTGCAATGTACCTTTCCAAAAGTGGAAGTCTCGTTTCTAAACGTGCCGACTTCCTAACTAGAATCGGATCTATTACCTTCCAAGTTAGTTGAGCACATGTTTATTGCCTCCATTACTCAGATTCCAAATGGTTACCATTAACTTCTCTTATGTAGCGCCCGATATAGCGTAAAAGAAACCATTTAAAAATTGGTCCAATCATCCTTACGTAAAGGGGATGCTACTAAATAGTTCTTACGCTTCTGTTTTAATTGTAATAAAAATATAAGTATATCGCTATCGTTATTCAATATTTAATCATTTTCGATGTTTAAGACTTCTTTGAGTGAGTCTGAGTTTTAGCCACATGCTCAATATAATACCTAATATTTTTGTTATTCAGTATTTAGTTACTTTTCTATGCTGGTGATTTCATTAAGTGACTCTCAAATTTAAACAAAGACCCTTCAGAATACCCAGTATTTTTTGTATCTACATTTTGAGAAGTGATTATCAAACTTAACCACAGGCCCTTTATAATGCCTAGTATTTATGTTATTATTTAGTTATTTTTCTATGCTGGCGATATTTTGTGAATTGATTATCAAAATTAACCACAGACCCTTTAGGAATACCTAGTATTTATGTTATTATTTAGTTATTTTCCTATGCTGGAGATTTCTTTAAGTGACTCTCAAACTTAACTACAGACCCTTTACACTACCCAGCATTTTGTTATTTATCTCTGCTGGAGTTTTCTAAGTGACTCTCAAACTTAACCACAGGCCCCTTAGAATACCTAGTTGTTTTTTTATTCAGTATATTGTTATTTATATCTATGCTGGAGATTTTTAAAGTGACTCTCAAACTTGACCACAGATCCTTTAGAATATCTAGTACTTTTGTTATTCATTATAGGGCTCGGATGTTCCGAAAAAGTCATATTTTTCTTTGTTTCTATTTTCTTGATTGGATGGATTTTGGTGCAAATCAGGTGATTATCTTCACAATTAAGTGATTTGCGTTTGTTTCACAAAATGCATATTTTACCTATTTTTGTTATAAGGTTATATTTTGAACTAGAAACGTCATATTTCGGTCATATTTCGGCGGTTTGGCGACAGCTATAACTGTGCAAAATCATCGCCAACTTACCAAATGAAAACTAGTATTCACAAAACTGCTCTTCCGTATCACATCTGTAATTAATACAAGTGGAATACTCTGCCTCCTCTATCAAGATTGGGCAGGAATTATTTTCCAACAGTTTGTCAGAAAGTCTGGCATATATTAAGTCGAACTTTAGAATCATAACGAGTGCAATTACTCGTTTAGAAGCTGCTAGCTTAGAAATTCATTCAATTATTTAAATTGTGAGAAGTGCTGAAATTTCAGTACAACAATCACATGGAATAGTTGGTGTCAGCGTAAAACGAAAATTTAAAAACGTGCAAATTACAGTTTTCGCTGTGTGTGCAAGATAAATGATATTCCTAGAGAAGAATATCAGTACACTTCGCGATGAATGCCTACTCGACAGCAGTGATTTAACATTATTTAAATATGCACCAATAATATTTTGTGGCCTAGAAAGGAGCTTCTCTTCTTACAATAACGTGCTAAGTGATAATCGGAGGTCTTTCGCTCCTGATGCATTGAAGATGAATCCTGTCATACACTTCAAATCCACCCGCGGAGCAGAATGAAAAAGTTATGTGAGTTTGCACTATATACCCTGCCACCCTACTATAATGTATCGGAAGACAACTAGTTAATTCGTTTCGTGGTGCTCAGTTTAAACCTTAATGCATTTGAGTAATATTAATGTAATCTGGGCTTAAACGTTCCAAAATATTTTTTTAACAAAATAGATTGATTTCTAGTTTTCTCGTATTTCAAACCACCAATGCAGTGTGCAAACATGTTTTGACTGTTAAAACGTTGTTTGATCTGATAATCTTAGCGAACTTAATACTTTTTTGCTATGTATTCACAAATGTTTGATAAGTGAATCGAGAATAATAGACCTTGAATAGTTGCTAAACATGTTTATTCAGAAAATTAATATGAAAGAAATAATAAAGAAGTTAGTTAACAAAGGAATTGCCGTTTCGATTTATAACTTATTTTAAAATTTCCATATTTTCAGGCCATATTTTGTAACTTTCACGTCATATTTTGTCACTTTTGAGGTCATATTTGCTTATTTATTTGGGCTATTTTCAGGTCTTAAGCGTCCGAGCCCTATTCATTAAATTGTTGTTTATATATGAAGGAGAATGTTTAAGTGACTCTCAAACTTAACTTTAAAATGTCTAGTAATTTTTAATATATTGCCAGTAGTAGCATTATGTACGGTATATAATTCGTGCACATTTGGAATTTAATTCAGCTCCTAACATCAAAATTATTTTCCAAAATTGTCGAAAGAGAGGAATTAACACTCTATTCACGTTATACCAACTTCTTCACCAGAAGACAAAACTACAGTTTAAATACTCGTAATAATGAACATAGATATTTCTCTGTACAGATCGAAATGTTCCTTTCTGCAGAGGAAGATATCGGTTTGTACGCTTTAACATTGACATGAAGGTTTGTGTTCACGGTTGCTGGTTGGGATGCATTCGATTTCTATACGGCCACAGAGTTACACTAAACTTGCTTAAGTCACTGAAACCGGTATATGAAGCAAGGGTTAGCACTATAGAAAATTGAAAAGGTTTGAAAACCCACTATAAGCCTCGTCGAAAATAATATTCCTTGATTACGTTATTAGAACACTGGACGAATGACGGTATGGTACCCAAGACAGGTCAAAGATGCTTTCTTTTTGGTAGACTTATTCGTAATTAACTACCAGTTTCTGTGAGACGGAATACCAGTCTTGTGCTCGACCAGTTTTCCTCTCAGGAATATTTCTCATGCTTATTTATAATCTGGGCTAAATTAAGCCCAAGAAATATTAGTCCTGCAGGGCTGAGTGGCTCAGACGGTTGAGGCGCTGGCCTTCTGACCCCAACTTGGCAGGTTCGATCCTGGCTCAGTCCGGTGGTATTTGAAGGTGCTCAAATACGTCAGCCTCCTGTCGGTAGATTTGCTGGCAAGTAAAAGAACTCCTGCGGGACAAAATTCCAGCACCTCGTCGTCTCCGAAAACCGTAAAAGAGTAGTTAGTGGGACGTAAATCAAATAACATTATTATTAGAAATATTAGTCCTGGTTCAAATTTCTCAAATCTCTAACGCGGAATCAAAACCACATCATTCTAGTTCAATTAAGCACACATTTAATGCCTTGAAAAGGCAGTCCTCGTAACTTCAGAAATAATAAAGAGAAATAGCTACTGTACATTCACTTAATACTTACCTCTTGTATTGGGTGATGAAACTCGACCTTATTCAGAAGTGAGCGTCTTAAATTCACCTGTAAGACACTGGAAGGAAGCAGAGCTGAACACTGGTGCTGCTCACTTGTATCGGGGACTCTTTATAGTGCCTAAGTGCCCCACTTGTGCCCTTCCTTCCCGATAAACTACACAAATTACGGAAACGGAGAAACTGAGATAAGCCATTCACTCACATGTCAACGAAAAAAAATTATATACTTGCAAAACGTCACGCAGTTCTGTAGGTCGTTAACTTTAAAGGTGTATAATGAGGTACTTAATCACTTGTAACAACACGGACGTTAGAGTGTGTACTTGAGTGTTAGTAAATATTGGGACTAATATGCTATGGAAGATACTTGAACTTAGGGGATGCGAGTGGACTGACAACCACGGGGAAACGACTGAGTCTAGTTTTACTTCCCCTTAATAGTACTAAGCCTCCGATTCCATAGCTAAATAGTTAGCATGCTGGCCTTTGTTCCAGGTGGTCTCCGATTCGATTCTCGGCCGAGGCGAGGATTTTAACCTTTATTGGTTATTTCCAATGGCTCTGAGAATGTGTGTGTTTGTGTGTGAGTGTGTGCCGTCTTCATAATTAGAATCTATCATAGGTAGGGCTCCGTCCTCATAGACGCGCAGGTTGCCTGTAGGGAGTCAACTCGAAAGATCTGCATCAGGCCTCCTCCGAGACGACACGCCATTATAGTACTAAACTCTATTTATTCATACTTCCTATACAACGTCTCTATAAAATCGGGCTACACACATTCAAATCTTAATCTATCGAAATCAAGTGCTTATGTCTCCGAAACAATCTTTTCTTTTACTATCTGTACAGATATGCCTTATGACGACGATGAGCTAGGAAAGGAGTAGAAGTGGGAAGAAAGCGAACATGACCTTAATTAAAGGTACATCCCCAGCATTTGGCTGGTGTAAAAATGGGAAACCACGGAAACTATCTTCAGGGATGCAGAGTTGAAGGGTTAATTACCACATGTTGAACTGAGCCCCACTAACTGTTGCATTTTATCTCACTTTCCACATTTCTAATCAAACAGTACCTCAACACTTGGATCGAATATTTAGTTTCTGGACCGAGCAAGTTTCTATCAGCTTACATTCGGAAGATAGTGGGTTCGAACCCCCCACTGTCCCCTCCGGAGGCCATACGCCATTATTATATAAGAATTCTGACCTCTCACATGGAATACCATTAGAAATCTCTCTCTGAGACCGACAAGACAGTAGCAAGAATCGTTAGGGACGAAGCCACGTCGAGGGGGGAGGGGGCTAGAAAATATTAATTTTCTGAATTTGTAATTTCCTTAATCGGCTTATGAATATCCATTTCCAACTGTGATATGTGTATCACCGAATAGATATACAGTACGTTACTCCCGAAATTGCGTAATTTTAAGGACAATTAGGGCAACGAACGTATACGTAAGTCGGTAATGTCTTTGAGGTTGAGTCAGAGGTACTCCTGAAACCTGGGGTAATGTGATGGGGGAGGGCCCGCAGAAAATAGACGGTGATTGGTACGCGTGAATGTTGATGGAGTGGAAGGTGTATATTTAGTTGTAGGGCTGCCATGCAAAACAAAATAGCATCACTGACATTTGTGTTTGATTGACTGTACAGTTGAAGGTGTGCTGAAAACTACCTCCGTCCACAATCTGTATTCACTTGCATAGGTGAAAAGTGATGTGTCTACTCTCGTATAACAGCACAAAGGGTCTACTCAACGCTTTTCGTCCCCATCCAACGGACGAAACACCGTCAATAGTGTCATGTGCCCTCACTCCATGTGAACACTTCACTTCGGAGAGGTTTAGAACTGAATCCGGGCTTCTGACACGCAGACTTGTGATTATAAATTATATACCACCAACTCTCCTGCCCTGCCGGCCAATATTCTGATGCTGAAAACTTCTTCGACCAACGAGGACTCGAACCGGCAAACCACTTTGTCAGATCCGATACAACTGACACCTTAACAATCATGGCTACCAGGGTGGATATCGCAAAGAATATAATATCCGTGAAATCTGAGCCTGAACATTAATAATGCTATTTATGTTGCATAGCGTCTGTATTTACAACTGTCACTCAATCTCCGACGTAATAATTGATTCTGAGTAGTAACAAAAAGTTCCACAGTTCTAGCCCTTCAGGCAGGCAATCCAATGTTGAAAATATCCTAGGGACATGACCTACGAATTTTGGGTGAATAAAATATAATAAAGTATGAGAATATATTTTTTATTTATTCTTAAAATTTACAATCATTTTCTTAATCATCGTTATCAGGTCGATAAGATTAGATTAGCAGTTTACCTTTTCGTACCACTACGAGCGCTAATGTGAGTCAATGCAGAGTTTCAATTAAGCTGTTATAACTACATTCGGTGCGGACATATTTCAAAAACCAAATAATGCCTGAGGGTATTGAACCAAGGAATATATTACGGAAAGAATTATGTAAATAGTTAATTTGTCTAGGATTTGAATCAAAAAGAAAAAAAAAGAAGAGATTTTAAGCAGTTTTTTTCGGAACTGCATTTAGGCCGGAAGTAATTTTCGAAATCGATTTGTTAGTTTGATATAGCTAACCATGACACAATTTGAACGCTTTACGGGCACTTTAGCTCTTCAGCTTTCGGCACAATTGAAAAGAATGCTTCATTTTACGTTTTTCATAGTATGGGAGCGCCTACTTTGTCTGCTAAGAATTATTTTCAATATTAAAAGTATGAAGAAAAATGTAAGACTATGATACCTACATTTACAGGAGAATATATAAGAGATTAGGCTAACATTATCAGGGAGTCTATTCAATGTACCCTCTAATGCAAGCATTTTTCAGAATCATAAAAGAACGCTCGGAGGTCATGAATCGACGTATAAAAGAACAGTACAGGTTTTAGGTGGGAATAGCATGTATCGACCACATCTTCACATGCAGGATAATTTTGGACAAATGCATAATGAGATCTGGGGTTATAGAAAAGGTGTTCGTTGATATCGAAAAACAAAATGTGACAGTGATCCCACAAGCATCAGTGGACGAAGATACCCTATAACTTACATACTGAATTACAGTAATAAGGGCTGGATTATTTTACATAAATAAAAGTTTGCTACAGGTTTGTCGAATACTGCAGAATTATCTCTGTGGAGCCGTCGCAGAGTGGTGGCCTCCGGATCCTAAAATTGAGTTCAAACCCGGATGAGGTAGTAGGACGTCTGAGAAGTCCATTCCCCATTTCATGTCGTATGATGTCTGTATGTATCTAAATGATCTCTGGTGACACATTCGGTGTTTGCCCGACAAAATAAATTAAAACCCATGCTTAGATCACCCACGGCACATCCATTTTACTATTGCTGGTGACAGATGATGGTTATGATGATGATTATTATTGTTATTATTATTATTTTCTTAATTCTTTCTTTCTTAATCTATTTACCCTCAAGGGTTGGTTTTCCCCTCCGACTCAGCGAGGGATCCCACCTCTACCGCCTTAAGAGTAGTGTCCTGGAGCTTCTGAATCTGGGTCGGGGCGTACACTTGGGGTGTAGGACCAGTACATCGCCTAAGCAGCCTCATCTGCTGTACTGAACAGGGGACTGTTTGGGAGATGGGAAGATTGGAAGGGATAGACAAGGAAGAGGGAAGGAGTCGGCCGTGCCTTTAAGTTAGGTACCATCCCGGCATTTGCCTGGAGGAGAAGTGGGAAACCACGGAAAACCACTTCGAGAATGGCTGGGGAGGGAATAGAGCCCAACTCTACTCAGTTGACCTCCCGAGGCTGAGTGGATTCTGTTACAGCCCTCGTACTACTTTTCAAATTTCGTGGCAGAGCCGGAAATCGAACCCGCGCCTCCGGGAGTGGCAGATAAACACGCTAACCACTACACCACAGAGGCGGACATTATTATTAGGCCTATTATTAAAAATATATTTAGATTTCTTCATACGGAAATGGTCCCGTAAGTGTGACCTCATAGAATTTCAACGAATCAGAACTACCTTACACATAACTTACGGTACACTATTTGCAAATGTCCAAATGATAGTCACCCAAGATACTTCAAGAGCATGTAACTGATGAATACAACAGAGTAGAAATATTTTGAACACATTCCTACAGTTTTGTGGTGGCGATTATAAGGCAGTAAAGGAACAGAGACAAGGGCAACAAAAGTTATAAACAAGTGAGCAAATTTAGCCACAGATATAAATTTTTGTAGGAGAGCTTCTTTAAATTCAAGGTTGGATAACGTAAGAATAGGCCATACGGAGATATACAGTAGAAGAATGTTTTGGATGTCATTGAAGAGAGACAATTATATAAATTCGGACACGTGAAAAGGATGACAGATGCCGGAATTCACAAGTAGATGCTAAATTGGAAACCTAAGGCCAACAGGGAACGGAGAACTCTAGGGAACAATGGAAGCTGAGTGGCTAGACGAGGTTTGAGTGAGAATAATGCAGGAGATTGAGAATGGAGGAGAAAAGTATATTCTGAGATGATTATATCTCAACGGTATAAGAATCCTGTAGAAAATTAATGATAATCATTCAGTCTCCCTGGCTATTTTCAGTAGCACAGAGAAAGGGTGATAATTTTTCTTTCTGGTTCTTCACCTCTTCGGTACTAGAGTCGAGCCACCCCGAAAAATTAAAATAGATAAATGAAAGAAATTCAGTTTCACAGTTTTTCTCAGAGTTATACAACCACCCCTACTACTACTTTACTTCTTGTTTTTAATTCCTCTCTGAATAGTACGAAATATTTTACTTGTAGAGAATAATATGGATACATACTTTACTACCTTACAACTATTTTTCTGCTACGTCGCAGCACTTCCGTATGTGTTTTGTTTGTCCAACACTTTTCTGTGTGATGTCTTTGCTCACTGAAGTTGTTTGGATTAATTCGATGTCGTTTTCTTCGTGTTGCTCATTCGTTTTGTGCCTTAACTCATTCATTAAGTGATATATTTATTGGTCCAGGGATCATGCTATTTTGCTGTTTGAACTGCCCACGCTAGTCATATGGACAAAGATAATGAGAATTCAGACATAGCACTCCCATTCGTCAGTGCTAGCCCTGGACATAAAAAAAGGAACAAAAGACGGCACGAGAAGCGGATTGCAACATAGGAGAGTCCTGTCTTCAGCTCGTAAGCACGTATACATATTTCACTCGTAACGACGGTATTTCTCAATTTACCGCAGATTTTACACTTTATTTGAGTAAAATCAATTATTATCTTCCATTTGGGACAAACATTACAGTGACATTACGTGGATCGGATTCGTTCATATAACCATCAACCAATGAACGTTAAAATCACCGATCCGGCTGGGAATCGAATCCGGAACCTCTTGGACCAAAGGCCTGCACGCTAAACATTTAGCCATGGATCCGGACAACTACCATTATTATAATTTTAAATTTTTGAATTTTGATGTCACAAAATAACATTTCATACTGCAATAAATTTTACGCAGATATCATGAAATGTTACTGCATAATCACTGTCAGTAATTGCAAACTACACTGTCTTATTTATTATAAAATAAGCGAACTTTGTTCTCTTACTTCGATTCTCCCTGTCGGTGGCGGTAGAATAACACCCACGGTATCCTCTGCCTGCCATAAGAGGCGACTAAAAGGAGCCTCAGGGGCTCTCAACTTGGGGAGCGTGGTTTAGCGACCACTGGGCCCTTATCTGAGTCCTGTAATTGCTTCTGCTTCTATCAGGCTCCTCACTTCCATCTACCTTATCCGATCTCCCTTCGTCAACTCTTGTTCTTTTCCGACCCCGACAGTATTGTACTCGATGCCTAGGTAGTCTCATTCTCATGCCCTTCGTGGCCATTGGCCGATACTTTTATTCTTTGAACAGACGGATACCTTCCATTTTTTTCTCTCTGACTAGTATTATATGGAAGATGGTTGACTAGTTGTACTTCCTCTTAAAACAATAATCACTACCACCAGTTAGCTCGATGATTGATGGCCAGCTTTGTTTCCTTCGACATGTTGTTGTAGTTCCGTATTATAATGTCCAGATGGCTGCACCACTGCCAAAATTCGATCTCCGTTATCTATAATTTACTCCTATCTGAGGCCTTTAAATGACTTCTACAGGCAAATAAAAGCTTCATATTCGATATACTTAATTAATATGCACGGTGTATTTGGAGCGACCAATGAGGCGGTAATACAGAGTGGTCGGAAACAACGTGAACCGGGTAAAGGACTTTTGGGGGGGTTGGTTATACTGATTATTTGCAGAGGTGAAAGAAGATGCGGGCATGAACTGGTCGATATAACACAGTCAGAAGATTAATTTAAAACTTTAAAATTGGAGCTATATTTATTTTTCTTTTTTATATTCAAATGTTTTAAACATTTACAATTCGCAGGGTAAATAACAACACATCAGGAACGAGACTAGCTCGTAATCTTGCGTGACAAAATTAGAAAAATCAACAACAGTTTACGAAATGTGCCTGGAGTTCCCAGATCACAACCTTTACACGAGAATAAGTGCTCTCTTTTAATCAACAGTTAAGGAGACGGCTCTCCCAGTTTCTTTTACACCATTATGAGACAAAGTATCCAAAATATGCTACCTTAAGAGATCACCATGGCTCCACAAAACATATCTAGGTGGCTTCTCTCCAAACATTACACCTTTCCAGCCTTACAAAAAAAACATTCAACCTTTACAGAGCGTCTTTCCTCTATAATTTTACACTTTGGAATCTAATTTCGAAAATTCACACTTTCCAGGCCTATCTAGGCGTAACCTACATTTAACAAAATTAGACAGTATTCGCTGTCTTAACTGCTCAACAGTCTGATATCTTAAAGATCAAATGAATGAAACAGAGTATCACAGGGGTAAAGAGTACCCATACTACAAGGCATACGGTAAAAATAAAAGGTTAAAGTACTGGCCCATAAACCAAAATGGAAAGGACGCGAACTCATGCACTCCTAGAAATTTACATTAAATGCATACAACCCTATTTGAGCTTATGGCCCGACGTTACAGAGGCTAAGCCTATACCACTGAGGTGACTAGGCGGAGAAAAATATTTTAGTTACAGAGATTGCAAGATAAAAAATGTTACAAAATAATAGTTACCTCACAATCAAGTTGAGAGGGAACACAAGAGGGTACATCACTCTCTATTCCCTGATTTGTTCTTTCGGCTTCTTTGAAATTTACATTACATTTACATTACATTTTAGAAAATGAAGTTACATGACTAGAGATTTGAAACCTTCCTCTCGATCTAGCTTTGAAAGACCATCAGATTTTTCACTGTATCTGCCATTACCTTGAGCTGGTGGACCTACCGAAGATGGGCGAGGAGCCTCGCCTCCTTTATGAACACTCTCTATATTGGAGCGATCACTGAGACAACCTGTTCCAAAAATGTGCCATCTTGTGTAGCCGAGGGGAAAGTTCCAGAAAACTCTGGGCTATGGCCCTGACACACTCCAATTATCATTGGATAATCAAATAAATACCAACATTTTCTCGTTTGTGAATAAATAAATATACAAAATTTGTATTGGTCAACGCCTTGAGTTGGCGGGAAGAAATAGAAGTGTTGATAGCTTTTCAAAATCAAAAACAAACGCAAATTCCAGTTTAGGAAACCTTTACATACTAATTACTCTAGAATTTTAATAGTTCACCTTCACACCAGAAGGCAAAACATAAGTTTATAGTAGCGACATCCGTTGAGAAATGTTAAAACTTCTTGCACTAGTTGTTGCAAGTTTTATATTTTAGATGTCATTCTCCACGGCGCTTAATTTAAATGCGGTGCACCGATAAATGCGTAATTTGAAACAAATAATTCGATATCCTGCACCGTTGTTATTTTATCAGCTTATGAATTTAGCCAAACGTGGGTGAATTCAAATGGGCTTTGAGAAGCGGTGTTGCTAGATCTTCGCGTGGCTTGAGAGCACCAATAGAAGTAAAATTAACTTCGCCTGTGTAGAGATTTGAACCCGGACCTCCGAGTTGACAGGATTGCGCCATAGCAAGTACGCTACGGTAAAACCGGCTGAAAACCACGGTGTATTTGTGTTTGATGGTGATTTCTCGGTACGACTCGCAATGTGGTCTTGAACCACGTGCAGATTTAACAACACCACCTCGCAATGCTCATTTGAATTTGACCGCGAAGCAATCCGGCAGGAAAACTTCAGTAGGTGATTAAATGACAACGGCACGGGATATAGAATTATTTTTCAAATTATTTATCAGTATATTCAACACTCTTATGCTCAAATACCCGGTTCACGTTGTTTCGGAACACCCTGCATATGCTAATAGACGATAATGGTCCATGAATTTCAAATACCCTGAAGAACTAAAAGTACGTTAACATGTTTCTAGCTGTCAATCGAAAACAAATGTAAATATCTAACTCGTCCTTCGGGGATCCGCGCATTAACATCCTTGCTGAATTCATCCGTGCAATTATAGGCCGAATAAGTCTATGGCATTATATCGCTCAACAACCGTCTCGATGACCGGAATATCCATAATTGGTCAAATTTAGCAGGTCACAAATTACCCGCATTGAACATTCACTCACGTTGAAATCTAATGCTATCTACCATATCAGAAACAATTTAATATCCAGGCTATTCCATTATCAATGGTTTCGCTAATGAGCTATTGCTTGACATTTAACCCTTGAAAGCATGCTACAGCTGTTAGTTCCCAATATTCGATGTAGGAAATAACACAGGTCATTGTGAATATTTTGATTATAAGAATAATAATAATTTCGTGTGGCTATTTCTAGCCGAGTGCAGCCCTTGTAAGGCAGACCCTCCGATGAGGGTGGGCGGCATCTCCCATGTATAGGTAACTGCGTGTTATTGTGGTGGAGGATAGTGGTATGTGTGGTGTGTGAGTTGGAGGGATGTTGGGGACAGCACAAATACCCAGCCCCCGAGCCATTCGAATTAACCAATTAAGGTTAAAATCCCCGACCCGGCCGTGAAATCGAACCCGGGACCCTCTTGGACTGAAGGCCAGTACGCTGATCATTCAGCCAACGAGTCGGACTATTATAATAATGATTAAATCAATCGCACACTAGCGGACATAAGGAAGAGAGGAAACGAAAATATAGGAAAAGAAGGACTGGCAAATTGGTTCATGGCAGTGCTAGATTTTAATGTATTTGAGGTCACAGACAAGACATGATAATTCATTTTAGCAAGTTCAGTGAATATGTGAAACGATTGATTCGTAATAGTGGCATCGGTGGTTAGGTCTAGCTCACTCTCAAGTTCAGTGAATATGAAAAAGAAAAAAAATCCGTAATGGTGGTTCCACTGGGTAGGTTCCGCTCAATCGGCTCTGCAATGATTCGCAAATGAAATGTCGTATGGCTTTTAGTGCCGGGAGTGTCCGAGGACATGTTCGGCTCGCCAGGTGCAGGTCTTTTGATTTGACACCCGTAGGCGACCTGCGCATCGTGATGAGGATGAAATGATGATGAAAACAACACATACACCCAGCCCCCGTGCCAGCGAAATTAACCAATGTTGGTTAAAATTACAACCGTGCCGGGAATCGAACCCGGGACCCCTGTGACCAAAGGCCAGCACGCTAACCATTTAGCCATGGAGCCGGACAGTGATTCGCAATTGTAGCTCCATTCGGTCGATTCGACTCAATCAGCTATGTAAAAGTCGCTTCGTGCGCCGTTGAGACCCAAGATAAGTAGAAGGCACATCAAGCCTGATTTTATGACAATGCAGTAACGAAAAACTGGTATGTACTTCAGTTTGTAAAAAAAAAAAGCCTGCCTTTGGCGTTTATATAAGAAATCAAGTTCCGAAAAGAGAACATTAATTTAACTCCATCGATTACGAATACTAAAATAGTGAATGTTTTTAGGTCTTGCCAATCGTGAAACTACTAGCGTTGCAGGGAACTTGAAATGGTTTCTTAATGCGCAACAGCCGCCAGAATCTTGGAAATACGGGGCAATTTAACTGACGAGCCCACTGTCAAAATGGGGCGAAACGCTGGTATTATCACGAGTCAAAAAGCCTGAAGAGATTGAATATTATAATAATCGCAGTCGGTGAGATGACATTGTTCCCTTCTGGGAACTTAAGATTTGTTACACGAATGATGTTATTGGCTTTATGTGCCATTAACTACTTTTAACGTTTTCGTTTGTTATACTAAAGTCGTTCTTGATATGCATGAAAAATAATCCAAGACTTGGCATCATTTTAAATATCTAAATTGAATTTATATCCAATTAGGAGCTCCCGTCCAACAGCAAATATTCACACACAGTTCTTCCCAGCTATTGTGGTCAATGATGGCATTACTCCATCCTAAAACCTGGAATCGTAAGAGGTAGATTAAATTTCTTGGAAAGCCAGATAAAGGAGAGGAAGGGCGAAATAAAAATAAAAGTAAATAAACATTCGGTTTTAAGTGATCGTTTATATTCACATTCTAGCCACGGGACAGCGAGTTTTACGAGGAATTCAAACCATAGGAACGTTTCCACTTCCAACATGCTACCAAGTGTATGCATACGTTTTTTCAGGTTTTGTGTTAAATAAAATATGTAATTTTCAACTGAAATTCACTTTTGTTTATTCAAAATATTGGCCATCGGCTTCTACACACTTCGCTCATCCTTCATGTAAGTTATGAATACATTGCCAGAAAAACTGCCTGTCTTTTGCGGCAAACGATTCGTATAGCCATTTTCCAACTTTCTCGAAATTGTTTTCTCTACATGATCATTGACTTTACGAACATCAAACCATTCACTGGGGTAAATACATGCATTCCTTGGTAAAATGACCTCCGGAGACTAAAACTATAATGTCCGTGATGTAAATGAAATGTATGTCCCTTAAATAAAAATATGTAGAAGCGATTAATTATCAGAGTTGCAAAGAACATGTATATAACCTCTAATGACGCAATACAACGACGTTTTTCTACATTTTAAATTAAGCACCCAAGAAGC
Organism: Anabrus simplex; assembly: GCF_040414725.1. Taxonomy (NCBI): domain Eukaryota; kingdom Metazoa; phylum Arthropoda; class Insecta; order Orthoptera; family Tettigoniidae; genus Anabrus; species Anabrus simplex. The sequence continues at coordinate 135,051,441 of NC_090272.1, forward strand.
CCGAGTGAATATGACACCATTAAAATTCTAAGTAGTAGACTTATATTGTCTATGATGATAACGTTGTAATTTTAAAACTTCACTTTCCATGGGTGAATTCCAGAACTTGTAATTAATTCTCATCTCCACTTACCTACTACGGGGTGGTTCGTAAAATTAACTTATTAGACTTCATATCGTCAAATTTACGACGTTCATTTTGGATAAGGGATTGTAAATTGCTTATTTCTATTGCATCATTAGTTTAACTATGTTTAAAGTCAAGTGAGCGCTGGTCTTCTGAGCCCAACTTAGCACGTTCGATCCTGGCCCAGTCCTGTGGTATTAGAAGGTGCTCCATGGCTAAATGGTTAGCGCGCTGGCCTTTGATCACAGGGGTCCCGGGTTCGATTCCCGGCAGGGTCGGGAATTTTAACCTTAATTGGTTAATTTCACTGGCACGGGGGTTCGGTGTATGTGTCGTCTTCATCATCATTTCATCCTCATCATGACGCGCAGGTCGCCTACGGGAGTCAAATCAAAAGACCTGCATCTAGCGAGCCGAACTTGTCCTCGGACGCTCCCGGCACTAAAATCCATACGCCATTTCATTTAGAAGGTGCTCAAATACGTCAGTCCCGTGTCCTGCTCCATGGCTAAATGGTTAGCGTGCTGGTCTTTGGCCACAGGGATCTCGGGTTCGATTCCCGGCAGGGTCGGGAATTTTAACCGTAATTGGTTAATTTCGCTGATACGGGGGTTGGGTGTATGTGTCGTCTTTATCACCATTTCATCCTCATCACGACGCGCAGGTCGCCTACGAGCGTCAAATCGAAAGACCTGCATCTAGCGAGCCGAACTTGTCCTCCGACACTCCCGGCACTAAAAGCCATACGCTATCATTTTTACGTCAGTCTCGTGTCCGCAGATTTACTAGCACGTGAAATTCTGGCACATCGCCGTCTCCAAAAACCATGTTAATGTGCTAGTTGTTGTTTAAGTCATCAGTCCATAGACTGATTTGATGCAGCTCTCCATGCTACCCTATCCTGTGCTAACCTTTTCATTTCTACGTAACTACTGCATCGTAAATCTGCTCTAATCTGCTTGTCATATTCATACCTTGGTCTACCCCTACTGTTCTTACCACCTACACTTCCTTCAAAAACCAACTGAACAAGTCCTGGGTGTCTTAAGATGTGCCCTATCATTTTATCTCTTCTTTTCGTCAAATTTAGCCAAATCGATCTCCTCTCGCCAATTCGATTCAGTATCACTTCATTTGTGAATCGATCTATCCACCTCACCTTCAGCATTCTTCTGCAATACCACATTTCTAAAGCTTGTATTCTCTTTCTTTCTGAGCTACTTATCGTCCAAGTTTCACTTCCAAACAATGTCACGCTCCACACGAAAGTCTTCAAAAACATCTTTCTAATTCCTATATCAATGTTTGAAGTGAGCAAATTTCTTTTGTTAAGAATGCTCTTCCTTGGAAACATCATAAAATAAAGTGAAATTAATTTTCTTACTTTGTGTGTATTACACTGTAAAATGTGTCTGAATTATTAGTACTGTTAGTACATTAATTACAGTAGTAGAGGTAAACTTTATTGGCATTGGCTTTACGTCACACTGACTCAGACAGGCATCATTACAACGATGGGATATAACAGAGCTGGGACTGGAAAGGGAAGTAACCCTGGCTTTGAATAAGGTATATCTCCAACATTTACCTGATGTGAAAATGGTAAACTAACGAAAATCTTCTTCGGGGCTGCCAGCAGTGAGGTTAAAACCAATCATCACCAGAATGCAAGCTAACAGCTACACGGCCCCGAACCGCGCAGCCAACTCGTACGGTGAAGACAATATTTAGAAATTAATATAGTGTAATGCAAGGCAGACACCCTGTTAATGGGGTAAAAAAGTGTTGCTTTCTGCACAATATGACTAACATCGAAGAAAATTCAACACATAATCTAGCTGAATTACTTACATCGGAAGCTCCAAAGCTATTGTCTGTAAAGCATATTTTTTTTAAGTAGCCAAGAATCGGGTATGCCGGGCTGAGTGGCTCAGACGGTTAAGGCGCTGGCCTTCTAACCCCAACTTGGCAGGTTCGATCCTGGCTCAGTCCGGTGGTATTTGAAGGTGCTCAAATACGACAGCCCCGTGTCGGTAGATTTACTGGCACGTAAAATAACTCCTGCGGGACTAAATTCCGGCACCTCGGCGTCTCCGAAGACCTTAAAAAGTAGTTAGTGGGACGTAAAGCAAATAGCATTATTATTATTATTAGAATCGGGTATACTTTTCAATGTCTCCTTATGATGACTATTTCATCTCCAAAATCTAGGATTATACAAGGCACTCCCTATTTCTGGGAAAAGTAACAGAAGAAACACGCAGTTTGACATGATTTTGATATGTGGATTATTACTGCTACAGAATATTCAGTTTTGCATGGAATCTGAACCACAAGAAAGACTTTATTTCAACATTTCGAAATACATTGGTCTGGATTCTGACCAAAATCGTTTTAGAGAGAATCCAATTATTATGTCACTCAGCTATCATAGTCCCCTTGGGAAAGAAGTGTTTTTAAGGTTAAGTATTGTTTTACGACTACCCATTAAGTTTTATCTTATTTATTGTGAAATATGTGGTTCAAAGAGAAACTACTCATTGTCAACAGACTTAAATTGAGTATTACGCAGTGGTCACCAAATTTCGGCTACTATTTTATGACTGAAGGTGTCTAATAAAGAAACATAACACGCAGTACGACCCCCTAAGATAACATGCCGTAATCAAGTCAGTGTTCTTGGAAAATTTTCACTGGACTGGTTTTACAGTTGCCAGATAGTGCGTGTCTTGCTCAGCTTATGAAAGGCGAAATACAATCAGTTGATAAGGGAATATAGTCACATAGTAGAAAAATGGAAACTATAAATAAATGGAACAGTTGTGGAAGTGATAGGCGTACGATTGTCCTACCATAAGGTCACATCGTCGACTGCAGTTCTCCCAAGGGGTTCGCAGAAATTTGTGAACCACGCCATGATGACGGAGAGAATGAAATCTGATCATTGATCTTCACACTGGCCAATTGTCATTCGATTATTTTGCTTGGAAAAGTACCTAGAAATATGATTACTTCTTTATATATTTTATGCTATGACTGACAGAAAATTTCAAATATTAATTTTCAACCACCAATATCTGAGTTACTGCTTTATTCCTACCTTTACCTGAAGTGTTTTATTGTCAAGAGTGACTTCCGTACGTTGATGAACGGCGATCGCAAAGGACGAGATTTTGTGTTCACATTTTCAACTTGTAGCCTTAAAAAGATAAACAGGACGTCCCACCTAACTCTGATACTTCAAATATTTTCGAAAGGAAACAAAATTTGAAAAATATACTTGCGCAGGAATGTGCCCATTTCAGGGGCTCACACAGTCAGAACGTACGTACGATCCAGAAAACAAAAATACATTTACTTTCAACACAAAGACACGTACATTTTGTTTCTAGTGGGCTGAAAACTAGAAGTAGAATTTGTGACAGCAGACTTAATTTTTCTTTCGTTTCGAAAATATTTGAGGTCGCAGAGTTAGATGAGACACCCTATATAATATCCAGGATTGATCAACGTATTGTCACGTAATTCCTACTAACAAGCCAAAATAGGAAATGATTTGCTTTCCTTCTTAATGGCCTGACATTTCATTTACCAGCCATCTATATATATATCTATGTCTGTACATTGCTCAGAATTTGAAAATAATGGTATTTCTGTATCGGTCATGTCCATAGTAACAAGAAAATGCACTTTTTACTTTTCCGTAATGTCTGTCTGTCTGTCTGTCTGTCTGTCTGTCTGTCTGTCTGTCTGTCTGTCTGTCTGTCTGTCTGTCTGTCTGTCTGTCTGTCTGTCTGTCTGTCTGTCTGTCTGTCTGTCTGTCTGTCTGTCTGTCTGTCTGTATTTATGTATGTATGTATGTATGTATGTACACGCATCACGAGAAAACGGTTGAAGAGAATTTAATGAAAATCGGTATGTGAAGTCAGGGGATGAGCCTCTACAATCTAGGCTATAAATCATTTTACTCACGCTGAGTGAAATGGTAGTTTAGGGGAAGGCCTAAAATTGAATTCTCAACTATTTATGTTATTAGTGGTCTAATGAAAATCGGTATGTGAAGTCGGGGGATGAGCCTCTACAATCTAGGCTATAAATCATTTTACTCACGCTGAGTGAAATGGTAGTTTAGGGGAAGGCCTAACATTGAATTCTCAACTATTTATGTTATTAGTGGTCGCATTTTAAAGAAAATGGGTTTGCAAAGTAGGGGAATAAGTTGCTACAATCTAGGCTATCAATAATTGTATTCACGCTGAGAAAAATGGTAGTTTAGGGGAAGGCCTAAAATATAATTCTCAAATATTGTTGTTATTAGTTGTCCTATCGTGATGAAAATCGGTATTCAAAGTCAGAAAATAAGTCGCTATTGTCTAGGCTGTAAATTATTTTATTCACGCTGAGTGAAATGGTAGTTTAGGGAAGGCCTAAAATGTAATTCTCAAATATTTCTTATTAGAGGTGTAATCGATGAATGCTACATAACTAGGGTTATATAGTATTACATTTCCTATTATTCATGTCTTATACATTGTTACCGTACTGGCTATGATCACAAAGATATTCATGATTTTGGATTTTTGTTACTAAGTCCATATCAGCGCCGAGTAACCAGAAATGGGTAAACAGTATTTAATGAAAATCGGTATGTAAAGTCGGAGAATAAGAAACTACAGTTTATGGTATAAAATATTTTACAAATAACAGAGTCGAAAGAAAAATAAATGTGAAGGCCTACAATACAGAAAGCTCATAACATTGATCAACAATAACATTACATTGATCATTGTTTGTCGTGATGTGCTTTGTGTCATCTGTTGCCTTCATCTCCGGTAGATAGGATTACTGCTGCGTACAGAGTATTATTTATTTGATTTACGTCGCACCGACATACATAGGTTTTATGGCGACGATGGGATGGGAAAGGGCTAGGAATGCCTTAGGCCTTAATTAAGGTACAGGTCCAGCATTTGACTGGTGTGAAAGTGGGAAACCACGGAATACCATCATCAGCGCTGCCGACAATGGGGTTCGAATCCACTATCTCTCGGATGCAAGCTCACAGCTGCGCACCGCTAACCGCACGGTCAACTCGCCCAGTCGTACAGAGTGTAACAGCCTGCCTGAATATTGATGGGAAGTAGCTAGGGAGTTAGATATCTTTCTTCTTTAGCATGACATTCCCCTGGTTTATAAATTTTCTGATACTACTGGTACGTAACACACTGGATCATCATAGCATTCGGGCTATTCAATCCCTACTCTGAGGCACTGATTGGAATGAACAGTGTGCATATTTAGCGGAATAATGGCAGATGAGTGTTCATGGCAATCTGCGGCCTGGTCATCCCAGCTCTGGAACTTTGGACTATTAGATTGGCACCGCAATCTAACCGCAGCACGGTTCGTTAAAAGTGATAAAACGTGCGGCTTTCCATTTGATCGAGTATTTTATATGATAGCATTGCTTTTAATCGCTACATTCATACTTACGTTTTTGTAATGACCTATGTCGATTTCAGGTTAAGAAAACCACAAAGTCAGTCTTTCTGAGAATCCCGTAGCAAAGCACAGGTACATCAGCTAGTATATATATAAAATAACAGTCTTGTCTGTACGTTGCTCAGAATTTGTAAAGAATGGCATTTCTGTATCGGTCATGTCCACAGTAACAAGGAAATTTACTTTTTACTGTTCCGTAATTTCTGTCTGTCTGTCTCTCTGTGGGAGTCTGGGAATAAAAAACTACAGTCTAAGCTATAAACAATGTTATTCAACCTGGATGAAATTGTAGTTTAGGGGAAGGAGCCTAAAAATATAATTTTTCAATACTTATGTTATTGGTCCTATCGATAAGTACTACATACCGGTAACAAAATTTACAGAGAACACAATTTCCTATCGTTTATGTTTTATTCAGTTTTACCGTACCGACTATGATAAGAGTGGTATTTCAGAATCGGAAGAAAACTAAATGTGAAGGACTACAATATCGAAAGCGCAACACATTGATCAACAATAACATTACATTGACCATTGTTGTGATGGTCTATGTCTCTAATGCTGCCTCTCAACTCCGATAGATGGCACTACTGCTGCGTACCGAGTATAATAGCCTCACTGAATACTGACGGGAAATAGCTGGGGAGTTAGAAAACTTTCTTCTTTAGCATGTCATTCATCTGGTTCATACATTTTCTGATACAGCTGGTACGTAACACACTGGTTCATCACAGTATTCCAGCTATTAGATTCCTACTCTGACGCGCTGTTTTGAATGAGCAGTGTGCATACTCTTGGCAGAGGCTGACTTGGTGGTAGTAGTAGTATGGCTGGTCTAGAATAACTATTTAGGCCTATTCCAAATTATAACACCGCAATTCACGAAATAACTCAAAATTAAACCCTGAAAAGAGCCGTTTCTTAAGAAAATCTTCTTCCACTTCACTTTTATTAAATTCTACATTCATTTTATCCAAATTAGCAGTGAAGAGGGTGTTTCTCCTCTGGCTTGGAGGATAAATTTGCCTCCAAGTCAGATAGATTTTTCCGACGCCAGTGTAGTGAATTGATATTTTCCGACTCATCGGGTACTCCTAGGAAGCAGATTAGTAAAAGGGCATAGTTTTTGCCCTGGGAGTCTCCACTATTCGACCCCCTCCCTGCCGAAAAAAGACGAAGAGTTTTCACGGATCATGGCTGTCTCTGGCTTGGTCATTTCAGCTCTGGAGCGTTGGACTGTTACATCGACAGATTAGTCCTGTTCGTTAAAAATGAGAAAATGTATGGTTTTTGATATGATAGAGTATTTAATATGAAAGCGTTGCTTTTAATTGCGGCATTCTTAATGACGTCATTGTAATATATGTTCATTTCAGTTGGGAAAGCCACTAAGACTGTGGATGTAGAAAGGCAGGTTGAGAGTGAGTGTCTACCATTATAATGAAAGCTTCCTAACCTGATTGGAACTGATGGTATGCAAGTGGATCTACCATTACAGTGAAAATTCCCACAGTCTTCATATGAGAAAAGATGTTTGGTGATATCCCCGTCGCGTTTCTAGGGTAACGTTAAGAGCTATGCAATTTAATACAATCTTGCTCACAACGTGTACACACCTAACCTAGAATTCTGTACACAATGTAGAATTCCTTAGTGAACCACGGATACAACAGCTAGTCTGAACTACGAATAACGTGATCAATTTTAGATGGGACGTATACGCTGGACAGGTGGATTTCGGATGGTAATGTGGTCTATACTGTAAACACTCCAGTGTTACACATAAACATAATGTTAATTTAGAAAGCCCCAACTGAAGTAAATCAAGTCCCAGAAATGCATTTCCACTTTGAAGGAAACATTGATGGTTTATCCCAGAATGAACGTACCACTGATAACGAATATTCCCGTCATGCAGACGGACGGGATAACGTGATTTGTAGACATATTTCCAGGCATGAATATCTACGAGTCGTTTCCTAGCGGACCGGGCGAATTGGCCGTGCGGTTAGGAGCGCGCAGCTGTCAGCTCGCATCCGGAAGATAGTGGGTTCGAGCCCCACTGTCGGCAGCCCTGAAGGTGGTTTTCCGTGGTTTCCCATTTTCACACCAGAAAAATGCTGGGGCTGTACCTTAATTGAGGCCACGGCCGCTTCCTTCCCATTCCTAGGCCTTTCCTGACCCATCGTCGCCAAAAGACCCATCTGTGTCGGTGCGACTTAAAGCAACTAACAGAAAAAAAAAAAAGAAAAAAAGATTCCTAATGGCGGAATTTATGAGTGCAATGCTGTCTGTTAGATTGGTTTATGATTTTGAATTATTATTATTATTATTATTATTATTATTATTATTATTATTATTATTATTATTATTATTATCATTATTATTATTATTATTATTATTATTATTATTATTATTATTATATTTTACATAATAATAATTTCGTGTGACTATTTCTAGCATTTTAAGGGAGACCCTCCGATGACGGTGGGCGGTATCTGCCATGTGTAGGTAACTGCGTGTTATTGTGGTGAGGGATAGTGTTATGTGTGGTGTGTGAGTTGCAGATATGTTGGGGACAGCACAAACACCCAGTCCCCGAGCCAAGGGAATTAATCACTTAAGGTTAAAAACTCCGACCCGGCCGGGAATCGAACCCGAGACCCTCTGGACCAAAGGCCAGCACGCTAACCATTTGGCCATGGAGCCGGACTGTATTTTGCATGATACATATCGAGATAGGGCATTAGAAGTGTTAGTGCCCAAGTTTCTAACCAAGTCGTCGGCTTAGGCCAAACAGCTCACTACATTTCCACCTACCTATATCCATCCCTGCCACTTTATACCTTTCAGTAGATGACCCATGTAAACTATAAACAGGAAATATGAAATATTACAACCTTGTATAACCCCCTGTAAGTACAGTGAAACAAGATTTTATTCTACCATCATTTTTCACTGAAGCCCAATTATCAACATATATGCTTTTGATTGTTTTTAATAACTTACCCTTAATCCCATAATCCCCAGCACGACTAACATATTTTTCCCTCGCTGCTCTGTCACATGCTTTCTTTCCATTCCTCCCGTAGCAATTTTCAATCACCTGGCGCATACTGAAAATCTGATCCTGACAGCCCCTCTGTGGGCTTAAATCCTACTGGTTTTCATCCAGCTTACCTTCAACCACTGATTGCACCCTCGCTTCCAAACGGCCATGGAATACCTTGCCTGGTATAATGATCAATTAAATATCTAGATAGTTGTTGCAATCATTCCTGTTCCCTTTCTTCTAGTCAGGTACAATTTATTATTGATTTCCCCCAATCAGAAAAAACCGTACTAAGAATCCATGCTAATTTTATTACTCTGTGAAGCTACTTAAGCCTTGCCTTTCCACTAAATTTCACAGTTTCAGGGGTTATTTCATTTATATCTGCTGTATATGACAATGGGGTTTACTTACCATCACTTCCACTTCCTCAAGAGTAATATTCACTAACACCATTGTCCTCACCATGAGCTCGGCTGTTCGCTACATGAACATAAAGATATCGTTCACGTTGAGAAGATTTTCAAATTATTCCTTCTAACTGTCCAGTGATTCCCTGGGATCTATTATGAGTTAACCTGATTTACCCAAAACATATTCATTTCCGTTTTCCCTCCCGTTCTAAGATTCACTGCCGCTTGACTCAGCTTTTCCAGACTATAACAGAAATCATCTCATGACTTTTTCTTCGATTCAACAATTGAGGCATTGGCATGGGAAAGCTAGTAAGTATTAAAAAGTGAATTTTACAGGAGAAGAAAAATAGTCTTACCAGCATCGTGAAACAGATTATATTGAACAAGTATCAAGTAAATCACGTTAACACACAAAGTTATGCTTATTATGTTCCAGGCACAAATTATGAGGTAAAACACATTGTGAAAAATCACGGTCTTACCAGTTTGTCAGTTGATGTGTATAATTCAAGCACAAATTTCACGGTAAAACGCACGTTATTTTTTATCGAAGAAATCCATCATTGCCAGTAAGTCATTTTCTTTCTGTTCGCTGTTGGTTGGTCTCCTTGTAGTTTGTTGTAAGGACTGTGTGTTGACCGCGTGATATGACCGCCCTCTTTTGAGGATGTTGTGCTCCTTCCACGGTTCTAACTTGTTGAATGATTGCTTTATATTGACTGATGGAAGTTCAGCTCTCGAAATCCTTATCTAGCCTACAGTGCCAATCTTAACGCTTTGGGTATTTAAATACCTCTTGCGTTCCATAGCTAAGTCACAAAAATCCCCAGGCGTCATCATGATTACTCGTACATTAAATGGTTGGAAATGTTTAGCCTCTCTGATCATTTCCGCAACTTCTTCTGGGACCACTGTTGGAGACACGCATTACCTGTTTTTAAAAATAAAGAACCAGTATTAACGTCATGTCAAGATGCTGGCAATAACGACTTACCATTTTGTTTTGTTTTGCTAGTTGCTTTACGTCGCACCGACACAGATAGGTGTTATGGCGACGATACCTACTTACCATTTTGAATGGAATAGGTTTCGGAGGCATTCTAGCAACTGAAATATAATTCTGACGAACTATAATTACTATAAACAAGGTTTACATTGTCAACAGATGACAACGGTTATACCTAATTCCACCAGAGACACGGGCTGACTTACATACTACCTTCTCCATGCCAAACCTCGTGGACTTAACACAGGTTCCATCTTTTGTAAATCGTAGTAGCAAATCTACTCTACCAGTTGACTTGCTACCTTCTCCTTGTCACTGGCATGAGCGTTTACTACTTTCTCCAAGAAAAGATGAAATTTCGATTAGTTTTTATTTGCTGCCTTTCCCATGTCAACGCCTCAAATTTTTGTTTCGTTCTACTTCTTTCATCTATCTGCAGTTCTCTGTCTGCATCAGTTCTTGTTGGAGCCATTTCTGATGCGCCTTATTTTAACGTCTACAAGCTGCCTCACTTCATAATTCCACCAAGGTGTTCGCTTTCTCCCATCTTTAGACACAGTTGTTTCTCTCCCACGTATACTTTAAGAATATACTTAGTAACTGCTAATCCCATACTAGCACAGAAGTCCAGTACACGCTTCCCATTCATATTAGCTTCCATATGCATATCCCCTACATTTAGCCATCACCTCCTCTTATGCTTTAGTACTTTCTCAAATCTCGAATTGAAACGACTCATTAGTACTCTCCTATCTTTGCTGTTGACCCTGACTATGATGTCACTCAGTGCTTCATAAAACGTGTCAACTTCATCCTCATCTGTACCCTAACATGAATGAGACAACTCTCTTCCTAATTCCTCCAACGGCTAAATCTACCCACCGCATTCGCTCACTTACGTGCCTAACAGAAACTATGTTGCGTGTAATAATATTCCTGACGAACAGTCTTGTCCCACACTCTATCATTCCCTTTTTAACACCTATTAAAACCACTTTATAATCTCTTATAGCTTTCTTGTTATTTTCCGTTACCCGAATATAATTAACTTCTAACGCTTCCAGACGCATCACCTTTTGCAGACTCAGCCAGTTCTTTTTTCTTTCTTCCATAAGCCCCATTAATATGATAGCTCCTTTATTATTATTATTATTATTATTATTATGATTATTATTATTAAACCGGAGGTACACCTGCCCCGTGCATTTAAATTAAGCGCCTTTAGCAAGGCCATCTAGAACTTGGTCGTCAAACTGTTTGATACAAGAAGTTTAGACATTAGTCGAGAGATGTCTCTACTATCGACTTAGATGCGCCCTCTGGTGTGAGAATGAACAATTACATTTTGAAGAAATTTTGTATATTGTTTATTTATTGTTTTTGGTGTTCTAAAGTTGTCAACACTTCTATCTCTTCCCGCCGACTGAAAACGTTAGCCAGTTAGAAATATTGTATATTTATTTAAATAACCAACCACGGTTCTTGGCATTTATTTGATTGTCCAATGAAAATTGGGGGTGTGTCAGGGTTTCTACCCAGAGAAATCTGGAACCTTCCTCTCCGCTATAAAAGCTGGCCTATTTCGAGCCACGTTGTCTTTGTGATCGCTCCGGTCTAGAGTGTGTTCGTAACGGAGACAGGGGGAAAGGGCTCCCTCTTCCTTCTTCGAGAGGTCCTCCAGCTCAAGGTAATGGCAGCTTCTGCTTAACAACGTAATAGTATTTGAAAGCTAACTCGAGGAGAAGAATTCAAATTTCTTTCGCAATGTAACTTTTACTTCTGAATGTAAATTCTCACACAAGTCTAAAGAATTTACTCGAACTTACGGAATAACGAGTGAGGAACCCTCTTGTCTTCCATCTCAACTTGATATTGAGGTGACTATGATTTTGTAACCTTTAACTTTATCACTTAATTTTGTAAACTTTCTTTCCATCTAGTCACCTCCGTAGTATAGGCTTAGCCTCTGTAACGTCGGGCCATTACCCCACATAGGATTTTAAGTATTTTCATGTGAATTTGAAGGAATGCAAAGAGTTCGCCTCCTAACATTTCTCTTTTAGGCCAGTAACTTTAACGTTTTGTTTTTACCAAGGGCCACGTAGTATGGGTAGTTGTTACCCATGTTAAACTCAATTTAATTCATTTCATTTTAAAGCAGTTAGACTGTTGAGCCTATAAGGCAGTGAATACTGTTTGATTGTTAAGTGTAGGTTGTGCCTTCGATAGGCCTGGAACTTTTAATTCTGGAGAACAGTCTCCTAAAGTGTAAATTTGCAGAGCAAAGACGCTCTTTCACTGATGTGAAAATTGGGAGATCCGTCTCCTTGACTGTTGGTTGAAAGGAGCAGTAGCGCTCATGTAAAATTCGTAATTAGGGAGCTTCAACCTCAGATTGTTAATTGGTCATTAGTTGATTATTCTGATTTTTTCTAACATTATTACCCAAGCTCACGAGTAGTTCGGTACCTGATTTGTTTTATGCTTATAACGTGTAAAGTTTAAAATAGAAAAGGAAAAAAGAGAAAGGAATATAGCTCAAAATTTCAAGTTTTAAAGTAATCTTCTGACTTCTCTGTATCCACCCATTCATGTCAGCACCTTCCTTCACCTCTGCGTTCCACAGAATCCCAGAAACAATTATTATTATTACTATTATCTTCATGATTATTATTATTATTATTATTATTATTATTATTATTATTATGTCCGACTCGTTGGCTGAACGGTCAGCGTACTGGCCTTCGGTTCAGAGGGTCCCGGGTTCGATTCCCGGCCGGGTTGGGGATTTTAACCTTAATTGGTTAATTCCAATGGCACGGGGGCTAGGTGTATGTGTTGTCTTCATCCTCATCACGACGCGCAGGTCGCCTACGGGAGTCAAATAGAAAGACCTGCACCTGGCGAGCCGAACCCGTCCTGGGATATCCCGGCACTAAAAGCCATACGACATTTCATTTTTTCATTATTATTATTATTATTATTATTATTATTATTATTATTATTATTACCGCATAGCTTCACCAACTGAGTGCGAACATTTTTATTTGACATAATTTAAACTGTCATCTTGTCAATTTCAATGTATCTTTTTACTTTGTTGGTGGTATATTTACTGAAACCCTATTAGTTGACCTATTGTAGTGTTTAAATTAATTTTGTCCAGTAAACACCAAATGTATCACTAGAGATCTTTTATATGCCGGCATAGGTCGACATAGAGTGCCGAATGGACTTCATTCCGCGCATCAAAATTCCGACTGGCTCTCCTGGGTTTGAATCCACGATTATCAGATTTAGAGGTTGACATTGTACCTCTGATCCATTGCGGCAGCTTGGAATTTCTGGTATTGAAAAATAGTTTTTTAACATGTTAGCATCATCGTTTTTCATAAGTATAATAAGATATTGCATTTCTGTAAGATATTAAATATGGACAATATATTATTGTATTAATTAAAGTAAGTTATATAAAGATTATATTAAGATATCTGTATAATAGTAATATTCCCTCAGTTTTTTCTTAAAACATATAACCGATTTAGAGTTCTTTATAACAGGAGGCAACAAATTATATTCCCTATACATTTATGATTCTATGCCTTTCACTCCATGCTTTACTGAATTAGAGGGATATGTCCTTAATGATCCTCTAGTTACATATCTATGAATTTCACTAAATGGGAGAAGTTAACAGTAGAGTGGGTTAATTTCCTGTCTAGCTTATACATAAAGACTGATGATTAAAATGCAATTTGTTTACGGAATGGCAGAATATTTGACTCTGAAAAAACTTCATGTGACGGTTTGAGGAAGGGGAATCCATACATGATTGTGATGACTCTTTATGTAGGATTTCCAAATTATTAACATATTCTTGCCTACATCTTCCCCAGATGAAGCTTATGTCGGGATGAAGCGAACATCACGTCTGGGAAACTTCAAAGAATGAATTTGAATTCACAGTGTTGAAATACTTTTCTATCTAGCAAGATATCGCACAGCATTCGCGACAGTGATCGCCAACGTCAGCGGTACCTCATGTGGTACTATGAATAATAATAAGAAGAATTTCCAGGTTTTAATTCAGTGTTATAAATTTAGTACTTCACATCGAATGTCGTATAATATGATATGACGTAGTATTTTTAATTAAATCATAAACAAGTTATAAGAATGAGAAAATCTTGTGCATTGCCATATATTGAACGTACCAAACTTTTAATTGGATTGAATTTGCACATTAGTAGTTCAATGTGCATAGAGTATTGGACGTTCATGGAGGAGACTTTTAATGAAGTGACAAACTGTATATTCCAGGAAAATTTCAGCGTTTCACATATTCTGTAGGTGTAAGACAATGAACGTAACTCAAGACCAACTATCATTGAATTTGATAGCATGAATCCCAATTTCCTTGGTAGCTACTGAAGATTACAATCAATACGATACATATTACAATGACCGTCGCACATTGATTATCGTTTGAGTTGTGTGTCTTCTTCTGTCACTCATTTCCGCTAGATGTCATCACTGCTGCAACTCTACAAAGCAAAATTAAATGACGAACGATTGGTACAACGGGCAGTAATTCATGTAGAACAACAATAGTATGATTGAGGAAAAATTCGTTTTATTGATGTAATTCCAAGATGAAAGCCGTCTCCAAATTAAAATTAAACATTGATTTTTGTCTCTATAAGAATATCCAAATAGAGACAGCAGGCATTTCAAACAAAATATCGAAAGAGTGAATGAGGACAGTAACATGGTATTAACAGTAGATTGTCGGTATCTATCACGTTTATGGCATTAATGTAAGTAAAGCATATTCAGCCCTCCCAAGCATTTTCTGCTGCAAGTTTCTCTTTCAATCTGATTAAATTGAATTACAAATTTATAAAATGTAGGGAAGTGAAATTAATTCATTACATGAAGTTGACACCGAAGACACGTAAAATATAAAAGTACACAGTAGCAGCATATTCCATGATGGTCGTCAAACGTCTAGAAGAACGGTGCCAGAAGAAGAATTATTAAGTGTCATAATTAATTCTGATCACATTTTAAACAAATGAATTTTCCAGTTATGAATCGATTTCTATGAAATCAACCACATCCCAACGTATTTTATTGTATTTTGCATTCAAAATAGCATGCTTTCTCTTCACTTATTATTATTATTATTATTATTATTATTATTATTATTATTATTATTATTATTATTATTATTTGTTGTTGTTGTTGTTGTCATAACCTACTAATTGTAAGTTACATACGTATCAAATCAATACCTACACTGTGAGTGGAAGCAGAGTTTGAGCATGTTACCCATTACACAAGAAATGCCTCCGCTGCCCCCCCCCTCCCCAACCACCCCGCATGATATACAACCATTAATATACATTGACACAATACAGATAAATTAAAAAGACCTTAATTATAATGCCCCTAAAGTCAATCATCAAGAGCCTAACTTCAGTTTACTTCTGAAAGTAGATTGTTACTTAATATCGAGATTGTTTGTGGGGCAAGTAGGGGGTTTGTGGTCCTGTACAGTACATAGAAATTGGCCACTGTATTCGGAAGGACATTAAACAAGTCATAGTGTTGGTACTAAACTTGCCACTGTGACGATACGATAGAGAGGAAATCCTGTATGTATAGGTGCCCTTCTGCGCGGGAAACCACAAAGACTCAGCCTGCTTATGAATATAAGAATACAATAGCGAAAGAAGAATTAATATACACTCTTTTTAGAGTTCATTGACATTTATAGGACGCTTATTAGTCGCATTATTTGTTATTTTAGGACAGCTGTCCCAAGTCATGAAAGCGAAGTTCATAGCGTCCCACAGAACACCAATATATAGCGTCCCTTCCTTTCCACATCAAGATTTTCGGACTATAATAGGACTACTTTTCATCACGCTCAAATCTGACTGCTGGATCGATGACACCTTTGTTGGATTTCGTGTCAATAACTACATAATCTCCCCGTTTAACTGAACCTTCACTCGACGTGTAGGTTACTTTTTCATACAGTTCTAACGTTTTTCTTTAACATGCATCATATCCACCCTCTGAGTCAGTTGTGTTCGTTGTTTATTACAAAACCTCCCCTTTGTGACAGAAACCAAGAACGTGAGGAAGGGTTTCTATCTCGTTGCATTAACGGCAACGGGCATATTGACCTTTGTCGGAAACACTTGAACTTCGGCAATATCGCAGTTTATCTTACGGCATTCGTCCATTGGAAAGAAGATAGTCCGTTCTTCTCGGATATCCAAATATTATATTTATTCCACACCAGGATACTGTTGCCCCTCTGACACGATGGGGTAAACCTTTCCATTTGTTAAATTCCTGATCACACAGAGTTTTTGGTTTATGTTACGTTATTTTCTTCAATTAATAGTTTAAATTCGTTGAAATTTCTAGAACTTTGTAATTTTTAGTGAATTTGAGGAGGTTGAATTAATACGTTGAAGAAATATTTTCCTTGAAGCCTTCATAACACCCAAACCGTGAACTGTTCTAGGTGAATATATTATAAAACCTGGGCTGCCGTTGGATATTTCATTTCTTTTATAGTCATTTTGACTTTGTCAGTGCTCTCCAGAAAGCCATCTCGGATTTTTGTTAAGAGCACGGGGAGTGGGGTGCCAAACTAGGTAAAATATACTGGTTTAATGTATTTATTTTTTGAACTGGTTTCAAGACTACTACTCCTCTACCGATGGGGTAAGCTATTCAATGCTCCAAATTCCTGATCACACAGCTCTTTTTGGTCTTTATTACATTGGCTTCTTCAGTTACTAGCTTAAGATGTCTTAAGATGATGTGAAACTAAAGTTGAACATTCCACTGCAATTATGATAGATGTGACCAGATCACGAGTTAACGGGCGTTATGCTGATTTAATTTATCGCAGATCCTCCATTCAATAGAATTTCGTAATTAAATATTACATGCAAATTAGATATTTCATTTTTACTTCCTCTCATTAAATTAGGATATTGATATTCCGGTCATTGTAGCAAGTGTGGATTTCTGTGGATTCAAGTCGAGACCAATTTGTACAAGATAATTTCTGATCAGATTTATCGTAGGCCTAATTACAGTAGATAATGATGAAAATTATAACAATGGCGTGGGGCCTCCGGAGAAGTGGCGGTGTTGATTATTGATCTACGAGGGAGTATAATTGGGCAAATATCCTCGCCTCTTAAGACAGACAGGGGATACCGTGGATGTTATTCTACCACCCTCCACCCTCAGGGTGACCTTTATTTAACAATTGGATTTAAGTCGCTCCGACACAGATAGGTCTTATGGCGATGCTGGGTTAGGAAAGGGCTAGGATTGTGAAAGAAGCGGCTGTGGCCTTAATGAAGGAAGAGCCCTGGCATTTGACACGGAAAACGATCTTTCTAGCCCACTATCTCCTGAATGCAAGTTCCAAGATGCGAGCCCTTAATCACATTGCCGAGTAGCTCGGTCAGGGTGACGTCCGGAGAAGCCAGGGGCAGGTCTTTCAAGAAGACAACCTATAGGCGACCTCCGCGTAAGTGAGAATGGGGCCCTATTTAAAATGGATATTATAATGTTAAAGATGGCACGAACACCCAGCCCCAAGCTGGAAGGATTAGCGAATGAAAGTTAAAATCCCCGACCTTGTCGGGTTTGAAGCCGGGACACCCTGGACCGAAGGCCAGCATGCGAACAATTAACCATGGAGCGGGATACTACCTGAGATTATCACAGAGTTCTCCTAAAATTTAGCATATTTCCGGGTACAATATAGGTACATCTACAGGACAGGCGCTACACTGAAGGTGAGAATTAATGTGTTCAACAGTAAATTTGTAGTCTCTATTACATTCAAAGATAAATTTTATATATTATTATCTTAAATTAGTTAATCAATGAACATAACCAAGGTTCTTTCTTTCTTTCTTTCTTTCTTTCTTTCTTTCTTTCTTAATCCGTTTACCCTCCAGGGTTGGTTTTTCCTTCGGACTCAGTGAAGGATCCCACCTCTACTGCCTCAAGAGCGTGCGACTTTGGGCCGGGGATACAACTGGAGAGGAGGACCAGTACCTCACCCAGGCGGCCTCTCCTGCTATCCCCCTTGTGAGGGATGGAAGCAGCCGTGGACGTAAGTTAGGTACCATTCCGGTATTTGCCTGGAGGAGAAATGCGAAACCACGGAAAACCACTTCGAGGATGGCTGAGGTGGGAATCGAACTCCCTCTACTCAGCTAACCTCCTGAGGCTGAATGGATCCCGATCCAGCCCTTGCACCAGTTTTCAAATTTCGTGCCAGAGCCGGAAATCGAACCCGAGTCTCCGGGGATGGCCGGCGATGGCAGCTAATCACACTAACCACTACACCACACAAGTGGACAACCGATGTGTAATAGTATGAATCAGATTCTTCAGTTAGTATACTCGCAGAAAACACCTAAATAACTGTCTGGAAATACTTTATAGATTATATCATTATGTAGCTTAACGAGATAACTTGCTTTTGTATAAAACACGAGTAAGGATGATTTCTTTACTACAAACGGTTTACACTGACAGTGTATTTTGATCAGTTTATATCAATCCACGTAACAGGAACATTCACTCCATTATGGTCATGTTAATAGCCTCCGTGGCTCAGGCGGCAGCGCGCCGGCCTCTCCCCGCTGGGTTCCGTCGTTCGATATCCCGGCCACTTCATGTGAGATTTGTGCTCGACAAACCGGAGGTGGGACACGTTTTTATCCAGGTACCTCGGATTTCCCTGCCATCTTTCATTCCAGCAACACGCTCCATTATCATTTTTTCACCTGTCAGTCATCAATAATTGCGACAGAGAAGTGCGACAGGCTTCGGCATTCGGTACAATTCCTATTTTCGCCGCTACATGGGGGCTTCATTCATCATATTTCTGACCCGGTGGAATGACTGGATATAAGCTGGGGATTTTTTTTAACGGTCATCACAGTTCTGTGAGGACCAGGCACCGAAAAGTGACGAAGAAGAGCAATACCTAATCCAAAGTATGTGACAGCACAACAATAGCTACAATCTAAAACCAAAAAGGACCCCACCACAGACAAAAGTGGGACAAATTGATTGAAGAGCTTCTCGGAAGTCATTCACCCTCTCTCAAAGTGGGTCACGTATACACAAATGATGTTCTTACCCGTTCTAGATCTGGTCTCTAGTCCTAGCTCTGCATTTTAACAGCTGGATTTCATTAATCGTTATATTGGTTGACTACGAGGTATACAAGCAATCTCTTAGAGGAATTGAATACAGGCACGATGACCCTTCGGTTTGGGGCGCGCAGCTGTGAGCTAGCATTCGGGAGATAGTGGCTTCGAACCCCATTGTCGGCAGCCCTGAAGACGGTTTGCAGTAGTTTCCCATTTTACCATCAGGCAAATGCTGGGGCTGTACCTTAATTAAAGCCTCGGTCGCTTCTTTCTCACTCTTAGCCTTTTCCAATCCCATCGTTCCCATATGACATATCTATGTCGGTGAGGTGTAAAGAACTTGTAAAAAATAATTGAATAGGCTACAGATATTTCTAATTAGTTTATTTTCGTCGTTTACCGTACCTTATGGATAAGAATATCACAGATAAGCATAGTAAGCCTATTATTTATTTGTATTATTTATATTATTACACATGTTAATGTTTCTTACCTCGACTTCACTCTCTTTATTGCACAAACAAACACACACGCGTGTGCACAGATATGCCATTAAGTATTCCACATGTGCGTGTTTATCTAGAGCTGATTGTAAAATTCTTCCCGTTCGTGACCAGAAATAAAATTATACGGTCAGGTTCTCAATATCAGTCGTGGGTTTTGCTTTCCTATCATGTTGTTGATTAACCACAACTTGTCCTGTATATAAACTCATTGAAACGACGATCTCTTCAACAGAACTGTGTCATCAAAGAACAAAGTCAAAGGTAAGTTCCAAAACTATGATATGCATTTTGAGAGTAGCCTATTGTTTTCAGTTAGATTTTATTGAGATTAAAAGAATTCTGGAAGGAAATCAAGGTCATATTAGTGTAATTTGGAGGCTATGAATGTTGCATTTAAAATTCCAATGAACGTTGTTTACTTATGAGTAACTACAAATAACAATGAATAAACTGTTTCAACCAAAATTACAGTCAATAACGCTGATAGTTACCCCTGCAATTCATGAAGGTCAAAATGGGTAACTGAAGAATTCTTTCTTATGTTAAGCTCACTAGTGATGGGATTGTCTTTTTGGTGAAAGTTGTGTCCAGTTGTAGTAGGTATATCGTATGTTTGTTGTTCTTGTTGTTGGTATTTGAGTGATCAGTCCACAGACTGGTTCGATGCAGTCCTACATGCCACCCTATCTTGTACTATAATTTTCATCACTACATAATTACTACATCCTACAGCTACTTTAATCTGTTCGTCTACCCTTGCAGTTTTTACCGCCTAAATTTCCCTCCAAAACTAACTCACCAAGTTTTGGGTGTCTTAAAATGTGTCCTGTCATTCTTTCTGGTCAAATTTTTCCCCCAAATCTTTCACCTCTAGCCAATTCGAGTCATTATCTCCTCATTTGTGATTCGATCTACCCATTTCACCTTCACAATTCTTCCGTAACACCACATTTCAAAGGCTTCCCTTCCCGTCCTTTCTGAGCTAGTTAACTTCCATGTCTCACTTCCATACAATGTCACGCTCCAGACGAAAGTTTTCAAAAACATCTTTCTAATTCCTGTATCAATCTTCGAAGCGAGCAAATTTCTTTTTCTTAAGGTCTTCCGCTAGTCTACATTTCTTTTTCTCTTTAATTCTGCTATCATTAGTTATTCTAATACCCACCCAAGTAACAATATCCATCTGCTTCCTTTAAGTCTTCATTTCTTAATATATTTGCTGCACTGCCTGACTTCACTCGACAGCACTCCATTACTTTCGATTTGGATTTATTTTGTTTCATCTTCCACTCCTTCTCCAAGATTTTGTCAATACCATTCACCAATTCCTTCAGGTCTTCTGCAGTCTCAGATAAAATAATATATCATCAGCAAATCTCAGTATTTAATCGCTTGTTCTACATAAACATTTAAAGTGAGAGAGAACAAACTGCAGCCTTACCTCACTCATTTTTGGATCGCTGCTTCTGTTCCATAACCTTCGATTCTTATCACTACAGAATGATTTTATTTTACAGATTGTACATCATTCTTTTTTTCTCAGTTATCTGATCCCCATCACCTTCAGAATCTCAGATACCGGGCGAGTTGGCCGTGCGCGTAGAGGCGCGCGGCTGTGAGCTTGCATCCGGGAGATAGTAGGTTCGAATCCCACTATCGGCAGCCCTGAAAATGGTTTTCCGTGGTTTCCCATTTTCACACCAGGCAAATGCTGGGGCTGTACCTTAATTAAGGCCACGGCCGCTTCCTTCCAACTCCTAGGCCTTTCCCATCCCATCGTCGCCATAAGACCTATCTGTGTCGGTGCGACGTAAAGCCCCTAGAAAAAAAAAAAAAAAGAATCTCAGATAGTTTGGTCCAATCAATATTATCGAATGTACATGGGCTTGCCTTTCTTAATTCGATCCTCTAATATTATACAAAGTCAGGATTGATTCAAGTTTTCCTGTCGTATATGTAGGTATATATTATCTTCTTGTTTCATTTTAACGTAATGCACGAGAACTTCGTTTATCCGGATTAAGTGGGATCGGAAGTGATCCGGATTATCGAAAATTTGGATAATGCGGAAAGCGAAAAAGCAAATACAGTACATGTTACACAACATATTAACATAAGTTGTACAGTAATACCTTTTTTCAATTCTACAAAAAATCTAAGAACACTTTTCTTATATTTACGACTCTGTTTTTTGCACTAAAATAATGTGCGAGTTTTTTCTGTTTTACATTTTTATAGCGTTTGCACGCAGCATGATCACGAAGACGTTTTACTAACATCAGTTCTGCAGGTGTGGTTTCAGTCTGGGCTTCTGAATATGCCATTAGTTTGTCCAGCTGCATTGTTGCCTCTCCATGAGTCATTGTTTCTTCTAATGGAGCGCCGGTTTCATGTTCGAATTCACCATCACTCTCGTTATTACCTGCCGAGGAACAAGAGGCAATAACTTATTCATCTGTCATTATACCGTAGCCTGAATTACAGTCATTTTCCAACCAGTCATTTACGTCGTTCACATCTACGTCTGAGCATCCGGGAATGCGTTCAAGTGTGTCAAGGAACTAAGAAGAGTCCACAGTTTCCCATTCTCAACTCCAGGTTAATGCCGGGACGGTACCTTTGATAGACCGCGGCCGACATACTTAAAATTCCTGTCCTTGACTATCCTTGGCGGAAAATACATTTAAGAAGAATCGACCCCGTAAAAGAAATACTACACAAGTAAAAATAAATGTTTATTATTTTCGATCCGGATAAACCGGAGATCCGGATTAATGAGGGCTCTTGTGTAACTATTTTTGTTTCACCTTATTTGCTCACCGAAGGGCCAATGGATACTCGTTTCTGTTAATATGATAGGGATTCAAGAAAGAAACTGGATTATTTGTTTATTATTTTTTATGTA
This sequence comes from Anabrus simplex, assembly GCF_040414725.1. Taxonomy (NCBI): domain Eukaryota; kingdom Metazoa; phylum Arthropoda; class Insecta; order Orthoptera; family Tettigoniidae; genus Anabrus; species Anabrus simplex. The sequence continues at coordinate 135,074,167 of NC_090272.1, forward strand.
TTTTCATTCATTTATTTAAATTACCTTTTGTGCAATTGTGCCTTCTGATTTGAAACCCGTTGGTGTATCGTGAAGTGTAGTGTGTGACCAGTGCTTGTTTATTATTATCGAAGGTTGGGCACTGAAGTATATCTCGATAATCCGACTGCAGGCTTTTGAAATATGAATCTATTTCAGAATGTTTAAGACCCGATGGGTAGACCGTGTCACAATTTTTAGGTTGATTTACAAGAGGTTTCTAAAATTATCTCCATGTACTATACTGTCTACTTTGGGTCTACTATATACTTCATTAATTTATAAGAGATGTGTATTTGCTTCACGTTCAATTATGAGAAAGTTACCAATTTTTCCTTAATTATATCTCAAAGATTAATTTTCGTTCCTTAAAAATACGTTGTTTACATCCAACTTCAAACTTTATAATGAGACGAAGGGTATGAGGTTGTGAAGTTTACAGGTAGAAGGCCTCTGCTAGGAAGTTTTACTGAATACTCGATGATCATCTCGGCTAATGAACGGTTCATCTCAAACACATTCACTCGTCGATGCAGGCACAGCATAATTGAAAACCATAAAGTTGGATTTTATTTCATGCACAGGAAGTTACTTACCTACGGTAGAGCTTGTGCACTCCCTTTCAGTTTATTCAGTGTAAGTGGAGTTCACAATAAGTTAACAGATCTGCAGTTAACATCAGAACTAGTATGGTATTATTATTATTATTATTATTATTATTATTATTATTATTATTATTATTATTATTATTATATTTACTTGTTTCACATCGTTATGCCCAACTGAGGGGCACGCTTAAACTTATTTAGCTGATAATTTTGATTTATTCTCTTCCCAAAATCTCTTCACCCTCTCACTGAAATTCTTCTTACGTTATTCTGCCCAGGTTTTATTAGTTCTAGGTTTTTGGCTCCGCGAAACAATGATTATTAGTCAGTGTTCTGAAAGCAGATCGGTTCTTCACAGTTTCCTGGTTGATGCTGATTTCCTGAAGATCTGATTCTATTTCATTTAGCCAGTTCTTCTTGACTTTCAGTATGAGGGCAAGATTTAGAATTCTTTTGGTCAGTCTATCATTGTTCATTCTGTGAATGTGACCATAGAATTCCAGCCTCCTTCTCCTGGTAGTGTTTGAGATTTTTTCAGTATGGCAATAAATTTCATGAGATTTCATTTCATCCATACTTCCTCTATGCAGCCTGGGCCGAAAATTTTTGGTGACTTCTTTCTTGCTTTTATATATCTTTTATGAGTGATCTACCGCCAATGATTAGGGTTTCCGATGCGTATAATGCTTCAGGTGTTATTACTGTATTATAATGCCTTAGATTTGCCTTCCGAGGTAATGATTTTTTGTTATATGTGTTTCGAGTGATCCGATATGCTTTCTGTAATTTAGTAATTCTCTCCTTATTTGCTTCACGATTTAATCCAGAAGGTTGAATGATTTCTCCAAGGTATTTGAATTTATTCACTTAGGAAATTTGTCGAAATTTTGTCATCATAGCTTCCCATCTACAAATCGAGAGGCTCCTTCCATGTACTGGTTTATTTCCTATGATATTCGAAGTCCTGTTTTGGCTGCAATTTCATGTAGGTTTTCGAGGCAGTGGATTTCCTTTTTCCTATTATTAGAAAGAATTGCCAGGTCGTCTGCAAAAGCTAGACACCGCATGTGAATTCTGTTTTTCAGCTGTATACCCAGAGTTATTCCTTTAACTTCTTTTTCCCAGGTTCTGATTACTTTCTCTAGAACAAGATTGTACAAGAGAGATGACAGTCCATCTCCTTGTCAAACCCCTGTGTTGACATCAAAAGGCTCAGATATTTCTCCTAAGAATTTAACTTTGGAAGTAGTGTCAGTTAAAGTTTGTCTGATCAGTTCTCTTGTCCTTCTGCCTACCTCAAATTCTTCGAGAAGTTTGAAAAGTGTCTGCCGGTCTATGGAGTCATAGGCTTTTCTAAAGTTTACGAAGGTGATCATTGTTTGTCTAGTTTTGCGCATTTGTAAGATAGTTTTGACATTGAGTATTTGTTCTATGCATGATCTGTCCTCTCTGAAATCTGACTAGTATTCTCTAATGAGGTGATCTGTTTGTCTTTCAAGTCTTCTCAGTAGAACTTTGGAGAAAATTTTGTAGGTAACAGATACAAAGGAGATACCTCTATAGTTGTTTCTCAGTTGTATCACCCTTTTTGTGCAGAGGGTGAATTAGTACACATTTCCAGTCCTCAGGAAACTTATCCGGGACCCAGTTATAGCTGAGAATAGCATTTAGTTTAGAAGCAAGACTTTCGCCACAAATTTTTCACATTTCGGCTATTATACCGTCCTCACCTGGAGCTTTGTTATTTTTCAGTTCACTGATAATTTGTTTGATTTTTCTGATGTAGGTGGTCTTGAATCTGGATTTGGTGTGGGTTTTTCAAAGGTGAGTAGTTCTCTAGGAGATTCACAGTTTAAAATTTTCTGAAAATGGTTTGCTAACTATTTGCAATTTTCCTGGTTATTTGTTTCTAGAATTCTATCCGGACGTGTGAAACAAATGCTAGATGCCTGCTAATTAGATATGTCTTCTCTCAAAGTTCTGTAAAAGTTCCGTGCGTTATATTTTGTGAATTTCAGTTCAATTTCTGCCAATCTTCTGTGATTATATTTGAGTTTCTCACATCCGATTATTTTTAAGGCTTGATTCTGGATCTTAATTCCTCTCAAAAATTTATGGGAATTACAATATCTTCAGGCTCTCGTTCTACGTTCTATGGCCTCGTCGCAGGTTTCATTCCACCATCTGTTTTTGCGTTTCCTGAGAGGAATGCCTATACTTTTGGAAGCTTCTACAAATGCTTCTTTGAGTTCTAACCAGTTGAATGGATTTTGGTTGGAGATATTTGCAATAAAAGAGCCCGAGTTCCGGGTTGATTCGCAGTTTCCTATTTGTTCTGATTTTAGGTCTGTCAGGTTGAAATTTTACAAACTAGAGCGACCAGAGTGGAGACCAGAGTCAACAAATCCTTTCTTGACTTTAACATTCACAATTTTCCTTTGATTTTTCTTAGAAATCGCTACATGATCTAACTGGAATTCCCCTAATTGCAAGTTAGGAGATCTCTGAGTCGTTTTCTTTTATGGTAGTGTCAGGAAATGAGTTGACATTAATTTTAAATCAAAACTCTCGCGGAAGCCAATTAATCTTTCTTAATTTATATTGGCTCTCTGGTGAACTGGATATAGTTCCAGTATCCCACGATGGTTCTGAACTTATTTTCCTTGCCAATTTGGACACTAAAATCTCCCAAAATGATTTTGACACGATGTTTTGGAATTTTGGCTGTAGCTTCCTCTAGTTATTACCAGAAGTTGTCTACTTTCTGTGGATCTTTTTGATTGTAGTTGTTTGTAGGTGCATGTGCTTTGATTAGTGTATAGGCTTTGTTTTCCGACTTACTTGGGAATAATGCAATTCTTTCAGAAGGATACGTGAAATTCAACTTTGAGTTTGTAAGATTTCTCCTCACTGCAAACGCAGTACCAAACTGATTTGGCTTATTCGGGAGAGAGATTGCTGGTTTACCTTTGTGAATTCTGTAACTGTCTGAATCGAAATTGTTTCACCAGAATATCTGGCTTTTTGGAGTGCTAATATTCGGACGTTGAATTTATCTAGTATGTTTGTTAGTTGTTGTATCTTCCCAGTCATAAGAAGAGTATTGATGTTTAAGGTGCCAATGAAATGTTTGCGCTTTGAATGAAGATATTTGGGAAGCTCCGATCCATTTCCGCATGACGTTCTGGCCAGGACTAGCACCATAAATGACACCAAATTTTGGGCTGACGCAGATTTTCTGCCCTGCGAATTTGTATGTATGATAATGCTGATTCAAAGAAAGAAAGAAAGAAAGAAAGAAAGAAAGAAAGGGAATAACTGCTTATGAATGGGAGGTGCTGACTACGGAACCTAAATTGAGTGTGACATTGTTTCCAACTACTAATCCAGCGATATTTATTTCATCACTACTATAATTAATAATTGGTTAATAATTTTGCTCACCTGATCCTACTGAATTACGTGTACGAGACCGGGAATGTTTTTCATTTTAGCCAATACTTGCGTTCTTCGAAGTGTCGGACTACACGGACTTTCTCTCAGATTTAATTTTATGATAGGTTGATCCCTTTAATTTATCCCTTGAAAATAATAATAATAATAATAATAATAATAATAATAATAATAATAATAATGATAATAATAATGAGAAGAAGAAGAATCACCATCATAATCATCATCAACACTAGTAGTATTCAGGTGGCCCAACTAAGTTCTTCATTCAAAGGGCGACTTACCTACTTGGTTTTGTTCATGAAACTGAGCTTGAATTCCGGAGGACATGGGTTCGAAACCCGCTGTTAGCAACCGCGAAGATGGTTTTCCGTGGTTCGCTTTTTCATTCCAGGCAAACGCTGGGTCTGTACCTTAATTATGAATAAGGTAGCTTCCTTCCCATTCCTAGCCCTGTTCTATCCAATGTCTGTGTCGGTGCAACAAAAAACAAAGAGCAAATGCTTCCCCTCAATTGTTTTTGAACATGCTGACAGGCGGTTTTCTTCTAGATCAGGGCCATCCAGCTATTGCGCTCCGAGAGCGCGCCCGCGCTCGGGGAGCACTGGGCAGTCAGACTAGCGCTCCTTCCCCTACCACCACTACAGTGTGGCAGCGAGGAGACCTGAGACGGACGATGTTCGGACCGCGCTGACTAAATACGTACGTACAGTCGTGCGTCCGTCGGCTTTTGTGGGTTTGTTGACATCATACTGATAAGGCTGTTTTGCCATAACCAATATACCGCATATACAAATCGAAAGGTACTCCGATGTATGGAATATGCAGGAAACGAAATCAAGTGTTAAGTAAGGAATGCAGTAATGAGATTTATTCAAAACTGAAATTTGAACATATCTGAGAAGAAAATTAAAAATTTTACCAATATTCTTAAACAATTACGCGAGTTTCTATCGCTCATCGTTGCACGATGTTTACTTTTGGTAAGCTTAAGAACCGAAAAGAAACGCTCACAAATGTACGTTGAGCCGAACATTGACAGAACTTTACATGCATCTTTATATAAAAGGGGGTATTCTCCTTGCGGAAAGCCACTATAAAATTCTTCCAAACTTCGTGACATTAGAAAGCGGTCTTTAAGACGAACATTGCACTGCAGTTCAAACTTGAAATAGCTGTGGAGCACTGTCTGCACTAAGAGAAAATGTTCGAACAATTACATATAACACCGCTTGGGGTTCTGATAATTCTGAAAATATCTTTTCAAATTCTTCTTGTAATTGGAGAATTGCCTGCAAGTACTCATCAAAGTCGACACCTTATTTCACTGCTTCAAGCAATGGAAAATGTCCTGTGTTCCTTGCACGCAACTGGTTTTCCCACAAAATCAATTTTCTTTTGAACGCTTAAATTTCTTCCACCAAATCGCAGATATTGTGCTTTTCGCCCTGAAGCCAAGTTTTTTTCTTTTTGCTATTGGCTTTACGTCGCACCGACACAGATATGTCTTATGGCGACGATCAGGCAGGAAAGGGCTAGGACTGGGAAGGAAGCGGCCGTGGCCTTAATTAAGGTGTGAAAATAGGAAACCACGGAAAACCATCTTCAGGGCTGCCGACAGAGGGGTTCGAACCTACTATCTCCCCAATACTGGATACTGGTCGCACTTAAGAGATTGCAGCTATCGAGCTCGGTAAGCGAAGTGTTCAAGATGGACAGTAAAGTCACTTAAAAAGACCCAGTCCACCACCCACTTAGGATTACGCAAAAGAATCTCGGGCCGCCCTTTTGTGTCATAAAAGGTATCTATTCATGGAATAGATACCTTCCATGAACCGTCTCTACATTGTGTGTGTATGTTGTGTGACAAACATTGCGTTCACCGGGCGAGTTGGCCGTGCGCGTAGAGGCGCGCGGCTGTGAGCTTGCATCCGGGAGATAGTAGGTTCGAATCCCACTATCGGCAGCCCTGAAAATGTTTTTCCGTGGTTTCCCATTTTCACACCAGGCAAATGCTGGGGCTGTACCTTAATTAAGGCCACGGCCGCTTCCTTCCAACTCCTAAGCCTTTCCTATCCCATCGTCGCCATAAAACCTATCTGTGTCGGTGCGACGCAAGGCCCCTAGCAAAAAAAAAAAAAATTGCGATCGCTATCATTTCAGCAAGTACAACAAGAGAACAAAATCTTTACTAGAATATGCGAAATATTAATGTATTCTTAATGCACATTTGTGCGCTATTAAATAAATAAAAGGTACCTATTGCATTCCGCAAGCAAAAAAACTCGATGAAGCACCTTCGTCTTGCTCAGCCATCTTACTTCTGCATGGCACGGGATATCCGGATACTCCACTTCGAAGTCATCCAAGAACTCTTTGATTTTTTTTCTATTTGCTTTACGTCGCACAGACACAGGTAGGTCTTATGGCGACGATGGGACAAGAAAGGCCCAGGAATGGGGAGGAAGCGGCCGTGGCCTTAATTAAGGTTCAGCCACAGCATTTGCCCGGTGTGAAAATGGGAAACCACGGAAAACCCTCTTCAGGGCTGCCAACAGTGGGGTTCGAACCCACTATCTCCCGAATGCCAGCTCACAGTTGCGCGCCCCTAACTGCACGGCCAGCTCGCCCGGTACTCTTTGAATTGACGGTGCGTGAGTCCATAGAATCGAAGAAAATTTACCACTCGCACAACTGTTCCGATTACGTCTGAGATATTTTGTGAAATTTCTCAAATAGCTCCATAGGACAAATACATGCCGCCGCGTCCATTAGGCACTCCTTGATTACATTCCCTTCCACGAAGGGTTTCCCAGCTTTGGCAATTTGCGACGAGCATTTGTAGCTTGTTCGTAAAGTGGGTCCACCAACCTCACTCTCCAAAATCTCCTGTCAGACAAAAATACGGTAAGTCACAACTTTTGTGTTCTTCAGATAATTCAATCATTTATTCATTCCCGTTTATAAACAAGCATTTAAAAATTAAAACAGCAATACAGAACAGTGCTGCTTGAAATTTTCTTTCAATCCTTCCAACTTCGATTGGCGACTGGCGTCTGTCAAATCACTGTAATCATCCCTGTGGTTAGTGGTGTTACAAATTGTGTTTTTTTAACACATAAAATCTCAGTGGCACACTAAAAAATCGGCTGCTCTCTTCGGCCCGGCGGGCAGACCGCTCGCACAGCCAGCCAAGCTCCTCCCTCCACTACCGAAACTACCTTCCCTCAAAGCGCTCGGAGCACTTGCTTGGAGCGCGGCCAGAGCGCTAGCGCTCGGGGAGCGCTGTTTAGATGGCCCTGTTCTAGATGAATAACTAGGGATGGGCATGAGCGCAGCTCGAACGGCTCGAGCTGATGACGTCACTGCTCGATCTAGGTCGAGCAGTACTCGAGCAGGAGTATGGCCTGCCATCTATGAGTGATTACCTTGTACTAAATCCTAAATCAGATGAATGGCAATCTTCTTTGCTCTTTTAATACAATGAAATGAAACCAGTGTGTGTACAGGAACACAACTGAACAAACTATATCCTCACCCGGCAATTTCAGAAATAGCTTGTTACATTTCGTACCATGAAAATAATATTTATAATGATAACGCCTTAACGTTATTAACGGAATACATTGAATCCCTTACATAACATAGGAGTATATGGATGATATGGTTGTTATCCTAGAGTAATATTATCGCCTGAGAAATGATACGGCGTAATATGTACGTAAGTCCGCCTCTGTGGTGTAGTGGTTAGCGTGATTAGCCGCCACCCCCGGAGGTCCGGGTTCGATTCCCGGCTCTGCCACGCAATTTGAAAAGTGGTACGAGGGCTGGAACGGGGTCCACTCAGCCTCTGGAGGTCAACTGAGTGGAGGTGGGTTCGATTCCCACCTCAGCCATCCTCGAAGTGATTTTCCGTGGTTTCCCATTTTCACACCAGGCAAATGCTGGGGCTGTAGCTTAATTAAGGCTACGGCCGCTTCCTTCCCACTCCTAACACCTTTCCTATCCCATCGTCTCCATAACACCTATCTGTGTCGGTGCGACGTAAAACCAATAGCAAAAAACCCAGTTATATTATATCGGACGCAGGACTTCAGGTCTGTTCACATTTTTTTATTATGTAGGAGAAATAGTAAATATAACATTATAATAAAACTGAACAGAATATATTATTAAAATGATACATACAATGTTCAGAAGAACCAAAAATGGAAGAAGCGACCAAGTAACGAAAGGAAAACCACACAAATACTATCACTATGCAGAGCTCATCGCCATGTCGAGCAGTCACTTCCATTTGATTAAAAAAAAGTAATTCTGGGCATATATGGATTTAATAAACTGATGTGTCCACTATGACTTACGGTACGTATGTATTTCTGTAGAATGGACGCTATCGCTAATGACTCTACTTCTACTCTACGCGTAGTGCCGGAAGGTGAATATCAATGTGAATGAGTGCAGATGGAATTGTGGCTCGAGCCCTAACACACACTCCTGCTTAGCGCACATGCAAGCCTACGTCACGAGGGAATTCCGTGTTGCTCGATCTGGCTCGACCACGCTCGACACACCAGTTCGTGACGTCAGCACTCGAGCCTGCTCGACCAGGCGATCGAGTGGCCCATCCCTATGAATAACAAATAGGGGGAAATAAAAGACCATACATTACGTGTCCCGTTAATTAATAAGTTGTTTCCTTTAAAAATGTTTTCTTTTAAAACTATAATCATTTCTGACACATACATAGTTGTTCGTAGGGAGCTACATTAAGGGATGTAATTATTTCCGGTCAGTCATTGTAGCACTGATGAAATGATGTACTGAAGTGTAGCTCCGTCAGGAGTTATTACCCCTAGGTCAACAAGAAAAGCACTAGGTATCACTCATACCTCATGTTGATGTTACCGAAGAGAGTGAATATAAAAACAGTCTTTGACGTATCACACTCTCAACATCTTCAAGGTTCAAAATGTTGGCGCCACATTTGAAAATGTACACAAGTCAATACACATTTTCGTCCGAGCTTCATGTCTTCCTGTGGAAATAATTCCATGCTTGAACGTGGCTGCTTTCTAACAACAAATTAATAGAAATCTCTACAGTTACATTTAGATATAAAACAACTTGTTATCGCTGCCTCACTAGTTTGGTGTTTACCCAACAAAATTCATTAAATGTCAGCCATAGACGCCCAAGAGAGTTTCGGTTTACTCGGTCTGCCTTCTAGTGGGCCTAGAGTAAAACGGAACGTCGAAATTGACGAGCAGACAGTCAGATGGCGTCAAATTGAAATCCATACGATTATTATTATTATTATTATTATTATTATTATTATTATTATTATTATTATTATTATTATTATTATTATTAGTTATTAAAACACGCAACACACTTTGCACGATATTTCATGTCCCTCTAATAGTTTTTGACCTATGTGGAAACCAGTTCAACTAGTCGGAAGATATTTGAGGCGAAAAACCTAGTTGGGCCAGCTTCTATTAAATTGCATTTCCAGGAGTAGACAAGATTAATTATTACACGAGTAAGTATAGATTACAATGAAATAATTATTAACTGAATTTGTATCTTTTAGAATAATCTGGTGACTAACTACTGAAATATGGCTCCGACTCGTTTGTTCTGGATCTACGGATTCCTATATATTTATGCAGGTAGGTGCATTTTATATCCACTCTTACTAAAGAATGAAGTTGATGTTAAAATATGAAATCTTAAATTGCTAAAACATTGTTGTTACATAGGTACTTACTTATTTTAACTGTTAAGTATGGGAATAATAGTCCGGACGAAACATCTCTACATCAGTTACCAAACCGACTTTTTGCATGCATGATAATAATATTGCGGTAAAGACTTACTAGACTTAGTGACCGCTCTATTCCAAATCTGTGTCTTATCATTAAATGGTTATATAGTTCGATAATTCTGTTACAATGATTTATTATCCTTACCTAATACACACGTAAAAGAAAGGAAATACGGAAATGTTATTTGGCTTACGGTCAATAAATTCTACTTCAAGAACATTTTCCTCCGAGTTATATATGAAGTTGCTAGCACACGTTTCCCATGATCACGGTAATTCATAATTAAGTGACATTCATGTTATTTTTATCAAACCAGTTCCGAATTATTGCAAATGTGAATTGTTACATACTTAGATCGGTTGAATATATGGTGTATGTAAACGTCATGCGAACACCCACTCAACATTTTAATCATAAAATTGCGTTGCAATTGCGAAATACAAAGCTTACAATAGAATAACGGATGTCATGCATGAGAAAAATAATTTAATAATAATAATAATAATAATAATAATAATAATAATAATAATTTAAAAGAACATCTATTCTAACCCCAAAAGAAGAAAGATTGTTGAATTTTGTCATGAAAGGTAGATCTTAGGCCTTACGACGACATGAATAATCAGTGTTACTACAACGAGAAAAGGTGAAGTAGTAGTTGAATAATGGCTGGATGTTGATAGTTCCCCTTCCGATATGCTACCGAAAAGGATGGTGATGATAACGATGATAATGGTACTAAATGGTTATCAAATTATCGAGCTCATTATTGTTAAACCTTAGGGAGAAAAAATGGGGAAATGAAGAACACTACTCTCAGCCCTCAACGCAGGTATCGTATCGGTGAAAATATTAACTGTATGTCCTCAGATATCTTGCGACGCCATTTATGCTCCCCGGGTATCAATTTTGACGCTACATTTTACTCTGGAAAATGGCAGAGGAAAGTTATTTCTTTTCAGTGATCTATATATCAGTTCTAATTAATATTACCACATGAATACGAAGTGTGTAATGGGAAAATTTTTCATGCCAACACCTTACGACATGGAGTAGCCCTATCAAATGGAATTATTTCTCCTTCAAAAACCAACTTCCTCTGCAGGGTTTGAATGCGCGAACTTCTGATCTGGAGGTCGACACTCTGCCATTGATCAACGAAGGGAAGTACTAGAATAGTAAAAGGACATAAACGCAGGACTGACAGCACTTGCTCGTTCCACGAAAAGTTGTTTGTATCATGTTACGATGTAATACAGTTGAACTTTATTTATAAGACTAGCTGTAGTACCCGGCGTTGCCCGGATAGTTTCTGAACATTTACCTTTAAGATTTGCATTACCATTTAGTTATGTGTGATGTGCATTTTTATAGAATTCCTTTTTGACTTGCAGATTGATACGTTATGATCTATTATGTAGTTTTAGAATTATTTAGATGTGTTTGATTTCAAGTGTTAGATTATTTAATTTTCGAGTAAAACTTCGTCCTTATGGAAGCTTGAACCGACTGGGAAGTATTTGATCCTGTCAAAAATTAATAAGTGATAACTATATGTATTTAGCCGTCGCACTATAGATACGATGTACAAGATTTCAACTGTCAATGAGACTGTACCCCTCTCGCCCCCCACCACTTAGAGATATAAAATCTGGATTGTCACCATTCATCTCAGTGACCCAGAAAACTGTAGATTCGACACTGTTTTCGATTATTTTTATATCTCACCCCCCCCCCTCACCCACACCCCAAAGAAGGCTGCACATGAACTTTAAAAAATTCGGAGTGTCACTAATCATTTCAGCGACCACGAAAACTCTGGATTCGATAATATTCTAGATTATCTTTATACCACCCCCTCGCCCCCTGCCCATAAGGGTGCTAGGGGTGTCTTACCCTCACGCGATTTGTCTCCTGATACTAATTGATAAGTGTACAAAGTTTGGTGAAATTGCTCCAGTGGTTTAGGAGGATACGTGTCATTTACAGACCCACACACACATACACCCACGTACACACATACATCAATTTTTATATATAGTAAGAAGAAGATTTTTATATATAGTTTTTCGATTAATTTTTTATCTCGCCCCCTTCGCTACCCACTTGGACTTGCAAAAAATCCGGAGTATTACTATTCATCTCAGAGACCCTGAAATCTATGGATTCGAAACTGTTTTTAATTATTTCTATATCTCACCCCCTTTTGCTCCCCACCTAAAAGGGGGCTGAACTTGGACTTTAAAAAATTCTAGAGTATTACTTTTCAACTCAGCGACCCCGAAAACTATGAATTCGATACTATTCTCGATTATTATTATTATAACTACTCCCCCCCTCACCCCCTCCCTTAAGGGCGCTATGGATGGCTTACCCCACAGTGATCGTCTCCCGATAGTAGGTTATACGTGTACCAAGTTTGGTTGAAATTGCTCCAGTGGTTTAGGAGGAGATGTGTCATTTACACACCCACACTTTCATTTTTATATATAGTAAGATTTTTATACTCGTACTTCACCCCCTTTCCATCCCCGCCCAAAGGAGTCCTATGAGTGCCTTACACAACAGTATATTTTTTTCCAGATATTAAGTCTTATTTGTACAAATTTTGGTTGGCAGCTATGCCCAAACGTACATACATAATCTCACTGCTCTAGAATCCTGGAGCTGATGTTGCCATGGTTACGGCAGTTCATTTCCTTATCCGATTCTTAGAGCAGGGGTAGTGTGGTGCCAATATCTCCGTAACGGTTGGTTTTAGGGCTTTAAAACATAGTTTTCGGGCCCGTAGGGCTTACCGAGTTTTGTTCTTTGCGTCAAGAGGATTAAATTGAGCTTTGTCTCGTCCTTATACGACAAATTCGATATTTTGCCTATATTAGCCTATTATTGTTATATTTCTCCCCCGTGCCTCCCCACCACATCGAATTGTTTTGAAAATAAAATGAAGCCCATGTTACTCATTGGGAATGTATCTTTCTATAGGTGAAGAAATTTTTAAAATCGGTTCAGTAGTTTTTGAGCCTATTCGTTACAAACAAACAAAATTTCCTCTTTATAATATTAGTATAGAAGAAAAATTTGGGTGTAGAAGACAGATATGACAAATGAATTACCATTTTCACGGGCTGAGCTATAATTAGAAATTATCGCTGTTATATCATGTTCATCAGTTAGGAGTATTGAAACATGATTCGTGTAACATGATGTATACATTTCGTGTTAGTTTCAGTTATACCGTAGCAGTTGTAATAATGTTTTGTATAATATATACCTTTTAGCATGATCTCTAATATTTCAAAGTGAATTGAAACCATTCACTGGATATGTTACGTAGGAGTATCAAATAACAATATTCTCTAGTAAATTACTGATAGCCGCAAACACCCATTATCTATCCGTCCGGACCTGTTGATGCCGGATACCAGGAGTATGTATGCTGAAGCTCACACACATTACTCGTCTATCCGGCCAACGTTTACTCTTCATTGAGAACCACATAATATATGTGATGTTTTAAAAGAATTCCGAATTCGTCTATGGTTTCTTGGAAAGGGTACTTAATAAAGTTCACTGCTACAGATACCCAGGGGCTGCCTGGCCGAGGCGGTAAAGGCGTGCTCGGTTCGCCCAGAAGGACGTGGATTGGAATCCCCGTCAGGAAGTCGTAAAATTAATAAAAAACGAGATTTCCACTTCTGGAGGTGCACATGGCCCAGAGGTTCACTCAGCCTACACCACAAATGAGTACCAGGTTAATTCCTGGGGGCAAAGGCGGCAGAGCGTAGAGCTAACCACACTACCCCACCAAGGGTCGACTTTACGGATAGTGGAAGCCTTCACCTTCTACCCCTCCAAGGGTCTTTATGGCCTGTACGGAGATGACTTTGCTTTTGCTATAGATACCCAAAAACACATTTTTTCTTCAACACCATTTCTTCGGCGTTAATATAGTCTGGTTCCTAATTTGTGTTTAGAAGAGTCCTGTCGAGTTAATGCTTCCTGCAACAATTGCGGGTTTGTCACTGGCTAACAGAAAAATTGCCGCCCATTATCGCAAAAAGTACCTGATCTATAATGAGACAGAAGTCACCATGTCTACCATTTAAAATATGACTAACCTATTTTTAAATAATTCTACATCATAAAATCGGGCGTAAAATGTAAATAACTACCTATTAAGGTGAATTTGGGACAGATGCCGCTCCGGTAGAGATGTTTCATTCACTGTAGCTTAAGGTTCCCATCGTTACAGATAGGTGGCAATATGTGTGATTTTTCAGTTTCTAAGGAAGAACTACTGTCTGCAAGTGTGACGAAATTTGCTTGTATATTACACCAATTATAGCCGATATCTTTAGGCGAGTACATGTTTCCTCCTGACAAAGTTTTTCCGCATGTCAATTTATTGTATATTAAGTTAGTTTCAAATGCTTAAATCAGCCGTTTTAGTACAGTAGAAGTCAGAAGCATAACTGTAGTTGACAGTAAGCTAATTTTGGGCCATGATAGCCTTGAGGTATTACAACAGGAGGGTGCGGCGTCTCTACCTGATAGTTGGGAGAGTTGCCGCACAACAATCCGGCGGAGATGCCTCATTGCTATCAGATTCTACAAGCGATCTGGAAACATTCAATACTATTCAGAGTGTACCGGTATTTTATCGTCTCACGATTCTTATTATACATAACCTATTTTTATTGCTTTCATTGGTAACATTATTTTATTATATAAAATCATATTCTTTTCAGAAATAAAAATTTTCGACATGCCTGCTCAGTATGAAAGTAAGGCCACAGTTAAAAGACCTCAATGGACAGAGAAAAATTTAAGAGAGGCAGTTAAAAGACTAAAAGGAAAGGAAATACTGATCAGGGAGGCAGAATGATACTATAGAATTCCGGCACGAACACTGAAACTTAGAATGCAGTCAGGAAATTTGGAAAAGGGCTCTCTGGGTCCAGCAGGCATATAAACACCGAAGTCAAAATTATATTAAAAAACGGATGACTGTATCCAGTGTTTGAGTTACAACCAGTGGCTGCATGAATCTTGCTCTGCATATAACGACTGCTGCAGCAAAATTGCTAGAGAACAAAGTTTTAAGAAACAATCTGTAAAAACTTGTAAGAGAATAAACATCAGTTTTTGATTCAAGAATCCTGCCTTAGACATGTTTTCAAATTACTGTGTCAGGACAGAATTATATTCATTGTGATTTTGATATTTCCTTTATATAACACGCCGGCTCCGTGCAGTATGGATAGCGTGCCTGTCTCTCGCCCGGAGGCCCCGGGTTCGATTCCCGGCCAGGTCAGGGATTTTCTCTCGACCTGAGGGCTGGTTCGAGGTCCGCTCAGCCTACGTGATTAGAAGTGAGGAGCTATCTGACGGTGAGATTGAGACCCCGGTCTCGAAAGCCCAGAATAACGGCCAAGAGGATGCGTCGTGCTGACCACACGGTCCCTCGTAATCTGCAGGCCTTCGGGCTGAGCAGCGGTCGCTGGGCAGGCCAGAGCCCTTTCAAGGGCGCTAAGTGCCGTGGGGTATTATATAACACAGTGAAGAATTCATTACACATGCACATTAATAGCAAATCGAAATTAAAATGTGATTAATTTAATGTTGTATATTATCAGATAGATTATTTTACCATTGAATGATTATATTATATGGATATAATTGTCTTGTAGTACGTTCTAATGCTAGGTTATATTTAAGTTGAAGAAATTGGCTTAAATTTGATTTTGTCATGAATTATTTTACTTGCGGCATCTATCTCGAGCAAAGTCGGCATCTATACCGGGTTCCAGGGAGAGACGCCGCTGATGCAACAATTCCTTTGTTCTCTCCTTTCCCCATTTTCTTTCAGTTATCAATATTTTGTTAATCTCTGATCAAATGTACATGTTTTGAAATTATGCTAGATGAATTTGCAACAATTTTTAAAGTAAATATACCGAGATATAACAAAAGACATAAAAAGTGCGGCAACTCTACCGGAATTACCTTAAGATATTCAATCCAAACAAACCAAACCCCATGGCACTACAGCCCTTGAAGGGCCTTGGCCTACCAAGCGACCGCTGCTCAGCCCGAAGGCCTGCAGGTTACGAGGTGTCGTGTGGTCAGCACGACGAATCCTCTCGGCCGTTATTCTTGGCTGTCTAGACCGGGAAGATATTCAATCACCAAAAGTAAATTATAATAACAACGCACTGGTAACGATCATGGATGCAGTTGGCACACACTTAATACACTTGTTTTGATCTTCAATTCCCTCTCTTGCAACATTAAATGCCACTACAGTGTGAGTTCTTAACTTATTACCTGAGATGTTTTCGAAATATTTGAAAGCGCAAAAGACCAATTTAACAGATGTATTAGAAAATGGAAGGACTAGAAGGAGATGCACGGCCGTTTCCAAATGAGGAAATTTGGGTTTACTTACTGTAGACCTAATATCGAACATTTTCTTTCAACGTTCTCTCATCAAAATCAGTAATTTTGTCTTTGTTTTTCACCCGATCTGTTTTTCTTTTCTTTTCTTTTTTTAGCTAGTTGCTTTACGTCGCACCGACACAGATAGGTCTTATGGCGACGATGGGACAGGAAAGGGCTAGGAGTGGGAAGGAAGCGGCCGTGGCCTTAATTAAGGTACAGGCCCAGCATTTGCCTGGTGTGAAAATGGGAAACCACGGAAAACCATTTTCAGGGCTGCCGACAGTGGGATTCGAACCTACTATCTCCCGAATACTGGATACTGGCCGCACTTAAGCGACTGCAGCTATCGAGCTCGGTCCCGATCTGTTTAACGTCGCACCGACGCAGGTAGGTCTTCTGGCGACCATGGGATACGAAGGGGCTAGGAGTGGGGAGGAAGCAGCCTTGACCTTAATTAAGGTACAGCCTGGCGTGAAGATGGAAAGAAACCATATTCAGGGCCGCCGAGAGTGGGATTCGAACCCACTATCTTCCGAATGCAAGCTGATAGCTACGTGTCTTAAACCTCACAGCCACTTTCTCGGTAAAAGAAGTCTTGGAAATCTTGTGATTGTAACAGAAAACCAGTTATTTCGATCAAAACAAAGTGACAACTCCTACTGTGGTAAATATTCAGTAAAAACGGGATAACTGTATTCGTCTGGTTCTTACCGGGGATCCAACCGATATGATTAATAGAATAAGCTATTAATTTTCGTAAGGAACTTTGGTTTAGTCCCCCTAAAGACCCAATTAGCACCGAGGTGAGGATAATTATTCTAATAAAAATGTTTATTTCAATAATGTATGCTAATAGTATTAGAGGGGCAATTTTTTGTCAGGTTACGATGAAAATTCAACGCCAGGAAATACTCAAAACGGGTTCATTATGTGATATTCGACAGTGATTTGAGAAAAATTCCTATTTCTTCAACTTTATCAAGAAGTAACTTATCTTTGAGTGCCACAGTATACAGAGCATGTAAACAAACAGTATGCTGGAAAAGCAATAATACTGAAAACTGTAACTTACTTGGTTTCCCCGGGATGAAATAATAACATTATTCTGATATATTTAAATGTTTGAGTACCATATTGTCCGCTTCTGTGGTGTAGTGGTTAGTGTGATTAGCTGCCACCCCCGAGGCCTGGGTTCGATTCCCTGCTCTGCCACAAAATTTGAAAAGTGGTCGGAGGGCTGGAACGGGTCCACTCAGCCTCGGGAGGTCATCTGAGTAAAGGTGGGTTAGATTCCCACCTCAGCCTTCCTGAAAATGGTTTTCCGTGGTTTCCCACTTCTCCTCCAGGCAAATACCGGGATGGTACCTAACTTAAGGCCACGGCCGCTTAGTTCTCTTTTCCTTGCCTATCCCTTTCCATCTTCCCATTCCCCACCAAGGCTCCTGTTCAGCATACTAGGTGAGGCCGCCTGAGCGAGGCACTGGTCATCCTCCCCAGTTTCATACCCCGACCGAATATCTCACGCTCCAGGACACTGCCCTTGAGGCGGTAGAGGTGGGATCCCTCGCTGAGTCCGAGGGAAAAGCCTACCCTAGAGGGTAAACAGATTAAGAACAGGAAGGAGAAGAAGAAGAAGAAGAAGAAGAAGAAGGAAAAGAAGAATACCATACTCAGGTTCATATCGTATAAATAATGTATCTTAAGTGGGAGTGTATTGAATTGAAATATGGACTATAACTAGCTAAGGTAGGTAAGGGTTATTCTGCCCGAAGGCAGGTCCGAACCTCCGCAGAGGTGTTCCTGAGGCGGAGTTTACGTGCTGTAGGGTGGCCAGTTCCTTTCCGCTCCTCCATTCCCTTACCCCCCACCAACAACGCGCGGCAAACCATCCAACTCCTGACCACGCCCAATGTTGCTTAACTTCGGAGATCTTACGGGATCCGGTGTTTCAACACGGCTACGGCCGTTGGCATAACTAGCTAAGAAATAAATAAATGAAAAATGAAATGGCGTATGACTTTTAATGCCGGGAGTATCCGAGGACATGTTCGGCTCGCCGGGAGCAGGTCTTTCTATTTTGACGCCCGTAGGCAACCTGAGTGTCGTGATAAGAATGAAATGATGCTGAATACGGTACATATCCCCAGCCCTTGTGCCAGTGAAAATAACCAATGATGGATAAAATTCTCGACCCTGCCCGGAATCGAACCCGGGACCCCGGTGACCAAAGGCCAACATGCTAACCATTTAGCCATGGAGCCGGACAGAAAGAAAATAAATAGAAGCTTTTGAAATGTGGTGTTACAGAAGAATACTGACGGTGAGATCGATAGATCGAATTACAAATGAAGAGATACTGAATCGAATTGGTGAGAGGAGAACGATTTGGCGAAATTCGACCTGAAGAAGAGACTGAATGATAGGACAAATCTTAAGACACCAAAGTCTTGTTCAGTTAGTTTTTGAGGGAAGTGTGGGCGGTAAAAATTGCACTTAAAACATTAACCCCAGGCAGAAACCTTTTCCTGTGCGACCACCAGTCCCTCGATGCTACATTCCTCCTTCCCCTGCCCTCCTCAAAGCTTCACAGCAGGACATCCTACCGCCCTACCTACATCTGGCGCCGTGCCGACTGGCCTGCAATGTGTCGTGCCCTGGAATGCCTTCCCTGGAGTCTGCTCGAAATAGCTGATATCGAATCGGCTCTTGACCTGCTGTACGACTGGCTGCAAGCTGCAATTAAAGACTTCGTACCTGCACAACGGGATACTACTAGCAAAAACGAACACTGGATATCACAAGAGACCAGACTGATACTATTTAATAAGAAGAGAGCTTGGCGCCTGTGGAAAGACTTCCCTAACCCACACACTCACAATACCTTCGTTAAAATCCGCCGCCACGCGAGGTTTATGGTCAGAAGAGACTACAAAACACACGTAGACACTGTCACTGAAAACGTCCGCAGCAATCCCAAGCGCTACTGGAGTCTCATCAACACACGGAGAAGGACGGAGCGGATTCCTGTCAGCGTGAACCACAACGATGCAACAGCAGATGGCGCCGATCGCAATGAACTGTTCAACAGGTATTTCTTCTCCAACTTCTCCCCTCCCTTACAAAACCAACCGCTCCCTCCCGTTGGTACAGCTTCAAACAGAACCCTATCAAGCATAACTACCACACCAAGTGAAGTTCATAACCTTCTTCAAACTCTTCGTACCAACAAAGCTACCGGTGCCGACACTATAGGTCCTCTTTTCCTAAGAAATACTGCCGGCACTCTTTGCGTCCCTCTCTCTAAATGATTCAACAGATGTTTTGCCGCGGGCTATTTTCCTATTACCTGGAAACAGGCAAATATTGTTCCACTTCTCAAATCAGGCAAAAAATTTAATGTTTCATCTTACCGACCAATCTCTATTCTCCCCACACTATCCTTTATCTTTGAAAAGATTATACACCAGCGTCTCCTCGCATTCACTTTGCCGTATATCTCAACCAAGCAGCACGGTTTTCTACCAGGTGGCTCTTGTCTAACAAACCTGGCCACTCTGCATAGCTTTGCATCACACGCCATTGCAGCTAAATCACAGCTGGATATCTGCTACGTAGACATTTCGAAAGCTTTCGATTCTGTAGACCATACTCTGTTGCTCCATAAACTCTCCGAACGATTTAATATACATGGCAGTCTTCTGACTCTTCTTGCTGGCTTCCTACATAACCGTTGGCAGAGAGTGGTAATATCAGGCACTTCATCCTCATGGTTACCAATCACCTCCGGTGTCCCACAAGGCAGTACTCTTGGCCCCTTGCTGTTTTCTTTGTTTATGGACGATCTGCCGTCCGAACTCAACGAAACAGCGAATACCCTACTCTTTGCTGACGACTGCAAGATATTTAGGGAGATCAGGAATCCAGCAGATGCAGCTCTGCTACAGTCCTCACTTAATGCCCTCTCGAACTGGTGCCGTATGTGGAAACTTATCCCCAATCCACAAAAATGCAGCCACATGACCATAACACTACGTAAATCTCCTCTACCGACATCGTATTACCTACTTGACAAGCCCATCACCGTGGTTACGCAACAGCGTGACCTAGGTGTAATATTCGATACAAAATTACAATTTAAGACCCATATAGAAACATATACAACCAAGGCTATGAAATTACTAGGCATTCTCTATCGCTTCACAGAAATTTCTGACCCCATTGCTCTTCGTCACTTCTTCCTCACGATCGTTCAACCTCTCTTAAACTACTGCTCTCCGATTTGGACAACAGCCGCCCCCTCCAATACTAAGCAGTTAGACAGAGCATTGTCCTTCTTTGCTGCAATTGTAAGGAACAGAAACCCCAAGCTCAGAAATCTGTCTACGCAGCAGGTATTAATGGCAATTAATGTGTCACCGCTGCACATCAGGCGACAGGTAGCTGACCTGAGTTTCCTCCACGAAATCTTAAATGGACATTACCGCTCGGAACATCTTGTCTCACTCTTCTCTCTCCACGTTCCTTCCCGCTCCACCAGAACCAAAGACGTTCTCCACATTCCCCGCACTCAGCACTCAATACTTCAACGATCTTTCCTAATCCGCCTCCCAACACTCTTTAACAATATTAATAGGAGACAAGAGCTTGATATAGCATCAAATAAAAGTGTATTCGAGAGGTGTGTAAATAGAATCTTAAAGATAAGTTGATGTGAAGGGATTATACCGCCATCTTGACCCACGACGACTTGGCTATGAACATGGACATTCTCATGGTCTTCGATTTGGACAGTTATTAGTAGGATGTGTACCTGATCTTGGTATATTTCGTTATGTTTGTTATATTTTATTATGAAAGTTTACGTTTGTTAAAGCCGGGCTGAGTGGCTCAGACGGTTAAAGCGCTGGCCTTCTAACCCCAACTTGGCAGGTTCGATCCTGGCTCAGTCCGGTGGTATTTGAAGGTGCTCAAATACGACAGCCTCGTGTCGGTAGATTTACTGGCACGTAAAAGAACTCCCGCGGGACTAAATTCCGGCCCCTCGGCGTCTCCGAAGACCGTAAAAGTAGTTAGTGGGACGTAAAGCAAATAGCATTATTATTATTACGTTTGTTAAATAGTCTGTTGACAATGCAAGTGAAATTTGCTCAGTGTAGCTGTATCTTGTGCTTCGTGAATAAATAAATAAATAAATAAAGGTATGAATATGACAAACAGATTAGAGTAGATGTAGTAGTTACGTAGAAATCAAGAGGTTACCACAGGTTAGGGTGATATGGAGGGCTACATCAAACCAGTCTATAGACTGATGACCCAAATAGAAAGTGGATTTGCATGAGTTATAACCTTTAAAAAACATTTTCAAACTGACCTTGTACTTAAATCACAGAAATGGTTTTGTTTTTGGTTTTGATGTTATGAATTAAAAAGCAAGATACCACATTTTATCAGTCAATGCGAGTACATGTCTGCTGAAACTTTGTCACTCATTTCTCAAAAATTATATTTTTCAAATAAATTTATATCATATAGTCAAAACTACGTTGACCGAGCTCGATAGCTGCAGTCGCTTAAGTGCGGGCAGTATCTAGTATTCGGGAGATAGTAGGTTCGAACCCCAGTGTCGGCAGCCCTGAGGATGGTTTTCTGTGGTTTCCCATTTTCATACCAGGCAAATGCTGGGGCTGTACCTTAACTAAGGCCATGGCCGCTTCATTCCCATTCCTAGGCCTTTCCTATCTTATCGTCACCATAAGATTTATCTGTGTCGGTGCGACGTAAAGCAAAATCTCTCTCTCTATATATATATAAAAGTCATTGTATGTATGTGGGTGGGTGGGTGGGTTTGTACCACATCTCCTCCCAAACCATTCGAGCGATTTCAACCAAATTTGATACACTTATGACTTGGTATCAGGAGACAAACCGCGTAGGGGTAAGACATCCCAAACACCCCTGGGGGCGTGGGGCGCGGGGGGTCATATATAAAAATAAATGAAAATAGTGTCGAATCCATACTTTTCGGGGTCGCTGAGATGAATAGTGACACTCCAATTTTTTTAAAGTCCAAGTTCAGCCCCCCTTTGTGGTGGGGGCGAGGGGGGAGTGATATATACAAATAATCGAAAATAATGTCGAATACATAGCTTTCGGGGTCGCCAAAGTGAATAGCAATACTCCGGATTTTCAGTATCAGGAGACAAACCACGTGGGGGTAAGACACGCCAGGAACCCTTAGGGGCGGGGGACGACGGGGGTCATAATTAAAAAAAACGAAAATAGTGTCGAATCCATACTTTTCGGAGTCGCCGAGATGAATAGTGACACTCCGATATTTTTAAAAGTTCAAAGTTCAGCCCCCTTTGGGGTGGGGGTGAGGGGGGAGTGATATATACAAATAATCGAAAATAGTGTCAAATACATAGTTTTCGGGGTCGCCAAAGTGAATAGCGACACTCCGGATTTTTGGTATCAGGAGACAAACCACGTGGGGGTAAGACACCCCAGGAAACCTTAGCGGCGGGGGGGGGCGAGGGGGTCATATATAAAAATAAATGAAAATAGTGTCGAATCCATACTTTTCGGGGTCGTTGAGATGAATAGTGACACTCCAATTTTTTTAAAGTCCAAGTTCAGCCCCTTTGGGGTGGGGGTGAGGGGGGAGTGATATATATAAATAATCGAAAATAATGTCGAATACATAGTTTTCGGGGCCGCCAAAGTGAATAGCGACACTCCGGATTTTTGGTATCAGGAGACAAACCGCGTGGGGGTTAGACATCCCAAACACCCCTGGGGGCAGGGGGGCGAGGGGGATCATACATAAAAATAAATGAAAATAGTGTCGAATCCATACTTTTCAGGGTCGCTGAGATGAATAGTGACACTTCAATTTTTTTTAAAGTCCAAGTTCAGCCCCTTTGGGGTGGGGGCGAGGGGGGAGTGATATATACAAATAATCGAAAATAATGTCGAATACTTAGTTTTCGGGGTCGCCAAAGTGAATAGCGACACTCAGGATTTTCAGTATCAGGAGACAAACCACGTGGGGGTAAGACACACCAGGAACCCTTAGCGGCGGGGGGCGAGGGGGGTCATATAAAAAATAAATGAAAATAGTGTCGAATCCATACTTTTCGGGGTCGCTGAGATGAATAGTGACACTCCAATTTTTTTTAAAGTCCAAGTTCAGCCCCTTTGGGGTGGGGGCGAGGGGGGAGCGACATATATAAATAATCGGAAATAGTGTCGAATACATAGTTTTCCGGGTCGCCAAAGTGAATAGCGACAATCCGGATTTTCAGTATCAGGAGACAAACCACGTGGGGGTAAGACACGCCAGGAACCCTTATGGGGTCATAAATTTTAAAAAACGAAAATAGTGTCGAATCCACACTTTTAGGGGTCGCTGAGATGAATAGTGACACTCCGATTTTTTTAAAAGTCCAAGTTCAGCCCCCTTTTAGGGTGGGGGCGAGGGGGGAGTGATATATACAAATAATCGAAAATAGTGTCAAATACATAGTTTTCGGGGTCGCCAAAGTGAATAGCGACGCTCCGGATTTTTGGTATCAGGAGACAAACCACGTGGGGGTAAGACACCCCAGGAACCCTTAGGGGCGGGGGGTTAGGGGGGTCATATATAAAAATACGAAAATAGTGTCGAATCCATACTTTTCGGGGTCGCTGAGATGAATAGTTCTACTCCGAATTTTTAAAAGTCCAAGTTCAGCCCCCTTTGTGGTGGGGGCGAGGGGGGAGTGATATATACACATAATCGAAAATAGTGTCGAGTCCGTACTTTTCGTGGTCGCTTAGGTGAATAGTGACAACCCGGGAATTTTTAAATCCCAAGTTCAGCCCCCTTTAGGGCGGGGGACAAGGGGGGAGTAATGTATAAAAATAATCGAAAAGAAAGTCAAGTACTCTTCGGGGTCGCTGAGATGAATACTGACACTCCGGATTTTTACTATCAGGAGACAAACCACGTGGGGGTAGAGCACCCCTGGAACCCATAGGGGCGGGAGGCGAAGGGGTGCGATATAAAATCATCGAAAGTAGTGTCGAATGCATCCTTTTGGGGTCGGTTAGATGAATAGTGACACCCCGGGATTTTTTAAAGTCCAAGTTCATACCCCTTTGGGGCGGGGAGCAAGAGGGGTGAGATATAAAAATAATAGTATTTAGTGTCAAATATACAGTTTTCGGGGTCGCCGAGGTGAATAGTAACACTCCGGAATTTTAATATCGGGAGACAAACCACGTGGGAATAAGACACCCCAGGAACCATTAGGGGTGGGGGCGGGGGGCTTGAGATATGAAAATCATCAAAGTAGTGTGGAATACATACTTTTGGGGTTGCTGAGATGAATAGTGACACTCCATTTTTTTAAAGTCCAAGTTCAGACCCTTTGGCGTTGGGGCGAGGGGGAAGTGATATATACATGTAATCGAAAATTGTGTCGAATACGTAGTTTTCGGGGTCGCCAAAGTGAATAGCGACACTCCGGATTTTTAGTATCAGGAGACAAACCACGTGGGGATAAGACACCCCAGGAACCATTAGGGGCGGGGGGCAAGGGGGGTCATATATAAAAATAAACGAAAATAG
Organism: Anabrus simplex; assembly: GCF_040414725.1. NCBI lineage: Eukaryota > Metazoa > Arthropoda > Insecta > Orthoptera > Tettigoniidae > Anabrus > Anabrus simplex. Next base: position 135,099,132 of record NC_090272.1, read on the forward strand.
AGTCGAATCCATACTTTTCAGGGTCGCTTAGATGAACAGTGACATCCCGGGAAATTCTTAATTTCAAGTTCAGCCCCCTTTAGGGTGGGGGGCAAGGCGGGTGATATATAAAAATAATCGTAATTATTGTCGAATCCACAGTTTTTAGGGTCGCTGAGGTGAATAGTGGCACTCTGGACTTTTAAAGTCCAAATTAAGGCCCCTTTTGTAGTGAGTGGTTAGGAAGGGAGTTAGATATAAAATAATCGAAAATAATGTCACATCCATGGTTTTAGGTGTCGATTAAATGAGGAGTGACACTCCGGTTGTCGTTTAAGTCCAAGTTGATCCCCAATTGCCAGGCGGGTGAGAAGGAGTCAAGAACAGAAAATATCCAAATGACCGAGATTAAGGATGTTTTTGTACGTTCCAGTATAACTGTCAGCAGAATTTAATGCAAATATTACCTAATACCTGAAAAAAATACTAAGGGGGAAAGACACCCCTTGAAGCCTTAGATAAGGGTACGAAATGTAATTAAGACTGAAAATGCCCGATATTAGTGTTGAATCCATACGTTTCGGGACTACGGGAACAATTTCAAACAAACTTGGTCACTTATGACTTATTATCAGGAGACAAAGTGCGTGGAGGTATGACAACCCTAGCACACCTACGACGGGATGAGATGTAGAAATAATCGAAAATAGTGTCGAATCCATTCTTTTCGGGGTCGCTGAGATGAATAGTAACGCTCCAATTATTTTAGAAGTCAAAATTCTGCCTCCTTTCGCATAGCGGTGAGAAAAAGTGAAAAACAAAATTTCGAAAATGACCGAGAGAATGGATGCATGTGTGTATACTGGACCTACTGTCTGGAGAAATATACCCTAGGGGTAAGAGACTCCTAGCCTCTAAAGTAGGGGCGAAATGTAAATATTAACCAAAATGACCGAAATTTGTGTCTAATCCATAGTTTTCGGGGTCGCTGAGATGAACTGTAACACTCTGGATGCCGTTTAAGATAAAGCTCAGTCCTACTCGGCAGGCGGATGAGAACTGGCAAAAAATTGAAAACGTCCAAAGGGACAGAGTTTAAGGATGTGTGTATGTTTTAGCATATCTCTCAATCAAACTTGGTATACACATGACTTACTATATAGAAAACATTACTGTGGAGGTCAGATACACCTAGCCCCCGCTGGTGTTGGGGAATGAGAGGGGCTGACGTGCAAAAATAAGGAAAATAACCAATATTAATGTCGAAATCCATTGTTTATGTGTCGCTGATACGACCTGTGACGCTGTGGATAGCGTTTAAGTCCACGTTCAGCCTCCATCGAGGCAGGAGCTGAGAAGGGCTTAAAAGTAAATAGTATAAAATGACCGAGATTAGTGTTTACTCGATAATTAAATAATCTAAAACTTGAAGTCAGATACATCTAAATAACTATAAAACTACATGATAAGTCGTAAATTCAACATCTCAAAAAGAATTCTATAAGCATTCACTTCACACTCAACTGACTGGTAATACAAATATTAAAAGTAAACATTCAAAAACTATCCGGGCAACGCCGGGTACTACAGCTAGTAGCTAAATAAACTACGTTGTATATATATATTAAGATTTCTTTTCTTGTATTCTCAGGTATAACTTCTTCAAAACTGATCAAAATCTTTTCAATGGTTGATCATTGTCAGGAAAAAGAATGACCAAACTCAACAATAAATTACAAATTTAAAAAAAAATATTGCTGCAACTGTGAGCCTCTGTGACTCAGGCAACAGCGCGTCGGTCTCTTACCGCTGGGTTCCGTGGTTCAAATAACGGTCACTTAATATGAGATTTGTGCAGGGCAAAGCGGAGGCGGCACAGGTATTTATCCAGGTGCTCCGGTTTTCCCTGTCAGCTGTCATGCCAGCAAAACTCTCCAATATCATTTCATTACATCTGTCATTCATTAATCATTGCCCCAGAGGAGTGCGTCAGGCTTTGGCAGCCGGCACAATTCCTATCCTCGCCTCTAGATTGGGGCTTCATTCATCCGTTCCTGATCCGGTCAAATGAGTGGGAACAGGCTGTGGATTTTATATATATTGCTGCAAGTGTTTCAGTTTTCTATCTGTCCGACTGGCCTTCGGCTCAGAGGGTCCCAAGTTCGATTCCAGGCCGGGTCGGGGATTTTAACCTTTACTGGTTAATTCCAGTGGCTCGAGGGCTGGGTATTTGTTCAATCCCCCAACATCCATGCAACTCACACACCACACATAACACTATCCTCCACCACAATAACACGCAGTTACCTACACACATGGCAGATGCCGCCCACCCTCATCGGAAGGTCTGCCTTACAAAGGCTGCACCCGGCTAGAGATAGCCATACGAAATTATTATTATTATTATTATTATTATTATTATTATTATTATTATTATTGTTACCGTGTTTTAGCGGTAGTTATGCGTAAAAGAAGGTGCGGGCGTGAATGGGTTTCAAACTACGGAATCAAAGTTAATGTAAAAGTAATTTAAAATTTAACTAGGTTATATTTTCTTTTCAAAAACAAAGCAATAACAGACATGGCAGGTACAATGTAGCAAAACAAGGGGAGATACAATATTTACAGGTTTTGGGCTTCACGCCCTAACTTCAGAGATCAGCTCAGTTTTACCACAAACACAAGTTTTAACAGAGGGGCAGAAAACCCCATTCATCCCTAGGAGCCCCTGGCTCCGAATTACACAGAAAAGCCTCCACGAGGCATATGACACTCCATTTTCAAAAGAGCGATCCGCTCTTAAAATTTAAGCCTCTCAAAGGCCACACCAAACTCTACCTTCAAGCTGTCCTCTAAGGACGTATTCACAGGGGTAAAATACCCAACCTACAGAGGTCTATTACATGAAAAGAAGGTTGATTACATGACCTCTAAAATAACAATTTGAGAGGAGGCAATCTTGCACTCCTAATACACTTGTTTTTAAAACCTAATCTGGCTCTGGGCCACTAACGCAAGGGCTAATCCCATACTACAGAGGTGACTTAGAGAAGAACACTTTACATTACATAAACGAAGAAAAGTTTGAGAAAATAAGTTCACCTCAAAACAAATGTGAGTGGGAGCTCGAGAGGGTTAGCACTCTCTATCCCAATATGTAACTTTACAAGAAAAGAAGAAAAGAGTAGTTACATTTTAGGAAAAGGTTACATGATGGAAAACGCTTCGAACCCGCCGCGAGAGTTAAACTGCCGACCTAGCAAGAAAAGAAGATATTAATAGGCCATTACCTGGTAGTAGATCGCTGCCGAGGAAAGAGGCGCTTCCCGCCTCCTGCTATGTACTTAATACACTGAAAGATGGAACAGAAGTGGCCCGGAGACCCCAAAATCAGCAGTTTATATCCTCTCGCGGAAGATTCTAGACGTTAGGGGAAATAAAACACCCTCCCACAAAATCTTTATTGGTTCGGGAAAAGAAACCCCTACATAGAGGAAGAAGAAACACATTATTGGTGGAAAATTAATTAAAGAAATTCGGGATTGGCTAGATCCAAAATAAGGGGAAAAAGAGGGGTAAACAGCCAACTTAAACCATGACAGAAAGAAATTTAACAAAGAACAAACTCTTGAAATAAAATTTTCTCCAACAAAATAGTTCTTTAACTCCGCACTAGGTCGCACTATTGTTGATCTTCAGTAGTGTCCTCTAGAAGAGAAAGTTCACACTTCTTACTTCAAGCGAAACAAAAACACATCAAAAGTGACACAGTTCAAAAACTCAAAATTTTCCACGTGGTGACATCTTCTGAGAAAGTAGAGAATTAATAGAATAGATAAAGTTCAACCTTCCTCCAGAAGAGGAGTTTTAACTGGCGCAACTTTTAAATAAACAGAGTAGAGGTGTACCGCCCGGTACAGACCTCCCCCCCCAAAAGTTCCTCCAGGGGTGACACATGAAATCAGTTTGAAACGAAGTCCAAGTAATGATGTTGATACGAAGATAGATAGCAGAAGCATTTACAAGATTTCTTAATTCAGTTTCAAAATGTTGTTGTTGCAGGTGAATGAAAGTCTTTATGTTTGTAGAATTTGAATTTCTGAAGATAAACTTTTAATACTTAAAGGTGAAGAAAATTTTTGCAGTGTCCACCAAATATTGTTGTTAAATTCCCAGATGTAGTTATTGCTTATGGTGACTGTCCATGTAGTTGATGTAGATTGAGTCGGATGGCCAGGCCGGCCGTTGCAGTTTGCGTCCAACGGAGGCCGCTCGGACCCCTCAAGTACCCTGAGATACCGCTCGCCCGCACTATGAGGGGAGCAGAGGTGTTGAAGTACGCCGCGCCCGCGGTGAACAGATACAGGCTGCGGGCATATAGCAGGTCGTGCGCCGCACATCAGCCTTGGCCGGGAGGTGAGCTCCGGCTCGCCGTGCACATGTCGTCCTCGCTGGAGAGGAGGGGGCCCATCCCCCTCCCCAGTCGCTGCACGGCGCTGCGCGGCTGCGGGGGCGCTGAAACATTAAAGCTAGGCGGCAGAATTGTGTTGGACAATTATTTTCTTTGAGGGTACAGGCTTGTGGAGAGGTTGAGGGGCTAGCGGCGTGCAAATATCCATGGCATAACTTAATATTATGAAGCCGCAGTGTGTATTGGAGCAGGAGACGGGAGCGTGGTAATGGCCGTGGCAAAGACAGGATGGCAGTTAAACAATCGAGGGAGGTTTACAAGAACAGCTTACATATAAAACAAAATATTATAGAAGGAGCAGAAAGCCTTAAAAGTGAAACTCAAAAAAAATATAACCTTCATATCCTTTCAAAATAATATGAAGCAAGTTAACACTGAAATTACACCGGTTTCACCTGGGACAGGTGAACCCTAAATATCCTCTCGGTGGCTGGATTACTTAACAATAAGGTAACCGGCGTAAGAAAATCGAGAATGACACAAGGCCCATGAAATCTGGGGGCAAGCTTGCCCGCGGGAACAAAGTTTTTGACCATAACCTGGTCACCTACCTTCAAAGGGGTGGGTCTCCGTCCACGATCATACCTTTCCCTAACCTTTTCATGAGACACTTTAAGATTGGCTTTAGCCTTCTTCCAAAGATCTTTAATGTTGTCCGGATCTATTATCTCGGGTAGAATGTCATTCAGGGACCAGAGGTTAGAGAGCGGCGTGTTGGGAACGAACTTAAACATCAAAGAAGCTGGAGTAAATTTGTGTGATTCATGAACCGCCGAATTCAAAGCAAAAGCTAACCAATGCAGGGACGTGTCCCACCTAGAATGATCTTCATGATGATAGGCAATAAGAGCGGACCTGAGATTACGGTTAACCCGTTCAGCCAGAGATGGTTGAGGGTAATAAGCGGAAGTAGTTACATGAGAGATGGACAAGTCAAAACAGAATTTACGAAATAAATTAGATGTAAAAGCCTTAGCATTATCAGATACAATATATTGACACGGACCAAAAGAAGCAAAAATAGAATTTAAGCAAGTAATAGTAGACTGAGCGGTAGCCAGCTTAGTCGGAAATAACCAGGAAAATCTTGTAAAACCATCTACACACACAAAGATGAACTTATTGGCATTACCCTTTGACTGGGGGAAGGGTCCCACATAATCAATATACAGGCGTTCCAAGGGGCGCGACGCTTGATGAGAAGACAAAAGGCCTACTTTAGTGGACATGGTAGGTTTACTAAGCAAACAAGATTTACAAGCTTTTACAAGTTCACGGATTTCACCGTCCATACCTTTCCAGATGAACATTTCACGAATTTTTTCACGAGTTTTAAAGATACCAAGATGCCCTCCTAATGGGGACTCATGATAATACTTGAAGATCATAGGCACAAGAACCGCTGGAACGACAACTTTCATCATCTTGTCATGCCTCGAAGGGCAACATAAAACACCATTCCTCAGAACATAAGGGACAACATGTTCCCCAGAAGAAAGGGTTTCCATTATCGGAGCCAGCGTCGGATCTTCACGTTGGTACTTCTCAATATCTCTAAAGAGCACGGGAGCATCTGTTAGGATGGCATTAACCTCAGATAGTATGGACTCGGAAGGTGATGAACAGTCGACCGGTTCATGGGTCTCGACGTCGTTAGAAAACATACGGCTGAGTCCATCGGCAACAACATTTTCAGTACCTCTGATATGCCGTACATCGAATTGGAAGGCAGAAATACGGATGGCCCAACGGGCTATACGACCTGTACGACGCGGCCTACCTAAGACCCAGCTTAAGGCTTGATTATCTGTCTCCAGATCGAATTTGACGTGTTCCAGATAGAGACGGAACTTTTCTAAGGCGAATAAGACTGCCAAACCTTCAAGCTCATATATGGAGTACTTTGCTTCTTGAGCTGACAATGTCCTAGACGCATAGGCGATGGGTCGCCTCCCTAGTTCAGTCTCTTGAAGAAGAACTGCAGCTACTGCTGACGACGATGCGTCGGTTTGGACGATGAATTTCTTCGAGAAATCAGGCATAGCAAGTACAGGGGCATTACAGAGAGCTAATTTCAGATCTTCAAAAGCGGCTTGTTGAGAAGGTCCCCACTCGAATTTGATGCCTTTCCTACGAAGAAGGTTTAAGGGCGCCGCCCTATTAGCGAAGTTAGGAATAAACTTCCTGAAGAAATTCACCATACCAATGAATCTAGCGATACCTTTGATGTCCTTAGGAGGTTTAAAATCGCGGATGGCCTGTGTTCTAGAATGATCGACTGCTACACCATCAGGTGACACAATATGCCCTAGGAATGACATAGAGGGCTTAGCAAAGGCAACCTTGGACAACTTAACAGTTAACCCAGCCTTACGAAGGCGATTGAGAACTTCTCGCAGATGATCTAGATGTTCTTCAAAATTCTCGGAAAATACGACGACATCATCCAAGTAGTGATATAAGTACTCAAATTTGATGTCGGAGAAGACCCTATCTAGTAGCCTAGTGAGCACAGCTGCCCCCGTGGGGAGCCCGAAAGGCACGCGGTTGTATTCGTATAAGTTCCAGTCCGTGGCAAACGCTGTAAGATGTTTAGACTCTTCGGCAAGGGGAATTTGATTATAGGCCTGATTCAAGTCCAAGATGGTGAAGAACTTGGCCTTACGAAACCATGAAAAGCAAGAATGAAGGTCGGGAAGGGGCACAGATTGCAACACCACCTTCCGATTGAGAGCCCTGTAATCAATGACAGGCCTGAAGCCTCCTTGGGGTTTCGGGACTAGAAAAATAGGCGAAGAATACGCTGACTTAGAGGGCCTAATAATACCATCCTTCAACATCTGATCGATGATTTCTTTCAGAGCCTTCATTTTAGGTGGAGATAGCCTATACGGTGGAAAACGGACAGGAATCGAGTCCGTGACCTCAATTTTGTATTCAATAAGGTCAGTAACACCAAGAGTATCAGAGAACACCTCGGGAAACGACTGACACAGTTTGCGAATACTATCAGCCTGCTCCTCAGGTAGATGTCTAAGGTCTAACAACATCTCATCCTGGGTAGGCGAAATAGATGAACACGATACAGAATTACACTTTAATAGTGGGATTTTATAACTAGAAGCAAATTTGAATGTGCACGACCTAGACCGGAGATCGAGCACAAGACCAGTGTGAGAAATAAAGTCAGCTCCCAATATAATGGGGCAAGACAATTGCTTGGCCACAAACAATTTAACTTTCCATGTAAACTTAAAAACACGAATTTTGACATGTAAAGAACCTAGAATTTCTAATGGAGATGAATTAGCCGAAACATATTGAATGGGAGATGAGACATAGTCAGGTAGTTTACAAACAGATTTCAATTTAGAATACCAATCAGCCGAAATAATAGAGCAAACACTGCCTGAATCTAAGAGAGCTGTTATAGGCTCGTTATTTAACTCAATCTTAAGAAAAGGAACAGGTGCGGGGGTATCCGCCGCAATCCTAAGACACTCTTTAGGGCATTCAAAAGATGAATTTGAAGGCTGGTCGTTCTCTGCATTTACAACCTGTTTACTAGGGGCTAAGTCTCGGGAAGATGGATTAGTCGGCTCAGCCGACGCCCCTAGTCACTTTTTATTATTGGAATAACTGGAATTTGCACCAGAAGTTGAGCAGGAGGGGGTGCTATTTGAGTTTGGGCAATTCTTGGCGATATGTGAGAAGGCCCCACACTTAAAACAGCCTTGTGATGACCCTGCTCCATTCCTTGTCCCACTTGACTTGATCAGAGGACACTTATTCCGCAGATGGTCAGGCGACCCGCAAGCATAACATTTACGGGGATTGACTGGTCGGCGAGGTGGAGGCCGAGTGTTACTAAAGGAAGGCGGGGGTTCTTTCGCGACACGCAAAGAATCGGCGTATCTAACTCCTTCCGCTGAGACGGCCAATGCTTCAAGTTCAGAGAAGGTTTGCGGACACGCCGCGAAACACAAGTATGACCTGTAGGATGGCGAAATACCTTCTACAATAGCCTGCACAATCTGATCCTCAGGGAAGTGGAGAGCAAACACCCTAGTATAAAACTTAATATCTTGGATGAAGTCTGCCAGGTTTTCATCCAAGCGCTGTGCCCGATAATAGTATTTCTGAATAAGGGAGGACCTGGCCCTAGCCGGGATGAAGTTAGCTAGCAAATGGGCATGGAAATCCTCAATAGAAGATTGCTCGGCAATGGCTCTAACTATTTTGTCAGATAGAACACCAATAGCATAAGGATAGATAATTTGCAAAATTTGACATGGGGAAAGAGAAAACACAAGGGCATGATCCTGAAATTCCACTAGAAATCTTAAAAATGAAATTACGTCACTGGTGGTGTTGACGGAAAACTTAGAGATACCTCTAAGCAACATTGCCAATGGATGAGGCAAGCTGCTGAAGCCAGGTGTCATAGTCGTTAAAGGTTTCAAGGGCAAAGAAGTTAATTCAGAGCGGATGTTACTCAATGACGCACGGCGTTCAGATTCGTTGTTCGATGGGGCAGAGATAGTTTGAGCAGCAACGGTTATCCTATTGACTTCTCCCTGAGGAGGCTCTTCCTCGTTACCTACATTCACCGTGGCGGGTTGATCAGTTTTGGGAGGAGCTTCGCCGGTTAGCAATTGAGTGACCTTATTAGACAATTCAGAAATAGTTTCAAGGAGCGTATTAGCTTGCTTCCTCTGAACGTCATTCACCTTTAGAGACAATAGATCATTAACTCTATTTGCAAAGTGATACAGCCTGCCTTGCACACGCTTAATTTGATTAGGAGATGGATCGTTTTCATCAAAAAAGCTGACTACCGATGCTAGCCCAGTAATATTCTCGACAATCGTGGAAAGAGAGTCGTCAATTTCTTTCTCTCCCAAATTGGGGATGGAAATGGGCAAATCAAGGGACTCTCTAAGCTTGTTAGTGTCTATTGCAACCGTGCCTCCAGATTGAACGTTTCTGATAGTTAACTCATATATCAACTCCTCTTTGCGCAAGTAGTTAAGGAGGAGAACATCGCGAGGGCCGGGCATGATGACAGAACAATTTTGAAAAACTCAAAAAATTCCAGCAACTGAGAAAATTGTTAGAGTTCGAATCAAAGCAATGTTTAGCCGTCAAAAGGGGCTAAATTGAGACCCATTCAACCACGCTCTGCTACCACTTGTTACCGTGTTTTAGCGGTAGTTATGCGTAAAAGAAGGTGCGGGCGTGAATGGGTTTCAAACTACGGAATCAAAGTTAATGTAAAAGTAATTTAAAATTTAACTAGGTTATATTTTCTTTTCAAAAACAAAGCAATAACAGACATGGCAGGTACAATGTAGCAAAACAAGGGGAGATACAATATTTACAGGTTTTGGGCTTCACGCCCTAACTTCAGAGATCAGCTCAGTTTTACCACAAACACAAGTTTTAACAGAGGGGCAGAAAACCCCATTCATCCCTAGGAGCCCCTGGCTCCGAATTACACAGAAAAGCCTCCACGAGGCATATGACACTCCATTTTCAAAAGAGCGATCCGCTCTTAAAATTTAAGCCTCTCAAAGGCCACACCAAACTCTACCTTCAAGCTGTCCTCTAAGGACGTATTCACAGGGGTAAAATACCCAACCTACAGAGGTCTATTACATGAAAAGAAGGTTGATTACATGACCTCTAAAATAACAATTTGAGAGGAGGCAATCTTGCACTCCTAATACACTTGTTTTTAAAACCTAATCTGGCTCTGGGCCACTAACGCAAGGGCTAATCCCATACTACAGAGGTGACTTAGAGAAGAACACTTTACATTACATAAACGAAGAAAAGTTTGAGAAAATAAGTTCACCTCAAAACAAATGTGAGTGGGAGCTCGAGAGGGTTAGCACTCTCTATCCCAATATGTAACTTTACAAGAAAAGAAGAAAAGAGTAGTTACATTTTAGGAAAAGGTTACATGATGGAAAACGCTTCGAACCCGCCGCGAGAGTTAAACTGCCGACCTAGCAAGAAAAGAAGATATTAATAGGCCATTACCTGGTAGTAGATCGCTGCCGAGGAAAGAGGCGCTTCCCGCCTCCTGCTATGTACTTAATACACTGAAAGATGGAACAGAAGTGGCCCGGAGACCCCAAAATCAGCAGTTTATATCCTCTCGCGGAAGATTCTAGACGTTAGGGGAAATAAAACACCCTCCCACAAAATCTTTATTGGTTCGGGAAAAGAAACCCCTACATAGAGGAAGAAGAAACACATTATTGGTGGAAAATTAATTAAAGAAATTCGGGATTGGCTAGATCCAAAATAAGGGGAAAAAGAGGGGTAAACAGCCAACTTAAACCATGACAGAAAGAAATTTAACAAAGAACAAACTCTTGAAATAAAATTTTCTCCAACAAAATAGTTCTTTAACTCCGCACTAGGTCGCACTATTGTTGATCTTCAGTAGTGTCCTCTAGAAGAGAAAGTTCACACTTCTTACTTCAAGCGAAACAAAAACACATCAAAAGTGACACAGTTCAAAAACTCAAAATTTTCCACGTGGTGACATCTTCTGAGAAAGTAGAGAATTAATAGAATAGATAAAGTTCAACCTTCCTCCAGAAGAGGAGTTTTAACTGGCGCAACTTTTAAATAAACAGAGTAGAGGTGTACCGCCCGGTACAATTATTATTATTATTATTATTATTATTATATGTGACTTTAAACAGCACAAATTGATGAGCATAATGGAGATATATTAATACACGGACCAGCTATGAAAAAACTGTGAATTTAGACGCGTAAGTAGAGGCCATAAAAAATTAGTTAATTTGATAATAGCAGTTCTGAATAATTTTTAACTTCATTTTAAACATATGAAACACCAATAACGTTATTATTGTCTGCGTTTGTCTAATATTGAGTCTTTTTGCTGTTTTCATCTATTGATTTGTTCTCTTCTGGAAATAAATCATTCCAGAATGTCATCTTTTTTCTTGCCGGAAACATTTCCATTTGGTATTTCAGGTTTTTAAATTTTAAGTGGATTATTTGTTATTGGCCCTTTGTATTTACAACAAAGTGATGTAATGATACCGGGTCGTCCAGTTTTCACAATATTGATACTAGTGTACTGTTCTATGGACTTCTTGGTGCATTTGAAGTGAACCAGAAAAAGATTCTGATTTTCAGTGCGTACCTCTATCACCTGTCTCACTCTCAAACCTTTACGAGGCTGTGGCCTGCTGAACATGTTCGAAGAGGAAGATGTCAGATCAAAACATCTTCATGAATCAAGGGAAGTGCAATACAAGATTTATCATATGGAGCATTCTCCAAAAAATGATTCTAGTCTTGAGCAGAATGTATTGTATCCCATTAACGTGTGCCTTCTTTCTTTTCTCTATATTGATGAAGTTTACCCCGCATAGGAGGAATATACTGGGTGCAAAGAAACTTCGTTACGTAAATTAAAGGAGTGTTAGAGGGTGCAAATACATGTATTGTGAACACAGGAACCATAAGTCTGCGGTGATTTATTTCGGCCGCCTACTTTCCCGGCCGGGTTTTTGCTGAGGTACTGTCCGCGTGACCTTCCTTGTGTCCTTCCACCTGTCCGACGCCACTCCTCGACATCGTGTCCGAGAAGCGCCAGGAATTTTCCAAAAAATACGCGAATCATTGCTGCGTCGATGTGAATTGTGCCGCCACGTTTGAGAGAGACATTTCGAACACCTGCTCTGAGGTACTCTCAGTTTGTCCATTTTCATTGTCTGCAGCTAAAATGTATACCAAAAGCAAGCAGTGTTTACACGTTTACACTCGAAGGTTGGTAGACGAAGTGAGACCTACAACCTGACTTAGCGTCGAATGTAATCATCGCCGACCTATGGCTTTTAGATTCACAATACCTGTTATCGTACCCTATACCACTCCTTTGATTTATGAAGCAAAGTTTTTATGCCCGCTGATTATATCCACTCACAGGGAATCTATGTTTTACTTTGTCACAGAAACGACGCTGGATGAAATAACACCACACTGATATAATGAAGAAGTATTTGTTTTGCCTGGTGCATTTATCAATACACTTCATCAACTCTTTCACAGCAAGTATCTTTCTTCTGTGCTATTCAGTGAAGCCGTTCAGAATGGCAGACGCTACTTCAGAGTAATCACGCTTAGCTTGTATTTAAACCCACATAACCGTGAATGAATCGTCGATAGAGCACACATGCACACACTCATTATATAGCCATAAATGACTGGTAGAATGCCTAAGAATGATTCAGGTATAGCACAAGTAATGTTTATTGCATATCGAACGTGAGATCTTCATATCACAAACTTTGATCTCTGGATTTCCTTACATCTGCATATTTCCAGCCCCCTTTCGAACATGCATTTCATTTTATGTCAAAAGGTTTGATCTATGTATTTCCTTTATGTCCGAGTCACCTAATTGAGTTGTCACCTTGCCACCTGTGGTGCATGAGTCAGTTAGAGGTGTCCCAAGACTTAAGTTTAAGTCATGAAGGAGTATGTCCCTCTACAATCATGCCCTCACAGGGCTCTCTGTAGAGATAAATAACATTCTATTGAGGTGAAATGTATGAGATAGGTAAGCTTTATGTGGACTGTCTTGGCATGAACAGTGGCGTTGCAATGTAGGAAACTTTTCTGATGTGATTTCATACTTCTTCCTTTTCTTCGTAAGATATAGCTCTCATTACTTGCTTACCTATTTTGTCCAACCTAATTTTTGGATCATCAGCTTCCACATCTGAAACAATGTGTTAAAGGCCTCGACACATGCGTTTAGATTCATGCCATTTTCAAGAACACTATACTTGAACTGAATTCTAGAACACATTTTTCCAGGTTCAGAAACATTTCTCCCGCTGTTTGACATCATAAGCCAAGAAAAATAAAATTTTGTTTGTCATACAAACCTCATATTTTTCATTTCTACAGCACTGCTTCCCTATAGGTAACGTTTAGAAAGCGCATGTCATAACAGCTCGGTTCCATATAGTATTTGCTGGGAACTATTTTACTGATGTAGATACATCCCGTTCAAGACTGTTTCTAATTTTAGTTCTTATGTTTTGCTAGCACTTCTCGGGAGTTATTCTTTTCTTTTTCCCAGTTACTTCTTGAGAATCACTATTTACAACTTCATCAGGGAAAATATATATGACTATATTTGTCAGAAATCGAATTCGAAGTACACTAGGTGGGTTCTACTTTTGTGTATAATCAACCATTTAGGCAGTACATTTTCTTTTGAGATTCTGAAGCGTACATTTTCCTCCAACTTGCAGCACGTATTATTTTGCCGAATGGTCTCCTCAAAAGGAAGCATGGTAGTCAGTAGCCTGTATACTATTTCAAGTCATACTCTACTTGTGTATGAAATTTAATCATGAATCACTAAGTCCTTCAGACTTGATAGTTCCACTAAGATCCAAATACACATTTTAACATTTAGATACTAGCCGCACATAACCGTCATTGATGGGTTCAAAAGGCTAAAGATACAGCTACTTAACATTATACTATGTCTGATGCAGTGATTTAGAGCTGAAATATAAAACAATAATTTAGGCAATCTGTGCTGTTTGAGATTATTTTAGTACGACTATGCAGTCCGCGTTTATGGTTAAGTTGCTTGATCTACACATAGCCACGCGGCCTATGTGGACAAGGGCTGATGTACCATAGTTGTCGACAGACTAAAATGATGACAAACTGGATTTGCATATTACCTCAATTTAAATATGGGAAGTTATTGAACTTTTAAGTACATTTAAGTGTTAATATATTATTTATACAATGAAAATATATAGTTTTATTTTAAGAAAAACTATTTATACCGGTATGAGAAATGTTAATGGAATTAAACCATTAAAATAAAAAGCTAGCAAATGGTACGTTTTGTAATAAAAATAAAATTACTTAAAACCATTAACAGTGGTCTCTGCAGTTTCGCGAATAAAAGAGTGACCTGAAGCGTAGCTAGAATAGCGATAGATTGGCGCGATTTCGGTGCGTTATTTGAACTAGAGTCTTATATATGTCTTCGACTACCTTCGGAATAGATAACGAACTTCGATCTCTTGCAGATTATTTCGGCAAATGCATATTTTGAATGAATAAATTACGGTAATTTAAAATAATCAGCACAGCATCGTAAGCCATTATGTTTAGTTGAGGGATTGCAGCAAGGAATGATCACGTGGTTTGTCGCTGACGGGCGAGTGCATTATTGGGCTGATCACCAGTGGACAGCCAGGGAGGAGAATAGATGGCGAGACCTTCACAATTACTAGCGGAGAGCTTGGAGTGCGGAGAAGGGAGGAAAATTTCAATCTTATCCTATCGAAAATCCTCACTTCACAAAAGATACTGCAAGTCAATTTCGAAAGCGAATTTTGTCTTTAACGTTTCTTTCTAAACCCAATATTAAGGGAGGTACTGTATTTTGAAATTTGTATTTTAAGATTCCTTATAAGATAATGTTCAAAATTTGCCGCAAGAAATGTAATGGACATTAAAACATTTGACTTTCTTCAATTTCCTAAATAATAATAATAATAATAATAATAATAATAATAATAATAATAATAATAATAATAATAATAATATCCGCCTCTGTGATTTAGTGCTTGGTGTGATTAGCTGCCACTCCCGGAGGCCCGGATTCGATTCCTGGCTCTGCCATGAAATTTGAAAAGTGGTAGGAGGACTGGAACCGGGTCCACCTAGTCTCGGGAGGTAAACTGAGTAGAGGAGGGTTCGATTCCCACGTCAGCTATCCTCGAAGTGGTTTTCTGTGGTTTCCCACTGCTCCTCCAGGCAAATGCCAGGATGGTGCCTAACTTAAGGCCACGGATATTTCCTTCCCTCTTCCTTGTCTATCTGTTCCAATCGTTCCATCCCCCCCACAAGGTCCCTGTTGGGCATAGCAGGTGAGGGCGCCTGGGCGAGGTACTGGTCCTCCCTCCCCGGTTGTACCCCCGACCTAAAGTCATACGCTCCAGGACACAGCCTTGAGGCGGTAGAGGTGGGATCTCTCGCTGAGTCCGAGGGAAAAACCAACCCTGGATTGTAAACAAGTTAAGAAAGAAAGAAAGAAAGAAAGAGATACCTTGAGATTACTTCTTATTCCCAAAATGGTGGGATCTGAAAATGCTCCACCTAATAAGCGGAGATAAATCACGGAGTCTACAACTCTTATCGTCTCCTAAATATATTTTAATAGGCACTCTCTTTTCAAGCACTAAATAACAACAATATTGCGAAAGTGGTAGTTGCTAATACCAGTACATGGTGATAACGACTAACAGCGTGTAACTTAAGTGAATGACCGGAAAGCCACGGATTTTAGGTACTGGTCATGCTTCGAAAGTAATCGTGAATGAAACTATTATCATTATCGAAGTGACACGCTGTATTTTTATCAAAGACATAAGTCACGGTGTTAGCAAATCTATCACTTATCTCTCGTGTTCTTGCATAAATCTACAATTTACGAGCTCCCTCTGCCAACCATGAAATTTACAAAATGAAAAAGCAGCTTTGAATACAGTAAACTATGTTATTTATGCCTTGTTAATAATAGAAGTAATACAATGACCGTTATCACACAAAGTTGAAAAATTGAATAATGCCAGTGGTGATTTTTGAATTTGAATTAATTCATTTTGAATTAATCAATAATGAAAGATAACCGAAATTCTCGTAGAATTATGGGTGTGTTTGTAAAGGATACTGATTGAAAGTTTATGAGAAGGAGAAGATTATTTTTCTTACGATTTGCTTTACGTCGCACCGACACAGATATGTCTTATGGCGACGATGGGATAAGAAAGTTCTAGGAGTGGGAAGGGATGGATGGTGGCCTTAATTAAGGTTACGAATTAAGACATTTAGTAAGTAGGCTCTCAGTCCACAGGTTTCATCACAAACTATGCTTATCGAAGCATGCAGCGACTGTAAATGCAGAAAACGTGGTGAATTCTGTGAAAGGTACCATGGTTTGAAGTGCAAATTGAGGACGGAATCTTTAACAAAGTTGTGTACGGAGATATGACTGTTCTGTGGGGTGCGAACCCACTATCTCCGGACTACAAGCTCACAGATGCCCAACCCTAACCGCACGGCTAACTCGCTCGGTATCACGGCTGTTCCTCGCTCAATTCTTCGAGGCAAGGGCAAAAATTTGGTATATTTTATTACGTATAAAACGATGTAAGCCGCCTCTGTGGTGTAGTGGTTAGCGTGATTAGCTGCCACCCCCGGAGGTCCGGGTTCGATTCCCGGCTCTGCCACGAAATTTGAAAAGTGGTACGAGGGCTGGAACGGGGTCCACTCAGCCTCGGGAGGTCAACTGAGTACAGGCGGGTTCGATTCCCACCTCAGCCATCCTCGAAGTGGTTTTCCGTGGTTTCCCACTTCACCTCCAGGCAAATGCCGGGATGGTACCTATCTTAAGGCCACGGCCGCTTCCTTCCCTTATTCTTGCCTATCCCTTCCAATCTTCCCCCATCCCCCTACTAGGCCCCTGTTCACTATAGCAGGTAAGACCGCCTGGGCGAGGTACTGGTCATACTCCCCAGTTGTATCCCCCGACCAAGAGTCTGAAGCTCCAGGACACTGCCCTTGAGGCGGTAGAGGTGGGATCCCTCGCTCAGTCCGAGGGAAAAGCCGAACCTGGAGGGTAAACAGATGATGATGATGATGATAAAACGATGTAATTTTGTGTTCCTGGTTCTGATCTTCTAGTATACTTTGTGGTGCTAGCAGTCTACAATTATAATATAAAATTGTATTATATGATATCAAACCTCAAAGCATTCAAAAGAAACTACGGCTCAACAGCCCCGAAGGGCCACAGACTACCAAGCGGACGCTGCTCAGACCGAAGGCCTACATATTGTGAGGTGTCGTATAGTGAGCACGACGAATCTTCTTGGCCGTTATTCTTGGCTTTCTAGGCCGGGACCAGTACCTCACCGTGAGATAGCTCCTCAATTGCAATGACGTAGGCTGAGTGGACCTCGAACCAGCCCTCAGATTCAAATAACAATCCCTGACATGGCCGGGAATCGAATGCAGGGCCTACGGGTAAGAGGCAGACACGCTACCACTACACCGCGGGGCCAGCATGAAAATGATAGTTACGCATATAGACATTTTAGGTTTTCTATGCCACTTTTCCAGAAAAAAGTTATTTTATAGTATTCTGTTGAACATTATGATAATGACACTATTTTTATATCATTCGAAAATTCAGGTTTGAATAGCCATCAAATAAATTATATGAGTTTTACTTCCAATGTTTAATCCTCGTCCACACACTTCCTTATTTCGTTTGATAAAAATCGTAATATACTGTTATTTCAGCATAAGTGCAATAACAAAGTGAATAATTTATGAGTGCGTGGCGATCTGGCAAAAGGACAAAGGGAATGGCATTTATATCGATTGTGGGGGCCAATTTATTCACCCAGATTGAATCCTGTGACTGATTTTTCAGTCCATTTCTCAATTTTCCGTAGGCCTAACTTACCAGCCAAAACACTGTAACTATTTGGTTTGTAATAAACACAGCTGTTGTGTGAAGTGATCGTATTCACTCTAATGATCACACTGTGGTGAAGATTTTCTGTAGACTATTTTTCTCCACCAGGTAATTACTGGGACCATATCTTCTTTAAGGTCATAATATTTACGTTCCTACTGTTATCCAATTCCTTCTCTACGTTCTCAAGTAGAGGAAGAGAATGTACTTTACCTGATAGCCTTTACTATAGGGTGCGTTTTTTAATAGATTCTGATGTTTTCTTTAACATGGTTAGAGCCCTGCGCGGATATGCAAAATACTATCTGCATCCCCTCGGCATCCGCACTTCCTTCATCTGCACCCGCATCCGTATCCGAGAATGGTTATCCGCGGATATTTTAACTATTCAACTATATTACACCGAAGGTATTGAAACGGATTGATCTGTAAACATATTGCAATAGGCCTGGTACCTGGCATTAGACCCAGTACAGGGCTGCCGACAGTGGGGTTCGAACCCACCATCTCCCGGATGCGACCTCACAGCTGCGCACTCATAACCGCACGGCCAACTCGCCCGGTGACATAATTTGTGAAAAGACTAGGTACCGGTACCCTTAATAATAATAATAATAATAATAATAATAATAATAATAATAATCATCATCATCGTATGGCCTCAGCTACCGTGTGCAGACATTTCAATTTGACGCCATCTGGCTGTCTGCTCGTCAATTTTGACGTTCCGTTTTTTACTCTAGGCCCACTAGATGGCAGACTGAGTAAACCGAAAATCTTTTGGGCGTCTATGGCTGAGATTCAACGAATTTTGTCGGGTAAACGCCAGTTAGGTTCTTAATATATAACTATTCTCCTATACCAATCCAAGACGTCACTTAACCACAAGCAAAACTAATAGTAGGGTACCTGAGTGAAAATCAATCATCATCATCATCATCATCTGTTTACCCTCCAGGGTCGGCTTTTCCCTCGGACACAGCGAGGGATCCCACCTCTACCGCCTCAAGGGCAGTGTCCTGGAGCTTCAGACTTTTGGTCTGGGATACAACTGGGGAGAATGACCAGTACCTCGCCCAGGCGGCCTCACCTGCTATGCTCAACAGGGGCCTGGGGGAGGGATGGGAAGATTGGAAGGGATAGGCAAGGAAGAGGGAAGGAAGCGGCCGTGGCCTTATGTTAGGTACCATCCCGGCATTCGCCTGGAGGAGAAGTGGGAAACCACGGAAAACCACTTCCAGGATGGCTGAGGTGGGAATCGAACCCACCTCTACTCAGTTGACCTCCCGAGGCTGAGTGGACCCCATTCCAGCCCTCATACCACTTTTCAAATTTCGTGGCAGAGCCGGGAATCGAACCCGGGCCTCTGGGGGTGGCAGCTAATCACGCTAACCACTACACCACAGAGGCGGACGTGAAAATCAATAACCTTCATTATTTAGAAATTATCAGCAAATTTATCTGCACTGGCATACAGTTTGCATCTGCCAAGACACCAACATCGCGGATATCCACATCCGTGCAGGGCTATGGACATAGTTCGTAAAGGGCTGTGAACTCTCAGAAGTAAGCTTACGTTACACCATGAAAGAATGAAGAAAACTTAGCGTTTAATTTTAACAGTGAAACCCAGTAATTTAGTCAATCACCAATCAATCAGTCATCATTGATCTGCGTTTAGCGTGCCAGCTGCCTCTGTGGCTCAGTGGTAGAGTGTCGGCCTCCGGATCCCAACATAGCGGGTTCAAACCCGGCAGACGTCGTCGGATTTTTTGAAGGGCAGAAAAAGTCCATTCGACAGTCCATGTCGTACGATGTCGGCGTGTAAAAGATCTCTGGTGACACATTTGGTGTTTACCTGACAAAATTCATTGAATCTCAGCCATAGACGCCCAAGAGAGTTTCGGTTTACTCGGTCTGCCATCTAGTGGGCCTAGAGTAAAAGGGAACGTCAAAATAGACGAGCAGACAGCCAGATGGCGTCAAATTGAAATGGTTGCACACGGTAGCTGAGGCCATACGATTATTATTATTATTATTATTATTATTATTATTATTATTATTATTATTATTATTATTTAGGGTACCGGTACCTAGTCTCCTCACAAATTATGTCACCGGGCGAGTTGGCCGTGCGGTTAGGAGCGCGCAGCTGTGAGCTCGCATTCGGGAGATAGTGGGTTCGAACCCCACTCTCGGCAGCCCTGAAGATGGTTTTCCGTGGTTTCCCATTTCCATACCAGGCAAATGCTGGGGCTGTACCTTAATTAAGTCTACGGCCGCTTCCTTCCCATTCCTAGGCCTTTCCTGTCCCATCGTCGTCATAAGACCTATCTGTGTCGGTGCGACGTAAAGCAAAATAGAAAACAAATTATGTCAAAGAACTTGAAAATTTATGGAACATTTTCTTTGAATAATTATTGCAATCCCTAATTACTCTCTCTATAAATGAATATTTGTCCCTATTTGTCCTCTGCTTGCCATAGAGGTAGGTACGTTGAGGCTGCGTGTGACTTAATTCTCTCCTAATTTAATGGCGAGGACTTGCCTTTCTTCTTTCATTAGTTATGCTCAGACTGTCATCCATTATTGTCCTTCCTTATCATTGGGGATCTAACAGTGTCCTTGTTTTCCCTATTGCACAGCTGACAAAGCTATGATTTATAATGCCAGCAATTACTTGCTACACTTGAGTAAAGCGAGTGCGGACTTGATGATTAAGCGGCTTAGCCCTGAGTGGCAGATTCAATTTGCTTGCTACGTGTAGGCAGATCATTCAAACTACCCTAGTAGCCGATTTTGACTGAGCATGCAGGATCAATATTACAGTGTATTCCTTCTTTCCTTGAGTGTTATGGGGGCCTTTCCTGTTGTGGGAATTTATGAAACAGAATTATAATAATTTGAGTTCGGATGTTTAGAATACATTGTGTTTGAGCTACTTTTCCCATCTCACGACTCAATCTCAGACCATAGTTTCCAAGCAAAATTGTTTGACGGCTGTTATATAAAGCCAATTAGTCTCAATAATATCGTCGATTAAGATAAGGCAGAAAAAGAAAGCATGCACTCAATAGGAGTTGAACCCCATCGAAATATCGATTCCGAGACTCGGGCGCTACCCACTGACCCAGGCGCAAGCTTGTCACTTCGCTAACGTTTAGTTGACATTAGGCACTTGGATTTTGTCAAAGATGAATTCTCGAGGATGCCTGAATATCTGGCCCACTGGCTGGCTCCTACGATCCGTTATCTTCTACCTTCCCCTTCCAAGTCTTCTTATTCTTCTTATTCGTCTTGTTATTCCACTTCTTCCTCTTCCTCTTCTACTTCTTATTCTTCTTCCTCTTCCTCTTATTTCAATATTTTTTCTATTATATTCCTTCCTAATTTTCTTTGATTAATCTGATGACCTTGCTGTCCATTCCGCAACATACAGACGTATTGAATGTCAAACACCTTACCTTCAGCTAAGATGGCGTCGCAATTTCTCACTTGGAAGGCTGCAGAGCACAGTGAACCATTCTGGTGACGGTCGAGAGTATCATGTACAACAGACCAACGGGTAGATATTTACTCATTGGTAGAGATATAAATTTACTTAGACAGAGGTGATTCTCTCCCGAAGAGGAAAGTCTCCGCAAAACGTAAATAATTGTTCTTTGTTTTATTTGACACGACAAAATCACAAAAGAGTATCATGTTTGTTAGTAGGCCAACGGGCCGTGACATTATCAATCTAAATATTATTATTATTATTATTATTATTATTATTATTATTATTATTTTCATTTTTATTTCTATTTATTTATTTCAGTCAGCACGTATCGATATGAGGAGCTATTGTTTGCAAGTCGTAGAGAAAGAGAGATATCACATTCAGCCCCGCGGTGTTTTGTTGTATTCCTACCTGTGGGACAATAGCGGAAGCTATTTATCTGCCCTGTAAAGATATACATAGAGGTGAAACGTGTTAGACCATATCTTGGTCGCATTTCACTAACCGCATATAAATAACGGTGTTTGGGTGGGAAGAATGTTGAGTTCGCAGGTGGCGACGGGGATCGCGTGTTTCCATGTTCTGGGCTTCTTTCTCTGGCAAGCATCCTGCATATCGATCCTTCTGCCGTTTATAAGGTCCACAAAATGATGACCTATATCTATGGGCGCGTGTAATAACTTACAGGGTAGAAATCATCCGGAATCTAGAAACTAACTTATCTCCCTTTTTACCACAGTCTTGGACCAACTTAATCCACAATTCTAGTACAGTAACTAACTATAGAGTTCGCTCACAAAATATACTAAAGAATAGGCTAAATCATTCTATATGAAAATGAAATTTCATCTGTCAGTCTGCTTACGAAATGATACCATGTCTAAACCGCTGAACTTTTACACAAAGTTTCTCAGAGGGAACGTTCATATGACTATATTTTATTTCATTGGTGTGAAATTATATTATTATTTGTGAAATTACTTCGCAAAAAAAGCTGAAAAGCTTAAAAAGATATGGTTAATTTTTTTCATTGCCTGGCCGAAAATGAAAAATGAAAATTTACAACCTGTTTTCCAGTGATTTACCGGGTCAGGGATGTAATGAATGAAGCATATATAGGCTATTAGTACGATGGGGTCGCCACTCTTAAAGTGCTTTATTAATGACTGATAGATGCTATGAAATGAGAATGGAGAGTGTTGCTGGAATGAAAGATGACAGGGAAAATCGGAGTACCCGGAGAAAAACCTGTCCCGCCTCCGCTTTGTCCACCGCAAATCTCACATGTAGTGACCGGGATTTGAACCATGGTATCCAGCGGTGAGAGGCCGACAGAGCCACGGAGGGGCCGGGCTGAGTGCCGCGGTAAAACATGAACCACTCTTCATAACTAAGTTCAATTCACCGAATAAACTGTTCGACGTTCTGATAACGATAGCGTATGAGTTTCATGAAATATTTAATAAGCAAAGGTACAAAGTACATTATGACAAATAGATGATGTACAGTATAATAGAAACAGTATATAGTAATAAACTGTGTTTGTTCCATCACTAAGTGCTTACAATAATATTAAACGGAAGGAATAAGCACACTGAAACTAATTTGAATAATTATAAAATGATTAATGAAATTTAAGATAATTCAAAATAGGTATTCTATGTACAATAACAAACTTAACCTAAACCAGTTACAAAAGCTTATCTAGTAAATTAGTAATTTAAGTCAGACGTCATCACGTAGTTACTCTAGGGAGCCGGTGTTACTTGCTCCGCTCGGGACGGGTGTTTGTCACGTGACAAGAGAGCAGCAGTCAGGCGGGTTGCATACCGTGGCCGTACTGTATTGGCCTTCAGTACATACTACGTCACGCACTTCCCCTACTTCTTCCCCTACTTGCTCGCTAAGCTGCTCTCGTTCCTCGAGAGCGGGGAGCAAACTGGCTCGGAATGCATTTCGCTCTTGATTGACGATGCCTGATCTAAGTAAGTGAACTAACTTGAATAATTATAAAATGAGCAATGAAGAGTCGAAATCAGAATTTTAAGTACATTAACAAGCAAACTAAAATAGCTGTGATAGTAAAATAGTTAAGAGACAGAATGAACTAAATGAATGATTATAAAACGAGTAATTAAATCTAAGAAGAGTCCAATATCAGTATTATTGTTTCTTTCTTTCTTTCTTAATGTTTACCCTCCAGGGTTGGTTTTTCCCTCGGACTCGGCGAAGGATCCCACCTCTACCGCCTCAAGAGCAGTGTCCTGGAGCGTGACACTTTGGGTCGGGGTATACAACTGGGAAGGAGGACCAGTACCTCGCTCAGGTTGCCTCACCTGCTATGCTGAACAGGGGCCTTGTGGGGGAAGGCATGTTTGGAAGGGATAGACAAGCAAGAGAGAAGGAATCGGCCGTGGCCATAAGTTGGTACCATCCCGGCATTTGCCTGGAGGAGAAGAGGTAAACCACTTCGAGGTTGGCTGAGGTGGGAATCGAACTCCTCTCTACTTAGTTGCCCTCCCGAGGTTGAGTGAACCCGTTCCAGCACTCGTACCACTTTTCCAATTTCGTGGCAGAAGCGCGAATCGAACCCGGGCCTCCGCGGGGGGTGGGGTGGCAGCTAATCACACTAACGACTACACCATGGAGGCGGAACATATCGGTATTATATGTACAGTAACAAACTTGACATAATCCAGTTTTAAAAACCTACTTCAGACTGAAGTTTTAAAGGCATAATTTTTTAAGCTTTTGAACTTGACAACCGGGAGCTTCTTTACAGTATGACTCTGGTTAGAGAACAGTATTGTCCTTTTCCTGTGTAAAACAAAGACGTTACATTGCGGAGTACATTGCTTTTTAGTAACTTGACTCGCGGTTCGTGGAAGATACATTATGTTATGGCATTTTTGCCAACAAGAAGACAGGAAAATTCTTATTCTACCTGCGGCATCGCCAGCAGATATTACCGTCCAGAAATCTACCCGGAACAGTTTTTACTACAATAACGCTAGTCGTCATTTTAATAGCTTTGCAGCATTCATTGCAGGTCGTGGTGTTACATCCAGCTGTTGGCAGGTATGTATATTACTGTTTGTGTATTACACCACCACAATGACTTTGAGGTAATATAGCCCAAGCCACCATTTCGCGTTCCCTAGGTTCTTGGAGGGTTTTCCGTGAATCCAGAAGGCTGTTTTGCTAATTAGTAACCTAATTACTGATCGGTAATGTTCTTTGCACGCAGGTATTATTATTATTATTATTATTATTATTATTATTATTATTATTATTATTATTTACAAATTTCTTTACGTCCCACCGACGCAGTTAGGTCTTATAGTGACGATCGGATCGGAAAGAGCTAGGAGTGGGAAGGAAATGGCCGTGGCCTTAAATGGAAAACCGCGGAAAATCGTGTTCAGGACTGCCGACGTTGGGAATCGAACCTACTATTTCCCGAATGCAAGCTCACAGCAACGCGCCTCTAACCACACGGCCAACTCGCTCGGTATTATTATTATTATTATTATTATTATTATTATTATTATTATTATTATTATCATCATCATCATCATCTATGTGGCTCTAGTCGAAGCACGTGACTGATCAAATGCGTGTAAAGAAATATTATTTGCAACTGTGATGTTAATTATATTGGTATTAAAATGTCAGTTCTAAAGGTAGCTTCTAGTTCAGCCGACATTAAGAAAGGATTGCTGAATAGCGAGCAAGTGAAGAAGGTAATGCGACCAAATGACAATGCTGGAACTCCCCAGGCAGCCGCATTAGTCTCTCTTATCGCGGCCAAGTATGAGGTACGGGCGTCATACATCAGGGGCTGTCCGCGGTATAAAGAGCCGCATACAAGGCAATTAATATAGACCACCTCTCTTGCAGCTACATTCGTTTCGAGTGTAGATTACATTGTGAGGGCAGTCCCGGCGTTGTCAATCATAATAGTTCACCAGCTGAGCGTGTACAGACAGAACCTAGCCCGCCCATGAAGAGTTACCGAGTTCCTTAACAATGTGTTCCATGACGTCAGAACACAAGCAAATTAAAATTTTGAAAGAGTAATAGCGTGTATATAAAATACCTGCTCCACACGTGTTTATTCATTGTAAACCGACATGCCTTCCAGCGTTCAGTCTGCAAGCTCCTATAAATCAACTTTCATTTTATATGTATACCCTAGAGTTCCGTTAATCCGAACCCCGTTAATCCGAAAGTCCGGTTAATCCGAACTGAAATATTAATTTTCTTTAACAAAGAATATCCTTTTTGAAAGCAAATACAGTAGACACAATACGCGACACTTACGGATTTAGCCTTGTTAAAATGGGAGACAATTCGACGGTGGCGCTCCTAGTGACTTGACCTGAAAAGTCGCGCTAAATTCAAATATCAATGCAAATGCATATACGAAAATGTATAAATAAATTACGTCTAGAAAGAAAGTATTATTGAGATATTAACTTCGAAGTTGCTAAAGCAATTCAGGATAAATAAATGAAGAATTATTTAAAAGGTTATTATTTAAAGACTGAAATTAGTCATATAAACAAGATGTGAAAGGGACTGCTGTGAAATGGGTTGATCTTTCATTTATGCATTACTTTTTTTGCTTTAGCATTCCTGCCTGAACTTTTACGGTTAGATTTGTCTTTTTTCTCGTTTAAAAAACATTGTATCATCACATTAAGACACTTGTCAATAAAAATATCGACACATTCCTTACACACGTGATGCAATGAATTAACATTTAAAAGCTGGACAATTTTCCTCTTAACATGAAGCCTACTAACAGAAAGAAAATCTATAAAATCCCGGCTTTAATCTGAGAAAGGGGATAAAAAAAAAAGAAAAGTACGAAATGTTGTCGATAGTGATGCTTTGAGGAATATTTACGTACAATTAGAGTAAAAATGTAACATACCGGTACCCTTGGCTGAATAGTCAAGGATTTTTAAAGTCGCTGGCCTGGAAATGACCTGAACAGATCTTATAATTCTTATATAAGCGTAACGACCCTTCTTTCTTGTACACCTTATCCAAATCACTGCTGTGACATTTCAAAACCCACAGATCACACGTACAACAACACCTCGGTATTGAAGGTTAACTGCTGCACTATACAATAAAATATGCGTATTCTATTTAAAGCCAGTTAAAATATGGGCCGAGCAGGTCAGAAGATTATGAAATACTATAAAAATCTCTTTGTCACTGGAAGAATATATATGCAAACACAATATTACTTACATTTTCTTGTCACGAGGGTAGCGAAAGAAAGATCGCGCATTCTTCTCTACTTCATAGTTACTGCAGCCAAACACAGCACATACCTTTCCCCTCATGTTGAGAGGAGATATCAAGCAATGACACACGATACTATTTAATTATGTCAACTCACTGAAAATGCATGAATAACACCAAAAACTTCACACATAAATACACGTGCTCTTATGACAGAATCAATAGTTCTCAGGTTTACCCGCTAGAGAGAGCTCTAATAGCTGTTCCTCGATATCTCGCTGAGTGACGCGTATTGTCTCTACTGTATTTGTTGAAATGTAAGAACATATAGAATGAGGATTTCCTTGCGTTTTATTGGTCGTATTTTACTAGAATAACTTAATATAAACATAATTACACATCATAAACCGTCAATCACTGGCCGTTTATTTTAACAAAGTCTGTTAGTTTCTTTTTCCGTAGTGATTGGAACCTACTCGAATATGCAGTGTTAAATCAGCGTCTCATGAACATCACATGAGTAGGCGTAGCAGCGGAGTGTTGGTCGACGTAGCTTACGGCAATTTCTAAGGCGGCCGCAGCATCCGAATGTGACACTAGTTGTTCATTGTGGTCTTCTTCGTCGTCACTCTGTTCCACATCAACTCCAGATTCCTTCTCTAACATAGCTACAATTTCTTGGTCTGTTTATAGTTGATGAATGTCAGCTTCCATCCACTCACTAATGTCATCTTCATTGGCTCAGTCCGGTGGTATTTGAAGGTTCTCAAGTACGTCAGTCTCGTTTAAAAAGATTTACTGGCACGTAATAGAAATCCTGCGGGAGAAAATCCCGGCACCTAAGCGTCTCCGGAAACCGTAAAAGTATTTAGAGGGACGTGAAAACAATAACATTATTATAAGAAAATATTTTCCTCCGAAAATTTTGTAATCCGAACAGACTCCGGTCCCAATTAGTTCGGATTAACGAGACTCTACTGTATATAATATATATATATATATATATATATATATATATATATATATATATATATAGCCTATATTTGCTGCTTGTTTGAGGTCGCACTAAATCGTCGAAGGTTTTCGGCGATGGAATGATGGGAAGCGGCTAGGATTAGAGAGGTAGCGGCCGTGGCCTTAAAAGGTAGAGCCCCAGAATTAGCCTGGTGTGAAAATGGGAAAACACGGAAAACTATTTTCAAGGTTGCAATGGCGGGATTCGAACCCAATGTCTCCCGAATGTAAGCTCACAGCTTCGTGACCATAAGAGCACGGCCAACTCAGTTGGTCGTGAATAAGCTAAGTGCCTCCGGGTGGCGAGTTTGTTTATTGTTTTAAGAGTAGGTACAACTGGAAAACCATCACCTCTCATCACTAATCAGAAGAATAATGGAAGAGGACCGATATTTGAGGAACAAATGGACCACGAAGGGTGTAAAAGTGAAAGAATCCCTAGACCTCACTAAACCTAATTTCGTCGGATTCGGAAGAGATTCAGGATTCATGACCAAAAGAGGTCAAATTGGAAGGAAGAAATTTATTAATTTTTTTTTTTTTTTTTGCAAGTTGCTTTTACGTCGCACCGACACAGATAGGTCTTATGGCGACGATGGGAGAGGAAAGGGCTAGGAGTGGGAAGGAAGCGTACGTGGCCTTAATTAAGGTACAGCTCCAGCATTTGCTTGGTGTGAAATGGGAAACCACGGAAAACCACCTTCAGGGCTGCCGACAGTGGGGTTAAAACCCACTATCTCCCGAATACTGGATATTGACTGCACTTATGTGACTACAGTTATCGAGCTCGGTGGGATGGAAGTTAGAAACTTAATATAGGGTAGTGGAAGCAATGAGGATCTCGTGGTATTCAACCTATACTCCTTATTTGAGGACCCTTTTGGTCTACTTTTCCTTGTACGACAGGGGTTACCGTTGGTACATTCCATCGTCCTCATCCACAGGCTTATGATGGAAACACCAATGAAGCAGTAGTTCGATTGTTGGTTTGAAGAGTGGAAGAATTTCTCCTGATAAAGATCAAAGTGCATCATTCTGTAATGAACGCCCACAAATTCCATCAGACCCTATCCCCTGCGTGGCACCATGAACGCGTTACGCTATCGTGAAATGCTTGAATATTACAAATGGCCTACGGTACATGGATGGAAAAAATCTACGTTATTTTCATGCAAAATCATGCACCTTCTCTTTTTCCAAATGAGGAGCTTACACGGTTGAAGGAGAATTTTCTGGGGCGTTGTCTGGGGTGATGCTGACCTCACGAATTACCTGCAAGAAATCCAAATCTTTCACCCTGTACTGTTGGGCAAATAGTGAGTTCTAGTAGATGAAACCTCGCACACTGGACAAATTCGAAGCACGATTCAGAGACATTGTCACCACTGTCCCACGTGACTACTTCCAGAAGACGGTGGAGTGCATTCCCGGCCGTTTGAGGAAGGTGGTAGACACCACAGGTGCCGACATTGAATTTTGAGGTATGTGTCCCGTTTTCCCAAGTAACTTTGTACCTGTGGCGGCATCAGGAAGAATGAACTCGCCCCACATACAGAACACACCCTTGTGCACGATGCAACATTGCATCAGGATATAGCTTGCTAAACTAGCGTCATTCGGCTGCGTGGAGTGAGCATGAGCATCACGCCTGTTTGTGTCTTGTTGGTGTAATCAGTGTAACCTATCTCCTCACATGCAAAGGTGTACTAAAACTGTGTGTGGTGTAAATAAATCTTATTATCCATGAGGGCTGGTTTATTTATGAACGATGTGGAGCCGCCTACAACCAAGACTCCATAAATGGTGACCCCGAGTATGGAGAACACGCTCATACCATAACCTATCTTGGACCACGTGCTTCACCACAGATCACGGTATGTTACCACACTTTATTTCAAAGAGGCATTAGACTGTTTACTTCATTGGAACTACCACCTCTTCCGAGTATGAAACCAAATCGACAAACGACAAAAACAGTCGCCAGAAATCCTAACGGCCGTCGGTGATACGCATCGCTTCAGTCCGCACGCGGCAACTTTACGCCACTTCTCTTTGTTACGCCGCATCTGCTAATCTTCAAGAACGCAACACATCATCTAAAGACTTGTATGTATATAACCTACGTTTTACTGTTCCGGAATATTGCAAATTATTCACAACATAAATTCGTTGTGAAGTTGTACGAACATCACAAAGAAATGTATAGGCCTACAATGGACAGTACCTAGTTTTCTAACCATAGTTACAATCTTGGTGTTAAATTGATGTACGTAATCCAGCAATCTTCTGTGCAATTTTCTTTCTCTTTTTGCTAATTAAGGCCTAAGATACAGACTACTCCACAACATAGGCCTACCTTATTTGCTGTTCAAACAAGTAAAATTACTTAAAAATAACCTACTTCTCATGCATTACAACTGCTTAAATTGTTGTACTATATGTATATAAATCGTAATCGTGCCTTTTAGTGGTTTCTAAGTTGTTACATTACAGGCATAACATACAGTTGCATTATATGGACATTCCTCAAGACTTAAAATGGACATTGGAACCCACGGTTTATGCTTAATATTTTCATTTATAACCAAAATCAGTGTGTAACATCTGCAAGATTATTTTGTTCACTTATAGTTTATATGTTTGTGAATCTCTTATCATATGCTAGGCCTACCTGCATAATATTTAGTTTCCAGCTAACCTATAAGATTGTTTCAAACCATTTGTAAATTTGTGCTTGTGTTGCTCATCCTCACATCTTCATTCACTTACACACACAACTACACATCGTACCTCTGACTACTTCTTTGTCACCTTGTCCGGTATTTTCAGAATTCTTTTTCTCCTTGCCCTTGTGTTGTGTACCCATCTTGATTATGGCGGAGGATCGATTAAAAGCTTTGGAGGAACAAAACAACAACTTGCAGAACCAACTCCAACAACTTATTGCTTTGACGAAGCCTTTGCAAGAGCAGAACGAAGCATTACTAGCCCGGCTCCAGGAGCATGAGTCTACTGGTACCGATGCTGCATCTAGCAATGTTGGCCAAGTTGCCAAAATCTCTGCAAAGCTACCACCGTTTTGGTATGACAGACCAACTGTTTGGTTCGCCCAGGTTGAGACTCAATTCAGGCTCGCAGGCATCACGGCCGACGAGACTAAATTTGATAATGTAATTTCACAGCTTGACACCAAGGTCATAGCCGAGGTAGAAGACATTGTCATTAACCCTCCTACCACAGGACATTACGAAAAACTAAAATCTGAACTAGTCCGTCGTCTTTCCGTATCCGAAGAGCAACGAGTTCGCCAACTTCTTGGTGACGAAGAACTCGGCGATAGGAAACCATCACAATTTTTACGTCACTTAAAGTCATTAGCCGGTAGCTCACTTCATGACGAAAGTATATTAAAACAACTTTTCATGCTTCGACTACCCCAGCACTTGCAGGCTATATTAGAGGCCCAGTTAATGCCTCTAGCTGATATAGCAGAGCTTGCAGACAAGATCTTGGAACTCTTACCTACTGTCACACCACCATATAGCCACTTGGCCGTACATGCTACAGCTGCGCCGAACACCTTAGCTGCCCAGATGGAGGAATTGACACGTAAAGTCGATGCCCTGGCCCGTAACCAGCCCCGAGGCAGGAGTCACAGTAAAAGGAGATCTAAAAGCCGTGACCGTTCCCTTACTCCACAGAGCCGGCTTTGTTGGTACCACAAAAAGTTCCAAGATAAAGCTGTAAAATGTACTAGTCCCTGTTCCTGGCAGGCGGAAAACGGAACGAACAGCCAGTGACGACGGCAACTGTCTGTTCTACATCGGGCCGCCGTCTATTTATTTTTGATCAGAATACCAAAGCAAAATTTCTGATTGACACCGGATCTGACCTTTGCTGTTTCCCGCGTAAGCTTCTGGGAAGCACTTGCAAAGCTTCTGGGTATGAGCTGAGTGCTGCAAACGGTAGTACAATCAGGACATACGGTAGCCTTCCAATGAACCTCAACCTTCGTTTACGTCGCGACTTTCGTTGGCAATTTGTCATTGCTGATGTTAGCACAGCCATCATTGGTTCTGATTTTCTGGCTTACTATAACTTACTCCCTGACTGCCGTAACAGATGCCTCCTCGACGGCACCACCGGCCTACACGTTAAGGCATCTGTAGCCTCTATCGAACAGGCCAGCGTAAAGACTGCTGCAGTATCCACCGACTCACCTTTCAGCATGTTGCTCGCTGAGTTTCAGTCCATTACTCGCCCACCTGGGATCCAACGTGATATTAAACACAATACTGTACATCACATTAGGACAACCGAAGGTCCACCAGTCTCTTGTCGACCTCGTCGTCTAGGACCCCAAAAATTGCAGATAGCGAAGAAAGAATTCGAGGACATGGTAAGGTGTGGTACAGCGAGACCTTCTAATAGTCCCTGGTCTTCACCCTTGCACCTTGCACCTAAGCGGGACAACTCATGGCGTCCATGTGGCGATTACCGGGCATTGAATGCAAGAACAATCCCCGACCGCTACCCGGTACGACACATAGGAGATTTTTGCTATAACATTGCTGGGTCAACCATTTTCAGTACATTTGACCTTATCAAGGCCTACCAACAGATTCCAATTCACCCCAGTGACATTTGCAAAACAGCCATAACAACCCCTTTTGGGCTGTTTGAATTTCCCTATATGTCGTTTGGGTTACGAAATCCTGGACAGACTTTCCAGCGTTTTATGGATGAGGTCACTAGAGATTGAAACTTCTGTTTCCCGTATATCGACGAAATCCTGGTGTTCTCACGGGATGCTGAAGAGCATATGCACCATCTCCGCATACTTTTCCAGAGATTAGCTGATTACGGTGTAGTCATAAATCCATCCAAGTGCGTATTAGGTGCGAGTGAGGTAACCTTCTTGGGCTATCGGCTCTCAAAGGACGGTACAAAACCTCCACCAGAGAGAATCCAGTCTCTCTTGGAATACCCTCTACCGAAGACTGTCCAGGGCCTCCGCCGGTTCCTGGGCATGGTCAACTTCTACAGACGTTTCCTACCACATGCGGCTGAATTGCAGGCGCCGTTGGTGAACGTCCTAGCCAATTCTAAGCTTAAGGGTTCTAAACCTGTCCCCTGGACTCCAGAATTGCAACGTGCTTTCCACGAATGCAAAGAAAGCCTAGCGCAAACCACTCAACTCGCTCATCCATTGCCAGATGCGCCTCTAGGTCTCTTTACCGATGCATCAAATACTCAAGTTGGAGCGTGTTTGCAGCAGAAAGTTGGACACCATTGGCAGCCCCTAGCATTTTTCAGTAAGAAGCTTTCAGCGCGTCAAACAATGTGGCCGGCCTATTACAGGGAACTGTTAGCTGTGTACGAGGCTGTCCAACATTTCCGCTATATACTGGAAGCACAACACTGCACCATATATACGGACCACAAGCCTCTGCTTTATGCATTTTCTCAACGCAGAGAAAAACTACCCCCAGCCCAACTAAATCAGCTGTCCTTCATATCCCAGTTCACAACTGATATTCAGCATATAAAGGGAGCAGATAACGTTGTCGCCGATACAATGTCTCGTGTTGAAGCCATCTCACTAGAAGATGACTACGCTGCGCTAGCTCGATCCCAAGCGGACGATGACGAACTCAAAGCCTTATTGCATGGTGGTACGTCGCTGACATTAGAAAAAGTAACCCTTCCGGGAACCACGACTACCATTGTATGCGATACATCAACAGGAAAACCTCGTCCGTTCCTGACACTTCCTTTTCGACGCAAGTTCTTTGACAAGCTCCATAACTTAAGCCACCCAGGTATTCGAGCCACCTCTCGTCTAGTCTCAGATAGATTTGTTTGGCCATCTATTCAGAAAGACACTCGTGCCTGGACTCGTGCTTGTTTGTCGTGTCAACGCAATAAAGTGACGAGGCATAATATATCTCCTTTGGGGAATTTCGGAGCACCCACAGGCCGTTTCAGCCACATTCACTTGGATATTGTTGGTCCACTGCCTGTCTGCGAAGGCTATAATTATATCCTCACTGCTGTTGACAGATTTACTCGCTGGCCAGAGGCATGGCCGATGCGCAGCATCACTGCTGAAGAAACAGCCGATACGCTAATAAGTGGTTGGATCTCCCGATTTGGTCTCCCAACTCGTATAACTACTGACCAAGGAAGACAATTCGAGTCTACACTCTTTCGCAGACTTATGACACAATTTGGTACAACAAAAATCCGTACAACCAGCTACCACCCATCCGCTAACGGTATGGTGGAGCGTCTTCATAGACAGCTAAAAGCTTCCCTGATGTGTCATAGTGCAACGTGGATAAAAGCCTTACCCCTAGTGTTACTTGGCATGCGTGCGGTTCTAAAGGAAGATCTGAAAGCTTCCCCCGCCGAACTAGTTTTTGGGGAGCCTCTACGCCTCCCTGGGGAAATGGTTACTTCTTCGCCCAGTTCTCCTACTCCACTTGACCCTGCGGATTTTGTAAATCACCTAAGGAAGGTAATGGCCGAACTAAGACCTGTTCCTGCCTCCCGCCATAGTCAAGAGAAAATATTCGTCTTCAAAGACTTGGCAACTGCCTCCCATGTTTTCCTGAGAGTTGATCATGTGAAGCCTCCCTTGCAACCCCCATACTCTGGTCCTTACCCTGTAGTCAGCCATAATGAGAAGACTTTGACGCTAATGATCGGAAACAAGGAAATAGTAGTGAGTACAGACCGTGTTAAACCTGCATACATAGAAACAAACCTTGCTCTTCCTACCCGCACCAACACACCTGACACATCTGCTACCCCCATTTCATCCAGTCAACCTAGCACTTCTTTTACACCTGACTTACCTGATGCGTCATCACCACCCAGAAAGTACACAGCACGATCAGGACGCAGAGTTCGCTTTGCCCGTCCATTCGATTAGTGAACTTTCCTTCTCCGTGGGGGGGTGATGTGGCGGCATCAGGAAGAATGAACTCGCCCCACATACAGAACACACCCTTGTGCACGATGCAACATTGCATCAGGATATAGCTTGCTAAACTAGCGTCATTCGGCTGCGTGGAGTGAGCATGAGCATCACGCCTGTTTGTGTCTTGTTGGTGTAATCAGTGTAACCTATCTCCTCACATGCAAAGGTGTACTAAAACTGTGTGTGGTGTAAATAAATCTTATTATCCATGAGGGCTGGTTTATTTATGAACGATGTGGAGCCGCCTACAACCAAGACTCCATATACCCATGACATTATGCCAATAAGTAAGCATTACAAGTATACCTTTTATACTCCTTTTTCAATACCATGTTACTTTCCACCCATTCTTCAGGCTGGCGAAACAGTGTTTTTATAACAAGAAACCCGTAAAACCGCGTAATTGCGTAAGCCACGCATACTTATACAACTATTATAAATGTATAGAAAATGCATTTTTATTATTGTACTGGATACTCTTAAAAAATCAGAAATGCTATGTTTAATGTACTGATGGTCTTTTTCTCTAACAGTGCCTTTAATACTCTAAGATCGAGCTAAAATATTAAGTCATCTGACCAAGCATCGTGGCTTAGTAGTAAAGATTTATCAGCCAGGTCACTGTAATTTATACTGGGCTAATGCTTTTATAATACATCCATAATGACCATATTGACTCACGATAAATTGCACGCAATGTCATACATTAACACATTTCTTTCGTACGGACGTTATCAGTATCGTGGTCACCTGCTGGTTTTCAGACTACTACTAATCATGACTAAGCTATACACAATTATACAAACGCATGGGTGTCAACTTTAAAATATTCGAATAGTAATGTTAAGTAACTATTCAAAATGGCATTATATCACTCATATCTACATTCACACTTTGTTTTTTGACCATGCTATATTATTATATTTATTATTATTATTATTATTATTATTATTATTATTATTATTATCTTGTTATACATCACCTAGTCTCAAATGCAAACAAATACCTTTACAGATATCTCCTTTATAAAAATGGCCGAGCTCGGTAGCTGCAGTCACTTAAGTGCGGCCAGCATCCAGCATTCGGGAGATAGTGGGTTCGATCCCCACTGTCAGCATCCTTGAAGATGGTTTTCCGTGAATTACCATTTTCACACCAGGAAAATCCTGGGGCTGTATCTTAATTAAGGCCACGGCCTTTCCTTCCCATTCCTAGCCTTTCCCTGTCCCATCATCTCCATAAGACCTATCCGTATTGGTGCGACGTAAAGTAACTTGTTTCTCGAAATTAAATTACGTCTGTCCGTCCGCCTTTGAAAAGGCATCACTATTAATCTGGACGGAATTGCATGATATTTTGCACAAAATTATCACATGGGCCCACCTCAGTGACGTAGTGGTTGGTATGATCAGCCTCTACCCTGGAGACCTTGGTTCGATTCCCGGCTCTGCCACGACATTTTTGAAAAGTGGTACGAGGGCTGGAACTAGGCCACTCATCCTCGGGAGATAAACTCAGTAGAGGAGGGTTCGATACCCACCTCAGCCATCCTCGAAGTGGTTTTCTGTAGTTTTCCTACTGTTCTCCAGGCAAATTCCGGGATGGTACCTTACTTGAGGTCGCGGTCACGTCCTTCCCTCTTCATTGTCTATCTCCTCCGATCTTCCATCTCCCTACAAGGACCTTGTTCAGATACTGGTCCTCCTCCCTAGTTATATCCCCCGACCCAAAGTTTCATGCTCCAGGCGGTAGAGGTGAGATCCCTCGCTGAGTCCGAAGGAAAAAAACCAATCCTGGAAGGTAAACGGATTACGAAGGCGAGAAAGAAAGAAAGAAAGAAAGAAAGAAAGAAAGAAAGACTATCAGATGGATCTGTTAAATGACTATTTTAATTTTTAAAATGAGGCTAAAAATATATTATTTGTGACAATGTGACCATACCTGCTTAAGTGAATATAGGATAACATAAGTTCATTGATATGAAGGTGATAACCGACACAAAGATATTCTGTGCTTTGCCAAGCGTGGTGAAAGTACGTTAGCCTATGCAGAGGTTTCTTACGCCAAAGTATTCCTTTGTAAATTATCGTTCCTAACTGACATCGGATTTCTAACGGGGTAACTTCAAGAGCGTTAAAAGCACCAAAGCTACTCAAAAATCAATCAATCAATCAATCAATCAATCAATCAATCAATCAATCAATCAATCAATCAATCAATCAATCAATCAATCAATCAATCAATCAATCAATCAATCAATCAATCAATCAATCAATCAATCAATCAATCAAATCACGATCGATATGCATTTAGGGCTGTCGCCCATGTGGCGAATTTCCTATCAGTTGTTTCGCAAGTCGTTTATGAACGATTTCAAAGAACTTGGAAATTAATCGAACATCTCCCTTAGTAAATTACTCCAATTCCTCATTTCTCTCTCTGTAAATGAATAATTTTCCCGATTCATCCACTTGAATTTCAACTTCATTTTCATATTATGAACTTATTCGTCTACTAAAGTCATTCCGTGCCGTCTCTCTGCTGAAAGCTCAGAATATACCGCTGTTCGTCTCCTTACTTGTAAGTCTTCCCAGACCAAATTTTGCAATATATTCGTAACACTACTCTTTGGTCGGAAATCATGCAGAACAAACCGCGCTGCTTTCATTTGGGTCTTCTTCAGCTCTAGAATATCATACACTGGAACCATACTCTACTTTGGTTCTTACCAGTGACTTAAAGACCTGTACTTTATATCCTTACTACAATCCCTAAACACCCTCCTAACCATATGAAGAAATCTGTTACCTTTGGTGGTCTTTTTACCGTAGTACACATTCTTACGGCCCTGGCCCATGTCCTGGCCGATGTGTGTCGTAGTCTAAAACTTTCGGGTATAATCTCTCTCATCCTACGAGGTGACTATCAGTCATTCATCTCCGTTCTCACTCCACTTCCCAATAGGCCAAAACAAAACAAATTTTGATGCAGAGATTAAACGCAATTTCCCATGCTCTACAACAGTTATTAGACAGAAACAATGATTACCATACTGATATCCTTACTGATTCAAAAGCAGCCATCCAAGCCATCTCGTCAAATAATGTCTTAAAACCGTAAAATCCATTGGCATTGTTTCCACTTACTTGTGCCAGGCTCCTCACTTTCATCTATCCTATCCGACCGTCCTTGGTCAATTCTTGTTCTTTTCCGACCCCGATGCTATTAGGTTTGCGAGGGCTAGGGAGTCTTTCATTTTTACGCCCTTCGTGGCCTTTGTCTTTCTTTGACCGATATCTTCATTTTTCGAAGTGTCGGATCCCTTCTATTTTTCCCTCTGATTAGTGTTATATATAGGATGGTTGCCTAGTTGTACTTCCTCTTAAAACAATAATCACCACCACCACCACCTCCAAAGACTCAACAAAAAAATCTCATTTCAGTGGATTCCGTCTCGTTTAGGAATAACAGGTAATGAAGAGGCAGACAGTTTAGCCAAAAAAGGTACCACACTACAACAACCTGCCAGTTAGACTGATTTTATGTCAGCAAAAAGGAATCTGAAAAATACTGTTAAAACAGGCATGAAGAAACGGTGAAGAAAACAGCAGAAACCAAATTATGGAAGGATATTGATGCTAAATGGGATCAGTATAAAATAAAACCAAGAAGAGAATCTGTAGCCTTCATCAGACTTAACACTGGCCACGACTGTCTTGCAACTCATCTGAAACGAATCAGCATCCTGATATCCGAATAATGTACACTTTGCCATGATCCTGGAAGTAAAATGGATAAGGAACACCTGCCACTTTGCAACAAACTTGATTTGACAGCGAGAACTTCAGGAAATCTCACTCAACTATACTGGAACGCAAGAAAACTGATGGTTTGGAATTCGGGCTAGCCATAAGATACAACAACAACAACAACGTTTTATTGTATTTACTTTTTTTAGTTAGTCATTGTATATTTTAATGTGTTATTTTGATTTCTAATTTGAATGATATATATGATACCACATCAAATGCAATGCCGTATCCTATTTCAATCTATTTTTATATCATTTTATAAGGAAATACGGGATTGTGATGAACGTGAAGCAAAATGCACGAGTACCACTGGCACAAAATAAACCATCCTGTGTTCCCATTTCGTGATTCAGATATTAATAATTTTCTTTATTTCTGAAAGAGTTTAACGGGAAGGAATACAGGATATCTTCAAGTAAAGTTTTAAGTTATTATTGCTAGCTGTGGACTGGTGGTAATGTGTTACCCTCCGGTTCTCAAGATCGTGGGTTCAAACTGGCTGGAGGCAATCAGCTTCCTGGAGGGTGGAAGTAGTCCGTTAGTACTCCATACCGTACGATATGGACATTTAAAAATCTCTGGTGACACTTTAGATATTTCATTAGAATTCTGGTATATATCACTCAAAAGAGGTACGTTTCTCCTCTGTCATCTGATGGAGTAAAATGGAATTTCGAAAATTGGCACTCAGACAAACTAAGTGGCGTCAAATTTAAATGCCTGCCCACGGTAGCTGTAGCTGTATGATTATTACAAGTGTAACTTAAATTACGGTGTTATTTGAACTCAAAGAAAACTCTGATTGCAGAAGGTAGTTTACAACAAAGTCCGTTGCCAGCCAGGTGTGTTGAACTGAAAGTCTTTTGGGGAAACAGTTACCTCATTAAATGATAATAATAAGAGGTGTTTTTATGCTGCATTGTTTCGAGGTAACGTATCGTATCGCTTCGTCCACATGACTTGGCGTGTGTGCCGCAGAATACAGTAGTCAGAACAGGCGTCCACAGTTGATAAGATAGAGGGAGTAGTAAACACAACTTTCTATTGGCAAGACAAGCGACCTGGATAAAGATGAAGGAAGTCATAAAATAGACACGATAATAAGTACGAATATAATACCAAACAGCTGTGGAGCAATTCATAAACGTACATTGATAATGACGTATAAAAATGTGGTTTTATGAAATTTGTGCAGTTCCCTCTTTCTCCACTACGTTTCTGAATTTCGGGCACTACCTACCTGCTCTTGATCAACTGTTATTATTTTCTGACATCTAGGTATTAGGGTGCCACCGCACGGGTCAGGGGCAGCAAGCCTGTCGCATACCGGGAGGTCCTGGAATCAATTTCAGGCCAGGTCAGGGGCTTAAATTTGGACATGAGGGCTGCTTCAAGGTCCATTCAGCCTCCGAGAGAACAATTTGAGGAGCATTGTGACGATGAGATAGTGGCCCCGGTCTTGAATACCAAGAGTAATGGCTGAGATGATTTGTCGCGCTGACCACATATAACCTCGTAATCTGCAAACCATACGGTCGAGTAATGGTCGCTTTGTATGCCAATGGCCCCTTATTTATATAAGCGACGCTGGAGTAACACTGTTTTTTGTTTTAACTTTCGTTTGTTTGTAGGTAAGAGCCTCCGTGACTCAGGCGGCAGAGCGCGTGCTTCTCACCGCTGGGTTACGTGCTTCATATCCCAGCCATTCCACATAAGACTTGTGCTGGACAAAGTGGAGACGTGACAGGTTTTCTGCGGGTACTTCGTTTTTCCCTTTCATCATTCATTCCAACAACACTCTCCAATATAATTTCATTTCATCTGTCAGTTGTTAATCATTGCCCCGGAGGAGTGCAACAGACTTCGGCAGCCGGCACAATTCCTATCCTTGCCGCTAGATGGGGGATTCATTCATTTCACTCCTAACCCGGTAGAACGACTGGAAACAGGCTGTGGATTTTCATTTTCATTAGGAATATGAAATCTACAAAGCCTTCTCATCACCGTTGCGCCTCGAAATGTTGTTGCCTTTCATGCCCCGTTGTTTCTTTTACATCTTTATTCAACTAGAGGACAGTACTCTTCACCTTAATTTGAAAGTTGTGGGGTTGATAAACTCGACTTTAATACTCCTTAAATTTGAAAAGCAATGAAATTACCCGTACAGGCTTCTTGTTGCTATAACGTAGGGATCAGTTTCAGAACCAAGTATTTTCGCTAGGGAAAATCAGCTGCTAGTGTAAAATTTGAAAAGGAAGAACAATTATGATTTAGTTACGCCTTTTTCTTGTCCCTTCTTCTTAATGAAGGTTAGCGATCATAATGGAGTATTTATTCCTGGTTCTACGAATATCTCGATTGTCCTATCGTGGATATCGAACCATTGCCATAGGTGATGAGTTAGGGGTAATATAGCAAGGTAGCATGTTCGATTTCGACTGTCATTTGAGGGTGTACAATGTGTAAGTCCATGTAATTTTCTTCTTGTACTTTAAACAAATCTTGTGGAGCACACTTCCTACAACCCACCGGATCATTACATCTATTACAAGTGAAAGAACTTTCTTACGACCTTGTGAATCAATTGTAAACCCACCGTTAATTTTTTACACATCACTACTCATAAGAGCAGTCTCCGTGGCTGGGTTCCGATGTTTAACTAGACATCCTTTAATGTTTCAATATTGGTTTGAAAATGGAAATAGAAGTATCTTTCATGCAACTCTTTGCTTGTCGCAACCAATGAAATTCGTCGGTGCGCGCCAGTCAGCTGTTTTTGTCTTCCTACACATTACTCAAACATGGCTAAGCATGAGCATGACTTATCCACAGATAAGAGTATCGCTTTCGGTGGAAATTAAATGTCATTATCTTATCGACACTAAATCGACACGCCACCGTACGGGGAATTGTAGCTTTGATTATAGCGTTGTTACAGTGAGTATAATCTACTCATAAATACGGTAGCTTCGACGAAGGGAAGATGAAGCAATAGTAATGTGTAACTGAGTGTGTTCTACGGGCCATATATATGTAGCTTCCAATCTTGAGATTGTAGATTCGAAACGTATCATCGGCAGCCCTGAAGATTGTTTTCCGTAGTTTCCCTATTTTTAACCCCGGACTGTTATTATGGGCACGGCTCTTCTTCCCCAGTCCTCCTCTTTAAACAATAATCACCACCATCACCCCCACTTGCCTTTTCCTATCTGATAGTTGCCGAAAATGTATACGGTTATATATATATAAACCACATACAACCTACTTTTTAGTTTTCGGTATAATGTCTGTTTACTTGGCAGTAAATATAAGTGAATTCCTCCCGGTTGATGTAGGTGACAGCCCTCTGACGATCGGGACACGTAATTTTGATATGTATACAGTCGAAGTGACATACACTGACTGACAGAGCAAATGCAACACCAAGGAGGAGTGGTTCGAAAGGGATGAAAGTTGGGGAAAAAACAGAGACGGCACGGACGAATAATTGATGTTTATTTCAAACCGATATGCAGGTTACACAATGCGCACGGCATCGACTCAGTAGGATGTAGGACCACCGCGAGCGGCGATGCACGCAGAAACACGTCGAGGTACAGAGTCAATAAGAGTGCGGATGGTGTCCTGAGGGATGGTTCTCCATTCTCTGTCAACCATTTGCCACAGTTGGTTGTCCGTACGAGG
The DNA here is from genome assembly GCF_040414725.1 of Anabrus simplex. Lineage (NCBI taxonomy): Eukaryota > Metazoa > Arthropoda > Insecta > Orthoptera > Tettigoniidae > Anabrus > Anabrus simplex. Next base: position 135,141,411 of record NC_090272.1, read on the forward strand.
CTGGGGCAGAGTTTGCAAACGGTGTCCAATGAGATCCCACACGTGTTCGATTGGTGAGAGATCCGGAGAGTACGCTGGCCACGGAAGCATCTGTACACCTCGTAGAGCCTGTTGGGAGATGCGAGCAGTGTGTGGGGGGGCATTATCCTGCTGAAACAGAGCATTGGGCAGCCCCTGAAGGTACGGGAGTGCCACCGGCCGCAGCACATGCTGCACGTAGCGGTGGGCATTTAACGTGCCTTGAATACGCACTAGAGGTGACGTGGAATCATACGCAATAGCGCCCCAAACCATGATGCCGCGTTGTCTAGCGGTAGGGCGCTCCACAGTTACTGCCGGATTTGACCTTTCTCCACGCCGACGCCACACTCGTCTGCGGTGACTATCACTGACAGAACAGAAGCGTGACTCATCGGAGAACACGACGTTCCGCCATTCCCTCATCCAAGTCGCTCTAGCCCGGCACCATGCCAGGCGTGCACGTCTATGCTGTGGAGTCAATGGTAGTCTTCTGAGCGGACGCCGGGAGTGCAGGCCTCCTTCAACCAATCGACGGGAAATTGTTCTGGTCGATATTGGAACAGCCAGGGTGTCTTGCACATGCTGAAGAATGGCGGTTGACGTGGCGTGCGGGGCTGCCACCGCTTGGCGGCGGATGCGCCGATCCTCGCGTGCTGACGTCACTCGGGCTGCGCCTGGACCCCTCGCACGTGCCACATGTCCCTGCGCCAACCATCTTCGCCACAGGCGCTGCACCGTGGACACATCCCTATGGGTATCGGCTGCGATTTGACGAAGGGACCAACCTGCCCTTCTCAGCCCGATCACCATACCCCTCGTAAAGTCGTCTGTCTGCTGGAAATGCCTCCGTTGACGGCGGCCTGGCATTCTTAGCTATACACGTGTCCTGTGCCACACAACAACACGTTCTACAATGACTGTCGGCTGAGAAATCACGGTACGAAGTGGGCCATTCGCCAACGCCGTGTCCCATTTATCGTTCGCTACGTGCGCAGCACAGCGGCGCATTTCACATCATGAGCATACCTCAGTGACGTCAGTCTACCCTGCAATTGGCATAAAGTTCTGACCACACATTCTTGGTGTTGCATTTGCTCTGTCAGTCAGTGTATAATGCCATGGACATTACCCGAAGTACATAATAAAATATATCTGTTGCTAATAATTGTATTAAAGTAGACAGTTACCGGACTGTCCCTTTGTCAGTCTCAAGAAACCAACTCTCGAAAAGCGAAACCTTCCCGTACATGTCAAATGAACTGCTGCGATTTAGCAGCGGGCGACCCACAGAGAAGCCGTCGGACTAACCTTTCTTCCTGGAATCGTCTCAACATGATAATAAAAATTACATTTTTCAAAGTATATAACCTCTGATTGTGATTCACTCCTCTCATTTGAGGTTAAACAGTGCTCTCGGCAGTGTTTAAACATGACCGGTTGAACATCGGTTTTAGACAGTGTCTAAGTGATAAATAACATATCTGCAATGCGGCAGCTATACTTAGGCATTGTTTAACCGTAGACATCGTCTAAACACCGTTTCTGAAATCGGCCCATAATGTTTAATTTCATGTGGATATTTCTAGGCTGGTGCAGCCCTTGTAAGGTAGATCTCCGACAAGGAGGGTGGCATCTGCCGTGTAATGGTTACTGCGTGTAATGTAATGGAGGATAGTGTTGTGTGTTTAGCAACGATGTTGGGTACAGCATAAACACCCAGTCCCTGAGCCAAATTAAAGGTTAAAACCTCCCTCTCGTCCAGGAGTCGCACCTGGCCCTCTCTGAACTGAAGAGCACTACGCTGGTCATTCAGCCAAGGAACCGGACGAAACAAAAGCTCGTATGTCACAATGTTCTTCGTATCCATTATTTCCCTTAAGACTGGTCACGGCGCCCAGTCCGTCTAAACAATGTTTGTTGTGTTGATTTTCCTATACGGGTGTGTGAAGGAAAATGAACCTTACCGTACTGTAGGAATGTATGTTTACTTGACGTATTTACTCACTCTTACAGTATACTGTATTTAAGGTTCATTTCCCTCTACACGGCCACATAGGAAAAATTAACACAACGAACATTTTTCTGATGGACTGCATATCCATATGTGGATGGATAGGAAGAGCATTGTGGCATACGAGATATTGCTTCTTCATCACCTAGCTCGATAGCTGCAGTCACTTAAGTGCGGCTAGTATCCAGTATTCGGAAGATAGTACTGTAGGTTCGAACCCCACTGCGTAATAATATCGCTACAACAAAATCCTACGCGCGCTGCACCTACAACACTACGTTCTTATCCGCTTCTCGGTAGTATTCAGTGCCCCGAATTTCTGCTGCTCCCAAGTGCATAATAAAGAACCACGACGAACACCAATTGTAAGTGAATAGAGGACTGCCTACAGAAGTGTTTTCTGACCTAAGTCTAAAACGGCAATTTGAATTTACGCGACTTGAGAAATCAACGGTTCAATAGGCCTCTAGATTGTGTGGTGGTTACTGCCCTTGATTGGCCCATCTGGTCTGATATTTTCCCTCACAATAACATATATTTCTCTGAATGTGACCACTACTGCGCTATCAAACTGATCAATAATACCCATCCACATAAATTTGCGTTCCACTTTAGAGAAACTCGTCATGTGATGATTCTAACAAAATTTCATTTTCACCAATATACACTAAAAACCATCACTCTTAATACGTTAAGTGTTGCATTTGATTCAAATTCTACTAAATATGGGTGAATTATTAATCAAAATAACGTAATTTTAATCAATGCCAAAAAGACGCCGTAGTCCCCACCCGTCCATACATTCTCTTTGCCTGAGTCCTTAATTCCCTCCACCTGTCTCCATTTTGCCCAAATTCTTACGAATGGAGTTCACTAATCGCCTATGTTTGTTTTGGGAAATTAATCCACTTATAATGACAAGTATTTTTGACATAATAATACTTAAGATAGAGAGACACTGTTAGAAATATAGTTCATTCCAGGGCCTCCAGAGTCAAGGAGAAAGATGTTGACGAGTTAACTACGGAGGGTAGCCACGATCTACTCAGTATATTGCCGTCAGCTTTGTTAACATTATTCGGATGTTTAGCAATTTCTATCGGCTTACGAATGACTGTAGGTACAAATTGTTTCTCTTTACAAATGGCAGAAGTTGCATCAAAAACGATTTTATGGTCATTATGTATGGCATGTTCTGTCCCAGCAGACTTCTCTGGCTGGCAAAGACGTAAGTGCCTGCGATGTTCTTTAACCCTCGTTGCTTGCTGTCTTCCTACATGTTTGGCCGACATAAACCGATCAACAGGAACATGGAATCATATCTATTTCAGCACAGTTTAAACCAATAGGATCTTTGACAGTTCGCAAGCAATTGTCTATGATGGTATTAGGCTTACAATTGGTCTAAAGAATGCCGAATGAATATGTAGCCATATGGATGAAAGCCTGCATACGCAAGAATGTGGGTTCGAAGCCTCCGTCATTAGGCCTGACGGTCGCTTTCCATGATTTAGCTTTTCCTAATCAGACAAATGCTGCGGCTGAACCGGCCTGTTTCTTTCCCAGTTTCCATTCTCATCGTCGCCGCAAACCAAAAAGTGTTAATGCGAAGTCTCTAGCAAAATAAATAAATAAATAAATAAATAAATAAATAAATAAATAAATAAATAAATAAATAAATAAATAAATAAATTACTGATCAGTGGCATCTTATCCACCTGTTCCTCCATGCTCCATAGTCCAAATGACTATGTCGCTACTGCCTGTATTCCTGACTGCCTCAAAAAACCACCCGTTACCAATCTTCCGAATTTTCGATGTATTGAGAAAGCTATTGGGTTAATCTTTGAAACAAAGAAATTCTCGCGATCCCATGCAGGTATACGAGTTTCTAGATAATTACTCTATATATAAAAGTGAAATGGTCCACCTCTTGGCGGAGTGCTTATGTGATTACCTGCCACTCCCGGAGGCCCGGGTTCGATTCCCGGCTCTGCCACGAAGTTTGAAACGTGGTACGAGGGCTGTAACGGGGTCCACTCAGCCTCGGGATGTCTACTGAGTAGAGGGGGTTCTATTCCCATCTTAGCCATCCTCCGTGGTCTACCACTATTTATCCTGGCAAGTGCCGGGATGGTACCTAACTTACGGCCACGGCCGCCACCTACCCTCTTCCTTGTCTATCCCTTCCGATCTTCCCATCCCCCTGTAAGGCCCCTGTTAAGCATAGCAGGTGAGGCCGCCTGGTCGAATTACTGGTCCTCCATCTCAGTTGTATCCCCTACCCAAAGTCTCATGCTCCAGGACGCTGACGTTGACGCGGTGGAGGTGGGATCCCTCGCTGAGTCTGAGGGAAAACCAACCTTGGAGTGTAAACGAATTTAGAAAGAAAAAAGTGAAAAGTGAAATGAAGGCTGTCTGGGATGGTACCTAACTTACGGCTACGGCCGCCACCTACCCTCTTCCTTGTCTATCCCTTCCGATCTTCCCATCAACCTGTAAGGCCCCTGTTAAGCATAGCAGGTGAGGCCACCTGGTCGAATTACTGGTCCTCCATCTCAGTTGTATCCCCGACCCAAAGTCTCATGCTCCAGGATACTGCCGTTGACGCGGTGGAGGTGGGATCCCTCGCTGAGTCCGAGGGAAAACCAACCTTGGAGTGTAAACGAATTTAAAAAGAAAAAAGTGAAAAGTGAAATGAAGGCTGTCTGTCTGCCTTCCGAAACGTAATCACGTCTAAACCAATGCGAAAAATTTCATGAACATTTACATAAACAATCTCAGATAAAGACTATGTTTTATTTCAAAATTTTGACCTGAAAACATAATTATTTGTGGAATTATAAGTAAAAATTCCCGTGGCCTAATAGCTTAGAATTAGATGGTGTCTGCTTTTTTTGCTCAAACATGCCAAAACTGCAGAACCAATTGAGCTCAAATTTGGTATGAAAACATACAGGACATTTAGTTCAATTAAAAACCACTTCAAACCGGTGGCCGTCAATGTGTAAGTCATATATATTTGCTTTGTAACTACGAGTATAGGCCCTAATGGTTCTCAAGTAAATTACATTTTTACGTCTAAGGCACGCGTTCCAAGGCACACTGTGTCTGGCTAGGCTATTTGGCTGATTCTCTGACTCTGGATAGCATGCTCCCATCGGACAACCGGCTACATTTCTCATAGCCGCCTCTATATAGCTCTGTCAAGTGTCAGTTTGTTCTTGCTTCAGATGGACGGGTACGTCCTACTGGCAGTTGTATAAATGAAAGGCGTGACTTCCGAAGAGGTCTGGTGCAGGTCTGTCGTGTTGACGCTGTATTGGCGACTTGCGTGTCTGTGAGGATGGAGCTCTACAAATGATGAATCCTAATGACGAAGGCGGCACACACACACACACACCCAGCCCCCGAGCCATCGGAATTATCCTATGAATGTTAAAATCCCCGACCCGGTCGCGAATCGAACCCGAGACCCTCTGGACCAAAGGCCAGCACGCTAACCATTTAGCCATGAAGCTGGGCAGAATTAAAATAATTCAATCAGATAAACGACTATTCAAGTACTGTAAAACAGAAGTAATAATAAATAAAATCAATGCATATCGATTTATATATTCATAACAAAACACAAAATGGAATTTACTGGCGCCGGGCTGAGTAGCTCAAATGGTAGAGCGCTGGCTTTCTGAGCTCAAGTTGGCGGGTTCTACCCCGGCTGAGTCCAGTGGTACTTAAACGTGGTGTTGGTAGATTTACTGGCACGTTGAAGAACACTTGAGGGACAAACTTCTGCTACATCGGCATATCCAAAAACGGTAAATATTTTAGTGAGACGTAAAAAAGTATTATTATTATTATTATTATTATTATTATTATTATTATTATTATTATTATTATTATTAAAACATTACTGATACGAAACCAAGGTATTATTTTCAGAGATATTACAAACGTGTCAGTATCATATTCAGCTGAGTAGTAATTGTCAAACTCTGTAGAAGATGGATATCAAGCGAATAAAGGAATTATATAGACTGTAAAATCAAACAAAGTAATTCAAATGTTTATACCTTTATGTTGTGTATGCATTATATTACACTTTAAACTAAACCAATCTGTATGCCATATACTTACTGTAATTATGTGTATTTTCAGGCACTGCAGTCTTGTGTCTTCCAATTCCCGCTGATGAGGTAAGAACATTTGATTCACTTTCTGTTTTGCTTGTGGTTTTTGAAGTCGCACAAACTCGGAAAGTTTTCGGTGACGTTTGAATAGAAAGGGACTAGGACTGATAACGAAGTGATCATCACCTCAATTAACATACATTGGCCTCGTGTTAACATGTGAAGCCATGGAAAACCATCTTAAGGGCTGCCGATAGTGGGGTTAGAACACACCATCTCCCGAACGTAAACACACAGATGCTCGGCCCGAACAGCGCAGCCAAATCAGAAGTACATTTGAGTATTCTACAATCTGCATGAATAATGGCGTATGGCCTCCGGAAATGCCCAGGTACAGGTCATTCGAGTTGAAGGTCATGGCCGACGAGAGCGTCTATGAGAATGGGGCCCCTACCTAGGATGAAATCTAGTTGGGGACGGTACATGCACCAACTCTCCGAGCCAGAAGAAATAACAATAAAATTTAAATGCACCAACCTGACTGGGAATCGAACCCCGTACCCGTTGCACTAAAGGCTAGCATGATAACCAGTTAGCTCATTTTCTCTCCAAGGATTTTCCGGAGTTTAATCTGGATATTTGTCAGCCCATCTTCTTTTCTACCACTGAGGCCTACGACTGCTTTCCTAGGCCCATCATTCAATTAACCTGCGTCAAGGAAACACCAAATCCCTTTCATATATCTACGAGGAAGAACTGAAAAATGCCCAATTTTTTGTTTTAAACTAATAGGCTATTTAATGGGTAGGTGGAGCAAAAATTGAACAAAAATGACAGGTTTTACCCCTGTCCCTTGAGATATATCGTGACGCAAAGGTCATATAACTCCATTTCCTGCTCATGACCAATTCCACTTCTTTAACTGAACCGAAGAAGTTTCTTCAGTGACTGTTCACACAAAAAGTCAATTTTTAAATATTTTTTACAAGTTAATTTACGTTAGTTTACGTCGCACCGCCACAGATAAGTCTAATGGCGACGATGGGACAGGAAATGGACAGGAGTGGTAAAGAAGCGGACGTGGCCTTAATTAAGGTACAGCCCCAGCATTTTCCTGGTGTGAAAATCGGAAACCACCGAAAACAATCTTCTGGGCTGCCGACAGTGGGGTTCGAACCCATTATCTCCCGAATACTTGATATTGGCCGCACTTAAGCGACTGCAGCTATCGAGGTAGGTACTCATTCATCCACCATACAGTTCAGGCCCTGAACTGTGTGACTTGAAACCTCCTCGGTTACCGGACGATGTTCCTAGGAAGGCAACGGACGCTGTGGTTCAGATGCAGAATTGAAATCAGTCGTGTGCAGGTGGCTATTCTCGCAGAAAATCGAGTTTTACAAACAGAGACAAATTAATTGGGTGACAGGATAGGAGAAATGTCCGGATGGACTAGACTTATATGTTTAAAACCAGGTAAAACCCGTAGCTTTAGCATTTCTTCTTCTTTCCTGCTTGTTAAATATTTCGTAGGTAAGATGTGCGTTACTCCTAGATCTTCCCTCGTACATACTGTAGAGACATCACTCTGTCATCCTTTTTGTTTCCTTGATGCCTCGTGGACTTCACCTTTTGTTGTCACCAAACATTCGATAATATAGAGTGTGTGAGTACGGACCAGACATGGCCAAAAGTTCTCCGATTTCAGATGACCTTTCACTCGACTATAGCTGGTAATGCCTGTCGTCCTTCACCACTTTATCAAGACAGCGACGGATGGAAAATATTTTCTGTTGGAGTTACACATCCTATCAGAAGCTAACAACACTGACTTATTGCATTTAACCACCATCATACTTCACCAACTGCAGTCGGGATTGAACCCACTATACTGGCAATAACTGCCGACAGTGGCTTTGTAGGCATTTTACACATTCATTCGGGTAAATACCTAAAATGGCAATTGACAACGAACTGTTAGCTGGGTACCCATTCAATAATTCCGGAAAACGAAGCCCATTTTGATAAATCTTATAACTAGGGCTCAGAAGTCAAGGAAAAGCCCTCTTTTTTTTTCGAGTGTCCAAAGACAATGCCCAACATAACATATGTTCATTCTGGGTCATTTTAAGTCTGAAAATTGTGGATTTTATTTGTCCTCTTTTCATCTTTTTCTGTGGTTTCTGGCGTATAGGTCCCTTTCTTAGCTTTTAAAAAGGTTTTAACGGCTTTGTTTTTTAAATTCACCTTCTTTCGGCTGCATAGGTACCGCCCATTCTTAATTCGAATTATCGTTAGTTCATCCATCACCTCTTAAATATATTTTCTGTAGTAAGAGAGAGAAAAAATGAAAAATGAAATTGATGCTTGAAAGAAAAAAAAAAGACTATCAAATTATGTACATGATAAGTGAAATATTGAAGTGAGAACATTTTGATGTGAGTGTTTTTGAAGAGGAAGATCTCACTTGATTCAAGTATGAACCCGTAACATCCGTTGATGTGGAGGGAAGTTTCTCGATCTATTGCAACATGCTGTATGAAAACTGACAATCCTTTACACCTAAGAACCTGGAGATGACAATTTTTATATACGCAAGGCCAACTGAAGTAAGGTTTCGGAATTCCAATTTCTGTAACCCTAGTGTGGTTAAGCTAAATATGATTCCAGTTACACTAATTTCAATTTATTTCCCCATGATGCCCATTGTAGGTCTACGAAATTAATTCTAGGTGGAAAAGAGCATTTCATTATATTCTAGCAAATATACCCGTGATTCGCTACGGTATTGTACATTGTATACGGAGTTCTACGTAAGTTAATCCACACGCAGTAAGATTATATTAAACTAGCAAATGTACCCGTGCTTCGCTACGGTATTCTGCATTGTATACGAATATTGAAGTAAATACTGTACATGCAGTAAATAAGATTGTTTTAAAATAGCATGTCTCTTAGCGTTATCCGAGAAACAATATGCAGAGGTCCCCATACGTTGTTTGCAGTGTAAAGTGCTTGTTACGGATTTGTGATGATAACGACAGGCTCACTTCCCTACTGCGATTCACAATCGAGTTGGGAAGTTTACATTATAATTGCAGGCCCCATTGCCTACTGCGCGGTCACAATCTATTTGGGGAGTTTCCGTTACAATTGCAGGCCCCCTTTCCTACCTCCAGACATATTACAAATTGAAGAGTTTTTATTATAATGGCAGGAAACTTCCCTACAACCAGTCAAAATTGAGTTGTGCAGTTATCATTATAATGATAGGCCCCTTTTCCAACTGCCAGCCAGCTTCCTGCCAGTCACACCAAGTTGATGAGTTTCCATCAAAATAGCAGGCCAGTATGCCTAATGCCAGTCACATTTTAGATGGGTACATCTGTTTATAACTGCGAGAACGCTTGCCTACAGCCAAAGACTGTATGCTGCATGCTCCCTTGCCTTCTGAAAGTCAAATCGAGAAGTGAATTATTCATTACAATGGTAGGCCTGCCTCATTAATGCCAGTTACACAGGAATTGGAGAAGGACTCCATTCCTACTGCCAGTCATAGTCGGTGTGCGGAGTACTGATTACAATAGCAGACACACCCTTTCTCGATAGCTACAAAATCGACATCAGTGAATATATATAGTTCGACATACGAAAGTATGTGCTTGTTTACAATATTGCAGACCTTCATTTACAGATTAACTGCTTCTAAACGGTACATCATATCGAGAAAAGATTGTACCATAAGACGCCGGATTTAGCGGCCTAAATTGCTGGTCATATGATATCTCATCTATTCATGGGTCAGATTGAGTTAGAAACTTGGGTAAAATTTGTGTAAGATTATCTCACATTGCATTGCTTTTCGGATAATTAAGTGACAGCTACATACATAGCATTTGGCTCACATATGGCTACTGGGTGGACCAATTTTCGTGTAGAGTATGATGATTCTATCTTTCCTCTAAGTGATGGAAGGTATGAATTATGTATGTGAAAAGTACTACTTTACTTAAGATCGAGAAATAGAGAAAAGTCAAACGTAAAATGGATATAAATACGACAAAAAGTCGTACGACCAAGGTTGTAGATCACTCCAAATTGAACGGGGATTGTGCCATCCGTTATGTGATGATACTTCCCGAAGGTCTGCACCATCATTAAAATTGCCTCCATATTTCGATATTCTTCGGGATAGAAAGGGAAAAATTTAAAGCTCTTGGAAGTTTTCCGCCCGTTACAGGCTAAGTCGTAAAATTTTGCCAAATTTCAGTTTTCTTTCTCGACTGGCAGATTATGCCGCAATCTGGGTTTTCAGTGAGAAGTGTAAAAAGTAGAACTTTCAAGATACTAAACCAAAAAATATGCAGATGATCATTATTACCCCTTAAGCGTGTAGCTGTACGAAAATTTCGACAAAATAGTCTATGTACAGGCACACAGTAGTTACGATTTTATTTACATAGATAAATAAGGAACCTGCTCCACGTACAACACCTTTTGGGCTATATCCGCTGGACTTAACCGGAAAAACGGACCGTTTATGATATCTCCCTTATTAATCCTCCTGTCGAAAAAATGCACATGAAAAAAAGTTTTAGAGATGGAATTCCATCATGTTTGGTCGATTTCCAGTCAGGTTGGTCTTGTACTGTATATATTCTGGAAGAGTAAAATCACCATTTCGGTTCCCTATAAACCGCCAGTCCATTCCGGGAACATGAAATGTTATTGACGATTAACACCTACCGTTGGACAGGTGGATGTTAATATAAAGTTTGACTCAAATATCTTCAGTAGTTTTCAAGTTGTAAAACATACGCTTTACACGCACCCGCTCTTGAGTTAAGTCCGGTGGGACTTGTACCGGAAAACGGTCCGTTAATGATATCTCCCTTATTAATCCTCGTATTGAAATGATGCACATGAGGAAAAAGGCCTAGAAATGAATTTCCATTACGGCAGCTAAATTTACATTAAGTTTGGTTGCAAAATGACGGTTTCGGTTTCGTATAATCCCCCAGTCAATTCAGGGATTCAGAAACAATACTTGCCCTAAAACCTACCAAAGGACAGATGGATTCTAAATATCAAGTTTGGTGGAAATATATCCAGTAGTTTCCAAGTTTTAGACAAACAGACAAACAAACAAACAGACAGACACCAAAACAGAATATATGCAGATGGTCATTATTACACCTGAAACGGATAACTGTACGGAAATTTCGCCAAAATTGTCAATGTACAGACATACTCTAGAAGTGTAGACCTTTATTTCGATAGTTACTGCTTTGCAACTGGACGACGTATCTACAAACGGACTTCACCATCAGACGCCCCTTTCAGTGCTCTACATGGTTGGTCCTATGACATCTTCTCGTATCTCCTTTATTTATGGGTTAGATTGAGTTAGAGTCATTGAATGGGGTGAAATCGTGTACAGTTTTTGAATGCTACTTTATATTTTTGATTCTCATGTGACAGCTAGAATCATAAAATTTGGCTATAACATTGCCAATGGTCATGTCAATGTGCGTGCCGAATGTCATGATTCTACCTTTCCTATAAGTGTGCCAAATGATAACATATACGTGTAAAAGTACAAAATCAACTTGTGTTTAATGTATTAGGGATAGAAATACGACGAAAAGTCACAGGACAAAAGTTGTAGATCTCTCCAAAATGAAACGCAATTTGCTTTGTGACTTTAGATACGACTTACTGATTAGCCACCAATTACCCCGAAACGAAGGTCTGCACCGCCGTTAAAATTGCATCCATATTTCGGAATTTTCCTGGGCCAGAAGTTATACATTTGCATAGCTTAGAATATTTCCTCAAAGGAAAGAGTGTACAGCATTCGGGATTAGCACTCGCATACATACGTGGTAATTAAGGAAGAAAGTAATACAGTTTAGTAAGTTGAAATTAATAGAAAATAGATTATAACAGAGGACATCCGGATGACGACAAATATATAAATACCAAGTGAATGTATTGGAAAATCAAATGCTCCTCAATAAATTATGCCGGAGTGAGTTATGGATATAAGAAAGCGGTAATCGGAGAGAAATTTAGGCGCAGGGATTCTTAGGTAATCAGATAAGAAGATGAATATTTGTGTTATTACTTATGCTATTCGAGGACGGTTATAACCTCCAATGATATTCCGCCAATATCCCGCAGAATGGCCGATTGACGACTCTCTTGCTTTCTACCCAAGGAACAACCACGAATTTAAAGGAATGATGAGGAAAATGACAATACGTTACTTCCCTGCTGGCAAGCAGTCAGAGTCGTTGCCATGGTAACCCATATATTCGTTATCGCTCTGTCGGTCCCTCAATGCCGAGCATGGTATCGGCAGAAAATAGTAAATTTCTCCGTCATTTGAAGAGTAAGGTAAATTATGAACACAACGAAAGTTGTTTGTGATGAAGAGGCCTTTCACATACGGTCCACAGAGTTTGCAGAAAATCAATAGTATAAGAGAAAATGGAGGAAGACCGTTGTGGTTTTCCTATAGACCCCCGTCTTTTCAAAGATTTTAAAATGATATGCATATCGAAACCTTCCCCGGGGTGAGTATACTCTAAATATGAAGTTTGGTTGAGATCTATCCAGCCCTTTCGACGTGATGGTGGAACAAACAAACATTTTTATTCTTTTTATTTTGCTAGTTGCTTTACGTCGCACCGACACAGATAGGTCTTATGGCGACGATGGGACAGGGAAGGGATAGGAGTTGGAAGGAATCGGCCGTGGCCTTAATTAAGGTACAGCCCCAGCATTTGCCTGGTGTGAAAATGGGAAACCACGGAAAACCATTTTCAGAGCTGCCGACAGTGGGGTTCGAACCTACTATCTCCCGAATACTGGATATTGGCCGCACTTAAGCCAAACAAACAAACAAACAAACAAACAAACAAACAAACAAACAGAAACGAACAACTTTATTTATAAGATTATTTTTATACCACTCCCCTCGCCCCCTGCCAAAAGGGTGCTAGGGGTGTCTTACCCTCACGCGGTTTGTCTCCTGATACTAATTGATAAGTGTACCACGTTTGGTGAAATTGCTCCAGTGGTTTAGGAGGAGATGTGTCATATACACACCCACACCCACACACCCACGCACACACATACATCAATTTTTATATATAGTAAGAAGAAGAAGATAATATTTTTATATGTAGTTTTTCGATTAATTTTATATCTCACCCCCTTCGCTCCCCACTTGGATTTGCAAAAAATCCGGAGTAATACTATTCATCTCAGAGACCCTGAAATCTATGGATTCGAAACTGTTTTTAATTATTTCTATATCTCACCCCACCCCCCACCCTTTGCTCCCAACCTAAAAGGGGGCTGGATTTTAAAAAAATTCTAGAGTATCACTTTTCAACTCAGCGACCCCGAAAACTATGAATTCGACACTATTCTCGATTATTATTGTAACTACCACCCCCCTGACCCTCTCCCTTAAGGGCGCTAGGGATGGCTTACCCCCCACAGTGATCGTCTCCCGATAGTAAGTGATTCGTGTACCAAGTTTGGTTGAAATTGCTCCAGTGGTTTAGTTGGAGATGTGTCATTTACACACACACTTCCATTTCTATATATAGTAAGATTTTTACACTCGTTCTTCACCCCCTTTCCATCCCCGCCCAAAGGAGTCCTATGAGTGCCTTACACAACAGTATATTTTTTTCCCAGATATTAAGTCTTATTTGTACCTATTTTGGTTGACAGCTATGCCCAAACGTACATGCATAATCTCACTGCTCTAGAATCCTGGAGCTGACGTTGCCATGGTTACGGCAGTTCATTTCTTTATCCGATTCCTAGAGCAGGGGTAGTGTGGTGCCAATATCTCCGTAACGGTTGGTTTTAGGGCCTTAAAACATGGTTTTCGGGCCCGTAGGGCTTACCGAGTTTTGTTCTTTGCGTCAAGAGGATTAAATTGAGCTTTGTCTCGTCCTTATACGACAAATTCGATATTTTGCCTATAATAGCATAAGAGAAAATGGAGGAAAACCGTTTTTCCTATAAAACCCCCGTCTTTTCAAAGATTTTAAAATGATATGCATATCGAAACCTTCCCCGGGGTCAGTATACTCTAAATATGAAGTTTGGTTGAGATCTATCCAGCCGTTTCGACGTGATGGTGGAACAGACAAACAGACAGACAAACAGACAAACAGAAACAATTTTATTTATATAGATAGATTGCATGCCTCATAGCGCTATCCGAGAAACAAAAAGGGAAAGACCCCATACGCTGTTTCTGATGTAAGGTGCACGTTGGGGAAATTTAGATGATAGTGGGAGGCCACATTTCCTACTGCCAATCACAATCGCGTTCGGGAGTTTCTACAATAACGGCAAGCTCACTTGTCAGTTGCCATCCGTAATAGCGACGGATAGTTTTCATTATAATGACAGGCCCCCTTTCCTAATGCCAGTCGCAATCAAGTTGTAGAGATTTGATTATAACTGAGAAATGCTTCGCTATCTAAAGTATAAAGAATAGAGATACAACAATAAGACATAGGACCAAAGATGAGGATCTCTCCAAATTGAGCGGCGATTGTGTAATCTGCTTTGTGAAATGACTCACCGTTTAGACAGCAGTTACCACGAAACGAAGGTCTGAACCGTCATTGAAATTGCCTTCGTATTTCGATATTTTCCGGCGCCTAAAAGTAATACATTTGAACAGCCTGGAATATTCCCTCAGAGGAAAGAGTGTCCATTTTTCTGGATTTGCACTCGCATGCATGGGGAGTAATAAAGGAAGGAATAATTACAGTTAAGAAAGTTGAAATTAATAGAAAACAGGATTATAATGAGCTCAACAGCACGGGACAAATATGCATTTTTTAAAATTTGCTTTACGTCGCACCGACACAGATAGGTCTTATGGCGACGATTGGATAGGAAGGGCCTAGGAATGGGAAGGAAGCGGCCGTGGCCTTAAATTAAGGTACAGTCCCAGCATTTGCCCTGTGTGAAAATGGGAAATCGCGGAAAACCATCTTCAGGGCTGCCGACAGTGGGGTTCGAACCCACTATCTCCCGGATGCAAGCTCACAGCTGTGCGCCTCTAACCGTACGGCCAACTCTCCCGGTGGGACAAATATGTAAATACAATGCCAAGTGGATATATTGTAAAATGAGATGTCCCTCACTAAATTGTGATAATATGAGTTAGGATGTAAGAAGGCAGTAACAGAGTAGAAATTTAGGCGCAGGCATACTTAGGTAAACAGGTAAGAAGATGACTTATGGTGTTGTTAGTTAAGCCTAATGAGGCATGTCGGAGGCAACAAATGAAAGCAGAAAACAGAAGAAGAAGAAGAAGAAGAAGAAGAAGATATCAGTAAAATTTACAGCAAATGCCAGAAAACACCTCACGGTGTGAAATCTTGGGCCACACTCAGCAGTAGCCTACTGTTCAATATTAACAGTCCCTTTAGAGCTTTCCACAAATGTCCCTCAGAATGGCTGCATGACGTCTCTCTTGCCTTCCACTCAAGGAACAAGCCAGAGTTTAAAGGAATTTTGAAGAAAATGACATTAGCCTATGTTACTTCTCTGCTGGCAAGCGGCCATAGACGTTGCCATGGAAACCAGTGGGTTCGTTGCCGGCCTATCGGTCACGGAATGCAGAATATGAAACCCGCAGAAAATAGTAAATGTGTCCGTCATTTGAAGAGTAAGCGAAATTATGCTCATAACAAAGGTTGTTTAAAATGAAGGAACGTTTCTCATTTTGTCCACGGATTTTACAGAAAATCAATAGAGAAAATGGAAGAAAACTGTTGTGGTTTCCTTATAAACCCCCATTCTATTCAGTGATTTTTATATCATATGCATATCTAAACCTTCCCCTGAATGAGTATACTCTATATATGAAGTTTGGTCGAGATCTATGCAGCCGTTTCGCCGTGATGGTGGAACAGACAGACAGACAGACAGACAGACAGACAGACAGACAGACAGACAGACAGACAGACAGACAGACAGACAGACAGACAGACAGACAGACAGACACGAAAGCTAAAATCCATCTGAAAAATTGGCAAGAAAAACGAAATTGCAGACAGTGGACTCCCTAGAACTTTATTTATGTAGATTCTGTAAGTACTTTGTTTTAACAAACGCGGAATTCCGTTTTCAAAATTATTTTAATCTAAAAATATATAATGTCTGAATGAAGAAGTATTTCACTCATTTTTCTTTTTTTTGCACTGAAAGAAATGGCTTTTGGCTTTTAGTGCCGGGAGTGTCCGAGAACATGTCTGGCTCGCCAGGTGTAGGTATTTTATTTGACTCCCGTTGGCGACCTGCGCATCGTGATGAGAATGAAAATATGATAAAAACGACACATACACCCAGCCCCCGTGCCTGGGAAATTAACCAATAATGGTTAAAATTCCAGACCCTGCCGGGAATCGAACCCGGGACCACTGTGACCAAATGCCAGCACGCTAACCATTTAGCCACGGAGCCGGACCATTTTTGCACTGTATGTTGCATACCACCAGAATTTTGCATTTTAAGATTATTATATTCCTCCACTAAATATGCAATTCAAACTCAAATTATAAGTGCTTTTGGATCACGTTTTTACATAAATTTTGTCAGTTTTGAGGTCCATTTACAGGTTCTATTTAGGCAATTTATAGATTTTCAACTTCCGAGCCCTACTTATACTGTAACTATTCATTCACGCAAAAAATTTCTATCGTTGGAAGAAGGCTAATACTTAAAGTCGCGGAATACTTGTACCGGTATTGAAAATACTTGACTCCGAACGTACTTTTCAGCATTTGAAAAATAATAAAAGAAGCACAATTTGCTTTACGTCACACCGACACATCCTATAGCTTTTATGGCGACTATCAGGGAGGAAAGGGCATGAAGAGGGAAGGAAGTGACCGTGACTTTAATTAAGGTACGGCCCCAGTATTTGCCTGGTGTAAGAATGTGAAACCACGGAAAACCATCTTCAGGGCTGCTGAGAATAGCGTTCGAACCCACTATCTCCCAAATGCAAGCTGATAGCTACGTGAACAAAACCTCACATCCACTTGCTCTGTAATGATTAAGCAACATCAACATTCGTTGACACAGTTTAAGTTCTAAATGACATTGTATGGATATGGCTGACCATAGTCAGCCGTCAGCTAGCAATTATATTTTATGTTCTCACTGAATATGATTTAATAGTTACTTTTATCTAACCCCTTATTACTTTCATGATATATTAAATAAATCTCAGTTTTAGAATTCGTGTTAAAAGCTAATATTTTGCTATGTTCATATGTTCTGGAGGATTATTATCTACTTGTATTTCCTCTTAAAAAGAATCACTACCACCCCATATATTCTGCTAACGGATTACAACGTGCTTAGTTTTGCAAGTATGACAAAAAATAATGTCTTTGTATCTTATTCACAGGAAACGAACAGCTTTACTCAACCACAGGATGAGAAACACGACTTGAATACCGAGGTGAGCGAAGAACATGAGAAGAAGGTTTCTCCAGAAGCACAACTTTCCGAGAAAGCTCAGATCTCGGGAGAACAGAGTTCCATCCAAATGGGTGCTGGTCCTGCTAAGAGTAGTCTGAAAGATTCGTCAGGAGGCTTCCCAAATATACAGTTCCCTACACTGCCAAACATGCCTGGTGTTCCCCAGTTGCCAGGATTGGGACAAGGGGGAGGCAGTTTAGGTAGCCCGACTCTTACTTCAGGTCTTTTCTCCTTCATGACAATTCCCATGCCATCATTGGGGAATTTACCGAGCATGCCAAACCCATTCGCAAACTTAGGTAGTAGCAATCCTTTTGCGAACTTAGGGGCAAGCAATCCTTTTGCTGGTTTTGGATCTGGCTCGTAACGATGCATAATAACTGTCCCCTTTAAGTAAATATAACTATGTTAAGAATAGTAGAAGTGTTCTGGGTTTGGAGGATGTTGCATAATTGGATCCACAGCTTCCAGCGTTTCACTTTATACTATGCGTGACATCTTCAAGATTCCGCTCTCGAGAGAGAGAGATTCGTAGTGATTTGTTTGTCAACTTCCCGCTTCTGGGGTAGTTGGTGTGTTGTTATAATTATATTAAAGGTTATCAAGTTATTTTCTTAGTTTTTTGTAAAAGTAACTTTTGTATGCTTAGGTGTAGTTGATTTTCAATTTTGTGAATTCCATCTTCGGGAGATGATTTCTGTAAGAGTTGTGAATCTTTATAAAGGTTTTGTGTATTCATTCTCCATCTTTCACCATCTTTCGCTTTCTGAACACTGGATGAATTGGCCTAGTAGTTAAATATTTAGCACCCAATACCGGAACAATTGTGATAATGAGCAGTAAAAACACACTGTTCTGATCAAAATGACACCCATATAAACTGCACTAACACAATACCTTGTAGACTAGGGAGAAAATTTAAGTTGAGCGTACAGAAAAAGAAGCGGTGGTTACATATTTAGCCACTAACCTTATAGGAGTTAAAAGAATATGCTTCTAAGAAACTTGTGCCAAATTGTGTAATTTAAAACTAACTTTGGTTTTTATCATTTGTGTCACTGTAATTTACATAGCAACGGCTGCCTGGAGTGGTTTCCTATGCTGAAAAATTCAACGATGGACAGTTTGCAATGGTGACTTGTGACCATTGGTTCGTTCCTGTTCTCTGCTCATACAGTTCTTTTGAATTCTTTAACTTTACTATTTTAGTATGAGTACCCATACGGTGAGGCAAAACAACACTGATGATCTTTGCAGAGTGAATCTTTTAAAATGTCAAGCGAAGTATCCAGTGAAGTGTTCGGAGCTATAAACTCAAATGGGCTGTGGTTTAAAAGCCCTGAAAACATCTTCTGTTATCATCATGACACTGGCCCTGAAAGCTTAAAGAGTTAAATTTATTTACAGTATGCATGATCCCTTTCCTTTTTAAAATATAATTCTATTCTTCTAAAGGTGCTCCGTACAAGATAGCATTTTTATAATAGATAACGCCCTTTAATTCTGATATTTCCTCTGCGTTCTGACAACATTTTATGACTTGAGTAATACGTGTAAATAGCGTTAGAACTTTCAATTGAAGTGAAATTATTTGAAGAAAATAACTTTTCCTCTGAGTATGTATTTTCACAGTATTTCACAGAAATAAAGAAAATAGATTATGCCAATTTTAATTCCTTTATGCTAAGTTTATATATTTTAAATATTAAATGACTAAATTGAAGAGTGTACTGATTCTGAATAAAAGATGTTACCTCGAAAACAATATTATTTTTTCTGCAATTAACATGATGAATTTTTAATATGTATATGTACTGTATGAATGTATACATGATTGTAATACAAAATTATTCCAGTTGGGTGCTGATTGATTATGTAATTCGTTAATTAATATTTAGTTTCATTAGATATTATATAACTACCTACATGTATTTATGCATTTTTCATTTACGTTTATAGCTGTGGAAATTCCATTTCTGATACCCACCTGTTTCGAATAATTAAATAAAATGTTCTATTAAAAAGGCATTTTAATTTCACTTCCCGTATGAACCGTTATTTCAACCACTTCAAACTGTATTTGGTACATTACTGTGCTTTGAACTTCTACAGCTGCTGCACCATAGAAGGTATCCTGGCTAAAAGAAGTGTTCCCACCAAACCGCAGGGTGAACTGTATTCTGAAAGTAGGAGGGATTTGGAACCTACATAACGACGTTAAATTATTATTCAACTAAATATGACATTAATATAACAACTTAATGAAAATTGGAACGCAACAATTTTGTCACTAAAGAACGTGCACACGAAAAAAAATCGATTAATTAATATTTATTTATTTATTTATTTATTTATTTATTTATTTATTTATTTATTTATTTATTTATTTATTTATTTATTTATTTATTTATTTATTTATTTACCCAGTTTGCTTTTCTCAGTTATGTACATGGACATGAAACCTTCTTTTGCACTAAACGAAGGTGGATAGTTAAATGAAACTCACAACCCATAGATTTACTAGGAAAAAACTTTGAAAAATGGCCTGTAAAGAAAAGGTAACTGAATTAGGAATGTAATAATAATACTAGTCACAACTATAGGGAAAGGAAATATTTCATGTTCTGGGTTTTTAGTGGTGACCCTGACCCCAGGCTCTGTAGCTCGTCTGGTTTAGAGTTCCAAACTTGCGCTGAATCTACCGTGAAGGAGTGATGGTCTGTATAGGAGTGGTGAAGATGTTCCTATTGTGAGGGGCGATTGGTCTTCTAAGTAAACCTGTAAACAAAAATTCAATATATATGTTTTCTTTTAAATATAAGGATTATTCAAATGAAGCTGAGACATTAGTACGAACGTCGTTATTCGAAAAAAGTGGATATTGTCCATGGGTCGATGAATGGCTTCAAATGCCAGGGTGAAATCTGATATTGCCGGAATGTGTTAGTGTGTTATTTTTATTTGCGAAAGCGAAGTGACAAGGTATTCGCCCAGAATAGCCCAGCGTTGGCTAGTCAGCTTAAGGGGGTAAATGGTGTTAACGGAACCGATATTTACCATGGTATGAAGGATGTGTACAGGAATGACTGGATACCGTGATCAGATGGTTTTAGGAATTTCATCATCGGCGGATAAGGACGTACGAAAAACAGGTCTGGTAGTAGGCAGCCTAGTGAGAAAATATAATAATCAAAGGATGCCGACTTGAAGGCGAGGGCGAATCCGAGACGTCGTTGAAGAACGGTTCCACCGCTAACTACGGACGTTGTTTGCTTGGGGTATACATCATCAAGTAGACAACTGATGCACCTTCTTCAACCAATAAGGTGGCTATATCTAGGCAGATATATCCAGCGATAAATCACTCTATTTCCTGTATATTCACATATTTCAAACAATCAACCATTACAGAAGCCAGCAAAAGTCTGAGTTTCATTTCAGAAACACGTATATACGAGGGCTAGCGGAACCACTGCGCTACACGTACACATCGCTATGATCTTCAAGAAAAATGTTCATGGGTAATGCATATTACTGATCGAACGAACGTGTTACATAATAATGGTAACACACTTGACATGAATTCATCCAGAATTGCCCAAAGATGGCTATTTCTTAAATGTAAGGTTCAATGTACATTCCGTAATGTATGTATACGTATTATATTTTTCCTATTGTCGTATGTAACATTTATATTACTTTAGATGTCAATGCACGAGATTGGTTCTTAAGAGTATGTACCTTATGTCACTGCAGAAAAGTTTCCTATTGGGTGAAGAAATGTGTAAGCCTGCATACACTATCTCAACAAGAGTATCCGGTCACTTGCCTCAGACTGACACAGGGTTTGCTGGTAACATGCCCTTGGCCTGCCTTTTGCCTTTATCACATCCCTGCCTTTGTTGGGGAGACTTTTCACCCAGTATCGGAACTTTTCCATGCCATACTTCCCGAATAACCTTAGCCAGAGAACGTGTTGGTTTTTTTTTTTTTTTTTTTTTTTTTTTTTGCTAGTTGCTTTACGTCGCGCCGACACAGATAGGTCTTATGGCGACGATAACGTGTTGGTTTTGGACGATGTGATCTGGAACGAAGTCGCTATCCTTCAGTTAATGTTCAATTGGGTGTAGGCCGGGATTCAGGGCTGGCCGGTCCAGTTTTAGAATAGCGTTATCCTTAAACTGTTGGCTTACAGAGCTCGCTTTAAAACTTCGAAATTTATCATGTACTGAAGAAGTGACTGCGTGATTTAAGTCACGTAGCTATCAGCTTGCATTTGGGAGATAGTGGGTTCGAGCCCCACTGTAGGCAGCCGTAAAGATGGTTTGCCGAGGTTACCCATTTTCACACCAGGCACATGTTGGGGCTGTACATTAATTAAGTCCACGGTCGTCTGCTTCCCACTCTTAGCCTTTCCTGTTCCGTCGCCGCCATAAGACCTATGTGTGTCGGTGTAACATACAGCAAACGGGAAAAGAGTTATGTTGATATAAACAATGGTCATCAGCGAACTGATTTTCCACGCTAGGCAGTATGAAAGCATTCAAATGTGTTGGTACCCTCCTGTGGTTACAGTGTCATTCAGTCCTTCAAAAAGGCGGTGTCCATTCCATGAGAAGCATCCCCACACCAAAACGCCACCTCCTCTAAACTTCACTGTCGGTATTAAACATTCAGGTATATAGCGTTCCCCTGGCATTTTCCAAACGCAAATCCTGCCATCAGATTGCCACAATTTATAATATAATTTATCACTCCAGATCACGTGTTTCTACAGTCAAAGTTGTCCAGTGGCGTCGCTCTTTACACCACGCCAGACGACTCTTTTCATTGATGGGGAGAATATTTCGTTAATAGGCTACTGCTGTGACCATGAAGCCCTATTCCTTATAATTCCCGAAGCATAGTCATAGAACTACCTGTACTCTGCATAGTGCTTCCAAAGTTCCTAGTGATGCTTTCTACATACATCCTACAATTTTCTTATTGTTCGTTGGTCCCTGAGTGTCGGTATATGTGGCCGACCAAATCGTGGCTGTGCTATGGTTATACCTCCTCGTTTCCACTTTACAATTACAACTCTGACAGTCGATTTGGGTATATTCGTAAGGTTAGAAATGGGCATTACAAATTTTTTACTCATGTGACAACCAATGATTACCACACTATGAAAGTCACTATACTGAACTGACCTACACATGGAACTGTTCCGTACTCGCACTGAGACATACAAACTACTACTACTGAAACATGTTTTCATTCCTTTCCTGAGGGAAAAGCGGGCCCGAAGAGGATATAATAGGATGGAAGTGGAACTCAATAATAAATTTTGGTGCCAAGCCAGATAGCCCTTGTAGTTTCAGTTCGCAATCAGAGATAGCGCCATAATGCGCATTGTGTTCAATACCTTACTATTAATATCAATAGACAGCGCAGAGAGGTGACTTCCCCCCGTAGTAACGCACATCCGGTCATGCTCACTACAGCTTCCCTTCCCCTGACCCCTCCCTTACCATCCCTACCTCTCCATCCACTTCTCTTCCCTACCATGAAAATTATAATGCATTTCTACTATTTCCATACCCAATACATTATAATTCATATATTTTTATTTTCAAGTACTTACTATGTTGTTGATAATGATGTGATACACCTAGTTCGTATGCCATTTATTATGTTATTGAGAGCTAACATCAACCGTAACCGCTCACCACAAAGTAGCATTACCTTGAAATTAATGATTGACTCATTAACAAGAAGCTGATATTATGACATCTAATATATCCCTTCAAAAGCAAGACAACAGAGCACAGCATAAGCAAGATATGGGTATCAGATTCAAGTACCACATGAAATGAACTGAGTTAGGAAATATAGAGCCATTCAGCTTCCAACCCCTGAGGTGTATTCAAACAGGAAATAAAGGATTTCAGGAGGACTGGCGAAGATATTTTTCTAATAAATAAGCATAAGGAACAAAGATTTACAGCACAATCACATGGCCCCTTGGAATTCAAACAACACATACAGCATCATGCGAACTATCGCTTAAAATCGATATGAGTGAGATCGAACAAGATTAATCGATCGGGTAAATTCAGATTCAATGCATTATAGCAATATTATCTTCACAATACTTGACGTTATATGACTAATTATTTATCAGAAGGGCCCAGTGATTGAGTTTGGACTTTGAAATACTTCACCACGAGTCAAACAGCTTCTGATTGTTAAAATCCCTAATTTCATGCCTACTTGCCTGCCATATTCGGAACCCGCCTACAACTATCTACAACTATCTTCACGCTGTGAATGACCTCCAGCGCGATCTAAAGAAGTGACTGAACTACCTGAAGCTAGCTACAGATTGGAACCGAATGCCCCATTAGAGTTTCACCGGGGTGGACGGGCCTCCTAGATAGTGACACTGTTTCTCAGGCTTGGATATTTGTATCGGTGAAGGTGAGGGGGTTGGCTGCCGTGGCCTGTATCTACTAGGAACTGTCCCGGCATACACCTTAGTGCAGGAGAATGGAAAATCACGGAAAACCATTCTCAGAAGAGCCGACGGTGAGGAGTAACCCCTCTCCTCCCGATTACAGAGGCTTAGAAACACGGCAGAGCTGTGACCGGTCAGAGTGCAGAGTTGTCGGACCACGGATTAGTCGTGGCTACTTGTGGGCAGAGAACCACTCTGCGTACCGGCATGATGCGCAATTTGTGGTTGTTTTCTAATTTACGGGGGTGTCCTGATACGTTTGAACATACAGTAAACGTTGTCTCAATTAGGAAACCCTAAGTTCCCTCGGGAAATTTTGGAAATGTTCCAGAAATTTACTGCATATTAGGACATCATGTCCTTTTGTGCCAATTTTACATTTTTGGAGTGACTGGAACATGCACGCCCAACTGGTGGACATGATCAAGTATCTATGGTCTGACAACCTAGTTAGCTCGTTCGAGTCCCGTTGGTTAAAAAAAAAAAAAACACCATCAGAATGTCAGAATGTTAGCCAGCAAGGTAGGAGAGCGTGTGGTATAGAATTTCCAGTCAATAGATTGAATGCCAAAAGGTTGGATTCATTTACAAACCTATCCTAAAGGTTCACATGAAGGGAGTGAATATGCCTCGCAGCATTCAGTCTGTGGGCCTCCATGAACTAACTAAATACATTCACAAATTTTCTCTTTCCAATTAGCACTATGGCTCCGACGAGTTTCGCACCCCTTACCTTTAAATTATTCAAAACCTGCCTCGCCTGATTTTCCTCAGCTTATTTTCTCATGATCGAGTCCATTATTCTACTATGAAACTTATTTTCCTCCTCTATCCATCGTTTATGCATACAGGAACATACTGCAGTGAATTATAAAATCAAGAAAAGTACATTAAATGTTGTCTACCCTTGTAGACCCTGCAAGATTATACAAACTAAGCGTGTATGTGCCATTCAAGTACATGGGAGTATAACTTCTAGGACACACTGTATATCGTGCATAGCATGGTGTTCTGGACATTCTGGAAAACAGCTACCAGAAACAAAACGGATGTGATTTGAAATTAACTAGAAACTATGGATTGTGACAGATCCCTGGTAAAGTTTTCTTCACTGTTTGGAAAGTGGAGGCTGTTTAATTTCCAACAGTGAGTATTAGGAGTCATGCTTAACTAAAGCGTATTCGGATGTTGGCAGAACTGACGGCGTTAAAAAGTAAAGGGATTTGCATATGTTACATCAGGACCAATTTTTTAACA
Organism: Anabrus simplex; assembly: GCF_040414725.1. Lineage (NCBI taxonomy): Eukaryota > Metazoa > Arthropoda > Insecta > Orthoptera > Tettigoniidae > Anabrus > Anabrus simplex. The sequence goes on from NC_090272.1 coordinate 135,166,867, forward strand.
CCTACAGTATAAAATGTGTTGTGACTGGTTCAATAGGACCAGATAATATTACAGAGACCTGGAAATAAGCGAGATACTTCTATTATAAGGATTACTGTGTTTATCTGGATATTATAGGTGTTGAAATCTGTGATACATAAAACTGCACGGGGGAGGTGGGGGGGGGGGGGAGACGAGACCTGTGGTTTAGTTACCAGGGAATTTCTCGTTGCGGAAATGGTAATGCGCACTTTATACAGGCTGTGTTGTTTTGAAAATTTGCACTCTGTAACATTGAGCAACGTTTGCAGTGAAATGTTGTCGATCTACTTTTGTTAGTACTGCCGCAAAGCCCGGCTTTGGCCTCACAAGAGTTACACAACCAAATGAAATGACGACAACTCTGAGACTGTTTTATTCAGGCTTACATATATTTTTGTTTGTTTTGTTCTATCAGCCTTTATTTATTCTAGTAAATAGCATACAGCTCGTTTCCAGTGCTAACTCTTTGTATGTGAACATTGACCGAAAGCTTTTAAATATGCTTTTCGCTGACAAGAGGATCTGTGCGTTTCGTGTCGAAGCTGGACTTCAGTTAAAATGAATACTATGGGAGAATCTAACACCAAATTATTTTAACAGAGTGACAAACGCTCAGAATTGTGATTCTCTTTCAAAATTGTGTTAAAAAGAAATTTAAAGTAAAATTATATCCCTGTCTTACATTAGGATTTTCATCGGGTTACGTTTCGTAATCGCGGGAAGAAGGTTGCTGTACATTGTGGGTGGAAAATCGTTTCCAATGAAATTAATTTGAGTACCGGTAAATGTGGTACCGGCACGCTTTATTTTTATGCTTGTTGTCATACCTAGGTGAACTTCGTGTTGTTTAAAACCAAGAATAGTGTTCGCACCGTTTATTATTCGCTACAATACAGCATTGTAGACAAGTTGCTGTGAATTTTACTTTCACCTGGATGAGTAGCTTCGGCTAACAGTGGCCACAGCTTTACTGTGGTTTTTCAGATCTGCATTCGGGAGGCGGTGGGGTTGTCCCCTGTCCACTGTCCTGAGAATCGTTTCCCATGGTTTTTTATTCTCTTCCCGAAAGCGAATGATGAAATACATAAGTCATTCCTTGTATAGGCCACAGTCGCTCCTCTGTCACGTTCTTCTCACCTCAAATCACAGCAGCATAACTCCTAGAAGTCATCGCCCTCTAGGAGACACACCATCGGGGTACGAAATGAAAACATTTTTAGTAGTAGTCGTAATTTTAATAATAATAATAATAATAATAATAATAATAATAATAATAATAATAATAATAATAATAATAATAATAATAATAAAGTTTTTAGGTCCCACTAACAACTTTTACGGTTTTCGGAGAAGTCGAAGTGTCAGAATTTAGTCCCGCAGTATCAATCTACGAAACAAGGCTGATGTATTTCACCATCTTCAAATACCACCGGACTGAGCCAGTATCGAACCTGCCAAGTTGGGGTCAGATGGCCAGCGCTTAAAGCCTCTGAGTCATTCAGCCCGGCAGTCGTAATTTTAGTTTTGTTGTACACTCGCTGATTAGTCTCGGAAAAATGCATCCTCGGTTATAGGAGTTCTACCACGAAGAAAATGAAATGGCGTATGGCTTTTAGTGCCGGTAGTGGCCGAAGACAAGTTCAGCTCGCCAGATTCAGGTCTTTTGATTTGACTTCCGTAGGCGACCTGCACGTCTTGATGAGGATAAAATTATGATGAAGACGACACACACACCCCGCCCCCGTGCTAGAGAAATTAACCAATGGTGGTTAAAATTCCCGACCCTACCGGGAATCGAATCTGGGACCCCTGTGACCAAAGGCCAGCATGCTAACCATTTAGCCATGGAGCCGGACGTAGCTCTACCATATTATGAGTGGAGAAGGACCTTTACAAGGAACTTACAGTGAAATGATTTTTATTTTCATTTTGAGTCCTCTACTTTGGTACATTTGAGACGTGAGCAAAAAATGTTGCTGTGAAACCCCCTGAAAATTTTATCCCGAGCCGCCACTACTAACATTTATAGGTTATGACCTGGAGCTCGTTAAACAAATAGGCTATTTTGGTTACCCGTACAATTTGGTGAAAACTACGTAATGGGATTCTGCTACTAATAATATATTTCCTGATCAAATCCCTAATGAAAAGAATATATATTTTTACTTGACTTCTCCAGAAAAAAAGGAAAGGGAAACATTATCCAATTTCTTGTTAGTAAAATTTGTGGTGTCTTCAAATTTAGATAGGTTTAGTCATTAAGATATGAGAGTTGTATTCATTGTTCAATAAAAATAGTAAATAATAATAAACAATGCAACCAACACAATCATCGAACCAGATCTTTACATACTTTGAAGATAAGAAGACCCTGCCAACTTGGTTCAAGGAGGTGGGAAGGGACCTACAGGAAATGGGGATCACTTACGAGGATATAGGCTACAAGAACGCAACCCACTCAGGAGGAAACTAAAAGACCACCAGGGATTTCAAGATAGGCCAAAGGTTAAGATGGGAAAGACGTGGACGGAGGAGCATTGGGCAAAGAGCAAAGCCCAGAGAAGACAGTTGAAATAATGTGGTCCTGAATAGGCCGATACGAACAAAGAAGTCTAAAGAATACAGTATTTAGCCTACAGTGCCGCCTGAAGATGTCCTTACGTTCGATTTATTTTTCTTTGCAACCGTTATAACAATAATGTATTTTATTTTAAAGTAAACACTTGTTTTGAGATATTCTTTGTTACTCCTGGCAGCCTCGCTGGTTTAGGGAAGAATAAAGGGATGATAACTTGACAGTAATGTATTTACAGCAGTATTCGAGCATGTTCGTTGTCAATTGTAACAAACGGTTGTTATATTACAACTCATAACATTGTAAGAAGTATAATGAGCGGTTTAACGTTAATTTTAACTCGTTTATACAGGCCCAACCGGTTTTTCTTTTAACTGAGACACGGGTAACGGTTTGTAACTTTTGTTGATGATAATAATAATAATAAATAAATAAAAATATATAAATAAAATTACTCATAAAATTAATAAAATTAATAAGCATAATTAACCAAAATGTCCGTAGTATGGGCGCCAGAGTTCACCAGGATGGATCCCTCGAATTTAGATAAGAGCATGATAAACTTTATATCCCAGGGCGTGTACATAATGCTGCGTACTGGTACATCTGCTGCAGGCCTTACTTAACCTCCTGAAAACGACTAATTAGGTAGGAACTGCACCTAGGTTCATCAATAACACTGATTCTAAAATAGCTAACTATATTCTTAACAAATTCCGTGCATGAGCACCTCATCAACATACAACATTATACATATAATACACACATAAAATATTGCTGGAAGACTCCATATTTACAACAACAACAACAACAATAATAATGAAAATCGTGGGAAAACGAAAGCGAGAACTAAGCTACCATTTGTATATAGTCCGATGAACAATGTACATGTATGAAGATAAATACCCTTCACTCTCTCTATATCAATTCGACTTACCGATTCTCATAATCGGCAGTTATCACATCACACAGATACTGTACCTTGTACTACTGTGTTCACATATTTTAACACTTGTTGTAAAGATATATACACACGTCTGTCGATCCTCAACATATAAATTTATGGAAAGTCTGAGATAGCTTTCACCAACATATAATGCTAGGCCGCCACAAGTGCTACAATACTTAATGCGCAAGCACTCTTCACAATCATCCACTTTCCACGAACATAACAAGACTCTGCTCCACGAACGTTTGAAGTCCAGTCCATTGCAGCCGTGTCACTCCAGTACCGTGTATCAGCACCACTTCCTTTCCGTACAGTGTGTCAGTTGTCGTTGTAGTTGTAGTTATCTTCCTTCTCGTTCCTTTACAATCACCTCTACAATCACCCTTACAATGTCCTTACAATGTTTTCGGTTGCCGCCGTATCATCAACCTTTATAGACATCAACATCCCCCTCCTCTCAGATGATACGTCTGGATTGGTGCTTGCCAGCCAATCATGGGTGGTCCTCTTCTCAAGCCCAAGCCCTGAACTACTTCTTCCTCCCAAGACAATAACAAACTCTGCGGTATATTCCATGAGTCACCAAATTTTCCTAATACAACAACAAGCTCATCTCATCAGGCTGGGATATATACATGACTCATGAATTTCCCGACACAAGTACATCACAACAAACACTGGGGTAGCCATATGACTCATTCAAATTACCAGAGTTATTAAAGCAATGTTTTCCCACTCGTGCAAAACAAATTACTCATACCTACATATGTGGATATCTCCCAGCTTACCAATATAAATGGCAAAATATACAAATGTAATACTGATAATAATAATAATAATAATAATAATAATAATAATAATAATAAATCGAATACTGACAATAATATCTCTAACTTCTACATATAATTCTGGGGTGTGATATATGTACTATCACAGGTTACGCAAAAATAAGTTTTTAGCCATGACAACGCTCCAGTAACAATAAGTAGCGGGGTCGAGTCTTGCAATCAAGATCGCGACAATGCTGACAAGGCCTTTTATTGACGTTGTAACCCTTGTGTTCTCCGGAGATAGAGCAAAGACCTCTTTTTTTTCTTTGTCATCGAGTTCAGTGGCTGTGGTTATCTCTCTTCACAGCAGCTCCAGCTTCGTAAATCTTAAACCTCTTTAGGTCCAGTTATTTCCCTCTAAGACTCAGAACATTCTCGCCTCTTCCTGATATTTCCAGCTTTGTTTACGATTTGTCGCGAGCAACAGCCAGTGGTTATACGATAAGGAATGGACGAGGGCACAACAAATAAGACTGATAGGATTAACAGGAATAGAAATGCAGTTTTGTTTTCAGTGTTAATTATCCGAGAAAGTAACGCCATCTACAATGTATCTAACCTCGTATATTTTAGCAAAAGTTTTCAGAAGGATGAAATGATAAGACCGTCTCGATGACTTTTAGGAGAGGAGGCAAAAAGGGAACATTCTACTGTGGGAACCGGCAGTTAAAATCAGTATCAAGTTTCCGGTACTTGGGAATAACATTCCAATCAGCTGGAAAACAATTTTCTCTTCATGTCAAAGAAAGACTAAACGCGGCCATTATTATTATTATTATTATTCTTTTGCTACTTGCTTTACGTCGCACCGACACAGGTATGTCTTATGGAGACGATGGGATAGGAGAGGCCTAGGAAGTCGAAGGAATCGGCCGTGGCCTTAATTAAGGTACAGCCCCGGCATTTGCCTGGTGTGAAAATGGGAAACCACGAAAAACCATCTTCAGGGCTGCCAACAGTGGGGCTCGAACCCACTATCTCCCGATTACTGGATAATGGCCGCACTTAAGCGACTGCAGCTATTGAGCTCGGTGCGGCCATTAACATAATGGGTGACATCAAACTTCTCAGCAGCTTGTCGCTAACAACGGCCATAGAGTTATTTCATCTGAAAGTTAGTCCAGTTGCGTCCTACGGGATAGAAAACATATGGGTGCATCTTACCAAGGCACAATTACAAAGTTTAGAGAATGTAAAATCAGCATTTCTTAAGAGATCTCTTCGTCTATCCAAGTACACTCCTTCACGCCTCGCTCACGTGCTGGCAAGAGAACTGTTCTATGTAGAAAAGCTGCGTCTGAATTTCCTGCTCCCCACCACCACGGCGTATAAGGCACTACTGCAGGAACTGCATCCAAAGAGGAACAACATAACGGACGATTTTTACCTCAGTGACGCAATGATTAACTTAGAGTGGATGCAAGGAGGTTATGATTTAAGACATATATTAACAAGGCTCGCCGTGCATGGATTTCACCACAAACTGTGTGAATGCAAGCAATTCCATGACCCCTGCCATGACTGTAAGTGCAAAAGATGTGGCGAACTCTGCGAGAGATACCATGTACTAAATTGCAAATTGAGAACAGAATCTCTGAGAAACTTCTGTGAATCAGTGTGATACTTTGTATACTTGTATTCATGCACATTGTGCGCAACTAAATATTTTTTAAAAGTTTTCAAAGAAGTCAGAGAATTGCAGTGTCTGGCTTGAATGTATTATAAAATAAAAACTATTATCTTGAGAAGTAATAGAGATAATCGTTGGAGATTTAGTTCTACAAGTAGAGAAACTCAAAATGGTCTTTTTTCACATATCCAATACATCTCGATATACGCTCCATTGATGGCACAACAGACGTCGAAACTGTATTTCACCTCTCTCCAAATGTTTAGTTGAATTGCAGATGTAGCATTTGTGATAGCTGCTCGAATGCTGCATTTAAATGTGAAAACTGCATTTAACGTGTGAATTTTTAATTAAGTAAGCATCCCATTGTAAGTGTCTCATCTACCTGTCTTCCTTGAAGGTGAGGCAGCTCAGACGCCTTCGCAACACAGCACACGAACGCTAGCAGTATGTTAGGCTGGTACAACGTCGTTTTCGGCTGGAGTATCAACTGCGACTAAGTAACGATGTTCTCCACGTATATGTCTGTACAAAAAAAAAAAAAAAAAAATGGCACGGACACGTTCGGGAAACAGATCGCTTTCGATATTGGGCCACAACACCAAGCACGCCGAGTTGGGGAGAAGTTCAATACAGATTCGGCGTTTGTCGCACTCCTAATGATGCGCATGTGGAGGTATATTAGGTATTAAAATATTTTTCAGTATCTCTACTTGTAGAACGAAACCGCCAATGCTTAGACCTATCTCTATTACTTCTCAAGAAATTAATTTTTAACTTGTTATACATTCAAGCCGAACATCTGTACAAAGTTTATTAAACACGTATCTCTACTTCTGGGTTATGTAACCGTACCAATGTCTGGCTCCATAACTAAGTGGTTAGCGAGCTGACCTTTGATCCAGGGGGTCTCGGGTTCCATTCCCGGCCGGTTGGGGATTTCAACCTTAATTGGTTAATTCCAAAGGCTCGGGGCTGGGTGTGTGTGGCGTATTCAGCATAAGAAATCATCCTAGGTAGGGCCCTCATCTTCACAGACATGCAGGTCGCCTAATAGGTCGTCTACGAGAAAAAGACCCACACCAGGCTTCTTCGGAGGCCATACGCCAATATTATTATTATGATGATGATTATTATTATTATTATTATTATTATTATTATTATTATTACTATTATTATTATTATTATTACCGTACCAATCAGTGTTCCTAGTTTTTACAATGAAAATTCACTTAAACATGAGATTTAAAATATCAGAAAATATCAGAAATGAACAATGGGAAGTAATTTACTTGCACTCACGTTTATAATATCCTAAAATTCTTCCCTATTCTCCATCAATTGTAAAGACTGCTGTCTTCAGAATAGTTAGATGATGGACAATAGTAGCTCTCCTCCCCATGTACAATTCCTTCTACTACATTTTACGATAGTTTATGAGTCTGATAATATTAATTCGGTTTGTTGTCGATAAACTGTTCGTTATACCGTACTCCTAAAAATACTAAAACATTTCTTTATTTCAGTAGTGGTCTAACGTCACACTAACACTCTGAAGGTTTTCGGCGGCGCAAGGTTGGAAAAGGTCTCGAAATGGAGAGGAAGTGGCCATGGCTTTAAAAGAGGTACAGCCCCAGCATTTGCTTAGTGTGAAAATCAGAAACCACGGAAAACTCTCTTCAGGGCTGCCGACGGTGGGATCCTAAACCATAACCTAACGAATGCAATCTCACAGCTACGCGGCCCTAACCGCAAGGCCAACTCGCTCGATAATAATAATAATAATAATAATAATAATAATATAATCTCAGCTAGCCAGTTGCAGGTCGTCTGAACTGGTGCCATCAAAGAAACCTCTCTACCAATTTCGAATTTCCGGTTGTGTTCCTGCCTAAAAACGAATGCAGAATTCTACTAGATGGATATTATGGCTGAGCGATCTTTATTTTCAGGTGGTGCTGAGTGGGCCACTTGAGATCTTTAACATGTCAGCAACAATGAGATCGTGTGGCATTGCTTTTCACCGTCATTAAGAAACCGACTACGGTATGTCAGTCGGGATCGGGGCCGCGAATTTGAAATTATGAGTCGGACATCCAGTCACCGATCCATTGAGACAGCTTCTACCGAAATAATGGATGTTGTTCACATTGCACTGTATTATTATCAATTTCATAGTAATAATAATAATTTTATTTAGCCCGCCCGGTGGCCATGATCGTTAAGGCGTTTTAGTCTAAATGGTCCGACAACGAGGTTAGCCGGTTCGAGGCCCGTTGGTCGAAAAAAACATTTACACCATCAGAATGTTGGCCGGCAGGGTAGGAGAGAGGTGGTGGTATACAATTTTTAATCACTAGATTTCGTGCCAAAACCCTGGATTAGGCCTACATTCCAAACCTCTCCGCGGTGCTCATATGGAATGAGGGCGTATGACGCTATTGATAATGATTCGTCCGTCGGATTGGGACGTTAAGAATTTGAGCAGACCCCTTGGTGCTATTCCAAAGATGTAGGCTATGTGCCGGTACCGGGTTTCACCCTCTCCCTTCCTACTAACATTTATATCACGTAATTTTCATCTCATTGACTCTTCTGTCAGGAAGGGCATCCAGTCATAAAAGCCCACCACGACAGATTCATCTCACCTCATACCCAACCCCATAAAGAAACGGGACAATGGTTTAAAAATCTTTAGGATTTGTCATTTATTTATGCATTTATTTAATTATTTACTTATATATTTAACATATGACTTTAGGTGCCGGGATTGTCGAAGGACGTGTTCGGCTAGCCTGATAAAGGTTTCTTTTTAATTTGACACATCATGGGTGACCTGTGCAACTGGGTGTGTGATGATAAAGATAATAATAATAATAATAATAATAATAATAATAATAATAATAATAATAATAATAATAATAATAATAATAATTGTGTTATATCAGCTACCGTGAGCAGACATATAATTATTTGTCGATTAGGCAGCCTGTGTGTCTATTTCTACGTTACGCTTTCCTCCAGGGCCTCTCAGGGTGCAGGCGCCCGTGCACTGCACGGCGTAAGGTGCAGGAGACGACTTCACTAGGCTGACCAGGGTGCAAACCCACACTCCATTTCCCCTACACCTGTCTCACCCGTTCGGCTTGTCTTCGCCTACTCCACCTTCACCGCTGATTCTCCACTCACTGCGAAACGTTTAAGTGCGGTGAGCGGTGACTCTGTTGGATGGGATATTGTTACGAGTGTTAAAACACTCGCAATCTAGTTTTCGTACAAGTCAAAACAGGAAAAAATACCTTTCGCATATGCATGTGGAACCAAACATAGATATAATTTTAGCTGCTTCTCGATGCGGCTTAAGAAAACCTTCCTTCGACAAATTCTCGTAGAATTTGAGCAAAGCCTTTGTATTGGAAACGAGATCTTTTTAATTAATCACATAATTATTGTTCCACAGATTAAGCATTTGGCTTTATCGTCACGACTGACAAAAAGTTCCCAGTTCGATTGAAATGGATTTTCGGAAGTCTTTGCTTTCTTCGAAACAGGTTGCTCCATTATTATTTTGTTGTCTTGCGCTTATCTATTTCACTGATAAACAAGCCGTCTATCACCGAACGCTTCGTCCCCCTCAGCACACTACACCATCCGCGTCAAGCCGAGTTGAGCCGAGTCGGACCGATGCACAGTGCACGGAGTCTCCGCGCCTCGATTTGCACGCGTGAGATTTTGGGCATTTGAGAGGCCCTGCTTTACACTATGATAATACTGAGATACGACTGGGTGATCTGTGACTGAATTTTACTTGATTTTATCCGATAAACACCAAATATATCACCGGAGATAGAATGGAATAGAACAGAATAAAATAGAATAGATTAGAATAGAATAGAATAGAATACTACCATCCCCTAGTTCTGGATAGCTTGAAACTAGAGATAGAGCACCCTTTAATTGCAATTCATTAAGTTTGATACCTGCATTACGTTTTCCTCTTATAATTATTTGACTATTACTGCACTAAATATAATTTATTTTGTCCTAGACGTTAACATTTTAGTTAACATTTTATATTTTCTAGGACGACATCTATCTTCCCTATCCTTAGCTTATTTAATGCCTACTTTTGTGTCATAAGACTTTTGGAGTATCCTTCCATTAAAAACTTGCCTTACTTAACAGATGAATTAAGAATACAAGATAGCCGGGCTGAGTGACTCGGAGGGTTGAGGCGCTGGCCTTCTGACCCCAACTTAGCAGTTTCGATCCTGCCTCAGTCCGGTGTTATTTGAAGGTGCTCAAATACCTCAGCCTCGTGTCGGTAGATTTACTGGCACGTAAAAGAAGTCCTGAGGGACTAAATTCCGGCACCTCAGCGTCTTCGAAAACCGTTAAAGAGTAGTTAGTGGGACGTAAAACAAATAGCATTATCATTAAGAATACAAGATGATGACACGACAATACAACAATTTATATATATATTCTTTGCTAGTTGCTTTATGTCGCACCGACACAGATAGGTCTTATGGCGACGATGGGGTAGGAAAGGCCTAGGAGTGGGAAGGAAGCGACCGTGGCCTTAATTAAGGTACAGACCCAGCATTTGCCTGGTGTTATAAGGGGAAACGACGGAAAACCATCTTCAGGGCTGCCGATAGTGGGATTCGGACACACTCTCTCCCGGATGCAAGCTCACAGCCGCGTGCCTCAAACCGCACGGCTAACTCGCCCGGTAATTTATATATTACTACATTAAATTTGATATTATATTTAACCTACTAGTAATTATATTCATTATTCTAGGACAAGCAGGATTCTTATGCATCTTATCCTTATCCTTCATTGTTCTCGTTGTCCGACTCGGCTGAATGGTCAGCGTACTGGCCTTCGGTTCAGAGGGTCCGGGTTCGATTCCCGGCCGGGTCGGGGATTTTAACCTTCATTGGTTAATTCCAATGGCCCGGAGGCTGTGTGGTTATGCTGTCCCCAACATCCCTGCAACTCACACACCACACATAACACTATCCTCCACCACAATTACACGCTGTTACCTCACATGGCAGATGCGCCCACCCTCATCGGAGGGTCTGCCTTACATGGGCTGCACTCGGCTAGAAATAGCCACACGAAATTATTATTATTATTATTATTATTATTATTATTATTATTATTATTATTATTATTATTATTATTATTATTATTATATTGTTCTCGTTCATATTTATTTGATTTTTAAAATTTCATTTCTCAACATACTTTTTTAAAATACAAAAATAAATAGCTGTTCTACCAGGGTATCACAGGAGATCATTTAAGCCTACATCTTATTATGTAGGGTGCTGACTGGACTCCCCATCCCCCTCCCCAATTATGAATTCCAATTACATCAACTGGGTTTTTTAACCGTCGATCTTGGGGTCCGGAGACTGATACTTCATCACTAATCAGCACAGGAAACTTATTTCATAGTCACTGGAATGTACTGCTAAACAGCGATGAAAAGTGAGGGAAGTGCGTCTTCTGCCATGTAATAAGGAGATGCCCTGACTCGCATTCCGGAATGTGAGGTAAGTTGGGTAGGAGAGGGGGACGCTGCGCCACCTTCTCTCATAACGCGACTCCCATTTGTCTCCCACCAGCCTGTGACGGATGCCACCTGTCGTCCCGTCGCAGGAAGTAGGCACCAGAGGCCACCAAAAATTGTCGGCAATATGCGTCTGTCAGCAGGTAATAACGTCCCTCTTAGAAAACACGAGACAGGGTAGCAAATGGGTAAGCACACCGTAAGAAGAAAAAGAAAACTAAGCTTTCTGAAGTAGTCCTACAGAAAGAGGGATTACTGAAAGGTGACAGGCTGTAACAAGAAATAAATAGAATTCATGATTAATTTAAAATTGTCTGATTTTTTAATGCTAAATAACTCACATTTTTGAGAGGAAATAATTTACTCCAATTATATACCAGGGCCCTATTTCATAAAAGTTACAGTTTTGCAGGTGACAAATGACAGGAAATTGTCAGACGGGTTTACATATTGATAATTTCCTTGTTCATGAAAGCTAACAAATGTCTGTTTCATACATTTTTTGGACTGACAGGTAAAAATATAACAAAATTTTTCAAACTGTAGGCTACATGTAGTGCTATGAAACGGATATACGTCATTACTTTTTGACCTATTTACACATTTGTAGAATTGTCATTGTAGAAGTGGCAGGTAATCCTTCAAAGGTAACCTGTAATGTGTATATAACTTGGGAGTTTATTTTCGTGAATGTTTTGTGATTTAAATTTTCTTGTGGATAATGAACTCCAGTAACAGCAGTAGTGAGAGTTGTGAAGAAATTTAAATGAGACCGCGCCGAGTTTTTATGCAGACGATTAACCTAACCTTCAATTTCAGTGACTATTCATCGCATCCAGTCAAGACAAATTCCAATCCTCAGACCGTAATATAAAAAAACATGGCGGCCGAAGTAGCCGGATTGCTGGTATTGGCTATCACGAAAATATCAGGTACATATTATATAAACGGTGGTAATTTAACATGATAAATGTAACATCGTAGAGAAAATCACTTTTACACGTATGAAAACGCTTCGCCAACAAGTACAACCACATATAATCAACTAGAATCACATATATTCTACTAGAAAAGACCTCAACAAGGAGATTATTTAGAAATTTCAATTCGTCAAATAACGTTTTCTCTTAGATTTTACTTCGCTGGATGGATGAAAATACATGATAAAACTGTTAAAATGATATTTCTAACATCATTTTGAATGTTTTAAAATAAATTAAGGTGCGAAATTCCTCGATTTATTCGCACTCATGAGAACTGTGAAACATTATTTGTTATGTTAGTTTTGAAGTGCTGGAAAATTTCTTAAATTCAGCACACAATGAATGAGAAGTACACCTGAAATAATAATGTTATTGGCTTTACGTCTCACTAATTACATATTTTACGGTTTTCGGAGTCGTCGAAGTGCCGAAATTTAGTCCTGAAGTAGTTCGATTACGTGCCAGTAAATCTACCGACACAAGGTTGGCATATTTGAGCACCTTCGAAATACCACCGGACAGATCCAGGATCGAATCTGCCAACTTGGGGTCAGAAGGCCAGCGCCTTACACCCGAAATGATTATGTTAACCCAATGAACGGCTCTGGTAATGTTAACATAATGTTGACATATGGCATAACAGCACTTCACACAATGATAGTAACCTTAGTAATGAAACGTTCAGACACTAAAGATATAGGTAATAGGTTTTTACCCATTAAAGAACATGAGTGCAAAAACTCTATTGACTAAACATTGATATTTAACCACATGGACGAGCTTCAGTTTGGCGCTGTCTGCTTGATAACAGATAACCACAGCATGAATCTGCAGGCGTTAGTAGTGTAAAACCCTACGCTACAAACCCAGCTAATCCCTAAAGTCACTATTTCTTCTGTGTAACAGTATACAGAATGCTCCATCTGTCACACTTATAAGTTTGTTGTATTCCAAGATCCAGCCAAACAGTTACGCAGGCAAAGCACAGATTATTGTAAAATACACTTGCATCTAAATCACTCGACATTTCGAAGCACATAGACACTGACGGAATAACATAATATCAGTTATATTCTATCTAAATTAATATTTTTCGAGGAACACGAATAGTTTGGAAGTAGAAAAATGGCTTCCCTAACCTCAGACTTATTCTCAAAATGATGTATGCACGCTACAGTTTTCTCATGGACTTCAAAATAATCACGATGTATATTCCTAATCCATTTCTATCTTAATCTTCTATTCCGTAGGAAACTTAAGAATAGTTGTATGAGAGGCATTGCCATAGTTAGATTAAAACCTGATCCACCTAGTAAACTCATGTTCTTTAATGTGTAAAACCATGATCAAAACAAGTATATTCTCACATTATTGTGTATAATTCCAGATCCTATGTGTCCACTGACTCATATAAATACACTCGCACACTTATATTCTACAAAGAAACTAACATTTATCGTCAACTTTCATAAAATTACACCGACTACATACGATAACAACAAACCAAAACAAACCCACATTTCCAACAATTCCGGCTACTCGATTCGTCATCTTTGAACGATCGAGAGTAGCATTAAGGTCTGAGCAAGACCGACTACAATCCTCAGACCGTAATATGAAAAAAACATGGTGGCCGAAGTAGCCGGATTGCTGGTAGTGGCTAACACGAAAATATCACGTACATATTATATAAACGACGGTAAATTAACGTGATAAATGTAACATCATAGGGAAAATGATTTTTACACGTATGAAAACGCTTCGCCAACAAGAATCACATATATTTTACTAGAAAAGAGACAACAAATTTCAATTCATCAAATAAAACTTTTTCTTAGATTTCACTTCACTTCGCTGGATAGATGAAAATACATGATAAAACTGTTAAAATTATACTTCTAACATCATTTTGAATGTTTCGTTCTTAATGTGCTTACCCTCCAGGGTTGGTTTTCCCTCGGACTCAGCGAGGGATCCCACCTCTACCGCCTCAAGGGCAGTGTCCTGGAGCGTGAGACACTGTGTCGTGGGATACAACTGGGGTGGATGACCAGTACCCCGCCCAGTGGTCCTCACCTGCTCTGCTGAACAGGGGCCTCAGTGGGGGATGAGAAGATTGGAAAGGATAGACAAGGGAGAGGGAAGGAAGTGGCCGTAGCCTTAAGTTAGGTACCATCCCAGCATTTGCCTGGAGGAGAAGTGGGAAACCATGGAAAACCACTTCCAGGATGGCTGAGGGGGAAAATCGAACCCACCTCTACTCAGCTGACCTCCCGAGGCTGAGTGGACCCCGTTCCAGCCCTCGTACCACGTTTCAAATTTCATGGCAGAGCCGGGAATCGAACCCGGGCCTCCGGGGGTGGCAGCTAATCACACTAACCACTACACCACAGAGGCGGACTCAAAATAAATTAAGGTACGAAATTCCTCGATTTCTTCGCTCTCATGAGATCTGTGAAACACAATTTGTTGCCTTAGTTTTGAAGTGGCGGACAATTTCTTAAATTCAGCACCCAACGAACAGGAAGTACACCCGAAATAATAATGTTATTGGCTTTACGTCCCACTAACTACATTTGTTACGGTTTTCCGAGACCTCGAAGTGCCGATACTTGGTCCTGCCGTAGTTCTTTTACATGGCAGTAAATCTATCGACACGAGGCTGACGCATTTGAGCACCTTCAAATACCACCGGACTGAGCCAGGATCGAATCTGCCAAGTTGGGATCAGAAGGCCAGCGCTTTAACTCAGCCCAAGTACACCCGAAATTATTATGTTAACCCAATGAACGGCCCTGGTAATGTTAACATGATGTTGGCATATGGCATAACACCGCTTCACACAATGATAGGAACCTTAGTAATGAAACGTTCAGACACTAAAGATATAATAGGTTTTTACATATTAAAGAACATGAGTGCAAAGACTCTATTGACTAAACATTGATATTTAACCACATGCACAAGCTTCAGTTCGGCGCAGTCTGCTTGATAACAGATAACTACAACATGAATCGGAAGGTTGTTGGCAGTGTAAAACCCTACGTTACTAACCCAGAGAATCCCTCTAAAGTCACTATTTCTTCTGTGTAACAGTATACAGATTGCTCCAACTGTCACACCTATAAGTTTTATTATACTCCAAGATCCAGCCAAACAGTTACGCAGGCAAAGCACAGATTATTGTAAAATAAACTTGCATCTAAATCACTCGACACTTTGAAGCACATAGACACTGACGGAATAACACAATAGCAATTATATTTTATCTAAATTAAATTTTTCGAGGAACACGAATAATTTGGTAGTAGAGAAATAGCTTTCCTAACCTCAGAGATATTCTCAAAATGATGTATGCAAGCAACAGTTTTGTCATGGACTTCAAAATAATCACGATGTATATTCCTAATCCATTTCTATCTTAATCTTCTATTCCGTAGGAAACTTAAGAATAGTTGTATGAGAGGCATTGCCATAGTTAGATTAAAACCTGGTCCACCTAGTAAACTCATGTTCTTTAATGTGTAAAAACATGATCAAAACAAGTACATTCTCACATTACTGTGTATAATTCCAGATCCTATGTGTCCACTGACTCATATAAATGCACTCGCACACTTATATTCTACAAAGAAACTAACATTTATCGTCAACTTTCATAAAATTACACAGACTACATACCATAACAACAAACCAAAACAAACCCAGATTTTCAACAATTCCGGCTACTCGATTCGCCATCTTTGAACGATCGAGAGTAGCATTGCATTAAGGTCTGAGGATTAGAGTCGGTCTTGTTCTGAGGATTGGAGTCGGTCTTGATCCAATGATCGAAATCGCTCTTCAGAGCCATCTAGAGCGTAATACAGTAAACTTACCAGGTCTGACATAAAATTGTCGCCTCTGACATACAATTGTCGCGTTTATGAAACAAGTTCTTTAAGCTTGAAAAGTTACTATATTTTGCTCGTCAAGTAAAAGAAACTCGTAACATTCATGAAACAGAAAATTGTAATGACATATATACAAATTTGTCAGATCTGACCTAATTGTCGAAATTGTCGTACCTGTCGAGTTTTATGAAGTAGTACACAGGTAGTACATTCTAATGAAGCAAGCAATTCTCATTGCCGCGTTTATCCTTAGTTATTATTTGAGCCGGCAGTAGCTCAGATTGTGAATATTCTAATGAATACTATTTTTATAAGAAATCATCAAAGAATTCCGTTAAATTTCCAGTTCATTCCAGTGTTATTAAGCATATAAACAAAAACTGATACTCCCCAAAACATTCTATCCCAGGCTGCTTCAACCTAGGCGTTCATCCACCCGAGAATAATGTTTTACCGCTAAAATTGAAAATTGGTGAAGCAAGAAATTTTCGATAAAGGAAGTGGAAAGTTCGTCGCTTAATTATGCGGGCTCCATTGCCTCTAATTCAGGTCATTAGATCATTTGTAGTTATTACTAATAAGGCAGAGTTTAAATATCACATTGGTGACTGAGCAGTACGAATAAATATTCAAGGAAAGGGACGATGTAGTTGATAGTGAACTGATATATTAAATTAATGCAAGTCATATAATTGGTTCTTATAATATTTGAAAACAGGACAGCATGTCCTCGATGTCTGTTTTATTTCTATTATCCAAGCTATTATATAGGCATGTTATTCAGTAGTTAGAAGAGTAATAAAATATCCATCACATAAAAAATATGTAAAATAAATAAAAAAATTTCAAGCTAAATTTCTAAGATATTTGTATTTCTGCATCTCTAAAACTAGTGCAACAATATGTGGCGTATAATGACTTAATATCAAATTTTAGTATTGGTAAGTTCCATACTAGGAGAATATAAACGAGTGTAAAATACCTACATAGAATTCTCAAAGGTAGAGCAGATAACCGAGAGCTACTCCACCAAATAAACCAGTATGCACCGTTTGGAAGTATCAAAAATAATTTAACTTTCTTTATGAAAAGGTCAAACACAAATCAAACACATGAATTCACCTTTAAACCACATATACCAATCAATTAATAAAATGCGAAACGTGGACATATTTGACGATGAGGTTGTCTTCTTAAGGTCAGTCAGAAGTTAACTCACACAGAGAGAAGACATAAATTAAATAGAGTACACATACTTGTGTACCATGAATAGTTTTAGTCCTTAGATTAATTTAGATTAACAATGTATATTTTAGGATAAATTAAAATATTAAGAAGAAACACACACTAACCTTTATCCATAGATCATAAGTATAATATTAGGTTTGATAATTTAATTTTATTCTACAATATTTATAAAAATAGAAATAAGAAATGGAAATGTTCTGTAACTCGACAGAAATGACTGTTGAACAATAAATAAATAAATAAATAAATACATAAATAAATAAATAAATAAATAAATAAATAAATAAATAAATAAATAAATAAATAAATAAATAAATAAATAAATGGTCTGATTGTTCACTCCGTTCTGAGGATCGTGATCTCCAATGAGGCTACGCTGCAGTCATCTCCTTCCTTTTCTGTCAGAGGCATGCATTGTACTCTTGTAGAACGTGCCAGCTCGGTTGTTATGACACTTGAGATACTTTATATTTTTGACAGGACCAGGAAAGAAACATTCTTTTCTGTTTAAGTATTGCAAGAGGAAAAGAAGTTATGCTTACGATTCGTAGATCTGGAGAAGACGTAAATACAGTCGAAACCATTTATTGCGACATCGCTTTTAACGACTTATTGGATATAACGGTGTTGAACTGTCCCGACTAAATCCCATATGAAGACTGTATTTTAAAAATCGCTTAGTACGATATCGCTTATTTCGACATATCGTATACAACGACGTATCTTGAGCACATTTTTGAAGAAATTTATCGACTATAACGTCCGATGTTGATCTTTGTTTGTTACGCGTTTGGGAATGGATTGGTGACTACAATGTAGAGCTTATTTTCAAACTCTTGTTTTCAGTAGATGTTGATTTCAGATCAGGTTGTTAAATAGTCACAAGGTAAGCATCGCTGTGAAGATGCTGCAGAAGGAAGGGAAATGGTTGATACTGAATATAAGTCACACATAATATGGCGATTACAAAATGGGAAAACAAACGTCAGCATCGCGAAGGAACTGGGTGTATCAGACTCAACGATTTCTGAATTTGGAAGAACAGAAAGAACATCTGATTTATTAGCCAAGGCCGTGTGGGACACTACTGATCAATTTGCACTGCTGCTACATTTTCCTTCACGTATTGTACTTTGCTGACATATTATTGCTGTACATACTGCGTGAACATTAGAGTAAAAAATCATCTCAGTCAAACTACAAAATACTTGTTGCAAATACAGTAATTTTTTCAATTATGATTTTTGAAGTTTTAACTTTATTCTGTTAATTAACCATATTAAGTTTGCAGCCTAAAACTTACATACATACCATTTTTAGTTACCAGAGAAAAGGACCTCTTGGAGCGACTATCGCCTGTAACGACCGTTAATTGGTTGTCCCTTCGGAGTCGTTATAAGTCGACTAACCTCCTGAGGCCCAGAATATTTCTCTTTTGGTCAAAAATATCATAAAAGTGTACACTTCTTTAACAGTATCTTGGTGGGAGACAGTGAAGTGAGAAGCATATCACACCAAGTTAAATGAATTCCCAAAAAATGGAACACCAACAAAAGGTCAATTTTTATTTATTTTATTTTTAAAGTATTTCTTTTACGGGACATTCCACTTTTAAGCAGTGTTAAAAGGACACCAGGCCTCAGGAGGAACAGGTTAAAAGCACAAAATATGTTACCCGTACTGAAAAAATATAGCGTTATTTGTATATTATAATTTACAAGCCAGCTGTTTCGTCAATGGTCCGAAGAGATGGGAATCACTCGGTGCAAGATCAGGGTTATAGGGAGGAAGGTCGAGATGGTTGATTTTCTCACCAGAGGAGTGACAATGAAATGCTACCAGTTTCTTTGACGCAATTCGCAAACAACGACTAGAACTTCTCTCAACACGCGCCGTGTTACTACACCACAAAGCAGCCAACAAAACGCGCGAGTTGCTACGGTGCTTCCTGTTGGAGGTACTGGAGTTATGTTCACTGCCTACAGTTTCCGAGACGGTAAGTCATATTCACTCAAGACCGCTCGAGGAAACCAGATATCAGTTTTAAACTGTAAATGGATAATTAATATTTTCGTGTCGCAGGACATTAGGAATGTGTTGTTCCGACCTTAAGACTGTAAATAGATGATTAATGTTATCATGTCCCAAGACACAAGGAAGGCTACCGCCTGCTAATGTGACTAATGTGTTTCTAAAAGTGTAAATAGTTACTTATTGCTATCATGTTCCCGAGGAAAGCTGCCGCCAACTAATGTATTTATCGCTTAAGGCAACAACTACTTCCTCTTATTGACTGTTTGTCTCTTATCTTATGTATGTCATGCTGAAGCCAGCGGCACTGTTGACCTAAACCAACATCCGCTCTAATGATATTTCTATCATACTTGTTAATGATAAGTAAAAGTTATCTTAGTATAAAAGGAAGCTCCACATATGTATCAAGGCTCACAACTTTAGATTAATTCTTAGTGTGTAGACCACCGGGTCATATTCGACTTGAAGAATAAAACATTGATAAAATATGTGACTTCTTACTCTGCCAGCAGTCAGTACTGCGAAACCGACGGTCGAACTTGTGACCATTGTAGTGAATCCAAAGACGACTACAAAAACTTAACTGGGGGCCCGTCCGGGATAGGCAAGCCGTCTATCCTAGCCAGATCGACTACAGAGCAGATTGGAGGTGAGCGACAACTTCTACGAGAGGCTTTCGGCTTTGACCACACTAGTTGGACTTTGCTGCTGCCCGCCTGCCGATTTGCCAGCTGCCTATCCGTCAAAACTGCCGCAACTGACGACCAGAGGGGAAGCCGCCGACTATCCACTGCAGACCGAGGATGCTGAAATTGCTGTTCATCCTTTCAAGCCTGTAAGTGAATATCAACAAATTTTTTCAATGTGCTATTTCTAAATACGTGCTAACGGTAAAATAGCAGCCTTCACTTTATGTGCCAACGGTAAACTGCCGCCTTCACATTTAGAAATATTATTCTGTGAGCCCAAGTTCAGAATAGCCTGGTTCATTTTTTTAGTTCAATTAAGTTCAATTAGTTTAAGTAAAAAGAATAATACAATTACTCAAACCCTAAATAAGCATATTTTCCTTTCAATTAGATGGCGAATTAGTGGGATTGAATGAATGCGCTGCTTTTTCAATATCAAATTGAATTAAAACATTACGAACAATTAAATAAGCATATTTTCCTTTCAATTAGATGGCGAATTAGTGGTATTGAATAAATGCGCTGCTTTTTCAAAATCAAATTGAATTAAAACATTACTAACAACTAAATAAGCACATTTCCCTTCAATTAGATGGAGAATTAGTGGGATCGAATAGATGCGCTGCTTTTCAATATCAAATTGAATTAAACTTTACTAAAAAGAATAAATAAGCATATTTCCTTTCAATTGTAATGAGAATTAGTGAGATCGAATAGATGCGTTGCCTTTTCAAATATCGATTGAATTAAATCAATGAATTACTAACTACTTAATATATATTTATTTTAATTGAATGTGAATTAGTAAGATCAAACAGGTACGTTACTCTTCGCAATCAATTACATTAGGTAATTAATTAAATAATTGTATTTACGGCAAAACAAAATTTTTTTACTTAAGAAATGGAAGGAGAATTACTCTCAAAATTTGAATATGCCCACATACAATTATTGCCAGAATTTGATGGCACCTCTTCTTGTAGCCTAGATTATTTTATTGCTAGGTGCGACTCATTTCTGAATAACTTCAGAAGAGTAGCAACAGTCCCCCATGCGGACTTAATTAACGATTTCCTATTCAATGTAGTGAAATCAAAACTCAAAGGAGAAGCGAGAAGTATATTAGACTTAGATGCTAACACTAGCTATGACAGCTTCAAAGAAAAGCTTGTCTCAAAATACGGAGATGTTAGAAACGAGCGACTTCTGCTCCAAGAAATTTCTAACTGTTTCCAAAAGCATAATGAACCTTACACCAATTACCACGAACGATTGGAAGCATTAATTCTTAGATACAAGAGCCTGTGTAAACTCAACTATAGAGATCAGGTTTTAGACTTAAAGTTGAGAGAAATAGAAGAATTAGGTCTGAGCACATTTAAAGCCGGAATATTAGAACCATACCGAGCATTCTTACGTTACGCTCATGTCCCAGATTTAAGTCATGCACTTAGAATTTGCAGATCTTATGATAATGATAGAGCACATGAGAGTTATATGGATCAATTAAGAGGAGGACATAAACAATTTCTCCACAAACCTGTTCCTAAACACTTGCCTAACACGAATCACAATCCATTCACACCTCAGAGTTTCTTGCCGAGGTCAGGTCCTCAAATTATGCATAATACGCATAATCCAGTACCACAGAACGTACAAAGTCAACCCAACAATCGGACCAACTTTGTCTCGTCCAATACACCACCACAAATCCCGCAACAAAGAAACACAATACCCATGAGACCACCACAGCCGACAAATCGTCCTTACCCTACTCCGAATAATATTGGAAGACGTTTCGCTCCGTCAGATCAAAATCTCCCAAGACCCATGTCAGGTGTCTCAACAATCAGAGGTAACTTAAATTCTCACGCAGAGAATCCTCAGCACGCAGAATTTGAAAACTGTCGTTCTGAAATTCCACATGTCGAAGAATTGGAACAAGATTTCCAATACCGCTACGACTCATATTTAGAGCCAGTAGAACAATTCGAATCGGAAATTGAAACACAAAATCAGGGTTTTCGCTTGGCCCAGCCGTCACGGTCGAAGACCTAAACAGTATCTATAATGCACCTCAACTACCATTTATTAGTTTGCACGGACTTAAAATCCTAGTTGATAGTGGAGCGTGTAATTCTATAATGAATCCAAGCGTAGCATACACATGCTTTGCGGATCATTTATTTAAGGAACCGTTTTGTATTCAGTCAGTTCATGCCCAAACAATAGGCAATGATAACGTAAGGTTTCCAATTTTTTCTGAATACAATATTGACTCTCCAGTAAAATTTAGAGTAATGAAATGGCATAAATATTTCGATGCTTTAATTGGTACCGCAGATTTCGCCAGATTAGGCGCAAAGATAGACTACAGTACTAAGAAACTTACTCTATCAGGACAAGAAATACCACTTCATTTTCACTCACTTACCGAGCAGAAACTCACACAGCCTGCGGAAGAACCACACTTCATCTCAATTCCAATTAACAATAAACAGGGAGATGTATATCTTCCCCAGTTTGAGCATAATGGACTTCACTTTCCTGATGCAATCCTGAATGCGAAGGATTACCAAGTACTTTACCCAAGTAAGACACATCAACAACCAAATTTCAAAGAGCCCATATTGGTCGAACCAATTGAAAACGTGGATAATTAGCCACTAGAAATCAATTCCATAACAGATAGAGACATAAAGGAATATCTCAGAACACAACACATAAATGAGCTAGAAAGAGACGCTATCCACAGTCTCTGTTCTGAATACTCTTATATATTTTATTACCCTGGTTGCGATTTATCGTTTACCAATGTAGTAAAACATTACATACGGACTACTGACGAAGAACCAGTATACCAAAGAAACTATAGATATCCACCTCATTTGAAAGAAATAATTAACAAGGAAGTAGAAAAGCTTTTAGAACAAGGCATAGTAGTTCCTAGCGAGTCGCCTTATTGTAAACCAGTCTGGATTGTTCCCAAAAAGCTAGACGCTTCAGTGCAAAGAAAATGGCGTCTGGTCACGGACTTCCGTCAGCTCAATAAAAAGACTATCGAAGATAAATACCCACTACCCAGAATCGAAGAGATTCTCGACAATCTAGGGCGCTGCCAATATTTCAGCACCTTAGACCTGCACAGGGTTTCCATTAAATAGAAATGGACCCCAGATCAGTCTAGAAGACCGCCTTTTCGGTTGACAATAGGCACCTAATGTTAAAAAAAATGCCTTTCGGGCTTAAAAATGCCCCAGCCACATTTCAACGCGTTATGGATAACGTTTTGCGACCATTTTTTATACAAGTTTTGTTTCGTTTATATGGACGGTATAATTCTCTTCAGCAAATCTCTAGAAGAGCATATGCAACACTTGTCCCTAGTATTTCAAAAACTTAGAGAAGTCAATCTGAAGGTACAACTGGACAAGACTGAATTCCTTCATAAGGAAGTAGCCTTTTTGGGTCACGTTGTGACACAAACTGGAATCAAGCCGAATCCAGACAAAATTAAAGCAGTCAAAGAATATCCCGTCCCCAAGACCACCAAAGAGATTAAGCAATTTCTCGGATTGGCTGGTTTTTATAGGAGATTTATCCAGAACTTTGCGAAAATTGCACAACCTATAACACGATATTTAAAGAAGGGAGCCAAAATTGATACAGAGAATTCTGAGTACCAGAATGCGTTTAAAACACTCAAGACCCTTCTAATAAACGCCCCTGTCCTAAGCTATCCAGATTTTAATGAGTCCTTCACTCTGACAACTGATAGTTCAGACTTCGCAATTGGAAGCGTTCTTTCACAAAAGGGACATCCTATTGCTTACTATTCACGGACACTAAACCCAACCGAACGAAAATATTCAACTATCGAAAGAGAATTACTCGCCATAGTAGATAGTTGCAAACATTTCAAGCCCTACTTATATGGAAGGCATTTCCAAGTAGAAAGTGACCACAGACCACTACAGTGGCTCTTCACTTTGAAAGACCCGAGTTCGAGACTGTATCGCTGGAAAATCAAACTAGAAGAATTTGATTTCGATATAAATTATGTAAAAGGAAAAACCAACTATGTCGCGGATGCCTTGTCTCGAATTGAGATAAACGCAAACGATGAAACAGACTCTAAATTAGCCATAGCTGAAAATGACGGATATCAGGATGACCTTTATAACCAAACTGTACACTCTAACCAGGAGGATCCCATTTTCACGTTAAAAGCTTCCGAAAGGAACTTTAATCAAAACCGCAATCAAATCATTGTAAAATATGGAAACTCTCCCAAATTAATTAAACAGACACTATTCAGAAAGGACACACGACATTACATGATAGTCACAAATACAAACCTTTACCAAGATTTGAAAGATCTCCTACTAAAGGTAATAATAACTTCAAACAAATATGCTGTTTTCTTTGATGATATAACTTTAGAAATTCCCTTCATTAGAACTTGCCAGAAACTGTTCAACTCTGAACTCATAATTATCAGAGCATCAAAATTGTTGGAAGGTGTAGAAAACTCCGAAAAACAAAAGGATTTAATTTTGCAATACCACTCAATTAATCACAATGGAACCTCAGAGACCATAGAACACTTGCAAACCAAGTACTATTGGCCCCACTTAAGAGAACAAGTTCGAAACTTGATCAATCAGTGTAATCTATGTCAGCGAAATAAGTATGAAAGTCATCCCAACCGGGTTGAGAACCAAGGCCCGATAACAGCAGACCACCCTTTCGCTCAAGTCCACATAGATACATTTCATTTTGAGCAAATACGGATTTAGACAATACTAGACGTATTCTCCAGATACAGACAAGCCTATATATTGTCAGATGGCACAGCTCTTGCTGTATTAAATAAGTTACAACTTTACTTCTCACACCATGGCCTGCCTAAAAAGATCACACACGATCAAGGTGGAGAATTTGAAAACAATATTGTAAAAGAATATTGTAAAGCCTCAAACATCGAGTATCATGCAACCACTCCATTGAACTCCTCGTCTAACTCTCCCGTAGAGAGGTTCAATTCTACACTGCTCGAAAAACTACGCATTTCAAGAGACAATGACAAGTTCTCTCCTATATCCGAACTCTTAGTGAACATCATCATAAACTACAACTCTTCAGTACACTCGACAACCAAAAAACCGCCTTTTAATATACTCTATGGACCCTACTACGATGTATTAGATCACATATTTTCTCCCACGCCAAAAATCAATGAATACGTTCAAAGACAAAGTGACCAATTTCGAATCCTAAACGAAAAGAACCCTAAACCAAACAATCCTACTTTTAAGCACTCCTACAAAATCGGAGAAACTGTTTACGTAGCAAATCCATTGACTAGAAATAAAAAAGTCAAAGAATTTATACAATGAAGGTATCATAACTAAAATAGAAGGTAATAAAGTACACTGCACAATGAAAAATGGCAAAGTGCATGTCAGAAATTGTAGAGACATAAAACCTAAGAGAAAAATCTCTTCTCTTCCAGATTCCTCTCAGGATATGGCTCAATTAACGTCAGAAAAATAAAAACCCAAGGTTTCTACGCAGATTCACTTGGACCTGCGGTAATAATAAAAAATTATCACAAATTCATGTTTCATTTCAACCTAACTAATTTATTCCAATCTTACATTAATACTCAAAATGCAGCTTCATCTGTTATAACGTATTCTAATAATACTTTCCCATATCTATCTCAAGAATTAATTAATACACTGAAAGATACGCAGGATGAGCTAAATAAACTTCTACCTATAAAATACAGAAATAAACGTGGACTCATTAACGGCCTAGGTAAAGTAATTAAATTTATCTCAGGTAATTTAGATCAAGATGATTTAGATAATTTACAAAAACAAATTAAATCATTAAGGCAAGGCAATATTAAAGAAATGCAACACATTAATAGTCTTGTATTATTTAGTAACTCTATTGCTAATAAATTTTATAAAGAAATGAACCATGTCAACCTCAATCTGGGTATAATTAAAGATAATTTAGAGAAGGCAGATTTCAAAATAAGCACATTGGAACATCACCAATACGTGTTAATGTGTGTGAACAAATTAAGAAGAATCATCAAGACACTGGAAGACACCATCAGCCTTTCCTTCAATGACATAACCAATGTGGAACTGTTTTCTCAAGAAGATGTACGAAATATTGTAAAACATTTGTATTCTATTTATCCCACAAAATCCCTAATACATGCTGATCCTTATCACCTGTATGAATATTTAAAATTCACAAAAACCAAAACAATAATGTTGGATACAGAATTAATTGTAATCCTTTCTGTACCTATTACAGATGAAAATAATTATCAATTGTATCAGATTTACCCTGTACCTACTGTTGATAATATTGTATTTATTCCCTCTGAAAAATATTATTTACAAGGATCCACATCAAAATGGTCTACTATACCATGTATTAAAGGAACACAAACTTATGTGTGTATCCATTATACGATAAGAGTAACACCTTGTAATTTAACTAAAACTACTGAATGTGAATTTGCTAGTGTTAAAAACAATGTGCAAATATTTCAAGCGCTAAATAATGAGCGTCTCCTTTTCTTTAGTGCTAACCAAGAGACACTGTTACAAACGTGTGATAATAACCAAAAGACTATACGAGTTACAGGACCAAATATTGTGTATTCAAATGACTCATGTCCAATTTCCGCTATGGGAATCACGTTGGAACCAAAACCAACGAATTACTTTAAGCAATTTCCTCTTTTGTATGTGGAAAAATAACTTTATATAAAACATGAAGTAAACTTCATATATTCGCATCTCGATGCAAATGAACTGAAACTAGATTTAAAACAAATTACTCCAAAGTATGATGTTGTAAAAGAATTTACTCCAATTAATGGAATAATTATTTGTATTGTACTATGTATTGTAATATTAGTAAGTAGAAAAAGATTGTATCAAATATGTGAAAAATTGTATGAAAAATGTAAAACAAGAAAGTTAAAGGTTACTGAGGTCAGTAACGATAATCTAAGGGGGGAGGAGTTATGTTCCCTGCCTACACTTTCCGAGACGGGAAGTCATATTCACTCAAGACCGCTCGAGGAAACCAGATATCAATTTTAAACTGTAAATAGATAATTAATATTTTCGTGTCGCAGGACATTAGGAATGTGTTATTCCGACCTTAAGACTGTAAATAGATGATTAATGTCATCATATCCCAAGACACAAGGAAGGCTACCACCTGCTAATGTGACTAATGTGTTTCTAAAAGTGTAAATAGTTACTTATTGCTATCATGTTCCCGAGGAAAGCTGCCGCCAACTAATGTATTTATCGCTTAAGGCAACAACTACTTCCTCTTATTGACTGTTTGTCTCTTATCTTATGTATGTCATGCTGAAGCCAGCGGCACTGTTGACCTAAACCAACATCCGCTCTAATGATATTTCTATCATACTTGTTAATGATAAGTAAAAGTTATCTTAGTATAAAAGCAAGCTCCACATATGTATCAGGGCTCACAACTTTAGATTAAGTCTTAGTGTGTAGACCACCAGGTCATATTCGACTTGAAGAATAAAACATTGATAAAATATGTGACTTCTTACTCTGCCAGCAGTCAGTACTGCGAAACCGACGGTCGAACTTGTGACCATTGTAGCGAATCCAAAGACGACTACAAAAACTTAACTCTGGAACATCCGACCACGGGCAACGCATTGTGGCGAGCTGTGTTGTATAACGCCGAGCTGGGCTATTTCGTATACACGGTATCACCGCACCAAGTGTATTTTGGATCGTGTGGCAGTTGCACTGTCGGTGTCAATCCACTTCAGTAGTGGCAAGACAACGTATATTTTGAACGGCTATTCAAGTTTACTTTTATACTCATTTTTGTTGTAAGTGATTGGGTGTACATGTGAGGTGGTGATTATTGTTTTAACAAGAAATACAACTGGGCAACCACCCTCTTTTCTATTTTTCGAATTGAGCTTATGGACTGTCTGTTTACAACCCATCTCATTTTCAGTGTCTGTGTCTTGTTTGTCTGCCGGCTTTGACATCCAGCCAAGTATTTCTTGAGCCCGTCGATCAGCGCTTTCTTCGGCTCCTCTGGTAAAGGGCCTTTCCGTCTTCTAGGTTCTGTCTCCACCATAAAACCCTCATAGCTTTTCACCATACTTCTGAAACCAACCCTATCATTGATATCATCCTCCGTATTGCCCACTTCTCTCAGATCTTTCTCACACTCTGGGAACCATCTCAACTTCGATGCATTCGGTGTTAGAAAAGTCCAGATTTTCTTTGTGAGCCGGTCATAATTCATAAGGAAGATATGCCTATTAAACAGAAACTTTGTCTTTCTAATTGCTGTTCTCGGTTCCATATTGATGTTCACTAACCATCCTCTATTAACAATGACCAGAGCGAAAAAAAAGAAGGGGTCCAATGCTTCGAAAAATGAAGGTATTGACCAAAGGAAGACAAGGGCCACAAAGGGCGTTAAAATGAGAAACGGTCTAGGCCTCCATACTACCGTCGTGGCCATGAAAGAACAAAAGTTGATGAAGGGGGGTCGGATAATGAAGATGAAAGTTAGGAGCCTGGAAAAAGTAAGTGGAAGCAGTGCCAGAGCTCACCTTAGGGCCCCGTGGTCAATAACCCATGCTCCCAAGTTGAAATCCCCTGGGGAACCTGTTATTCACCTCTTACGACAGGCAGGGCATGCGGTGGATGTTTTCTACCGCCCCCCATCCCACCCAACCACAGGGGTAGTGGCCCTGTGATAAATCTTTATGCAGTGATTATTTTCGGAGTAATATACGACCCAGTATTGGATAAGAATTGCGAGCTCGTTGCTTAGTCAAGTGTATCGGTGCCCTAGTGGTGTGTATCCTTGTATCTACCTGTATAATAAAAGTATTAAATACGAGCATTTTTACTTCATTTTTTGGAATGTATTTGTACGTCTGACAGCATAAAACATATTATGAGAAATGCTGAACAAAAATATTCGCTGCAAAGGAATTCACTGTCTACCTTGTCGTCGAAGCTCATTCCGTTTGCCAGTTTGTGCAATATTTAATGTTTTACTCTGTCACTGAAAATTATGGGCAGTATTTTGCTCTGCATGTTCCTATGCTAGATATTGATGCTTGATTGTTGTTTTCCAGTCACTTCCCTAGTCTGGCAGCTATACAACAGAAATGAGAATATGCAAGTCTTCGAAGTTTCGAATCTCAGTCGATGGCTAATTGTTTAGCCCTTTAGGATGAACTTGTGACCCTAGAATGCCATCGAAGCAGATATCCTTCTGTCTACATCCTTTTCTGTATTCTGTGTGAAGGTGACCAGCTGTCCCAAGTATGTACACTCAGAGACATACGGTACTGTACCTATGTGTTGTCTTCTCGTATTGGGATCTCTTATGCATTGGTTATTATTTTGGCTTTTGTGTTGTTCAACGTCAGGACTATGGGCTAGCTCTGGAAATTAAGTACATGGATCATTTCTTGGGAGCCTCCGTGGCTCAGGCGGCAGTGCACCGGCCTCTCACCGCTAGGTTCTGTGGTTCAAATCCCGGTCACTTCATGTGAGATTCGTGCTGGAAAAAGCGGAGGCGGGACAGGTTTTCCTTCGGGTGCTCCAGTTTTCACTGTCATTTCTCATTCGTGCAATACTCTCCAGTATAATTTTGTTTCATCTGTCGGTCATTAATCAACGCCCCAGAGGAGTGCGAAAGGCTTCTGCAGCCGGCACAATTCCCATCTTCGCCGCTAGATGGGTGCTTCATTCATTCCATTCCTGACCTGCTCTTGGATGAGTAGACTCTAAATATGAAGTTAGGTGGAGATATAATCAATAGGCGAAAGAGGAAATTGAAGAATTTCTTCTGGTGTTCCAATAAACCCCAGCCTATTCAGTGGTTTTTAAATGATACACATATCGAAACCTGTTCTTGGATGAATAGACTCTAAACATGAATTTTGGCTGAAATATCACCAATAGTGTAAGATAAAACTAAAAAAAGGACTCTTCTGGTCTTTCCGTAATCCCCCAGTCCATTGAGTGATTCTTAAATGATATGCATATCGAAACCTGCTCCTAGATGTGTAGACTCTAAATGTGAATTTGGCCGTGTTATAAGCAACGGTGTAAAAGAGAATAAAAAAAAAACTCTTCTGGTCTTCCTATAAACCTGTCTATTCGGTGATTTTTAAATGTTATGTGTATTGAAACCTAATCTTCGTTTCTTTTCTTGTGCAAATAGCACTCGACCGAAAATATTCTCTGCGCTGTAGTGGACTTAACCATCGCGATCGTAACCTCACAGCACACCTTAAAAGGCCAATAGTAACTAGCGAACTGTTACGTCAGCTGTCAACACTTCTTATCGCGCCAAGCTTGACACAGCCAAAAGGCCCTCGCTAGGGGATTTCCGCGGCCTGTGAGCGAATTTGGGATATCTTAAATTATAGTCCCTGTACTTGTATGGTTTAAATTAGGATGTTTCCACAAGAGGCCCTACGTGTATGTTTAAAATGATGAGCAGTAACTCGCAATCATTCTTCTTTCTTTCATCACTGGTGACCAGTACATGAGCGGAATCTATTCATCTTTTGTCTAATTTCAATTGACCTGACTAGCTTCGATGATAGACCACTATCTATCTGATCCCAGCTTAGTGCGGTGTTATTTGAAGGTGTTCATGTACGCCAGTTTCGTTTTCGATAGCTCCAGCTGGATGTCAAGGAACTCATGCCGAATAAAATTTTCAGCTCTTGGAAGTCTCCAAAAACCTTGGAAGTAGTTTGAACGCAAAAGGTCAATTATGCCAGATTTATATAAGAGGGAGAGGGAGGTAGGGGAGAGAATGTCAATGAACGTCTCTATCAGGGCCTTGGAGAGGGGCAGTCCAACTGATGAGCCCTCTACCATATTGGAGCCAAACGCCGCGAATTTTATGATTGAAAATGTACGGAATATTTTCAATTTTTAATGAATCAGAGCTATGTTTATTAAATTTAACATTACTCATCTTGTTTTGCTGAGTAGCTGTTGCTGAGTAGTTTCCGTAAATATTTTGTGTTTAATCCCAGCATGTGATGTAAAAGTATCACAATAAAGAAGACAGTAATAATATATAAAATTCTAAAAGTACTGTTCATCGACAAATGGTGAAACGTACTATTCTGCAACCGTTTATCTTACATTGTGTAGCATGACGGAAGATTAAAATGTCATTGTATAGAAAATACTGCTCACACCCAGTCTCTTTGACTCGTGAGTTCACCAGGGGTTTAGAAGAGCAACTTTGCCAAAACAGCGGTTGTCATTTTCCAGGCAATTTCTCTTCATATAAGCAAATTATGGTGTGACAGCAAGCCTCGTTGTCGTACTCTATGCACTGTTTGTGTTATATTGCGCTGCCAATAATCTCTCAGTCACATTCGTCTTGCGCGAGCGACGCGACGCAAATTTATCGTCGTCGCCGACGGGAACCCGATACAAAAGTCACTCTTAGCTATGACATGCTTAAGCAATATAGCCCTCTTTTCTCCCTCATCCACTGACTGAGAAAAAGCAGGTTTACATTTTGTCCTTATAACTTTGCCATCCTAAATGGAAGTCAAAGTGTAGCGATGTATAAAAATACAAACATCATGTTCTCGAGGAAACAATACCTGTCTTATGTTAGGAAATATAATTTTATGTTTATTTCATATTTTGACAGTACATAATAAAAGGACCATTTCCCTCGAAACTAGCAATCTTCAGCTTGAAAATAGAGCGTCTGCCGTAAGATTAACTTTCGGAAAGAATTTTCAGAATTTCTGTTAAGAGTGCGTAACGAATATAAACCAAACCAACCCCAATGGTGCAACAGCCCCTGAGAGCCTTGGCTTACCAAGTGACTGCTGCTCAGCCAGAACGGCTGCAGATTTCGAGGTGCCGTGTGGTCGACAGGACGAATCCTCTCGGCCTTTATTTTTGGCTTTCTAGACCGGTGCAACTATCTCGCCTTCAGATAGCTCAAAGCAGAGTGGACCTTGAACTAGCCCTAAGATCCAGGTAAAAATACCTGACCTGGCCGATAACCGAACCCGGCGCCGATGGCTAAGAGGCAGGGACGCTACCCATACACTACGGGGCTAGTGCACAACGAGCACCACCGTCCCGATCTTGAGGATCCTGAGGATCGAGACGGCGGTGATAATTAGTAATAAGAATAATATAAAGTAAAACAATATGGCAATATGAGTTATCTCCGAAATTTTACCTTAAAATTCACTGCGATTTGAACGAACAGCAGAACGCACGAATACTACTCACAGTTCAAAGCTAAGTCCTCATACTTTACGCTACGTTCCTTAAGTCCGCCACTCAAGGCATGGGTAATATATTTCATTAATTTCAATATCTAGGTTTCAATAACATATCTGAATCGATATCAGAAACATGTGGCATCTACTGCTTAAATGTCCAACCCGGTAGGCTCTGCTCTCTTAAATAAAAAAAATGACATAAATTTCAGAGTATAATCAATGAAAATCAGCATCACGAAACGTAATATTGAAGGAAATTTTCACTACCGACTCGTTTGAAGCTCTGGTTCAGTGCAAGATAATGCCTTCCCAATTTCTTGTAAACATATCTTCTACTACCGACGTTGCAGCCAAACTGGTTACTAGGCAGATTTCAAACACATTTATTAAGAAGTGACGCTGTTAACTTCGATTTCCCATGTAACAAAAGCCACTGGTTAAAACATGTAGAGACGAGAATACCTAAGTGGCAGAAGGCTAAAATTACTATTCCTTAATTGAATATATTTTGTAATCCCAGATCCATGTCTATTGTGATACAGTGTTTACAGATTTCATCTCTTGCATGAGGAACATGAAGTTGACATTCGCATTATGAAAGTGGCAGAGGAACGAGATGCTAGTAACACAATTCCTTAAATACGCAGCAGGGTGTACATATTTCAATGTATTTCTTAAAATGATATATATTAGCACCATCTGGCTCAGTTAAGATATAAGTGGGAAACCATTTCACTCTTCACATTACTGATACTTTTTCTATGACACTGATGACGGAATTGTAAGGGATTTGACCAGTTAAGGAGTAAACTTACATGAACGATTTCTTTTATATAGAATATACGTATAAGTATCCATTTTATGTCAATAGTATAATTTCTTGAAATCGAACCTGAGACTTTCAAAACTAAAAGTAACGACAGTGAACATTAAGCCAAGATGTCGGAATAAAATTTTGAAATATTTTTGGTAAGGTCAAGATTTTTATTCTTCTCAAGAGTCATTTCAGGTTGACCGACTGAAGAGTTACGTTCTTAACCTTTTCTCAGCAAACTCTTGTGTTCAATCTATGACGAGTTTTCATAAGTTATGAGTCAGCACCAGTCCATTTTTCATACGCTTCTATTGATAACTGTATATTTTCTAAATGACTAGAATCAGAAAGCTGTAGTTTCCACGTATTTGTAGAGAAAATATCAACATTTGCATTAGTATTGCCATAGCTTTTAATACATTAAACTCCCAGTTAGAGTCTCCGTGGCTCAGGTGGCAGAACGCCGGCCTGTCACCGCTGGGTTCCGTCGTACAAATCCCGGTCATTCCATGTGAGATTTGTGTTGGACAAAGCCGAGGCGGATCAGGTTTTTCTACGGGTACTCTGGTTTTTCCGTGATCTTTCATTCGCGCAACACTCTAAAATATAATTTCATTAATCGGTCATTAATCATTGTCCATGAGGAACGCGAAAGGCTTCGGCAGCCGGCAAAATTCCAGCCCTAGCCGCCAGATAGGGGCTTCATTCATTCCATTCCTGACCCGGTCGCATGAGTAGAATTTTATTTTTCGTTAAAATCCAAGGGCCATTTCTCCAGGGCATGAGTTTTTCTGTAATAAGTGGGCACCTTATAGGAGGGAAGCAACAAAGTTTCAGCCCATTGATGAAACTATGAATGAAATTAAAATACTTAAATACATCATTATACACCATTATGCCTTTCAGCGTTCACTCTGCAAGCTTTTGTGAATTTACTAAAACGTCGCCACATTACTCTATTTGCAACTGGTCCTCTGGCCTCGTTTAACCCTATACCTCTTATCCTTAAATCGTTAGAAACTGAGTCTAACCATCGTCGTCTTGCCTCCCTCTACTTCTCTTACCCTCTATAACAGATCCCTTATTCTTCTAGGTAACCTATCCTTCTCTATTCGCCTCATGACACCATCACCGAAGCCGATTGTGCGTACAGCTTCATCCTTCGAGTTAATTCCTAACTCAGCTTTTATTTCTTTATTCCGAGTACCCTCCTGCCATTGTTCCCGCCTGTTTGTAGCAGCAATCATTCTCGCTACTTTCATGTCTGTTACTTCTAACTTATGAATAAGATATCCTGGGTCCACCCAGCTTCCACTCCAGTAAAGCAAAGTTGGTCTGAAAACAGACCGATGTAAATATAGTTTCGTCCGGTAGCTGACTTCCTTTTATACATAATACTGTTGATAGCAACTGCGAGCTCACTGCATTAGCTTTACTGCACCTTGAAACAATCTCATTTATTATACTACCATCCCGAGAGATCAAACATCCTAAATGCTTGAAATTATCTACCTGTTCCAGCTTTCTATCACCAATCTGACATTCACATCTGTTGAATTTCTTTCAAGTGCTTTCTCTAGATCTACGAAACATAAACACAGCTGTCTGTTCCTCATCCAACTTCCTCTTATCAAGTGGTCACACCCTCGCTTCCAAGATCGCAGTGAATACTTTGCCTCGTATACTAATCAATGAGATACCTCGATAGTTGTTGCATTTCTTCCTTTTCTATTGCTTATAGATTGGTGCAGTTACTGCTTTTGTCCAATCTGAAGGTACCTTACCAACACTCCATGCTAATCTTACTACTCTATGAAGGCAATCGTCCCTGCCCTCACATTATACTTCACAAATTCAGGTCTAATTTCATCTATTCCTGCTGCTTTATGAAAATGGAATTTATTTACCAACCTTTCTACTTCCTCAAGCGAATGTTCAACAACATCACCTTCCTCCTCCCCATGAGCTCGGTTGTTCGTGACACCACCATGAACATTTCCTTTTACGTTGAGAAGATTTTCAAAATACTCCTTCAGCTGTCCAGTGATTCCCCTGGGATCTATTTTAAGTTCACCTGAATTACCCAAAACACTGCTAATTTCCTTTGTCCCTTCCTTTTTAAGATTATTTTTGTCCAGAAGCGTTTCCCTGCTGCTAGACCTTCCAGGTTATTACCAAAATCTTCCCACGACTTCTTTTTGGATTCAACAACTATTCGTTTCGCTCTGTTTCTTCCATCTACGTACAAGTCCCTGCCTGCATCAGCCCTTGTTTGGAGCAATTTCTGATATGCGTTTTTTAAAGTTTAGAAGTTGCTCTCACTTCATCATTCCACCAAGATGTTCGCAATTCCCATCTTTACACACACTTGCTCCTAGGCATTCCCTGTCTGTTTCTACTACAGCATCTCTGTATAATCTACTATTTGACAGGCAAGGGACTATATCCTGAACATGCTTACTGTCCACTGTTCGAAACTTGACACTAATCATATCCATGTACTTCTGTTTAATTTCCTTGTCACCGAGCTCGATAGCTGCAGTCGCTTAAGTGCGGCCAGTATCCAGTATTCGGGAGATAGTAGGTTGTAACCCCACTGTCAGCAGCCCTGAAAATGGTTTTCCGTGGTTTCCCTTTTTCACACCAGGCAAATGCTGGGGTTGTACCTTAATTAAGGCCACGGCCACTTACTTCAACTCCCAGAGCCGCTCCCTGCCCCATCGTCGCCATAAGACCTATCTGTGTCGGTGCGACGTAAAGCAACTAGCAAAAAAAAAAAATCCTTGTCCTGGAAATTTTCTAACCTTATTCGTTTGCAGACAGATTTCACTTTCTCTATCTTAAGCCTACAGATACTTAGTTCACTACAGATCAGATAGTCGTCTGTATCATCGAAAATTCTCCGAAAAACCCGTGTATTCCTAACAGATTTCCTGAATTTGAATTCGGTTAAGGTATAGTATATTATAGAACCGGTACCCCCAACCTTCCCATGTGTAGCGCTTTAGCCTTATGCTTGAAGAGTATATTCGTAACTGATAAACACACAGTAGCACAGAAATCAGGCAAACATTTCCCATTCCTATTAGATTCCGTATCTTCCCCACATTTACCAATCACCCTTTCGTATCCTTCAGTTCTATTTCCAACTCTCGCATTGAAATCGCCTATTCGAACTATCCTATCCCTGCTATTGGCCCTGACTACGATGTTCACTAAATGCTTCATAAAACTTATCAATTTCATCCTCACCTGTACCCTCACATGGTGGATACACTGAGACAATTCTCGTCCTAATTCCTCCAACTACCAAATCTACCCACATCATTTTCTCGTGTATGTGCCTAACAGAAACCATGTTGCGTGCAATAGTATTTTGATGAACAGTCCTACCCCACACTCTGCCCTTCCCTTTTTAACACCCGTCAAGTACACTTTATAATCTCCTATCTCCCCTTACCCTAATATACTTATTCCTAACACATCCAGATGCATCCTATTTGCTGATTCAGCCAGTTCTACTTTCTTTCTTTTATAAGCCCCATTAATATTGATAACTCCCCATCGAATTCCATTTCGTTCGCCAAATTGTTTCCAAGGAGTCCCTTTGCTGTCAAATGGGAGAGTGACTCCGTTACTCCCATAGGTCCGAGGCTTGCTTAAAATGTTCTGAGCTCGGTAAATTCATGAAGCAGGATGCTACCCTACTTACACATAGTCCAAGTGTGTATTCCTCCTCTAACGCGTTAGGAACCACCGGTGGATTGTGTAGTCCTAGCCGCCTGAGCAGAAGGAGGGCCACGACTCAGAATATATCCGAGATGCTCACTCCTACTCCATAACAACTGGCATCCCGACTCTCAGGACCACTTACTAGACCAGTCAGCCGTTGCCCATAGTTCACGAACTAGGACGTAACTTCAGTAACCCACACCATGAACCATGAAATGAAAATGCATTTTATTAATTTTAATTGGAATTTAAAGAATGTTAATCACAGTATTCATTATTTTCGGGCAACATTCCCCGGATGGATTCTATTTATTTCAATGGCGATTACTACTGTATAAGTTATAGGTACGGTTTTGTATAATTTAGAGAGAATCTTTCGAGATCGGAATTGATATATGTATCTTCCAGATCAATCGTATGGAGTCGAAACTGTTTATAAATTATCGCCAAGTAATGTGCGATTGTTTTGCGCTCACCAAAGAATATACGAGTAACTTCTCAGTTATTTCATACTTGTGTCCCATGTCATGAAATCAAGGCTCACAGTGGCTCTTCTTTTCTGCATCTATCTCGTTGAATTGTTTTCATCTCGCAAAAGTCTGGCATATACATTTGCAATTCTGATTCTCAATTTGAATCATGATTTTGACGTTCATAATAATAACAATAATAATAATAATAATAATAATAATAATAATAATAATAATAATAATAATAATAATAATAATAATAATAATAATAATAAAAGGTTGCAAGCGACATCTCTTACCACCACGAGGATGAGGAAATAAATGTTCAAATACTTCTTGTTGGTCAACAATATGACGTGTGCGGCTCCGTAGCTGAATGTTCAGCAGAGCGACCTTCGGTTCAGAGAGTCCTTGGTTCGATTATCGGCCAAAATGAGGATTGTCATTGCGTCTCTTTAAATTCTCTCACTTGCAGACTGAGTATTTGTTTTATTCGTAATATACTATCTTCATTCACACATAGTGTATCACACTTCCCTCCAGCATAGGAACCCTCAATATTGAATATAATTATCGCTCCACATAAAGTTGGTGACAGAAAGGGCATCCGGTTGACAAACTGAGCTTAATTCATTTGTAGACCGACTCCTAGTTTTTGGAAAAAGACCAGAAAAATGAGAGAGGGAAAATCGAAAGAAATGGTAGATCAAATACATCTATAACACGTCAAGCAACTGGGACAATTCTAAGTCGGAATCTGTTGGTATTCATTGACGGAATAGTATTATTTTCATCTTCTCTTAGTACAAGTCAGAGCAGAATGTAGCTTCCACCAAAGTCCCAGCCCTATTTGTAGTTGTGACCGTATGGAAGCTGTTGAGGCACGGATGATGCTGATAACGACATTTGGAATTTTGGAGCACAACTAGTGTATCTGATTGTTAGGAAAAGGTCAGTTGTGCTGCAATAACACTTCCCGTTCCTGTGAGGAAAGCAATGGCAAACTAATTCTTTCCTCATTTTGCCCAGAACGCATAACCTATTATGTTATTTGAGGACAACCAGCCTTCAGAGTAATGACCTACCCGACAAGGGTTACAATAAGACCAGAATCCACACACGAATCTTCACCTCTCTCCCCCTCCCCATCCTCAACATTCGCCAATGGATGGAAGTCTATCATGACTTTAAGACTCGAGTTAAAGGTAGGAGTCTAATAAGCAGGGCCCAAATGTTTGACAAAACGCTTTTGACTGCTCGGTTGACATACGAAAAAGTTAAACATATTCTGACATATTCGGAAATTTTCCTATTTTGCCTACTTCGGCCTTTGCTGCCCCCTGTGTGTGGGGTCGGTAGAATAAACCACGGTATCCGTGCCCGTTGTAAGAAGCGACTAAAAGGGACCCTAGGGATTCTAAACTTGGGAGCGTGAGTTGGCGACTAAGGGGGCACTTAGCTGAGTCTTGGAATTGCTTCCACTTAGTTGTGTCTGGTTCCTCACATTCATGTACCCTATCCGACCTCCCTTGGCCAACTCATGTTCTTCTCCGACCCCGACGGTATTAGAGCACTCGATGCCTAGGGAGTCTTTCATTTTCATGCCCTTCGTAGCCCTCGCCATTCTTTGGCCGATACCTTCAATTTTCGAAGTGCCGTATTCCTGCAATTTTTTCTCTCTGATTAGTGTTATATAGAGAATGGTTCCCTAGTTGTACTTCCTTTTAAAACAATAATCACCAAAACCACCAGACTTTGCTGCCTTTAGCCTGTTACAAGCTGTAAATTAATACATTCATGCACTTTTGCTGTCATTTTGGTATGATCCACGTTTTAGAACAAAAATGAGCTATTTCAATATTCTCTTATCTAGGAAGGTAATTATGATTCGCAATAACGTTGATGGTGATTCATAAACAGATCACAAGTCCCCCAACCCTTGTAAATGGACTAATGGATTGGTAAATACCGCATGATGGCTGTCACTTATTTTATTTTGTTTCGAAATCGCCCTCTCCCCTCTGAGACTTTCGAAGATAACCTGTATCTCATAGACTTTTTAGGGTTTT
The DNA here is from genome assembly GCF_040414725.1 of Anabrus simplex. Taxonomy (NCBI): domain Eukaryota; kingdom Metazoa; phylum Arthropoda; class Insecta; order Orthoptera; family Tettigoniidae; genus Anabrus; species Anabrus simplex. Next base: position 135,206,737 of record NC_090272.1, read on the forward strand.
ATTTTCTGTGAATGTCGACTAGAGATCGAGGCAGTATACCGAAATTAAATAGACCATTGAGGGACAAACTACTTAGTCATGTTAGTGATTGCGGTGCTGATGAATTATAAACGACGGAACAGTTTTATTGTGTACAGTTTATGACAAAATAGTGAAACACGACAAAATGTACATTTTTATCATTGCCATTTTCCTTACGTCGCACCAACACAGATTAGAGTGAGTCTCATGGTGATGATGAGATAGGATGTGTCTAGGATTGGGAAGGAATTAAGGTGCAGCCTAGTAACGATAGAAAGTTATCTTCAGGGCTGCCGACAGTGGGATTCGAATTTACGTCCAACGAATGTTAGCTCATTGCTTCGTCACCCATACCGCGCAGCCAACTCACTTACTAAATGTACTTTTTTAACACAATATACTTCTACATTTTATCTTCTTCATTTCTAGATCTCGGGTAGGAGCTCGTTTCCACGTACATATCTGCGCGACACTGAGTAACCGCACCCAAGTCAAGTTGCATTGACTCTTGCATCATTACCGCTAATGAAATTGTTGCTTGAATACACGCCTGATTGTAAGTTAATTGTTCATAGTTTCATGCTAATTTCACTGCTGCACAGAGTAGCACAGGTAGGCCAAATAAGTATACAGAAAGGAGTGTCACATAAACAAAACAAAAAAAAATCAACAAACAACGAATTATTTATTACTGCGTCAGGAAGACCTGCTTGGGCGCTTGGGATAAAATGCTTGATGTTTAGAAAACAATCAGATTTATTGCATTGCCCTTTCATAAGTGTGAAAAGAAATTAATAAAGGTAAATATAAATGTTGATGTTTTAAGGTATGAAACGTGTCTTAAAAAATGCCATCGGGCAAAATTGACCTGCTTTGGTACTCTAATATTAATAAGGTCGTAATTGCTGAGTGGCACTGTCGGTGGCTTGGAACTAAGGCGACCACGGTCCGAATCCAAGCACTACATGCAGGATTTTGAAATGAAGGTCATGTCTCAGCGGTTCGGTTTCAAGTAAAAACCATAAGCTCTAATCACGATATTCATAGTCACTCAAAACTACGAGATTCTTTGGTTTTACACAAGAAGTCACATCTTCCAATGCTTTCATATATTACGTAGTACTGGTTATCAACTTTAAATTAGAATGTATCTAGGTAGATTTAAAATGTTACATATTTAGAAAATCGTCATATATTAAAGTAAATGATGTTCAGCAAATGTTAGGTTTAGCATAGTGCAATATAAAGTGTCTATCTAGGTTCACACCAATTTAAGTGAACCAATTATTGGCTTCGGTATTGGTGATATTAATTTACGTGCTTCGAAACGTGTTGGGACAAGTTAACAAGTTCCCCCTTTTTGTTGAAGGTTGATATATAGCTTACACGAAGGTGAAGCTTATATTAGAGATGAAGCTTTTTGGGCCGCCTTTGGCCGCTGCCAGAGGCGTGACGGTATACTATGTAAACTAATTTCACCGAATTTCATGAAGATGGGATTGATGAGTCTCCGTCCAACCGCAGCGCTGACTGAATTAAGCGGACACCACGGCAATTAACAACGCTCCCCTGTTTTCTATTTGTTGCATGAAGGGAATTAAATCTGTTGAGGGTTGAGCCAGCCACCCCTCTTTAATGATCTGCAGTGTCCACACGGCGACAGGCGACAGACGGTGCTGTCGGTTCACATTCAAACTCAGCATTAAGCTTGGTTATTAACAGCGCTATACTCGTCCCATATAGCTTTGAAGACGTATCTCAGGGATGTTAAAGCTCGCAGTTTGAATGCGGATTTCGGCTTATAACTTCCATCAATGATATTTGGACGCGCAGAAACCTGAAATTTGACTGGATTGTATCATATATATATATGCATAATATTGATCAGTTGATCAGGTAAGGATCATGAAAAACATTAAATTTAGTATATCGATTTCAAAATTCGATCGGGTTCTATTTCGTTAAGCTTGTCGTACAAAACAAACTGACAAGATATCTTCCTTTAAAGCACTCTTTAACAGACCTCAAATTAGTTGAAATGATTTTCACTATACTTATTTCTCTGCATCAAAAATATACAATTGTGTTTACGTCATACCGACACAGATAGGTCTTGTCGCGACGATGGGACTGGAAAGGGCTAGGAATGGGAAGAAAGCGGTCGTAGCCTTAATTAAGGTACAGCCCAGCATTTTCCTGGTGTGAAAATTGGAAACCACGGGAAATCATCTTCAGGGTTGCCGATAGTGGGGTTCGAACCCCTCTGCAATTCACCGTTAGTTCTGTACGATCTTCACTCTCTGTTACTCTCTGTTAAACTCTGCCTTGCTTTGATTTTCATTCTCTCCTGCTCTCAAGACCGGCTCCGCGGCTGAGTGGTCAGTGTCTTAGCGTTCGGGCCTCAGGTTCGATTGCCGGCTGGGTCATGAGACTTCAATCGTAAACATTTGGTTACCTTGTCTCGGGAACTGGATATTTTTGTTGCCCTCAAGGTTCCTGCAAGTTACAAACCGCGCAAGACTATCTTCGTCTACAATAAAATCCAGTTTCCCATGCAATTCAGATTCGACCGATCTACATCGGAAGGTCCGTTTGGTAGCTATAGCCACGCGAAATTGTTATTATTTTGCTCTCTTAATCGCGCTGAGTAATTCTTCACGATCTTTACTCTCTTTACTTTTCCAAGATTTTCCCTGTCCCAACATTTGAGCTATCTTCACTCTTCCTAATTCTCCAGGTTCATCACTCTATCAACTTACTGAGGATATTCCTGCACCCCTTTTCCGAATCATCACTAACCCAACATTTCTAGGGTATTCTCCTTTCTTCAGGATCGTCACTCTAGCAACATATCCGGTACCGTTACTCTCACTTTTTCAAGGATAGTTATTCTGGCTATTTCTCCATGATGTTCAGTCTACTAATTTCTCCATTATCACCACTCTCTTGATTTCTCAAGGATAATTACTTATTCTGCCTTTTTCTTCATGATGTATATTTACCAACTTCCACTGTAGTATCAATCTCCTTATTTTGCAAAGAGAATTGGTTTCTTCTGCCTATTTATCCGTGATGTTAATTATCATCAACTTTCCTATTTAGCAAGAATGATTATTCCACCTATTCTGTTCATTTCTCTATGATGTTCTCCAATAACTTATCCAGGGTCACCAGTCTTACTGTTTATATGGGAAAATTAGGCCAATTATGCCTACTTCCTCACGGTAATGCGTACTTCTCCACGGTCATATCATCCTTCCCAAGGATATTAACTTCCTGTACTTTAATAGAATCGAAACTTTACGTCCTTCACTGGGATTTGAAAACTATCTCTGATCTCCAAGATCTTTTCTGTTACCAACGTATAAGCATTCCTATACTAACAAGTCTCTGTAGGATTTTATCTCTTTAGGTTCTCTGGCTCGTTAAGGTTGCCTTAGTGCATCAGTACACACTTACCCTCGACAGTTCTGAGTGATGTTTTTCCTGTCACACTCACTGTGGGAGCAAATTCTGTACCTATAGTTTGGAGTACGTATGTTGTCCCTGTATACTAGACCAGTCATGTTACTCTGGATAGGAATTAGAATTAGAGGCAACGTCGAACAAGCATGATCCCACCCAAAAAAGTGATGGAATTCTTTTGCTGCTAATGGCGCTCCAGGGTGAAGGATTCATTTCGTTTCTCACCGGATCGTCCTTAGACTCTAATACCCTTGTTGTATGAGTGCTAACTTATTGGGAGTTCAGTAGGAAAGAGCGTATGCTTCCACTGTTCCTGATGCCATGAGCTATGAGATGTTGTGCACTTCACACGAGCTGTCCTATGGTGTGGTTTAAGAGGAGCTTTTGGTTCCGTTGTGCAACCGATTTCGCACTGTCTGATTTGACACATTCACTGCATTAACCATCCGAATATCCTAAAAGTGGGTCTACGAGATGCTAAAAGCAGCAAATTCCGATACCCCCTGCGAGTTATTTTCCGTGGGCATCCAGCCAGTTGAGTCTTCCTGAAATTTTTCCAGACTTTGGAGATATCACTCCAACACAAGCGGCAATATCCGCAATGTCACAATTCGTAGGAGGTCAATAGATGAAATTTACTCTTACCATATTTACCTAAGTCCTACATGTGCTGACTAGCGACCACTGAACGTACAAGTGATGTCACATTGTCTGATACGACAAATATCTCCTAACGGATAAATATCGAAATTGATGTGCATTTAGCGACACCTTGTGCCTCAGAAGATGGACTATAGTGCATACTGCAAACATGTTTGAGGTACCTTGACGGGCTTATACAAAACGGTAATAAATAAATACATGGTGTTAATAAAAACTTTCCTCTAGGCAATAATGTTATAAAATGCCAGGGTTGTTCCTCTGATCTCTTCAAGGAACTATTCTAGGCATTTTACGACAAGAGGCACACACACTATCATTACTCCCACGTTCATTTTCTGTGCACTACTCGTGCATTCAGTGTTGGCACTTTATACATAGGATCCACTCCTCCATGTCAGTGTCTACACAGATTTCCGAGCAATAGATGCACACAGTATCATCCTCTCCACTCTCTGCAGAGGGCAGTGAATCATCTTTCAACAGCTGAATTTTGCATTTCGTGTATGCAGCCCTTTTGCTCTTTGGGACACTAAGGGTGTTAGCTTGTTTTGTGTTGAAGTTCCTGCTATAATTTCACTTTGTATTGGGAGCTCGTTAGAATTTCCAGTTTTTCTATTTTCTTACCTTCCTTTCATCAGGCCATTGAAATCAGGAACGCCTGATGTCAGTATTTTCCCCCATCCAATTTTTTGTCGAAGGGACGAATAAGTACATTACTTTTGAGAACTCGTTACCTAGACCTCCTCAGATCAGCAGGTGACGAACCATACTTAAGTTCAAGTTGGAGGTTTCGATCCAATCTCAGTCCGATGGTGTTCGAAAGTGCTCAGATACGTCAGTCTTGAGTTGGTAGATTTACTCGGAAGTTAAAGAATTCCTGCGGGGCAAAACTCTGGCACCTCGGTGTCCCTGAAAACCATAATAGTAGGTAGCGGGACGTAAAACTAATAATAATAATAATAATAATAATAATAATAATAACAATAATAATAATAATAATAATAATAATAATAATAATACGCTATAGTTGTTCTAAAATTCATTTCATTTCTAAGCAAATCAGATTATTTATCAATTCGATTCATTCTGGAATGTAATGTATACTTTATGGTGATCGTCCGTGGTTCAGACGCCAGCACGCCGGACTCTCACCGCTGGGTTTCGTGGTTCAAATCCCGGTCACTTCACGTGAGATTTGTGATGGACAAAGCTGGGGAGGATTCTCCGGATTCTCCGCTTTTCCCTGTCACCTTTCATCCCAGTAACACTCTCCAATATAATATTTCACTTCATCTGTCATTGCTTTATTATTCATTGCCTCAGAGGAGTGCTATAGGTTTCGGCAGCCGGCACAATTCCTATCCTTAGCGCTAGATGGAGCTTCATTCATTCAATTCCCGACCAGGCCGAAATACTGGAAACTAGCTGCGGATTTTCATTTCCAATGTGTTTCCTGATGTACTATAAATCACCAGACTATCTTAATTTATCTCCTCCAAAGCAGTGTACATACCGCCTTCATACCGTGCCGCTCCCCATCTGCCTTCTTTAAGTAATTTCTGATGATGACTGCAAACATAATGAATATGAAAAAGTGAATAACACTGTCCCTGCGTTTTAATTAGGATATTTTAACAAACTCGTTGGTTCAGACAAGATGAAATCTAGTGAGTCCACGTTAACAATCCTCTGGACTCTCTTGTCCCACAGTACACTTCTTATAGGCTAGTAAGTCACTCAGCGCTGCTAAGTCATTCGAAGAGACCTAATGTAATGTGTTTACGAACTGCCGTATTAAAATTTGCTTAACTATTTGTGAGTCTACCTGCCTGGGAATAAATATAGTCCTACTACGTGTCTTAGAGAAAAAAATATACGAAAATAAAGAAATAACTTTAACTTCGAATATTTCTGGAGGAGCGTCTCGTACAACCTGTACACATCACAAACCTAGCTCACAATACGTAGCCTTACACAACGCCCAAAATCCAGCTTCTGGTCAATATCTTAAACTTCCGATACTTGCTCGTGGAAATACTCAATTTATTTGCTAGCTGCGAGGTCACGCGCTCACGAGTGCACGACCTTGGTTCAGTTCACTGCAATGGCTATGCACACAGAGGTTTCAGCTTATAATGTATATAGTATATAACTTAAGAGAGGGGAATCTCTGGAAAGTGGAGAGAAGACTATTGAGTAATATGTATATAAAAAGTTTATGGAAACTTATCCCGACCGTATAATTGATGATATTGTATTGCAAAATTAATATCCAAATTAGCCGGTATGTCTGTTTCGTTTACAGTGCGCGAAAGCAATTATCCACCAACGGACGTGTTACGACCCCGGGTGAAATGATTTTATGTGTAGGAAGTGTTTTGGACGTAGAGTGTGACGAATTTGTTCGTTCTGGTGATGCAAGTGACAGCGAATCTTCCCATCTCCTTCTAAGTTCATATTAATTAAATACCTATTTCGTGTGATTTGTGACGTATGATAGGTTGTGTGATTGTGGTAGGTAGGCTAGTAACATTGTCATTTTACTGTACAGCTGAAGAATTCTGTTGTTTCTTTTAATTAATATCAGGTTGTTATTATAATTTTTATTGTTAAAATGGAAATGTACATAATATTTAGCTTTTAACGTATGTACGTTGTTTATGATTATACTTGTATTTCCTTATTATTGTGTATTGTATTATGTTTACGCACTGCTTATATTTTTCCGTTTGTATGTTTCTTTCTTCATTATGAATTTTTCTCCTCCTTTTCTACTATCAAGCTTCGGATTTCTTTTTTATTTTATTTGCTGAGCTTTGCTTTCATTCTTTGTTATTTAGCTTAGTTATCTTTGATTATATAATAGTATAGTATAATTCTTTTGTATATGAATTATCTTGTAATTTACATAGTTAAGTTAAATATAGGGCAAAGAGCCCTAACTTCGCTACTGCTAAAGTCAAATAAATAAATAAATAAATAAATAAATAAATAAATAAATAAATAAATAAATAAATAAATAAATAAATAAATAAATAAATAAATAAAAAGGCCTACTTGTTAATTTTCGCGCCAAATATATTTTATAACAATTATAATATATTTTAGTTATCTAAAATGTTTTCAAGTAAAGCGGTTATATCCGTCAATTTTCATTTATGTTCACATACACGTAACGAGCATGAAGTGGGACACATGGACCTCGAGGTGTGATATGAAATGTTTTTTATGCCTGTTGTACTCTTTCGTTGGAAGAAGTTTAACCAAATACAGTAGAGACAATACGCGACACTTCCGGATTTAGCCTTGTTAAATTGCGAGACAATTCGCAAGTTGCGCTCTTAGTGGCGTGACCTGGAAATTCGCACTAAATTCAAATATCAGTGGAAATGTATATACGGGAATGGAAAAATAAATTACACCTAGAAAGATAGCGTTACTAAAATATTAACTTCAAAGTTGTTAAAGCAATTCTGGATAAATGAATGAAGAATTATTTAACAGGTTATTATTTAAAGACTGCAATTAGACTTATAAACAAGATGTGAAATGGACTGCTGTGAAAGGACTTGATCTTTCATTTATGCATTACCTTTTATAGCATTAGCATACCTGCCTGAACTTTCCCGGCTAGATTTGTCTTTTTTCTCATTTAAAAGCATTGTATCATCACATTAGGACAGTTGTCAATAAAAATATCGGCACATTCCTTACACATACAATATTCAATGAATTTACATTTAAGAGCTGGACATTTTTTCTTTTAACTTGAAGCCTACTAACAGAAAGAAAAACTATAAATTTAGCCGCAAGAACATTAAAAATTTCCCTATAAGCAATACTTACCATTACATTAGGGTAAAGGAAATTTGCACCATCATATTATTTTAACAAAATATGTACATTTCTTAAATCACCCATATTTTCTTCAGTGCTTGACAACGCATTACGGCATTCCAAATGGGGTATCTTGAAACACAAGCAGCCACACACATACGCATATGCATTTTTCTGAACTAAATTAAAATCCACAGATCACACCTACAGCAACACATCGGTTCTGAAGGTTAACTGCTGCACTAATGCAATAAAATAAGCTAATTACATTTTAAGCCAGATAAAATATGGGTAGCGCAGGTCAGAAGATTAGGAAGTACCATATAAATCTCTTTGTAACTGGAAGAATATATACCGCTATGCAAACAAAATATTTACTTACATTTTCTTGTCACGAGGGAAACGGAAGACCGCGAATCCTTCTGCACTTCGTAGTTATTACAGTCAAACGCAGCACATATCTTTCCACTCATATTGACAGGAGATATAAAGGAATGACACGCTAATATTTACTTATGTCGACTTAATGCAAACGCATAAATAACGCCAAAAACTTCACAAACAAATACACGTGCTCTTATGACAGAATCATTAACTCCAGGTGACTCCGCTAGAAAGAGCTCTAATCGCTGTCCCTCGATATCTCGCAGAGTGTCGCGTATTGTGTCTGCTGTATTTGGTTTAACACCTCCAGCTCCTCCACGCCATTATTCGGAGGCTGTTCCAGTCGGCGAGAAAACTCCCTAAGATCACGTGTCATGCTCGCGGCTCGCTTTGGGAAAAGTAAGTGGACCAGTAACATTTCTATTACGATAAAATAGCCTGAGATTTGGAATAATAAACTTATTATTCCTGCTGTGTTTGTTGCAAAAAGATTCTTCGGGAACAACAGCAGAACAGAAGAAATAAATAAAATGTAATAAATAGTGAATAGTTCCGTAGTTATTCGTAGTCCCTGAATTTGTATTACGCATAAATTTGGAAACTTTATCTACAACGTTCTTTTAGTAAAATTTATCGATAGGACCAATAATAATGGAGAAAAAACAGAATTAGTATTCAGTATGATCGTTGAGGCGCTGAATTCTAAACGGTCTGACACCGAGGCTAGCCGGTTCGAGTCCCCTTGGTCGAAAATATTTTCACCATCAGAATGTTCTCCGACAGGATAGGGGAGGTGGTGGTATACAATTTCTAATCACTAGTTTGCGTGCCAAAAACTTGGATTAAATTCCAAACCTCTCCGCAGTGCTCATATGGAGTGAGGGCATATGACGCTGTTGATGGTGATTCGTCCGTCGAATGGGGACGTTAAGCCTTGAGCAGACGTCATTCATTTCATCTCATTAACTCCTCTGATGAGGTTGTGCGTCAGGAAGGGCATCCGGTCTTAAAAACCCGCCACGACAGATTCATCTCACCTCTTACCCGACCCCGTAGGGATAAGGGACAAGTGTTGGACAAACAACAACAACAAGTATTCAGACCTTCCTCTAAACCACCACTCCGGCCAGCTTCTATAAAATACCTTCCCTCTTGACCATAAGTACAGAATTTTATTAAATCTAATCCGGCATTTTTCTTGTGATGCACGTAGGCCTACATACTTACATTTTTTTCTAGTTGCTTTACGTCGCACCGACACAGATAGGTCTTATGGCGACGTGATACTTACATTCAGACAAACAGATGTGAAAATTTGAAAAATCGTATTTCGTTCTTATTTTGGACATTACTCGTAATTTTCAGATTTCTGACCGAAAATACAGAAGAAAAAAATAAAAAAAATCACCAGGCTAGTAATACATTTCTAGACGGTATTAACTTCCATATTTGGCCGTAATTAGCGCATGCAATTGCTCTCTCAGCTGGTGAATCACAGAGAGGAATGAACTTTATTGCGGCATAGACTCTAACAAGTATTGTTCCGCTATGCTACAGTTTATCTAAATGTCATTGCACGTTAAACCAATAGTCCTTTGAATGTCGTCCGATAACGGCCGGCGGCTGCCTGCTGACAAGTTGACCTGCCCTCACGGTCCTTTTCAGTGGCTACAAAAGTAATAGCTTGAGCAGAGGACCCCATTAATTGACTAGAGAGGACGCCAACAAATGAGTGTCATTGTACTAGACTTTACGATAAGTCTGACAAGAGTCAGAAATAGAATCAATTTTCAGTCTGTTAAGTCTACAGATTTTACGAAGCAATTAAAAGTGTCTTGATAATGTCTGTGTGTATTCAAAGTGTACCGGGAGGTACATCTCAACTCCGCACATTAAAAAGATGCGCGTTAAAGAACTCTATCTATCTAACCAAACGTGAAACTGCTACTACGTGAAGTTGGAACTTTAATCAGAAGATGTCACTACTGAAGTATTAAGTAATTGTGTTAATGTGAAGTTGCCTAAACTGACTGGATTTTTTTGCTTTGTGTTTGTTTACTTCAAGAAGTTTGGACATTTCTCCATAGATGGCAGTACAAAAACTATCGTCATGCACTCTGGTGCAAAGTAAAACACCTGTTGTGGAAAGAAATTATGTGTTCATGGGTTTTCTCTAGTAAATCAACTTTCATTTGTTTTTGTATATATTTCAAAGTTTGCAGCACTCCTTTCTCATTCCGCAGTTTCGAATCTGGCCAACGGGAATTTTCTGTAATTATTTTTCAGCCTATCACAGGCTTCTTTATTTTTTTGGGTGTAACTTTTGAATTTACCAATAAAAGTGAGAGGGTGTGTTCGGACTAGTCCAGAATCCTCTCGAACCTCCCCTTCGGGCATATAACCTGAGGATTTTCTGGCTACCTTGTCTCATTGATCGTCGTCTTTCTGAGTGTGTGTGTTAAGGCAGGAGGCGGGGCGCCTCATTCTCCGGCAGACAGAACACCAGCCAGGTAATGGCCACATGAATTCTATCTTTCTTGCAGTCTCCGTAAATTTATCCTAGGGGAAGTTCCGAATTTCTAACTATGTAACCAGCCTTTTCTAAAATGTAAATTTTCGTTCAGCTAATGTAAAAATGTCATAAAATCTTTAACTGTAATTCGGGGATAGAGAGTGCGTTACCCTCTCGAGTTCCCCTTCAACTTGGTTCTAGGTGACTATGATTTTGTAACTGTTTATCTTCTTTTCTGTAATGCCTTAAGGTAACTTTCATTCGAGTCACCTCAGTAGCTTGGGATTAGCCCCTGTATCTCTGGGGCGAGAGCCCCGTTAGAATTTTATTTTTCATTTAGGAGTGCAAGTGCACGCCTCCATTCATTTTGTGTTCGGGCCAATAATTCAACGTGTTATTCCTTTTCCATGAAGGCTCAGTAGCTTGGGTACTAGATACCCCTGTATAAAACTATTTCCATTGTAAATCGTACCTTGAGAGGCCAGAGATCTTAAAATATTGTGTAATGTTGCCTTGAGTAGGCTGTAAGAAATTGAGAACATGTAAGCTCTTCTCTGGGTTTTGTTGTAGTGAGGAGTGCCTCTGGAAGGCTAAATATTGTAATTTTTTGGAGCAAGTGCCCTTAAATGGGGATATTTCCGTCCTTGTCTAAGCATTGAGATTTCGCAAATTTGTAAACTGGATCCGGTATCTCAGATTTTGAAAACTAAGGGCTTGAAGACACAAATCTGTAAAAAATTCACTAATCTAGGATTTTCCAAGTCCTGTTTCAAGATTGCTTTTGTACCTGTAACCTCATTATTTCACTGAAAGAAAAATTTGTTAAGTTTGAAATTCTGAAAGAAATATAACCTTTATTTGAATTTTTAACACAATTTCTGTTATAGTAGTTAGACCCATTCAACACCCGCACTTTCTTTCACCTCTTTCTGCTTCACGGATACCTCCGTAACACAAAGTATTGGTATTCGAAGATGAATTCGACATATTGTGACCGTATCGGTCATGTACATATTTATTTAATAATGGTTTTAGGCGGTGAAAACTTTTGTTAAGCTCCCTTGTCCATATTACAGAAAGTTGCATTACGTTGCACCTGTTTGCACAACGCCTCTAATTTGGTAAACACGAGTCCGTCATAGCTGGAGGAATCCCCAGATAGAGATAGAGCTATGAAAAATGACTAGGAAAGAAAATCAATACTAGTAACCCCGCCCATTAAAAGTGGCCGAAGCACGGCAATGCCAACGGGGAAGCTTGATTTGTATGGTAAGATTTCTAGATATGCATAAAAATTAGTAAGGGAAACTTTGGCATGTCATAAGTTTTCATAATAAACCTCTGCCAAAATTCGAATTTTTTAATAAAATGTTAACATGTGGAAAAATACGCTACCATTTGATTATATTACCACTACTAGCGTACCCACGCCAACTAAGTACGCAGACTCAGCACGGGGGATCCCCATAAAGGCATCATTTTGATAATGAATTTTAAATAAACCGCCGATCTATGCGTGTTCCGTACATAACAAGAGTACTTAAGAGTCTGAGTCACACATTTGAGCGCATTACCGATGTCATAGAACACGTAGAACCACTAATTTAAAACATGTGGTGGGGCTGACCGCCGTCTATTGTGTGTGTAGGTGTAATGTTATAAAAGGGGAGCCATGATGACGCAATATCCACTTGACGCGAAAGATTGAAGGCAGACCCACAGTCCGCTGGTGTTCTGACCTTAGCTGTATTTGGGATTGATAATATACATTTTGCAAATACACGGTGTGAGAAAACTTGTCCAAGTGATAGTATTGGAAGTATTTAAGTAACGTGACCGCGAAAACTGTGTTACAGTTTTGCAAAATTGTGTTTTGAGTGACGCAACTTATTTGAACGTCATTAGAGTTGTTACAGTGAAGAAGAGGACCCTGGGATTATGAACGTGCTCAGCAGGAATAGAAGTGGATTCGAACCTGTGATCCACGTCAGCGCAATGAAAGGCTAAGCGACGGTAAGGGCCTTTCCCTGGGCCCGAACCATGGATTTCACGACATGATGATAAGCACAGAAAATATAAATTTTTATCTAAATAAATGCACGGTTATGTAAGATGTAAAACACATAAATTAGGTTAATAATGTAAATTGCATGTATTCTTGAATTAGAGAGAGAGAACTTTTGAGTGGTCTTCATATTGCTCATATATTCATCTAGATGGTAATTGAAATTCTATTATATGGGCTAACACTTCGGGCCTGAAAAATATAATTTTAATGTAATGCATGTACGTGATTTAATGGAAAAATATAAATAAGTCTGAGAGTGCTTTAGATTAGGTGGGAAAAATGTAGATTTGTATTATTTATGATTTCAAACCGTGATATGTATATTTTATTTTATGGAATATTCAAGCCTATTTTGGTAATGCATGGTGACAGTGTCTTCAAAATGCACTATCAGCATAATAACCATGAAGATAGGAAGGCATTCTTGTTTTAATGTAATTTTGCATGATAAGAATATGTAGATTGGTGTATTATATGCGCAACTTGTGACAAGCCTGGACAACGAACAAACGCCCTCCCATTTTAGATGAATGTTTCCTTTTGTGTCAAGTATTTGCTTTTCTGTAATATGAGAATAACATTATGGATTCGTCTAAATCCATATTTGATTTTTGTCTGAGTTCAAACTGTAGGAAAATATAGGCTGAGATATTCTAAGTAATCGGATGGATGTGAACCTGGACATTCTAAGTCCATGGATGTGAAATTGAAAAGATGAACAGAGGCTTGATATTGAATTAAAAAATTGTAACAGGGCAGAGAATTAATAAGCTTTGGAATATGATATGAGGATATCAGTTGAAATGATATTATTTACCATGATGTATTTTCAGGGAGACGATTGGACTCGCCTTGAGTTGTTGACAAGAAGTACTCTGCGGCCGACCATTATTTGGTGTGGTTAAACGTTGTATAATTTATGATTTTAGAAAGGGTGCGTTAGCACTTCCCTTGTGAGTAGGGTCACTGCCAATATTATTGTTCAAGCCTGTCCACTAAGACTGAATGCTGGGAGTTTCGCATAAACCCGATTACATTTAAAGGATTCTTTTAACTCGTTCATGTTTATTTCTATTATGAAATTAAATAACCAGAACGCCAGTATTATTATTGATTTGTTGACCTTATGAATAATTGAGATAGGGAGTTTTTGGAGACCCGTTTTTCGATGGCATCTTGGTGATCATCGTTTCGAACTCCAAGGCAGACCATGGATTTTCTTTGTCACACAATATTTCTTTAACGTTATACAGCCAGTTGCATGCGTATATTTGTTTATAGTTTGTTTTAAAATATGTGTACATATTTTTGAATATGCTTCTTGAGTTGTGTTTATTTTTTTTTGTTTGGATTCCAAAACGGGTTCTGTCTCGTTATTTGTCATCGGATTCATTGTGATGTGGGTTCGATTTCTGGACACGACATCAGTCAAATTTTATTTGATAATTATGATTTTACCCACTAGTGTTCGCTTATTCTTTTGTTTATTTATTTAGTAGTATAATTAATTATTTAGGTGACCACTACCAAGTTGTCTCCAAGTTTTCGCACAGATAATTGTTTCTTCTAATAGTGAAGAAGGCTTGCAATGAGAACCGTCGCATCTACAAGGATATTTCTGTTCTTAAAAAGGATTTTGTACCGATTACTTAATGTGATACTTATTGTCATGTCAAAAAGGGAATGGAACAAACAACTTCGACATTTAAACTCCAAATTTGTATTTAGTCCATAGGACATTGTATATTTTATTTTCATTATAGTAGAATTATTCAGGGTTAATTTCATTTAACGGTGATTTTAACAAGGAATAATAAATAGGTTTTTAAAAACTTTTCTTTGCTTGTCATTTTGCCGGAAAAACTTTCCATCCTAAATTTCCCTCCGTTCATTTATGCCTTTAAGTTAAGTGTTATATTTTGATCTTTTGTTGCGAACGCACCATGGCCCTAGGAGGCCGTTGGTTTGATTCTTTGGAAATGAGAAGTGCAGTTGATCCTTGCATGGTCGAATGAGCTTTTGTTCACCCATCATTTTGAAGTTTATTTTTCTTCGTTTTTCTAGATGAGGTGGCATTTTACTCTAGACTTAAAATGTCCCATACCATCGTACGCCTTGGCGTATGGTGCTATATGGCGGTATCCCGAAATTATGGAGACAATGATGCTGTCATGTGGTTCTATGGGGTAATGGCGTGGGTGGTATGGTTGCAATATTATGAAGTGGATTAGGGAAGGGGAATCTATATTTACCAATTTGGTCCCCGACAACGAGCATCGCCCCCGTTCCTTCACCGGATTTCTAGTTTGGATCCAGAAGGAACACGGGATAATTTATTTTGAATGTCTTAAGGTACCGGTATCAGTACACAAAACCTTCTTACTTATTCAGGTATGCTTAATATTTTAGGGAGTAGTTAGGTTTAGGATATATTGAGTGATTTCATATTTTGAAAGATAGGTAGATCTAACGGTTTATTTTTTATTTACGTATTATTAATTAAACGATTTCCTGGGTTCGATTCCCGGCCAGGTCAGAGATGTTTACCTGAGTCTGAGGGCTGATTCGAGGCTCACTCAGTCTAGGTGAGCCCAACTGATAAGCTGCCTGACGGTGAGATGGCGGCCCGGATCAAGAAAGCCAAGAATGACAGCTGAGAGGATTCACCGTGCTGACCACATGACACCTCATAACCCGCAGGCCTTCGGGCTGAGCAGCGGTTGCTTAGTAGGACATGGCTCTTCGGGGCTGTTGTACCATGGGGGTTGAATGGTTTGTTTACACGGTTTGATTCATATTGCCCTTCCATGTAAATGGACATTCAGTGATGTGTTTTTGTTTTGTTTGGGACCTATCTTCTGTGACTACAATCGGTGGTTAAAATTAATAATACGCTGCAGCTCTGATGTTCATTGGCTTACCAAGCGACTGCTGCTCAGACAGACGTCCTGAGGATTGCGATGTGACGTGAGGTTAGCGCGACGAATCCCATCGGCCGTTATTCAGGAATATCTAAGCCTGGGCACAGTTTCACTGCCAGATAGCTCCTCAATTTGGGGTGGGCGGGAATACGATACGAAAAAATTGATATCGATATAGATCAATTTAATTTTTTAACAGCTATTTATTTTACTGTCAGGACTTCACGATGTTTTAAGCTTTCGTTTAAAAAATTAATAATCATCATTTTCCATCTTTCAAGCCTTTACCTTTGTGATCTGCATGAAGATGGATTTTACGTTGCGATTGCTTCACGCATTCCTCTGGAGGATTCCACGCTTATTTCGAGCCGGTTTTATAAAAATAAGTGAAATGAACTACAATGCTAAATTGGCTCAGTCACTGTAGTCCAATGACCGTGATGTCCAGCATAACGCTCATGCTACCTACACCTCCACCCACTCATCAGTTCACCGGTAATCACCTGGTCTGCCAGGAATGTGCAATTAACAAGGTGGTGCCTCGACCGCCATGATGACTGATGGCACACTTGTACTGCAATCCTCCGGAAATAACAGAGTGTTCACTAATAATGTGCCCGTCAACCAAACGTCCGTCTGCATGTCACTCACTTCATTACATTTCTCTGCGGAAGCAGTTTTGATTCCACCACGGCTATACGTAGTGATTACGTATTCAAAGCAGTCACCGACAAATGTACCGGAGCCCGGTATGGACTGCACTCAGTATCGAGTAATGGCATGTCACGTTCTATGTACAGAGAGCACTAGAAACCACGATTCATCATCCCTGTGTATTGATTCCTGAACTTATCTGGCTTAGATTTGTCAGTTTAAATCGAGACACCTAGTTAAAGAACAGACCAATTCGTGGCTGCATACAACAAATACTGACGATCAAGATCCCTACATACCGTTAATAAAATATACACTTCTGTATAGGTAACACTGGCTCTGCAGTGACGTGCGAGGTTGAGCGAGCGCTGTGTTTGGTCAAACCTGGATTGCTTAATTCTATCACTACTGGAGCTTGCCGATAAATTGAAGTATACACCTTTCTGATGGAAAATAGCAGTCTGTTGTGCAGATTATGACACCACAGAGGGGTTCATAAACGGCAATGGGGTATCATTTCACAGGCATGTTCCTTTGAAATTCATTTCCGTGCGCTTGCTGCGAACCATGTGACCGTGCCGCGGTGGGGAGGCTTGCGTGTCCCAATGAAGCAGATAGCCGAGCCGCAGGTGCAACCATATCGGACGAGAATCAGCTGAGAGACCACACTAAGGAATGGTTCATCGAAAGGGGAGTAGCAGACTTTCGGAAGTTGCAAGGGCGACAGTCTAGATGATTGACTGATATGGCCTTGTATTAATACTCAACATGGCTTAGCTGTGTTGGTACTGCTACACGGCTGAAAGCAACGGGAAATTACAGCCGTAACTAACTCCCGAGGACATGCAGATCTCTCTGTATGAATGATGTCATGATGATGGCTTCTTCCCGGGTAAAATATTCCGGAGGTAAACTAGTCCCCCATTCGGATCTCCGGGTGGGGACTACACGAGAGGGGGCGATCATCAGGAAGATGGATACTGACATTCTGCGAGTCGGAGCGTAGAATATTAGAAGTTTGAATCGTTGTGGTAGATTAGAGAATCTGAAGAGGGAGATGGATAGACTAAAGTTAGACGTAGTTGGTGTAAGTGAAGTACGTTAGCAGGAAGAACGGGAGTTTTGGTCAGGAGACTACCGAATTATCAACACAAAATCAGAGGAAATGCACGAGTTGAATAAGAAAATAGGGCATCGGGCAAGCTACTACAGTACGACCAGCATAGTGAAAGAATTCCTGTCGTCAAGATAGACACCATACCAATGCCCACCACAATAGTGCAGGTCTATATGCCTACTAGCTCAGCGGATGATGAGGAAACCGAAGGAACGTATGAAGAGATAGAAGATTTAATACAATATGTAAAATTTGACGAGAATCTAATTGTGATGGGAGACTGGAATGCATTGGTAGGCCAAGGAAGAGAAGGTAGTACAGTAGGAGAATTTGGATTGGGACAAAGGAACGAAAGAGGAAGTCGGCTGGTTGAATTCTGCACTGATCACAATTTAGTCCTTGCCAATACTTGGTTCAAACACCACAAACGACGGCTTTTTGCGTGGACGAGACCTGGAGACACTGGAAGGTATCAAATAGACTTTATTATGATTAGGCAGTGATTGAGAAACCAGGTGTTGGATTGCAAAACTTTCCCAGGAGCAGACGTGAACTCTGACCACAACTTGTTCGTCATGAAATGCCATCTGAAACTGTAGAAATTGAAGAAAGGAAAAAAGCCAAAAAGATAGGATCTAGACAAGTTGGAAGATAAGAGCGTGAGGGGGATTGTTTCAAGGAACATGTTGCAAAAGGACTAAATGAAAAGGATGAAGGAAACACAATATAGGAAGAGTGGATAGTCATGAAAAATGAAGAAATGTTAGGAAGGAAGAAAAGATCAACTAAGAATCAGTGGGTAACTCAGGAGATACTAGACCTGATTGATGATCGACGAAAATGCAAGAATGCTAGAAATGAAGAGGGCAGAAAAGAATACAGGAGATTAAAGAATGAAGTGGATAAAAAGTGCAAGGTAGCTAAGGAAGACTGGCCGAAGGAGAAGTGCAAGGATGTCGTGGGTTGTATGGTCCTAGGAAAGGTAGATGCTGCATACAGAAAAAACAAGGAAACCTTTGGAGAAAGGAAGTCTAGGTGTATGAATATTAAGAGCTCAGATGGAAAGCCACTTCTAGGGAAAGAAGACAAAGCAGAACGATGGAAGGAACATATTCAACAGTTGTATCAAGGTAAAGATGTAGATAATTTGGTTCTGGAACAAGAAAAGGCTGTTGATGCTGATGAAATGGGAGACCCAATTTTGAGGTCATATTTTGACAGAGCTGTGATAGACCTAAATAGGAACAAGGCACCTGGAATTGATGACATTTCCTCTGAATTACTGACTGCCTTACGAGAAACCAGCATGGCAAGGCTATTGCATTTAATGTGTATGATGTATGAGACAGGAGATGTCCCATCCGATTTTTGGCAGAATGTTTTTATACCTATTACCGAGAAAGCCGGTGCTGACAGGTGTGAAAACTATCGCACCATTAGTTTAGTATCTCATGCCTGCAAAATTTTAACACGTATTATTTACAGAAGAATGGAAAAACAAGTTGAAGCTGACTTTGGAGAAGATCAGTTTGGCTCTAGAAGCAATCCTGACTTTACGTCTGATCTTAGAGGATAGAATCAGGAGAACAAACCCACGTACATGGCATTCATAGATCTAGAAAAGGCTTTCGATAATGTTGATTGGACCAAGCTATTTAAGATTCTGAATGTGATTGGGGATCAGGTACCGAGAAAGAAGAATTATCTACAATCTGTATAAAAGTCAGTCTGCAGCGATAAGAATCGAGGGCTTTGAAAAAGAAGCAGCAATCCAGAAAGGAGTGAGGAAAAGCTGAAGTTTGTCCCCCCTCCTTTTCAATGTTTACATAGAACAGGCAGTAAAGGAAATCAATGAAAAATTTGGAAAGGGAATCACAATCTGAGGAGAGGAATTCAAAACCTAGCGATTTGTCGATGATATTGTTATTTTATCTGAGACTGCAGAAGATCTCGAGAAGCTGCTGAATGGTATGGACGAAGTCTTGGGTAAGGAGTACAAGATGAACATAAATAAGTCCAAAACAAATATAATGGAGTGCAGTCGAACGAAGGCACGTGATGCAGGAAATATTAAATTAGGAGATGAAGTGTTAAAGGAAGTATATAAATATTGTTACTTCGGTAGTGAAATAACTAACGATGGCAGAAGTAAGGAGGACATAAAATGCAGATTAGCACAAGCAAGGAAGAGCTTTCTTAAGAAAAGAAATTTGCTCTCTTCAAACATTGGTATAGGAATTAGAAAGATGTTTTTGAAGACTTTCGTGTGGAGCGTGGCATTGTATGGAAGTGACACATGGACGATAACTAGCTCAGAAAGAAAGAGAATAGATGCTTTTGGAATGTGGTGTTACAAAAGAATGCTGAAGGTGAGATGGATAGACCGAATCACGAATGAAGAGATACTGAATCGAATTGGCGAGAGGAGATCGATTTGGCTAAATTTGACGAGAAGAAGAGATAAATGATAGGACATATCTAAGACACCCAGGACTTGTTTAGTTGGTTTTTGAAGGAAGTGTAGGTGGTAAGAACGGTAGGGGTGGACCAAGGTATGAATATGACAAGCAGATTAGAGCAGATGTAGGATGCAGTTTCGTAGAAATGAAAAGTTTAGCACAGGGTAGTGTGGCATGGAGAGCTATATCAAACCAGTCTATGGACTGATGACTCAAACAACAAAATAATATTTTGCTTGACACTTATTGTCATGTGCCCACTCACACAGACATCGCGATTTATTTTCCTGTCGGAGTGAATGAGTGTTTTTGTTGCTGCCATCAACAGGTTCACTCTGCATAGGAATGTAATGCTGAAACGGTGGATATTGAGCACGCGATGAGAAAACTGGTTGCCAACAAAGCATCTGTTCATATGTTCCAAGTGTTTTAATGGTAATGATTTTACCTCAGGGGAAGCTCACACAAGACATTTGAAGCATGATGCAGTCTTTTGAGTTTTTAATTTTTCTGAGCATTTTCTGAAGATAGGTCCATTTTTAGTAATATTTTGCTCCTGAAAAATCTAACTTGTGTGAATAGACACATGTTCAGACAGGGGAAACTTTAGATTAAGTAATTTCTGCCTCCACTTTGTTTCCTGCAAGGAAAGGAAATTAGGGACCGATGACCTTCGATGTTAGGCCCCTTTAAACAACAAGCATCATCATTATCAGGAAGGGAAATAGTGATAACAAATTTTTATATTTTCTGTCCCAAAATTCAACACCTGTACGACCACATCAAGCCCTTATCGTACTACAGACGCTGACCAGAGTGTTCTTCACGTGATAATTCCTACAGAAAAATGGAAATACACAGCAGATGCTATTTCAAGTCTGAAAAGTTGTAGGGAAAAGAAGCAAAAGCAAGTCCACGCCTTAGAAGAAAAGCTGAAGCCGAAAACATCAAGGTTAACTCACTGCAGGAGTTTCTAGATACCTTGAAGGAGAGGCTTGTGGCTCAGATGAATAATAATATTAACGTCTCAGAGAATTTATCAGACGTCCTTACTTAACCCGTGAAGACTGGCGCATGTGTGTTTTTGACCCGAGACTTAAATATTAGCCAATAATCCTGATTGGGTCATCCCTCGTCGCCTTCAGTACCTTCCCTCCTGACCTTGGATTAAATCCTGAGAAAGTTCACATGTTATAGCTTTGTCATCACCCGAGTTATTAGTATGGTAGTCTCTGGTGGCTCAGATTTACCCAGGGCGTCAGTCCTCGCGTGACGTTTCGGTCAAATCAGTGCTTTTCTTGATAGCTGTGTTGATGGTTTGGAATAAGGAACAAGACCGTTTAAAACGACTGACTGATGAAGTATTTAAAGAAGATGAAGCTGAGGAAAGAATCGATGGGCAGACAAGTGAAAGTGAAGATGACTGTGTGCCAGAAAGTGAGCTTAGCAAAATATGTGCTGAACAATCATCGGCTTGCTTTGGTCGGACCGATGCGTAAGAATAAAAAAAGAAATTCCTCTTAGTTCTTTACAATACAAAAACAGACCACAGTATTCAAGTAAAATTGCATTTGATAATCAAGTGACTCTTGTATCACATGTTCCGAGGAAAGGAAAGACCGTGTTGCTCCTATCAACAATGCAGCATGACGCAGCCATTGATTGAGAAACCGGTGACAAACAGAAGCCGGAGATGAATACATTTTACAACTGCACAAAGTCTGGCGTTAAAGTTTTTGACGAGCTTTGTGCAACGTACAACGTTGTTCGCGTGAGTAACCGCTAGTCACTAACGGTATTTTATGCCATGCTGAATGTAGCTGGCATAAATAGTCTCATTGTCTACCAATCAAAGGGACCTGATAAGGTAGTTAGACGAGCATTTCTCAAGCAACTGTCTCAATAAATGGTCCACGAACACATGAAAAGCCCAGCCGTAATGGAGAACTTTCTTCGTTCACTGAGGTCGAACATAGCTGGAAATGTAGGCATTGAAACTCCGACGACAGGACCTCCAGCTAAGAAAGGCCGAACGAAATGTGGGTATTGCCCTACCAGTGTTGACAGCAAGACGAAAATTGAGTGCATCAATCGTGGAGTAATGATTTGAGGTCAGCACACCACTCCCAAGTGTCTCCAGTGTACCGGTATCGCTACCAGCCAGCGTGAATAAAAGGGCACATCTTGGACAGATATGAATTCTTGGAGAATACTGGTAACGATTTGTGAGTGATTGAAAACGTTTATTGAGACTTGTGTTATATATTAATGTGAATATTTCTTTGAATGGTTGATCCTAAGTGACTGAAATTGAAGATAAATACTTCCCTGCCAATAATAAGGCCTATTTTACAATTAATGAAATTATTGTAATAATTTTGCACGTTATATTGAATACATGTTTGAAAATCACATTAAACGATTTAGAACAGTTCATTAGAACGGTGCAGGTGCAAATTCATTTCGTACGTAGTGCATGATGGCTAAAAATAGATTTTAAAAATCCGGGTCAAATACACCCATACGCCAGTTTTCGCGCAATATTTCTTCGCGCCAGTCCTCAAGGGTTAAAAAGGAAGACTAATACCCACCATGATCAATTTGATGTTTTCTACGTCGCATCGACACAAACAGTTCTTATGGCAACTATAGGGTAGGAAAGGGCTGGGACTATGGTCTTAATTAAGGTACAGCCTGGTGAGAAAATGGGAAACCACTGGAAACCATCTTCACGACGGCCAATGATGGGGTTCGAACTCACTAGCTGCCGAATGCAGGTTAAGAGTAACGTGACCGTAACCGTGTAGCCACTTGCTCGGTGCTCCTACGTTCAGAGCTTTCGGCTGGGTACTCCTTTTAGTGACCTCTCACGACGAACAGGAGAATCATTATAACGAGGTCATCAGCAAATAATAGCCATTTATGCCAGCCAGGTGTTCAAAGAAGAAATTCGAACACTCAGCACAGTGATTTTCTCTTTCCAATTTCAAAGTTTTAAGTGTATTAATCACAAACAGAGGCTCTTCAGCATTAAAATGGGGAGATCCCTCTTACACCCTTTCCCTATCTTTAGAATCATTCTTCAACCGTTCTGAAATTCGCGACAAAATCATCAAATAAACCCAAGCCAATCGAACGGCTTACAGTCCATATGTTTGTCTTTTGAGGAACGCATCCCACTTCGAGTTCAGGAAAGTAAAATATTAGGTGGAAATGGGAAACGAACTTTAAGTATACCAGAAGCGATTCTTTCATGTGAATTACGATTACTGTATATAGAACTCTTCTATAATTTTACATAGCTTTAAGCAAGGTTTGACAAGAGAAATAGCACAACACAGAATTATATGGTTGTGTTGGATGGATCTTTGCATCTTAATACCTCATTCTTCGAAAAGCTGCACTTCTTCAATTTTATCAGTGATTGATGTTAACATGGTGTAAGGTAATTTAATGCCATTTAATTTTTCTTCGTTGTACTCTTCAGGATGCCTAAAATGGCAAACAATACCAATAAAGCACTCTATGA
This sequence comes from Anabrus simplex, assembly GCF_040414725.1. Classification (NCBI taxonomy): domain Eukaryota; kingdom Metazoa; phylum Arthropoda; class Insecta; order Orthoptera; family Tettigoniidae; genus Anabrus; species Anabrus simplex. The sequence goes on from NC_090272.1 coordinate 135,230,367, forward strand.
TGATGCTAAAAGTTAAAAATAAATACATTTTTCATTTTTTAACAATAATATATAACTAAGCTTTTAAGAATAAATTGTTACCGAAGAATTAGAATGATGAGAGTTATCCAGCTAATGGAACAGAGATGATATCGTAAGATGGATATTGAATATTTCAGTGTGCGGATGCCCAAGTTAATGGGGTGATGGAGGCACTTTTGTGTATGTGGGGCTATGCCCTTTCTCCATTAACCATCCCTAAATTGTAACTACAATTAGTGGAAAATAATAATAATAATAATAATAATAATAATAATAATAATAATAATTGTTTAATTCTGTAAACCAAAGAATATCATTATTCCCTTCACTCCAGTCATGGATTCAATGTATTCTAAAATTTTCCCTCGGACTGAGCGAGGGATCCCACCTCTCCCGCCTCAAGGGCAGTGTCCTGGAGCTTCAGACTCTTGGTCGGGGGATACAACTGGGGAGTATGACCAGTACCTCGCCCAGGCGGCCTCACCTGCTATAGTGAACAGGGGCCTAGTAGGGGGATGGGAAGATTGGAAAGGATAGGCAAGGATGAGGGAAGGAAGCGGCCGTGGCCTTAAGATAGGTACCATCCCGGCATTTGCCTGGAGGTGAAGTGGGAAACCACGGAAAACCACTTCGAGGATGGCTGAGGTGGGAATCGAACCCGCCTCTACTCAGTTGACCTCCCGAGGCTGAGTGGACCCCGTTCCAGCCCTCGTACCACTTTTCAAATTTCGTGGCAGAGCCGGGAATCGAACCCGGACCTCCGGGGGTGGCAGCTAATCACGCTAACCACTACACCACAGAGGCGGCTCCTACTACTGTACTCAGAGAAATAGCAATTACCACCGCTACCGTACATTTCAACCTGATATTTCAACTTGTGTTTCATGCAGTTTTCAGATACTGTAAATATTATTAATACATTCCCAGTGTCGTTCTAATTATCCTGTCCTCTAGACAGTGTCCTTTTTTTAACTCTTTTCTCTAATAAACACAGTACGCAGTGTTCACTATGCGAAGCTCTCTGAAGAGTTTACTAGGTACTTTGTCGCATCTAGCTGCTCTCCTAACCTTCATTCTAGTAAAATGTCTTGTCAACACTCCTTTTATGATGGCAGAGTGTTCTTAAGCAGTACTTCAGTCACGCGACTTGCTTCTGCAGGCCCCGTCCAAGTAACCTACTTCCAGTTTATCTCTCATGAGCCGAAGGGGGTACCATGAACATCATAGAAAATTGATTTAGTCCTTATGACCCCACAACCACGTATAACAAAAGTCAATAGCATGTTTTAAGTATTACGTGCAGTTTCTTCATACTAACTTTTGCTCATTAGACACGCTTTCATCACTGATCAACCGCAAATCAAACTGACCTTTTTAATTTTTTAAAACGTCCTCATATTTCTCTAGAACAGCTGGAATACCTTGCTAGTATATGAGTTCAACGAGACGTGGCGGCTCGCAGGGAGAAATTAGAGCCGTTAATTCTAGAAAGACTAATTAACATTTACTTTCCTGATACTTGTAAATTATTGTAGTATGGATCATGGAATTTCCACTGAGTATATACAAAGACTAGCTGTTACCCTCAGCTTCGCTCCCTTGAAATTCAAAATTTGATAAAAAATAATCGTTCTTCCGTACTGCATTAAGACCTTATCTAGAAGTCTCTAAAGTACAAAAACTCACCGAAAACTTGAATTTTTATTTACCCCCGAAATCTCTTTCTAAACCACGTTTGTGGTATTGCCTTTCGGAGCTAAGACGACCAGGCTACTGGCAGAGCTAACATTGGAACATGCACATAAAACTGTACATCTGAGAAGCCAAGTCGAAAGAAAGGGAGGGTGGGGTTTAAAGGAGATTCCAAATACCAAATTTCACGTCTGTAACATCTTCGGTTTCTGACATACAGTATATGTATCCTCATAAAAATAATTCAATTCCTTCAAAGTGGCTTTTCCGAAAACAAAAAATAAGTGCTTCTTTAATTCTGAGGAGATTTCAAATACCAATTTCATCTGTAAAATCTTCAGTTTTTAAGATATAAGTATCCTCGTAAAAATAATTCAACTCCTTCTTCACTTCTTTCGAAACCCCGTTAAGTGGATTTTCCAAAAACAAAAAAATACGTGCTTCTTTATTTTTAAAGGAGATTCCAAATACCAATTATTACGTCAGTAACATGTTATTTGTTTGAGATATACTTTCTTTTTAATCTGTCTACCCTCCAGGGTTGGCTTTTCCCTCGGAATTAGCGAGGGATCCGAACTCTTATCGCCTCAAGGGGAGTGTCCTGGAGCGTGAGACATTGGGTCGGAGATATAACTGGAGAGGAGGACCAGTACCACGCCCAGGCAGCCTCACCATCTATGCTGAACAGGGGTATTATGGGCATGGGAATATTATAAGGGATAGACAAGGAAGAGGGAAGGAAGCGGCCGTGGCCTTAAGTTAGGTACCATCCCGGTATTTGCCTGAAGGAGAAGTGGGAAACAACGGAAAACCACTTCGAGGATGGCTGGGGAGGCAATCGCACCCACCTCTACTCAGCTGACCTCACGAGGCTGAGTGGAACTCTTTCTAGCCCTCGAACCAGTTTCCAAATTTCGTGGTAGAGCCGGGAATCGAACCCAGGCCTCCGGGGGGTGGCAGCTAATCACACTAACCACTTCACCACAGAGTTGGACTTGATATATACTAATTTTGAAAATTCCTCCCATTTTTACTTCTTTAAACTCACCCTCCCACTAAGTGGATTTTCCGAAAACAAAAAAGTGATTCATTATTTTAAAGGAGATTCCAAATACCAGTTTTTATGTTTGTACTTTCTGGGATATATTCATTTTAAATAGTCACCCACTTTTGTAGTTATTTTCACCCCGTTAAGCGGATTTTTCAAAAATAAAAAGGACGTATTCCTTTTTTTAAGGATATTCCATATACCAGTTGTCACGTCTATAAACTGTTTTTTTTTTTTTTTTTTGAGATATACTCATTTAAAAATTTCATCTACCTTTTCACCCCCTTAGCGACAGAATATCCAAAAATCCTTTCCTTTCCTTGTGACCACATACACTGTAATGTACTTGCATGTCCAAAGTTTAATTTCTTTATGTCTGGTAGTTTTGGCTCGGCGATGATGAATCAGTCAGTCAGTACATGTTATTTTATTTACCGGGTGGTTCATCAGCCCCTTAATTTTTCGGAGACTGGCAACCCAAATAACGCGTATAACCTAAAGATCCTTATAATTTAGTTTTATGAACACCAAATAACATGAAATTGTTCCTAGTGGTCGATAAGGCTCTCCGCTACCAGTGTGTCATCACTGTAAATTGGTCCATGGACCTAGCAATGGAAAATATGCAGAATTCCGGGCCGAATGCTAATGATCATTCTGCAAACATGTGATTTATTGCGCTTTGAAATAACACATGTACCCGTAATACGATCGAATTAATAGGTTATGCCACGTATTCTATAACGTACGTACGTTGGGTATTCAGCCCGGAGACTGTTTTGATCCTCTGCAGCTCCGCCATCAGCTGTCATAAATAGCCTAGGCGTCGCTGAAGAGGCATACTAGGGAAATGAGGAGTGAGGTAGTTTCCCGTTGCTTTCCTCACCGAGCCAGCCGCTGCTATTACATATCAGTCTGCCAAGCCCACTGAAATGCATGCACCAACCGACCCTATGAGCGATATTTTCACACCATTCATGACAGGGACTGGCTGCATAAGGAATGGTATTACTAGCATCACTCATACCTCAGTCACTTTCATATTGTCAAAGCCAAGGATGAGACTGAGACAGGTCAATGAAAGTAACAAATTTGATATAGCCCATACCAGAAGACATAGTGCACTGTAAACACTACATCTCGCCAGCAAAGGCATGTTCTATAACGTAAGGAAGTTAAATGAACACCGTAAACCTTAATTGAAAACTTTGACACGTATGTCAACTTTCGAGGTTGAACGGCCGTACTTAAGTACTAAGTCTCTAGCAAGCATCATTACATGCTGAGTTCGTGGCTGAATCGGTTAAGGGCTGGAGCAGAAGATGTATGAGTATCGGCAGTACAGTGGTGCGAATTCAGCAAAAGGCCAATTGTTTGAACGACAGAGGTGCTCCATTTTAGTGAGAATACAATAATAATCAATATTATTTTTTCCTGTTTGTTTTAAGGGATGCGCTATGATTTGGCGTCTTTCCCCTAAGGGTGGGTGAGGGAAGGATTGGGAAGGAAATCAGCCTTGGTTTTTTATTAAGGTACCGTCCCGGGTGGTGAAAATGTGAGACGAGGGAAACCGTTCTCAGGACGGCCAGCATGGGATTCGAATCCACAACCTACCGAATTCAACAAGCACATATAATAAACCACACCTACCAGGTCACATCACAGCACTTATTCATTTCCTCACAATATATTCCTATGGAGAGTACGTTGAATCGCTGCTAATTTAAGGAGAAAGAACGGTCGAATTAAAATGTATGCCACGCGCTCGGTCATGATGAAAGGTTAAATGACCGGGCGAGTTGGCCATGCGGTTATGAGCACGTAGCTGTGAGCTCGCATCCGGGAAATAGTGGTTTCGAACCCCACTGTCGGTAGCCCTGAAGATGGTTTTCCGTGGTTTCCCATTTTCATACCAGGCAAATGCTGGGGCTGTATCTTAATTAAGGCCACGGCCGCTTCCTTTCCATTCCTAGGCCTTTCCTGTCCCATCGTCGCCATAAGACCTATCTGTGTCGGCGCGACGTAAAGCAAGTAAAAAAAAAACACTGCCGTTAATGATTTCTGCCATATTCGCGAGCATTATATGAACGGTATGGTTGTACTAAAGCCATAAATAAGCAGGTACTAATGTTTTTCGGATGACTACGATATACTCTTTAGTTGGGGTACCTACCTCGGAAAAAAATTATAGATACAAATATGACGTACCAATCATTTATAAGTTGACAAATCTTGGGGTATATTTTTAAAGTGGGCACACTTTTTCTTTCTTTCTTTCTTTCTTTCTTTCTTTCTTTCTTTCTTTCTTTCTTTCTTAATCTGCTTACCCTCCAGTGTTGGTTTTTCCCTCGGATTCAGCAAGGGATCCCACCTCTACCGCTCCAAAGGCAGTGTCCTGGAGCTTCAGACTCTGGGTCGGGGGTTACAACTGGGGAGGATGACCAGTACCTCGCCCAGGCGGCCTCACCTGCTATGCTGAACAGGGGCCTTGCGGGGGGATTGGAAGATTGGAAGGGATTGACAAGGAAGTGGGAAGGAAGCGGCTGTGGCATTAAGTTAAGTACCATCCCGGCATTTGCCTGGAGGAGAAGTGGGTAACCACGGAAAACCACTCTACCCAGCTGACCTCCCGAGGCTGAGTGGACCCCGTTTCAGCCCTCGTACCACTTTTCAAATTTCGTGGCAGAGCCGGGAATCGAAACGGGGCCTCCGGGAGTGGCAGCTAATCACACTAACCACTACACCACAGAGGCGGACACTTTTTCTTGGAAATTATATCTTTTTCCTCTTCCAAGCATTTATCCTGCTGGGCCGAGATTCGCTTGACGGATCAAGGTACGCCATTTCGTACGATAATTTTGTTGTAGGTGGAAAGCTCTTATTTCGGCGTCCTACTATCATTGCTTTGTTCTTTAAATTGGTCGAATTCCGCTGATTTTAAGGTGGTGGATAGTACTGGCGACGGGGTTAGGCGGTGCGCACATGATATAGCCATACCATTGGAAACGCCTCTCACGTATTTCCTCATTTATTGGGGCGATACCATCCTTCCGCCGATGTGGTCAAGCGATACATACGTACCTTCATAACGTGATGTTGATGCTCTATTCATCTCACTCATTTAATGAACATCTACGCTTAAAAGAAGTACGAGTTCACCGCATTCAAATTATTTAAGTGCTCCCTGCATCTCTGTCAAAATCCAGTTCGTACAAATATGAGTATCAAATTCATGTGGAAAATACAGTAAAAGTAATGAAAATCATTTCTATGCTTTGTAATATTGATGTAATAATATTTTTTTAAGGAAATAAAATATATTGTTGCAAATTACCTCGAATTAACTTAAGCTATTAAATTTGTTCTTCAAACTACTATAAAATAATTTTTGTACGTAAATTATTTATTAACAAAGTAAGAACTGCAATGTCACAAATGAACGGATTGTACCTTGGAACTTGCAAAAGGTACAAGACATCACTTGCATAGATGTCTTCGACTGAATATCCTTATCACTTATGATAATACATGCATTTTATTGTCTATTAATCTCCCTCTGATTCCTTCTCCTTACAGAAGGTTCATGGACATCATGAAGTAATTAGTATTTGTCAATATAATTCCAATTTTCTGAAAATTTTGCCCACCGTGTATAGTCTATGGTTATTCACTGCATTCAAATTATTTAAGTACTTTTAAATAGTAAAATTTTCTCCTTACATCACTATGAAAATCCAGTTCGTAAGTCTATGTATCAAATGTATGTGGGAAATACAGTGGAAGTAATGAACATCATTTCATGTAACCTTCATCATTGCTTTGAAAAGGGATGACTGTAGGAACGAATGGCTAGATTTCCTGGATGTAATTGCTTGCAGAAAACTAGAGAAAACTTCTACTCTTCTACTTCATGATCCTATCTGTTCCCAGTCAGAAAGTATGTCATCAGCAACAATAAGTTATGATCGAATTCGGAGGGATAATTGCGCAACCCATTGATATTATGGCTTTGTGCAGATCATAACGAATAGAATTTCCAAGGGTGCCGACTCCTTCTCAGTACATGTTGATAATTGGGATGTCTTCTGTTCTTGTCACCTGTGGCACGGTCGGACTATTGCTCATTGTTGTTGCTCTTTGAAAATCAGTGAATGTGAGCTAAATAGTTTTTCTCGTCTTCTGCACTGTACAAAGTGTTTCACGAAAAGTGCATAAGTTGAGAGCGTGTTATAATATACCTAACATAGCTGACTGACAATATGTACTGTCGTGAATGTGTTATGTTATGTGAAAATGTAGGCACTCTGTTCTGCTCCGGGCTGCAAGTCGGGTTATAACGAGGAAAAATAAGAAAAGGGACATTTCTTTCGCCACGAAAAGACGAGAGGGATCGTAAACTATACCATGTCAAGATTTATATTTAATCAACAAAATATCCGTTCCGTAGTTAGTGTGTTTTATTTATTTCATTTATCACCACTTCACAACGTTAAAAATGTTTTTATAGATGACCAGCATCTAAGTACAGAAGTATTAAAATCTTAATATTTTGATATATTCGTAAAAGTACAGTACATATTAGCGAAGTAGGTTTGTAGAGCATGAAATTCTTTCCGTGTTGATAAAATATTATTTTAGGTATAAAGTGCTTTATGACAGTTTAAACTAGAACAATCAGTATATTTCTATAGTGTATACGTCATCATCATTTTTCGTAGTATCTTGGGAGGAGCAAGTTACTGTAGCCTGGCCCCGGCCGTGAGTGACATCACCAAGTTAGTGGCACCGGCCAACCAGTAGGGAGAGAGAGAGGAGTGCATGGCCAGGCCCTCTGGTAACTCTCTATCATCCCCCTGGACCCCTATAGCCACTCCCGCCCAGCTATTTTTAGACTATTAATTATAACACTGCCGTTGATTTTACGGTAACATAATTATTACCATAATATTTAGGTTATGATTTTTGACGATTCTTGCTGGTCTCGTAGAAATTTGTCTCGTCCAATACAAGCAGTTCCCTTCTAAGAGGAAGAGGGAAAAGGTGAACATTTTGATCCAGCAATATCAAAGATAGGACTGGATTAAGAACTACTGAAGAGCAATATCGTTGTTTTAGAAGATCAATACGTAATAGGCGCCAATTGCCAATGTTCGGGAGGTTGCTTCAGAAACACTCAATTTACACCATAAAAATTTAAGGGAACAATTCGAGATTAAAGAAAGGAAAATCTAGAGAAAAATCTTAGGGCCAAGAATTAAAAATGGAACACATTACGCCAAACTCAACTCTGAAATGTATTGAAAAATATCTAAACTTACTGATACAATGACAGTGCGACGAATTCACTTTATAAGATATTTGGAAAGAATTAATAACAACAGACTTACTTATCAAATACAGAATTTTTTTCAAATCAACTGTACGAGATCTGAATGGTATAAAGCAAGTAGAGAAAGACCTCACTGAATAAGGATCGCCAAATCTGCAGGGTTGAAAATTAATCAGGGGAACTGTTCACACAAGGGATTTGAGAAAGACGAGAAGAAACCAACACGACGTCCTTGGTCGGAGGAACAGAAAATACAACAATTAATGAAAATGAAGAACTACTGGGCATAGAAGAAAGCTTTACAAATGTTGATTCCGCTTGGTCCTAAGTGAGCCATTCGCGCAGAAGAATAAGATGAAACAAGCTTCATAAAGTAATTACGGTAGACATATTTTCAATGGCGGATGATTAATTAATGAAGAAATAATGAATCAAATACATGCTTCTATTTCATAATAATATTTTATTATAAACGCAAACCAAACAGCAACAAACTAATATCTCTTTAACTGCATGCATACCTGTGAGATGTCTGTTAGTGTCATACATAAAGAAGAAAGCAGGCTAAAAGATGACGCTCATGATACTCAATTAGCACACACTTCAGTGGTCCACCACTGCTTTAATTCTTGACAAGTGAATCTTATCAATATTGCCCGACTTTCATATTTTAGAAGAGAGAGGCTACACATTGCATTCTCCAATATAATATTTCTGGGAATTATCCGAGACATGTTATTGCCCAAAGTGGTGGCATTATCACTGAAAACAACATCAAAGGACGAGGTTCAAAGCGTGACGGGCGCATCGAATATCCCTCTGCTGTCAACATCGTTTATGTTAGGGCACTCAAAGTACATTGTGTAGTGATTCAATCCATACAACTACTCAGAGAACTAATACACCAACTTTCCTCGCTTCCAGATAATGTTCCCTGTACACCTACGATAATTGTTAATGTGCTGCTGAGAACATTACTATGGCTTGAACTACTGTCCAGGTAAGTTTATACGGAATGCATTCAACACACGACCTCTTCTGAAGTTAAATGAATATTTCAAGACTTGTCATAGATTGAATTTCAAACCTTGGTTGATTACCTACACAGGGTGAGTAGGGCTGACAGACCTCAGCTTGGAGAAAAAAGGACACGTCGCAATTTATGAATGAAGATTTTATGTATCGAAACAAAGTGTCAGTACATAATACATAAGCACATAGGGTAAGATCCCATCTCCTGTAAGCCATTGTAATCTTAATTCTTCACTTTCACACAATTAGTGCCTATAGTTTATTGAATTTACAGTTTCCTTTGGCCTATCTACCGCAGTTAAATTTTAAAGAAAGGTCTCTTAGCACAACATAATAAGCGTAGAAGGCTTAGAGGCATGCAACGGCATGTGCAGGAAGTAATTTCGGTAGCGAAGAGGTATTTCATGGAGTAAAGGACAAAAATATGCGCATAATGTGATCTCTTTTTCAATGCTGCCCCCTTTTAAATGCTCAGAAATATTAATACCAACACTAGATCTTTTAACTGTTTAAAAGCACTTCGTCTATGGATTTTAACTGTCGATAGTCTAATGCTCTTAACACATGCACTGTCGATTCCGTGGATGAAATGTACATTTGACGTTAAACCCTTCTAAAAAATAGGATAATAGAGGACTGATAGGAAATAAGAATCCGGATAAAAGATTTGGACTAAAAAAAGGACATCTCCTGGAAAAACAAGACGTCTCTCAGCTCTGTGGGTTGGTCTCTCCTCTACGCCAAAACGCTCGGAGCCCAATTTGGCAGGTTTGATCCTGTCTCAGTCCGGTGGTATTTGAAGGTGCTCAAATACGTCAACCTACTGTCGGAAGATTTACTGGCACGTTAAATTGCGGGACAACATTGCGGGACCTCATCGTCTCCAGAAACCGTAAAAGTAGTTCGTGAGAAAATTCAATAACATTATTATTAGAACGCATGGAGGTGACTGAAGTGATGATAAGCAGAATTGTAAGGAGAGAAGTATGGTTCAGTACACTATAACTATTTCTTAATCACAGTTTATCATTGATGAAGGAGAATGCACATCGTATTGCTTTGCCTCTAGCAAGTGACACAGGTCAAGTCAAAGTTGATTACTGCGAAAGCTATCACTACGTTGTTTCTCGGCCGGTCCAACGTAGACTCTGTTACACGAGGCGCTCTCATCAACAGAGTGCTCGTAGGTTGCAGTACGAAGAGGTCCCGTACATACTCATTATTCACATTTATTCATACGTTGCGAATTTTAAGAGTGTTAATTACGACTAACGTCGGCTTGGATGCGTAACTGCTGTCTACTACTACACCGAGCGAGTTGGCTATGATGCTAGAGTCATGTAGCTATGATCTTGCATTCGGGATATGGTGGGTTCAGCAACCCCGAAGATGGATTCCATGGTTTCCCATTTTCACCAGGCGAATACTGGGGTTGTACCGTAAATAAAGCTGCGGCCGGTTCCTCTTAATCCAAGCCCTTTCCCAACCTTGCGCCGCCGAAAACCTTCGATGGGTTAGTGTTGCGTTAAACTGCTAGAAGAGGAAACTGCTATTGCACAAGTTTTCATTTCGTCCCTGAATGGAACGGCGGGCTTCATAAACAGTAACGCCGTCCCTCAGGTCACGGCGATTTGATTCGGAGAAGGTGAGAAGGGTGGCGAGCGTGGCCTATGCTAAGTACTGTTGCGGCGTTCGCCTTAGTGCAGGAGAATGGAAAAGTACCGAAAAAAATTCTCACAACAGTCGACGGAGGGAATAGCCATTTCGGCCTGCCGAATGACGAGCTGTAGAGCCACGGTAGAGCGCGGCTCCTGATGAGCCGAAGCTCACTCTGCTCGGTTGGTCGGTCGGAATGCAGAGCTGTAGAGCCACGGTAGAGCCGTGGCCGCTGATAAGCCGAAGCTCACTATGCTCGGTTGGTCGGTCGGAATGCAGAGCTGTAGAGCCACGGTAGAGCCGTAGCTACTGTTAAGCCGAAGCTCACTCTGCTCGGTTGGTCGGTCGGAATGCAGAGCTGTAGAGCAACGGTAGAGCCGTGGCTACTGGTAAGCCGAAGCTCACTCTGCTCGGTTGGTCGGTCGGAATGCAGAGCTGTAGAGCCACGGTAGAGCCGTGGTCACTGGTACGACGAAAGGTTACTCAACATCCACCGACGTAACTGAAGTCCTAGAAGCATACGGTTGTATACAAAACGATAGTGATTTGAACCAGTGTATATTACGTTTGCTTGTGTATCTTCCTTATCACCCTATATAAATAAAATGATAATTTTGGCTCTACTCTTCAAACTTTTGTTACTTCGTTTTGTCTTGTCAATGAAAAGGCAGTTTCTGTGTTATTGGGTCAGTAAGGCAATCTAGAGGGAACAGAAACAGAAGGGACAAAGCACATTTCGGCTAACAATAGTCACTGAGTGTAACGTTATTGTTGAAAAATTTTAATTACTTCTAGGTCATCACATTTCCGGCTCAGTGGTACTAAAGCATTCCTCTTTCATGATTCATTTTTCTCTCGCTTGACGAAATATTGTTCCTTTATGTTTTTCTTCTCATTTCCACACATTTCTTAATAATTTTCTTGACCGTCAAGAATAAATCATCACGTGTGATTTTAAGTTTAAAAAGGACAGTCATTAACAACCACAAATTAGTGTGATGACTAAACATTATTTCCACGTCAGCGAAGCTCACCAGTGATATACTTCGCAAAAAATGCCTAAACTTTGGAATACCTGCGTCATTTAAGTTCGAGAGATAAACACTTATCAGACATAAAAAACTGAAAATCTATACTTTCATTAACTGTTGTTATGTACATCTTTTGGAACTAATATTTCCGTTATGCGAAAATGTGATAATCTTGAATTCTCCGGTGTTATTATTATTATTCGCAAGGAAAAATTGCTTGATTGTTGCTTGTTGATTGAAGGGGCCTAACATCTAGGTCATAGGGCCTAAGGAACAAACTGTGTTAATATTGAAAATGAAAACCTACAACCTGTTTTCCAGTCATTGTCCGGGCCAGGGATGGAACGAATGAAGACCCCATCTTGCTGCGAGGATAGAAATTGTGCCGGCGCCCGAGGCCTGTCGCACTCCTCTGGAGCAATGATTATGACTGACAGATGAAATGAAATGATAATGGAGAGTGTTGCTGGAATGAAATATGACAGGGAAAACCGGAGTACCTTTAGAAAAACCAGCTCCACCTCCGTTTTGTCCAGCATGGAGTGACCGGGATTTGAACCAAGGAACACAGCGGTGAGAGGCCGACGCGCTGCCGCTTGAGCCACGGAGGCCACAAATTGTATAAATATTAAATATCAAAAATTTTATCGGAAATTATATTTTACACAAATTTAAATTTGTACAGTTTTTTGATACAGCTAATATCTATATATAAAATAAGAGTTTTGTCTGTACATTGCTCAGAATTTAAAAAAAAGATGGTATTTCTGTATCAGTCGTGTTCATAGTAACAAGGAAATACAATTTTTACTTTTCCGTAATGTCTGCCTGTCTGTCTGTCTGTCTGTCTGTCTGTCGTCTGTCTGTCTGTCTGTCTGTCTGTCTGTCTGTCTGTCTGTCTGTCTGTCTGTCTGTCTGTCTGTCTGTCTGTCTGTACGTATGTATGTACACGCATCACGAGAAAAAGGCTGAAGAGAATTTAATGAAAATCGGTATGCAAAGTCGGGGAAGAAGTCGCTACAATCTAGGCCATAAATAATTTTATTAACGCTGACCGAAATGGTACTTCAAGGGAAGGCCTAAAATTTAATTCTCAAATATTCATTTTATTAGTTGTCTTATCTTAATGAAAATAGGTATGGAAAGTTGGAGAATAAGTCGCTATAATCTAGGCTATAAACCATTTTATTCATACCGAGTGAAACTGTAGCTTAGGGGAAGGCCTAAATTTAATTCTCATATGTTATTAATGGTCGTATCTTAACGAAAATCGGTAGGCAAAGTCTCTACAATGTAGGTCATAAATATTATTCACGCTGAGAAAACTAATAGTTTTGGGGAAGTCCTAAAATGTAATTCCTAAATAGTTATGTTGTTAGTGGTCGTATCGATGAATACCGACCATTTATATCTTATACGGTACATTGTTACCATACCAGGTATGATCACAGAGATATTCATGAATTTGGATTTTTGTTACTAAGTCCATATCAGCGCCGAGTCACGAGAAAATGGGTAAACAGGATTTAATGAAAATCGGTATGTAAAGTCGGAGAATAAGGAACTACAGTCTACGCTATAAATAAGTTTATAAGACGCCCTAATATCACAGAGTCGAAAGAAAACTAAATGTGAAGGCCTACAATATAGAAAGCTCATAAGATGTATCAACAATAACATTATTTTGTCCATTGTTTGTTGTGATGTGCTTTGTGTCTTCTGTTGCCATTCATCTCCGATAGATAGGATTACTTATACGTACCGAGTACTTTTTCTTTAATTTGTCTCACGTCGCACCGACACAGTTAGGTCTTATGGCGACGATGGGATAGGAAAGGGCTTGGAGTGTGAAAGAAGCGGCCTAGGCCTTAATTAAGGTATAGCCCCAGCATTTACCTGGTGTAAAAATGGGAAACCACGCAATAACATCTTCAGGGCTGCCGACAGTGGGGTTCGAATCCACTATGCAAGCTCACAGCTGCGCTCCCCTAACCACACGGCCAACTCGCCCGGTCGTACCGTGTGTAACAGTCTGCCTGAATATTGGCGGGAAGATAACCTTGTTCTTTAGCATGCCATTCCTCTGGTTCCTAAATTTTCTGATACTACTGGTACGTAACGAGGGGCTGCCTGGCCGAGGCGGTAAAGGCGTGCTCGGTTCGCCCGGAAGGTCGTGGGTTCGAATCCCCGTCAGCAAGTCGTAAAATTTAAGAAACGAGATTTCCACTTCCGGAGGTGCAAATGGCCCTGAGGTTCACTCAGCCTACACCAAAAATGAGTACCAGGTTAATTCCTGGGGCAAAGGCGGCCGGGCGTAAAGCTAACCACGCTACCCCATCACGTGCCGAGGTTACGAATGGTGGAAGCCTTTACCTTCTACCCCTCCAAGGGCCTCCATGGCCTGTACGGAGATGACTTTGCTTTGCTTTTACTGGTACGTAACGCACTGGTTCATCATAGCATTCGAGCTGTTCAATTCTTACTCTGAGGCACTGATTGGAGTGAGCAGTATGCATATTAACCAGAATAATGGCAGAGGAGTGGCCACGGCTGTCTGCGGCCTGGTCATTCCAGCTCTGGAACTTTGGACTGTTAGATCGGCACCGTAGTACTACTTTTTAAAAGTGAGAAAATGTGCAGTTTTTCATTTGATCGAGTATTTTATATGATAACATTGCTTTTAATCGCTACTTTCCTACTGACGTTTCTGTAATGACCTACGTTGACTTCAGTTAGGAAAGCCACGAAGTCAGTCTTTCAGAGAATCCCGTAGTGAAGCACGGGTACACCAGCTAGTTAGTGGATAAATTTAGTATTTTCTGTTTTGATTCCCTTTATATTGTAACGCCATTGTCTACTCTATCTTCGGATATTCGTGAACTTAAATACTGAGTCTGAGGAAATTCTGTCGAGCTTCCTTCCCGGCATGTTGGGAAAAACATCTACACAGACATGCAAAATTTAGCTCTACGTAATTTTGACTTTTGTGTACCTAATACGGAACAAATGCGAATGTAAGTTTGAAACCAAAATTTGAAGTGTAGAGACAAAATTATAATTTTATTTATAATCCGATCCAGATTCTGTGGACCTTGATTGAGAAACACCGTGAAGTACGTAAAGACCTCCAAAAGGTATTCATCGTTCTGGAGAAAGCCCTTGATTGAGTTCCTAGAGATCTCCTCTGGGCAACACTACGACATCAAACAGTCCCTGAGGTGTATGTGAAGACGGTCCTAGATATGTACTGTACCTACGCTAATATTTTAAAGGGAAAACAAGTACAGGTGTTGAAGACAGTTTCTGTGTTGATGAGAGCGTACATAAGGGGTCAGTACTGAGCCCATCACTCTTCAACAATGTCATCAACTACCTGACGGAGCAGTTCTCACTTCATTCCCGACAACCGGGAGAGAAACGGAACACGGGTTGGGCACACACAGTCACTTTCCTGATCAACAGGGTCAAATGATCAAGAATAGGGGTTTCCAAATGGCGGCCCGCGAGGTCTTTTAAAAACATATTTTAAAAAATATTAAATTCTACGAGTCAGGCGAGCCAACCATGAGTGATCTCGGGAGTGCCCGTTTTATGGGTACATGCCTCTATATGGCCAACCAAAAACAAGAAAAAGAAGAAGCAGTAGAAGAAGAAGAGAAAGAAGTAAGTATACAAAAGTGAAAAGTAGATTCAGTTCAATACTTGTCTGTCTGGCTATCTGTTTGTTTGTTTGTTTGTTTGTTTGTTTGTTTCTTACGACTTAACGGGAAAATTGTTGAAGCTCAATAGATCGTTCAAAAATGTATAAATTTTTATACCCTTTACAGGCCCAAATCAGAATTAATTCATCTTTTAATATTATTTCCTCTTTTTAAGTATTCACTTGGTCTGAATAGATTATTTTTGATTTGAAAAATGAATGTCTAAACTTCGGAGGAAAGAGAGCCCTCACAAATTTCATTGCTGGGTCTTAACCATTATGAAAATGGCTATGGGATCCATACCAAAACTTGCACTCCATGCCAGCCTTGCTGTGGACATTTCATGCAACGTAGCATGCAATTAATACCAGGAAATACTTTAATTGTCATCGGAGTAAGAAGCGGATTCAATTCTGTGTTGTTCTCTCACTAGTACATAGTGCTGCACACTTGAAGAAATTTTCAGGGAAGTTCTTCTGGAAGTATATTGCTGGGATTCTAGGCTCTTTCAACTGTATGTCATCATTCCATTCACACTACCTCCACTAAATTGTAATTTTTTAATTTGTAATTTGTAATTTTGTAATTTTGTATTTTTTTTTACAATTTTTCAAATAATTCCAATGAACTGACATTGTTGGGTGCTCTTCACACAAATTCAATTTTACTTGGTATAATAGTGTTTATGTTTAATTTCATTCTTGCATGCAATTGTAAAATAGTGCTTTGAGCAAATAAAACGATAAAATCTTCATTTCAGTTGAACTATGCATATTATTTAATACCGGTAACTCTGTTCTATTTGCATAATTTTACGAAAATTGGCCCACAATTAAAGAGCGGTCCGCGTCCTTACCTAAGGTTTCCAATGTGGCCCTGAGGCGATCACAAGTTGGAAACATAGAACTAATATTTTCGGAGACATTCAGAAGTTGGTGAAAAAATGTAATCATCTTGAACATCACAATTAATATTCTCTGCGCGCTTAAAACACATCAAATACAGAAGGTAAGGCATAATGTTTTCCACGTCTTCTTTTATGTAGGTAATATTAACGCAATTATATGACATTTCCTTTGTTAGACCCTTTAATATTACTACGTCAGCGTATAAGCCTACCACTCGTGTAGATATTTTTCTCTTCTTCGAGCGCATCCATAAGGCTCTGAATAAAATTCCAACGTCCTTTCTTTACTTCAAACATCCATCGATATCGGACACAATCGAACCCAGAGACTCGCATGCTCACCTCTCCGTTACTGGCAATAGGATACTGAAAAGGGTTGTATAATTCGTCTTCCTATAATCGAACATGGCATTCTTTAATCATCCACAATCAGATAAAGTGATCAAAGAAACCGGATTGAAAGTAAAATTACTATTCCGAATAAGCTCTCATATGATGCATCAATGGATGAACTCAGACGGAAATGAGAGAGGGATTGAAGTACAAACGCTCTGCAACTGGAAATGAGTTAATTACATTTATGTAAATCAGGAACATGATTAACTTGCGCATTAGCTATTCTTGTGTGCTTGCCGTACTACAGCCAGTGTGAATAACAGTTAGTGTTCATTGTATTTCGTTGACTAGCAACATTGCAAGAAATTACCTGTGTCCAACGAGAAAGGATTTACCTCAACGCAGGGACGGCAAACTTTTTCTGACTTGTCTGTCAATTAAGGTCGTGTCTATTATTTTCTGTTCTCTCATGTGTCATTGGTTATTTTCCTTTAAAAATCATCTAGTACTACTCAGTGTCTTCATTTCTCCCCTGAAGGGGGAGGCGGGCCCCTTAGACGGTGACGCCGTCTCTCAGACCAGGAGATTTGTCACGGTGAAGGAGATATGCGGAGAGGTGAGATTGTTGGCGGTGGTGACCTATATTAGGAACTGTCCCGGCATTCACCTTGGTGCAAGAGAATGGAAAACCACGGAAAACATAAAACCTCCTCCTTTGACTTCTTTTAGGTATTAGATTGCAATTACATATAAATCCAATCGATTAAATGTTTCATGATTTTATTTTGCAAAAATTGAAAATTACACTTTAAAAACAAGTGCATATTAAGAATAAAATATATTTTCTTGCTCTAATCTAATTAAAATGAAAGTCGTCAGACAATTTCTAGTCATTCAACCGGGTCAGGAATTGAATAAATGAAGCCCCACCTAGCGGCGAAGATAGGAATTGTGCCGGCTGCCGAAGCCTGTCACACTCCTCTGGGGCAATGATTAATGACTGACAAATGAAATGAAATGATATTGGAGAGTGTAGATGGAATGAAATATGATACGTAAAACCGGAGTAGCCGGAGAAAAACCTGTTCCGCCTCCGCTTTGTTCAGCACAAATCTGGCATGGAATGACAAGGATTTGAAACACGGAAATTAGTCGTGAGAAGCCGGCGCGCTGCCACCTGAGCCACGGAGGCTCCGCTTGTTTTTACAAGTTGCTTTACGTCGCATCGACACAGATAGGTCTTATGGCGACGATGGTATATTAAGGTACAGCCCCCAGCATTTGCCTGGTGTAAAAATGGGAAACCACGGAAAACCATCTTCAGGGCTGCCGACAGTGGGGTTCGAACCCACTCTCTTCGAGCTCGGTAAGACTCCGCTTTAACCTAATAACATTTGTGAAAAAATATGGGCATAGAAATAATTGTGATATACTTCCTTATTAAAATGTAATGTTAAAGTATGTTGTGTGGCGTGCGTCACAAATAGTGTTTGAGTGTCACCTACTCGCACGAGTGCCACTTCCTTAACGCATAGTTCGAAATTATGAAAGAGATTGGCAACATTTAATTTATTTCTCTTTACGTATAAATATCCATATTCCAGTAACAGATGTTAACACATTAGTCATACCTTCTTTGGGCCGAAATTTTATGTTTTATAACGTGTTCCGTGATAGCGGTATTGCTCAAGTTTAAGCCTTTGTAGTCGAGTACGTTTGGCTTAGTTACAGTACATGAATTTCATCGTACTTAATTTTGTAGAAAAATATCAGCGTATTGCCATAATTATTAACGTTATAAGGCCTGAAAGCGAGGTTTTATGATTTCATAACGAATACCTGAAACACTTTCGTGTTAACGCCCAATGGCTATGGAGCCCAGCTCCGCATTCGGGAGACGAGTGGATTCGAAACATACCGTCGGCTGTCCTGAGGATGCCTTTCTGTGGTTTTCCGTTTTCACTTCCAGGCAAATACCAGGAACGTTCCCATTCATAGAAAACAGCTGATTCCTCCCATCTCCCTACCCAAATTCATTCACCAACATTCATTTCATCTCATTCCCAATCCAGTATCTGGAAGTAATAAGAGTAAATATACAATTATTATTATTATTATTATTATTATTATTATTATTATTATTATTATTATTATTATTATTATTATTATTATTATCCCTTTGAAGTCAAAACGCGAATAGGACAACGAGATGGACTATTACTTTACTCTACAAATGCTTCCTTGAAGAGTTATACAAGAATAGCGCTTGGGCCTCAAATTTCACAACCCAATCACTTGAGGCAGAGGCAAACTAGCGATAGATTGCCTAGTATTTGCGGACGACCTGCCAATATTAATCCGGTACATTTTAAGAGCCCAAAATCAGATCGAATTTCTGAAGAAATTGCCAAGAAAGTCGTCCTTCAAATATCTTTTGAAAATAATGAAATGAGCTGCAACAAACAAGCACCAAAATTCATGGGGACAAAGTATGGCAAAATTAAACGAGTACCACAATTTAAGTATCTTGGTGAAATAATTCAGGAAAAAGGACTCGAAACAAAAGCTAATGAAATTAGATACCAAAAGATGGAAACGGCATATCGACTAAACCACAATCTCTATAAGAAAAATATAACTCCAACACACAAAAATACGACATTACAATACAGTCGTTAAATCAGAATGTCTTTGTGGATCAGATATGCTAATTTTGAACAGGAAAACATTGAGAAAAAGGAACGCAAAATCATAAGAAAAATTCTAGGCCAAAAACTCACCGACGGACAATAGCAACGTAGAGGCAGACAGGAAATCAAACAACACACACATATTCACAGTGGCATTAGGAAACGCAGGCTAAGGTTCTGTGGACATATTAAAATAATTCATCGAGACAGACTTATCAAACAAACAGTCGAACTCTATGAAAACAGGAGTAAAGCTAAAACAGACACAATGAAGTGGATTGGGGAAATGAAAACCGATTTGAAACAGGCAGGCATTACAGCAGCTGATGTCCAAAACAGGGTAATCTTGAGAGCCAAAATTCACAAATGGTAAGTTGACCGAGAGGAAAGACCGAAGAAGAAGACTGTAACAACCTGGTCTGAAGAGAGATAGGAAGCCCACAGTAAAAGAATGAAAGAAATGTGGGTACAAAGGAAGGAAATGCACGTCTCTAAGTACTTTGCGTAGTCATAGTGGCCTTAATCGCATATAATAATAATTTATTTATTTATAATCATTCCGGCCATCTATGGACCACGTTTAACAGTCTTTACGTTATTTTTCACCAGTCCTGACTTCACATTCTGCCAGTACTTCTTCATCCTTGCACTGACTTCTTTCTTCTGTTCTTCTGTGTAGGTTCTCTTCTTCTTCTTCTTCTTCTTCTTCTGCTTCTTCACAAGTTCTTCCCCAGTCTCCTGGAAACCCTTGAACTCCTTCACTTTTTGTCTAAATTTGTTTCTGTCCAGTACGTCCTCTTTTTCTACTTCTATCCTGGCCAGGTCGGTCCTTACTTCCCGAAACCATTTTGGTTCCGTCTTCCTTAGGCTGAAGAAGCTGAAAATCCTTTTTGTCAGTCGGTTGGTGTCCATTCTCTGTAGATGTCCATAAAATTGAAGCTTTCGCTTTTTCATCAATACGACGACTTCCTCTGTCTTCTGGTATAGTTCTTTGTTGGGTCTAAGTCTCCTCTCCCCACCTTTCATTTTCGGGCCCAAGATCTTCCGGAGCATTTTCCTCTCTTTCTTTCTGATGTTCCTTAGATCTCCCTTTCCAATCATGTCCAATGTTTCTGCTGCGTATAAGCATTCAGGTCTGATGACTGTGTCCAGATGTCTTAATTTGGCTCCATATGACAAAGCTTTCTTGTTGTAGGTGTCTCTAGTGAGCTGATACGCTGTTTCCATTTTTCTCGCTCGTTCTATCAGAGCTAGCTTCTCTGATCCATTCTCTTGAACTATTTCTCCAAAATACTTGAAGCGCTTTACTCTTTTGACTTCCCCTCTTTCAACTTTAACATTTGGGGAGCCTCTTTGATGTTGGTCAAAAATTCAGTCTTACTGTATGATATTTGCGGTCCAGTCATTTCTGCTATGCTATGGAGTTGTTCCACTCTTTTCTTTGCTATGTCACTGGCAAAGACTGCGATATCATCAGCATATGCCAGGCAGTCTATCCGTATAGCACCTGCCCCTCTTCCAATACGGAATGCTTCTTTGTCTGGGATTCCTTCTTTCCACTTCCTTATCACCTTTTCCAAGACACAGTTAAAGAGAATTGGTGAGAGACCATCCCCTTGTCTCACACCAGTCTTGACTTCAAAGGACTCCGATATTTCACCCATGAACTTGACCTTTGACTTGGTGTTGGTAAGTGTCTGTTTGATGATATTCCTTGTTTTACTGTCCACACCAAATTCTTCCAGTATTCCGAATAACGTCTCTCTATCTACCGAATCGTAGGCCTTCTTAAAATCCACGAAGACTACAACATGTTTGCTTCGTCCCAGCATCTTGTACTTTATGATGTTCTTGAGATTAAAAATCTGCTCAGCTCATGATCTGCCTTTCCGGAATCCAGCTTGGTTCTCGCCCAGTTCTTCATCGAGTCTTTCTTCAACCCTGGTTTGAAGGGCTTTAGACAACATTTTATATGGGACCGAAAGCAGCGAAATTCCTCTAAAATTATTGACATCTTTCTTGTTCCCTTTTTTGTGTAATGGATGTATTAAAGCAGTTAGCCAGTCTTCTGGAATTCTTTCCGTTTCCCAAATAATTTTAAATAAATAAATAAATAAATAAATAAATAAATAAATAAATAAATAATAATAATAATAATAATAATAATAATAATAATAATAATAATACGATGAACAAATTATATTCAGTACATGGCCCACCAATAGAACAGTTAACGCCATTTACTATTTGTTTTACGTCGCACCGACACATACAGGTCTTATAACGACAGTGGGACAGGACAGGGAGAGGAAGAAAGTGACTGGGGTCTTAATTAAGGTATAGCTCCAGAATTTACATGATGTGAAAGTGTAAAGTGTAAGCCAATTTTAAAAGAATAAGGCAGTTAGATGAGTATATCGAATCGCCCACATGAAGCAATATAGCCATCTGGAAACTAAGCAGCTGTTTTACAAGCATTGGAAAGGGTTGCGGGTAGAATGCTTTTATGTTGCAGTAAAGGTAGTGTGATTAGCTCAGTGGCTTTGCTGTTGGCTTCTCACCGGGAAGTCGGAGGTTTGAAACCCTGTCGACCTTGGGTTGAGATTTCTTTCTCAAAAGCGTCAGGTTCAAAACTTAAAATAGCTTACGAGGCTCCAGCCATGCCAGAAATACGTGGGTTAAGTGTTAGAACCGAGTGCGGTAATTGAATAAAGTGTGATGAATTTCTATCCTTCACATTACTGTGAAAAATGTAAACACATGAAATTCGACATGGAATGAAATACATGTTTTATATTGACCTCAAACCAAAATAAATTTCTTAGCATGATTAGGAAAATGCTGGAAATGCAGAATTTTAAAGAATGCTTCTCTTATACACTCCTGCTCTTCATGAAAGCTCGTTCTACCGGGCGAGTTGGCCATGCGCCAAGGACCGCGCAACTGTCAGCTTGCATCCGGGATTTAGTGGGTTCGAACCCCACTGTCGGCAGCCCTGAAGATGGTATTCCGTGGTATCCCATTTCCACATTAGGCTTTACCTTAATTAAGACCATGTTCGCTTCCTTCCCACTCTTAAGTCTTTACTATCCCATCGTCACCATAAGACCTATCTGTGTCCGTGTGACGTAAGGCAAATTGTAAACCAAAAAACTCATCCTTCTACAGAAAAACTTGGTTTCTTTTCGTCTTTCTTCGTTCTGTCTGTTCTGTCAGCACAGATCATTGCAACACTCTCAAGGATAAGTGGGGATTTCTATTGAAGAAGAAAATCAGTTCTAAAAATAATAAACTATTATTTTACAGATGTGACATCGTTCAAGAACTTCTAAAGTTTAACGTACTGCCGTTAATATATTATCAATATAATCAATTCCTTTTTTCCAGTTCCGGCCGGGTCAGAATGTTAATGGCGCATTTCCATCTTCCTCTGTGCAATCACCGTTGCTGTTATTCAAATCTGCTCCAGTCCAGGTCCCTACTTATTATGCTGTTCTTGATCGAGTTCAGCTACCGTAGTCAAGGTCTATCTCATGTTATCCCTCCTTCAGTCTTAGTCTCCATCAACTACTCCGGTATCGTTCCCCTTTCCAACCATCTCACTTGATTTCTTTCCATTCCACCTGAAAATTTGTCATCTTCGTTTCCATTTCTGAGATCCACATTTCTTACCCTGCATTTTCTTGTGTCTTCCAACACAGTTCTTAAAAATTTCAACTCGTCTTTGAAAGTCTTGAAAGGAACATAGGTCGGGAGAATTCCGACATAAGGGAGCAACCTACAGTTGTTGTTCAATTTCAAGGTAATCCCGAAGAGGAATTCGTAAAAATGAAAAGAAAGTAATAAAGGAAGGAAACATATCAAGGATTAGAGTTTGCATGTACCGAGCAAGTGGCGGCGCGGTCAGGGTCACGCATCTATCAGCTTGCGTTCAGGAGATAGTGGGCTGGAATCCTACTGTCGGCAGCCCTGAGCAGAGTTTTCCGTGGTTTCCCATTTTCACAAGAGGAAAATGCTAGAGATGTACCTTAATTAAGGCCGCGTCACTTCCCTCCCTTTCCTAGTCATTTCCTCTTCAGCCGTCGCCATAAAACATGTGTCGGTGAGACGTAAAGCGGATTGTAAAAGAAAGACGATTTTGCATAAATGATTTTCGTCGCTAGTGACAGTCCGACACTTTGGCTCAGAGTTACTGCTCTAGCCTTTATTCCAAGCGGGAGAGGAATTGAACGTCGAGTTTTCCTTCTGATTTGTGGGACCTTAACCTAGGATGAAAACTTCTCATAGCTCGGGGGCTAGGTAATCGTATTGTCTTTACACTCCTTTGCAACTTACACAGCATACAGACTTTCCTCCTTCTGGCCTCACAGGTGGGTCCCATCCTCCACGAAGGGCCTGCCTATGAAGGGCTAAAATCAATTCATCATCTCTGATCGAATGGGGTTATTGAAATGGGCTTGACAAAGAATACTGCAACGTATTCGAAACGTTGGAAAACTGTACGTAAGGTCATAAAACAACAATACGGTTCAGTCCGGAAGAAAACATAAATATATCACTTAGAGTTTGCCTGAAACAGCCTGCAATAAATAGGCTAATCCCTACTTCCCGTGTGTGTATGAAATGCGGTGTGAGATATGGGCAGGTTAAAATTCTGACAGAATCCTCTCCTTCCAATAAATTAGGGCTGCTAACATAGGAATATCAATACTTCCAATCCCCATAATCCTGGTTTGATGTTGGATCCAATTAAACCTCCATCTGTTTCAGCCCACCTAGAAGATGTGGACATCGTTAAATCGAATAATAAAGCAACGTTGTAGACGCCAGTAGTGAAATTATAAATGGAAGTTATCTGCGAAGCCATACAGTGATTCTGGTTAAGTTCCCCAGACATTAATCTATACCTCCATGGACAGCCTACTTCGATAATTTAATTGGATAATGTCGGATGCTTCATGTCAAAATACTCATTAACCTCAGAGAACTGATAGCCAAACTTAAATAGTTCCGCCTGTTTATTCCCAGACTCATACTGAAGCGGCTGGGTGACTGGCAAATTGAATACCATCCTTGAAAGAATGTAGTTCTAACGTCCCCTTCACACAGGTTCATTACCGAGATTTTAAAACCCTCTAAATCTAACATCGGTCGATCTGTAAGTGTCACTGCATTTACATCGTTGTTTACCACATGTCTCAGACCACTTTCAAGAACGTTTCTCTATCAGCGTTATGAAGATAATTCTGTTGTTTACGTTCATTTTTAGTGTTCCACTGCCAACAGTGAGAGCGAATAAATAGGACACAGCTTAGGCTTTGTAGGAGGAGGTAACAGAGTGGAGTGGGGTGTAATTAGACCCACGTGGAGCTGTGATAAGAGGATTAGACTTGGTATGTTCTTTTTAAGAATAAAATAAACCGGATTACAGCCATTACGTGGCAGAATTTGTGTGTTCTGTTGTTAGTATTCTTCGTTCACAACATCCTATTACCCGTAAGAGGGTAAAGAAACTACTGACAAGTCATATGGATCATATTTTAAAAGAATTTAACAATGATAAGTAGCTTATAATACATTCCAGGAAGCGAAAGAAAAGTCTTATCTGAAGAAATGATAATCAAACATCAATGTGCAGAAACTCATCGCTTACAAGCTATCCCTTTCAGACCTGAAAGAAAACTGGAGGTGTGAATTTTTGTATGTACATCAAGAACTGACTAAAATGCTCCTCAATACACATATTAATAGTTTATTTTACAAAATAAAAACTAACATCCGAAAAACAGGACCCACACAATTGTGCGTATCAAAATTCAAAACCTCGTTGTATCACGTACGATGGTGTAGCTTCAAAATTTACGTTCACTAACCAATGTACACACTTCATTGAATATATTCCGGTATTCAGTAAAGCTTCTAGATTAATATAAACACAGTAAATAAATACTTACTTTCGGCACTACTGCTTCCTGCCATCTCGCCGATCAACTGTGCTTTTTAAACTCTTCTTCCTTCACCCTGGCGGTCAAGCGCATACTAAAATCAATTGAAATACACGCCACGTGTCCTGCACAATCACTGCAGTCCGGTGTAGCGCCGAAAAAACATCAAATACGGTCAGGGATAACTAAAATACGAACCCGCACAATTGTGCGTACTCGGTCTGAAAGGGCTATAAAATAAATGAGGGGTGTATTGGAGCCACGGTATCAGGTCTTTAGTGCGTAGAATACGTCACGTAGCTATTGGATAGGTGCTGGGAATTAGTGAATGCGCTGGATGTTGGTTTAAAATTATATTTGGTTTCTGAATTCTCATTTCACGAGTATTGTCATGTCACACTATTTCCAGTCGTCGTCGATTCAATGGTCGACCTCCGTAATGTAACGGCTATCAGTATTAAATGTCAACCTCGCAGGCCTGGGTTCGATTCGCGGTAATGCCAGAAATTTAAAATTGGTAGTAGAGCTGGGATGCAGTTAAGAAGCTAAAAGCACCTCATCTCTATTACCTGAAAAGGGTTGCACCACTACGGAACGAGGAGACAAATTGATTAGATGACATATTCCTGAGATAATTGGAGTGTGTCTACTTCCTCCAACTCCATAAAGCATTTTACCATACTTTGTTGAAGTTGTTCGGTCTAGAGAACCAAGAATAACGGCCGTGAGGATTCGTAGTGTTGTCCACACGACACTTCGTATTCTGCAGGTCTTTGAGCTGAGCAGCGGTCGCTTGGTAGGCCATGGCCCTTCGGGGCTGTTGCACCATAGGGTTTAATTTCGTTTTTTGAAGTTACAATAGCAAACGTAACCACACAGTAACGTTTTCATACCCTTGAACACTGTTTTTAAAATTTCAATTCGAGTTCTTATTTTCAGATCTAGCTTCATGTCGCCTGACAACCAAGAAATGTACACATATGTATGCACGTATGTATACATTTGTATATACATATTCATTATAGACCGCTATTTCGTCCCCATTACGGCGCACAGGTCACCTACGAGCGTCAAATCAAAAGACCTGCACCTGGTGAGCCGAACATGTCCTCGGACACTCCCGGCATTAAAAGCACATATTCCATATATTTTTTTTCATAGACCGCTATGCTTCTCAGTGTTCAGTCTGCAAGCCTTTGTGAATTAACTAAGTACGTCTACGATACTCTATTTGTAACTAACTCTGTGGTCTCGTTTAGTCCCACACCTCTTACCATTAAATCATAAGCAATTATGGTGGTGGTGGTGGTGGTGGTGATTACTATTTTAAGAGAAGTAAAACTGGTCAACCATTATCTTTAACACTAAACAGAGAAAAAATGGAAGGGGTCCAGAAAATGAAGGTATCGGCTAAAGGAAAACAAGGGCCACAAAGGGCGTTAAAATAAATGACTCCCTAGGCCTCGACAGCTAATACTGTCGGAGTCGGAAAAGAAGCTCTCAAGTTAAGAACCTCTGCGGTCCCTTTAAATCGCTTCTTACGGCAGGTAGACGATACTGTGCATGTTACTTTACAGCCCCAATTCACAAGGGACCACAAAACCGTGACTTCTCTTTCAAGAATTCAACATGCAGAGATGTTGACCCTAAGCTATTGCTTTGAAAAGGAGAGATGATCGCTGGGGAATATAGCGATAGTATTTTCTCGAAAAGATAGGCTACGAAAATACACATACGTTGTATATATAATTTGCTTTACGTCGCACTAACACAGATAGGTCTTATGGCGACGATGGGACGGAAAAGGGCTAGTAGTGGGAAGAAAGTGACTGTGGCCTTAATTTGTCTGGTATGAAAGTGGGAAACCACGGAAAAGCATCTTCAGGGTTGGCGACAGTGGGGTTCGAACCCAATATCTCCCGAATGCAAGCTGATAGCAACATGACTCAAACCGCACAGCCACTTGCTGGGTGTTCCGAAAAGAGAGTTACTGTATTAATTATTATTCGGGATGTGTAGCAGTAGGTAGTTTTCAAAGTTAATGCTATTTTCTCTAAGCTATTCTTCAAAAGGAAGAGTTATTAAAGACTGTTTTCGGTTGTGCAGCAGAAGCCTTTGAAGCAAGCGATTTGGTCAGTAAGCTATGCGTTAATATATCAATGATTGTTTGTTATATAATACTTTGCAGACACACTGTTTCGATAAACCGTTTGAATCTTCACATGCGATTTACGCTTTTGAGATTATATTTCTATATAAAACTACGACAAGTGGAGATAATTGTTCCCATTTGTTTATCCCATGTATTTCACGGTAGTGCGTGCTCCTTGCCTCAATCTTTAGAAGCAATTTTTCACTGTTGCGTGTGGTTAATGCCTGCCATTAAAACAGACACCCGTATTCTAATTGTATGCGTGAGCATAGCCCAACAGTTATCACAAGCGTACTACGAACTTCATTATGCATTCCCCCCTTCCCGTGAAACAGCACAATTTTGTAACTGAGAAGTTTACTTGAAAAGTCACAACTACTTTACTTTAGTGTCATTCTTCGACACTTGCTCTGCATTACTACTGTCAACTGTCGGTAACTTCATCGATTTAAACACGCTCCCTGAAAGGGTTGTGGGTGTCATTTAAGTGAAGATGACATGTCCAGCACTGGTACCGGTGTTCGCAGGGCTCCTCAGATCGTTCTGTAAGTGAGGAGTGTCTTTCCGAAAGGTGCTATTTCCACTTCCAAAAAATAAATATTTCGTCCATATGCACTATTGAATATTATCGATTGCCTTGAACAATCCAAACCAGGAAGATGTAATTCCTTAAATGTTGTACCAAACCTGATCATGGGTACGTTCCATGTGCCTTTTTTATTTTACGTTTTTTGCGCTTTTCCCACAACTTTCGTAAAATAGAAGTAACACCTTTAGAACAGACACTCCTCAAATGAGTTCGCTGCCTTCTTCGTATTTCATTCATAGTAATTTAAATTGACTCCTCCATTCACGGTATTTAAGAGATCAGTCACGGGTGATTCAGCATTCAATGGGTTAATACTTTGTTAGTATGGGTCTGCGTGTCAGATAGAGGAATCACAGCCTCTGATCCTTCGAGACACGTTTGATGACTTGTTGTGAGACCATGTTTGTTGAAGTAATTGAATTTATAAATATGTAAATAATTTTGAAAACTGTCTGAAATTCCCGTGAATTTAGTTAATGATAATTTGAAAAATGTATTTAACTTAATGAAGTTAGAATGACCTAGTAAAGGCAGACGCTGTCCTGTGACCCATCCAAATTTTGATCACGCCCAGTATTACTTACCTCCTGTTGGATATTGAAGTTGGCATTCATTTAGGAGGAAACGTAGGGTGTTGTGACAGCATCTTCTGCAGTACACCGCCTCTGCGAATTCCTCTATTTCCAATGCTTCAGAACAAGTCTTATGAGGAGGTTCTGGCTATTGAGGAGTTGTGGTAGCGTACTGAAATCAAAGACTTAGGGGAGCTGGGATGGAGGTTGAGGAGGGATGTGGTTAACCGATTAGGAATGAGGGTGTCTGCGCTTGTGTGACTTTGTGTTTAGATTTGATGTGTGCTTTGACTGTCTTGTTGAAATATATGGGCATTCTGGGAACGAAGTGGCATGACTGCCTTGAATATTTGCACACTTCTCCAGGTCCCGAGATGTCTTCCCAGTCAGTATGCTCGTGATAACCACCACATCTGTGGCAGTGGGTGGTTCCCGTGCACGAAGTATACGAAATTTTTAGCTTATGGCAGTTGTAACAGATGGCTACGATTGAAATACATGGGCGAGGAGTGCTTGGCGCAGCGTCAAGAGTCCTAAGTCTGCCTATAGTCTTAGGTTGCGTGGGTGTGTGGGAATTGCAGGCAGAGTTTATACGACTGCCTTTAGCCTTGCGTTGTGAGGTACGAGAGATTGAGGCTGGGACGGACTTCGATACCTGTTATGTCTCAGTTCCAGGTTCCGTTTTAGTTGTTTCTTCAGATACCACCGGACAGAAGTGGAATCGAAAGCGCCAACTTGGGCTCAGGAAAGCAGTGCTACGCCGTCTGAGCCGGAAAGCCCGGTATTAAGAAAATTAAATACAAAAGTGAATGATAAATTCGTGCAGAAAATATCCGCTATCATATGTTGAGAATGAATAAGGCCGTGTAATGTTCTGCATAACTTCATGCTACCATGTTTCACAATTCTCGGTGGCCTATATCCCATTATTGCCTTTATCAAATTTTAAAAGCTGTAAGATAAACCACAAAAATGCTACCACTTCTATGTTATCAGGTGAAACGTTGTATCCAGTAGTGACCTGCTTGTGTAACTCTTATTTTAGATTGTTTACAAGCTCATAATATTTACGACCTAGCTACTGTGACAGAAGTTACAAGACCATCAATTTTCTTATCGCAGTTCTAAACTAGTCGTCATACACGATACGACTTAATTTTCGTCATGAACACGTGATTTTTGTTTGATTGAATTATAGGACGAGATTACTTGCCCCCTCTTGATGATAATCATGGAAGAAGTAAAAGTTTTAGGAAATTGAATATAGCGGGCAAAGAATGGGATGGCCTACGAGATGCTGAGGAATGGCATTCTCAAAAAGTTGATACCACCAGCTCGCCCACGACCACAAAATGCTTATGTTAGATTCATTTGTAATCTACGGGATGGTGCACATGTAAATGTGGATGTGGTCTATAAGCAGGTAGGGTGAGTTAAATTAGGAGAAGGAGAGAAGCTATATGGTCCTGAAAGGATAGTGTACACTGTCCAGAGGAAATAGGAGAAAATGTCACAAAAGTACCATAAACAGTTAACCACTTCGACACCAGCATATTTCACATTAAGATTTCACCTTCTTCCATCATATCATAAAAATATTACCAGATTTTCCGAATTGTCAAAAACGGTCACACACAATATTTGTCAGAGGTGATGTTGTAAGCACTGATTTTTAGAAAAAGCATGTTTAAATCAATGAAATATATTAATTTTTCCATGTGTTAAAAGTCAAAGAAATTTACTTTAATAACAAACGAAGCCATACGAACGTCTACCATAAGCTGTTTACTTCACAGAACTGTCATAACATTCCTTTCCATAGTTAAGAAAATGTACATTGTTCCCAACAAGGTCTGAATTTCACTTCTTCAGGCAAGCATTCCTTCTTCCACTGTACCATGTTTGTTTAATAAAGAAAATACTCTATCTGCATAGGCTTTTCAGACAAGAATACTTCAAAAGTATAAAATAAATATATTCATTTTGGGGATAACCCATTCTTAAAGTTGGTCCAAACTTCTTAACAAAAGAAATGCTTAATATAAATGTTCAAAATTAAATTTTAGACATATTTTATATACCTTTATATTGTTTTGGGAATTCTAGATCGTGTTATAATTGCCGTACGCTCACGTAAGAAGAGTTAATGAGAAATTATGTTGAAGACTTAACAATATAGGATAGCGATGATCTACTCAGTATAATAATAGCCGACCCCTTTGGTAGAACTATTTGTGTTTTGTAAATTTATTTCGCAACACGAATGATTCTAGATGTAAAAAGTAAACCAATAGCAATAACATTAGGATCATAATAATATATTATTATTGTTGTTATTATTATTAGCAATATTTAGGACATACAAATTTTAGGTTGCAAAAAAAGGCACCGGTATGGAAATGAGACAGGTCAATGAAAGTAGCAGATATGATCTAGCCCAAACCGGAAGGCATAGAGCATTGTAAATACTAGGTTTCCAAAACACATAAGTTCAAACTATACAAAATGGCTAAACGGTTAGCGTGGTGGCCTTTGGTCATAGAGGTCCTGGCTTCGATACCCTGCAGGATCGGGAATTTTAACCATCATTGCTTACTTTTGCTGGTACGGGGGCTGGGTGCATACTCGTATGTCGCACTCATGATCATTTCATTCTCATCACGACACGCAGGTCGCCTACGGGTGTCAAATCAAAAGAGCTGTACCTGGTGAGACGAGCATATCCTCGTATATACTCCCGGCACTAAAAGCCATACGCCATTCCATTTACTCCTTTTAAACTCACTACTTTCTTTATTTCTTTCTTTCTTTACCCGTTTACCCTCCAGGGTTGATTTCCCCCTCGGAATCAGCGACGGATCCCACCTCTACCGCGTCAAGGAGAGTGTCCTGGAAAGTGATACTTTGGGTCGGGTATACAACTGGGAAAGAGGACCAGTACCTCGCCCAGGCAGCCTCACCTGCTATGCTGAACACGGGCCTTGTTCGGCGATGGGAATATTGGAAGGGATAGACAAAGAAGAGGGTTAAAAACGGCCGTAGCCTTAAGTTAGGTACCATCCCGGTATTTGCCTAGAGGAGAAGTGTGAAACCACGGACAACTTTTCCGGAGTGGATGAGGAGGGAATCGAACCCCCCTCTACTCCGTTGACCTCCCGAGGCTGAGTAGACCCCGTTTCAGCCCTCATACCACTTTTGAACTTTTTTGACATAGTCGGGAATCAAACCCGGGCCTCCGGAGGTGGCAGCTAATCATGCTAACCACTACACCACAGAGGTGGGCTTAAACTCACTACTA
The DNA here is from genome assembly GCF_040414725.1 of Anabrus simplex. NCBI lineage: Eukaryota > Metazoa > Arthropoda > Insecta > Orthoptera > Tettigoniidae > Anabrus > Anabrus simplex. The sequence goes on from NC_090272.1 coordinate 135,262,366, forward strand.
ATCATATTTTCCTTCAAATTTCTCCTTCTTTTTCTTCAAGTTCTATGCTCCTTTCCCCCAATGCTGTTGGCTATCACTGACGCGAAGGTATCTCTACGCTCTTTTATACATATTATTTTACATTGTCTTTTATCGCGCATCCACCAGTCTTCTATCTTACCATTCAGTATTATCTGAAGCAGCTGATATTTTTGGCCTCTAAGCAGGTGTCCCACACAGTTTTTCTACATTTATCGGCAGTCAAGAGTTCATTGCGTACTATTCTTATGAGATCTCCTGTGTTCCTCACATTATCAGACCAGAGTATTTTCAGTATACTTCGGCGGATTCACTCTGAACTGCTTCTAGTTTTCTCATGGTGAGGTACACTATGAGCGATATAAGTAATGCCATTCCTTATGCAGTCAGTCCCTGTTGGGGATAGTGTGAAGGTGTAGCTCATAGGATCAATTAGTGTGCGCATTACAGCAGGCTTGTGTCCACCTCCACAGCGTAACTGTCACCGCTATTACCTGCTGTCCTCGGAAGACCGAGTTCGATTCCAGGTAGTGCCAGATATTTAAACATAGCAGAAGGCCTGGTAAGTGGTTAAACTGTTAAACTAGTACATGCCGCACACCTCCTCGGGACGAGGACTCTTATTAGTCCGGTTCCATGGCTAAATGGTTACCATTCTGACCTTTGGACCACGGAGTTCCGGGTTCAATTCTAGGCCGGGCTGGGGATTTTAAAAAATTACAGGTTAATTCTGGTGGATCGGGGCGCTGGGGGTGTGTGCCGTCTTCATTATTTGAATTCATCTTAGGTAGGACTCCATCCTCATAGACGCGCAGGTCGCCCGTAAATCGAAAGACCTGTACCAGGCCTCTTCGCAGGCCACACGAAATTGAAATTAAGGGGGACTGTCAGACCATTCTGGCTCAGTGAGGAAAGCAACGTGTAACTATCTCGCACCTTAGTTCCGTTATATGCACCTTCAGTGAATCCTAACGGTGGAGCTATTGAGTATGCAACCAGGCTTCAGGCTGAGTACTAGTCACACATAACCTTCAAGGTCCAAGCTTCTACAACACGTAGGCTACTGTGAAAGAGTCGACCACATGCAAGTTATAGCCATCTTTTGATGTAGTTTTGGGTTTAATTTGCCGCTGTTGAAGAAAGTTGATATATGTATATATATTTTATATAGCGTGCTATTTCTACCGGTATGCGACTTTTGATTTCCAATGTCGGGGTCTAGCCTGTTAGTGGTTACGCTCCCTAAATAATTAAAATGGCGAACACATTCGACTTGACGATCTCTGTTATTCAATGTAGACTGATCATTATTTTGACAACTGCCTACCATAATTTTCGTCACATTTACACTTATATTGAGTTCAAATTCATCAGATGTTGCGTTGATATTGTGTATTAATTGTTAAAGACCCTTGTCTAGCAATAGATAAATAGTGACTCGTATCTCCTTCTTCAGCTTACTAGCCGGAGCATTATAAATCCAGCTTTGTCCCTAAAAATTAATGGAAATAAGCCGTTGTTCACCATTGGATATCACACCGTTACGAAAATATTGTGTGTATATTTACTTGTGTGTTTCAATTTAGTGAGCTTCGCTTGTGGCTCACAGAGAAATGCCACCTATATCATTGGCATTGTATATCATAGGAGCTCAAGATATATGATATAACTAGAGAGGATCATGAATCAATCAAGTGTGGCTTCCCACACTTGCCTACGTTCCTCAAATGTCAGCACAGAGGAGGAACAATCCTCTCATTCCTGTCATGTTTGATGGTATTGTGCCATTAACATTAATGTACCTGTTGAATTAAATCACAGGCAGAAATATCAGATGGCTGATCTCTCAAATCAGAAAACGGTATTATCGGAAGGCTAAATGTTTGGGGCTGAATTCATCTCGCCAGGTTAACAAGAGGATATCACAGCTATGGAAGCACACATTTCATTCAAATTTTGGGAGATTAATCAACGTAAAAAATAAACAAATACGTATTTGATAGTTTATACCACTGGCTCTTATTTAACGAGAAAATTACCTTTAAAATTTAGCAGCGTTCACACATGTTGGTACTTTTGGAGTGAGTATCTATAGTACTGCTGGTCCCGTAGTTAGGGTACCTTACTTACAAGCGCGGGTATCGCGATCGAAGTCAACCAACGTCTAATTTTACGTCTCTCTTCTTTTCCATTTCTCTTATATTTTTTCTTTGTCTATGCAAACTAGAAAATGACTAGATAAATACCATAAACTCATTAACAATCGTCCCATCTAGCACTTGTGTCTCGACAAATCTTTCCTTTTCTGTTTTTATAACCAATGCTGCGTTATAGAATGAGAGTGAATCTGTTTACGTTTTACAATATAGGATGATAGTGAAGTTTTTATGATACTGTTTGTATGTAGTCAGCGTAATTATTAACAATAAATCCTTATGGACAAATGAAAAACAAATATGAGATAAAAGAATTGAAACAGGGAGAAGGGAAAAACTAAGGGACGCTGATCACTAGACCAGCTTCCTTCCCCACTCCTAGCCGTTTCCTACCCGATAGTCGCCATAAGACCTATCTGTGTCGGTTCGACGTAAAGAAATATTGTTAAGTAGTAACACTGATATTAGCTGAGGTGTGCTTTGTCTCTACTATTGTCATTCTATTCCGCTAGAAGGCAATACTACTCTAATTACAAAAAATAATCCGTCAAGGACCGGCCCAGTTTATCTAGCTTGTAATCAAAATGAAGTAGCTTTCCTTACTGGACTGTTTCCTAGCGTGAATTTTGGAGGAGCTGTACATGAATTAGTGTATACTTGTCCTTGTTACGTTTAATGAAAACTTTCATAATGCGAAAAGAACTAACTTATCTTAATGAAAATCTCGTGCGTGCGTATATTGAGCACAATGCAGATTATATCATCACCATCTAAGAGTTATGTATCTCATGATATGCCTTATTTCCTTTGGGAACTGGTGATGAAAGAATATAAAATCTTCAGCCACTAAGCTTATATTCATCCGACATTGATGGATAATAGGTTATTAATCTTTACAGAACCTGAGTGAAGCAGCTCACCACATTTGTCCCACCATATTGGGTTCCTTCCTTTCACAGATAATGTATGGGTAACATTGTGTTGACTTGAAGAGTTATACGCTGTCCTACATCGATATGAGGTTCTAAATCACTTTCTCCTGGCACACATCAATACTCGCTGTCTACCAAACTTTGATATACCTGCAGGGAACATGACCGTCTGTAAATATCACCAGCAATCCGCACAAACCGCTTGCTTCAAGGAGGTCGAAAGCCACGCGAGACTACCTACAACATATTAGGTCACCATTCTGTTACGATAAGTATACTACAGACTACACAGAGACAGTTTATTTAGTAGTTTCATTGTGAAGAGTAGTATATCAACAATAAAAAACAACGCAATGTATTATTATTATTATTATTATTATTATTATTATTATTATTATTATTATTATTATTATTATTATTATTATTATTATTATTATCATTATTATTATTATTGTTACGGAGATATCCGTGGTAGTTAGAGGTGAAAGAAGGTGCTGGCTGGAATAGGTCTCAACTACAAAATTAAAGTTAATTTAAAACTTCAACAAAGGTTATATTTTCTTTTCAAAATCAACCAATAACAACAACAGAGTAACAGGTACCAAGTAGCAGGAAAACAAGTTAAGAAATTACAATTCGTTACAAGATTTGAGCTTCGAGCCCCAAGATTAATTTCTGAGCTCTCAGCTCACCACCACAATTGCTAAAGGGCAGAAAACCCCTAAGTACGAGGAGCACTTGCTCCTAATTACAATGTTAAGAAAAAGAGCAGACCCGCTCTCAATTTTACAAGCCTATCAAAGGCTACAACAAACTTCATTTCTATCTGCCCTTAAGGCGCACAAGAAAACAGGGGTAATTAATACCCAACCTACGGGGCCTTCGCATGAAGAAAACAAAACATCAGGTTACGTTACTGGCCCAAAGTACAGAAGAGATTGGAGGCGTGAACTTGCACTCTTAAATACACTTTTAAAACCTAAGTGGCTCTAGGCCGAAACACAGGGGCTAATCCCAAGCTAAGGAGGTGACCCGTATGAGAAACTTTAATATTTTAAGGAAGAGAAGAAACGGTTATGAAAACGTAGTCACCTCAATTTCCAAATGAAGGGCAGTTCGAGAGGGTAAAGCACTCTCTATCCCCGCTTTACAGTAATTTATAGATTTATAATTTATAGATTTTACATAGACAGAAAAGAATTTACATTTTAAAACGGTAGGTTACATAATGAAGGTTTCGAACCCTCCCCGAGAGTTAAACTGCTGAGCTAGCAAGAAATGAAGGTGTTAACAGGCCATTACCTTGTAGAAGAACTGCTGCTTGAAGAAAGAGGCGCTTCCCGCCCCCTGCTACATATTCACACACTACGAAAGATGTTACTGTAGTGGCCCTGAGACAAGAAAATCAGCAGTTTTTATACCCTCGTGGAAAGTTCGAGGCCTTTCATGAATGATAACAACCCGCCCACAAACTTTTATTGGATAACAGCAAAAACTAATACACAAGACGAGGAAGAAACACCTTATTGGTGGAAAATTAATTACATAAATTCCTGATTGGTTACATTCAAAACAGGCGGAAAGAAAGGATTTATATTGCCAACCCACAAACCACAGAACAAAATTTAGTAAAAACAAAACTTAGGAATACCATATTTCTTCAGGAGAATCCATTCCTTTACACCAGAGTGCGTTATCATAGTTTTTGGTAGAGACATCTGTTAGAGAATGTCCCAACTTCTTGATACGGAGCAAACAAACACAAATCGAAATAGACACACATCAGAACACTTCAAAATTACCAAATTTACAGTAGTGACATCTTTCGAAAAACCGTTGAATTAGTTCAGTAGTTAAAGTTCCAAGTTTCTCCAGTAGAGAAGTTTCAATTGGCGCAATATTTGAATTAGCGGCGTGGAGGTGTACCACCCGGTACAGACCTCCCCCCCCCCCCCAAAAAAAAAGTCGTTCCAAGTGGTGACACAGAAGAAAACAAAGAATTTGTTTTTTAAAAAAGTCCAAGTTTTTGCTGATGAGTTGAAGAATTTAGAAGAGAAAAATATAACTTTTCAGTAGTCGGAGGTCTCAGAAGTTGTTTGATATAGGTGGGTGCGACTAGATTAAGTGCCGTTGTAAAGCATTTGTAGTAGATTTTGATGAAAGGTCTCTATGTTGTAGTAGTTGAATTCAGATAAAAAAAACTTTAATTCTTGAAAGAAACAAATTATCTAAGTCCACCAAATGTTGATTTGAAGGAGTATTTAATTGCCGAATAGAGAGTCCATGTAGCAGAAGAAGAACATTATCTGTCGCTTAATTTTGACGACAAGACCTGCCGCCGCTGCCTGTGTCCAGAGGAGGCCGCTCGGACCCCTTAAGTACCCTGAGATACCGCTCTCCCGCACTATGAGAGGGGTAGTCGTGCTGCACGCCGCAGATGCGACGTTTGTTTACAGTCCACACATAGCTTGCGGGTGGTGCGCCGCTCATCAGCCTTGGCCGGAAGGAGGGCTCCGGTGCGCCGTACACAGGTTGACCTCGCTGGAGTGGAGTGGGCCCGTACCCCACCTCAGTGGCGGTACGGCGCCGCACGGCTGCGGGGGCACTGAAACATTAAGATCTCGGCGGCAGAATTTTTGTTGGACAGAAATGTTTTTAGGGTACAGTCTTTGTGGTTGAGGCTGAGGGGCCAGCGGCGTGGAAACTTTTATTTCATTACGTTTATGTTAATGCCACTGGTGTGGTTTAGCAGGAGACGGGAGCGTGGTAATGGCCATATGGAGGGGACAGCAGAGTAACTTCAGGGAAGGTTTCACAAATTTTATACAAAGCAGATTCAACCAAATGTAAAACTATAAGAGGCAGAAGGCCTTAAAATGAAACTAAAAATATAACCTTCAGGATTCTTACAAAATTATAAGGACAAAGTTAGCACGGAAATTATACAGGTTTCACCTGCGACAGGTGAACCCTAAATATCCTCTCGGTGGCTGGATTGCTTAGTAACAACGTCACCGGGGTAAGGAAATCTAAAATGATGCACGACCCATGAAATCTTAGGACAAGCTTGCCCGCGGGAACAAAATTCTTTACCATAACCTGGTCGCCTACCTTCAGCTTGGTGGGTCTTCGTCCACGATCATATCTTTCCCTAACCTTTTCATGAGAAATTTTCAGATTGGCCTTGGCCTTCTTCCAAAGATCTCTAATATTATCTGGATCTATCGCCTCTGGTAGAATATCACTAAGAGTCCAAAAGTTAGCGAGCGGCGTGTTGGGTACGAACTTGAACATCAAAGAAGCTGGAGTAAACTTATGAGATTCATGAACCGCCGAATTCAAAGCGAAGACTAACCAATGAAGAGATGTGTCCCACCTAGAAGGATCGTCGTGATGATAGGCAATTAGCTCCGATCGGAGATTACGATTGACCCGTTCAGCCAACGATGGTTGAGGATAATAAGCAGAAGTTGTCACATGAGCGATGGACAAATCAAAACAGAATTTACGAAAGAGATTGGATGTGAAAGCTTTAGCATTATCAGACACAATATATTGACACGGACCGAAAGAAGCAAAAATGGAATTTAAACAAGAAATAGTGGACTGAGCGGTAGCCAGCTTAGTCGGAAATAACCAAGAAAATCTAGTGAAGCCATCTACACACACAAGGATGAACTTGTTGGCATTCCCCTTTGACTGGGGGAAGGGTCCTACGTAGTCGATGTAAAGACGTTCCATGGGACGCGACGCTTGATGAGAAGACAAGAGCCCTTGCTTAGTGGACATGGTGGGTTTACAAAGCCAACAAGTTTTACAAGCTTTTACCAATTCACGGATTTCTCCGTCCATACCCTTCCAAATGAACATTTCTCTAATCTTTTCTCGAGTTTTGAAGATGCCTAAGTGCCCCCCCCAATGGGGTCTCATGATAGTACTTGAAGATCATTGGTACAAGAACAGCTGGAACTACAACTTTCATCGTCTTATCATGCCTCGAAGGGCAACATAAAACACCATTCCTCAGTACATAAGGGACGACGTGTTCCCCAGAAGAAAGGGTTTCCATTATCGGAGCCAGCGTTGGATCTTCACGTTGATATTTTTCAATATCCCTAAAGAGCATGGGAGCATCAGTTAGAATGGCATTAACCGCAGGTAGTATGGACTCGGGAGGTGAAGAACGATCAACCTGTTCAGGGGTCTCTACCTCATTAGAAAACATACGGCTTAGTCTGTCTGCCACAACATTTTCAGTACCTCTTATATGCCTAACGTCAAATTGGAAGGCAGAAATTCGGATGGCCCACCGGGCTATACGTCCAGTACGACGCGGCCTACCTAAGACCCAACTTAAGGCTTGGTTATCAGTCTCCAAGTCGAACTTGACATGTTCCAGATAGAGGCGGAACTTTTCTAGCGCAAACAAAACTGCTAAACCTTCAAGTTCGTAGATGGAATACTTGGATTCTTGGGCCGATAATGTCCTAGAGGCATAGGCAATGGGTCCCCTCCCTAGTTCAGTCTCTTGAAGAAGGACTGCAGCTACCGCCGACGAGGACGCGTCGGTTTGGACGATGAATTTCTTAGAGAAATCGTCCATGGCAAGAACAGGGGCATTACACAGAGCTAAGTTGAGATCTTCAAAAGCGGCTTGTTGAGAAGGTCCCCACTCAAATTTGACGCCTTTCCTACGAAGTAAGTTGAAGGGCGCCGCTCTATTGGCGAAATTTGGAATAAATTTCCTGAAGAAATTCACCATATCAATGAACCTAGCAATCCCCTTGATGTCCTTGGGAGGTTTGAAATCACGGATGGCCTGTGTTCTAGAATGATCTACAGCAACACCATCGGGCGACACAATATGCCCTAGAAATGACATAGAAGGCTTAGCAAAAGCGACTTTGGACAACTTAACTGTTAACCCTGCCTTACGAAGACGATTAAGGACCTCTTTCAGATGATCAAGGTGTTCTTCAAAGGTCTCAGAAAATACGACGACATCATCCAGGTAATGATACAAGTACTCAAATTTGATGTCGGAGAAGACCCTATTTAGCAGTCTCGTAAGCACGGCTGCCCCCGTGGGGAGCCCGAAAGGTACGCGGTTGTACTCATACAAGTTCCAATCCGTGGCAAACGCTGTCATTTGTTTAGATTCCTCTGCTAGCGGTATCTGATTATAAGCCTGATTAAAGTCTAAGATGGTGAAGAACTTAGCGTTACGAAACCATGAAAAACAAGAATGAAGGTCTGGAAGGGGCACAGATTGTAACACCACCTTCCGATTGAGAGCCCTATAATCAATCACAGGCCTGAAGCCCCCTTGGGGTTTCGGAACTAGAAAAATCGGCGAAGAGTATGCCGACTTAGAGGGGCGAATAATACCATCTTTTAGCATTGATCTATGATTTCTTTCAATGCCTTCATTTTAGGTGGAGGTGGCCTATAAGGTGGAAAACGGACAGGAATCGAATTCGTAACCTCAATATTGTATTCGATAAGGTCAGTAACACCAAGAGTATCAGAGAAAACCTCTGGAAACGACTGACACAACTTACGAATACTCTCTGCCTGCTCCTCAGGTAGATGTCTAAGGTCTAACAACATCTCATCCTGGGTAGGCGAAATAGATGAACATGACACAGAACTACATTTTAACAAAGGGATTTTTGAATTACTATCAAATTTGAAAGTGCACGACTTGCTCTGAAGGTCGAGCACTAGACCGGTGTGAGACATGAAATCAGCTCCCAATATAATGGGGCAAGACAAGTGCCTGGCCAAAAACAGTTTAAATTTCCAAGTAAATTTAGATATACGAATTTTGGCATACAGATAACCTAAAATTTCTAATGGAGAGGAATTTGCCGAAACATATTGAACCGAAGTCGAACAAAAATCAGGAAGTTTACAAACAGATTTCAGTTTGGAGTACCACTCGGCCGAAATAATGGAACAAACACTGCCTGAGTCTAAAAGAGCAGTTACAGGCTCATTATTCATTCAATTTTGAGAAATGGGACAGGTGCGGGAGTATCCGCCGCAATCCTAAGACATTATTTGGGACATTCAGATGGTAATGTCGAATAGTTCTGACTTTTTCCTGAATTTTCGTCAGGTTTAACCGGGGCTGAGCCTTGTGAAGAGGGGTTAGCCGACTCAGCAGAAGCCACTAGTCACTTATGATTGTTGGTGGAAGTTGCACACGAAGTTGAGCAGGAGGGGGGGCTGTTAGCATTAGGGCAGTTCTTGGCAATATGTGAAAACGCGCCGCATTTAAAACAGCCTTGGGATGACCCTGCTCCATTTCTTATCCCACTAGATTTAATTAATGGACACTTGTTCCGAAGATGGTCAGGCGACCCACAAGCGTAACATTTACGGGGAGTGACTGGTCGGCGAGGTGGAGGCCGAGGATTACTGAAAGAAGGATGGGACTCCCTCGCCACACGTAGTGTGTCGGCATATCTAACTCCTTCGGCTGAGACAGCCATAGCCTCTAACTCGGCAAAAGTTTGCGGACGCGACGCAAAACACAAGTAGGACCTGTACGACGGTGAAATTCCTTCCACAATGGCTTGTACAATCTGATCTTCAGGGAAGTGAAGAGCAAACACCCTGGTACAGAGTTTAATATCTTGGATGAAATCTGCCAAGTTTTCATCCAACCGTTGTACTCGGTAGTAGTACTTTTGAATGAGCGATGACCTAGTTCGAGCGGGGAAAAAATTTGCCAACAGATGGGCATGGAAGTCTTCTATGGATGACTGTTCAGCAATTGCTCTAACTATTTTGTCTGATAGAACCCCAATTGCATAGGGATAAATGATCTGCAAAATTTGACACGGAAAAAGAGAAAAAACAAGGGCATGATCCTGAAACTCAACTAGAAACCTTAAGAATGAAATAACGTCACTGGTAGAGTTAACAGAAAACTTAGAAATACCCCTGAGCAACATTGCTAATGGATGGGGCAAACTGCTGAACCCTGGTGACATAGTAGGTAGAGGCCTAAGTGGCGAAGAAGCTAATTCAGAACGTGCGTTAATTCACTGTAACCCCGGATCCAGACGATTCATTTGACAACAAATAAAACGTCTTAGCGCAACGAGAGACGAGGCTGTTCTTATTTACCGAGCGCGGTGTACTATCATTTTAACATAATGATGGCGTGCAATTTGGGCCGGATAGCATCGCAGGAGTGTGATCTCAAATGAAAGAGCATGTTCAGACGAAAATAATGATGTGTGCGGTATGAGCGTCCGATGTATAGCGACGAAGTTATTAGCATGAATAACACTTCATGAAAACGGGGCGTGAGTTTTCCTATAGGGACCGCAGGGGAGGATAAATTTTACATTAATAAATACTGGTATAGTTATGTACCTAAACAAACTTATTCAAGTGCTGCGAGTTAAGGAAATGGTTCCCTAGACAGGACTTGTCTATATTAAAAGTCCAGTTTGCTCCTAAAAAGGAATAACATGCCGCAACAGCCCTGACGGCCCTTGACCTACCAAGTACCCCTACTCAACCCGGAGACTGCAGATAATAAGTGATGCATGGTTAACGCAACGAATTCTCTTGGCCTTTTTCTTGGTTTTCTAAAATGGGGCAGTCATCTCACCGTCAGGTAGCACCGAAATTGTTCTCATGTTAACGAAAATGATCTTGAGCCAGCACAGATAACAAGGAAAATATCCTCAACCTGGCCGGAAATAGAATCCGGGACCTCCAGGTAAGAGGTAGGCTTTCGATCCCTAGACCGTGGTTCCGGCACCTCCTTACTCCTAGTATCATTGGTTATTCTGATACTTACATCCAACGAGTAGGCAGCGTGGTTAAGGTCGCATAGCTGTGAGCTTGCATTCGTGAGATGGTGGGTTCGAATCCCACCATCTGCAACCCTGAAGATGGTTCTCACACCAGGCAAATATTGAGGATGAACCTTAATTACTTACGGCTACCTTTCCTATCCTTGCGTCGCCGAAAGCGTTCGGTTTGTCAGTGCAACTTTGAACCACTGGCAAATTTAAATATAAATACAAGTAAATCCAATAATTAAATGTCAAATTTTATTTAATTTTCCTGCAAATTTCATGTCTAACCTAATACGTCTTATATTAAACTGTACGTTTGTTTTAAATTTAATTATTTTCCTCTCCTTCCGCAAGACTCGGCTTACCGGGCGAGTTGGCCGTGCGTTTAGGAGCGCACAGTTGTGAGCTTGCATGCAGGAGTTAGTGGGTTTGAATCCCACTGTCGGCAGCCCTGAAGATGGTTTTCTGTGGTTTCCCATGTTCACACTAGGCAAACGCTGGGGCTGACCCATAACTAAGGCCACGGCCGCTTCCTTCCCACTCCTAGCCTTTTCCTATCCCATCGTCGCCATAAGACCTATCTGTGTCGGTGCGACGTAAAGCAACTAGCAAAAAAAAAAAAAAAAAAAGACTCGGCTTAGAATTTTAATTAATAAACCTCTTCTTAGAGAGTGATTCTTTTCCTAAATTTCTCTTTCACTTTCTTGATAGGAATGACATTAAAAAGGAATGAGGATTCCACTGAAATCCTGCCTCATTGTTTTCTGAATAATTGCTTCTGCTTCTTATTCCGTATGCTTAACACTGAATTTTATATTTGTGCATATTCTGCGTACACTGTGTATAGAGCAGGATGTCAGTTATACAGTAGAGCAAGCCAAGATCAGGGGAATGCTGGGTTCGAAAGGATGTTATCTACGTTAAGTCCAGTTTTGGAACAAGTATTGAATTTGGCAACATCGGACAGTAACTGAACCTAACCGTGTTGTAATTTTTTCTAGAAATGGAAACGCATGTGTATAGTATGCGTGTCATCTGCTATCTACAACGGAGAATCGAGGCAAACGGAACCACTGCTTGTTCGACCATGTGTCAAGTCACGTCCGTGTCACGCTTGTGTCACGAGCATTGCCAGCTCCTCACTTTCACGGCTATATCATCGAAATTTTATGTCGTATTATTGTGAAACAAAATGCATTACGTTTCCTTTTCAGAGAAGTGTCATGCCCTTCCGAATTGCTCTACCATTTGATGGACACTCTGTATATGAAGGTGGCAATGGTACAATTCAGTCTTCACATTGTGAATTATTCATCAGAAGGATGAAGCATCTCACATCTACTGTTTTATGTCATTATTTGTCGAGATCCTCTACCGGGGAAAGCTCTTCTTCCCTGTATGTTTCCAGCTGGAAATGACTTCGCAAGCAATCATCTGATGTTCTGTGAGAATGCAGACGCTAAATATAGATCGGCTAAAACAGCTGCGTATTGAAGTTTCTGTAAACAGCTTTTGCATTTAGATTCTTAAAACATGTGTGGGAGTAATGCGATGTACTATAGATAGGCTTGTCGCTTTCTTCTTCTGCTTCTATGCGCCCTGCCCAGTCTCTCGGACGTTAGCGATCGATGTGGAGAGTGCTTTTCTGTCTTCAGCAACACGGTACAGTTCTTCAGTGTTTTTTATGTCTGTCCAGTCTTTAATATTCTTAAGGCATGTTGTTCTCCTTCTGCCTACTGCTCGGTGCCCCTTAATTTTGCCTTTCAAAATTAAATGTAAAACTGCGTATTTTGCACCACGCAGAACATTTGCTAGGTATGCAATTTTTGTGCATTTTATGGTGGTTACCAGTTCTTTTTTGCATGTTGCTCTCTGTAATACTTGTTCATTGGAGGCATGGTCAATCCACGAGACCCTAAGCATTCTTCTATGAAGCCAAAGTTCCAAGGCTTCCAATCGTTTGATGGTGGCCTCTTTTAACGTCCAAGCTTCAACCCCATAAAGGAAGTAAATGAATATTGTTACTTGTGTCGGAGGATAACTATTGATTTTGGAAGTAAGGAAGATATAAAATGCAGACTAGGCATAGGCAAGGAAGGCGTTCACTTCGGACATTGATATAGGAATTAGAAGATGTTCTTGAAGACTTTTGTCTGGACTGTGGCATTGGAGGAAAGTGAAACATGGACAGTAACTAGCACAGAAATGAGAAGCCTTTGAAATGCGGTGTTACAGAAGAATCCTGAAGGAAAGATGTAATAATGAACGATGATATACTGGATCGAATTGGTGAGACCGGAACGATTTGGAGAAATTTTACGAGAAGATAGAATGGTAGGACACATTTTTACGACACCCAGAACTTGTTTAGTTCGTTTTTGAGGGAGGTGTAGCGGTAAGAACGGTAAACGGTAGACCAAGGCATGGCCATGAAAGAGAAGGTGGTCGCAAACAATGAAATGAAATGGCTAACGGCTTTTAGTGCCGGGAGTGCCCGAGGACATGTTCGGCTCACCAGGTGCAGGTATTTTGATTTGACGTCCGTAGGCGACCTGCGTGTCTTGATGAGGATGAAAGGATGATGAATACGTACGACACATACACCCAGGGCCGTGCTAGCGAAATTAACCAATTGTGGTTAAAATTCCCGACCCTGTCGGGAATCGAACCCGGGACCCCTGTGACCATTCAGCATGGAGCCTGACGTCGGAAACAATGTGAACCGGGTATATGAGTGTTCGACCATTGGTCATACTAACAGACAATTTGAAAAAAAAAAGCACTTCGATATCTCGTGCCGTTGTCATTTTATCAATCAGTGTTGCCTACTTTTATTTTCGAGATCCGCTAAATACTACGAAAAATCCACTAAAATTCCGCCAAGAAATCTAATCTCAAATAATGAACAACAACAACAACAACAACAACAATAATAATAATAATAATAATAATAATAATAATAATAATAATAATAATAATAATGTCTGCACTCACCTGATCTGTGATTTTCACTAGGATTAACCCCCTGCCTGCGAGCCGGTGAGCCAAAACTTGTAGGCGTTTTGGTGCCGGGTGCAAACTAGGTGAATCTCCTACCGCAAGGGCCACACACAAAAGAGGCCAGTTCATTAAACGGTCTTCCTTCATAGCATAAATATAAATGCTACTCTCTCACAGTTTCATTATCTGTCGTCATTCGTCAACTACAGTAAGAGAAAATTACCCTTTCTCCACGCATTAGAAATTTATGATACTTTGATCTCATAACATCAAATCCAAATAACATGTTTCCCTCATATGACTGCTAGCTACTGACAAGAAATACGGAATAGCTTGGAGACAGACTGGAGTATAAATTTTTAAAAAACGTAAAATGGATAAAACACTAAATTCCACTATAATAAATCTAGAATTTCGCCAAAAAATCCGCTGTCCGCTAAATGATATATTTCTCCGCCGGCAGGGTTCTAATTCCGCCAAATTTAGCGGAAAATCCGCTAAGTTGGCAATGCTGTTATCAATTGCTGAAGTTAGCCAATCACATCGCTTCGTGGGCGATTTGAGATGGGCTTTGCGAGTCGATGTTGCTAAATCTACACGTGGCTTATGACCGGATTGAGAGCGCCAATTGAAAAAATAAACATCTCCAGGGGAGGGAATCGAACAATGACCTCCCTGATGACAGGCTCGGCCCATAGCAAGCACGCTACGGTGGCATTGGCTGCAACCTACGGTGTGTTAGTGTTTGATGCTCATTTCTTGGCATGGATCTCAAGCCTGGCCAAGCCACGTGGAGATTTAGCAACTCCGCCACGTAAAGTCCATTTGACTTCACCCGCGAAGCGATCCGATTGGCTAACTTCAGCAGCTGACATAAAGACAACAGTGTGGGATATCGACGTAATATTTTCGAATTACTTATCAGTATGACCAACGCTCTAACTCTCATATACACGGTTCACGTTGTTTCTGACTACACTGTATACAGGATGTAGCAGTTACGTAGACATGAAAAGGTTAGCACAGGGTAGGGTGGCACGGACGGCTGCATCAAACTATTCTATGAACTGATGACCAAAACAACAACAACAACACAATAATGATTTCGCTTAATTCAGTATCTAGTTTCTAAATTCTTTGTACATCTACGATAACAAAAGGTCGAATGTGACAATTGGTTCTCAGTGAGAACTGATGGCAGAATGAGTTCTTGGTTCAAAGCAGTTTCGGAAAAGACTGTAATGTTTCACCCTTATTGCTTACTGTTTACATTATTGAGAGCTATGAAATGGCACGGAGGGATTCAGCTGGGTGGAAATGTAGTAAGCAGTTTGGTCTATTCAGAACGCTTAGTTTTAATCAGTCCATATCCTGGACATGAAAAGAGTTGTACCGAGTATGGTATGAAAATTAACATTTCCAAGCCTAAAATGATGTCACTTGGGAAAGGTACTAAGAGGACGGATGCCAGGTAGGAAATACGAACAGGAACACGTCGATCATCTAAAGGAATTAGGACATGTATTCTTCTGGCTGCCTGGTGGGCATACTCGTTAAGGCGTCAAGTCTATGTAGTCTGACACTGTAGTTAGCCGGTTCGAGCCCCATTGGTCTAAAAATGTCACCATCAGAATGTTTGCCAGCGGGGTAGGAGAGGTGGTGGTACGCAATTTACAATCACTAGATTGCGTGGCGTACCTCTCTAAAGTGTTCATTTGGAGCGAGGGCATATAATGTTAATAATAATTGGTCTTGCCGTTAAAAGTAGCAACATGTACCTGGTATTCTTCGGCAAACAAGACACTCTAAATCTGGAGTCTAACTAGTTATCAACGAAAAGACTTCATTTTTTCTCTTTCTTCAAATTTTCCTCCTTGAATATTATGAGACTGTTTCATCGATTAACGTTTCTTCCATGTATTTCAACAAATCTATCACCTGGGAAGCAAAATTTTCTTCAAATTGGGTTAAACAAAATTTGGACTTTTGTTTTGGAAAATAACTTTATTCAACATTCTTCTGTGTCACCCCTTGGAAGGACTTTTGGGGGGGGGGGGGAGGTCTGTACCGGTTGGTACACCTATACGCCGCACATTTGAATTTTCCGCCTTAAATTACTCCTCTACAGCTGAAACTCTGAACTTAAAAACTGAATTAATTCTGTACCGGGCAGTACACCTCTACTCTGCAAAGTTAAATCTTCCGCCAATAAATTCTCCTCTACCGGAGAAACTGTGAACTTTTAGAACTGTATTAATTCATGAGTTTTCTCAGAAGAGGTCTCCACTATAAATTTTGGGTTTACAAAGTTGTCTATACTGTGTGGATTTCAACGTGTTTTGTTTTCTATGGATCAAGAAGTGTGGATATTCGCTAACAGATGTCTCTACCCAAAAAACTATGATTATGCACCCTGGTGCGAACTGAAGGAACTTTTGTTGAAGAAATTTTGTATTCATAAGTTTTGGTCTGTACTAAATTTTGTTCTTTCATTTGTGGGTTGGCAATATTAAGCTTTCTTTCTGCCTGTTTTGAACTTAGCCAATCAGTAATTTCTGTATTTAATTCTCCACCTATCAGAGGTTTCTTCTTCGAATTTCCATATGTAACTCTTAGCTACCCAATAAAGTTGAGCTGGTGTGTCTTTATTATTCATGAAAGGTCTCGAATCTTCCACGAGGGTTTAAAAACTGCTGATTTTCTCGGCTCTTCGCCACTTCAACAACATCTAGCTTAGTGTATGGAAGTATAGCAGGGGGCGGGTTGCGCCTCTTCCTTCGAGCAGCAGCTCTTCAGCAAAGGTAATGGCCTCTTAACATCTTTATTTCTTTCTTGGTCAGCAGTTTAACCCCCGGGGATGGTTCGAAACCTTTCAAGTATCCTACCTGTTTAAAATGTAACTTAGTGCCGGCTTATGTAAACATTTTCTTATTACTTTAAATGTAAATCGGGTATAGAGAGTGCCTTACCCTCTCGAGCTCCCCTTCATCTTGAATTTGAGGTGACTACGTTTTTGTAACCGTTCTTCTATTCCTTCTTAATGTGTTAAATTTATTCTGTATACGTGTCACCTCCATAGTATGGGAATAGCCCCTGCTTATCGGCCTAGCGCCACTTAGGTTTTAACAAGCTTCATGTAGGAGTGCAAGTTCACGCCTCCATTCATCTTGGTATTTTGGGGCCATTTAATTCATTTGTTCTTTTTCCTCGAAGGCCCATTAGATTGGGTACGAGATACCCCTGTTTATAAGTTGTGCCTTGATGGCAGTGGATTCTGAAGTCTAGGTAAAGCCTTTAATAGGCTTGGAAAATTGAGAGCGGCTCAGCTCTTTCTTGGGTTTGTAAAGTGCCTCCGAGAGGCTTGAGGTTGAAAGTGAGGAGCGAGTGCTCCAGGTATTGAGGGGTTTTCTGCCCTTTGGTAATTTGTGGTTGTGAGCTGAGGGCTCAGGAATTGTAACTTGGGGCGCGAAGCCCAGAATTTGTAAAGACCTCTTAACTTGTGCTTTATTTGTAAAACTTCTATCGTACCTGAAATTTTCATTGTTATTTCACCTAGTGAAAAGTTGTTAAATTTTTGTTGTCTGTTGAAAATATAACCTTTATTTAAATTTTTAAATTCTTCTTTCGGACTTGTAGTTAGACCCATTCCAGCCCGCACCTTCTTTCACCTCTGCTGATGCACCAAAACACGGTAACAATAATAATAATAATAATAATAATAATAATAATAATAATAATGTTATTTTCTTTACGTCCCACTAACTACTTTAACGGTTTTCGGAGACGCCGAGGTGCCGAAATTTTGTCCCGCTGGAGTTCTTTTACGTGCCAGTAAATCTACTGTCACGAGGCTGGCGTATTTGAGCAACTTTAAATACCACCGGAGTGAGCCAGGATCGAACCTGTCAAGTTGGGGTCAGAAGGCCAGCACCTCAACCGTCTGAGCCACTCGGCCCGGTGCATATAATGCTGTTGATACAGATTCGACCATCAGATGGGAACGTTAAGCCATGAGCAGACCCCTTGGTGCTATTCGACAGCAGTACGCTGTGGGCCGGGGCTGGGTTTCACCCTTTCCCTTCCTCCTATTATACCCATATCACGTAATTTATTTCATCTCGTCAACTACTCTGATAGGGTTGATGTTAGCAAGGGCACCCAGTCCTAGAAACTCGCAACATACAGGACATATATTCCTTCAGGCAGGTCGTACAGTAAGTTTACTTTACAGCTTGTTTGGTAGAAACAATCTTGAAAGTTATAAATGCATATAACCTAGAAGATGGAACCACAGTGATTTTGAACTTGAAACCTTCCGATTCGTAGGTCAACATTCTCTTATTAATCTTCAGAGATAGTAATTAACAATAGCATTACGCTTACTGTCTACTGTTAATTGTTGCGCGCTGTCTCTTCTGCTGTCACTCATGTGTACTGAATGGCATTATTGCTGCAGTTATACAAGAATAACTTATCAACGACGGTACAACTGCTAGTCAAAATTTGTCGTTTCACTATATTAACATTTTTATATTAAGACCTTACTTACCACTCTTTTTTCCTTCCCTTAGTCTTGTAAACGAAAGTGAAGCAATTTGTGACCGACGTAGCCTGATAGACAAAGGTGAGCGAAGTGCTAAGAATTAAAGCTTTCGAGGACTGGGCTACGAAGGAACACAAAAGGAAATACGTGCTCCTCTACAAGCAATTTACACCAACACACTCGTGGATCCGGGACCATAAATACCTGTCATGCAGTGATTGGAGGGAGGGTATCAGGATGACTGTTAATATATCAGCTGTATGGAGTATACCAGGCAGGTCTGAGGACAGGAGCCTCTGTCAGTGTTGCCACAGAGTTGGAAACACTTGCTCATATCCTGAGACCCTCTCTGTGTGTACAGACTTTTTGCATATCCCCGTATCGTATCATCCGGTGATACGATGCGATGCAACGCGAGAATTTTGCTCCACCGTATCATCCATGCATACCCGTATTAAATACATGTAACAGAAAGAAATGGGACGAAACTCAGTTTCGCATCAGCTCTCCATCAGCAGTGACTTCACCTAACTGGAAGTGTAGCGGTGGGCCAGGTACATCTATCTTCACTGTGCTATAAAGAAAATAAATAAGAAATCATGACTCTTTTGGATATCATAGATGTATGCTTGTAGGGATATATAAAAATATGCCCTATTTGATGGCGGGCATACATTTTCAATCAGTTACTGGAAAGTACAAAAACTTTCACAAGGATGCATCTCATGCTTCCTGTTTTTGTTTTGTTTCTTTATTTATTAATATATTCTGTGTTTATGGGGTTCCTTACAACGTCCTTCTTCTTCTTTCTCCACTCTATTGCGAATGTAAACATTGAATCGAAAATACGAATAACGCTCTATGGCCATGACTGTGTACGCCAGCTGTCCTATGTTTGGAATTGAGTAGCAACGGTGTGATGCAACGCGTGCGCGTCCAGACTAGCACGTCTGCACTGCGTGCCATCCCTTTGATGCGATTTCAAAAGACCGTCAATTGCGCGTAAAAGCCATTGCGTATTACCGTATCAACATTTTACAACGATATGATGACACGGGGTACCGTCCACACTTACATACAACGGAGATACGTACTGTGATAGTCAACAAGTCTGAACCTGCCTATACGTAACTTGTATCATCATGCCCCAGATCAACCATCTCTCATTCTCTGAAGGATAAAGGATTCAGCGTATAACAAGAAATTCATAGTCTCCCCTATGGGTGAATAGACATTATAGCATACAAACCAAATTCTTCACAAGGATGCATCATAGAATATATTATAAGGTTTCAGACTCACGTCAGTCAACCCGAGGAAGTCAGTGAAGAAAAGAACATCTATTTTTGCTAGTTGCTTTTCGTCGCACCGACACAGATAGGTCTTATGGCGACGATGGGACAGAAAAGGCCCAGAAATGGGAAGGAAGCGACCGTGGCTATAATTAAGGTACAGCCCCAGCATTTGCCTGGCATGAAAATGGGAAACCACAGAAAACCTTCTTCAGGGCTACCGACAGTGGGGTTCTAACCCACTATCTCCCGGATGCGAGCTCAAAGCTGCGCGCTACTAACTGCACGGCCAACTCACCCGGTGAGAACATCTATGATCCTACTGTTGGATATTTCAAAGAAAAGTATCACCTTACAGGTCACTGATTTGATAAATGGAATGAGAGACACCAATCCGAAATATTTTGCAGACTGCTGTAAGCAGTTCGGACTTCGAAAACCTTCATCACTAAAATTGCAATTAGCGCAAAAAGAGGCTCAATTTACAGTTTTAGGAACCACGCAGTTGGACTAGAAACATTGTAGCTTTTAACGTAGACTTATGTTCCTCGAGAATGGGTACATGAAGAAAATAAGACGCTTTCAGTGTCTGGGTAGAACACGTATATAACCTAAGGTATTTAACTTAAGATTGTGTTTGATATCTCAACTGATAGATAAAAGAGCAGGTATCTGTTGCAAAAAAGAGTTGAAAATATGAAATATAGTTTCCATGAAATAGGGCTTTACAATGTAGGGCAAAATTTGTGCTAAATATATGACGTCACACGCATACTCTGTTACAAGACGGCGCTGTGTTGACTCGCGCGCTCAGTTGGAGGTTAGCTATCGTTGTGAATACATCGTAGTTCGTTGTATAGAAAAACACATTTAATAATGTAAGAGAAATATTTACATCTTAAATTATGTCTTTTATTTCTCGTATCACAGACCCATACTACACCGAGTTATTACCCACACTCCAAGTGTACCACGTTCTATAGAATAAAATTTATTATCAAAAAAATATTTGTCTTTTATTTCTAATAAGTAAGTCTACGCAACTCTCAAAATCCATTTTTTCTTCTATTATTCGAATTCTAAAGTGAATTGGTTCAGGCCTAACCAAAATTTGTATGATACTCTTTATCTTTGTGGCAGCCTGCAAATGCTATGCGAAGAATTTGGAAGAAAAAATATCGGCCAAAACAGTAGGTCACGTAATGCTAATTAAACAAAACAATAAATAAATAATTAAATAAAGGCATCTCCTTATTTCCCCGTAAGTTTTCCGAATCCATAATCCGGGAATATTTGTGGTATTTTATGGACTACCAAATCTCATTGTTCTCACCTGGCATGATTGATACCTTCGTTTACATTATAATTCTATGCTAAAAAACGAGACCACATTATTAACTACCTTTAGTCTGGATGTTCACTATGAAAGCATTCTGCGGTGGTTGGCGCTACAGTGGCCTGCTCTCGACTAAGAAAGCACACAGCTCCTATTCCAGGAGTGATACGATCCATAACAGAAGATTTGCCATCCATCAATGTCGCAAGCTTCCACCATACTTCGATATACTTTGTGGGCTCATCTCGTATCTACTTTTAACATCTTCATCAGACGGTGATAGAGAGAGGAGGGATTTCGTACACCGTGGGGAAGTCCCTCGTCTAATTCGTCTTCTGCATTATCAGTCAGACTGCGCTACAACGCTTAAAAATTAATATGAGGAACAAAGCTGCTCCCAGCAAAGCTTACCTCTTAAGAAAATATGCCTTCTCGTGGTAGCAGGAGTACTAATATAGACTCGGTGCAGATAATGCAATGGTAATTTCTTGGAAGTAACAAAATTGCATCTGTTTCACTCTTATAGTGAGGTTTTTAAACATTTTTAAGAGTTTACCCTTTACTTATGACTAAATGATTAATCCTCCCCATGGTAAAGTTTATTTAAATGAAGGGTTTAAAATGAGTACGGTATATGAGAAATTATTGAGTTTAAATTATTTAATTGATTAAAAATAGTCCTACGAAAATTTGAAACATTGTAAACTCGTGTGATTATTTCACGTAGAAGTGTCAATAAACTTTTGATGTGAAATACACTTAATAGTATGTTTTAAATGTACAATGGCTTTACGTCGCACAGACACAGATAGGTCTTGGGGCAACGATGGTATAGGAAAGGGCTACAAGTGGGAAGGAAGCGGCCGTGGGCTTAATTAAGGCACAGCATTTGCGTGGTGTGAAAATGGGAAATCATTGAAAATCATCTTGAGGGCCGCTGACAGTGGGGTTCTAACCTACTATTTCCCGTATGCAAGTTCACAGTTGCGTGCCCCTAACCACACGGCCAACCCTCTCGGTGTGCTGGTATTAACGCCCGGTTTATACCAGTGGTGAAATGAGCTAATAAATGATACCAGCATGACATTTTACAGTTGTGTACACAATACAGAGTAGAAATAGAACTTCGTAAACCTGGCATTTTTGTATGATTTAAAGCTACGGATATGGTCTTATTCATTCGAAAATGTGATATTAAAACAGACAAGAAGAAAACGTGTTCTAAGGGAGCTTGGGGCAGCTAATGAGCAAATTTATATTCACCTCTATGTGAAATATGTTGTGTAGGAGTCTGACTTAAAATTCCCAGCATTGCAAATTTTATACCAGACACAATATACCGTATCTGTTTTAACCACATCTTCACGTGCCGTCCTGACAAGGTCCAACAACATTTCAGCATGATTTAACAAGCACCACGAAAGCATCCCATTTTTGAATACAGTGAAACCTCGGAATGCGAGGAACTTGGTCTACGAGTGTTTTGCAAGACGAGCAAAGATTTTAAATAAATTGTAACTTGATAAGCGAGTGAGGTTCCGCAATACGAGCGTCACGTGTGCCTAGGTTTTCTCCTCCCCTGTGCCTCTGTTGAATGGATGAACGAGGTCTTTGGTCCTGTAGTGAAGAAATACCTTTCAGAAAGTAATCTGCCGCTCAAAGTCTTGCTGGTTATAGACAATGCTCCTGCTCATCCTCCAGGCCTTAAGGACCTTGAGGACGACATGCTGGAGGAATTCAAGTTCGTTAAGATTAAGTTCCTTTCTCCCATCACTACTCCAGCCTGTGGATCAGCAAGTCATTTCGAACTTCAAGAAGCTATACACCAAAGCACTATTTCAGCGATGCCTCGATGTAGCCGAAGAAACAAACCTTACCCTCCGAGAGTTCGGGAAAAATCACTTCCCCTTCGTGAACTGCCTGAAGATCATCGATAAAGCCTGGGATGGAGTCACCAAGAGAACTGTCACTTCCGCTTGGGGAAAGCTGCGGCCTGGCCGTGTTCTTGGACGTGACTTTGTGGGGATTGTTGGTGGAAACGAGTCGCCGATTGTCGATAAAACTATGGGGTTGGAGGTGAATGACGTGGACATTCGAGAGATGGTGGAAGAACATAGCCAGGAACTGTCCACCAACGAACTGATGGACCTGCATCGCGAACAACAGGAGGAGGTTATGGAGGAGATCTCGCGCAGGGAAGAGGAGGGAAAGTCAATGGTATCTCTCACTTCAACTGAGATCGGGAGAAGTGTAAAATATGAGAGACGGTGCAAAATTTTGTAGAAAAACACCACCCGAATAACGCTGTAGCAGTACGAGCGATGAATCAGTTCTATGATAATGCAATGTCACATTTTCATGAAATACCCAAAAAGAGGCAAAAGCAACAGTCATTGGACAATTTCCTCGTTAAAGTTGCACGAAAAGGAAACAATTCCAGTGAGCCAACAGATAGCAATGATTCCTTTGGTGAAATTCGTGCTACACAGTATGCCATCTCTCGTCTCCCTCACACTAACAATGACTTTATTGAAAGGTAAAGTGCAGTTTAATTTGTTTTAAGTTATATTTTGTTTCAGAAATGGCATGTGAATAAATAATTTTCTGTTGTGGACGAATCATCCGCGTTTCAGTTGTTTCTTATGGGAAAACTTGCTTTGATATACGAGCGCTTTGGATTACAAGCATGTTGCCGGAACGAATTATGCTCGCAATTCAAGGTTTTCCACTGTATACATATTTCTATCATACCTGGTACTGTTTTGGTGGGAATGTATGGTACATGTCAGAAGCATGGGTCTGACTGGAAGCAAAAAGTAAACCAAGTACAGCAATGAGATAAGAACTATGTGTTATGAGGAGGAATTATATATATTTGTAGAGTAACAACTTTACATTCGTCTAGTGTAACATAAAACTAATTTTCATGAAGAACAAGGGCTACGTGTTGAGCTGTTATCACGTGAGTCAGAACGGCAGGATGGAAGGATTAAGATCCAAAGAAAGAATGTCCCTGTTACCTGGAAAATTGCTTTAAATTACATCTTGATTACTGCGAAGAATGTTGTTAATTATTATTGAATATTTATACCGAGTTAGGTATCTGTGTTTTGCTTACTCATCTCCAGAACCTCAAAATGGGTTTCAATACTGGTTTTCACCGCTGAATAGAGCATTCATTGGGGGAAGACTTCGGTGTATGAAACATTAAGTACAACGAAATTTAGCCAGGAATTTGCGATTTTAGTGAAGGAACTTTAAAAAAATAAAAGGCAATTCGATAGTTTTCTTGGCTTAAGCTCCATGAACTGGCTACGGTAGACCGTGAGTATACGTGAGTATTATTGAGCATTAATTACAATAGAACGTTGTTATAGCGACACCTCGTCTATAGCGTCAGATATTCTGTGGTATCAACATATTCCTCAAAAGAAAGATGTTTTTCAGTGTTGCTTAATAAATATGCATCTACTTCGTATATAACGTCATTTTAAACCTCAGTCTGGATTACGAATTCTACTAGGTAGGAATTTTATCAACAGAATTATGAAATGCGACCGAAGCTGAAGGTGATGTTGATGACAGGTATGAAAATTCGCCGTTAAATAAATTACGGGGAAAGAATACACAGAACCAATTTGACTGTGAAACAAGTTCCTCGTAGGTCATCATAATCAAGTTCTGCTGTAACTGTACAGTAGCCTTCAGTAACCGTGTTTATTCTATAGATAGCAGTAAAGAAAGTAGAGACCATATTTTGCGAACAACCACATTATCGTTGTCTAAATAAGTTGTTTATTCACATCAGTAATCCTTTTAGGGTAAACATATCCTTCACGTTATGTTACTTGAATGTTTAGGAATGGGAATGTCATACTCTTAAAGACACAGATTTACTTAAAAGATTTATAAATATGTGGTGATCTAATATATTAGAAATAGTTGATAAAAACTAAGTGTGATGATATAGATATGGAGTAATCTTATTGTAATTTAGCAATTTGAATGCATTTATGTTGTTGTTTGAGTCATAACTCCATAGACTGTTTGGATGCAAGTCTCCATAACACCCTATCCTGTGCAAATCTTTTCATTTCAGAATAACTGTTACATCCTACATCTACCCTAATCTGCCTGTAATATTCGCACCTTGGTCTACTCCTATCGTTTTTGCCACCTACGAGTACACTTACCTCCAAAAACCAGCTGTACAAGTCCCGGGTGTCTTAAGATGTGCCCTATTATTCTACCTCTTATTCTGGTGAAATTTTTCCAAATTGATCTCCTCTCATCAATTCGATTCAATATCTCTCCATTCGTCATTCTATCTACCCACCGTACCCTCAGCATTCTTCTGTAACACCACGTTTCGAATGCTTCTATTCTCTTTCTTTCCCAGCTAGTTATCGTTCATGTTTCACTTCCATACACTGCCACGCTCCAGACGAAAGTCTTCCAAAGCATCTAATTCCTATATCAATGTTCGAGGTCAACATATTTCTTTTCTTAAGAAAGCCTTCTTTGCTTGTGCTAGTCTGCATTGTATGTACTACTTTCTTTTACCACCGTTAGTTATTTCACTACTCAGTTGACAATACTCATCTACTTCCTTTAAGACTTCGTATCCTAATTTAATATTTCCTACATCACCTGACTTAGATCCACCGCTTTCCAGTACCTTTGCTTTGTAATTACTTATTTTCATCTTGTATTCCTTCCCCAAGACTCTGTATATAAAATAACAATATAATCGAAAAATCTCAGAATTTTGATTTCCTCTCATAACACTTTGATTCCCTTTCCAAATTCCTCTTTGATTTCCTTTATCGATTTTTCTATGTAAACATTGAAAAGTTGAGGGAATAAACTGTAGCCTTGTCTCAATCCTTTCTGGATCGCTGCCTCTTTTCCAAAGCCCTCGATTCTTATCATTGCAGACTGATTTTCATACAAATTGTAGATAATTCTCCTTTCTCGGTATCGGATTCCGATCACCTTCAGAATTTCAAATAGCTCGGTCCAATCAACTTTATCGAGTGCCTTCTCTATAATATCTACGAACGTCATGTTGTGGGCTTGTCTTTGTTAATTCAGTCCTCTAAGATCAGACGTAAAGTGAGGATTGCTTCACGTTTATAAGAAATATGTCAATTAAAATGAGATAAGCTGCAACGAGGTTAACATTGCTTCTCAGTGAGAAAGATTTCATTCATTTACTCTATTCTTCTTCTTGTTCTTCTTCTGATTATCCTGTTTGTCACATAAAGGATTGAATTTATACTAAGATATGTTCAATTCAGTCAATACTGAATTCAGCGATTAATATGTCCTCGGAATAATTCACATTAAATTATGACCACTCTGTATTCATTTTTGTAACTGGTAACGACGTGCGCTCAAAAGCAACATAGTGAAAGGAATGGATTTTTCCTAGGGGATTACGTACAAGTTAAAATAATATTTGCCGGAAGATGAAGTGTTTTATAAAGGTCTTCGGTGACAATAACTCACCGCTTTATGTGCAGAGCTGAAACCTCACTCCTTCACATCCATTTTACTTAACCAAGGTTTCACGCAAGGAAACAACATATTGTGAATATCACTTGAATTTTTCATCACGTATGTAGGAAATGTGTTTTGGTTCGTGTCCCTTGTGGACGCTGGCGCTGTGAGAGCCTTGTCTTGTTCCTGCGAGCTGAACGAGTCCCTGGGATACAAGGTTATAGCATTTGTGGTGAACAATGTGTCAGCTAAAGGAGACCACATAGGCTGAAGAAAACTATGTAGCAAACACTGACCTATATTATACTCCATATCTATCATTCAATACGTATCTCACATTAACAGCAAATGGACCCGCTTGTATATAAAACATCCATGCTTTCGAAGTGTATTTATAGTAGGAGATGAATAGCAAATGTTCAGTGTGAGTTGTCTCAGGATCGAATATGTCATTTGTGATGAAGCACATATACTGTACTCATATTTTTTTTTCAAATTTTAGCTCAGTGGCTTAGTTTCTGGCTTTCCATTTGGAAGGCTGGAGTGCGAATCCCAGACAATTCTGGGTCAAGATTTTCATCTCAAGAACCATGTCACGTCATGTCTTTAAACCCTCGGCCAAAACCAATATTAGCCTGGGTTGCTTTAGTGACTGGAAGAAACTGAGAAAATATTTTTAATGGTTTGATACAGTCCATGAAATATTCCTAAAGGAATTGAAGGCGAGAAAATCAAGGAAGTCTTAATTTTCACAATGTACGCTTGATCATGGTCATTATTTTTATCAATACAGTAGGACCTAGTTTATCCTAAATAAAGGGGGCCGAGCCACTTCAGTTGACGGGGATGGTGAATGTTTTAGGAAGTCAAATGTCGAAATAAAAATGCATAAACTCTGTTAAGCCAAGGTGCATACTGTATATTAACATTAAAATGTTTACATAATGTCACTCATTGTATAAAATCGGTGATTTTCTTCTTTTCAGATTCATTACCATACTCGTATTTCTGTAAGGTAATTTGCATGTTAAGGGGCTGCCTAACCGAGGCTTGGTTCACCTGGATGGAAGTGGGTTCTTCTTTGGTGCAGCGCTGTCGTGCAGCTATGTCGCGCCACCGTTTAGTCAACAATACATCAGCTAGTGTAGGTTCATCGCTTTGTTCAACAAAGCGCTAAGCAATCTGAAATAATGAAACATTTTTTGTTACTACAGAACTGAATACTGTATACAGAATGTGGTACTGTATTTTAATAAAAATTCTAAAACAATCTTACCTCCAATGCATTAAATCCATAATCTAATGTAACTCAATTCTGAGAACTGCTATTGTCAATGTCGGACTCGTCTGCATAATCATCATGACGAATATTACAGTAATAATAATTATTATTATGATAATGATGGTAATAATAATACATTAATAATAATTCATGCTTGTTCAAGAAAAATGTTATCACGGAATGAACTAGAGGGTAAGAAACTGTTCTGTTTTATGCTACACGTGCACTCTGGCATAAGTCATAATATAAAAATCGGGTTCGCCTAGTAGCTCTCAGCACATATAGCAAGAGATTTACTAATATCGACGGCTAAGAACGAGAGGGTAAAAACAAAATATTAAAATACAATTTTGCCAGAGCATTTCGGTTAAGCCGGGTTCCGATTAAGCGAAGTTCGGTTAAGCGGGGTTCTACTGTATATTAATTCAAAAGAAAAGCAAGCAGAGACATCTATTCACAGGCCATCAAAGACGTTTGAGGGGTAGAAGGTAAAGGCTTCCAATATTTGTAAATTTCCGCACAAAGAGGGATAGCGTGGTTAGCTCTACGTCCAATCACCCTTGCTCCGAGAAATTGACATGGCACTCTCTTTTGGAGTTGAGCAAACCCCAGGGTCATATGCCTCTACAGAAATGGAAATCTCGTTTCAGAATTGTTTGACTTCCTGACTTGGAACGAAACCCACTTCCATCCAGGTGAACCAAGCCTCGGTTAGGCAGCCCCTTAACATGTAAATTACCTTATAGAAATACGAGTATGGTAATGAATCTGAAGAGATCAGAAAGCAGAGGAATCATAATTTCCAGTACTTGTAGGGAGTGCAGGCATAAGAGAAAGCAGTCAGCAACTTTTGTTAACATGAACTAACCCTTGATCTCGTACGGCATTTCATTAGGTGACACACAGTTGTTCGCCGTTTTAAATCGTAATGCTTAATTTCATAAAATAATTCCCTCCCAGTCCCTGTGTTGTACAGGGTCTTTCAAATTAATGTAAGGCCGTCGAAGCGGCGTTTTTACTCTCCCATACGCAAGCTCCAGTATAGGAGGTGCGCGCATAGTTTTTGAACTTGCATGCAGCCTGCGCACGTATTCGACCTGGCAAGCATCAGTCGCCAGCTTGAATCTCAGCTGTTAACGTGGTGAGACAGTTATCATAGCAACATAACTTGGCCTATTTTTTTCGAGACGAAAGTAAATGTAGAAAAGTACCAAGATGACAGTATGGCGCCGTTCTTTCATCAGTTAAGGGATGAAACATAATCGTGTGGGTGGTTTTAACAAGATTAAGCCCCTGCTCATACAGCAGAAGATTCCCTTCTTGCAATGTAGGAAGTGTTTGCAGACAGAGTTGATCAGTGCTGGTCTATTTCCAACCGTTCTTCAGATCTAAAAGTGTGTGAGTTTTACTTGTGGAGTAAATTGTAAGAAAAATTGCATCGAACAAACCCTGACACATTGGAGGAAGTAAATGAAAACATTACGAATGAAATCAGAAACATTGAAACTTTCCTAAGTCGCTGACTAATTTTACAAACATATATTATAAAACTGCATTTAATTTGAAAAATCTGAATATCTGCATTTAAAATGGAAAATATGAAAATTAACATTCATTAAATAAAATACACGATCGTCGAACCCTGGACTCACACTTACTTCTTAACTGCTTACTTACACATACGTTATTTGAAGGGCGCCAGCTGCCACTCAGTGCAGCAATAATAGAATGAGACTCTTGACTATCTCTAGGGTGTGGGGTAATTAGCTTACTTTTGACAAAATACCATATAAGTTCTGGGAAAAGGAGATTGGCGTTTGGTTTCCCCATTAATTTTGAGGTTAAGATATTTTACTGTCATTTAAATAAAACTATGAATTCGTTTGATAGAACAAAATATATTCTTTAAATAATATATAAAAAATAGTGAGTCTTGTTGCGATAAAACAGATGAGAATATGAAATTATGACATTGCAACTGAAAGAAACTAGGCATGAATTTGAATTCTTCTTGACCGGACATTTAACAATTTATACGAAATATTTCCCTCACTGATTCACTTGACTGTACCTTCAACACTTTCAGTGTAATTACGACGTATTCCTTTGATCTGGTGTTTACTGTAGATGTGTCACGGCTAACTTGGTGATACATCCTTGTGACTGCTTCTTCTCCATATCATCTGACTTCTTTGTAAGTCAATATGGTATTACCTCATAGCAGGTGGTATCCCTCTCTGACTCCATGGTAAGCCCTTGCGTCCGTGTCTTCAACTAAGTAACCGACCAACTTTGGCCTCACTCTCTCAATGACCAATAATTAATGGCCCACTGAGTCTTCACCATCTCTCGTTCACACTCGTTGACTGACCAACTGAGGCCTCTTCATCTCGTAGACTTCTTCACTGTTCAGCTTCCGTATAACTAATGACTGACGCTACAATATGCATCCACCTTTTATAGACGTTGGTTGACACAGCTACGCAATCTCCAGAAATAACAATGCCATACTCCCACAACGCCTCACACTGTTGCATGTAATGGTGAAATCCCCTGGGGCGGCTGAGTCTCTGAGCGCATTGCTAAAAGCTCACGATGACGTAACCATGACGTGGCAATGACTTGGCAGAATCGCCAACAGTATTGCACAATATAACAACGTCACATCCACATCTATGCATCGAAACTCTCACTGTACAGGTATTTAATGTTAATCTACATATACGTATGTATGCATACACTCAATTACAAATATGCAAGCGACAAGCATTGCATAATGGAATTGAATAATAATTATAACAAAGTAATAGTAATATCACAGATAAGGTAATAATAATACGGACATAATAATAATAATAATAATAATAATAATAATAATAATAATAATAATAATAATAATAGTAGTAGTAATAATAATAATAATAATAATAATAATAATAATAATAATAATAATAATACAATAATAATAATATCACAGATGCAATAATAATAATAAAATACAGATATTACCTTGTAACGGGATTTGAACCGTTACAACATTACAGTGGCAGAACTCACTCGCGTCAGCCGGAATTTAGTTACCAGGTACAACTCAGGAAGGACGACTCTTGCAGCACGTTTTATAAGGTAAGTTTTCATATAGGACTGTGCACACACTTAAAGCAGGGTGGCCGCACTAAACACAAGTTCGGCTGAGGCAGCTGCCGTAGCGCAGAGTACAAACACCGTGCGTTCGGTCTTAGTTTATATGAGATACCCTGTATACATCTTTAAGGTATTTGATCTTGTGCACGACTACTGCACAGCAGAGTGATGTATACCGAATTGAAAGGCTACGTGGACTTCTTATGTCGTATTGCCTGACTTTCTTAACGGAATTCGCTATCTCTAACAACAGCAGCTTCTCAGTTCAATTCATGAGAATGAGTAAACTCCCTCCTAGCCCTTAGTTCATCGTTCTAATTAAATCGGCAGGAGCTGAAAATAAATAAGTAGAAATTACACATTTTTTAAACATTCAGTATTCTGAAGTATTGAAGCAATGGCCTTCGAACCGCATTAGAAATAATTAAGTCAACCTTCTCTTTATACCAGAAACCACTGCTACTTGTAGCGCGATTGGAGGAGGAAAGCGTTACTCAATGAGTTGCTGCCTTTCAGCGTCCTACTCCTTATTTAATGTTCGCCACACTGCAAGATATCCGCATTTATTTTACAGAACCTAATTATAGGAAGCTTGTGTTACTTGGATGTCTCCCGAAAAAAAAAACAATGCACTCTTCACAAGAAAAACATCATAAAACGCTAACTGAAAGATTTAACTAACACAAACTACTATAGGAGAAACATCAATGAGAGGAAAACAAGCAAACATTGCAGGTTAGTAAAGACAGTCAAGTGACCATAAGTGGCCAAATACGGCAAATGAGAGGGAGTCCTTGTAACGTTCCCTGTCGTGAGTGGAGTGAGGATTAGGATGATTTTAATGTTACAAATATATTTTTAGACAAAATATCATGTGAAATATTCATCATGAATGGATTTAGTTTAGTTTAGTTTTATTAATGTTTTATTTTACCTGGAAAGATTAAGGCCTTCAGGCATTCTCTTCCATTTAGCCAGGAACTGAAATGTACACATATCACATTGTATTACATTGAAATAATTAGATTAAATATAAATTAAATTAATAATAATAATAATACAAAAATGACGAGTGATGACATTAAATTAAGTTGAAATTAATTCGATATAATAAAAGGAAAGTTTTTTAAAACTAATATCCTTCATGTAAAAAGGATGCGGTGCATAGTATTTGATAACATTTGAAAAATAAAACGAGTACGAATTTTAAACTAACCTTCTACCAGGGCATCCATGGTTGTGAGTAGCAGCATCAAGTTTACATATGGCCCTTATTGGTGTATAAGATGTCTCCACGGCTTTACGTCATACTAAACCAGGGAGCTGAAAGGCATTAAAACGTTTTTTGAAAAATTATCCTGGAAATGGCTTATTACATAAAATAGTCTTCCTGAGTAGCTACTCCACAATATAGAACATTAATATAGTGTTTTTATTATGTTCAGTTCGTGTAATATCAATTTTTCTCTCTCCTGAAAAGTAGTGAAAAACTGACTTAATGCCGACCAGCTTCGGCCGATTCAGTTCTTGGAACGAAAGAAATATTGTGTAGAGTGTTTTCAGATAAGAGGTTGCCCATTCCCTTTCCTAAGGAATCAATCGTTACATTATTATACACTGACTGACAGAGCAAATGCAACACCAAGAAGGAGTGGTCAGAACTTTATGCCAATTGCAGGGTAGACTGACGTCACTGAGGTATGCTCATGATGTGAAATGCGCCGCTGTGCTGCGCACGTAGCGAACGATAAATGGGACACGGCGTTGGCGAATGGCCCACTTCGTACCGTGATTTCTCAGCCGACAGTCATTGTAGAACGTGTTGTCGTGTGCCACAGGACACGTGTATAGCTAAGAATGCCAGGCCGCCGTCAACGGAGGCATTTCCAGCAGACAGACGACTTTACGAGGGGTATGGTGATCGGGCTGAGAAGGGCAGGTTGGTCGCTTCGTCAAATCGCAGCCGATACCCATAGGGATGTGTCCACGGTGCAGCGCCTGTGGCGAAGATGGTTGGCGCAGGGACATGTGGCACTTGCGAGGGGTCCAGGCGCAGCCCGAGTGACGTCAGCACGCGAGGATCGGCGCATCCGCCGCCAAGCGGTGGCAGCCCCGCACGCCACGTCAACCGCCATTCTTCAGCATGTTCAAGACACCCTGGCTGTTCCAATATCGACCAGAACAATTTCCCGTCGATTGGTTGAAGGAGGCCTGCACTCCCGGCGGCCGCTCAGAAGACTACCATTGACTCCACAGCATAGACGTGCACGCCTGGCATGGTGCCGGGCTAGAGCGACTTGGATGAGGGAATGGCGGAACGTCGTGTTCTCCGATGAGTCACGCTTCTGTTCTGTCAGTGATAGTCACAGCAGACGAGTGTGGCGT
This sequence comes from Anabrus simplex, assembly GCF_040414725.1. Lineage (NCBI taxonomy): Eukaryota > Metazoa > Arthropoda > Insecta > Orthoptera > Tettigoniidae > Anabrus > Anabrus simplex. The sequence goes on from NC_090272.1 coordinate 135,295,779, forward strand.
CGGCGTGGAGAAAGGTCAAATCCGGCAGTAACTGTGGAGCGCCCTACCGCTAGACAACGCGGCATCATGGTTTGGGGCGCTATTGCGTATGATTCCACGTCACCTCTAGTGCGTATTCAAGGCACGTTAAATGCCCACCGCTACGTGCAGCATGTGCTGCGGCCGGTGGCACTCCCGTACCTTCAGGGGCTGCCCAATGCTCTGTTTCAGCAGGATAATGCCCGCCCACACACTGCTCGCATCTCCCAACAGGCTCTACGAGGTGTACAGATGCTTCCGTGGCCAGCGTACTCTCCGGATCTCTCACCAATCGAACACGTGTGGGATCTCATTGGACGCCGTTTGCAAACTCTGCCCCAGCCTCGTACGGACGACCAACTGTGGCAAATGGTTGACAGAGAATGGAGAACCATCCCTCAGGACACCATCCGCACTCTTATTGACTCTGTACCTCGACGTGTTTCTGCGTGCATCGCCACTCGCGGTGGTCCTACATCCTATTGAGTCGATGCCGTCCGCATTGTGTAACCTGCATACCGGTTTGAAATAAACATCAATTATTCATCCGTGCCGTCTCTGTTTTTTCCCCAACTTTCATCCCTTTCGAACCACTCCTCCTTGGTGTTGCATTGTCACTGTCAGTCAGTGTATTAATAGGTAAGAAGGAAGAAATTTAGAAATTTTCTTTCCTCAAAGATGTCTGTGCAAGGTATTCCAGAATACAATCCGTATTAAAATATGGCATTAACACGTACATGCCCGTAATACGGCCTGTGGAAAAATGAACGACACTCAACTGCTATCCACGTTTCTCTAGCAGCGAACTACTTATCCATGTTTATGTTATAAAGCCACTTGGCTGACTCACTCACTGACAAAATTATTTACCCAATTCTGAATGAGCTACAAACTTAAAATTTGCCAAACTTATAGCTTTTAACGTGTAACCAATTAAAACATTACAAAATATTAAAATACTGAATCCTTTCTTCTTCTTCCTCTTCTACTGCTTGTCCCCACGCCGATGCGGTCACGGGTGAGAACTGTGTAGTACATGTGGATTAAGGAATAAAATGAAATATTTCAGAAAATCTAGATATTTATAGAAATTAATTAATAGATCCTCAACACATGCTCAAAGATAACATTGTAAATGAATATTTAAAAAGGTTAAACATTAGCAGCTACTCTATATTTCATAGACGACGTACACACCTCAGTGACCCAATATAGGTGATATAAATTCATAACGCAATAGGCCCTATCTTTAATTGACATAGTTTATACTCTTTGGAAAAAGTTGTATATCGGGTAGAGAAGTTATGGAATGGCATCATTTTTCCAGCTGACGATGGAGCCTAGACTCTAGAACGCGTTGTGAAGAAGATTCAATTAAAAGTGTGATCGGTAACGGATTTAGTTATTTATAAAGTACCGTATACACATACCTAAATATTTCATAGACAATATTCAGTCAGGAAATTCCTCATGAATTCTTACATTCATAATTTATTTTCTTTTAGTCCTATCTGTACAGTACTGTGATTAATTACTGTACTTTTAATATTTATCTTCTTCTTCTCCTTCTTCTTCTCTTAATCTGTTTACCCTCCAGGGTTGGTTTTCCCTCGGATTCATCGACGCATCCAACATCTACCGCCTCAAGGGCAGTGTCCTAGATAGTGAAACTTTGGGACTGGGGATAGAAATGGGGAGGAGGACCAGTTCCTCGCCTAAGGGATGGGAAGATTAGAAGGGGTAGGGACGGAAGAGGAAGGAAGCGGCCGTGGCCTTAAGTTAGGTACCATCCCGGCATTTGCCTGGATGATAGTGGGAAACCACGGAAAAGCCACTTCGAGGAATCGAGCCCACCTCTACTTAGTTGACCTTCCAGGACTGAGTGGACCCCGTTCCAGCCCTCATACCACTTTTCAAATTTTGTGGCAGAGCCGGGAATCGAACCCGATCCTCCCGGGGTGGCAGGTAATCACACTAACCACTGCACCACAAAGTTGGACACTTTTAACAGCCTATTTAATGTTGTAAATACTGATAGTCATCTACTTCAAAATAAAAGACGTATAATCGTCCATTACTGTTCATACTCATATGAAGTTCGTGACTCAGTACAATTTCTAAGTTGTTAACTAAACACTGTTGATATCAAATAATTCGTATTCTTTATAAATACAAAATTTGTTGTATTAAAATTCAGCAGGCTATAATATTCCTTCTCTTAATATAAAGAATTTCACTGTGACGAACGTCTGTTACAGAGTAACATTTCTGTTATTAAATTCTTGTTGCGTTGAAATTTGCTACTCCTATGATAATTTATTAGACATAAAGTGTCCTTATTTACAGAGTTCTAAGCTGGAAAATAAGTAGGAACGCCAGAAGCCTCGAGAGCGCTTAAACAAGAACAGAGCTCGCAGGAAATAAAAATGGCGTGCAGAGGAGGACGATTGTTTTAATGGTCCACCAGGAGCGCTCGTGCTGCTCTGGGATGGACGTCGCGTCTGTCCCATTCAAATGACGGCCGGTGCTTAAGACGCGCTCCGACGTTTCAGATAGTCGCCCAGGGACCTCAGGTGATTCGTCCTGGTTACAACTTTGTTTGTAAGTCGGCTAATTAGTCTCGCAGTATTAAGCTGGCTGTACGTGATCGCTTTGGCTTGAGTGAGTACGTCTATTAAGGAAATGAAGACAGAAAACAGAAAGCGAAATGTAAAGGCGATGTAACAAGAGGATCAGAAAGAGTTACTTGTTTAGGAATCACACAACGACGTAGCTGGAGTATAGACAGGATTGCCACCATTTGATTGTGAATATTTGGGATGACCTTAAAGAATTCTACACACCATTCTTTCCGCTCAGACATTTATGTATTTCCAACATCCTTTACATTAAGTGCCATATCCTTATACTCTTCTGTTTCCTCTCAAACTGCCTTATATATATATACACACACACACACACACACATATACATAAGTTACTTAACGTCGCATCGACAGAGGTAGGTCTTATGGCGACAATGGGACAGGAAAGGGCTAGGAATGGGAAGGAAGAAGCGGTGGCCTTAATTAAGGCACAGAAAACTGGAAGCAAAATGTAAAGGCGATGTAACAAGAGGATCAGAAAGAGGTTGCTTGTTTAGAAATCACACAAGGACATCGCCTGGTGTGAAAATAGGAAACCACGGAAAACCTTCTTCAGGGTTGTCGACAGTGGGGTTCGAACCCAATATCTCCGGAATACTGGATATGGCCTTACTTAAGCGACTGCAGCTATCGAGCTAGGTAAACTATTTAACTCTTAAAATCTCTTACTTTACACACATATTCGTTATAGACTGTTGTGCCTTTCAGCGTTCAGTCTGCAAGCCCCTGTGTATTTACTAACTGCTGCCACAATCCTATATTTGTAACAAGTTCTGTGGCCTCGTTCATTTCTTTATTTCTTATCTTTAAATCATTACAAACTGAGTCTAACCTTCGTCTTTTTTGTCTCCCTTTACTTCTCCTTACTTAATAAATGGTTAAACAATACGTTGCGGCAACTCAAATGCTATTCAGGTACTTGAGTGCCACATGGTCAGCGTATTTCGTGGATACAACCTCTCGTATCAGCCAGCTTCTCAATTTGGTCTCAGTTCGGAATTACAATCCCTAGACTCGATTGCGGGTTCCCCAAGTAGTAGGCAGATCGCTTTATATTTAGCATGATTATCTTCAGAATTTACGCCGGATGAATTGTGACAAATGACTAAGAAATTTGACAGTATTCGATTATTTTTCTCGTATCATCAGTGGAAACCAGAATTTATTCAATCGTGTCGAAAGCCTTGAGTTAAATGATACTCCTAATCCATTGATGAATAGGTCACCAGATGGCTCATTACGCCCCATTACGTAGGGAGTAGTAATTTATGACGCTAACAGATTTCTGTATTGCCATCTGTAATGATGCCATTCCGTACGGACGTTTAATGCTTTCTGGACTGTGAGGAAGGCAAATACTCACATCAACATCTGTATTCTGTATTCTGTAAGCCATATCGTACGGTTACAGTGGTGTCAGGAAAAAGTGATCACGCTAATTCCAGAAAAAAATACCAGCCGAGAAACATATCATGTTAAAAGGCTTCGTCAATTAACTGACTACAGGCCTTTGAAATGTGGATGCGGCACAGAAAATTGAAGATATCCTGAGTAGATCACGCGACGATCGAGGAGGTGCACCGTCGACCAGGAAGATCATTTGAAACTCAACACTCGCAAAACACAGAAAATCAGCCTATTTCGGTCACAACTTCAGAAATTACAAAGGCAGAACGCAAGATAATTAAGAAATGTGAACGTGGGTGGACGTGTTCTTCCTGCATACAGAACTACCGATAGTGTTCGACATCCAGGATATGGCCACTCTGATACTTATGTTGAGTATTCAGTCCGAAGGCTGGTTTGATCCTGAAAAGTGCAATCGACAACTTACTGTTATAGATGGCCTAGGTGTCACTGCAGAGACCTACTATGGAAATGCGGAATATGGTAGTTTGCTTTCTCGTCAAGCCAGAAGTTGCTGTTACATATCAGTCTGCCAATCCCACTAAATGCACGCATAAAGCTACCTTATAAGCAACATTTTCACACCATTCATAACAGGAACTGGATGCACAAAGAATGGCATTGCTAACATCGCTCCCACCTCAGTCATTTTCATATCGTTAAAGCCGAGGATAAGACTGAGACAGGCCAATGAAAGTAACAAATTTGATCTAGCCCGTACCTGAAGATGTAGTGCGCTGTAAACACTAGGTCTCACCAGCAAAGGCACTCTCATGCGGGAAACACAAAATACGAAAAATTACTTCATATCGGTCGCCAATCTTACGTGAGGACACGGCACCAGGCGCACTCTTGCCTTCTAAGCAAAGAAGAGTTAATATGCTATATATTCGTATAGAAGGAGTTTCTAACTCGTTTAGAAACATGGTATAAGAGACCTAATTTGAACACTTGGATAACTTTTCACGTAATTTCCCGATGTCTAATTATGAAAGGGTGGCAAAATTTGATCTTATGCTCGCAAGTTATAAACAATAGTAAACTCTTCTATGTACAGACCAAAACACTGGAGAGGTAACTTCGAAACTGAGTGAAATAAAATATTAGACCTATTCATTTCTATCTTTATCCCCAGGAATCCATATAATACAGTCGAACCACGATTTACCGGATCTCCATTACTAGAATTTCTAGTACCTAGAAATAATTTCAATTTCCCTACAATCTGTTCTATTATTCACGTGTATTTGTTCCTCTATTGCTCGGAATTCGATTACATGAATTTCTCGAAGGTAATGTTTCCTTCATAGAAGCTGAAAAATTCCGTGACTCGAATTTTGTACAACGTTAACTGTGCAGTACAGCATTTAAGGTTGTGTGTTATTCTTCCTAAACGTACTACAGTACATCCTCCCATCAGGCTTCGTTATATTTGGGTAGCGGCTTATTTGTCCACCCCTGGTGTGTTCACCATAGGCATTTAGAGGTTGATGAACCCTATCTTGGATCGTCCCTATATCAGGCGTCAAGTGAACCGACTATTGTTTGATCAAATCGAGTTTGACCTAACCAGTGTTTCATCTCCAGTACACTACTCACTCACTATGAACCAACCACGTACTTGGCAGGAAACTTGGCAGGACCAACTAGAAAATACTTTTCAAAATTTTCAAGCAGAACTATCAGCCTATCTAGATTCACCATTCACTCCACCTCAATCCACCCCCAGCCCGCCCAGAAATTTCTCGCAGCTCACTCCGTCTCAATCCACCCCCAGCCCGCTCAGAAATTACTCTCCACCCTATTCCCCCGCCTCTCCTCAGCACTCACCCCCACCACCGCTCATCCAGCCTACCCCACCGGTATCAAACCGAAGCGACAGTTTTGAAGAGAAAAAAGAAGAAGAACCTGCACCCAGCAACGAAGAAGTCGACTACACAGTCCCTCTCTTCTGTGTTAGCGGGAACACCACCTTCCCAGTCTCTCAGAAGTGCATGGTCATTATCTTCAATTTAACAATTCCTGATCCAGTACCAATGACAAGAAAGACCATCATCAGCTCCCTCATGCCGATCTTCGATGAGCACATAGCGGTCATCGAAGAATCTCACAACAATCTGTTACTGGTCACACCACGAAGAAACAAATCAATACCCCATATACTTCGCGCACTGGAACACACAAACGTCTTAACTCCAATAATCATAAATCCACTGAATGGAGATGTCAATCAACAAGTCACTATTCCACCGGAAACTGCAGACCAAGAGACTCAAACCTCTGCCACCACCACATATCAAAGTGATGATATCCTTGATGACTCAACAATGACTGTCGCAGACATCAAGAACATCCAGCCGAGCAACTCAACAAATGAAGCTGACCACCAAGCCACTGCAGAGAAGAAAACCAAACATTCCCCTCCTACCATAAGTACCATCACCCGAACCCAAGCTCCAATCACTCTCCAGCAGGAAACACAAACCTCCCCAGACACCCAAGACATTGACACACAAACAATCCCAATTCCCCCTCCCCTCCCACCCCCGCTCACCATAAATAAGGCAATTCAATCAACGCGCATCAATACCCAACGAAAGAAACCTAAACTCACTCATAACCAGAACAAAGGTCCTTCTACAACAACAGTTCTCAAAACAAAAACCCAAACTCGACCTCCTCATCCCTCACTCACTATACTTTGTTATAACTGCCTCAAACTGAATCACCATGCCGCCAAGTGCAAAAATGCCACTAGATGCAATCGGTGTGGTGGCCCCCACCACCACTCCACATGCCAAGTACCCCGGGACCAGGCGACCTGCGCAAATTGCCAAGGCAAACACGCAGCGTCTTTCCCCGGCTGCCCGTACTTTAAAAAAGCACTAAAACAGAAACAGCACAAAATTACACTCCACAAACAGCAGACAAAAGCTAACACACTAATAAACACACCTCAGCCACTCCTAACCACCCCAACTTCCCCACAGACCATGACAAACAATAGCCTCCTTACCCTCATACTCAACCTACTCCAATATCAAATCCAGTCAAATTCAGGGCCCCCTCGGTGGACCGAGTAGCCGAGACCCTGAATAGCCCTAACCAGCCCCCCCCCCCCAGTCCCAACCAAGAGCAAGAACTATCAAATCAAGTCCTCACTTCCTTAACTACAATATAACATCTCAAAACATCAAAGATGAAACACTGGTCGCAGGAGACGAGGCGGTGCACTGCGATATGCTGCAATTAAACGATGCTTTAATATTTAAATCAAATCATTCAACATAAAGATGCTTCTAGCCACAATAACAGTGCTACCAACAGCTAGCACACGTAATTAATTAATTAATTGCGTCAACCACAACGACAGAGCCCTCTGGCGCTTACACTGACAAATCCACAGTTAAGCAACATTGGGCATGGCTAACACCCGGATGGGCGACCGCCGAGACCACCACCTGTCGTTAAACTAAAAATTAGACATCTCACTAGCTCAGCCATGGCGCTATGCGAACAATGTTGCGTTTTACCATACCACCACAAAACCGTAACAAATTACAGTACAAAAATTTCACCATTTTCATTATTATTATTATTATTATTACCATTATCAACTTTTTTTTATATTTTTATTTTTCTATATTTATTTTTCTATACTTATTTTCTGCAACAGGCCAGGTGAGGAGCGCGGCATAGCGCACCGGTACTGGCACAGCAAACGGCACCCCCTAGGGGGTGTCCAAACTGAACATATGGGACTATTGTTTGATCCGACGTACAGTCAGTTGAGAGTGAAAGACAGAAAGAAAAACTAACGAATCCTTTCCAAGGTGTTAACGGAAGTATGGTTCATGTTCTGCTGTACGTATTCTGTCTTCAACGACTTTCTATAACAAGTGTTGTAATTAAAATGATAAAATACTTCGAGTTTCTTTCATATGGTTATACATCTCGATTTATTTAGGAACAACCCCCTGCATTTACAGGCTTCCACTAAAAATAAGGTAAAACATATCAAGTTTTATCCACAAAGTTCTATTAATGAAGGAAAACTCTTTAATTAAAAAAGCGATATGGTAAACAATATAATTAGTGTGACATTTCGATGCTGTAGAGGTGGTGTCTCAGGATCTTTGTGGATCTACGGAGGAAAACGGTCATCACGATTTCGGGGATGAGCTTTACTGGAATTTGGAAGCGCTTCCAAGTGGCGAGGTACGGTACCACGATCTCCGACCATTATTCATATTATTTCAATTTCCTGAAGGTGGTGTTTAGATTATGACAGTATCAAGTCGTAGTTACACAGGATTCGATTACGTGCAATCCTCAAAGGCAGAAATTCTCTATATCTCGAAATTTCGATAACTGGAAATAAAATTCATCTCCAGAGGTGATTCCAGATATCTAGGCTCTACTGCACTCCTTTATGGTGTATTGCAAATGAATCCCATGGTTGTGGACCTCTTCAGAAACAGAGGACTCGACTTGCTGACATTGAATCGATCCGAAGTCCTTCCATGTGAACTGAGCTCACCTTTCCAACCTCAGCTAGACAGTTCCCTAAGGAATACGATATGTGTTACATAATACAGACTGCAGATGATGCTGTGAGCATTTCCTTTCCTCACGGTCCAAAAAAGAGCATTAAGGGTCCGTACGGAATGCCATCATTACAGATCGACCAGTGATCGTTTATGTATACTAGGTCAGCAGGGTCATCGTCTCACTGTGCGCTTTCTTCCTACAACAAAAATCTTGTATCAAATGAACCCCGTTCTATTCCTCATTAAAGTCCTTGAACTTGCCGGAAAACATATCCAGGGCATTGGAACAAGAGACACACAGGGCTGGAAAATGAAATTAATAATTAACTAGAGGATCCACGCTTCTCCGCAGCATTCGTTATAAACAGGTCAGATAACTCGTCTTGCTAGCCTGTCGTAGTTATATTGTTTTTTGCCTGCCCTCTTCAATTGTTTTATGAACATCTATTAGTCTATTCTGCCGTCATCATGCCGTCTGTTTGGTAAAAAATCAATGTATATAAAATAGGAGTTTTGTCTGTACATTGCTCAGAATTTAAAAAGGATGGTATTTCTGTATCGGTCGTGTCCATAGTAACAAGGAAATGCACTTTTTAATTTTCCGTAATGTCTGTCTATCTGTCTGTCTGTCTGTCTGTCTGTCTGTCTGTCTGTCTGTCTGTCTGTCTGTCTGTCTGTCTGTCTGTCTGTCTGTCTGTCTGTCTGTCTGTCTGTCTGTACACGCATCACGAGAAAACGGCAGAAGAGAATTTAATGAAAATCGGTATGTGAAGTCCGGGCATAAGTCGCTACAATCTAGGCCATAAATAATCTTATTCACGCTGAAAGAAATCGTAGTTTAGGGGAAGGCCAAACATTTAATTCTCAAATATTTATGTTATTAGTGGTCCTACCTTAATGAAAATCGGCATACAAAGTCGGAGAATAAGTCGCTACAATTTAGGCCATAAAGATAATATTCACGCTGACAGAAATGGTAGTTTAATGGAAGGTTAAAAATTTAATTCTCAAATATTTATGTTATTAGTTGTCCTATCTTAATGAAAATCGATATGCAAAGTCGCTACAAATTTATTCGCTTTTTTAATCCTGCAGTTCTCCATGTGAAGCTTGCTATTTTGCCGTAGAAGGCAATGGTATTTTTAATCGTAGTTCTTCTATATAGGACGGTTGTCTTGTGAGCTCATGGGTTAGTCTCGAAGGAGCGTCTTTTGTCAGGCAGAGAGCTTCCCTCTTTCTAGTGTAGCTAGGTTATCCTTCGATAGGTGTTCTCAATTAGTGCCTAAGGCGTAAGTCATGATCGGGTCTGTTTGTGTACGTAGACATTTTTCTCTCAACAGCATGTAAGTTATTAGGAAAGCTCCGCTATATGTTGAATATATTTGGAAGGATAGAGAATCAAAGTGTATCTAGCAGGAAATAGTATTCTTCCGTCATCAGAAGAAGTGTATACTTTCTTGCTTGACAGGTACCGGTAATAATCAAACATGGACGCAACAATGACATTACTAAGGATGAAAATCACTCATATCAGCATTTATATATATAAAATTAGAGTTTTGTCTGTACATTGCTCAAAATTTGAAAATAATGGTATTTCTGTATCAGTCATGTCCATAGTAACAAGGAAATGCATTTTTTAATTTTCCGTAATTTCTGTCTGTCTGTCTGTATGTATGTATGTATGTACACGCATCACGAGAAAACGGCTGAAGAGAATTTAATGAAAATCGGTATGTAAAGTCCGGGAATATGTCGCTACAATCTAGGCCATACCTCCCGGATCCAAGCTCATAGCCATGCGCCCCTAACTGCACAGCCAACTCACCCGGTCGTACCGGTCGTGCCTGAAAATTGGCGGGAAGTAACTGGGTAGTTAGATAAACTTCTGATACTACTGATACGTAACAAACTGGTTCATCATAGCATTCGAGCTATTCAGTTCCTACTCTGAGGCACTGATACGTAACAAACTGGTTCATCATAACATTCGAGCTATTCAATTCCTACTCCGAGGCACTGATTGGAATGAGCAGTGTGCATATTTAACGGAATAATGGCAGAGAAGTGTTCACGGCTGTCTGCGGTCTGGCCATAAAAAATGTCTTATGGACAGTTACTATATAAATAAAGTTACATAGTATTAAATTTCCGATCATTTATGTCTTATACATTTTGACCGTATCGGCTATGATAACGGAGATATTCATGAATATGGATTTTTGTTGCTAATATCATATCAGCGCCGTCACGAGAAAATGGGTAAACAGAATTTAATGAAAATCGGTATGTAAAGTCGGGGATTAAGGAACTACAGTCTACGCTATAATTAATTTTATAAGACGGCCTTATATTACAGAGTCGAAAGAAAACTGAATGTGAAGGACTACAATACAGAAAGCTCATATCATTGATCAACAATAACATTACATTGACCATTGGTTGTTGTGATTTGCTTTGTGCCTCTGTTGCCATTCATCTCCGATAGATGAGATTACTGATGTATACAGAGTTTTTTTTAATTTGCTCTACGTCACGCCGACACAGATAGGACTCATGGCGACGATGGGATACGAAAGGGCTAGGAGTGGGAAGGAAACAGCCCCTACGTTAATTACGTTACAGCCCCAGCATTTTCCTGGTGTGAAAATTGGAACCACGGAAAACTACCTTCAGGGATGTCGACAGTGGAGTTTGAACCCACTACCTCCCGGATCCAAGCTCATAGCTATGCGCCCCTAACTGCACAGCCAACTCACCCGGTCGTACCGGTCGTGCCTGAAAATTGGCGGGAAGTAGCTGGGTAGTTAGATAAACTTCTGATACTACTGATACATAACAAACTGGTTCATCATAGCATTCGAGCTATTCAATTCCTACTCTGAGGCACTGATTTGAATGAGCAGTGTGAATATTTAACGGAATAATGGCAGAGAAGTGTTCACGGCTGTCTGTGGTCTGTTCATTGCAGCACTGGAACTTTGGATTGTTAGATCGGCACCGTAGTACTGTTCATTAAAATTGAGAAAATGTGCGATTTATTAATTTGATCGAGTATTTTATATAACATTGCTTTTAATCACTACATTCCTTCTGACGACTTCAGGTAGGAAAACCACAAAGCCAGTCTTTCTGAGAATCTCGTAGCGAAGCACGAGTACATAAGTTAGTATTAATACAAGTGTTAGTCGGTTAGCAACATTCCAAGTACAGACTGTATTGCGGGGAAGGGTAAGTCTGCGCTTGCAATATTGGAGTGATCATTTAATGATTTTACTTGATTTTATTATTACTCAAATTTGCTGAACTTAGAGAACTTTCAATGTCCCATGATTCATCGGCAGGTAATTCCGGAGAAAATAAAACAAAAATGAAGCAGATCAGTCCAGTAGAACGGATGGACGGATTTGCCAAAGCTGCTTTTAGTAAACGCTTTTATATATAAATATTATATTTACGAAGTCTAGATTGTTTTTCATTTTCTCACAATTCATGTGCATCACCATCCTTTTGTGTATATGCTCATTTTCCATTCGATTTACCAGAACAATTTATTTGCCCTCTGGGTGTAGTCTGCGGATGCATCATCTCTACCCCGCGCATGCCGTAAAAGGCTATTAAGAGGGGAACTACCAAGGAATCTGTACTCGCTCTTTCATCTTCTAAATCCAAAATCATATCCGTCATTCAATGCTTTTCCGTGTAGCGAAGAAAATATACGCGTGGAAAGTTCTTGTGTCTATCCGTGGACACTGTATCGCAGCACTGGTAACACATAACACTTCACGACACGCCAAACATTTTCGAATTAGAAGTCACAGTGTAAACAAGATATTTTAACCCTTTCAGTACCACGTCTTATTCACCTTTATGCATGCACATCGAGCTTTCTGGAAGTTTTATCGGACGGAAGGGAGGGTTCCTCCCCCACCGACGATTTTATCTCAAAGGTTCCTCCTACTAAAATTGCCCGTGGGTGGGGGAGATTCTTTCATTACAAAATAATGAGGAAACAGTAGAAAGATATTACAGAAATTAATGTTTTTGCTGTGAATGTTTTTGTATCAGTTATCAGCTCATAGACTGCTTTGATAAATCTCTCCATGCCACCCTCTCCGGTGCTAACCTTTTCATTTCTACATAACTGCTGCATCCTACATCTGCTCTAATCTGCTAGCCATACTCATACCTTGGTCTACCCCTACTGTTCTTACCGCCAACACTTCCCTCAAAAATCAACTAAACAAGTCGTGGGTGTCTGAAGATGTGTCCTATCATTCTATCTCTTCTTATTGTCAAATTTAGCAAAATCTATCTCCTCCAACCAATTCAATTCAGTATCTCTTCATTTGTGATTCGATCTATCCATCTCACCTTCAGCATTCTTCTGTAGCCCCACATTTCAAACACTTCTAGTCTCCTTCTTCCTGAGCCAGTTATCGTCCAAGTTTCACTTCCATACAATGCCTCGCTCCAGACGAAACTCTTCAGAAACATCTTTCTAATTCCTATATCAATGTACCAAGGGAGCAAATTCCCTAAGAAAGGCCTTCCTTGCTTGTGTTAGTCTGCATTTTATGTCCCCCTTACTCCTGCCATCGTTATTTATTATACTATCCAAGTAACAACATGTATCTACTTCCTTTAAGACTTCATTTCCTAATCTAATATTTCCTGCATCACCTGATTTCGTTCGACCGCATTCCATTACTTTTTTTTTCTTCTTTTGCACCTTCCCCAAGATTCTGTCCATACTATTCAGCAATAATTTTTCCAGATGTTCTGCAGTCTCAAACAAAATAACAATATCACCGGCAGCTCTCAGAATTTTGATATCCGCTCTTGGATTGTGATTCCCTTTCCAAATTCCTTCTTGATTTCTTTTATGCCTGTTCTATACAAACATTGAAAAGGAGGGGGACAAACTGCAGCCTTGCCTTTTTTTTTTTTCAAAGCCTTCGATTCTTATCACTGCAGAATGATATTTATACAGATTGTAGATACTGTGCATATTTTCATAAAAACATCAACAATAATATAGGAATAAGAAAATGACTGCCAGACCTTGAGGAATAAAGCAACGTAGCGGTGCAACATCGCACCTACCGCCTATTGTTTCATGTTTCACTCCGGCAAGTAGTTTTGGCTACTGAATGCATGGTTCGAAGCAGTGTATGGCTTCATTCAAGTGTCCGAGTGAATCGATTCACAGGAACGGCGAGCTCACGGCACACGATTCAGCTTATTCCCAGCGGACAGTGTTGAGTGGCGCACTCACTGGACGTTGACGGGGAGCCGAGCTTCCGCTGCAGCGAGACAGTGAATCATGGCACATCGAAAGAATCGTGAACGAGCATGGCTCTGTGAGACACAAGATACACACGGCTCCTTATCGGCACACTGGACACTGGCGGAGACCCGAGCTTCCGCTGCAGCGAGACATACAGTGAGTCATGGCACACCGAAAGAATCGTGAACGAGCACGGCTCAGTGAGACACAAGATACACACGGCTCCTTATCGGCACACTGGACACTGGCGGAGAGCCGAGCTTCTGCTGCAGCGAGACATACAGTGAGCCATAGTACACTGAAAGAATCGTATGCTATAATGGACTCTCGAGCTCAGCTCATTTGAAAATAATACCCATTTGCATTCACTGCCCGCTTCTTACAGGGACGTTTAAATAATAGATGGATTTATTTGCAGTGTTAAAAAGGTAGTCAAAACATAATTCTGAAGTAGCTAGTAAGTAGGTAGGCTATTAGGTTATGGCCTACTATTTATTAGTTTAATGAATCTTAGTATTATAACTTATTTGACAATTGCCAATTAAACTCGACTCTAGCCTGCCCTATGACTATGAGTCATGCTCATGACCACTCAAAAGTACCTGTTTTATATTCTGCTATTTGCTTTACGTCGCACCGACACAGATATATCTTAGGGCGACGATGGGATAGGAAAGGACTAGGGAGTGGAAGGAAGCGGCCATGGCCTTAATTAAGGTACATCCCCGGCATTTGCCTGGTGTGAAAATGGGAAACCACGGAAAGCCATCTTCAGGGCTGCCGACAGTGGGGCTCGAACCCACTATTTTCCGTGGTTTCTCATTTTCACACCAGATAAATGCTGGGACTTTACCTTAAATAAGGCCACGGCCGCTTCCTTCCCACTCCTAGCCCTTTCCTGTCCCATCGTCGCCATAAGACGTATCTGTGTCGGTGCGACGTAAAGCAACTAGCAAATATATATATATATATCATATGCGGACAGATAGTGAGTCGACTGACGCAATAACTTAACCATCAGTATGTTGAATCAGAAAACCATCGGGCTACTGTACATCTCCGGTAACATATAAAAAATATGACGATTTAAAAAATCCTCAGCTGATAGAAAAGTACATATTTTGAAAAATGACTGAGCGAGTTGGACGTGCGGTTAGTATCACGTAATTACGCGCTTGCATTTGAGGGATGGTGGGTTCGAATCCCACCTTCGGCAGCCGTTAAGATGATTTTCCTTAGTTTCCCCATTTTCACACCAGGAAATGCTGGGACTGTACCTTAATTAAGGCCATGGCTGCTACCTTCCTAATTCTAGAACTTTTCCATCCTGCGTCGCCGGAAACCTTCGATGTATTAGAGTGACTAGAATTTTTTTCTAAGAAAGTTAATAGTATGAAGACCAGGTGGCAGCTGCGAGCACTGAATGCTGTTGCTGTTGTCTTACGAGTAAATACTACACAGATGCAGTAGGAGCGGTGACTAATGTGCTGTGAATCGGATCACTGTATCGATTCAGTAACGTGAACGGAATCAAATGAATCGATTCAGTAAAATGAATCGAATGTCCCATCACTACTGGCAAGTCCATCTGAAACCTGGGCAAACTTATAACTTACCTGAAGCCCTGTTCCCTTGTCATCGCTCTAAGTAGCTCAAGCTTACACCACTCATGTACTTCTTGGAGAGGGTGTGTTTCCGATAGGTATCCAATAGGACAATATTCACTTAAGGGTGTACCAACGGAATAACTTTCCAATGTTGGTCATTCTTTTAATAACAACAGAATTCAAACAAATATCTGGGGAAGGGGTAATTTACTTACTGGGCAATTACATACCCCTCCCCCGCCGAATACTGCCTGAAATAAACATCAGTAGTTAAACCCTATTATCCTTCCCCCACCACCATTTCCTTCTGATTTCGCACACTGCGTTTTAGCGTGGGCTAAGTGGTTGATAAAATATGACAAAATTTACGAAGTTACTGAACAGTGGTGGAAGGAAAATATGAACAATTGTTATCTCTTGCCTCTTGAGCCGGAACTGAATAACAGTGTGATCAGTTTCCACAGATTCATTCACCGCAAACTCGTCTTTGCCATCGTCATTAAAGCCACACTTATCACCATTCCAGACAACACCTAAAATATCATCCTCCATAATACTTTCATTACACCTGGGTAGAAACATGTAGGAAGTCAGTTGTCAGCGTCGAACACAAGGCAGATAATTATGGTAAGAATATTGTAAACTAATGAATCGAACAGACTGTAACCTTCACAGGGCACTGCACAGCTCCGTCGCTAAATGGATAGCTTGCTGGCCGTCGGACAAGGGATCCTGGGGTTCTAAATCCGGCCAGTTCAGGGATTTTAACATTCATTTGTTAATTTCTTCTAAGGACTGGATGCTTGTGCCTTCTTTAATATTAGATCTCATCGTAGGCATGACCCCATCCTCACAGACGCGCAGGTTACCCACGGGAGTAAACTCGAAAGACCTGCACCAGCCCTATTATTATTATTATTATTATTATTATTATTATTATTATTATTATTATTATTATTATTATTATTATTATTCAAAGAGTACTGCCGTATGATAGCACCTCGTGTTGAACAACGGAACTGCAGCGTCAGACTAAACGCCGGACTAGGAGAGAGTGCGTCAATTGAAATCAGAGTTAACTCGTGATTAGGACGGTGGAAATTTAGTTGAGTATTGAGTTAACTGATTGATTTCTACATCTGTATCCGATTCAATTTTAGGAATGGATACCAAGAAAACTAAATTTAATAGATATCGTACTGATTGATGCTTCATAAGAAATTAATGCTCCTCGGATATAGAATGAGCTCACTTCTCAGAAAAAAAGAACTTCCTACTTTTACATTGTGTAAAAAGGTAAAAAGTATATATATTTAACGAAACCTTCTGTACATATGGTGATGTATTTATTTTTGTGAAATTTCAGTATGCGTAGTAGGGCAGATGAACGGTTAGGTGATCCTGAGTGTGTAATACTGTACGTAGTTATGAATGACTCAGCCTGGCTGAAGTATATGTGGAGATTCACGTGTGTGCAAATATAATTACTTGATAAAGTACAACAGATCCTGTGAATGTCAAGTAAATTATACTTAAATACATAATATATATTGTATATAAGCACATTCGGTAATCTATAATTGTAATTATTTAATACTATAATTTTAGGTGGAGATGGAGGCACTTTCGCGTACATAGGCCTCTGCTCTTTCTTCATTTACCATCCATGAATTGTAAAAAATTGCGGAAAACAAATATTAATAATAATGGTAATAATAATATTCCTAATTACTTTTGAAAATCTTGTCAAATTGGTACCTAAAATGAAAATATGAGAGATCTATTTTTTAAAAATGACATTTGTTCGTGGCGTCGACCTCTTCAGATCTTTTGCCACTTTCACCACATGAGAGGAACCTGCTTGTAAGTGTAATTGCGGAAGTGTAAAGTGTTGAATGTGAGGAAAGGAACGTTAAGGACGACACACACTCCCAGTCCGAGGCAAGGGATTTTAATAATTTACAATTAAAAACCGCTCCTCCGGCCGGGAATCGATCCCGGGCCGCCGGGTGACAGGTGGAAGCGTTGCCCCCGACACCGCGTGGCCGGACACTACAGATCTATGTAAGATATATGAATGGCGTGAAAGCGGATAGTTATTTACGAAAATCACCGCACATAACCAAGGAAACGGAATATCAGCGGAATAACCACGCTTGTTAACGCTCTATTGCCCTGCAATCGGGAAACGCATAGATTCGAACCCCACATTCGACTGTCCTGGGAATGGATTTCAGCGGTTCCCCATTTTTACTTCCAGACAAATGCCGGGACAATTCCTATTCATAGGCCACGGCCGTATCCTCCCACCTCCTTGTCAATTTTATTCACCATCATTCTTTTCATCTTCATTTGCTCCCCAACTGAGGTTGGCGTCAGGCGTTGGCGGTTGGGTCATGCAGCTATGAACTTGAACTCGGGAGATAGTGGGTTCGAACCCCACTGTCAGCTGCCCTGGACATGGATTCCCGTGGTTCTCCATTTTCAAATCAGGCAAATGCTTGGTCTGTATATTAATTAAAGCCACGGTCGCTTCCTCCTCCGACTAGCCGTTTTCTATCCCATCGATTTCATAAGACGTATCTGTGTCGGTGCCATGTAAAGGAAATTGTAATGAATGTAGAGGAAGGGCTCCGGCCGTAAAACCATGGGTGAGAAATAATTAGGTTTCTCCTTGCTGTACAAGAGTTACATGACACCGACTGTATCCTCCTGTTGATGAACTTGTCTTCCGAAGAACATTACTGCCACTGTGTCCTTATTTCTAGATTTCTTTCTGTTCTTCCGTAAAGAACTGTTTGGTCCCAAATCATGCTCTATTTTAGTGTATGACACTTCATTCCCGAAATATTCAATATAATAGGAATTCACTGCACTTATTCATTCGATTTCAGTTAGCAGAATTTTGAATACTGTTATTGAAAGTATAATAAGTAAGTAAATATGATTATGGTTAGCCTACCAATACTGTACATCTACGAAGATAATATGGATACAATATACGTGCTGTTCGTAGCATTACCGTTTTATGCACTAAGTTGTTCCGCTCATGGGGCCGAGTAACTTTCCATGTTCAGTTACAACGTGCAAGTAGTAATGGACTTCATTCCTTGGTCACATTGTTGGTATATTGCTTCCAAATATGCTCCGAGCAAATACATGTTGTTCTCCCATATTGGTGAAGCAATGCGTCAGTAACTCAATGCATGTTATAACAGGCAGCATACACGAGAGTGCTGTAGTACTGGATGGGTTATGAACCTGCATAATTAGAAACAAAATTCAAATATTCAAATTGCTTAGAAATTCAGAACACATTTTATTCTAGATCGTAGATTTCAGAAAATTCGACTGATAGGTGCATTGATTTCTGTACATTATTATTTTGCATAATTATTGCATTTTATGAAGTAATTAGTTAAACAAGTGTGAAGTATTTATTAATTCTAATTTACATTACCTGAATCGGTCATGACCCCTTCTTCCTACTACTGAAGCCTCTCTTAAGAATTCTCTTGGTTAACATCTACTAGGGCCGATGATCCAGCTGTTAGGTCCCTTTAAACAACAAACATCATTATTAACACCAGCTCTATTACGAACTCTATTATTCGAATTTTATGAACTATTAACGTTTCCATTATTAGGGTCTTAGATTTCAATACTAAACTTAAATTTAAGAGTAGCCAGGCGCTTAAAATTATTCTTCGTTATGAAACACCCATTACCCTATGTACTCTGATCATCAATGAGTGCCCAATGTGCCAAATATGCCCAAAGATTCGTTAGATTTGGCGATAAACTTCCCATCGTTTTGTGACATTGATGGTAAAAGCAAATAATTTCTCTCAATATTTCAAAACAGGACAAAAAGTAAGATTCTGAAGATAATAATACGCCTTAGATGTTCTAGTAAGAAAGAAACCGGGCGGCTCCTTGTATATAGACTACCGTCTATCGTTAGCCTACCGACACAAATCGCTATCTCCATGCAGGTTCTCACCAACATCTAGCACAAAAATAGGGCATTCTCACGACACTCATCACGAGAGCGACACGAATTTGTGAGCCATCAAATATCTAGGAGGAGATGGACACACTTAAAGTCACGTTCAAGGGTAATGGTTACAGCGATGTACAGATTCATAGAGCCCTGCATCTCTGAGGGACAACTAAGCAAAGCTGAGAAAAGAAAAGAAAAAAAGAAAAGAAAAAGAGGTGAAGGGAACTGCCTCCCTACTTTACATTCACAGTACAACAGACCGATTTGCCAAGATCTTCCGCAAGCACAATATAAAAACCGTGTTTGGTACCGTCACTTAAATTGCTCACGGTTTAGGTAAAAGGAAAGACAAATTGTCTCCTCTGAACACCCTGGGTTGTACACAATTACCTCCACATGCTGCAAGGTGTACATTATCCAAACATTCCAGTCCATTGGGACTCGCATCAAGGAACACCAAGGAAATATCCGACTCAACTAGCCAGAGAAGTCAGCAATAACTGTGCACCCATCCTGTCATGATGTCGTGTTCCAAAATATTCGAGCTCTTACTCACACTAAACAGTATAGGGAAGCTGTAGAAATACGTAAAAATACTAACAATTTCAACTGGGACACTGGCTATCAATTAAGTAATACGTGTCCGACTCGTTGGCTGCACGGTCAGCGTACTGGCCTTCGGTTCAGAGGGTCCCGGGTTCGAGTCCTGGCCGGGTCGGGGATTTTAACCTTCATTGGTTAATTCCAATGGCCCGGGGGCTGGGTGTTTGTGCTGTCCCCAACATCCCTGCAACTCACAACCACACATAACACTATCCTCCACCACAATAACACGCAGTTACCTACACATGGCAGATGCCGCCCACCCTCATCGGAGGGTCTGCCTTACAAGAGCTGCACTCGGCTAGAAATAGCCACACGAAATTAATTATTAAGTAATACGTGGTTGCCAGCCAATGAGTATTTACGTAGGTAGCTCTCTTCCCTGTCTTTTCTCTATTATTATTTCGTTATGGTGTTTTCCGAATTCGTACGTTCGTCATCACCAGATGGCAGCGATTACTCTTTAAAGAGCAAGTACATATAGGCAACCATCCTCTTTTAACATTAATCAGGAGAAAAATGGAGGTGGTCCGATATTTCGAAATATGAAGCTGTCGAGAAAACAAAGGGAATGGCCACGAAGCGTGTAAAACTTAAAGACTCCTTAGGCCTCAAAAACCTAATAATATCGGGGTCGAAAATGAACAACAGTTGACCAAGGGAGATTGGATAGGAAACATAAAAGCAAGGAACCTGACACAAGTAAGTTGAAGCAATGTCAACTCACGCTCCGTAGTTGAGAACCCCTAGTCCCCCTTTTAATCGCCTCTCAAGACAGCAAAGTATACCATGCATGTTATTCTACGGCCTCCACTCAAAGGCTATCAATACTGGGAGTAGAGTGCCCCCCTCCCCTCCTCATTGAGTAAGTTAGCAATAGTCCATATTTGATGAATCTGTATAACAAAACCCCGCTTCATCAGTTTATATTCAGGTTATTGCATGCCTACCTCATTTGGTGAGATCTCTATAACAAAACTCAGCTTCATCAATTTATATTCATGTTATTGCATACCTACCTCATTTAGTCAGAAAATTCTGGCTTGACAGTGGATGTGAAACATACTTTGAATCTATCACTAAACACTGCTGTTTTCCTTGTATGCCAAGGAGATATATAACTAAGTACTAAAGTGATATCAAAGTAATTTAGTGATACTTTTCGCAATAATCGATATTAACACCATCTTGAGCACAGAATTGCCTTGCTTTCATTCAAATGGGTTGCAGTTCTCCATAATCAAAATTTTACCTGCCTTCTACGATGTGGAACCATTCGAATCTGACATTATCTTTCATCAAGGGAATCGGGAGGTGTGAGAGGATCAAAACTGTATTCTTCTACGTATTCTGAACAAAATGCTATACTTTCCCGATGTTACGTACGTATTTATTAAAATATATTTAAAAGGACTGTGAGTCTTTTAAAGTTTATTTAGTTTTAATACTAAGTTTTATCTTTAAAACATATTTTTAGATATAGTAATTCGGTAAATTTAGGCACAATTTTTTAGAAACTCTTGAAGATAGCTAGCTGTAATTTTCACTATATATTTTAGAAGTAATAATAAGTTCTGTGAAGTAAAATAATTTTGTTACATCCAATATACTCTGAGTTATTAATTTATATTTTGAAGAAATTGGCAGATATTTTATTGCATGCAATTATTTTCTAGACTTCAATCTATTTCAGTTAGAATGTTCATTTTTCTTATCAGGCTCAAGTATGAATGGTAGAAAATGTTTCAAAATTTCAAGCCTATATTTTAATCACTTTCTTAGAAATGATATCAAAGTACCTTAGAATAGAGGAATTTTTGAAAGTATTTTGAGCTAGAGTAACGAAACTGTGAAGAAAAGAATATCAGACGTGGACAAGTTGCAGGAAGAAAATGATCACAATCCTTTCTTGTTTTAGCTATTTGCTTTACGTCGCACCGACACAGATTCTTATGGCGACGATGGGAGAGGAAGGGCCTAGGAATGAGAAAGAACCGGCTGTGGCCTTAGTTAAGGTACATCTCCAGCATTTGCCGTGTGTGAAAGTGGGAAACCACGGAAAACAATGTTCATGGCTGCCGACAGTGGGGTTCGAACCCACTATCTCCCAGATGCAAGCTCACAGCCACGTGCCTCTAACTCGCCCGGTCTCAATCCCTTAGGATTAAATACATGACGATGCTGCCAACAGTTCTGTGTTTTATACTCTCTTAAAACTGTTCATTTTCTTTGAAAACATTGTTTATTTCGAGTGCACACTTCATTCTTCCTACCACACCAACCAATACAAGTTCTAGGTCATGTAAAAATAGATAAATTAAACATGTAAGCATTTCGGCTGCATGTTCACTGAAATAATCTCAGTTTCACCGAATGCCATTCTACATACTGTATTGAAATAACATACTGCACAATAGTATTCATGGGAGCGTTGTCCAATTGAAGACACATCCCCTCGTAATAAGGATATAGCTAACAAATCAATAATTTTCAGGATAGAGGAAACTAATTTTTGGGGCTTATTTCATGATATAATCTACTTCAACCAATTGCGTATGCAAGTGTACAAATGAGTTCATCTATTAAAGACAATATTTCTTTTTTTATAACTTAAGTATTTTAAAATAATTTATAAAATGGAAGTGTGTTTTTAAATTATTTGTTTGGTGCGTCGACCCATGTGGATCTTTTGCCCCTAAATAGAAGTGTTACAACGGGAAATAATCTGCAAGTTATACCTTACATTTGTACATAACAGAAGATAAACCCTGTACATGTATTTGGAACACAAATAATATTAGTGTAATAATAAAAATAAAAACAATAACTAATAAGAAAATATTTCACCGGGCGAGTTGGCCGTGCGGTTAAGAGCACGCAGCTGTGAGATTGCATCCGGGAGATAGTGGATTCGAGCCCCACTGTCGGCAGCCCTGAAGATGGTTTCCCAACAGGCAAATGTTGGGGCTATACCTTAATTAAGGCCATGGCCGTTTCCTTCCCACTCCTAGGCGTTTCCAATCCCATCGTCACTACAAGACCTATCTGCGTCGGTGCAACGTAAAACAAATTGTAAACTAAAATCAAAATATAGATGCGATTTAGTCTATCTCCTTTATTTAAATGATCTATTGCAACTGGTGATGAACCAACACAAGAACTGTGCACCATCTTGACTGATGTTCCATCCTTACACCACGGAGGACAATGTTCTGCTGGCTGTAAACCAGCTTGAAGTTCAAATGTATTGCAAGACATACCATGACACCACAGCACAGAGGCGTGAAGATACCCCCAATTTCCACTGAAAAATAACTTTTCCAAAATTTGTTGGTTACGTCTTTTTCCCTGGGAGGTCTTCAATTACTAAACTCTTGTAATGTTTCAAGTCCATGTTTGTACAAATTTTACAGTTTTCGTGTGAACTGCCATGTGGTCTGAATATTATTTATTTATTTATTTATTTATTAATCTATTTATTTATTTATTTATTTATTTATTTATTTATTTATTTATTTATTTATTTATTTATTTATTTATTTATTTATTTATTCGATTGATTAAATAAAGAAATAAATAAGTAAATAAATAAATAAATATACTAAATAGAGAGGTAGATCGTCAGTGTATACTTTTAAAAACTTCGTGCCTAAATCAGAACCTAAGGAAGCATATTATACTATACCTCTTTTATCTATATTCAATCAATCTAGTCAGGCTTACAATATAATTATTATTTTTAATACTTTCTATATATCGTTTTGTCTCAAATTTCCAACGTGTGTAAAATATACCAGGAGGCCCGCAAGCGCCGTACTTTCTAATTACAAATGTTCCGCTTGCATTAGTGATGCATGGGAGGCCTAATCACTTGTTTTCGAAGGAACGCTACAACGTGCTGTATTTTGGTTGTGAAACTAATAGCAGTCAATTTACTTCACACGTTCTGTAACAGGATGCATTTGTAAATACACCAAAGGTGCAGAAAAGAAAATTTAATAACTTATTAATTTATACACGTGTAGACATTCTACTCTATAAAAGACTTTTGTATGAAACAAAAAAAGTAATACTCGTATTATTTAGAGAAATACGTGCGTGGAAGGCAGACGTCTGTTTGGAGGTTCGGCTGCATTCCGACCAGATTCTCCATAGATTAAAATGGTGTCTGTGTATTCGTCATTGCAGTCATGCAAACAGCAAATGCAGTGGAGCTGTACCGTACAGCAGCCCAGAGCTATGCGGTTGAAAACGAGGTTTACTAGTGCAAGGGTTGCATTAAACAGGTAGTGCTGAGGAACATGATGCGAGCGACCGTCCTGTTGTTATCTCTTCATATTCTAACGCAACCTGCCTGCTGGCAGTAATGCCCCTGTGAAAATCAGTTATTAGATATCCCATTCATCATTTGTGCATGCGGGACATTTATAAGTAAAAAGTACGGGGCTCGCGAGCCGCCTTGTATAAATGTTGTGCTGTATGATTTTTCCTGGCGGCAATTTGCATTTTGTAAGCAAGAAGAAGTAGTAATAAGTGTTCAAAGATTCAGTCCATTTATAAAATTATTGTAACAATATTAGATGTTTGAAAACTGTCCTTTCAGCGATTAGCATATAATTTTTGTAGTATAGAAATACAATTACGTACGAAATACTCCACTGAAAGTTTTATTTTAAAGAAAGCAGATCATGATATCGAGCATTAATGCTATTCGTGGAAGCGTTGTCTAATTACTAGTTGGAAAGTAGCCTTATAAGGACTGCTAAATGTCTTTACAACTGTTATCACTTGAGATTACATCACAATAGATTGTATGATGTAGGTATGGAAATTAATTTAACAATACGAAATTACTTCGGTTTCAGATGAAATGTTTAACATATTTATTTAAATAATGGTCATAATATTATATTCCTGTGCCTCAGAGCAAGTGAGTTCTCAATATCGAATTTCGTTCTTACGCAACGTTTAGTTACTTGAGATAGACATGGCATTTGAATATACGCGAGTGACCCCAATCTAGGTACGTCCAAGGGAGATTTCCTCAAGGATTATTTGCAACGTTCTTCTCCAGAGGAACACTAATTGGCCACTTACCACTTGTCTACGGTCGACTGAAGCAGAAGCCAGAACAGGCATTTCATTGAATATAGAGTGTTCCATACAAGAAGAACGTCTCGGCAGACAAAATGTGACAGCCTCTCCACCTCCAGGGGCCGCTAATGACCAGCACTGGCCAGTAAACACTCAACGCCAGGTTCAAGTGTTGTGCTGTAGATCGATCAACGAGGATGACATCCAACACACGCCACCTGCCTAGTTCAGCATGTAAAATCAGTTTTCAGTATAAATTAATGAAACAAAATCAACAAATACAATAAATTAGTCTTTAGGTTTTCAAGTTTCATATCAGAAGTAGGTCTCTATTACATGTAAATTTAAAACATCGAATTATGTTAGAAAGTCGCATTATAAGGAATGATATTTGTCTTTGCCATTCTTACCATTTGACAACACACTCGAATAGATTATGTGGTGTAGACAACGAAATATATTTCACAATAAGAAATTATTTCCGATCCTTCTTAAATACATAACTTATGTTTATTATAATAATCTTCATAATATTAAATTTCTGTGCTCAAAGCTCAAGAGTCATAACTCGCAATTCTCACACTTTCCAGGAGAGAAGAAAAGTTATCAGTACATTTACTTATATCCTCATTACCGGCTGATAGTTAGGACTTCCTACATTTAGATATTTGTGATATTATTATTATTATTATTATTATTATTATTATTATTATTATTATTATTATGATTATTATTATTATTTACGTTATTCATTGAGACATAATATTTATATAATGGAACATGTTAATAGTTTGAAGTAGTCATACAACTGTTTATCTAACAACGGCTTCCTTTTTACAACCTATAATGGTCGGAATAAAGTTGAGAGGTAGGCTACTACTGTATACCTTCTAATATATTTTCTTCTAATATTTCTTGCGATATCGGAAACCCAAAATCACTTACAATGGAGTTACGGTTATTGACGGGGTTCCATAATTTGAACCACTGTAACACATGAGAAATACGTAGCGTTTTACTGGTATCGAAAAGGGTAATCCCCCACTTAGTACGAAATTGATGTACTCTTGGTCCCCTTTCCTGTTTCCGGCCTCTGTTGAACTATGATTTTAGGTTCTTTATAAAACGAAAAAATCCTATTTTTCGAACGAACGAAATTACTGGTTGAACTCAAAAACTGAATCCCTGAGTCTTGTAGATATCAAATAGAACCATTTCCCAAAAACTTCCATACTAGTCACGCGACTGCCTCCTTACTGTGAGGTTATTTTCAGATTCTATGATTGTGCTGTTAGTCTCTGAGTTTTTTTGTAGTTTATTGCTATCTGGGTCACATTTTAAGTGGTTTGAAAATGCGAAGAATAGTTTTGAATTTAACATATAGTTTCCTTCTGTTCTCTGAATAATGGCCACTATACCTCTTGAAGGTGACGTCTTCTTACCCAACTTAGTTAGGAAGAGGATCCAATAGCTGGGAACTGGACTCAAGAATGTGATAAAAACAGTGCATTGATCAAAGCAATGTCTATTTACTTTTAAGTTGATTTTGAAGTATATACTTCAATTTATTCGGATAGTTTTAGCAGATTAAGTATTTTCACACCACTCCCTTGCCACAGGCCATAGCGAAATGTAGCTTCCATCGAAGTCTCAGCCTCGTTTATGGCTGTGATGGCATGGAAACTGTTTAATACTGGCATTAGGACACAACTGATGCATCTAGCTACTGCATCTATGGGCTACTCATATAGTTATGATGCAACTGCACCTCTGACTCAATGAGAAAAACAATGGTAAACTACCTCACTCATCAGTTTGACTATCACCTAACTGTTGGTTTTTGCCGTTTCCTTTTAAGAGCATAAGCAACGTAGTCCTCTTCGAGGATCAAATCAGCTTCCGGGTCCATAACTTGCCAAAATATTTGATTCAGTGGATTATTTTACTTTATTTTCAAATTTATGAAGTCATCTCAAACTCACTTCTCTGTTCTAATATATTTAAATGCC
Source organism: Anabrus simplex (assembly GCF_040414725.1). NCBI lineage: Eukaryota > Metazoa > Arthropoda > Insecta > Orthoptera > Tettigoniidae > Anabrus > Anabrus simplex. The sequence goes on from NC_090272.1 coordinate 135,323,004, forward strand.
ACATTTAGTTGTTTTTTTTGGAAGATTTTACAGAAGCTTCCCTCATAGTATTTTGTTAATTGACACTTTACGTAATTCTCGATATTACAATTCGAGTGTAGTTTCAATTTCAGTAGTAACAGAAAGTGCGATCTCAATGGACGCAGATATGAAAAGGAGCAGTAACCACAAATTCCACATAAGTTATTTAATAATCGAATGGGGCTGAATCCAACGTAAATATTAAATAACTATAGCACAACAAACCTCATGGCGCTATGACGGCCTTGGCTAACCTAACGACCGCTGCTCAGTCCGGAGACCTGCAGATCACGAGGTGATGCATGGTCAGTGTGACCAATACTCTCAACAGTTCTTCCTGGTTTTCCTAGAACAGGTAAAATACCCATAGAACTATTTATTTTACGTGCCAAATTCTAGGTCATTCTTAAACAAAAACTAGCCAAAACCTGTCAGAATATGATGTTCAATGGGGTATATGTTTGGAGAAGAACTTTTATACTTCTCCGACAACACTTCAAGCTAGCAAATATATGGATAGCTACAAAAAGACAGTAATATTGCATTGAATAGCTTATTTTCGGCTGAGCGACCCTCTACAATACAAAACAGACCGGAAAAGCTGACCAAGAAGACGTCCGACTGCGCAAGCTTGCTTGCCCCGTTCCACCTCCCCACTCGCATCGAACGCCACAGCGCTCCCACAGTTCAGGTGGCCTTGAAGTACTGACGAGCGCTTTGGCCAATCTGAATGCTTCATTTTTCTTTAATAACTAATTTAAAATATGCCGAAAGAAAACGTTATGCTATCAAAGACACTCTACAAATCTACAGGCCAAACAATTTCGTCAAAATATTTTACGATATCAAACGATTCAACCATTTTCTCAAACTCACTGTAACAAAAATCAGCCCAGTGTTTTAAATATATAAATTTAGCTGAGTACTTATGAAAGAGGAACCGACGGGAAATTCGACGAACTGTAAAACTCAGAAAATGCGTTGTTCCTACTTTTCATACCAATAGTCTCACTTGTCACTTGGCAGGACAGTTGCTAATTTTTCTTACTGTGTGTTTGATATTTACGGAGCCGAACACTCAGCTATTCAATTTGAGAATGAAATACACTGGTAAAAAAATCCAAACACCATGAAATAACCAATGTAGAATATGAAAATTTTGGCAGTATATTTGTCGAGGTAACGTATTTTATTGATTAAAGGCACAAGACTATAGGTTAATATCCGCGCGAGAAAAGCCATCGCAAATTCGCCATGCTGGTCCATTAATAACCGGTGTAATCGCCTGACGGTTGAATGCAGGCATGCAAAAGTGCATGCATTGTGTTGTACAGGTGCCAGATGTCAGCTTATGGAATGGAATGCTTTTTGCACTCGGTCGTTCAATACAGGGACGTTTAATGCCGTTTGCGGATGACGCTGGAGTTGTCGTCCAATGATGTCCCATACGTGCTCGATTGGGGACAGATTGCGGGAGCGAGCAGGCCAAGGCAACATGTCGACACACTGTAGAGCACGTTGAGCAACAATAGCTGCATGGGGGCGTGCATTATCTTGTTGGAAAATACCCCCCTCCCACCGGAAATGCGGTTCATGAATGGCAGCACAACAGGTCGAATCACCAGGTGGACGTACACATCTGCAGTCAGGGTGCGTGGGATAACTACGAGAGTGGTCCTGCTGTCCTAGGAAATGGCTCCCGAGATCAGAACTTCCGATGTAGGTCCACTGTCCGACGCCGCGGACAGGTGGAATGCAGGCGCCTCCTTCTAACCAACACACGGCCATCACTGCCAGCAAAGCAGAACAGCCTTTCATCGGAAAACACAACTGACCTCCACTCCATCCTCCAATGAGCTCTCGCTTGACACCACTGAAGTACCAGACGGCGGTGGTTTGGTGTAAGAGGAATGCACGCCGCAGGGCGCCTGGCTCGGAGCTGTCCGTCAAGTAACCGATTTCGAATAGTTCGTTGCGTCACTCCGGTGCCGACTGCCACTCGAATTGCAGCTGCTGACGCAGTCCACTGTCCCACAGCCATACGCCGAATACGGCGGTTCTCCCTCTCGGTGGTGCTACGGGGACGTTCGGAGCCCGGTCTTCTTGCAAGAGTACCTTCTCGTGACCACTGCCGCCAGCACCCATGCACAGGAGAGACATTCCCGCCAAGTCGTTCTGCAATAGCGCGGAAGGAAAGTTCACCTTCACGGCCGCGTTCAATCGCCGTGAGCTGTTAACATCGCCCTCTTCGTCGTCGTAAAGGCATTCTTGACCCTCTCGCAGTTACTCCGTCCAATCACAGGTAATTAACGCTCTCGCACAATACAGTCCATATTTAAAGCAAACTTGGTGTGCAAAGTCATGGGGCCGCTATTAGCGCCACGCTAATGCGATTTGTGGGAAATTTGAATCAACGTCATCTTTCAGATGTATAAGCACGCCTACGAACGTTCGTTAATCTAGCACAACCTCTTCTTAGTAATTGGATATTTCTTTGCGCCACTGCATATTGTGACAAATTGCATCCGGCACAAAAGAACGATACTGAAATGTTTGCTCTCCACTTTGCCGTATAATATTTAGGATAATTTTAATTCATTGTTGTGTTGATTTCTGCAAGTATGGTTCTCACAACAGAGAAGAAGGTGTTGATCCTGGAACATTATTTCCGGTCAAACGAAGTGGGGCGTCGGACTGGGCCGAGCTTGCTTCACGTTAAAGCACAGAAGGAGGAGCGATAGAATCAGGAGGCAGCAAATAACAGAACAATATTAACTGTCCTTGACAATTTCTGTCAAACGGGACCAGTCTTATGAAAAGGAAAGGGGACAAAAGGCACCCATGAACAATCACCACGAACGAGAATCAAGGACGACTTCTGCAACAGATGATACATGCCCGATCATAGAATATTGGGGCCTTATTTCGTCGAGGACACTACGCAAAATCCAAAATCTGTGTACCAGGTAGTCGATAGATCTTTCATTATTACCCCATTCGTGCGGGTTTTGCGCCGTTTCCTCCACTCCAGAAACTTACTCCTCTACCGACATTGTATACAGTAAGATGAAACTATATTCCACACCGCGGAGAAATCACTTACCTTTCTGCAATAGCACTTTGGAGTTCGCATAATTTCATTTGGAAATAGATCGGTGTAACGGGAGTTTCGACCTGGAGCTGCTACTTTCTTACAGAATACCGTTGAATGCAACTGCGAGCTCACAGCATTAGCTTTGCTAGACCTTGATTCAGTCTTACTTGCCATACTTCTACCATCCTGGGAGAATACAGATCCCAAGAACTTGAATAGATATACCTGTTCCAGCTTTGTATTCCCGACCTGACTTTCAATGCTCTTAAGATTAATTCTCACTGACATCACTTTAATCTTAGAAGTACTAATTTTACATATCAATAAATGATAAATACAATATGCAAGTAGATTGGATGTCATAATATCTCCTACTATTAGAATAATTAACATGAACAACTTTATATGTATTTCTCGGTTCCTTTCAACTAGTCTGTGTGTTATATCCTATACGATATACAGTCGCACACTGAGAATAACACGGCCACAACTCAAAAAAGGTAAATTTTACAGGAGAGAGATTTAAAAGTTTGCATCTTGTATATAAAATCAGATTATTCATAAATCAAAGTAACTGTTTACTACAATTACTTTGGTATATACACTTTTTACTTTGGTCTACATACGCTTTGGTTTATGCAATTGTATGCGAGATAATCTGATTTATATTAATAAAATTTGTACTTGTGGCCTTATAATACCAGCAAGGTAGAAGATTTACTAACATTACTTTGAAATTGTAATGGAAAGTATGAATACCAACTTGCATAATGATCACAAACACACTTTATTCTGCAACATTTACTACACAATAACTTAACCAAAACCAATTTTATTATATTCAAAGTACAATAATTTTATCAAATAATTCTACAGCTCCTCACATTGGTAATCAGCTTCCGTAAGGTCCGCTTGTCTGTCCTCTTCATTTTGATCATGAGCTTGTAGGCTTTTAAAGAACTGGTGATGAACTCTAGGAATGACACCAGCTGAACACAAGTCGAGGAGGTCCTTAAGCTTGCTCAAAGATATTTTGGGTGGACATGAATAAGCCTGTTCCAGAAGTGGTAAACTTGGACGTCCTCGCAGTTTTCCTCTTACGTGTATTGTTTTAAAGTCCTGGTCTTCGTAGTCTGTTTTGTAGAACAGAACGTTGGGTGAATCCTTTCTTGTTTCGATGATTTTGAAGGAATTCCAGTTCACTTTCTGGCCATCTTCGTTGACTGTGAAATTCTTACCCATATTCTTCGCCAGTTGTTTAAAATCTTTAATGTCCTCCGTCGCAAGCTCTCTTACAACGTAGGGCTTTCCTTCTTTCTTAGCTAACTGTATCAGAGGCACCCACTGCGTTGGTGTATAAATTGGGCCTGATTTCAAACTCCTTGCTTTCTGCTTCTCGATTGTAGAATGCATACTATCTCCTTCGTTCTGTGTATGTCCAGCTATCAAATATTTATGGGTAATTTGTGGAATACTAAGTGTCTGTACAGCAAAGAGGTACAAAGATGCTATAAATTTATTCTTATTTTGTCCATCAGCATTATCTGAATAAAATACAACACGTTGATTTTGGCAATGTTCTTCTAGAAAAGTCAAAACACAAGTTCCAATTTCATTGACTCCACGATTAGCTATGGATTCGTTCCAAAAGAAACAGTACCCTTCCTTCTTTCCGATATAATAAACAGTAAAATTATAACAATTCAACTTTCTCTTATAGTACAAAACTGAAATATCACCACATGGTGCTTGAAGGACTGCCTGTAAATCAAAGCATGATACAGTCAATGACCCTTCCTTAGCAAGAACACTATCTTTGGATTTCTCTTCTCTACTTAGAAGTTTGTTTCTGCAATGATCTTCATACATTGCTCGTTTCTGTTCCTTTTCTTCATCACTGGCATTTTTGTAACTTTCACAGAGCGCATACTGATCTTTCTTTGGCACAAAAAAAGAAAGATTGAAGTCTGTATTGAAAATTTCCCTATATAAACTGAGCTTCACTGAAGGAAGTCCGCTTTTGGCTTGATTTTCCAGATACAGTCGGTACATCTCAGCAACTGTTAAGCTCCCATCTAGATACTCTTTACTTGTTTGAGCTCGAAGATAATGAGACACTGTTCTGGGGAACGAGCGTATATGGTTTCTAACCTGTTCCTTCAACGCCTCATCAACATTATGCTTTGTGTGTTTACCGCGTTTTTCCTTCTCTAAAACTCCATGTTCGTCAACTTTATTCCAGCAGTTCCTTATGAACTTATCTCCTACATCAAGAGTTTTCATAAAAAACTGCTTACAGACCCTTATTTTATTTCCATCTACAAGGAAGTAGTACGCAATATTACATCCCCTCTGGCTGCCTTCTTTTGAGTATCTGTACCTTGGTTGCACTTTTTGGGAGTGACTGAGCACAAAATTACGCTGCAGGCCATGATCTCCTAATTGCCAGTAGGATTTATTGATTTCTGCTTGTCTTTCCTCTGTAATTTTGGTGGGACATTGAAGACGGCACTTTTTCCCACAAACACCTCTAACTGACTTCGCAACTGTTTCTTTATTGGTTACAGTGAGGTATGTCTGACCTAAATTTACTCTTGATTTCTTTATGTTCGCTTTCCATAACTCTGGCTGACGTTTCCTTTCCTTGCTCTGCGATCTATCAGCTACATCACTTTCTACTCGAAGTGTTGCATGTTCACTCTCGGTAGAATCCTCAGTTGTTTCTATTTCAGGTACATCACGCTTTTCAAAATGTACTAATTCTGAGATATCACTATCACAAACAAACTCTTCCAGCGCCCCACTCTGCTTCCCTCGATCGACATTCTTTTCTTGTGAACTGGTCTGCAAAAGAGAAAAATTAGACCCTCTGTATTTCGTTTGCTTGTTATGACTTAATTTGAAAGAACTACCTATAGCATGTTATTTATAATAATGTACCTCTGAGGCCATTGTGCTTGTATTGCACAAAGCTCCACTCGTCCCTTCACAGTTAGTGCATGTTGCAAGTGGTAATCTGATACTCTGAGGGAGATGAGCTGCTTTCACAGGCACGAGATCAGTGTAAACCTTTTCTTCACCGGCATTTATCTACAAGTAACAAAACATAAAACTAACATTATTATATTTTACACAGATATTACTACCCAGGCGATTTATCCAATGGATATTAGATTTCTGAATTCAACTTGCCTGTAAATCATCACTGCCTCTATCTGGTTTTAAAATATCGAAGTCGCTTTGGTCCTTTGTAGGTGCTACAGGGATACTTCGCATCTCATCAAGTTCAATTCCATGTTGGTGTTCAACAATCTATAACAAATTAATCAGCCTTAGGTACGCTCTCCGTTCCCTCATCATTTCATGAATATTTAAGAAATGTACGAGTATGAAAAACAGCAACAGGGTACAAAGTTACTGCTTCCAGTAGTACACTAAATATATTAAAATAAACGATCAACTTAAACCCATATACTTCCAGTTACAGCTATGATAAATCCCAGATATAATTTTAATCATATTTACAGGTGGCTGCTTACCTCTGAATCACAATTTGTAGCAGTATGGAGCACCATCATCATCATTTTCCTTATTCGGGATGATCCTGTATTGTTCATGTCCATTTTGATACATCCAAAATCACAGAATAAGGCAAAACTGATGAACACAACGCACAGAAGTTTCTCTACTATAGTCACTAAGGAATTCCCTCCAATTCAATGTAAATAATAAGTACATTATTAATGACAATAAGGAAACTGGATTTACATTGTAGCAACAAGAGCCCTCCACTCAGAAAGGTGAGTGTAATAAGGCCACAACTTAAGATGCGTACCTGCACAACAGTGAATTGGTATGGAATGCAAGTATAATACAGCCATATGTCAAAATGTGGCTGTATTGTTCTCACCACTAAGTTTAAGAAACCAAAATGTTATAAGGAATTATCTGCCCTCAGGTGGAAAAAAATTAAAATATATGTATGGCCATGTTACACTAAATAGAGCATGACTAGATGATATTATTACTTGAATAAAACGAAAAAAAAATTTTTTTTTTGAGATGTGGCCTTATAATTCTCAGTATACGCAGTAATATTTAACAGTTTCTCTTATGGCAATGGTACCAACGCCGTGGTTCAAGAGTAGTGACTGTTTCATTCGTGAGTTTTGTATACGCAGTTTGTCTGTAGCTTGTCATCTTGATATGAGTTTTGTTGAACCTGGTAATTCACTGAATTGAATTTAAATTATTTCCAAATTTGCGGGTTGCCTTTACGGCAAAGCATACGGCATCAAAATGTCTTCTTGGAAGTACATGATTGTGGTTAACCCTTGTCTGGTCGCCCGAAAAATATTACGTTACTAGTCGCGCACGGAGGTAACCTCCGGGGTTAAAAAAGCGCGTCATTTTCGTCCTTTGAGATGTTATTTTGGCATGTTCGTTTGCAGTATTCTTCGGTATAATTAAAAGAAAACCTTTCAAGTACTTGTAGGTTATTTTTACACAGTTTGTTTGATCTAAAAGCAGAATAATGTAGACCTTAACTATGTCGAATGATCTTATGATATTAAATTCGTGACACTCGCCATTACCTACAACGATCACATCACATGAAATATGAAATAATATTTTTCTAAAATAAGTTTAGAAAACAAGACAACAAGGTCATCGACCTCGAAAATAAAAAAATGCACTAAAATGTGAGGTAATTTACTTAATCGCACACAGAGGAAACGTCCAGGTGATGTCACTCGCCACAACAATGATCACACACTCGCACACAGGATGCACGAAATGCTTACAGGACGAGTCCAAATGAACAAGGAGAAAGGTATTGGGATGGGGAGACCCACAGTTCAACTGGGAAGTTCAGTACCGTGCAAAATGTAATCGGCCCGCAGAAAGTCTCCATGAGCAACTAATTAAAAGTTAAGGTGGTGAGGTTTGGATTGACCATATGACACTCTAATATCTGCTAGTCATTTGACTAGGTAACAGTCATCTTGACAATTATAGGTACCTAAAATCATTGATGTGGGCAGTTGAATACAACCACGGTATTCCCTGCGTGTCCTAAGGGGACACTAAAAGGGGCAAAAGGCTCTACAATTTAGCAGCGTGGGTTGGCGACCACGGTTGCCCTAATTGAGTCTGGCATTGTTTCCACTTGCTGGCTCTAGGGTCCTGATATTCATCTTTCCTATCTGACCGCCCTTGGTCAACACTTGCATGGGGATCCGGAAGACTATCATTATCGCTGCATTTGACAGATCCAAGCTACATGAGACGTATTAAACGTATTATCATATTACATGAGCTGAAAATTCCTTAGGCAGAAAAATAGCATTACGTATTTTAAGGACACTTTGATGTTGTTTATATTCAAAAGTATATCGTTTTCCTCTACAAAAATGTTTATATTTATTTCTGTTGCACCATTACTTACCCAAATGTTGAACTTGGCAAGCTGGAATACCGTATATACTGTACTTTACAATTATAACTGTAAAAAGAAATAATTAAAATTTGAAACATACATAATCTTCATTGCTGTTGGACAGAGTGGCTCGGACAGTACAGTGCTGGCCTTCAGAGCCTAAGTTGGAGGTTCGATGCCGGCTCAGGCCAGTGGCATTTCACGGCACTCAAATGCGTTCGCATCGTGTTGCTAGATTTACCGGCTCGTCGAAAATCTCCTGCAAGCCAAAATTCAGACACATCGGTTTCTCCGAAAACCGTAGAAGTAGTTCTTAGGACGTGGAAGCAATGACATCGTTTTTATCTTCATTTTTCATTTTATGAACAGGTACCAAAAGATAGATTGTTTCTAAGTGCAAGCCATCACCTTTATGCGCTGAAGTATTATTTAAATTAAACAATCTATTAATAACATTTCATATTATCCCACTAATAAAATTTGGGAGAGTTCTTTTGTCCTCTTGTGTTCCAACATTGATGAATACGTTTTCGCTTTTTTAGGTTTTTTAAGAAGTTGCTTTACATTGCACCGACACAGATAGGTCTTGTGGTGACGAAGAGAGAGGAAAGGGCTAGGAGTGGGAAAGAAATGGCTGTGGCGTTAATTAAGGTACAGCCCCAGAATTTGGCTGGTGTGAAAATCGGAAACCGCGGAAAATCATCTTCAGGGCTGCCGACAGTGGGGTTTGAGCCCACTATCGCCCGAATGCAAGCTCACGGCTACGCGCCTCAAACCACATGGCCAACTCGCTCGGTCGTTTTAAATGAACGAGAAAATTCTGAATATAGTAAAATATATCTCTAGTCCTGTTAATTCCCTCAAGTCCTGCTCAGTACGATGATTGTTGCAGGCTAGCATCAAGCAAACAATCGATACAACCATTTTCTTCGACTCCCATAGTATACAAACCATGGCGTATTATTCCATACACATTACTACCGAATAAAATGTCCTCAGACAATCTTAAGATTCAGTTGGCTAAGCAAGGCACGTTTCTATAATATTGCTTCACCATAATAGAAAATTCCATTGACGTTCTGTAGAATTTCCTTCATAACTGTCGATCACAATAACACCTATTTTTATATCTCCATTTCATATCTCCATTATATTTCTATTTCTTTCTTGGTACGTTTTATTTCATTGTGGAATGCAATATCCGTCTTGCACGTGATGTGTTTCTACTTTTGTCATCCTCGTTGGGCAGCGGCTGTGTTATCAACAATGATATTTCCACCTCTTAACAACTTCATTGGGGGCATTGAAAATCAACTGATCATAAATATGTCTTTCACTCAAAATTATAACGCTTAATTTATTTGCATCTATCAAATCGTTATCGACAGATATCTCTATAGAATATGGAGTCGACAACTGTAGGATTCAGTACACCGACAAGGGGGTAAGCTTACTGAGGGCCTGTGAAACTACCGCGAATGAAATAATAAAATCTTTAGAGTATGATGAGGTGAGGCCTCTTTGATAAAAGAGCCTTCTATATGTCCCTCAGTCCTGGCCATCCTTTAATAATTCACATCACAGCCTGCAAGATCACCTCGACCAACAGCTAATGCATTTTTTTGATAAATTATCCCCCTGGGAGTGGGGGCGGTAGAATAACACCCACAGTATCCCCTGCCTGTCGTAATGGGCGACTAAAAGGGGCCCCAGGAAATCTCAGCTTGAGAGCGTGATTTGGCAACCGCGGGGCCTTAAGCTGAGTCCTGGCATTGCTTCCACTTGTGCCAGGCTCCTCACTTTCATCTATCCTATCCGACTTCCCTTGGTCAACTCTTGTTCTTTTCCGACCCCGACGGTATTAGAGCACTCGAAGCCTAGGGAGTCTTTCATTTTCATGCCCTTCGTGGCCTTTGTCTTTCTTTGGCCTTTAACTTCATTTTTCGAAGTGACGGATCGCTTCCATTTTTTCTCTCTGATTAGTGTTATAGAGGATGTTTGCCTAGTTGTAGTTCCTCTTAAAACAAAAAACCACCACTTTGATAACATCCATCAACACGTCACATCACAGCCTGCACGGTTGCTAAGTAACATCACGTCACATATTTTGTATCCCTAAATTTGTGACACAAATTTTCAGATAATCCCCAGCCATAAGATACAATTATTTCAATAAATAAACTATAAAAATTAATGAAAAACCACAATGATACTGTCAATAATATTTACTTTCTTTTTACTTAATTCTAACGTACTAAAGATATACGCTTACGGAAAAGTTAATATGACGTCTCTCTAGGTAACATGGTTGCGACTAGTTCAGCTGATGCTCGTAGATAGAGCACAATTTATCGCTTCACAGATAACAGATAAAGAAAATATGGGTTACGTCTCAAAATTCACGGGCTAAAATTAATAGAAAATATTATCAAAACTCACGACTGCAGACCAGTACATAAATTAACAGTTTAATAGTCTTAAAATTCACGAGTCTGGACAGCTGGTGCCTGCAATGACCGGAGGAAGGATAAGGTGTGCGGTGACTCACCCTGCCCATCAACCCATGTTTGTTCACCCACTTTTAGAATGGGATATCCCATGTATTGTTAACAGGAATTATCACCCTACCACAGACCAAATTCTTCAAATATAACACTGATCATTGCTCAATTATTATGCTTGGTATTATCGAGCAATGTACAACATGGATTTCATTACTTCGCAAAAGTTAAACTAAATTTAGTATACAACAGTTATAGGTTGTATAAACAGCAAAGAAAGCAAGACGGGCGAAACAGTATAGCTTTGTCATAAAAGGCTGTCATCCGCGTGTGGCGGTTAAGTTATATTGCAAGTGACAATAGAGTTTTAAGTGAAACAGTCCACTAGTGTATGCCTGACGCCTGTAGCTTTCTCAACATCCTGTCCCATATATTCTGAGCGAGGCTACACGACAGGTGAGAAAAGTGTCAATTACAAGAGGGCACGCAGTTCCGGCTGGCGCTAACGATGGTCCTTTTCGCACAATTCGGATCACACTTTGAAAGTGACCGGGCCAGTTCTTCCCACCCACATAACGACTGGCCCGGCTCGTGAGTGTTGAGAAACCTACTCTTAATAAACCTCTTCTTGGATTTCGTGAATTTTGATAGTCGTGCGTTTTGAGACTAATGAGTTCTGAGACGGCACGACCATTTGTAGGTTAATTGGTTGTTTTAGGAACATACCTTGTGGTATAACAAATAGAAGTTAGTAGGTGCAGTATGGCCTGGATGTATGTACTTTAGGGAATCTATAGTGTGTTGCGGAAAATGTACGTTAGAGATTTGCACGGAGTCCAGTGATTGAACGGGCTAACATACTAGGAACTGCTCAAGGGATTACTAGTAAAACATAGGCCATTTTAGAAGAATAGCTGACGAATGGCCTATGACAGACAATCCTCACTTAATGAGAGTTCATCAAAGTGGATGAATCACTCTGTGAATGATTTTTTACGACTCCCGTTTCTTGAACAGGTATGCTCTTGATCATTAAAATTGTTGTTATCAAAGCAGGTGAAACATTTAGACAAGTTTCTGAGGTACGTTGAACTCGCAGGAACTGAGGACAAATATGTGACCACACGCCACCAAATGATAGATTGACCGAATGCACTTCAGAAGTTTCTTTTCTTCCATGAAGACTTGGGAGTAAGGAGACGAAATGTTCGACTAATTGCTATGTTCCTAGTTATTAACGGAGAGATAGCGTGGAATGACGTTAGTAGACAAATAAAGGCTTCAGTGGAGAGATATAATTTTTAATTTTTATTTCTTAGAATTTGCTTTACTTCACAATAACTCAGACAAGTCTTGGTGAATGAGTAGCTTTGGATTCTGTTGAATGATTTTCCAAACCTTCTGCTTCTGATCTTCATCGGGCTGGAGGTGGAGAATTGCTGAGAACAGGTAGCCATAGTGTGTTCGTACTCCGAATGCATTCCGTGATTATTCGCATAGTTTGGTTGAGTTGTACATCTATTAAGTGTGAGCACTATTGATCCAGGTTAGACAGTAGTATTCAGCAATAGAATATGATAGAGCTAAGGATCGTGCGCACATTTATCCACAAACTTTGTATAAAAACTGTATATGTAAATAACTTTGATTCATCATACGATAAATAAAATAAATATATTGATCTTATGGCGACGATGGGATAGGAAAGGCTTAGGGGTGGTTAAGAAGTGACCGTGGCCTTAATTAAGGTACAGCCCCAGCATTTGTTTGGCATAAAAATGGGAAACTATGGAAAACCATCTTCAGGGCTACCGACAGTGGGGTAGGAACCCACTATCTGCCGAGCCACGCGGCCACCAAAATGGAACTTTTAAATAAAGGAAAGATCATAATATGAAAATAAAGTTGGAACTAACGAGGACAGATTGGGGGAAAATATTCATTTATAGGGCGAAGAGTAAGGAATTTGAATTATTTATCACGGGACATGTTCGATACGTTTATATTTAAGGAAAGGCTAGGTGAACAACTGATAGGGAATCTACCACCTGGGCGACTGTCCTGAGTGCAGATCATTGATAAATGATTGATTGATTGACTGATTGACTGATTGATTGATTGATTGATTGATTGATTGATTGATTGATTGATTGATTGATTGATTGATTGATTGATTGATTGATTGATTGATTGATTGATTGATTGATTGATTGATTGATTGATTGATTGAAAGTGACACACGGACAGCCGGTATACCGCATGCGTTTACTCTGCCACAGCAATAGTTACCAAAAACCATTGATAAGTAAAACTTCAGATTGTGCAAAGAAATCCTATTTATATGTTATGTATTTCATATATCTATTTATGAATGTTAAACCCATTGAGGGAAATTACCAATAGACTGCTAGAATAACGCATTAATAATTATAAATACATTCGAAATAGTTACGTAATCGTAATAAAATTATTACATTCAAGCTTCATCCCTCGGTAGTTACTTTTATTTTCCGTTATTTACCTTTCGCTATAATGTCCTTTACTCTTATGGAGCCTTATTTCATCGCTACCGTAGGTATCACAGGTCTAGTGAGTTCTTCATTTTCACGTTCGTCGTGATGCTTCCCTTACTTCTGACTGTACCCTTATTCTTAGAAGGTTCAGTCCTCCTTGATTATTGTTAAGAAAGGATGAGTTGCCAACTTGCATTTCCTCTTAAAAAGGTAATCACAGCGATCATAAGTCCAACTAACTACGTATCTAACCCCATGGTACTACAGCTTTTATTATTATTATTATTATTATTATTATTATTATTATTATTATTATTTTGCTAGTAGCTTTACGTCACACCGACACAGATAGGTCTTATGGCGACGATGGGATAAGAAAGGCCTAGGAGTTAGAAGGAAGAGGCCGTGGCCTTAATTTAGGCAGAGCCCCAGCATTTGCTTGGTGTGAAAATGGGAAACCACGGATAACCATCTCCAGGGCTGCCGACAGTGGGATTCGAACCCACTATCTCTTGGATGTAAGCTCACAGCCGCGCTTTCCTAACCGCAAGGCCAACTCGCCCGGTATTATATATAATTCGCTGGGGCCATCAAGGACCACGTTTAGTCTTGTTGCATTTGACACTGGTCTTGGCCTTCTTTAGAGCCCAAATTTCCCTCATTCTTTGTGAGTGGGCCTGCTTACGCTCCTCTGTCCAAGGAGCTCCGTATCTTCTTTTCGGTTGCTTGTCTCGGTTTAGCCCGTTCGTCAATATTTTCTTGCGGAAGCGATCTCCGTTAAGGGCGTCTTCAGCTGAGATATGTAGCATTATTATTATTATTATTATTATTATTATTATTATTATTATTATTATTATTATTATTATGGGGTACACGAAAGGAACCTCCACGAAGATTGCAATTATGGAAAAAAGAGATTTAAATAGCAATCGGGTGTACCCTGGGCAACGTCAGACATCATTACGAAATGTGCTGACGGCTGATCCTTTCACACCAGAAACATCATATTCACGGTCCTTTTCAGGACCACAGTTAACAATTATTTCTATTAACATTGAAGGTATATCTTCAACAAAATAGGAACTGTTACAAAATCTATGCAGTCAACACAATTGCCACATTCTGTGCATACAGGAGACACACAGAAGTAGTGAAATGCGTAGACCTAAAATTAATGGAATGCGTCTAGCTGTTGAACGGCCACACCAAAAGTACGGAAGTGCCATATTTGTCCGACCTGATATTCAGCTTCAGTCCACAGCCTTCACGGAGGAAAATGATATTGAAGTCCTCACTATAGAAGTAGGTAGCTGCACCATCTCCTCTCTGTATAAGCCGCCTGGAGTTGAATTTACTGTTAGTAATCCTTCCAATTTTCAGAATCAACACACGAAAATAGTAATTGGGGATTTCAATTGCCATAGTAATGTGTGGGGTTATGAATACGAAGATGAGAGTGGTATAGCAGTGCAAGAATGGGCAGAAGCAAACTACCTAACTCTCATTCATGATGCTAAACTACCGGCTTCATTTAGCAGTGGCAGATGGAGACGAGGATATAACCCTGATCTGATTTTCAGCAGTAATAATATTAGCCAACAATGTGTAAAGTATGTCTGCAACCCAATACCTAACACGCAGCATAGACCAATAATGTGCCAGATTTATGCAGCAGTCAGACCACAGAGTGTTCCATTCCGAAGGAGGTATAACTTCAAAAAGGCAAACTGGTCAAAGTTTGCAGAGATGTTAGATGCTGAAGTGTCCATCATCCAGCACACACCAGAGTGTTACGATACTTTTGTTGATGCCGTAAAGAAATGCTCCAGAAAGTCCATACCTAGAGGCTGTCGGACGTGGTATGTCCCTGGCCTTACCTCAGACCTTGTTGCCCAGCTTACGGAATATGCAACTTTGTTTGAAGAAAATCCCCTAGGAGAAAAGACAGTGGAAGTTGGGAACAATCTCATGTCATCATTGACAACATCAAAACGGAATCAGTGGATGAAAACTATTGAGAGTATAGATCTTACGAGAGATAGCCATAAAGCCTGGAGATTATTGAAACACCTTAACAATGATCCAACGAAGACTACCCAACATTTCAATGTCACTGCAAATCAGATAGCACACCAACTGCTCTTAAATGGGAAAGCAACCAATAAAATCCGAAGGCCAAAAATACAGAGGAAGATTCAAGAAGAAAGAATTGACCTCACTGTCCCCTTCACCATGTTGGAGTTGGAAAAAGTCATTAAAGAATGTAAAAATGGAAAATCAGCGGGTCTAGATGACATTCGAGTAGAACAGATAAAGAAATTTGGGCCTAAAACCAAAGAATGGGTTCTGCAACTCTTCAATAGATGTGTGAGCAGAGGTCAGATACCAAAGACATGGCGAAAAAGTAGAGTAATTGCTTTGCTCAAACCTGGCAAGGAAGGAAATCATCCTAAAGACTTCAGACCTGTTACCCTTTTGTGTCATCTATATAAATTACTGGAAAGGATGATCCTAAATCGCATTCAACCCATGATTGACCCTCTCCTCATACCACAACAAGCTGGATTTCGTCCGGGTAAGAGCTGCACTGAACAACTACTGAATCTTACACAATTCGTTGAGGATGGCTTTGAAAGACACAAGGTGACAGGTGTAGTCTTTGTAGATTTGACTGCAGCGTATGACACCGTCAACCATCAACTTCTGTTAGTTAAAGTCTACAATCTGACCAAGGATATTAAGATAACCAGATTTATCGCAACCCTTCTTCAGAACCGTAGGTTTTTTGTGGACTTCCAAGGACAGCGCAGTCGGTGGAGGACTCAAAAAAAAAACGGTTTACCTCAAGGAAGTGTGCTGGCACCAATCCTCTTTAATATATACACGAATGACCAGCCGGTAGCTCCAAATAGCAGAAGTTTCTTGTATGCTGATGATCTTGCTCTGGCAACACAATGTACAGACTTTGAGGCAGTGGAAAGGAATCTAACTATCGCACCCGAAAGTTTGTCATCCTATTACAAGGCAAACCAATTAAGGCCTAACCCTATGAAAACACAAGTTTGTGCCTTTCATCTGAAAAATAGGGAAGCTCATCTTAAGCTGCATATAGTGTGGTCAGGTGTTGAGTTACAATACTGTGAAACTCTAAAATACCTAGGAGTGACGCTTGATAGAGCTCTTACATTCAAGAAACACTGCATGAATACTAAACTTAAAGTTTCCACCAGGAATCATCTTCTACGTAAATTATCTGGATCAGAATGGGGCAGTCAACCAAAAACTATTCGTGCTTCCGCCATGGCACTATGTTATTCTGCAGCGGAATATGCCTGCCCTGTTTGGTACAATTCATCTCATGCCAGACAGGTAGACATATCACTTAATGAGACCTGTAGACTTGTCACAGGTTGTCTAAAGTCTACTCCAACTGAAAAACTCTATCGTCTTGCAGGGATAGCACCACCCGGTGTGCGAAGAGAAGTAGCTGCAAATAAGGAAAGGACAAAGGTTAAGCACGAAAGTACTCATTTACTGCATGGACATGAGCTTCCAGTACAGAGACTGAAATCTAGGAAGAGCTTCCTACGAACATCTCAGGAACTTATAGTACCAGCTGAGAAGGCAAGGATACAGCTATGGAAGACGAAGATCCCCCAAGGCTCTGAGCAGATGGCGGTTGAGGAACGTTTGCCACCCGGTTGCAATGCGAGCTGGACAATCTGGAAATCTCTCAATAGTTTGAGATCAGGAGTGGGAAGGTCCAAAGTTAATTTAGCAAGATGGGGCTTCATCAATGGCGACGACACCAAGTGTGACTGCGGAGAAGATCAAACCATCCAACATATGCTTCAGTGTCCGCTGTGTCCATCTTCGTGCACGCAAGATGACCTGCATCGAGCTACGAAGAGAGGACTCGAAGTAGCGTTGTATTGGTCCAAGATTATTTAAATGTTACTTGAAATTGTTGTAACTGTTTTCTTTTTTTGATGTATCTGACACGAGAATAATAATAATAATAGTAATAATAATAATAATAATAATAATAATAATAATAATAATAATAATAATAATTAGAGTCCCGTTAATCCGAACCCCGTTGATCCGAATGTCCGGTTAATCCGAACTGAAATATTCAATTTTTTAAAGAAAAATATCCTTATTGAAATGAAAAAACATATTATAGAATGAAGATTTACTTGCATTTTATTAGTCATATTTTGCTAGAATAACTTAATATAAACATAATTACACATCAATCACTGGTCGTTTACCTTTACAAAGTCTGTTAGTTTCTTTTGCCGTAGTGATTGGAACCTACTCGAAGACGCAGTGTTAAACCAGCGTCTCATAAACATCTCATCAGTGGGCGTAGCAGCGGAGTGTTGCTCGACGTAGCGTACGGCAAGTTCTAAGGCGTCTGCAGCATCTGAATGTGGCACTAGTTGTTCATTGTGGTCTTCTTCGTCGTCACTCTGTTCCGCATCAACTCCAGATTCTTTCTCCACCATAGCTACAGTTTCTTGGTCTGTTTGTAATTGAGGACCGTCAACTTCCATCTACTCGCTAATGTCATTTTCATTGTCGATTTCTCCTTTACGGGTTCTTAACTATCCTACTGTAATGTATACAGTATTTTACTAACGTGACTGCGAAAGAATGGACATTTCAAATTACAGTATGTACTGTACTGTATTGTAGAAACTATTTTCCTCAGACGGTTGAGGCGCTGGCCTTCTGACCACATCTTAGCAGGTTCGATCCTAGCTCAGTCCGGTGGTATTTGAAGGTGCTCAAATGCGTCACCCTCGTGTAAGTAGATTGACTGGCACGTAAAAGAACTCCTGCGGGAGAAAATTCCAGCACCTAGGCGTCTCCGGAAACCATAAAAGTAGTTAGCGGGACGTAAAAATAATAACATTATTATTAGAAAATATTTTTCCGGTTAATCCGAAAATTTCGTAATCCAAAGAGACTCCGGTCCCAGTTAGTTCGGATTAACGAGACTCTACTGTATTATTATTATTATTATTATTATTATTATTATTATTATTATTAACAAATACTTCGCAATTGGAAAATATCCCGGTGCCAATGGTCATTTACAGTAGTGTGATAATAAAGTAAATTTATAACGTAACTAGGCCCTACCCATAAACAACAACAACAAGTGTATTACACAACAAGCAATTCCATGGAAAGAAAATATTATAAGAAAATACCACTGGTTTAACATTCTAAATCCAGCATCGTCATATACAAAATAATACACAACTTAAGTATTTCCAGTGCTTAACATCGGTTCTTGGCCCAGTAAGCTACCACTGCTCGACGCGAAAGCCTGCAGATTACGAGTTGGCACGTGTTCAGTGCGACGTATCCTCTCGGCATTTATTCTTGGCTTCCTAGATTGAGGCTGCTATCTCATTGTCAAATAGCTCCTCAATTTTTCTCGAGTAGGCTGATTGGGCCTCGAACCAGCCATCAGATTAAGGTAAAAGTCGTTGGAATGGCAGGAATCGAACCCGGGAGACCCCGGTAAGAACTACTCTTACAACCCCTAGGCAACGATTATGGCCAATCACCACTCATGCTATATAATTCAGTATTTATTTCCTGGAATGCAGCACTCGTGATATATATCGACAGTTATGTTAGGAGCGTCGTCAGCCACTTGCACCTTATATTTTCAATTTTAATTTTTGTCCAGTGGAAGTGGGTTCGATTCTGTACCCCACTGCCAGTGCAAGGGAGCAGAGCTATTTGTCACTTGTCATGGCCCATCTGCACGCGCGTCTCGCCTGTTCCTCTTCCAACTAATCAACACGTCAAGAGACTTAATTTGAAAGCCAGCCCCATCCGTTAGGCTATATTCCTCCCCTCAGTCAATGAAGTGAACTCATATAAATCTCCTAAGTCTTAAATAATCCCACCTAAGCTCTTTCCGCAAAGCTACCTCTCATTTAGAGGACTTCAGACTTAATTACAAACCTATTCTTAAGTTGTTTACTTTTCAGCTGAAGCTAAAAAACTGATAGAACTCACTCTCTAAAAAGTAATTCAATTCTACGAATTGAATCCTGATGAATTACGCCAAGCCTTACACACGCTTCGCTCAACTCCTTTGGGAAATACAGGCGAGCAGAATGCAGAGCCATATTACCCAACAGAACCATGGAGGAAAAAAGGATGGATGGATGGATTTTTTCGTCAAAATTATAACCGAAAGAGAATGGAGTATTTCTCTTGTGGTACAAGGGAAGCTGGTTAACGTCGATGTACAGTACAGATTTTCTTAAACACTGAGAACATAAAAATCCTGCATCATGAAGTAACCTTAATGCATGATTTTAATTAGATTATACCCCGTCGGCAGCCCTGGAGATGGTTTTACGAAGTTTCCTATTTTAACACCAGGCTGTACCTTAATTAAGGCCACGGCCACTAGTAGCATTTTCCCGTCCTTCAATCGCTAAAAATCTTCAATGTGTTAGTGTGACATTCAAGCCAGCAACAAATAAAACAGGTTAACGTTTTTTGTGTACATAAAGTAGACTACATTTTGGAGTGTACAGATCGGGAAAGGGTAGCACTGATGCGGATAATGTTATTATCTATAGAGTGATAAATAAGTTACAAGATTCTGAGCAACTGCAACGTGACCTCGAAAATGTTGTGAGATGGACAGCAGGCAATGGTATGTTGATAAACGGGGCGTTGATGGGGTGAAAGTTCCTTTTGGGGATCATTGTAAGTATCTAGGTGTTAATATAAGGAAAGATCTTCACTGGGGTAATCACATAAATGGGATTGTAAATAAAGGGTACCGATCTCTACACATGGTTATGAGGGTGTTTAGGGGTTGTAGTAAGGATGTAAAGGAGAGTGCATATAAGTCTCTGGTAAGACCCCAACTAGAGTATGGTTCCAGTGTATGGGACCCTCACCAGGATTACCTGATTCAAGAACTGGAAAAAATCCAAAGAAAAGCAGCTCGATTTGTTCTGGGTGATTTCCGACAAAAGAGTAGCGTTACAAAAATGTTGCAATGTTTGGGTTGGGAAGAATTGAGAGAAAGAAGAAGAGCTGCTCGACTAAGTGGTATGTTCCGAGCTGTCAGCGGAGAGATGGCGTGGAATGACATTAGTAGACGAATAAGTTTGAAAGGCGTTTATAAAAGTAGGAAAGATCACGATATGAAGATAAAGTTGGAATTCAAGAGGACAAACTGGGGCAAATATTCATTTATAGGAAGGGGAGTTAGGGATTGGAATAACTTACCAAGGGAGATGTTCAATAAATTTCCAATTTCTTTGAAATCATTTCGGAAAAGGGTAGGAAAGCAACAGATAGGGAATCTGCCACCTGGGCGACTGCCCTAAATGCAGATCAGTATTGATTGATTTGAAGTATAGCTAATGAGCTATAGCAATCTAATTCTGTTCTCCTATATTTTGATTTGGGCCACCGTGGATCGCAGAATAGCAACTTTAACATGAAGGCCTTATTTCAATAGTGGTAAACTCCAATGTTTACAAAATGGAGTTAGCTACACTGTATCTTATTTTGAAAGTGGTACACCTCCAACTTCATTAATTTGCCAACAGAGTGCACCACAATGCAGGCAAGTCAGAGAAACTACGCAGGAAATGATGTCACTAGTGGTGGAGCTCCATGTGCTTTGTCATCTTGAGATGTGGTATGATTCTCTTCAAGGATGACTGATTCTAAAGTGGTATTAAGCGCCTCTGATGAGGCTGATCGTCCAGATTTTCAAGTTATTGGAGGTAAAGACACAATTATTTAGCTTACTAAAAACCAAACCAAAACCCGTGACACAACAACCCCGAAGGACCATGGCCTAACAAGCGACCGCTGCTCAGATCGAAGGCTTACAGTTTACGAGGTGTCGTGTGGTCAGCACAACGGATACTCTCGGCCGTTATTCTTGGCTTTCTAGAACGGGGCTGCTATCTCGTCATCAGCTAGCTCCTCAATTGTAATAACGTAGGCTGAGTGGACCCCGAAACAGCCCTCAGATGCAGGTAAAAGTCCCTATCCTGGCTGGGATTAGAACCCAGGGCCTCCGAGTAAGAGGCAGGTACGCTACTCCTACAACGTGGGGCCGGCTATTTAGGCTACTACATTTCATAAATATATTTTAATACAAAAATGTGCTCACAAAATTAGGTTATGTTGACAACAATCGAAACTGTAGGTTTCTTTCTTCATTTGTTTACATTGTATACATAATTACAATAAACGAGTGCTATATTATAAAATCGTAACACACATATTTTTAAATTTTAGGTACTAATACTGATGAAGATTATGTTTCGAATAAAAGTACTAAAAATGACAATCTTGCAGACAGACAGACAGACAGACAGACAGACAGGCAGGCAGGCCTACGGTTACTGATATTTGTTAGGATGGCACAGCTCCAGATATTCAAGGCCAAAGAAAGCGTACTCGAAGCAAAAAGGGTGTTAGCAAGGGCGCCCATAACCGGGGGCTAGGGAGGCTGCGGCTCTCAGGGAAAGGCAAAAATCTAATGTTGTCAGGTATTTTTCTTTCAAGAAAATGATTACGTAGAAGTGGTAGTACCGCCCCACACCAACAGGCCGGGGATACCGTGGGTGTTATTCTATCGCGGAATACAAGTCGCCATTCATATTCTAAAATATTAAAAATACTACATACCCAAAGGTCTAGCCGCCCCTCCCCCCCCCCCCCCCACTATAAACTGTCATATGGGCACCCATGGGTGTTAGGGAAACTGACTTGTATGAACAAAATATATGGAATAGGAAAAGGAGACCTGGACAGTTATACATCACAAAAACTGTTAAAATCATTGCTGCCAAATGTTCCAGTGAATGTTCCAGTACAATTCCAAATGACGCGAGAAAGAAATTATTTGACAATATCTGGGCCACGGGTAATGATGAAGGCAGAAAGAGTTATCTGCATGGTTTATGTGCATGTCGCTCAATTAAACGCCGACGCCCACAAGATGGCTCTGGTTGTTTGAAAAGTTACATTTACGAATATCGACTAGTTGTAAATGGAACCGGTGTTATTGCATGCAAGGATTTTTCTTGAATACATTTCCACTTTAAAATGGAAGACTTTCTACGCTTCTAACAAATAGCAAGAAGGAAGGCATTACTAACTTTGATGAAAGGGGCAAACACGAGAACAGAAACTCTATACCTGAGGATCTTATCAATTATGCAAAGAAACACATTGTTAGCTTTCCGGTTTCCGGGAGCCATTATGCAAGGGAGGATAATCCAGGCAAAATATATTTAAATACTGAGTTTAATGTGACCAAAACATACGATTTATACAAAAAATAGGTGTGTCTGAAAATAAGGAATGCGTGGGGCAACACGTCTATCTCCAACTTCGTAAAAACGGACTTCAACCTCACGTTTTGAGCACCAAGTAAAGACAGATGCAGTTTTTGTGACAAAATGCAATATTCAATCCTAGCTTATTGAAATGAATAAGGAAAACGGAATTTAAGGTTGAAAAGGAACTTCATCTTCGGAAAGCGGAAGCTACAAGTATGACAATGGCCAACGACACTGCACGCAGCAAAGAACGAAATTTCAAGATATTCGTGTTTACCTTTGACCTAAAATTAACAACATCCATATCTTATTATAAAGGTAACATGTATGTGTGTCATTTTGGATGCTACAATTTTACTGATAATGGTATCCATATGTATTTTTGGGGTGAAACAGCTGGATCAAGAGGTTCACAAGAAATTAGTGCCTGTTTGCTAAAACATATTCATGAATTAGTTACATCTCAGAAACACGTAGTTGCTTACAGTGACACATGTAGTGGCCAAAACAGGAATATAAACATTGCTGTATCCCTAATGAAAGTGACACAATATCCTGATTAAAATGTAGACACCTTGATTTAATGTTCCTACTGTCGGATCACTCATACTTGCCTAATGACAGAGACTTTGGTCCCATTGAAAATAATTTTAAAAAGAAAGGACTTAATTACTCTCCACAAGATATTTTTCAAGTAATAAGGAACACTGGCAGGAAAAATGAATTTATATGCACAAAATGAAGCATTATGACTTCTTAGCATTGAAGGAGTTGCAAAGTGCAATAGTAAGGAGGAAGAAAAATGAAGATCATAGTGAGTGTAACTGGCTCAAATTCAAATGGATTAGGTACGAGAAACAGAAGCCATACAAAATGATGTAGTAAGAAACATTGAATAAGGATATTGATTTCTATGTGCTAAACTTCGCACCAAACCGTGGAAGAGGAAGATCACAAGCATCCAGTATCTGCAGACTTTCTCGATAGGCAGCACTCATCCTCGAAGATCAGTATCTTTAATAGGTTGTTGTGCCATGCGATAATGGTTAGAGACCATGCGATACACCGTAGCACTTCAGACCAGGTGTCCTCGAGTCACCTGAGAGTGAGACTGTGTTCATATGTACCACGCGCCCGATTGGTGCTTAATCGTTATCCTGTCATGTTCACGTTCCGCTGCGTAGACCTTTCCTTTTAGACATTGGTCAACGGGTGATCGGGTGTCTTGTGAAAGAAAGCGAGATAGGAAATAAATATAAAGGCGCAAATTTGACGGTTCGGCTTGAATCCTTTATTCTAGCATATTGCTAGAATTTTGAGTTAGGTTACAACATATACAGGGTCCTCTCATATAAACTCAGACCGAACGCATGGTGTTTGTACTCTGCGCTACGGCAGCTGCCTCAACCAATCTTATGTCGCGCGTGGCCGCCCTGCTTTAAGAGTGTAAAAAATCAGATATGAAATCTTACCTTATAAAACATGCTAGAAGTGTCGTCCTTCCTGGGTTATACAGGCATTGTATCTGGTAACCACATTCTGGCTGACGAGAGCAAGTTTTGCAACTATAATGTTTTTGATTTCATTCGCAATGTTTACTTGCAGGACCTCCAATGCGTGAGGATTTGTTCGATACACTTTTCTTTTAGGTTTACTCCACAAGTGAAAATCACACAATGTTAGATCTGGAGAACGAGGAGCAAATAGTCCAACACTGATCACTCCGTCTGCAATCACCTCCGAGATTATAAGAAAGAGATCTTCCGCTGTATGAGCAGGGGCTGAATCTTGTTGAAACCACCCACGCGATTTTTCTTCTTCCGTTAACTGATGGAAGAACGGCGTCAAAATGTCATCTTGGTACCTCTCTGGATTTACCGAAGTTTTGAAAAAAAACTAGGCCAAATTATTCGTCTTACTCTAACAGCACACCAAACACAAATCTTCCTGTCATAATGAGGGACTTCATAAACACGATTACCATTTTCTGCACATTAATAGCGAGAGTTAAGACAGTTCATACGACCATTAAGATGAAACCAGAACTTTTTAACGCAAAAATACGGTGTTGCAATGATAACTGTCTTACTATGTTAACAACTGAGATTCAGACTGGCGACCGATGCTTGCCAGGTCGAACACGTGCAGGCTGCTTGCAAGGTCAAGAACATGCCCTCGCCTCGCGTACTGCAGCTGTCCTAGCGCAGAGTACAAACACACAACGGGAAAGACTTGAGTCTATTTGCTTCAACACTCGGGAAACGGTTGCACCGCAAGAAGGTAGTCAAATAATTCATGTAGTGAGGTGATTAGTTGTACCGTCTATCCACTGGAAGCTTCGAACGTATTGCCACCAACGGCCTATATAAAGGCTCGCAGAGGCTACTCGTCCGTAGTGGAGTGCAGCTTCCGGTTATTTAAATTTCGTCGAAAACTTGCCATTCATCAACGATGCAATCAAAGAGGTTTCGCTCAATTGTCAGAGTTTGAGAGGAGGATCATTATTGGAATACGTGAAGCGTGTTGGGGCCAATGGAGGCATAAGGATGCATGGGAACTGGACTGAGAACGCCCTCGACTGACCACCAGCAGAGAGGCTCTTCTGACCCACCTTCGAGAACAAGAAGGTCCATCTGTTACGGTGTCCACCATCTAGGTTGGCTTAACAAAATGTAGTCTCACAGTATCGAACATCTGTCCTACCTTTCATACTCACCCATCGTCGTCTCTGGAGTTTTAAATTAACTGATATGGACTGGAACCGGGTTGTCTTCCTTAGTTTCATTGGTGCACTGACGATCCTTGTGTTGATGTTTAGGCGCCTCGTGCGGAACGGGTCAATCCTACATTCGCTGTGGCGTGAGGCACCGTTCGCACTGCTGGTGTGCTGGTCGTAAGGTTCTTCGCGTGCGAAAATCTGTCGTGCCCCAACCACCAGCCCCAAACCCACCCCACCCCACCCCATCCCACCCCACCCCACCCCACCCCACCCCCACCCCCACCTAGTACTGCGACATTGTCAGCACAGCTATAACTGCTTGGAATCCTGCTGCTGCTTATGCCAGGGTTTCGAAGAGACATTTTGTAGAAGTACAATGCTCGGTCAATCACAGCAAAGATATCCCAAGGATGTTCTCGCAAAATTACCACACTTCTATGGGCTGCCGAATCATCAGATTTATCGGTCAACGAATAAAATGAGACTAGCAGGGCCGCCAAATGCAAAATCCCATAACATAACACGATTGCGATCACCAGGACAAATACAAAACCTCTATGCTCCCACGCCCGCTCATTTCACATTTTTTATCTAAGCTTGAAGTGGACCCACCGGGTACTAGATTGTCCCTTAAAGTCATATGTTTTTCGCAAAAAGAATTATACTGCTCTGATATTGTAATCAATTAAGCTGGCCCCGCGGTGTAGGCGTAGCGTGCCTGCATCTTACCCGGAGGCCCCGGGTTCGATTACCGGCCAGCTCAAGGAATTTTACCTGGATCTGAGGGCTGTTTGG
Source organism: Anabrus simplex (assembly GCF_040414725.1). Lineage (NCBI taxonomy): Eukaryota > Metazoa > Arthropoda > Insecta > Orthoptera > Tettigoniidae > Anabrus > Anabrus simplex. Next base: position 135,349,446 of record NC_090272.1, read on the forward strand.
AGGTCCACTGAGCGCGGTGATTACAATTGAGGAGCTATTTAACTGTGAGATGGCGCCCCCGCTCTAGAAAACCAAAACTAACGGCCGAGAGGATTCGTCGTACTGACCGTACGACACCTGATAATCAGCAGGCATTTGGTCTGAGAAGTGGTCGCTTGTTAGGCCATGAGATTTTTTCGTGTGATCAGTTACTAACATCAGTGTTACTATCACTCACACCAAGTTCTGTGGGATTCCAACAATTCATTCTTGGTGCTTGACTTTTTGGCAATTAGTCTTCATCAGTGATTTTTCTTACTTTCATGAATAAACTGCTGATGAGTACAGTGAATAAATGTGGAATACTCATATTCAAAGAGAAACTAGCAGCAACTGACATTATAGGCAAGGAAAAGTGTGGCGCAATATTTTACTCTGGTGTACGACGCTCTAAGAATAGGGATTGCGTTATGCAAAGCTGGGTAGTTTGTAAACAAATTTAAAAACTTGGTATGAAACTAGTGAGCATCTAGCAATGGAGGAACTGTGCTGGGGAGGTGAATCTAACTTGGAATGGTGCTTGTTACTACAGATTTCATTTTACAGACATTCCCACCTCTTTTATGGCTGGTTTATTTAAAATATGAACAAGAAAAGAGGGTAAAGAGAGAATTCATAAGGTTAGACATATCTATTCACGAAGGGAAGTTTCTGTGCATTTAGACACAAAGTTTATGTATATTATTTCAACTTACGAAAATATGATACGAACTTAAGGTTTCTTTGAGAGTCTGGAATGGAATGCACTCGTCCTTGGAAACATTACTAAGATGGTATGGATTAGAAAATCACTCTCTCCTACCTCGGGGGTGCATCTCCATAGTTACATACTTCAACACCAAACGATTGCTTCTTTGGAATGAAACAAGCAAATCACAGTCACTTCTCTCCCAGTTCCAAATAAGCATACAAGTAACGACCCAGTTTTTATGTAGATAGACTTTTTTTAGAGAGGATAATAATTTTAAGGCTTTACCCGCAGCCTAGATCCATGTCTTACCCCTGTGGGTGAGGGCGGTGGTTAAATCTGGCATTTCCTCAACTTCTTGTAACGGTCGCCTCATGTTTCTCTTCTTTTTTTTTTTTTTTTTTTTGCTAGTTGCTTTACGTCGCACCGACACAGATAGGTCTTATGGCGACGATGGGACAGAGAAGGGCTAGGAGTAGGAAGGAAGTGGCCGTGGCCTTAATTAAGGTACAGCCCCAGCATTTGCCTGGTGTGAAAATGGGAAACCACGGAAAACCATTTTCAGGGCTGCTGACAGTGGGATTCGAACCTATTATCTCCCGAATACTGGATACTGGCCGCACTTAAGCGACTGCAGCTATGGAGCTCGGTATTTATCTTCTTTATTCGACCGCTGTAGTTCAACTCTTGTCCTTTCGTGACCCCGATATTATTTGGTTTGTGAGGCCTCGATATTCTTTCACTTCGTGGCCCCAATCTTTCTTTACCGACACCCTCATTTTTTCGAGATTTCAGACCTTTCCTATTTTCGCTCTGGTTAATGTTTTTAAAATTATTTTTACAATTGGCTTTACATCGCACCGACACAGATAGGTCTTATGGCGACTATGGGATAGGAAAGGTTTAGGAGTGGGAAGGAAGCGGCCGTGGCCTTAATTTAGGTACAGTCCCAGCATTTTCCTGGTGTGAAAATGGGAAATAACGGAAAACCATCTTCAGGGCTGCCGACAGTGGGGTTCGAACCCACTATCTCCCGGATGCAAGCTCACAGCTGCGCGGCCCTAACGGTACGGCCAACTCACCCGGTCTGGTTAATGTTAATAGAGGATGGTTGCCCGTATAGACTTCTTCTAAAATAGTTTGTATAGTGCGTTATGTCTTCTGGTATACCCTAGAACAAATTTGTTCATTTCATTGACTTGTCTCAGTCTTATCCTTGACGTTGACAACATGAATTTGACTGAGATATGAACACTATTCTAATACAGCGTGTTTCACAAAAAACTTATGTTAACCTTTCGTCCATTACTTGAATAGAAATACACTGAAATGTTTAATTTACCTATTGGAACCTTTGTGGCCCGGGGTTAAATGCCACCTCTTCTGGAAGCCACATGGAACCTTTGCGATCGGGTGCGAGGTTCGAACGTAAGCATCTCCGTTCCACGATCTAGTCTTCGGGTATCTCTGGTCGCGCAAATTTCGGATCTAAGAAAAAATAACTTACAGGCTATCAAGAGCGGGGGAAGTTTAGAGATGATCAATTCTACATTAAATTAAACTCTACAAAACTGCTGAAATGAAATTTAGTAACCTTGACAGATAAACGAAATGAAATTAACAATCACGAAAAGATATTACATGAAACTGTGCACTTAGTCATTGGAATTTAGTTCTGAGGCAAATCTCCGACAAAAATTTAGTAAAGGTTTTCGTAGAGATGATCTAACATTGACTAAGAGGTGTACACCTCATATCTAATATTTATGAGAATTAAATTGAATATAGCTATCGTGAATGCGACAGGTAATTATCAAGTCTCCGTTCGACACTGACAGAAATATTATACAAAAAACGAATCTAACTTTGAGAGGTTAAGCTTTACTTAACATTAACACGACAAAGACAATAGGAATTTATTCACAAATCAAGAAAGGCAACGTTTGGTCGGGAATCGAACCCATGACATGACATGAAATGACATGACATGACATGAAATGACATGACATATAAGTAAGTTCGTTCACTTGCTTATTTTAGCTCAAAATCATGTATGTGTTCTTAAATCATTCAGATGAGGATTAAATGACGTATTCAGGAAAGTGTACAGGGTAGGCGAAATGTCACGATCGGATACATCGGACAAAAATTAGTCACCCCTGGAGAAATCATTACGAGCATCATTCAATACCGTGTATCTCCGCCTTTGGACTTGATAACCGCCTGTATTCGGTTAGGAAGTGAGTCCACGAGGTTGAACAGGTACATCGCATCCATTCACTGAGTATTTGATCATCACAGCAGCTTTTTACCCGCTGTCCCAACATGTCCCAAGTTTTTCGGTGGGGCTCAAGTGAGGTGAATTTGCAGGCCAGTCGAGATGTAATAAGGTGGGGGAGTGCTCATAAAACCAGTTACATATGCGTCCAGTCCGATGAATTTTGCTGTTGTCATCTTCAATAATTGGGGTAACAATAGAAAACTCATCATGCAGATAAGACTGGAAGGCAATATCTAATCATCCAGAATGTTTAAAATAAACATATAGGTTCATGTCAGTGATCATCTGAGTGAGCTGGCCCAATACTTGATACGGAAAACCTCCCAAAACATCACAGACCCACCTCCGGCTTGAACCTGACCTTGCATGCATCCAGGACGAAATGCTTTATTTGGCCTTCGATGCATTTGACGATGTGCGTCATTGGCACAAATATTATTCGTCAGACCGCATTACGTTCCGCCAGTCAGCTACTGTCCACGTTGGATGATTTATAGCCCACTGAGACGCGCAATTTTGTTGTTGTTGTTGTTGTTGCTATTTTTGCTTAACGTCGCGCCGACACAGATATGTCTTATGGCGACGATGGGATAGGAAAGGTCTAGGAAGTGGAAGGAAGTGGCCTTAATTAAGGTACAGCCCCGACATTTGCCTGGTGTGAAAATGGGAAACCAGGAAAACCATCTTCAGGGCTGCCGACAGTGGGGCTCGAACCCACTATTTCCCGATAACTGTATACTGGCCGCACTTAAGCGACTGCAGCTATCGAGCTCGGTACGCTCAATTTTATGTTCCTGTGTTAGTAATGGCCTCTTGCGAGGTGACCGACTCAAATGTTAATTCCTTGCAGTTTCCTTCGCAATGTTCTGTCGATAACAGGTTGGGATAGACCTTCATTCACTGACTGCAGCAATTCCTATCGGGTTTGGAAGCGATTTTGACTCACAAGCCGTGAAACGTGTCTCCGGTCCCTCTCAGTCAGGATCTTTTTCCGACCGCGATTCTGACGTCGTGTTTCATGGCCACATATAGTACACAACTGGTTGTAGACACGTTAAGCAGTCCGCCGCGAAACACCAATAAATCCAGCAATTTGAGAACCGTATGGCCATGAGCACGACCAAACCCGAATGTGCCCTGTTGCCCCTCTGTCACATCCTTATATCTACCCATGTTGACGCACGTTGTTCGCTTGAATCAAAAATATCTCAGATCGCTATTGCCCTGTGCTCACGTAGAGGCAGTGCGTATGCGGTTGAGCACGAGGCTAGCTCCCTGCACCATCAGTATAGGCTTAACGATCCATCTGTGCGTGCGCACTAGTGCTGGGGACGGAGCGGAGCAGTTGTTGTGACGTCATCACCCGGTAGTACCGAGCGAACTACCGAGTGAATGTCCTGACGCGGGACGTTTAAACACGTTATAGGTATGGCACTGCGAAGGTATTGCATCCCCCTATTAATACCCTTCTCTCACAACGTAACAACTGTAAATAACTGCATATATATTCAATATAATTGTTATATACGTAACTGCTAGGGAGTAGGTGGTAGTATGTGGAATAAATGTTAGTAACTCGTATTGTTAACTCATTCGAATAGTGAAACAAAGTATGGCGCATACCTACCGAAAGGGTTTCTATACAAGGGGATTGGAAGTTAACAGAAAAATAATGTATTAACAATTATTTCGTAAGTTCATGTGATACGGTACACTGTTAATGAGAAGAATAACTTGAATATAAATAATCTTATCGGAATATAATGAAAAACACTGACATAATTTCATCTACAGGATGACAAAAGTAATTACGTAAATGAACGTTGACTAGAATGTCCTTCTTTGCAAATGTGATTACAAAACATATCTGACAACATACTACTACACGTCCCAATGCCAAACAGCTATCAGTAGAATGCTTCTATAAATACAGTTATTATATTATATTATATTATATTATATTATATTATATTTGATGTGCCACCACCCGTCGCGTATGTGCGGCCACAAAATTTGCATTTTGCGTGTTTCCTATTATCAGTGATGTCAAAAAACTGCCAGGCATCCGACGGTTTTCGTGGCATTTGTGGAACAACGTTCTGTAAAAATTTCTTTAAATTCCTTTAAATGTTTTAAAAATATAACTACTATCTACGAATATGTTTAAATATCATACTAACACCAGAAATATAATCTAACAGACTTTACATTATCTACAAAACATAACAAGCGTAGGAAATATATACGTACATTCGAAACACACAGATTGAATACATGTACTTTCGTACGTGTGTTGTGCGCTACACTGTGCTCAGGTCCTCCGCGAGTACTCGCAGTTGTAAGCGGAGGGGATCGGTGGTGCGCTCTACCGGTACAACCGGATTACTCATCGGTATTACTCGCTCCGTCCCCACCTCTAGTGCGCACTAGGGAGACTAATTTTTTGGCCGGTGAAATAAAGATAGCACGGTTAATATGATAATCGATGCAAAAACTGTAGAGAACAGAATGGGATTCATTGTGGCGTGAAAGAGGACTCATTTCCTGTACGATTAATGTAATTTCAGCTCTCATTATATTCAACTTCTCGGTTTTCTGAACGTCACATTCAGTGTACAGCTGGATTCGTCACTGTGTGCGTATGCTAGCTCATCAAACATCTCGACAGTGATCGTTCCTAGGACACGAGTAATATCACATTTCAAATCCTCGTTGGAGTTTATTCGAATTCTGTTAATCAATTACAATACTAAGGACCACAACTAGTTGTCAGACGTTCCTCTGTTAGGATCTCTGTTAAACAGATGAGAGATCCACCTTGTACTGGAAACAATATTCGGATTGACTATCATCTAATGGAAAAAGGAAGGAAGACATTAATCTCAACCAAAGATAAATTTCCAGATCCACGCCACATGCAAAATATAGCCTACGTGATTTCAATTTAAATAGGAAATTACCTTTCTCCCATCTTGTATACTGTATGTTGAGGTTAGAATGGAATTGTACAGGTTCGTTTCGTAGAAGCCTACAGGGTGTATCATCACTATACTGACAAAAATCAGGGATGCTCTTCGTGTTTTGTTAAAACGATGGTACTATCGGATTGGTGGAGAATTTTTTCTTTCCTAGAATATTTTTTTACTTCCAGGTGCGAGATTCAAATTGACGAACCCACCGTATTTGCTATGCCAGAGCACAATCCGCTGTCGTGCTTCAGGGACGAGAAGGGGAGGGAGGGGAAGAGGTGTGTATGATGCAGACAGGGATAAAGCCCTGCGCGTATACAGATGTCCCCTCGTTCAACTCGCACAGGATTGTCCTTGTGTCTTCCAGACGATATCCACAGTTCGTTTATTAAACAGCCATAGCTGCTGAACACACTGTAATTAAGACACACTTGTCAGTCAAAGAATGCACCAGATCGTTTCTCCTCTCGTCTGTTGGTCATAGTAACGTTCTTTATGCGACGCTGCCGTCCCACGATTGTGTATTACTTCACTCATAACATTGTAAATGGAATGAAATACTGAACGAAGGAAACAATACGCCCTATGGTTTGATTAAAGTAGATGTACAATAGGCCTCCCTCCTACTTCGATGCACAGTTCACAGCGGTGTAGTAGTGACTTTTGGACTCTGTTCAGGATGTGTGATGTGGAAAGCCGCCTGTATTTTTGCTACCAGCCCATCTTCCCTTTCTATGGGGTTCCCATACGCTAACGTCTTCTCGTAACCCTACAAGAGAAAGTCCATTGCAGTTAAATCGGCCGAGCGCGGAGGCCATTTAACAGGCCCACCACGGTCTCCCCATCTCCCTCGATAGTTATCATTTAAGTGCTGTGTGACACGGTGAGTGAAATGCGGTAGAACGCCATCGCTGTCACACAGAGGAACATAATCCAGTAATCCAGGCAGTGATTCAACCAAGAAACGGTAGTATCCCTCACTGTTCAGGCGAGGAGGAGGAACATACGACTAAAGTAAATAGTCGCCAGCAATGCCGGCCCAAATATTGCTTCTAAATCGATGCTGAAATGTGCACACAACTGTGACATGAGGGTTTTCTTTCACCCAAAAGTGCCGATGTCTGGATTTTACCACGCCTTATATCGTAAATGTAGCTATATCCGTGGAAAGGAGCGATAGCAAGAAGTGTGCAGTATTCCCGTAGCTGATGAAGACCTACCTTGCAAATGTTAGGCGTTGTGGGTAATCCAGCGATGTTAGTTCTTGCACCGATTGACATCGATAAAGGTGCAACTGTTGGTGCTTCCATACCCTTCATGGTGTCCGGAAAAGTGCGAACACGGAAATTTGCGAACACATCATTAAAGTGGAAATTTGCGCACACTAGGGATTATTACTACGTGACCAGGATTTTCCAAGTCTTGGTACATATTTAGTTGTCGGAAATTTGCGAACACTATCTTCAAAAAAGGAAACAAGGCATGTAATGTAAGCGATCCCTGTAAAAAAAAATTTAAAATCTTTACCGGGCGTTGGCCGTGTGGTTAGGGGCTCGCAGCTGTGAGCTCGCATCCGGGAGATAGTGGGTTCGAATCCCACTGTCGGCAGCCCTGAAGATGGTTTTCTGTGGTTTCCCATTTTCACATCAGGTAAATGCTGGGGTTATACCTTAATTAAGACCACGGCCGCTTCCTTCCCATTCCCAAGCCGTTCCTGTCCCATCGTCGCCATAAGACCTATCTGTGTCGGTGCGACGTAAAGCAAATTGAAAAAAAAATCTTTAATCCATACAACTTATTGAAACTGATTTCCATCACACTTTACACCGGCTTTGGACTGTCAAAATGATAATATATCATCTTACCATTTTGGCGTGTTTAAAATCAGCCTTCATAGGCTTCGTCATTCTTTCATACATTCGTCGTTACAAATCGGCTTTTATAGGCTTCGTCATTTTTACACACGTATATATTTACACTATATATTTACGTGTGGGTTACCGTAATTTATTCCGATTTATGAATATGAGAAATGGCTTTTAAGCAGGACCTAATGTCTCTTGTCTCTTCATATACTTTTATGGTTTTCTCAATCCTGTCGTCCAGTTTCAGGTATTTTCTCTTTCTCTTCTTCCCTTCAAGATGTATTTCTAACCTCATATGCATGCAATTGGTGTGTTCCGCTTCCTTCTTCAAACATTCCACCAGCATGTTGACTCTGGGATGGGGGCTTCCAACGATAGTATTTAATTTGTTGTGCCATCCTTTTACAGCATTCGTGGTTCTATGTCTCTTACCGTAGCAACTGCATATTTTGATGGGGAATTCTTAATTTTGTAGCCATGTATCCACAAAGTAGTCGAAAAACTCGAAGAGTTTCTGGTTGTCGGGAGCTTCCGCCCGAATCTGGAGCCATCCGTCCTCCGGTTTCAAAAATGCCAGTGCCGCACACATGGTAACGTGAAGCCTAAATTCTTCATTGTGACGGTATTCCTCTTGTAGACCCAGACTTTGAATTTTTCTCCATAAGCATTTCTTCATGCCGGGCTGAGTGGCTCAGACGGTTAAGGCGTTGGCCTTCTGACCCCAATTTGGCAGGTTCGATCCTGGCTCAGTCCGGTGGTATTTGAAGGTGCTCAAATACGTCATCCTCGTGTCGGTAGATTTGCTGGCACGTAAAAGAACTCCTGCGGGACTAAATTCCGGCACCTCGGCGTCTCCGAAACCGTAAAAGAGTAGTAAGTGGGACGTAAAACAAATAACATTATTATTATTATTATTATTACATTTCTTCATATGCAAGCGGCACCCACTCACTTGAGTTGAGGGAAAACCTTGATGTAGAGCGGACATTGATTTCAATGGGACACCTCTCTGGAACCACTACTTTAATAAGAAGGAACAGGCGAATGTAGGTTTCTTCCTTCTTAATAGGGAGCAGGGCAAATACAACAGGGAACACATTTGTTTCGTCCGGCCGGGCTCGTAGGTTTGCGTGAACAGTGTAGACCTGTGCAAACTGTTTGCTGCAGCACCTAAATGTACCATCCATAAAAAAAAGTGTAGATATTTTTAAACTTTCCTTTCCTTTGTCTCCACTGAAAACTAGGATTCTTTCTTCTAGTCCGTCATCTACAAGAAGAAAACTGCTACCATCGGTCAATTTTAAGATTTCTTCGTTGAGAATAATGTCACCACGTTCTTTTGGCTCTTGTTGATTTCCACGCTCGTTACTTCGCTGATTTCGCAAGGTCCTCTTCAACGATTCAGCGTGGGGCATTTTTGTCACAAAGTCATAACCTGAAACGACCATATTGATTAATTATAAAATCTTAATTATATTATTAGAGTATATATTAAAACATATAAATATATTGTCTCATTCTTATTTTTCTTATTTTTAACCTTACAGTGCATTTTACAAAAAATCATAATAACCAATTTTGTAGAAATTATTACGCTCCATAATTTTTGTTCGGTCAAAATTTGCTTTTAAGTACCATCTAAAGCTAAAAATCACAACAACACAAAAACAATTTATGTCAAGAGAGTAGAAGAGCTCCAACAATTTATTGTTTCCGGATGTACAGGCTATGTCAAATAATAGTACACTATAATAGTAGTAAATATATGAATTTTCGTAAATATACATTACACATTGTTATTTATTGACCTATAATATGATTTGTAATACGAAACTCATTCTTGCTTTATTTTATCATATGGCACGTGTACTTTATATTAATATAACACGAAAGTTATTATAATATAAATAAGGACGTTTCTTTACTAACCTATATTATGTAGGTTTCCTGTTTCATCGGTGTATATCTCGCATAACTGTGTAGTTTCTTCTCGAGCCCTCTTCTTGGCGTTACACACATGCTTCTTCACTTCTTGAGCGGCGTCATCAGGTGGTCCACACTAATGTTCGGATACAAAAAGTACTTGTTCATTCTTCGACCGCATCAATCCCTTTCAGTGACATGACTTTTGGCGTAAACATAGCCACGTAACAACACCTGCTTTTGTTTCTCTATGCTTACGGTACGCGTAACCATTATAATGAGTGGAGGGCCTACCCCTGATCGTGGTAACGATTTCTATACTCAATATTGTTAACGCTATGGAGGTTAAAAGTAAAATGAACAAAAGTATGGGTATGCGCCCCGAACCGGCGGTGGAATCAGCCGCAGCGGAAATCCCCAATATTGTTTGCATAGTTACAAAACTACCTTGTAGATGTTTGTGACATGGTGTGGGAGGTTGCAAACACAATGTTAAAATCGGAAAACTGATCCAGATGGGATTCTCAGGATATTGTTCGCAGATTTCCGGCAACGAAATATTTTCCAAGACCTGGGAAAACCTAGTCAGGTAGTAATAATCCCTAGTGTGCTCAAATTTCCGCTTTAATGATGTGTTCGCAAATTTCCGTGTTCGCACTTTTCCGGCATCCCCCTCCATACCGTTATATGATAAGCGTCAACATTCTTCGCCATAGAACTCGTACTGGTTGATGGGGTGTCATTTAGTTTTCAAAAGCAGCCTCTTCAAACACTAGGTTCCGTACCGACGGCGCACTGCCAGTGTCACACATGTGAGACATGAAGCTACCTCCTTCATGCTGTCGCCTGTCAATGGACACGAAATTTGAATTATGAGGTTGGCGGCGGTTAGGGTGTCGGACGCCATAAATCCGTGCAGCTTCTTTCCCGTTCCAATTTGCTGAACCATAGGCTAGGTGCGTATAAGCCCTTTCTTCGCCTTGTACCGAAATGGAGCGATTCTCCCAAATTTCTGCCGTCAACCTAGTAGTTAATTTGTGCAGAACAAACTGTATACTGCCTACTGGGGCTGGGAAGCGACTATGCGAAATGAAGTTGTGCATTCGCACCGAACATTACCTCTGTCTCCCACTTCCCACTTTCCACTTCCCCTCCCTTCCCTTCCTTTCTCTGACACACACGAACAGGTAGCGTATGGCTCTCTGGCATTGCAAATACGGCAAATACGCCAATTTAAATCGCGCGCTTCAAAGTACCACAGTACCTCATTTTCTTGAAAACAAAATTTTCTCCGCCAATCCGATTGCACCATCGTTCTTAGCATAACACGAAGAGCATCCCTGACTTCTTTCCTTATAGTTCTGATACACCCTGTATACTGAATAATCTTGTGGTATGAGGTTGTGATATCCCACGTTATTGCAGTTAATATAGAGAAACAGTCTGTATATTTATGATGATAGAAACAATATTTCAATTTTAAAAAGGGACGTTACACTAATTCGTATAAAAGATGTACTTATCGAAAGGGAATTTGTTACAGTTCCATATCTTTAAGATCGTTAGGACATATTTGTCGAATTGTTGTACATAATGTTTAAGTTCTTTAAGCATCTGCTGCCATTTCTTGATGGTTGTAGTAATTTCTTATATGTTCCTTGGCATAAGCCAGACAAAAATGTAGCTTTTACTGATGCATCAGTCTCATTTATGGCTGTGTCAGTAAGAAAGTGGCTGGGGTATAGGTGTTGTGGTGCTAGGTAATGGCATATAGAGCATGACTTGTGGGTCTCAGGGTTATGAAAGGTACTTCTCATAGATCCAGTCGTACTGCGATATCACATTCTAGCCCAGTGAGGAAAGCAACGGAAAAGTACTTCACTCCTCATCTTGCCTGGTACGTCCGATTTGGGCACCGCAATTGGATTTTGCACTTTACATAAAGCTGCATAGCCTCTGATGATGCACTTTGAGGATCCAACTAACTTTGGACTGACGGCTTACCATATGGACAGAGTGACGTTGTTCAAAACAATGTTGAAAATGGAACTTTGTAATAGTGCAGTTACTTAAGGATCTCAGTTTCTACGAACATTAAAATACACCAGTAAAAACCTTTCTCAATACACCTAAAACAACTACTGTACAGTAGAGAGTTACCAGATGTTACCTATTTGTACTTCGTCTTAAAACAATAATCACCACCACCACCTCCACCACTGTACGTCATGAGGGCAAGTCAATATATCTATCGATCGAGTTGTCCCTGCGATTAGGATCGCGCAGCTGTGAGCTTGCTTTCGGAAGTTCCCGTTGTCGGCATCCCTGAAGATGGTTTTCTGTGGTTTCTCATTTTCACACCGGGCAAATGCTAGGGGCTGTACCTCAGTCAAGACTACGACTGGTTTCTTCCCACTCCTATTCCTTCCTATCCCATAGTCACAATAATATCTATCTGTATCGGTGAGGCGAAAGCAAATTTTAAAATAAAATGAAAAGTCTATTTACTGATTCTTGAATTATATAAAGAGCGGGAATGGCGGAGACTGTTGGTAAGACGGACCATGAACTGATCCTAATGTGTTCATCTTCATATCATTTAATTAAAACTAAAAACAAAATTAATGTCAAGCTTCTTGGCTGAAAGGTCAGTGTACTGGCGTTCGGTTCAGAGGAAACTGGGTTCGATTCTCGATAGGGCCGGTTACTTTAACTACGTGCGTTTAATTCTTCTGGCTCGTGGATTCTATATTTTTGTTCGTCTTGTTCGCTGTCTTCATCTACAAACAACACGCCACAGAAACACATAGTGAATACATACCTCCATATAGGTTTGGTGTAAGGAAGGGCATCCGGCCGTCAAACTGGGACAAATTGACATTAAGCAATGGCCCCAGTAAAGTCCAGTTATAAGGAAGAAATTCACATAATTTAAAATAATATATCGTACGTTTCATTGGCGAAGGTATTTGTTTGTAAACGCCTCACCTCCTTTGGCTCTAAAAATTTAATAATAGTGATATTGGCTTTACGCCGCACTACCTACTTTTACGGTCTTCGGGGATGCCGAAGTGCCGGAATTTACTCCCAGAGGAGTTCTTTTACCTCTCAGTAAATTAACCGACACGAGGCTGACGTATTTGATCACCTTCAAATACCAGCGGACTGAGCCATGATTGAACCTGTCAAGTTGGGGTCAGAAGGCCAGTGCCTCAACCAACCAAGCAACTCAGCCCGGCGGCTCTTGTCATTTAAATAACTATTATATCGTCGCTTCTATGCCAAAACCGCGAATGTGACAAGTCTCTTACTCTCCATTATTTCCCTTAAGACTGGTCACACCTTGCAGTCACATATTGAACAATTTTCGATGAGTTCATTTGTCTATGCGGGTGTGTAAAGAAAAACGAATCTTACAGTACTGAACTGTAGGAATGTATGTTTGCATGATATATTTATCCACTCCTAGAATATGATGTATTTAAGGTTCATTTATCTGTACACATGCCAAGCAAAATGAACTCAATGAAATTTGGTCTGATAAACGCCATGTCAATATGTGGTTGGGAGGCGTGACCAGTAATGGATAGGGAGAGCATTGTCACAGCAGCGACGATATATCATTAGAATCGCTTCATGCAGAAAGAGCTTCAGTTCACTTCTTACGAAAATAACATTTTTGTACCAGCGTGTAGTGCGCTGCTACATGCATGTATTTTTGCTGAAAAGGCTTAAGTCCGGCTTCGATGCTAGTCAGTAAACGAGGAATCGATTTGCCGGGCTGAGTGGCTCAGACGGTTAAGGCGCTGGCCTTCTAACCTCAACTTGGCAGGTTCGATCCTGGCTCAGTCCGGTGGTATTTGAAGGTGCTCAAATACGACAGCCCCGTGTCGGTAGATTTACTGGCACGTAAAATAACTTCTGCGGGATTAAATTTCGGCACCTCGGCGTCTCAGAAGACCGTAAAATGTAGTTAGTGGGACGTAAAGCAAATAACATTAATTACGAGGAAACGATCAGAACTATTCGAGAAAAAAGGTCCTGTGTCAGAGACACAGGCCTCTTCTCCATGAAACAAAAGGGCTGCTATCTATCGTTGATTTGTGCAGAAGGGGCCTCAGTCCAGTGATTCAGGAAAGTTACCAGTAACTGTTATTAGGAAATATATTTAATGTATCTGTTTCGCATTTTAAAATACATGATTGTGTTAACCTTGACCATTCTTGTAACCTTTTTACTGTTTGTCTATAAATTTTTACGATTTGTACAGTATATTTTACAGCCCCTAAATGAAAAAATGATATAGTTGAACATCAACATGTTCTTACACATTCCATAAATCAGCTGTGACCTATTTAATGCACGTATTTTAAATGCGAGTCCGGTGATGTATTATTCCAAAATATTATTTTTTCCCGAAATATCAGTTACTCGAGCCGATTGAGCATTTTGTGGCTCTTCAGTTCGTTAAAAGGAAGTCTAGCAATAAAAATGTGTGACTAAGGAAATATAATTATGCCATTCACTGAAAAAAATATTTACAATGCATATTTAGTTACATGTTGGAAACCCCCACTTGATATGCTCTACATAACTGAATCAAATATATGCAAATCTTCTTAAACCTCTTACGAATGCCCTTATACTGAGATGTTCCTATTAAATAAGATAAAGTCTAAAAAAATCAGTCCCATTATACGTACTGCATAAAATATTCCTTCCCAGCCTTCTCTTCAACAAGGCAACTATGTACAACTCATGCGTCAATACAATAGGTGCTCCCGTTCCGACGAGTTGTTTCACCAGGATGCTAATTAGTGAGGTAGCAATTAGACACGTTTGTCTCCGTCTACAGCCCTCACACAGCTGTCTCCAGGTTTTGGCGGAGCTGCGCTACACCAAGTCCCAGAACACTTCCCAACTTGCCTGCTTCTCAAGTGCTTTTCTATGTCCTCCTCGAAACAACTTATTAGCTCTCTCGATAATGTATGCTACTCACATTTGGACCCGACGACAAACTTCAACTTAAGTGCAAGAAGACGAAGAAGAAACGAAAAATTTCAACACGTTCTCAAGTGAGTCGCACAAAATTATTGCTATTCCTTCTGAGGAAGAGAATTCAAAACTTTTATGTAAAACAATTTTTCCTTTTGAGTGGAATAGCAATAAAGACGCTTGTAACAATCGTATTAATATCTTGTACAGAAAACAAATTTATTAAATAAGAAATGAAAATGATTATATAAATAACGGAATATTCTTTACTTTATAAGCACGGCGTTAGCATTAGAAGAAGCTCTCCTGTAACAAAAGTACAAGATTATCTATCGAAATACGCCACATGACTTAATTGTGCCAAGGAATTCTCAACCTTGGTGATAGTCATTATATGCCATTTTATTTTAGATGGATTAGCGAAAAGATGGATAATTATTTGTTTTCTTTTTACTGATTGGGCAAACATACTATGTCCCGGGGATAGTTACCGTCAGATAATAAAATAAACTAATAATAGTGATTAAATCGAACACGGTCTTCAAGGCAGGGATAATAATAATAATAATAATAATAATAATAATAATAATAATAATAATAATAATAATAATAATAATAATAATAATAATAATAATAATAATATAATAACAATAATAGCGTAGCGTATGGCTCAGGAGAGGCAAACTCTCGTCTGTGAGGATTGGGTCCTACTTATGTTGAATTGTAATGCTGAAGACGACACACATACACACACATTCAGCCTCAGAACTATTGGAATTAACCAGCGATGGTTAAACTTCCTGACACCTGGGTCTTCTTGGAAAATAGGCCAGAATACTAACTACTTAGCCACGGAGCCAGACACTTTTCATAACGCAAATAGATTAAGTGGCTGTTTTTGCAGATATGACTAATTCCATAACGTCGTTATATTTCTCACTATTCATATAATGCCAACGCACTGAAACTCTCAGTATCTTTAAAAGCAGCAAGTTTTTCCACTCTGGTGGCCATTTAAACAACTTAGCTCTGCAAGTTTCTTTCCACAGCTGACTTTAAACACAGAGCAGGTTCCTATGAAGGAAATAGCCAGACATTACCCAAGGACGTATGGGTGGTTGTCTCAATTCTGTATTTTTATGGAGACGTAGGAGGTATCAAATTCTTACCTACCAAGTATTAAGTTATAAAGTTTACTGAAAATGTTTCTCTTATATTCACTTCTATTTTCAATTTTAAAAGCTTAGTGTAATGCAGGCCAACGTCGTTTGACGTTAATAGACTTGGGTCTAAAGATGTAAATTCGTGAATGTCACTGTTATCATAAGCCATTGGGTAAATTTTATGAGACAAAAGTGATCCCAAATCCTAGTGTCTATAACTGTCGCCATGTGCAGATTTAAGATGGAAGAAATATTTCTGGAGATAGTAAGAAGTTAGTGAAAATGTGATAGTCAAGAATATTCCATTATTATTATTATTATTATTATTATTATTATTATTATTATTATTATTATTATTATTATTATTATTATTAAGATAAAAGTGAATAAAGTATTGAACCCTTGAACTTACCATTCCATCGTTGGTCGGCCACGGCTGCTACAGTAGAACAATTTAGAACTCTTAAATCCTGGGTCGTTGCGGGAATAAATTCGGTCACGATCTTAACCAAACGATGGGGTTCAGAAGAAAGCCTAACTACTTGAAATGAGGAGCAAAAATGTGCTTACTAACTTTTATTAAATTGAAGGAGCACGATAACATCATTAATTTAATATTCATTCTTGCAAAATAAAAAATTATAAATTATTGATTTTTGAATGTTCCAAACACAGTCACATTACATAACGTCAATTTGTTTCTTACAATGACGAAGAGTTTCTTCGGAGGAGTTAATATGTTAGTGGACAGCGAAACTGAAAAACTGAAAAAGGGAAGACCTGAAAACCGGGCACCTATTATTCCAAACGAGAACTGAGAGTTAATCCACACGATCCGTGGAAAATCTGACTTTCAATAAGTAGAACGCCTGATTTTCTCTCAATTAAGGTTATCCACCAGTCGAATACCCTTCACGGATACGGAACACCCGCCGAATGGACCCTTAATCGAACCAAACTGACTATCAGTTGCTTTGGATAGGTTGCGAAATATTATGAGAAAGCATGGTGTTCACTACAAGTTAACAGCATCATTCACAATTGAAATAAAATCCCACCATGTATTAGTCATTCATGACACCCTTAAGTGATAAGGTAATCCCGATGCTAAACGTGCATCACCCAAAACAGCTGTTCGGAAGGAACCAACAACAACAGGATCCGAGAGGATCTTACGTTATGTCGTTCTAAAGGAACAAAACTGCGAAATGCAGGAAACAATTACTAATCATGCATTTAGAAGAAATGCCAAACACTGAAGTTAATTAAAAAGTGGAAAGTCACTTAAAAAGTATTATTATCGAACCGATTTTCAGGTTAGAAATGGGTTTGTTATGCTTAAGAAAATTACCAGTCCACGCTAAAATTTACTACAACTTTAAGGAATTCTTTCCCTTGAAAAACAATGCTACCAGTACAGATCTCTCTATTTACTGTCTGTCCCAACACACTACTTGTAAAGTGATTACTTACTTATTTTAACTATGAATAAAAATGAAAGTACGACAAGATTGAAAATAAATATAAAATACTGGCTGACGAATCGAAACCGCATTCGCAACTCAAGTCTCACACTAATACACTAAGTGTCAATATGCACACTATCAAACGAAAACGGACGTTAAAACGAGAAAACAATAAAGTCTGTAAATTAAATTTACATCTCGAAGTCATTAAAGCTTAACGCGCACGAAGAATCACAGTAAAAATATTTAATCTATATCGAGCCGATATCCAACACTTGGACAACCATCACTTGTCAACAGCTGTCCCGTTATCTCAATGGAGAGCTACGCATTGACCCTCTTCCTTACATCATATCGTACTGTAACTGCTACCTTCCTCCAGGCCACTTCAACAAAAAACAAAAGAAACATCTAAACTGAGACTTGAGTGTGTACAGCTACCATCCCAGACCTACCGTCGGGCTCACTTGAAATCTGTACACCCTAACCCTAATCATTATATACATGATGCCTTCCAAATTCTATCGTCGGGCGTGAACTAGGACGTCTCATCATCAGTGACTCCAAGAATAACATGTGACGTCCTAAATCTATCGTCGGGCGTCAAAGTGGGTCGTACTACGCCTCCCTTAACATATCAGGCGAACAGCAATTTCAAACAACTCCGACATTTAGTACTAAATCTGGTCAGACAAAATACGCACGACGGAACCACGTCTCTTACTATCAAATGAATGCAAGTCGAAAAACACAGTAAGTCTCTACCATTACAATACGTGAACTCAAAAATAAATATACGTGACGAACGATTCTCCACCTCGAACACACTCTCAGCCTGTGCACTGAAGTGTTAGGGAAGCAAATGAAAATTCCCAACACACGTTTACCATTTAGTGGATGCCTTCAAAATAATAATCATCACTACCGCATTCGAAATTCTCAAATCGTCTATCATCAATTCCAACCATATTATCAATGACCTCTCCAGTGAACAAATTCAATACAAACCAACCATGGGTCCAAAGTGCTCTTTGATCCTTGAGGTCGCTCATTATCTTATTATCCATACGGGCTTTCCGTAACCAAAAATCACTGGATGTGTACTACCCAGACTTTAACATTTTACTAGAGTCGTTTTCACTTGGAATCTTTCTATAAATTTGCGATGCTTCACACCATAGTCGTCTCAAATTCGGATTGATTGCGGAAAACAGTACAGCCTGCCTCAACACAGCCTGTTTCCTAAATACTTCCTCTTTAAAAACATAGCTTGTCTCAAACTCCTTCTCCTCGCTTTATTCCAGCGGTATCACTTCTCTCTCATCTCCACGTACATATATATTCGTCGCTCTCAAATTCCTTTTCCTTCAAGACCCTTTTTCATACTTCGATCCCCTGGTGGAAACGACAACCATTATTAAACACATCTCTTACTTTACTATTATTACAACTTTCGAACCTCGAGAGTCCAAGAGCACCCAGCGACTTTTCGTATCATTGATATACACGATGTCTCAAAATTTCCTTCCCATTAATGACTGTGACTCTAACAAATTTCCCCGAAATCATCTAAATATGCCTGCGATCCTTGTAAAAATATACTGGTTAAATGCACTTTAACATAGAAAAATTTCCTTATCCCGCGGTAGACATTATTATTATTATTATTATTATTATTATTATTATTATTATTATTATTATTATTATTATTATTATTATTATTATTATTATTATTATTGACCAGCATTTCTGAATTCAACTGACATCTGAGATTAAGATATTCGCCACGACAAATTTACACTTATAACGTTCCAAAAATCCACGCTTTCCATGATATCTCATCGAACATTCAACACAAAATTTTAAGCGTCGCATTTTACCGTTCTTGACATGAACTTTACACACTGAAATTTTCACACGCTGACCAAAAATTACAACACCTTTCGCCTGATAATTACGAATATCAACCCGACAATCATCTTGAAAAGTTGGTTGGGACAGACAATAACTAACTAACTACAACATAATATAAAATAGACAGACCTGCACAATGGTGACATTCCCAGCATTCTGGTTACATCGTCAGCAGCTAACCTCGGGCTTAGCCGCTCATTTTCACAGATAACATTTTCATTTCCAAAATCTCACTCATACAAACACTACCCTTCACACACACGATATTAAAATTACCAAATAAATCAGGCACTTTCTCTATAACTTGCACCACGAACTTCCCTCGTCCTGCAGTCGACTACAACTGTCTGATGCGTTCCCAGAGTGATTTCTCTCCGTTGCTTCAATAAAAACAGGTGTTCGGCCGATAAGGGAGCAGAACTACTTTGAATAGCTTCCCCCAAGACTCTGCTTCACTTTCAAGTGTACACGAGATGATATACATAAAACCTGCTGCGTATATTTCAACCAGCCTACACCTTCCTAATTCGTCGGCAAACGTTCAGAACTTTCCCAATCACTTTTTCTTCTTAACCAAGTATATGGACCTTAGCCACGGACATGTATTTAATTCTTTGTCGGTCAATCTGGCGCGAATTTCCAATGGCGACGGGCGCAAGCTCCCGCGGCTTCAAGTTCCAGATCGGCACTGAAAAATCTACGGTGTGGGGTTTCTTTTATAATCTCAGGAGGGACGCTATCCCCTCTATGAGGCTTGGTTGTGTAATCTGCCAATTTTGCGTCTAATAGACCGATTTTGATAAGACTTGTCCCAGAACTCCGGACAGGCTTGCACTTATGTTAGGTGTTAATTTTATAATTTTTCTACACTCACAACAGGGGAAATAAATTATTTCTGCCCGTGCGTTTCGCGCGTTTTCTTCCTCCCCTGACCTTGGTACGTGTAGCTGGTTCGCTGATCTCACGCTAACATGTACTTAGGCTTAACTGCATTTAAGTTTTTCCCTGGTGTCTCTGTCTTCACGGGGGGTGTACGAATAATTTTTGCTTATTTATTTCTTTCTTTACTATATTGCCAAAATCCCTCGTTGTGCAGAATTCCATGAATTTAAAGAATTGTCGGGCACTCGAGTCCCACCGAGGTGTCCCGGCAATTCACGAGCTCGCCGTGAGTGAGAACCTTCCCACGCGACATCGGGGCTCGTAGGAGCGCAACATGGCTGCCTTCAAACATAAAAGTACTTTCTTAATACCAAGTAAATATTGGAGAAAAAAAAATATTTTTCCCACCGTAGAATTATGGGTTCAGTATAGAAGATCGAAACTAATATTTTACGTAAGTTTTATTATGTACAGGTTTTCTTTTCTATTAAGATTAACGGAGAAATTTTGACATTTAGTGTTGTGTTCACCTTAATTTTGTGTGTTAATAAAATATTGTATAGCTAAAGCACTCTCCTAATATCCGTTATATACTGAGTTTCAAGAAATTCTACAAAGTCGTTTCCCCTTGATGTTTAGACAACATTTAGACAGACTAACAGATAAAAGCTGAACTGAGTCAACTTGCGACTTTTGTACACCAATCCGAGATAAAATCTAAGTATTATGCAAAACTTTGAATTATACAAAAATTGTGATCTAATCATATTAATGATGTAGATGGATCAAAATATTTTATCTATACATTTAAAAATCACCTACTGTTTATAAGAGTGCTGGAAATTGTCATCACTGTATCACTGCCCAATCCTTCACTAAATGAATTACATCTTTGAATCTCCTCAATTTGAGGCATTTCCTGTGTTGCCTTTGTGTAGTCTCACGAATATCTCATGTACGAAGCTTCAGGTTGCTTATATTAATGAGTATGTGGAACGGAATCGGCAAGTGCCGAGAGAAAAAAAATTGAATCGAAATTATTTATTGCGCTTAATATATAGCATACTAAGTATTTCATATTGTAAACGCAAATATTTGATAGAATACAATAGTGAAATTCAACATGACAGCTTTACCTTGAAGTGGATTAATATTATTTATGAATGTAAGTTACGTCAACATTATACTTTGATTGTAATTTTTAGTTTAATTTTATAGATCTGAATCCAAATTACGAAATATCAGAGATTGTGAAGAATTAGGAAATATTAATATTTACCTATTTGATTTAAATTTAAATCATGAATCTTATGAGAGAGTTCACAGAAGTCCCACCTTACAACACAAACATCAATTTAATTAAAATCAGTAGGTACGTGTTTCGTCCTTATATCGTAGATAACATCGCATATAGCTTGAATATGAAATTAAAACCAAAAGATAAAAGTATCACACAACAAGAATTAGAGAAAACTATATAAAGGACAAACTATCAAGTCGTTGTTATCTACAAATCTTTCGTTGTTTGCAAAATGTGGCACCAACTTGGCTCTTCTTAAAATGAATCATGTTGATTTGGGCGTTATAAAATTATAGTATGAATTTGGAGAATCTTGATTTGTACTGTGTAGGGCGTTGTGTGGAATCACGCTCAAAAGCTTGAACTAATTGATTTTAGTTAAATTGTTGTTTGTATGGAAAGGTGAACTCTCTTATGAAATTTACAGTGACTATACGGAAATATTATGAAGTTTGTAGTTTGTTATTTAAATTATGAATTCTGTTTTATGGCTGATGCAATTCAATACTTTTCTCTGGTTTCATATTAACGGAAAAATATGAGAATTCCACAGAATAATGAAATCATACGGTACCGCAATTAGAATTTTCATACAGTAACTTCTATGAAGAATAACGCCAGATTTACTCTCGGCTATGATTTAGAGGTTGCGACGTGTTCATATATTTCTAATAAATAACGACGTAATTCGTTACGAATTCAGGAGATTATTATTCAGAAACGTATCTTTATGACCGATCATAGATAGATCACAGATATAAATTCGTCACTGCCAACCATTAGTAGATGTAAACTGAAGTTGAACCTATTTTCCTGGATTAACTACAGTTAGTGACCCATTATCCCTAGTATACGTTCTTCCATTTAACTCAGTCGACGAAGGAAGTTCGCTAACAGGATCGTGTAAATTACATCTAGAAACTTCTCTAATTGAATTAAGACTGTCTGACTTTCCTCGTACAATGCACTAAACAGGATGGACTTTAGTTGACCTGTTAATGCACGTGCTCAACGAGAAGAAGTGTTCAATTAAGGTGGCACCAACATAAGTTTGCATGACAATGCCACAATTCATTGTAACCCATGGATTCACATTAAGACTGATTTTTATCCTCAAAGCCACAATTTATTATTACGTTCAAAAATGATTCTTTTCGTTTCAAGAGTAATGTATAATCGTCACAGAAGCGCTTATTTTTGAAAGGTATTTGTCATTTCAAAGTCATAACGTGACGCGTTTCAAATTTTTCATATTAGAAAATCTTTACAATTAGCCAGCGAGGATTGTTACGATACTTCCGACAAGGAAATATCCATGCTGATAATGCTCTGAACAAGCAACATTTCAGTATCGATTTTATCTTCACTGCTCAAATACATGCTTATGGCGCCGTAGTATTTCTAAATTTTGGAAACAATGCTTACTACTGCACCCGTCCCGCGCACGGACGGGTGTTGATTATAAAACTTAATTTCACAAAAATATATTTGGATGGAAATCTTCTGGATGAGGAACTTCGGAAATCACTCCCAGACGTCGAAGTCCCATCCTCCCTACTTTCACTGACACAATGGCTACGCTCAAGAGCATACGGGATCAATGGTCTGATCGCAAATAGGTGGGCACTTAATCTAAGTATATTGAAAGTAGTGTGCTCTATAGTAAAAGAGAAATACTCTATCTTATGAAATCAGAAAAAATATTTTTCCCAATTCAAAACATAAATTTTAATAAACTGATAGCGTCACAGGAAAAGTCGATACACACGAGAAAACGTCATATTATTAAATACAAAATAAATCCATTATATGGGAAATGCCGCTAACGTCCTTGTCAGTCTTTCTCATTTTCTGAATATCATTTTGGCATTCCCAAATCAGCTCATTAACACTGGACACATGTATATTAAACTTCATAATCAACAGGGATCTGTCCCTCTACCTAATAGCATTATTCCCTTGGCTACGTAAGTTGCAGCCACTTCTATATGAGGTCCATACTGAGCATTCGGTAATGTCCTGACGATGTTACAGGTCTTTAAATTTGCAGCCTTTTGTGTCGCATTGTGAGTGTAGATGGACAGCTTTAGTACCTGTAGGCTTTATGAAATGATTTTGGTGTAAGACCATTGTCAATCTTCTTCGTGCATTTCTGTTGTAAATTATGGTCATTCGGGATGGCGATGACGATTAGAGAAGTGAGTTGGTTCTTTTTGTCTGTTAATATTATGTCTGATCTGTTGTGTGAACTTGATTTATCGGTTTGTAGCAGGGGGCTCTTCCCGCACCGCGCTCACTTGTTTCGCTCCCTGGTCGCCTTCTGCGTGACGTCATGTGATATGAGACAGCGCTCGCCCGTCCTGTTGACACGTATTACCACAACGGTCTTAAATGGTCATAACTTCTGAACCATTAATACAAATAATGTCCTGACAAGGTTATTGTATTCCTTATAAAATACTGGAGGAGGTCAAATAATTTATTTTGATGAGGAACTCGAGGATAATGTCGAAATATTTATTTAATTTTAAGGAGTTAAATTTTTACCGCGGACTATAGCATAAAATCGCTTCTAGAGGGCAATCGGTTGGAAATAGGTATGTGCCATCGCGGACTTTTTTGTAGAGGTTTCTATGCTCTACATTTCGTACGCTTACACTTGGGGTCTATCGTTGATGGTTCACGCAGCGTAAGCCAAGAAAGCAAGTGACTTACCGGCCGACCGACCGACATTTTTGTCTTTTTCTACGTATTTACTGTATATCGGATCACGGATACATAATAATTTTATAGTGGTTCATTACGTGAACAGTGTTCGTGTTGTCAGTATCTGAAGTAGAACCACTGTACTGATTAAAATGCAGTCAACATATTATGGAAACGTGTGTGACGCTATAAAATGTCGGCACGTAAAAGAACTCCCGTGGGACGAAATTACGGCACCTCGAGTCTCAGAAAACCGCAAATGTTGTTAGTGAGACTTAACACAAATAACTTTATTATTATTTTGCATATTATAAATATAGTAACGACAACAACCATCATAGCCAGTTAGTTTGCTACGGTGATGGCACAACAATACTTCCTCGTCAGCAATTCTTGGTTGATGAAACACTTTGTAATAAACTCTTGAATATCTCCATTATTACAGCTCGTACGAAAAAAGGTGTCAGATATAAATGACTGAATGAAAATCATATTTTCTATAATTATTGTTATGTGCTAATAGCCGGGCTGAGTAGCAACTCAAATGGTAGAGCGCTGCCCTTCTTAGCCCAACTTGGCAGGTTCGATCCTGTCTCAGTCCGGTGGTGAAGGTGCTCAAATACATAGTTGGACGCAGAATCTAATAACATTATTAAGATCTAATAATTTATATTTCGAAGCTCGTGAAATAATACAGTATCCGTGATCCGATATACATTAAATACGAAGAAAGAGACAAAAATGTCGTGCGAGAAGAGACCTGTTACTGGATCTCGGTTATTACAAAAGGGTACCTCACACATCGCAGTCATGAGTGGTTAAAAACATAGCCCAGTTCGAAATTTCATTTGGTGTGTTTCACAGCAAGACTGTATCCAGATGCAAAAACGTAATGAAAACTCTTATTTCTATTATTAAGTCAAAATTTCCAGTATTCCATGACAAAATAATTTGTCTCTACGTAAGGACCAGGACATTTATTAGGATATGTCATTTTAATGCAAAGAGTAAGGAACTAGCACTGAGAAAATATGCCAATAAGAAGGCTAAGCTTTGGGCTGGTTCGTCAAGTAATTAAGTCTCCTGACACGTACGTTTTAATAATTTAATATAATTCGATAAAGATGTCGATATGATGTATATTTTCCTATGGCATTTGATATAAATATTTACTTCATCAGGAATTAAATTAATTATTTTGAATTGCATGGAATTTTTCTTATCGTATTTGTTACCGTATTTTGGAGGTAGGTAGAGGTGAAAGAAGGTGCGGGCGTGAACGGGTCTCAAACTACGGAATCAAAGTTAATGTAAAATTTAACAAGGTTATATTTTCTTTTCAAAATAAATAAGTAACAAGCATGGCAGGTACAGAATAGCAATTCAAATAAGGTGATTACAATATTTACAGAATTTGGGCTTCGCGCCCCGAATTCATAATGCTTGGGCAATCAGTTCAGTTTTACCTCAAACACAAGTTTTAACAGAGGGGCAGAAAACCCCATTCATACCTAGGAGCCCTTGCTCCAAATTACACTGAAAAGCCTCCTCGAGGCATACAATACTCTATTTAAAAAGAGCCACTTGCTCTCAAATTTAAGCCTCTCCCAGGCCACACCAAACTCCACCTTCAAGCTGTCCTCAACGGACATAAACACAGGGGTAAAATACCCAACCTACTGAGGTCTAGTAAATGAAAAGAAGGTTAATTAAATGACCTCTAAAATAACAATAGGAGAGGAGGCAAACTTGCACTCCTAATACACTTTGATTAAGACCTACTTGGCACTAGGCCGTTAATACAAGGGCTAATCCCATACTAAAGAGGTGACTTAAGAAGAGAACAATTTACTTTACATTACGGAAGAATAGGTTGCGAAAAATAAGTTCACCTCAAAACAATATGATTGGGAGCTCGAGAGGGTTAACACTCTCTATCCCAGTATGAAGCTTCAAAAGAGAATAGATGGAAAGAGTAGTTACATTTTAGGAAAAGGTTACATGGTTGAACGCTTAGAACCCGCCCCGAAAGTTAAACTGCTGAGCTAGCAAAGAAGGAAGTTATTAATCGGCCATTACCTTGTTGTTGACTGTCGCTGAAGAAAGAGGCGCTTCCCGCCCCCTGCTATGTACTTTACACACAGAAAGATGGAACAGAAGTGGCGCAGAGACCCAAAAATCAGCAGTTTATATCCTCTCGTGGAAGGTTCTAGTCGTTAGGGGAATGAAAACACCCGCCCACAAATTCTTTATTGGGTAGGACCCCGCAACAGAAACAAGTTGGGGGAAGATACACCAGATTGGTCAGAAATTACTAAAAGAAATTCGGGATTGGATAAATCTAAAACAAGGGGAAAAAGAGGGGTATACAGCCAACTTAAACAATGACAGAAAGAAATTTAACAAAGAACAAACTCTTGAAATAAAAATTTCTCCAACAAAATAGTTCTTTGACTCCGCACTAGGGTGCACTATTGTTGATCTTCAGTAGTGTCCTCTAGAAGAGAAAGTTCACACTTCTTACTTCAAGCGAAACAAAAACACATCAAAAGTGACACAGTTCAAAAACTCAAAATTTTCCACGTGGTGACATCTTCTGAGAAAGTAGAGAATTAATAGAGTAGATAAAGTTCAACCTTCCTCCATAAGAGGAGTTTCAACTGGCGCAACTTTTAAATAAACGGTGTAGAGGTGTACCGCCCGGTACAGTATTATATGTCATGTGTTTGATAGATGATGTTCTACCTGCTCAGCATGTGACGAAATTTAACGCATTTTCACGTTTTTAAATCTATTGGAAGTGCCGTTACTTATCGAATCGGACTAAACCAGACTATTATTTTATGAAAGGTTGAGAAGATGTTTCACAGGCACGAGAACTTATAGGCTTGCTGTATTGCGACTGTGTACCATACTCGCTGTCGTTCATATCGTGTAACGTCATAGCGCTCCAGCCAATGGAAGCTTCAACCGCCGGAGTAGTCTACCTTTTATTCTAGTTACCTTGGGTTTGTATCTTGCGATCCCAGTAGAGTATAAAATAGCCGTTTTACAGTTCTGTTTGTGGGGAGTATTTGCAATAAGGCATCCCGTATGGAACAAGGGTCGGGCCAGGACAATTTCTTGGTGTATAACTTCGGCTACGTAATTATGTCTGTCAGTGAATGTTGTCGGAGCTAGGAATGTACAGTTGGTCATAATGAAGCTGATGATGATGATGATGACGTGCTCATTGGTTTCTGGACTGCTGTTGCATTTCCAGCTCTCTTCATTTTTAGTAATGGGATCTTTAAGGATATGTTTCCTATAACTCTTGTTTAGATCATTTTATCTTGGATCGCCTGGTTGAATCCCTCAGTGTCTGGAAATAACATTCCCTTAGACAGCTATGGGTTTTAAAGTTGTTTGTCAATTATCTCATCATTGCTCTGTTTTAGTATCTGTTATTATGTCCTTTACCAGCCCATCTCTCAACCTTCTCCCTATGCAGGATTTTAGTGTCTTTTATATTGCTGTGGTCTTTATGTAAATTCAAAAGGGTGTAGTTTAGATCTGCTTCAACTAGAGCTCTGTGTAGAATTCTGTCATCTGTCCGACAATGAAGGTATTATTCCGTTTTGATTATATAGAGATATAACATCAAGAATTCCTTTGTCCCCTACTCTCCTCGGCATTGTAAGTCTCTCTATGCATGAATTAAGATGCAACATTCTGTTCTTAGTTAGCATTGTATCATTGTGCGATTAATGTTTTGGAGATCTGTTTGAGACTAGTTTAGAATACCAAATAACTATGTCAGTGCGGGTAAAGCATATGTATTGACTGCTTTTGAAAGGCTGGAAGCGTTAATAGTTTTTAGAAGGAAGCGGAGTCCGTGCTGAAATTTATATTATTACTAGCAAATGTACCCGTGCTTCGCTACGGTATTCTACATTGTATACGGATATCGATGTAAATACTGTGCGTGCAGCAAATGAGATTGTTTTAAAATTGCATGTCTCTTAGCCTTATCCGAGAAATAGCATGGGGAGGTCCACATACGTTGTTTCCAATGTAAAGTGAGGGTTGCGGAGTTGTGATGATAACGGCAGCTCACTTGCCTACTGCCATTCACAATCGAGTTGGCAAGTTTACATTATAATTGCAGGCCCCAATGCCTACTGCGCGGTCACAATCGATTTGGGGAGTTTTAGTTACAACGGCAGACCCATTTCCTACTTTCAGACAGGTTACAGTTGAGGAGTTTTTATTACAATACCAGGCAGCTTCCCTACCACCAATCAAAATTGAGTTGTGCAGTTATCATTATAATGACAGTCCCTTTTTACTGCTGCTAGCCAGCTTACTGCCAGTCACACAGAATTAGTGAGTTTCCATGAAAATAGCAGGCCACTATGCCTAATGCTAGTCAAATTTTAGATTGGAACATTTGTTTATAATGGCGGGCACCCTGGCCTAGAGCCAAACACAATAGAGTAGGGGACTTTCGAACAAAACAGCATGATCCCTTGCCTTCTGCAAGACAAATCGAAAAGTGAATTATTCATTAAAATGGTAGGCCCTCCTTACTAATGCCAGTTACACAGGAGTTGGAGAGGGACCCCATTCCTACTGCCAGCAGTCAAAGTCGGTGTAGGAGTACTGATTACAATAGCAGACACATCCTTTCTCGATCGCTACAAATCGACATCAGTGAATATATACAGATGGACATACGAAAGTATATGAATGTTTACAATATTGCAGACCTTCATTTACAGATTAACTGCTGCTAAACGGTACGTCATATCGACAAAGGATTGTACCGTAAGGCGCAGTATTTAGCGATCTAAATGGCTGGTCCTATGATATTTTCTCGCATCTAATCTATTCATGGGTCAGATTGAATCAGAAACGTTGAATAGGTTGAAATTTGTGTAAGAATATCTTACATTGCATTACTTTTCGGATAATTATGTGACATAGCATTTGGCTCACATATGGGTACTGGGTGGGCCAATGTTCGTGTAGAGTTTGATCATACTATCTTTCCTGTAAGTGATTGAAATGATGCACATGAGAAGAAAAGGTTTAGAAATTAATTTCCATTAAGGCAGGTAGATTTGCATTAAGTTTGGTTGTGTGTATTTTGAGGGAGTGCAAAATCACGGTTTCGGTTTCGTATAAACCCCCAATTAGTTCAGGGATTTAGAAACAATATTTGCCCTAAAACCTCCCCAAAGGACAGGTGGATTCTAAATATGAAGTTTGGTGGAAATATATCCAGTAGTTTTCAAGTTAGAGAAAGACAAACAGACAAACAAACAAACAAACAAACTAACTAACTAACTAACTAACTAACTAACTAACTAACTAACTAACTAACTCCAAGGAAACCTACCCTCGGACAGATGGATGCTATATATAAAGTTTGGTTCAAATATCTTGTTAGTTTTCAAGTTGTAAGAAGTACGCTTTACACGCACCCGCTCTTGCGTTAAGTCCGCTGGGATTTGTACCGAAAAACGGTCCGTTAATGATATCTCCCTTACTAAATCCTGTTATCGAAATGATGCACATGAGAAAAAAAGGTTTAGAAATTAATTTTCATTAAGGCAGGTTGATTTCAATTAAGTTCGGTTGTGTGTACTTTGAGGGAGTGCAAAATCACGGTTTCGGTTTCGTAAAAATCCACACTCGGTTCAGGGATTTAGAAACGATATTTGCGCTAAAACCTACCCAAGGACAGGTGGATTCTAAATATGAAGTTTGGTGGAAATATATATTTAGTAGTTTTCAAGTTATAGAAGGACAGATAAACAGACAAACAGACAAACAGACAAACAGACAAACAGACAAACAAACAAACAGACAAACAGACACCAAAGCTAAAAATGATGCAGATGGTCATTATTACACCTGAAACGGATAACTGTACGAAAATATCGCCAAAATAATCAATGTACAGACACACGGTCGTTACGATTTTATTTTTTGCGCTAAAACCTACCCAAGGACAGGTGGATTCTAAATATGAAGTTTGGTGGAAATATATCCAGTAGTTTTCAAGTTATAGAAGGACAGACAAACAGACAAACAGACAAACAAACAGACAAACAGACACCACAGCTAAAAATGATGCAGATGGTCATTATCACACCCGAAACGGATAATTGTACGGAAACTTCGCCAAAATAATCAATGTACAGACACACAGTCGTTACGATTTTATTTATATAGATGACGGATAAGCATGAGCACGTTGAAAAGTGCAGACTTCCACTTCGAGATTCATATCTCCTAAACGGTCTATGGTATTAAGAAACGGCTTGCACCATCAGACGCCTCATTTAACGCTCTACATGTTTGTTTCTAAACCATATCCTCGTATCTCCCATATTAAGGGGGTAAATTGAGTTCAAATTTTGAATAGGGTGAAATTTGGGTGCATTTTTAACATTTCATATTACGGTTTGCCTACTCATGTATAAGCTAGAATTATCAAAATTGGTACACATATGTCCCTTAATCGTGCCAATGTGCGCACCCAACGTGATGATCCTATCATTCTTATATGTGTGTCAAACAATGAAATATACTTGTAAAAATCACCAAATTTACGAACAATCCAGAAATACGGCCAAATTTAACGTATAAGGGAGAGAGATACGACAAAGTGTCACAGGACCAAAGTTGTAGATCACTCCGAATTGAAGCGACGTTGTGCCATCCGTTTTGTGATACGACTTACCGTTTAGCCAAAAAATAGCTCAAAAGAATGTCTGCACAGTCATTAAAATTGCCTCCATATTTCGATATCTTTGGGGGTAAAAAGTGAAAAATTTGAACATCGTGGAATTTTCCCGTCGGTTAGGGACCAAAAGCTATAATTTCACCAAATTTCAATTGTCTACGTCGTCTGGCAGGTTGTGCAGCCATCTTGATTTGGGGGGATAGGGGATAAAAATGAGGAAATTCCCGAAATTTTTAAGCCCACGAAACCTATAGGTTATCGTTTTGGATATACTATACGACTGTGTTCTTATGCTGAGCCCAAAATTTGAGCCCCCCAGCGTGCCCCCTTTAGGGAATTTTGAGAATTTCCGATTTTTCTAGGGATCCTGGGGTCATCAGTTTCCCTCGTACCAAGTTTCAAATTTCTGAGATTTCTGGAAGTGCCTCATTAATTCACGTCTTTTTTCATTTTTAAATATTTATATATACATCGCTCCAGCCCGACTTGCTTTTATGTATATAGATAGATGACGGATAAGCATGAGCACGTTGAAAAGTGCAGACTTCCACTTCGAGATTCATATCTCCTAAACGGTTTATGATATTAAGAAACGGTTTGCGCTATCAGACGCCTCATAATGTTCGCTCTAAATGTTTGTTTCTAAACCATATCCTCGTATCTCCCATATTAAGGGGGCAAAATTGAGTTCAAATTTTGAATAGGGTGAAATTTGGGTGCATTTTTAACATTTTACATTACATTTTACCTACTTATGTATAAGCTAGAATCATGAAATTTGGTACACACATGTCCCTTAATCGTGCCAATGTGCGCACCTAACGCGATGATCCTATCCTTATAAGTGTGTCAAACAATGAAATATACTTGTAAAAATCACCAAATTTACGAACAATCCAGAAATACGGCCAAATTTAACGTATAAGGGAGAGAGATACGACAAAATGTCACAGGACCAAAGTTGTAGATCACTCCGAATTGAAGAGACATTGTGCCATCCGTTTTGTGATACGACTTACCGTTTAGCCAAAAAAATAGCTCAAAAGGAATGTCTGCACAGTCATTAAAATTGCCTCCATATTTCGATATCTTTGGAGGTAAAAAGTGAAAAATTTGAAAATCGTGGAATTTTCCCGTCGGTTAGGGACCAAAAGCTATAATTTCACCAAATTTCAATTGTCTACCTCGTCTGGCAGGTTGTGCCGCCATCTTGATTTGGGGGGATAGGGGATAAAAATGAGGAAATTCCCGAAATTTTTAAGCCCACGAAACCTATAGGTTATCGTTTTGGATATACTATACGACTGTGTTCTTATGCTGAGCCCAAAATTTGAGCCCCCCCAGCGTGCCCCCTTCAGGGAATTTTGAGAATTTCCGATTTTTCTAGGGATCCTGGGGTCATCAGTTTCCCTCGTACCAAGTTTCAAATTTCTGAGATTTCTGGAAGTGCCTCATTAATTCACGTCTTTTTTTCATTTTTAAATATTTATATATACATCGCTCCAGCCCGACTTGCTTTTATATATATAGATTATTATTAATAATATTGTATGACATAATTGACGTGTAGCAACCTCATTCATTATAATAAAGGTATATTATGAATAGTTTTTGCATTCTCTTAATTAATTGAATGTGTGCTGTATCGTAGACTCCTAACTGTGCTGTCATAATTTAGTGTGTTGTGGAAGGTGTGTTACCTGAGTGACTGTTTCTTCACTAAAGATACCGTGGTTTGAATATCAGTTAATATATTTGGGAATTTGGAAGTGAAATTCACGGGTCTATTGTTAAGATTGTGGTAGTAGTGATGATTGTTGTTTTATAAGGATGTGTAATATATGGGAATCCATGTTAAACTAATTATGCATGCTTGCTGTTAAAGATTAAAACAATATGAAGAATATAAGGAGAATTAAGTAGAAGAGGACACAGAAAACGACGGTGATGGTGAATAAGAAAAGTCATCATATATTTTGTGGCCTATGTCCTTTTCGCTCAGGAATGAAGAAGTTTCGACATCCGCGATATTGGTAGATAGGAAATTTTGGCCCTTGGGAAGCATATGTAGCCACGAAGGTGGTTTTCCGTGATTTCTCATGTTCACACCAGGCAAGTACTGCAGCTGTACCTTAATTAAGGCCACGGCCGCGACTTTTGCAATCCTGGCCCTTTCCCATCCTTCCGTCGCCGAAAACTAGGGACTAGGCGAATAGGACGCAATCGACAGTAAAAGAATGGAAGAGGAAATTTAGGAGCAGCCACCCCTAAATCAGAATATGGAAAATCTGAGAAGGAAAAAGAAGAATGGATGAAATTAATAAAATATTACTTTCTCCCATAAACCAACACAGATACCATTACCTACTGCGCCACAATAAAATCTCTTAAACCAATGGTAATAAATGTATATAAACATATCTTCACTCGGCATATATGCTGTAAATAATCTAATGGTGATATATTTTCTAACCCCTGATGCTGACACACACACACACCTAATCACAGTCTAATCCCTCAAGCACTGAAAATAATCCAGTGGTGATAAGTAAGGTTCGGATATGAAGGAAAAGTCATATTTCTTTCCTGAGGTCATTTTACCTGAAATCTAAAAAGTGACTGTGAATACGGGTCTCTGACTCCTTTTAAAGCAATTTTATGTTGCATATAAATGCATATTTCGGCCATTGTTATTGTTTGGGTTATATGTTGCTCATTTTAATGATATGGGTTCATACTTCGTTATATTTTGATCATTGGGAGAAGAGATGCTGTTCGTACATACGAGCATGCTAATACTTCGTTTTCTTGGTTCTATTTTTAGGAAAACAGAGTGAGAACTGCGCCTCAGGTCTATGATACTGAAGGGATGTATAACGTTTGAACGTACGTCCTGTAGCTATGTCAGTTTGCATGATTAAGTGTGTCTGCTATATTATCGCTAATCACTTCTTTGCACATATATTATTAGTAAAACGCTAATACTTGCTACATAACCCTAAAATGGTTAAGTCATATTTTATTTTCTATAACTCATATTTACCTTTCCTAATGCTAGTGATAAGTTTTCCAACGCCTTATCTTATAAGAGAAACGAGAGGAAAAGTTAGTAGCAGCCCTAAAGGATTAAGTAAGTCTCTAGCAACAAACGAGCATCTTACAGTGGTAGCTACTGGAGCAGTGCGAGTCATGCGCTCTGGCGAGGGCGTCATTAAGTTTTACCCTTTATAATCTAGTTTACGATGTCAGAACATTTCCGCTAGTAATTTCAATCATCTCTCTAGGAAAGAGTAAATGATTTTTTTTCGTAATGGGACACTTTTCATTACGTTAAACTGCGTGTTTCTTATTTCATATATTTTTCGTAGAGGCAGATCTGTGTAGCTAGTTCCACTCTTACATTTATGTTCAACTCACTAACCTCCACTAGTACAACATTTTATCAACTAGAGCTCAAGATAGGAAGAATTATTCTTCACTATCATCATCATCATCATCATCATCGTTGACCATCTCCAATTGCCGGGTGCGGTTTACGAACCCCCTCCATCTTTGTCTATCCATGGACCACTGTTCTCTCTTGATCTATTCCCAAGTTTGTCCTTTCTCCTCGACATATTTCTTCACCAGATAGGTCCATTTTCCCCTGGGTGCCCACTGGTCTTTTTTTCTTTTACTTCTCCTGCATATTCGTTGTCCTGCTCTCACTCATCCTTCTCTTACTGCCAAACCACTTCAGTCTTGCTCTCTGGATCATCTGTAGTTGGGAGTCTCCTATTCCCACCCCTTCTCGGACTTCTTCATTCCTGACCTTGTCCTTCCTGGTCTTCTGTATCATGGTGCGTAGGAATTTCATTTCTGCACCTTGGAGTTTTGAATTGTCTGGTCTCGTTAACGTGGTGGTTTCCAGGCTATACGTGGGAATGCGTGTATAATATGATTTATATAATGTCATCTCAGCTTTCAGTGGTATTTGTTTATCCCACAGCAGTTGTCTTACTTGGTGGTAAAATTTAATTGCCTTGCTAATTCGATTATTTACCTCATATTTTACAAGGTTGTCTTTGGATACTGTACTACCGAAGTACCTAAACGTTGGAACACTGTCCAGTTTGGTATCATTTATTCTAATTTGTGGTTTGCTATCTCCCTTTTGCAACTTCATCACCACCGTCTTAGCCTTGTTGATATTTGAATCAAATCTCTTCAACTCTTGATCCCATTTCTGCAGCTTTTCCTCCCCACCACTTTAGCTTTCACTCCCGATCGCCATGTCATATGCAAAGATGAATGCTTGCAAGTCCTGTTGCTACTTCCTTTTTAGTGTCTTTATTACGGCATCCATCACAGTCATAAATAGGAGGAGCGACAAAGCACTGTCTTGCTGTACTCCTCTCTTCGTTTCAAACCATTTGGACAACCCACAACCCACTTGCACACAACTTTTAGTTTTATCATACAGTATCTTCACTTTTGCAAAAAGACTGGGCATAAATATCGAAACACTATCTTAATTCTAAACTTAAGCACTTGACTAGTACTGGCTACTAATCTAATTATTTCCTAACAATAAGCATAAAATAACATACATTACATACATTATCATTATAGACTGTTATGCTTTTCAGCGTTCAGTCTGCAAGCCTCTGTGAATTTACTAAACGTCGCCACAATCCTCAATTTGCAACTAGTGTTGTGGCCTCATTAGCATAAAATAAGAACTGGTTATTAACAGATAAATAATTAAATATACAATGAGAAGTAAAATGCACAATACGATAATAAACCATCTTGAAGTGTTCAAAGAGAAATTTCAGTGTAATGTCTCAGTGCACACATAGTCTGCATAGCTCTTAAGACCACAACTAATTTTCTTGAGACAGATCTAAGAAATATTTTGGTTGTGAGTAATGGTATATAATGCTGCTGAAATATTCCCTTGCTAATGTTCTTGAGGTATTTCTCCAACGTATACTTGGGTAGAACTACCATAAAATAATTAATGTATCGCTTTGCTAGCCAAGGAAATTATTAAGTCACATTCTTTGTACCCAAAGAATTCGCACGAGACTTGGTGAGTGACAACATCAGACAACTAGAGGAAGTAATTATCTTAGATGTGGTAAACCATCTTCCTTTATACTAACTATGAAATATATCCATCAGGAATGACAAGTATCTTTGCCTTTGAATAAAGTTAACCTCGGTAAAGTTTGCTTGTTCGCTAGACTTAGCATCTGTAAGAACTTCCCTCGCTTGCAAGATTAAGGCAATAATTACTTCGAGATTATATCCGCTTTAGTTTCGTCCAAGTCTTACTATGCAGCAGCAAGGGATTTAGATACTTGAGTCGAGTGAACATAATTGGAGGACGTATTACAACACAGATGATTAAAATTTATACTTAGATGCATCGAAAACTCACTTCAAGACTAAGAGGTAAATCTAATGTGAAGGAGGTGAGATTGAGTATGGTCATTCTTTACTGAGATATTAATTAATAGAAATCATTGAATAGCTTCAAATAATAATAATAATAATAATAATAATAATAATAATAATAATAATAATAATAATAATAATAATAATAATAATAATAATAATAATAATAATAATAATTGGGTGAGACAATTGAACAAAATGGTTTAGAAAAATCTGCTATAGAGGAGAGGATACACCAGATGGAAAGAGCTTACGGTGTAACTAAGAATACTTAAAACAAAAAGTGCTTGTCAAGAAAACTTAAAATAAAGCACTACAACACAGTGGTGAAATCAGAATGCCTGTATGCCATCGAATGTCTAGCACTGAACTACAAGCTTGATAAATTAGAAATATTAGAAAGAAGAATTATAAGGAAAATATTAGGTCCTCTAAGAATTGCAGAGTTTTGGAAATTAAAAAGAATGAAATTTACCAGAACATAGAAAACATATCAGAAACAATAAGAAAAAGGAGATTGTTATTTCTTGGACACATTTACAGAATGGATGACAGTAAACGAATCTTCGAGTACCTTTGGGAACCTGGATTCAAGAAGTCAAGAAAGACCTGGAAAGGAACAACATACGAGAAGAAGAAATATTGGAAAGAAAGATTTTAGGAAGAAAGTCTTACAAATGGAAGGATTCTAAGGGAGGAAGGAAAAGAAAACAGGTACAAAGTGGACTGAGAACAGCAAAAAGGAGCACAGTGAAACAAGGAAAGAATACTGGAAGAAAAGGAAAGGACAACTAAGGAGGAAGAATTGAAATTGTAACGTGGTCCTTAGAAGGCCGGAACGCAAGAAGAAAAGAAATAATAATAATAATAATAATAATAATAATAATAATAATAATAATAATAATAATGTTACCTGTAAAACAATAAAATTGACCGAGCAAGTTGGCCATGCGGTAAGGGTCGCGCAGATGTGAGTTTGTATTCGGGAGGTAGTGGGTTCGAGCTTTACTGTCGGCAATTCTTAAGGTAGCTTTCCGTGGTTTCCCGTTTTCACACTAGGAAAATGCTGGGGCTGTACCTTAATTAAGGCCAAGGCAATTTCCTCCCCACTCTTAGCCCTTTCCTATCCCATTGCCGCCACTCTGTCGGTACGACGTAAAACAAATTGTAAAAAAGAAATCATCCAAAACTACTTTCAACTAGTACGAGAAATCCTTACTAGTTAAAAACTCTTTTAGCTCTTTAGAAATCGTTTCAATATGCACTGAAAAGTAGAACTAGTTTTAGCAAAAAGCATTCAAGAATTCTTAGATAAAACTGGTTTCAAATAAAAGAAACTCACATGTATTAATTGAAAGTACTTTTAACTTCCAGGTGAGCCGAAAATGACCTCGTAGATTCTCTGCACTAAAAGCCACATGCTAAATAAATAAACTCAAATGAAAAACATATAAAATCAGAATACTGGTTCATCTTTCAGTAAATACTTCGGGATGAAAAATAAAATTATGTGTATCATTTAAAAAATTTGAGCATAATAAATGCTTTTTAATACGCACTGTCATTAGAATATTATAACGTGGTATAAGAATTGTAATTTTGTCAAGTGCTCGAAATCCGTGGAAGTATCACTGAGAATGTTTGTATACATCAATTTTACTTTCCGCTGTAAGCTGTGAATTCTAACCTCAAGTATGCATTTAGTTCATTCCTGACATACGCGAGACCAGTGGAGCAACATAGCACAGAGAAGAATGGGACAACCAGTTTGAGCACGCCAACTTGCCTTGCGGCTTTAGAGACATTCCCGTTATGAATGATTTAATTTGAGGAAATACTTAAGCAGCTGAGTGCCTCTCTCGTTCATTCTCAGGCATGTAAAGGTTGGGAAGGAATCAGGGAGGAGTGAAGAAGGAAATGAAAGCGGTAAAAATAACACTGGTTGAATAAAATTGCTGGCATTCTTGACTAGCTCTACCGCTTAAATCACTACACCCTCGTCGAAATTTCAGCCAGCAAGATACCCTTCATTTTCTTACAAAGCCTTTCTACAGTAAATAGCTCTTTCAAATATCAGCGATTAATGTACAGGACTATCACTATCACTATCACTATCACTATCACTATCAGCCATATTCAATCGTTTTTTACGATGTGGCCTCTTTAAGTCCGAAGCAAGGTAGGTTTTCATGAGGTCTCTCCATCTGGGACGGTCTTGAGCGATGTTCTGCCAATTGATCCCAGTAATCTTCCGGATGTCTTTATCCCATCTGTCCGGTGGTCTTCCCCTTGGTCTGAGATGATCTTTCGGACACCACTCAAGCACAAGCTTTGTCCACCTACCATCAGTTCTCCGAGCAACATGGCCTATAGAGTAATTAATTCATCGCGAACATCCAGAGCAGTATAAAGAAAACAAATCAAACCCCATAACGCAACAGCCCTGAAGGGCCATGACCTACCAAACGACAGTTGCTCTGCCCGAAGGCCTGCAGATTATAAGGTGTCATGTGGTTAGTGCGACGAATCTTCTCTGCCTTTGTTCTTGGCTTCCTAGACAGGGGCCGCAATCTCATCTCAATTGTAATCACGTAGGCTGCGCGGACCTCGAACCAGCCCCTAGGTCCCTGACCTGGCCGGAAATAGCAACATGGACAGCACTTTGCTCACTTTGTCCGTGCATGACATATAATAACAATTAAAATTAAGAATAAAGAAAAATGAGAATGAAGAAAATAAGCTCGTACCTTATCACAGGGAGTTGTTGGAAATGTTCTCCTCCTGCATCCACACGTTTCTGTCATCGTCTTAGGAAACTCCGATTCATACGCATAAGTTCGTCTTCTGTAATTGAGGCTATTTCTCTCCCGAGTATTCTTTCAGTTCGTCTAACGTGTCAGGGTTTCTTTCATACACTTCTATTTGTAAGCCCCCCATAAATAAGAATCACAAATAGTGAAATTTGGGGACTGTGACGGCCGTATGTCCATACTAATAACACGGTCTTCGAAATTTCCTCACTTAAGTTTAGTGTGGTCCGCCTCTGTGGTGTAGTGGTTAGCGTGATTAGCTGCCACCCCCGGAGGCCCGGGTTCGATTCCCGGCTCTGCCACGAAATTTGAAAAGTGGTACGAGGGCTGGAACGGGGTCCACTCAGCCTCGGGAGGTCAACTGAGTAGAGGTGGGTTCGATTCCCACCTCAACCATCCTGGAAGTGGTTTTCCGTGGTTTCCCACTTCTCCTCCAGGCGAATGCCGGGATGGTACCTAACTTAAGGCCACGGCCGCTTCCTTCCCTCTTCCTTGCCTATCCGTTCCAATCTTCCCATCCCTCCACAAGGCCCCTGTTCAGCATAGCAGGTGAGGCCGCCTGGGCGAGGTACTGGTCATACTCCCCAGTTGTATACCCCAACCAAGAGTCTGAAGCTCCAGGACACTGCCCTTGAGGCGGTAGAGGTGGAATCCCTCGCTAAGTCCGAGGGAAGAAACCGAACCTGGAGGGTAAACAGATGATGATGATGATGTTTAGTGTGTCATTCGTTGTATGGCTTCAATTTTAACATTTTCGTAGACTGCCATGCTTAGCTTATTGAAACCCTGGCTACTTGTCCAAGTC
This sequence comes from Anabrus simplex, assembly GCF_040414725.1. Classification (NCBI taxonomy): domain Eukaryota; kingdom Metazoa; phylum Arthropoda; class Insecta; order Orthoptera; family Tettigoniidae; genus Anabrus; species Anabrus simplex. The sequence goes on from NC_090272.1 coordinate 135,389,427, forward strand.
GCCGTAGGGTTTTATATTAGGTACGTCACCGTATTACTATATATTCAATAATCTGAAATGTTTCCTTCCATTTGGGACTGAATCCTGCAGTTGATGGTCTGCTCCTTTTTTTGTTTTTTGACCGTTCATAGAGGAACACCACTATGCACGCGCCAGCAGCCTATAATCCTCCACTGCCGCAATAGAGTCGACCTAAGGTGGTAGTGGTGGTGATAATTATTTTAACAGGAGGTACATCTTGATAACCAACCTCTGTTAACATTTGTCAGTAGGGAAAAAGTCCGGCTCAATGCCTAAATGGTTAGCCTGCTGGCCTTTCTGTCCAGGGAGTCCCTGGTTCTATTTCCGGTCGGGTCGCGGATTTTAACCTTCCGATGGCTCAGGGGCTGGGTACGTGTTCCGTCTTCATAATTAGATTTTTTATAAGTATCTTCCTATCCTCATACACGTCCAGGTCACCTATGTGGCGTCGAATCGAAAGACCTAAACCAGGCCTCTTCTGAGGCCACATGTTATTAATAATAATAATAATAATAATAATAATAATAATAATAATAATAATAATAATAATAATAATAATAATAATAATAATAAGTAGGGAAAAAGGAAGAGGACAGACACTTCGGAGAATGAAGCTGTCGAAATAAATGGAAAGGACATGAAGGGAAGGAAAATGAAGGACTCTCCAGACCTTTTAAACCTAATACTATCGAAGTCCGAAAAGCACAACAGTTGACCAATAGAGGTCAAATAGGATAGGTGAAAATGAGGAGCCTGGCACAAGTAAATAGAAGCAATGCAAGACGTAGCTAGGGGATCCGCGATCGCTCTTTAATTGAGAAGCCTTTATCACCCTCATAGCTACCACTCAAGACAGGTAGGGGATACTTTGAAGAATTCTACTGTCTCCATCCATATTATGCAGGATGGTTTAATAACATAGAGATTAGCACAGGTTAGAGTGGCATGGAGAGCTTCACCAAAACAGCCCATAGACAGCTGATCCATACTAAATAACAATCTCAATATACGGTAGAAATATCCCCTGACACCATTGCGTTTGTTACTCAGACTGCACTGATATCCAGGTCTTTTATTTAACATGAATTATTGTACTTTAATCCCAGAAACATGATTTTAAAAATCAATACAATACATTCTACTATTTATATTAAAATCAAATTAATACTGCACGCAAATAAAGTTCATGTTGAATTTGAATGGGACAATACAAAATTATGCATTTTCCACTGGTGAGGTAACGAAAAAGTGAGGATATCTGTTGTTAGGAATGCTGCATTAAAGAGTATGTGTTATATTTTGGTTACCATATTTTTAATTCTGCTCAAGCAAGTTAAATAAGATACAAGATTGTGAGAAACTGCAAAAGGGCCTCGAAAATGTTGTGAGATGGACAGTAGGCAATGGTATGATGATAAACGGGTTTAAAAGTTAGCTTTGAGTTTCACAAATAGGAAAATGCCTCTCAGATTTAGTTACTGCGTTAATGAGGGTGAAATTTCCTTTCTTTTTCTGCTAGTGGTTTTACGTCGCACCGACACAGATAGGTCTTATGGCGACGATGAGATAGGAAAGGCCTAGGAGTTGGAAGGAAGCGGCCGTGGCCTTAATTAAGGTACAGCCCCAGCATTTGCCTAGTGTGAAAATGGGAAACCACGGAAAACCATATTCAGGGCTGCCGACAGTGGGATTCGAACCCTCTATCTACCGGATGCAAGCTCACAGCCGCGCGCCTCTAAACGCACGGCCAACTCGCCCGGTTAACTTTACTTTTGAGGATCATTGTAAGTACCTAGGTGTTAATCAAAGGAAATATGTTCATTAGGGTAATCACATAAATGGGATTGTAAATAAAAGGTAAAGATCTCTCCACATGGTTATGAGAGTATTTAGGGGTTGTAGCAATGATGTAAAAGAGAGGGCATATAAGTTTCTCGTAAGACCCCAACTAGAGTATGGTTCCAGTGTATGGAACCCTCACTAGGATTAGTTGATTCAAGAACTGGAATATAATGAAAGAAAGCAGCTCTATTTGTTCTGGGTGATTTCCGACAGAAGAGTAGCGTTATAAAACTGTTGCAAAGTTTGGGCTGAGAAGACTTATGAGAAATGAGACGAGCTGCCCGACTAAGTGGTATGTTCCTTGCTGTCAGTGGATATTTGGGCTGGAATGACATTAGTAGACGGATAAGTTTGAGTGGTGCCTTTAAGAGTATGAAATATCAAAATAAGAGGGTAAAGTTGGAGTTCAGGAGGACAAATTGGGGCAAATATTCGTTTTTAGGAAGGGGAGTTAGGGATTGGAATGACTTACCAAGGGAGATGTTCAATAAATTTCCAATTTCTTTGCAATCATTTAAGAAAAGGCTATGAAAACAACATATAGGGAATCTGCCACCTGGGCGACTGCCCTAAATGCGGAACTGTAATGTTTGTTATTGTTGGTGAATTAATCTGCTCTGTTGAAGAAATACGTCCTCCCCTTTAAATGACTTCTGATTTTTTGTGATCTTAAAATAAATCGACAAAACACGGACACCCAGACACTGTTATCAATTTTATAATTAACTTGAACGTGGACTAGGACACATCAGCTCGAACTTTGTACACAAAGTTACGTATTTATTTTGGAAGATTACACATTTTTAAAAAAGGTGTTGGTGTCACGAACATAAAGCAGAGCTTGTTCTGAAGTTAAGTAAGGAGGAGAACATTGCTGTCGTTGGTTGATAGAGTGCTACACGGACGGGAACGGAAGCACCTGGCGCCCTAAGACCATCTGTGACAATAAGCCGATGGAATAACAGGACGACTCCCAGCTTAATACCGCTCCTTCAAACTTTGTCCAGTGCCACAAACAACCTGCAGTCTAGAAGACGGACACTTTTGTCACGTGGTCTTAAAGATATAATGAATAATCATTCGTTACTTTTTCTATTATCATTCAAAGGAGCCCCCGACGTTGGATGTAAACTTTATTTGAGCTCGTGCAGAGCAACGCCTAAAACCTATGCATAAATTACAACAAATATTTCATAGACAAGGGTGAAGAAACAAGCAATTTATTCACGCTATTCACTGCAGAGAAATGTTGTCATCACCTCAGTCATTTTCGTTTGTCAAATTAAAAGAAAGAGAATGTGATAAATTAATGAATTTTTTTCTGGCCCTTTCCAAGAGAAAAGAGAATGTGATAAGTTAATGAATTTTTCTGGCTCTTTCCAAGAAAAAGGTAGAGTAATTAAAAAAAAAACAACAACAACACTGTGGAACACTCCAGAAGGGCCTCGGCCTACTAAGCGATCGCTGGTCATCCTGAAGGGCTGCAGACTACGTGGTGTCCTGTGGTCAGAACGACGAATCCCCGTGGCCGTTATTCTTGGCCCTCTAGACTGGATCCGCAATCTCACCGTCAGAAGGCTTCTCAGTTGTAATCACATAGGCTGAGTGGACCTCGAACCAGCCCTCAGATCCAGATAATACTCCTCGGCCTGGCCGGGAATCGAACCGGGTCTTCCGAGTAAGAGGCAGGTGCACTAACGATGCGGCAGACTTGTTCACCAGTCCCTATTATTTAGTTTTACGCTAACCTTAGTTTATAAACAACCTAAAATATCAAACGCAGTTTGTACAGAATATTACTAGAACCAAATAGTCAGGTTTAAGATCTACTGTACAGATATAATAGTTAGTGCCAACGGTAATCCATTTCTATAAAAGTGAAAAGCAAGTTTATAAAAAAAAAAAAAAAAAAAAAAAATACACAAAAGACAAAGGCAAAGATTTATACAGTTGGATGTACATAGTGGCTCTAGTGTACCATCAATTTGTTGTCCTACATAGGAAGCTTGCGTGGTGTTTCAACGGCGCAATAGCCGCCAGCGTCTTTGGAAGTTGAAGCAATTTAACTATTAACTCCCAAAGAGCTTTAATGTTGTTAAAAATAAGTTTGTTTGTTTTTTATACATATATACACGCCTCCACTGATCAGAGCCAAAATTTACACCAAGGTGCATGAGGCACTCGGACAAGTAGTAGAGATCAAATTCAAATTTGAACTCCATGTTGAAAGGAGGTACGAAAGAGAAAAGTCCATAACTGTGGAAAAATTCCGAGGTTGTCGTAGAAGGGCAGGATACGGCACGTTTTACCCTCCTCACTGCAAGAAACAATACTCGGCCAGTCCCAAAGAGATTCGCAAAATAACATTTTAAGGCCCTGAAATCAACCATTCCGGAAAGATTTCCATAAAACTGCCGGCTCAAGCAGTAGCGTAGCCAGGATTTCAGTTTGGGGGGGGGGGGGGGGGGCATTCATCCAGAATTTTATTTTGATAGGTGTCCAAACTTCCATAGTTGAGGTGGTGTAGAATACCGAAAAAGGAAATGAGTGTCCTTGGATCCAAGTAAGAGTGGTGGATTCGTGCGGATTCCGGAAGCTAATAGTAATTTCCTTCTTCTTCCCCACTTTTCCCACATCTGTGGGGTTGCGAGTGCGAAATGTGTCGCACATGTGGATTTGGCCCTGTTTTACGGCCGGATGTCCTTCCCGACGCCAACCCTATATAGAGGGATGTAATCAGTGTTGTGTGTTTATTTGGTGGTTGGTAATGTAGTATGTTGTCTGAATATGAATATGTTGGGACAAACACCCAGTCCCAAGCCAGAAGAATTATTCAGACGCGATTAAAATCCCCGACCCAGCCGGGAATCGAACCCGGAACCGTCTGAACCGAAGGCCTCAACACTGATCATTCAGCCAATGAGTCGGACTCCGGAAGCTAATATTAATGCACATTATATATAAAATGCTCAATAAAAGAACTTTCGTTAAAACTCCTGGGGTGTCTGGACTCCTTGGACGACAACCCCCGGTCCCTCGGCTACCTCTGTTACTCCCATCCCAACATAACTGCAGCATTTCATATATTCCGCGTAGAAGTGAAATGAATGCAAGAATAAACACTTTGAGTAAGGATGCAATAATCTGGTTTAGAACAAATACGGTAATGTTATAATAATAATGGTCATGTGATAAGCAATAAAGAAGTGGCATTTTATACAAATAATGCGGCAAAGATACACATACAAACACACACGCGCGCGCGTCGAATACAGGTTTCTTGTCCTTCTTGTCCATGGCTAGATGATGAAGGCAAGAGAATGATGGCCCACCGTGACTCGTTATTTAGACATCATAAACAAACCCTAGATGACACAGACTTCGAATCTAACCGCATCTTAAGAAATCGCACAAAGCAGTTAATCAGAAATTTTAAAAAATGCAAATATTTTCGGATTTCAGCTAACAACTTAAATTCTAATCGCGCATGGGACCAACTTAGAGCTCTGGGAATAGGAAAACATCAACAGAGACAGACAACTCCTGACATTCCACTTGACGAACTGAACGATTACTTTAGTAGAATAAATATTCAACCAAATTAACTGCACCGACTCACCGCCCTCCCCTACAGCCAATCCGCCATTCACATTTCACAGTGTCACAGAAAATCAGGTTAAAAGGCTTTGTACTCGATTAAATCAAATACTACAGGTGTATATGATATTCCTATTACTTTTATACATAACATTATGAGTAACAGTCAACAGCGTGTAACAGTAAACGACAAGGCCTCTAAATGGAAAATGAAACTTAGTGTTGCCCCACAGGGCAGTATTCTACGGCCCCTAAGTTTCTGTATTTATATCAGTGACATACCATCTGTGACTGGAAATAACACACATGACCTCTGTGCTGACGATCTTTAAATAGGCTATATCGACACTGCAAGACAAGAACAGGGACCTCCGACGACTCAGTGTATATGCACAACGAAGCTCTCTTATACCAAACTGCAAAAAAACTCAGACAATTATAATTGGATCACGAAAATTACTGAGCTTCTCAAACAATGTCGCAATCCCGCCTATCCTACTTAATGGTAACATTATTCCCTACAGTAAAACGGTTAAAAATCCCGGCGTAATGATGAATGTAACAGTTGATTGGTCTGATCAAACGAAATAAATACGTAAAAAGATTTTTGGAGTACTTCACCCTCTTAAACGACAGAGGAATGTATTTCCATTTGAGCTACAGGCCAAACTAATACAGACACTCATTCTCCCTATTCTTGATTATTGTGGCGTTGTTTTAGTTGACATGACGAGAGAAGAAACACGTAAACTTCAACGAGCACTGAATTCCTGCCGGCGATTTATTTACAATATCGAGTACCGTACGATTTTCATATCACCCCATACTATCAGGCTGTCTCATGGCTGATGTCTGATAAACGTCGGCAGCTGCACACTTTAACGATGGTGATCAGAGTGGTAGCTGAAAGTCAGCCAATGCATATTTCTTCTAAATTCGTCTTTTTATCATCATTTCACAACATTAATACACGTTCTAGATCCATTCTTTCTATTCCACTGCACCGCACAAATAAAATTATTAGATCATTTGTGGTGACTGTCGCCAGATTATGGAATTCCCTGCCAGTTGAGGTCAGAGAAACAGGCTTTTTTTAAATCACGAGTTAAGGTCACCTGCCGAGACTACCTGCTGAGGACAGCTGACTGAATGGTTGAAATATGAATGTGTGCGTTCCTGAGGAATAGCCATGTTTAAGAGTTTTTAATATTAATTAGTTCTAATATTAATTTACATACATACATACATACATTATCATTATAGACTGTTATGCCTTTCAGCGTTCAGTCTGCAAGCCTCTGTGAATTTACTAAACGTCGCCACAATCCTCGATTTGCAACTAGTGTTGTGGCCTCATTTTGTTCTATACCTCTTATCTTTAAATCGTTAGAAACCGAGTCTAACCATCGTCGTCTTGGTCTAACTCTACTTCTTTTACCCTTCATAGCAGAGTCCATTATTCTCCTAGGTAACCTATCCTCCTCCATTCGGCTCACATGACCCCACCGCCGAATATTTAGTAAGTAATTTATTTCAATTTATTTTAAATTCTATTAATTTATGTAGTTTAAATATTTTAAGAATCTCAGTATTTTATTTAAGATTTTGATTAGTATGTGGTTAAGTGTACAAGAGGGCCTGGAGCCCTAACTTCGCCACTGTACTGAAGGCACTAATAAGCAGACAAATAAATAAATAAATAAATAAATAAATAAATAAATAAATAAATAAATAAATAAATAAATAAATAAATAAATAAATAAATAAATACATAAATAAATAAATAAATAAATAATGTAAAGCGTATGGGTATAGATATTTTATTAGTTGGTAAAGAAAAATACACGTTACAACAAATGCTATGTAGGGTTTACCTTGTCCTGTTAGTTTCCAACGCGGTTAAGGCCACGCAGCTGTGAGCTTGCATCCGGGAGATAGTGGATTCGAACCCCATTGTCGGCAGCCCTGAAAATGTTTTCCCGTGGTTTCCCATTTTCACACCAAGCAAATGCTGGGGCCGTACCTTAATTAAGGCCACGGCCGCTTCCTTCCCACTCCTAGGCATTTCCTATCCCGACGTCGCCATAAGACCTATCTGTGTCGGTGTGACGTAAAGTAAATTGTTAATTATTTTTCCACGCAAGTCTGGGATACAGAATATAGTAGTATAAAGTTAGAGTTTCGTGACGCTAATATTCGTATCTATAATTTTTATTAACGTGCCAGAAATCAAAGACACTGAGCTGTTGCCATTTCAACACCGTTTTAAGGGTTACCGATCCAATCCGGGATTTGAACCTGCGAACTCAGACTCAGAAGGACAGCGACTCAACCAACTGAGCCACATGAAGAGGCGTTTGTGATTATTGTTATAAATAGATGCAGCTAGTATTTTTACAAAGGTTTTATGAGGAGCATTTATTAAGGCGTACGTTTTCTTACTGTCCTAAACGCACGAGTCCGGACAGAAGAACTAGCTGGAAGCTAAGGAACCTTGCAGGGGTGTCGCTTCCTTCTCTGTTCACTTTTACAAATTAAACTCCATGACGTAACAGCCCCGAAGCGCCATCGCCTACCAAGCGACGGCTGTTCAGCCCGGAGGCCTGCAGATTACGAGGTGTTTTGTGGTCAGCACGACGAATCCTGTCCGCTGTTATTCCTGGCTTTCTAGACCGGGGCCGTCATCTCACCGTCAGATAGCTCCTCAATTATAAACACGTGGGCTGAGTGTACCTCGAACCAGCCCTCAGATCCAGGTAAAAGTCCCTGACCTGGCTGGGAATAGAACCCGGGGCCTTCGGTAAGAGGCAGGCACGCTACCCGTACACTGTGGGGCCGGCTGGTACTTTTAGGGCTCCTTATTTTCGAATTTGACTTAAGACATCCTGCATTCGATTCCCGGCACTGACAGAGTGAAGAAAGGCTTGGGATGGGGAGGATACAGCCTTGTTTTTGGGTGCAGTAGAGTTTTCGTTGAGTCTCTCGTAATCGAAATATATACGGCCTGGAAGGTAGTCACCTTCACGGGGTGTAGTACCAAAGTGGTTCCTTTTTTCTAAGAAGACAAATTAAATGAAGATTCTACTTCCTCACAAACGAAGAACGATATTATCAATTTTACGAACAGTTTCAATAATGCAGCCGGTTTATGTTAAAAGTACAAAAGCTATGATTGTACATGGTAACAATCAAAACCAACAATATCTACTGAAGATCCGTCACCGCACTCGGTAGGACCGGCTTTCTTTTCATATTCACCGGTCGAGTTGGCCGTGCAGTTAGGGGCGCACAGCTGTGTGCTTGCATCCGGGAGATAGAGGGTTCAAACACCTCTGTCGGCAGCCCTAAATATGGTTTTCTGTGATTTCCCATTTTCACACCAGGCAAATGCTGGGGCTGTGCCTTAATTAAGGCCACGGCCGCATCTCCCCACTCTCAGCCCTTTCCTTTCCCATCGTCACCATTGAAGACCTACGGTGCGACGTAAAGCAAATTCTAAATAAAAAATAAAAGAATCTTTTCAAACCCCCTTCCAAGGGAAAGATGTATCCACACTACTGGCCTGGACCCACTGAAATTATTTTGTGGGTACGCCACTGCATCCACTCACCATTTAAGGTACAAGGTAAGTCCGAAGAATGGTTGGATACTCAAAATACACCACCATAAATGATGCGGTTATTATTCAAAAGTATAGAGAAAGGTAAGGGACGGGATCTAGTGTTTTAAGTAGAATCCGTATCAATAGAACGTGACTACCCATTTTAAAAATGTTTCATGTATCGACTGCGATTCAAGCCTGGGCCGTCCTGATGAGAAGATAGAAGCGTTGGAACTGAGTTATCATGCCCGCCAATTATAAAGTATTTACCCGCACTTTTGATGGTGCCATTTGAGGTTCCAATCAGTCCCCGGGCATTTGACAAAATATATAGGCCTACCTATCGAACTTAGGCACGCATCCGCGATTGTCTTGGCACTGTAAGAATTAAAAAAATACTTTTTTCATAACTTACCGAGGATGCACATAGTGTTGGCTTTTCAGTGACAAAACGGTCCCTCTTCAAAAAATGTTACTTATATGGCACAAAATGAGAAACTAACGTGCAGATCACAATCCTGTCACAGTCTTCCCAACGCTGCAACTCAAACACAGCACATCTCTCAACCACGGTGCAACCCGAGGATCCCTAGGACATTGTTGTTTCCTGGAACCGATCTGCAAAAGCTGACACGATGTTGTAAGCTTGCAGCTGTTTCTGGACGTGGCCCCCGTTATCTCGGTGGTCACGTTCCGGCCCCCTACTGAGTAATCCCTTGCTAATTGGCCCTTTCTTCATGTCTTGAGATTTGTCAATACACGGTTTCATTCATAATACTGAGGCCTCTACAGGAAAATATCCTCGCGCATCACAATTAAGTGTCTTCCTTTCATTCAAGCAGTAAAAATATGGAGAATTATGTATGTCCCTATTGAGCCCTACTAATAGATTCTTGTCGCTACGTTAATTTAACGTTTCGGCGTACGTTTTTAAGTTGTTCGTACCGTACGTAAAACAACGGCTAATCCTCGCTCTAGTTTCAGGAAATATTTTGGGGGGGCCCGGCCCCCCTGGCTACGCCAGTGGGCTCAATGAAACTGAAATAGCAGTAACCACGGCGACGCCGGCTCCTCAAAATGTTCCATTGATCTTTCCTTCTAGTTCTGCAAGAGGAATTGCCCAAACATTCGCGGGGTTCCCACCACCAATTGTTTATGGTTTTGTGAAATCTGTCGACATCCTCAGAGAAAGCTTCAAAAGTCCCACTTATGGGGTAAATAGGAACATATTTCATGCTTTATCTCGTATATCATTTAGTGGTGTCCATGTTAGCGGTGACAGATCAAACCCCATGGAACGCAACTAGGATTAAACATTTTGTACCACTCCAGAGACGCTTGCGGTCACTGACGATTCCATTTCTTTGATCATTTGAATCCTACCTATGTCATTCTTAGGCTCCTGCTGCAGAGATCCTTGACGTCCCTGTGAATTGCAAGGGAAGCATTAGAGGATATGTTGTTGTACTCTCTAAGCAGTGCGTCTAAACTGGGAATATCCGATGGAGCAATGGCGTGAGGATACTCATAATTATGGCTAGGAATTCGAAGACCTATTAATTGCTTAAAAAGACCAGTAAAAAGACCTAAAATTATACAAAAAGGACCAAGAAACTGGCAAAAAAGGACGTGAGAATTTGATCCAAATTCATTCATAATTTTAATTTTAATTTTAATTGCATATTTATTGAAATGCAAAGTTCTGGTGGCAAGCTGCATACGGTGAAAAAGTATGCGAGTTAAATACTTCTTCTTTCAGACATTACATATGTTAGATTAACATAATTTAAAAAATATAAATTCCGTGTTTGTTAAAAATTATTTGTAGAATTTAGAATTAAATGTTTTTTCACCTACATAGGAGGAATTCAGGGAGAAATAAATTGAAATTAATATAACTCGAATCATATTTGGCTTAAACCCACTAGGGTAACAGAAATTGGAATTCGAAAATCTTACCTCAGTTGGCTTTGCAGTATATCGTAAGTCATCTCCTTGTTCATAGGTGTAAAGTATCGTCGGTTCTCAGACAGCACGTTGCAAAACTTCGGGAAACTTATCTACACATCAACGGATGTTAAGGGTTCATACTTGAAGCATGACATCTTTCTCTTCTAAAACACTCACATAAAAATGTTCTCCTTTCAATATTTCTCTTATCTTGTGTAACGGTTCAAATCCCGGTAAAAGATTATATCTGTATTTGTATTATTTTATCTGTATTATTATTATTATTATTATTATTATTATTATTATTATTATGTCCGTATTATTATTTTATCTGTGAGATTACTATTATTTTGTTATAATTATTATTCAATTCCATGATACAATGATTGTCGCTTGCGTATTTGTAATTGAGTGTATGCATATATACGTATATGTAGATTAACATTAAATACCTGTACAGTGAGAGTTTCGATATGTCAGATGTTGGATGTGGCATCGTTACATTGTGCAATAATGCTGGCGATTCTGCCAAGTCATCCCCACGTCATGGCTACGTCATCGTGCTCACTTAGCACTGAGCTCTGTTCCTTTGAGTTTCTTAGGGAGCCCCGGGGGATTTCACTATTACATGCAACAGTTTGAGGCGTTGTGGGAGTATGTCATTGTTATTTCTGGAGATTACGTAGCTGTGTCAACCAACGTCTATAAAAGGTGGATGCATATTGTAGCGTCAGTCATTAGTTAAACGGAAGCTGAACAGTAAATAAGTCTACGAGATGAAGAGGCCTCAGTCGGTCAGTCAACGAGTGTGAACGAGAGATGGAGAAGACTCAGTGAGCCATTAATTATTGGTCATTGAGAGAGTGAGGCAAAGGTTGGTCGGTCACTTAGTTGAAGACACGGACGCAAGGGCTTACCATGGAGTCAGAGAGGGACACCACCTGCCATGAGGTAATACCATATTGACTTACAAAGAAGTCAGATGATATGGAGAAGAAGCAGTCACAAGGATGTATCACCAAGTTAGGCGTGACACATCTACAGTAAACACCAGATCAAAGGAATACGTCGTAATTACACTCAAAGTGTTGAAGGTACAGTCAAGTGAATCAGTGAGGGAAATATTTCGTATAAATTGTTAAATGTCCGGTCAAGAAGAATTCAAATTCATGCCTAGTTTTTTTTTTCAGTTGCAATGTCATAATTTCATATTCTCATATGTTTTATCGCAACAAGACTCACTATTTTTATATATATTATTTAAAGAATATATTTTGTTCTATCAAACGAATTCATAGTTTTATTTCAATGACAGTAAAATATCTTAACCTCAAAATTAAAGGGGAAACCGAACGCCAATCTCCTTTTCCCAGAACTTATATGGTATGTTGTCAATAGTAAGCTTATTACCCCACACCCTAGAGATAGTCAATGTTCTCACTCTATTATTGCTGCACTGAGTGGCAGCTGGCGCCCTTCAAATAACGTATGTGTAAGTAAGCAGGTAACAAGTAAGTGTGAGTACAAGGTCCGACGAGTGTGTATTTTATTTAATGAATGTTAATTTTCATAATTTCCATTTTAAATGCAGATAGTTCATATTTTCCATATTCAATTCAGATTTATATGTTTGTAAAATTAGTCAGCAATTTAGGAAAGTTTCACTTGCACATCATTTGATATTGCTGGTATTTTGAACATTAGTTTCATTTTTTCGTTTCATTTTCATTCCATTTCATCTCGTACTACAGAAAAGATGTGAGGTGATATATAAACTAATGATAATTCACATTGAGAATGGGTAGTACAAGTGTGGTCAAAAGTGGGTGAAGTTGTAAAAATAACCGTTAAGAACTAAAATAAGGCTAAATAAGGACCTATAAGCAAAAACAAATAGAAAAAGGCAAAAGAGGACAAATAAAATCCACTATTTTCTGGCCTACAATGACCGAGAATGTACATATATGTTGAGCCTCGTTTTCGGACACTGAAAAAAAAAGAAAGCATTTTTCTCAACTTCTGAGATCTACTCATAATGAGAGGATAAATCATAAGTTAACAATCAAACTCGATGGATGATCATGTACATTCTGACCTGCTTCGACTGTGGGGGTCATATGGTGTGTTAGAAGAAGACTTGATTACCCACGAGAATAACAGTCTCGGACATAGACTGTAAGAAAATTATTCAGATTTTACTGAAAGGTAAGACGTGTGGAACTAAACGATTCTAGATATCTAGCTGTAAATAAAATGTAGTGGAGGCATTTAACTCGTCCACAGAGACTTGCTGACTGAACGCTGAGAGCCACAGGGGTTCTCAAACTATTATGAGATTGTACCCCTCACTCATGTATCCCGCAAAAAATCAATCAATCAAGTGAAGCGTGACTCCATATACATATATTTAACTTTCATCTTATTTATATCCATATTTTAATGTTTCTTCATTTTTTCCCCGAAGACTGTTCGCGCACCCCGCAAAAAGTCTCAGGCGTACCCCTACGGACACCTTGCCACCTTGCGGCCAGTATCCAGTATTCGGGAGATAGTAGGTTCGAACCCCACTGTTCGCAGCCCTGAAGATGGTTTTCCGTGGTTTCCCATTTTCACACCAGGCAAATGCTGGGGCTGTACCTTAATTAAGGCCACGGCCGCTTCATTCCCACTCCTAGCCCTTTCCTGTCCCGTCGTCGACGTAAGACCTATCTGTGTCGGTACGACGTAAAACAACTTGTTAAAAAAGAAGATGTATGCGTGGAAGATAAAATAGAAGAAATAACTAAAAAAATAAAAAAACATTAATGAACGAAATAATCATTATTAAAACATAAATAAGCAATTATTGAAGAAAATAAATAATAATGTAAGTTGAAATCGTGATTCCTATTCACTTCGTTTCATTTATGGATACAGAACCTTCCTTTATTTCCGTGAAATGACACAGTAATGTGTTCACTGCCCGATCATATGGGTTTCTATATTTACAGTTATTAGGACCACCTTTGACATTAATCAATACTCAGACTTCATGACGTTAAATAAGCAGTAAATAAAATGTTGGCATTTTTCTGATGAAAATATCTACGATCCATCACTTCAGATAGTATTGCACCGTATCGTTTAAAACATCAGATATATCGACAACTTTGACAGTAACCAATTTGATAACAGTCTATTACTGACAACTTAGGATTTAAAATTTGACTGATGTGAGCGCAGCGTTATTTCTGTTCTGTTTGGCGAGGGTTTTTGGTGGCTGGGATTATCGTTTTTGAAAGGAGACGTGCTAAAATGTAAATTTTTCGTATTTTAGTCCTATTTTTAGTAACTTTGAAATGTTTTTTTAATAATGGTGACTTTATTAAGATAGCTATAACATCTTCCATCATAGAGGAATTATTAAAGGAATTTTCTTGCTTTCAAAATGTTCCAATACAGTAAAATTTTAGTTACGTTGACGTAGATAGTTTCAGAATCGTACGTAAGTCGATGAGCGCTGCAAAAACGAACAAGTTTTTAAATAGAGATAATTTCTAGGCTACACATGCGATGGCAGCGTTCAATGTCTCATTGTAAAGAAGTAGGTCCAGAGTACCGAGTAATAAGAATATGAGTGATGCAGTACGAAAATCGCATACCATATGGTTAACAATTAATGTAAACTTTGAGACAAAACATATCGGCTGCAGTTCTTGGAAGCGAGCTGGAAGCCAACAGTCAGCCCTGCACTCTGCAGAGTCAACAAGTACCAACTGATCCTTGTTTGGTGTGGAGAGGTTGCCAAATCGCATGCTTACACACTCTCTTCAGCCGTTACCCTTCTTCGTGTCGAGTGCAGTAGACGATTTGGCAACTCCGGCTACAGTAGACGTAGTAAATCTTGTAAGCCGCTAATGTACACCGGGCTACCGCTGGAGAGTACAGGTATGAGATTTGGTCGTCATGTTTTGTCTCCAAGCATAGCTCTGGATTTCGGCGTGGCAGGACGTCGTTTGATTTGTCTCCGTGATTCTTATAAGTAAACCCCAAAACAAAATCAAATAGAAAACTCTGATAAAATTGATGTGGAAAAATTGGGTAAAATTTCTTTCTTTTCCAACACATCAACATTTTAATGATTCTGAAATGATCGAAAACGCATTTGAGAGGATAGAAAGGCTTCTCGGAATTCTAAAAAGTTCAAAATAAGCAATGTTGAAGGTCAGATGGCATGTTCAGGAGCGTCTCAAGTTACAGCCCTCCTAGCGTCTTGAGGTAAACTACCGGCCACTGGAGCCCCAGCTGAGCACATCTACTAACCGTGTGGGGGAAAATTATTTGAAAATCATAGTCTTGAACAGTGCAATTTCGTTGAGAATAAATAAATAAAATACCAGCAATAAAATTACATTTGGACAGTATATAAATAGCATTATTTTATGTTATTTTCTAAAAGTATATAAACCTCATCTTCCTGTCTTTAGTTCGCCTATCATAAACACGTTTTAAACTCAAGGAATTCACCACAATACAATGTAATAAGCATGCCGTGCTTGTACGAATTGTGCCGTACCCGTTGAGTGGCTGCGATTACAACAAGGAAATTAGCTTGCATGTCATCGCGTCCTAATCATTGTACCAGCCAACGCTTTCTGATATGCTAGGACCGGCACCCGCGCTCAGCTACTAAAATAACAATTTAGGGTATTATTTATATTTCGTCCATCTGAATGGCTAAATGGTTAGCTTGGTGGCATTTGGTCCAGGTGGTCCAGGCTTCGATTCCCGGCAGGGTCATGAATTTTAAACTTAATTGGTTAATTCCGATAGCTCCGGGGCTGGGAGTGTGTGTTGTCTTAACCATTAGAAACTATTCCAGTTAAGGCCACATTCTCACAAACGCGGAGGCGTCAACTCGAAAGACTTGCACCAGGCTTCTCCTGATGCCACCAGAAATGCATTTCAAAAAATCACTGCCCAATGCAGTGGCGGCTCGTGATTATTCTTTTGGTGGTGCCAGCAATTTATAAATTAGTTAACAAATCTTTCAAAATTGCAAGCACAGGTCGTGCGTATTTAACTATTATATAGGTTACATGAAATCAAGTTATTTAACAGTGCTATTGTACGAGACCGTTCATTTAATGAAGTTATCAATTGAAACGAATTTACAAACTAATATTAAAATTTACTTTAATCCACGTGCATTTTTAAATACCATTTTTAAGAAAATTATTGAACAAATTAACAACCTCTCAGAAACAAACAAAAAATAACAAATTATGTAGGGGCTAGTCACTATTTGTATAAATAAAGTTGTAGCTGGCCCGCTGTGTGTAATTTAATTTGTTTTGCCAATTATTCAGATATTTATCCGTTTTAGGTCAACTCAAGACCGTACCAGTGGTGGTTACTTTTCGTGTCTGTTTGTCTGCTCCACCATCACAGGGAAATGGCTGGATAGGTATCGACCAACCTTCATCTTTAGTGTTTACTCATCCCGAGGAAGGTTTCGATATGCATATGATTTTAAAATGTCTGGATAGTCGGTCGGTTCATAGAAAAACCAGAACAATTTTCTTCCATTTTCCCTTATACTATTAATTTTCTGTGAAATCCGTGGGCTAAATTTGAAACGTCCCTTCATTATAAACAACTTTTGTAATGCACATAATTTCGATTACACTTTAAATGACGGAGTAAATTACTATTTTCTGCGGGTTTCATGCTCTGCTTTGAGTGACTGACAGACCGACAACGAATCTACAGGTTACCATGGCATCGTCTCTATTTGCCAACAGGGAAGTAACGTATTCCAATTTTCGTAACCATTTCTGTAAACTCGTGGTTGTTCCTTGGGTAGAAAGCAAGAGAGACGTCAGTCGGCCGTTCTGCTTGATATTGGCGGAATACCGTTGGTGGTTACAATCGTCCTCAACTTCATTAACTGTATTAATTTCATCCTTAATTACTTCGTATGTATGCGAGTGTTAATCCCGAAACCTGGACTTCTTTTCTTTGAGGAAAAGTTCCAAGCTGTTCAAATTTGTAACTCTTTGCCTCGGAAAATATCAAAATATGGATGCAATTTTAATGACGGTGCATACCTTCGGTTCGTGGTAGTTAGTGGCTAAACGGTAAGTCGTATTACAAAACAGATAGCACAATCGCCGTTCAATTTGGAGAGATCTACAACATTGGTCCTATGACTTATTGTCGTGTCTCAATTGTTCATACGTTAGATAGCGCTGTATTTCTCGATTATAATAAAATCTCTCCAGCTCGATTGTGACTGGCATTAGGAAAAGGGGCCAGTCTTTATAATGAAAACTCTCCGTCTCTATTGTGAATGCTAGTTGACAACAAGCCTGCCGTTATAATAGAAACTCCGGAACTCGATTGTGATTGGCAGTAGGAAACGTGGCCCGCCATTTTCAACAAAAATTTCCCAATGCATGGGAAATAAGGTATGGTGTCCTCCCTGTTTTTTCTCGGATAGCGCTAAGTGACATGCTCACTGCCTTTAGAGTAATTTACGTATACAATGTAGAATACCGTAGCGAAACACTGGTATATTTACCAGTGTGTTTAAAACATCGAATCTTCTTCCTCTACCGTTTTCCCATATCTGTGGGGTCGTAGATGCGAACTGTGTAGCACATCTGGATTTGGCCATGTTTTACGGCCGGATGCCCTTCCTGACGCCACACATAGAACGAGGGAAGTTATCACTATCACGTGTGTATGTGGTGGTTGATAGTGTAGTGCGTTGTCTGAATATGAAGAAGAGAGTGTTGGGACAAACATAACCACCAGAACTCCGAGCCAGAATAATTAATCGAATGCGATAAAAATCCCCGATACGGCCGGTAATCGAACGCAGGTCCCTCAGAACTGAAAGCCTCAACGCTGACCATTCAGCCAAGATGTCGGACGTTACAAATCATCGAAAAAAAAATAGTGCAAAAGCCACGAAGTGCCAAGGCCTACCAATTGATCGCTGCTCAGTCCGAAGGCCTGCAGATTATGAGGTGTCGTGTGGTCAGCACGACGGATCCTCTCGGCCGTTATTCTTGGCATCCTAGACCGAGACCACAGTCTCATCGTCAGGTAGCTCCTCAATTGTAGTCACGTAGGCTGAGTGGACCTTGAACCAGCCCTCAGATCCAGGTAAAAATCTCTGAATTTGCCGGGAATCGAACCCGGGCCCTCCGGGTAAGAGGCAGGCACGCTACTCTTCACCGCGGAGCAGGTATTAAACATAGAAAGACACCTTAAAACAACGAACAATAACGGTACTGAATAAATGTGTTGTGAGTATTGTTTTGAAAGAAAGTATAACTGGGGAACCAATCTCTATTAACGCGATTCAGTGGGGAAAATGGAAGGGGTCCGACACTTCAAAAAATGAAGATAATGGCCAAAGACAGATAAGGCCCACGAAGCGCGTGGAAACGAGTATCCCTAGGCCTCATAAACCTAATGCCGGCGGGTCGGAAAAGAACAAGTGTTGACCAAGGGAGATTGGATAGGATGAATGAAAATAAGAACCCTGTCACGATTACACACGAAATAATTTAATGACGCTAGTCATAAACACGTAAGATAAACCAGAAAACATTTGGTGCTTACGTTCTGGTAGGTAAAGGTAACTGTGCCGCAAGCTTATAGTATTGAAACAGAGCAAAAAGCTTTGCGAAAATCCCAAAATTGTTATATTACAGATAAAGTAAATTTATTCCTGTCGCTGATACGAATTTTAAAAAGTTCCTAAGTGTTGAAAACGAGAATATCTTGTCTTTAGTAATTTGATACAGTGACAAAATCACTATATTAGTAACGCTGGGTATTGTCTACGCTGTATTTACCTTATGCTGTGTTCTGGAGGTTGAAATATTTTGCAGATTTTGACTTGTGCTTGTTACATGTTGCACTCTACTGGATGAAGCCGAAGCGTATTACCACCAACAGCAAAATGTGTTTATTACAGCTCTGCTTCATGCTAAGCAACAGTTACCAACCTGTGTAAATACACTACTGGCGACCAAAAACAAAAAAGTTTATTCTATTATTGGGAACTGTTTAACAACAACTCGTCTACAAATTTGATTGATTTTCTATGGAAATATATGTGATTTTAATGTAATGATGTGCAACATCTATGTCTTTTATATATATATATATATATATATATATATATATATATATATATATATATATATATATATATATATATATATATACAGTATATACTAGCAAATGTACCCGTGCTTCGCTACGGTACTCTACATTGTATACGGATATCGAAGTAAATTAGTGCACATGAAGTGAATAAGATTTTTAAGTTGGGTTTGTTTTGGCTTTATCCGAGAATCAGTATTGTGATATCCACAGACGTTGTTTCCAATGAAAGTGTGATTTGCGGAATTGCGATGATAACGGCAAGTCCACTTGTTTACTGCAATTCACAACGAAGAAGGTAATTTTCATTTAACGGCAGACCCCATTGCCTAGTGCGCGGCCAAAATCGATTTGGGGAGGTTTCATTACAATGGCAGACCCCAATTCCTACTTTCAGATAGATTACAGTTGAGGAACTTTTATTATATGTGCAAGGACCTTCCTTACTGCCAGTAAAAAGTGAGTTGCGTTCTTATCTTTATAATGGCAGACGCATTTTCTAATGCCAGTCAGCTTCCTGCCAGTCACACCGAGTTGGTGAGATTCGATTATAATAGCAGGCCAATATGAGTATCGTCAGTCACATTTTAGATGGGTCAATTTGTTTATAATGGAAGACACCCTTGCCTACTGACAAACAGGATCGGGTAAAATAGTCTTGAAAAAATATTGCACGCTCTCTAGAGTTCTGCTAGTCGAATCGAGAAGGGAATTATGCAATAAAATAGTGAACAAGAGATGGAGGACGACTCCATTCTTAATGCCTGTCAAAGTCGATGTGGGGAGGACTGAAAACAATAGCAGAAGCCCTCCTTCTGACAGTCGCTATCGATTTGCAATGTATTTAATACCAATGGCAGACAAACCCTTTCTAGATTGCTACAAATCGGAGTGCATGTTGAAGGCTTCCACTACCGGCAACTTCACCAGTAAGTGGGATAGAGCAGTTAGCTCTATGCACAGCCAGTTTTTCACCTAGATATTTAACCTGGTAGTCATTTTTGATCTAGCCAGTTGATCATGGTAACCCGGAAGCCAGGCACAGTCCCAAAGACAGAAAGGGTGGATATGTAATGCGATATAGACTGGGTGAACCTCATGGCCCTTTTCTTGTTCAGAAGTAGAATATTCCTTTCTGATTTTTTATTTCCTAACGGGTAATCGGAGCCACGCCGATCCGGGTGAACCGTGCACATCTTTACCGCCTCGATTAGGCATCACCTACAAGACATAATTTAAATACGCTATAATTTTGTTATCACTGCCTTACGGGCATAAACATACAAGGCCTACATATTATGAAGGTTATCCTCTGATGCTCTGTTTGTTCTTCCTCATAGACAGCTCATTTCTCCATTCTGTATTATTTCGATCTATACCAGAACTTTCTCTCCCAGCTATTATCACGGCCCACCACTGGTGAAGTACAAAAGACCCTGCATTGAGACAAGTGCGTAATATTACCTTTCCATTTCCAAGGACGAAGCAAATAAAGGAAGCAGCAGAAACAATTACGTATCCTAGCTAGTACAACTGTCCTTTAATGTTTTATTCAGAACCTCATATTTATTGTAGAACGCAAGCAAGCAGGCAAGGGACTTGCTCTGTTGTATCTGGCAGAAATAAGAATGGCCTGGTTCCGTCTCGGATAGAAAGGAAGAAAAAGGAAATTCATTTAGAAATGTTGAACAAATTAAATATTGATGTAAGCTATTGAAACGAAGCAGAACTAAGCGAAGGAGAACTGGGCTGAACGGGAGACTTGGGAGAGGAGAGAGAGAGATAATCAAACTCCCTGTGGACTTTCCTTGCATTCTAAGTCCCTTTTACTTCGAGATATTTCTTAATTGGATAAATGTATTAACACGACAGTAGAAGTCTGGAGAATTATTGTAGATAATTTATGCATAAGCCAAGGCTGACTTTTATATTTATTCCAGGAACTGTGCGTTGAAGGCTAGACCGTATGAAATATGGTGTTCGAAATCTACAGTAAATGTCTCTTCAATCTCTCAAAAATGGTTGTGTGTAATTATTCATAAAGTTATTCTTCTTGAATGAGTAAGTTTACAACAATAGATTACATCGAGAATGATTTTCACCATTGAGTACGGAAACATTTTTCTGAATATTTAAAATTGTTACTTGATTTGCTGTACTTACCAAAATATTGTAGTATACACCCGCACACCATCCACTCTACATGACGAGAATTCATCACCCTTCCGTAATGCTTATACGACATTCATCTATTATAAATAACAATAAAAATAAATAGCCTTGTAAATACCCTAAGGGCTACAGCCTCCTCAAATACAGTTTAGCTCATCAGGTGAACAAGTACTGAGGATAATTTCATCCTTTAGTGCGAGTCAAGTCCGCCTCTGTGGTGAAGTGGGTAGTATGATTAGCTGCCACCACCGGAGGCCCGGATTCGATTACCGGATTTGCCACGAAATTTGAAAACTGGTACGAGGGCTGGAACGGGGTCCACTCAGCCTCGGGAGGTCAAGTGAGTACAGGGGATTTCATTTCCCCCTCAGCTATCTTCAAAATGGTTTTCAGTGGTTTCCCACTTCTCCTCCAGACAAATACCGGATTGGTACCTAATTTAAGGCCATGGCCGCTTCCTTTTCCCTCTTTCTTGCCTATCCCTTCCAATCTCCCCATCCCCCAACTATGTCCCTGTTCAGCATAGAAAGTGAGGCCACCTGGGTGAGGTACTATTCCTCCTTCCCAGTTGTATCACCCGACAGAAAGTCTCTCACTCCAGGACACTGCCCTTGAGGCGGTAGAGTTGGGATCTCTCGCTGAGCCCGAAGGAAAAACCAACCCTGGACGGTGAACGGATTAAGAGAGGAGGCGCAAATCAAAACTTGGTTAATAATAATAATAATAATAATAATAATAATAATAATAATAATAATAATAATAATAATAATAATAATAATAATAATAATAATCTAAAACACCCGCTCATCGTACGGATTTATGAACAAAGGATTAAAGTGGTTAAATTATGAAAAATATTACTGCGCGCAAGTACGTGTGTTTTTTACAACACACTCTTGCAGAAAATTTTACGATCCTTCTCATCGGGTGCATAAATATACCGGATGAGTCAGCTGTGCCTGACTTTCCTGCCTTTAGGCATCCCAACGAACGTCAATGGGGTGATGGTCGATTTTCCTTCGCCGTATACCAAGCTACAGTCGCTTTTAATGCACTTATTGCTTCATCACTGCACGACTTTTGCAAAAACATGTATGCGACAGGTATTCTTACACAATAGATCAAACTGTCATACGGTTATGTAAAATGTACGTGCCATTTATAAGCTTTCGATTGGTTATGAAATTATCGCTAGAAGCGATGGCATACTGAAAGAAACGTGTTTTTTTTTTTTTTTGTGAAGCGGGACGCAGATTTACACCCAGTAAGCTTTCTGGTTACTTGTAGGTGGGTTGGAATACCATGAGCGATAAAAAAATTTATTCACATTTTAAACTTTGAGGATACAATCAGAGGATATTCGTGCCACATTCGATCAATAACATGCATGTTGAATGTGTAGTGGCCTGACACTTGGTGTAGCCTAGCAGTCCTGGTCATTTCTTCGCTATGTATTCAGCAGATGAGTATGTTGACATGCTCAGGATGCTCATAATGCACAGAAAGCACAACGCCTGTACCAGGAAAGATTTCCACACAGACATACGCAAGAACGTTTAGGAGGGTGGAGCGACGTTTGCGTATAACTTGGTCACTTTCCCGAACAGGTCCTGTTAGAGAGGCGCCAGTTAAGTCCGATGAAACTGCTGAGATGGTTTTGCAATCTTTACTGAAGAATCCTCACACGAGTACCCGGGCAGTAGCATGACAGGCCAACATCAGCCAGTCGTCTCTTGTAAGGATATTGCATTCCAGTTTTTTTCGTCCGTATCACCTGGAACTACATCAAGAACTTCACGGACGACATTTCGAGACTCGTGTTGACGCGTGGATACTGACGCAAGTGGCAAATGATCCGGCGCTTGTATCTGACATTTTATTTTCGGACGAGGCACTATTTCATAATAATGGCTCTGTGAATCGTCATGATATGCACTACTGGAGTGTTGAAAATCCCCACTAGGTAAGGCAGGCAGCATTTCAAGCACGATGGGGAGTAAATATCGGGTGTGGTATACTGGGTGATCACCTAATTGGGCCATATTTCTTTGAGGATCATTTGACAGGAGCCCGGTACCTACAGTTTCTTCAAGAACAACTACCATTGCTGCTAGAGGATGTGCTCCTGGGTGACCGTGTAACCATGTGGTATCAACACGTCCGAGCCCCCCCTCACATGTCAGCAGATGTTCGCAACTACCTGAATGTTACGCATCCCGGTCGATGGATAGGAATGGGAGGACTGTCACCTGGCCTGCTAGATCGCCCGATTTGACGCCACTGGACTTCGTCCTATGGGGCTATTTGAAGGATGTAGTGTACGCTCAGTAGCCGGAAAATCCTGAAAGCCTTCGAAACCTTATTACGAAAGCCTACAAAGAGCCTGAATGACAGTTTAACTGCGTGCTGAAACGTGCATTACTCGAACACTTACTTCGCTAACAGGTTGCTGGTCAGTCAAACGGATTCAAACCCCCAGTCATTCTATCCTCGTCCAGCCCTGCTTATAAAACATCCACATAAGCAGCCCTAATGGCCTAGAACAGTGTCAAAATAAATAAATAAATAAATAAATAAATAAATAAATAAATAAATAAATAAATAAATAAATAAATAGATAGATAAATAAATAAATAAATAAATAAATAAATAAATAAATAAATAAATAAATAAATTAATTAATTAATTAAATAGCCCACGGCGTGAGCATATTCGGATACATTGGCTCTGTGGATGATTCTCGAAGTACAAAATGCGAATAAAATTTACAGGCTGAAGTGGGATTCCAACCCACCTGCCAAACGCAGCTGTATTGACAGCACCGCACTTAACCTATAACACTACGGCGACTCCAGCGAGTAGGTTTCCAGAAAGCCTTCTAGATGGATTACTACTTCCACTTCACAAATGCACACACGTTTTCTATCAGTATGCCATCGCTTTTAGCGTTGATTTCATACCCTGCTGAAAGCTCATAATTGGCACGTACGTTTTACATAACCGTATGACAGTTTGATGCATTGTGTAAATGCCTGTCGCGTATGGTACATGTTTTTGAAAAGTTAATGGTGCAGTGAGTGGTTAAAGGCGATTGTTGCTTGGTATACGACAAAGGAGAATAGATCACAACGACACCAGTGACGTTCGGAGGGATGACTAACAGTATAAAACGTCAGGCGCGGCTGACTCACCCGGTATACCTTATGCACACTCGACACTCTTGATCATGCCACGTAAAACTCACTGTGACTGAAGCACATGTTCTCTAGATGCTGTCCTTCTACCTTCATTGTTTGACCTTGTGACTGGTTTACTGACATTGCAAAAGCCAGTCTGACAGCGAAGTTGAATTGAAGTTGTATGGCAAGTTTGATGGTATTAGTAGGAAGTGGGGGTTGGAATCATGCTGGCCTTTGGCACAGCAAAGAAAAGGGAAGAGCCGTGAAATGCGGGAAAATGTAAGGCTCGAAAGGACCTCAAATGCTCTAATACCGTCGGAGTCGGAAAAGTTGACAAATGGAGGTCACAGAGTAAGGATTAGAGAAGGAGCTTATAACAAGACAGTGGAAATAATTCCGGACTCAGATCGGGGCCGTGGTCGTCGCGCTACGTCTCACAATAAAATAATTGACTATAGTTATAAATGGGATACTGAGAAGCATAGCCTCATCCTTCTAGGGGATCGTAATGCCATCTACGTAAAGTCGGAGGGACTCTCAGATACCATGAGGAAAAGGAGGATTGATTTCTATGGACACATATTCCAAATGAATCCTGACAGATTAACTAAACATAAATCTTTTACAAAAAGAAGGCTAAACCCAATTGGTTTAAGGAAGTGAGAAGGATCTGAGAGATCTTAAGATTACCGAAGCCATGTTAAAGAATGGTATAGCCGAGACCGTGACCAAAGACAAAACTAAGAGTTTACAAGTTAAGATCAACACCAGAAAACCGATTCAGATATCAGAGGAGGAAAGATGGAGGAGATCAGATAAAATGAAGGACTATTGGGAGGAAAAATAGAGCACACGCATTCAAGAAGTGATTGATCTGACGTACCCCTAAAGATGGAGATTCGGAGTGAAGAAGAAAAAGAAATGGGATAGGTTTAAGAATATCATAATACAATTTGAATATGAGACGTGAAATCTAAGACTACGCAAAATTATATATGAAATATATGTCTGAGTAGGGGCTGCCTGGCCGAGGCGGTAAAGGCGTGCTCGGTTCGCCCGGACGGACGTGGGTTCGAATCCCCGTCAGGGTCGTAAAATTTAAGAAACGAGATTTCCACTTCCGTAGGTGCATATGGCCCTGAGGTTCCCTCAGCCTACACCATAAAATGAGTACCAGGTTAATTCCTGGGGGCAAGGGCGGCCGGGCGTAAAGCTAACCCCTCTACCCAATCACGTGCCGAAGTTAACAATGGTGGAAGTCTTTACCTTCCCTCCAAGGGCCTTCATGGCCTGTACGGAGGTGACTTAGCTTTGTTTTGCTATGTCTGAGTAAAAATTGAAAAGAGAAAACTTCAGATATCACAAAAATCTATATCTACTAAATATGGATACTAAACCTACACAGTATTAAAAGTTAGTCTAAGCCAGAGGTGCTCAGCCGGGCGCCCACTGAGGCTAGCCCAGTGCGGTCGTGCTGGCCTGACGTTAATGAGACAGCTTACGTAATAAGCATACATCACACAGAGAAGCGAAAGAGCGAACACATTTTGAGAGAAGTGGAGCGGTGATGTTCAATTGTGACTACGAAGCTCCCTTCCACTATTCATTGAAATGCTAATTGGGGTACAGTCATTTTTTGTGTATTTAAGAAACACGCTACAATCGCAAGAAAAACTAACCGTTTCAAGATATTCCGGTTTGATTCATACTGCACTCGATATAAACAGTCAGTTTTATTTTCTTATATTTATACATTCAGTGAAAACTGGGACGTTATCATTTTTTTGTTACAGTTCTCAAAGTTACAGGGTTTAACCATACCAGCTACGATTTACAATTCCTGGGATAGGAACGACAGTATTTTCATTGAAAAAAGTGTACTTCCTGTTATTAATTGAGAAAAACTTAATACATTTGTAATTCAATAATTTTACTGCTGGATTTAGCACAGTTGTACTCTTATGAGACTTCCCCTGTTCACTGAATTTCTGAAAATAGTATTTGAAATGTATCAGGAGTCCGATGATAGCAGCTAGCCTCTAATTGGCGAGGGAATTTCATGACGAATGAGGAAATAGATATTTACTATCCAAGAATAAAATATAACAAGAATGTAAATGCCTCGAGCAATTAGATATTAGAGTATGCCTTCGAATGAATAACATAACTTATGTTATTCGCGGTGAACATGATTGGATTGTTGGTTAGTTTAACAGATAACTTAAAGCCAAGCCACCACAAGCCACAGATGTTCCACCTTAACTCAATATTGTATTAGAAGCATTTCGTAAGAACCTCTTGAAATATAATAGTGAAGATTGTAATTACGTACAGTGAGTTTGTAGCCTGTCATAATACATCAACTGCTATGAACATAAATAACATTTCTTACAAAGTAAGTTGAAAATGACATGGACTTTTGCTCTCTTTCTTTGATATTTTTCCGCTCCCATTTCAAACCTGGGTATCGCCGCAATGATCGAGAGTGACCGGAAGAACTTCGCGAAACCTTCACGGCCTATGCCGTAATCACGACGTCACTGCGACTGAAAAGCGTACATTCCTTGCAGGGACAAAACCTGCTATGTGATAATATTTTTGGAGATATACTGACCCGCAGCACATACGTTATGAGGAGAGAGAATGCCTTCACAGTATTCACACAATATTGAACCTTACATGACAGAACCTTACCGGACAAATTTCTAAGCTAAAATATTTCACCGAGCTCCATAGCTGCAGTCGCTTAAGTGCGGCCAGTATCCAGTATTCGGGAGATAGGTGGTTCGAACCCCACTGTCGGCAGCCCTGAAGATGGTTTTCCGTGGTTTCCCATTTTCACACCAGGCAAATGCTGGGGCTGTACCTTAATTAAGGCCACGGCCGCTTCCTTCCCATTCCTAGGCCTTTCCTCTCCCATCGTCGCCATAAGACCTATCTGTGTCGGTGCGACGTAAAACAAATAGCAAAAAATTATATATATATATATATATATATTTCACATAGGAGGTTTCGCCCCGGCAGCGACGATATGCTCATCGCTTGCCTGCCCGCTTACAGTGCTGTGTGCCCGCTGGGCGAAATGCCCAGCGTGAGCACCTCTGGTCTAAGCATATGCAAAATGAAATATGGATACTATACCTACTAAATTCGACTACTAAATCTACACAATTTTAAAAATAGAAACACGGAATATAAATGCAGTGTGATGATGGTAATAATTACTCAGAACGAAATGTGAATTATAAATCCACTAAATATGAACCACGAAAACGTCTTTAGACGAATGATGAAGAATGACGAACACGGCTTCACGTGACCCCTTATTACCCGCAGCATGAGTAGCTTATTAATTAGTGAAGGCGACCACATATTTCTTGGATAAGTTTGTTTATTGGATCTAGGAATTAGAAGCAGGCTAGGTACCCCAAGGCCGCGAGACGGACAATAATAATAATAATAATAATAATAATAATAATAATAATAATAATAATAATAATAATAATAATAATAATAATTGTACCGGGAGATACACCTCTACGCCTCACATTTAAATCATGCGCCTTAAAGAACTCCTCTACAGGAGAAACCATGAACTCGAAACTGGACCAACTTATAAATTTTCTCTGAAGATGGCACCACTAAAATTTGTTATTGTGAACTGTGTGAATTTCTACTTGTTTTTGTTTTCCATTCATCAAGAAGTTTGAACATTCTCTCATAGATGTCACTACTAACAAACTTTGATCATGCACCCTGGTGCGAAGTGAAGGAACTTTTTTGAAGAAACCTTGTATTCATAACTTTTATCTTTACTAAATTTCGTTCATTCATCTTTAGGTTGGCAATATTTATCTTTTCTTTCCGCCAGTTTTGAATTTAGCCAATCAAGAATTTCTGTAATTTATTTTCAGCCTATCACAGGGTTCTTCTTCGATTTGGTGTGTAACTTTAAGGTAGCCAATAAAATTGAACGGGTGTGCCTTGATTATTCATGAAAGGTCTCGAACCTTCCCCGAGGGTTTATAAACTGCGGATTTTCTCATCTCTTGGCCATTTGATCAACATCTAACTAAGTGTGTGTGTCACGCAGGAGGCGGGAGGCGCCTCTTTCTTCACGCAGCAGTTCTTCAGCAAGGTAATGGCCATTTAACATCTTTATTTCTTGCTAGCTTTGCAGATTAACCCGAGGGAAAGGTTCAAAACCTTAGCTATGTAACAAAGCTTCTAAAATGTAAATCTCATTTCGGCTCATGTAAAATTTTATAAATCTTTAACTCTAATCGGGGATAGAGAGTGATTTACCCTCTCGAGCTCCACTTCATCTTGGTTTCAGGTACCGCATTTGTTTCTGTTAGGTATTAAAGTTATCTCCAAGCGCGCTACCTCAGTAGATTGGGACTAGCCCCTGTTTCATTGGCCAAGTGCCCTATAGGTCTGTAAATTTTTTGTGGAGCTTAATCTCCGACTCCATTCCTGTTATACTCGGGCCGTTTATTGAACCTGTTCTTTTTCACTAAGGCCCCGTAGGTTGGGTACTAGATACCTCTGTGTAATAAGATTGCTATTTGTAAATAGTGTCTAGTAAGGCCAGTGATTATGTTACTTTCACATTGTGTTGCCTTGAGTAGGCTGGGAGCACTGAGAGCACGTCAGCTCTTTTCGAATATTGTAAGAATGCCTCTGGGAGGCTTGATATTGAAAATTGGGAGCAAGTGCTCCTTGTATTAGGGGATTTCTGTCCTTTGTGTAAAATTGTAATCTTTTATAAAGTTGAGCTAGGAGCTCAAAATTGTAAAACTAGGGGCTTATGGCCAAAGTGTGTTAAAATTCTGAAGTCTTGGATCTTTCTAAGTCTCGTTTCTAAATTGCTATGTCATTGTTATTTCACTAAGTTGTTTAAATTTTGTTGATTCAAGAAATTATAACCTTTGTTAAAATTTTAAATTAACTTTGACTTCGTAGTTAGACCCATTCATCCCGCCACCTTCTTTCACCTCTGCTGATCCACGGGTAGCCCCGTAATAATAATAATAATAATAATAATAATAATAATAATAATAATAATAATAATAATAATAATAATAAGAGTAATAGTGATAGGGGCGATCAAATAGTTTCCGTTCGACGGCCGTACAGTCTTGAATCTGGATGCGTATCAGGCAAAATCGCCGTGAGTATTAAGGCACTTTTCCCACCGACGCACCAGATAGAAGATCCCCATGTGGTAATACCTGTGTCTTGCTGCGTGAAGAAGTCGGTAACCGCCTGCTGCACATCTTCGTCCGACAGGAAATATCAACCCTGACCTTGATGTCGAGATACATTGACGGCGCACGAATGGTTATGCGCAGGTCCGCTCTAATCACCTCATCCACCGCCCCCTTGTTGTTGTCTATAATGGATGAGGCTGACCTCCCAGATTGACCGGCGCGTTGTGTCGAAACGCGACCCGCACGGAACTTGGTGCACCATTCGACAACGGTGGTTTTCGACGGACATGCTGCCCCATACACATTCTTCATTCTCCAGTGGATGTCCACCGGTGTTTGTCCTTCGGCAGCCAGGAATAGAATAAAAGCACGTTGGTCCTGTTTGGACGCATTTGGTAATAACGTCACCATAATTCACGTGGGCACATTTTACTCACGCACCTCGGCACGACACAGGTCGCAAGTTAGCCAAATCTGGCTAAATTTAGTATTCGCCTTCTTGGTCCTTATAAACTGTTTTAAGAGTAAGATGTCCACTTCGGTAGATCGGATAAGAAGAATTCAAGATTTGGTCATTACTAATTCGTTTATCTGAAATTTAATAAGCGGAATACGAATATCTCGTCGTATACTTTTATTGGATTTCAGTGTCGAGGCTTTAGTCATCATACGTAATGTTCTATTTTTGAACGAGGATATTTGGGAATATAGCCGTTTAGGCCCGAGAAAGGTTACTCAGAATTGTCCAATCAAGCAGCTGCTAGGTCTTCGCCTTATGCTATCCGTTCAATATGGTGCTTTCCGCGAAAAATTTCACTGCGTTACATATCACCTGCGTCAAACGAAGCATTTTACTTCATAAACGTGCCCGTAACGCAAACAGCTTCCCACTTGTCACAGACTATACCACTCATTATACCTTAATTATTTTATCAAATAACGAGCGAGTTGGCCGTGTTGTCAAGGGCGCGCAGCTGTGAGAGCTTGCATTCGGGAGATAGTGTGTTCGAACCCCACTGTCGGCAGCTCTGAAGTTGGTTTTCCGTGGTTTCCCATTTCCACACCAGGCAAATGCTGGCACTGTACATTAACTAAAGCTACGACTGCAAACTTTCTGCTCCTAGCCCTTTCCTCTCCCATGTCACCATAATGCTCTGCTGTGTCAATGTGTCGTAAAGCCAATTTGTGAAAAAGAAATTGTCAAACGAACATTGCTTAGAGTTGTTGATGTCTAAAGTGTTTTAAGGTTGGAATCAGGTAGATAATACCGGTCTATGAATATCTGAACGTACCTAGAATCTTAAAGCTACAGCGGTATGCCACGTGGATCTGTATTAGCATCCAGGGAGCCTACACGTAATCCCACAACTAATCCCGAGTCCATGTTAAGCTCGTACCGCAGTTTATGAAGTGGGCGGGTTACTTGAGTGGAGCGGTCTCCTCATTAATGGCTCATGAGGCCACTACACACAACTCCATGAAGGTTTTTAACGGTAACACCCTCATACTTCCATGCTCGTTATATATGTTAACAGTAGCACGCAGTCTGCTAGTAGTCGTGGACTATGCCAATAACAGTTATCACTCCTAACTATTGCCATTTAGAAACGAATGGGGTAAATATGCAGGTGAGTGAGCTGAAATATTCACTTCGTAACATAAAGATATGGAACATTCTCTTTCCGCTTTCACTAATATTACTAAGGAAATCATAAAGGAATTTACACTACTTTTCCACAGTGTCAATACCTACTCAGGAACGGAACTAATTTAGGGTTTATAAATTGAACTGCTCTGTTTACTACACGTAGAATTCGAAGTAAATGAAATGAAATAGCGTATGGCTTTTAGTGCCGGGAGTGTCCGAGGACATGTTCGGCTCACCAGGTGAAGGTCTTTCGATTTAACACCCGTAGGCCACCTGCGCGTCATGATGAGGATGAAATGATTATGAAGACGACACATAAGCCCTGTCCCCGTGCCAGAGAAATTAAGCAATGATCGTTAAAATTCCCGACCCTGCCGGGAATCGAACCCGCGACCCCTGTGATCAAAGGCCAGCACGCTAACCATTTAGCCATGAAGCCGGACAAAATTCGAAGTATTACACGTTATTCCGTGAAAATAAGAGTGGGGAGACAATTTTGTGGTAGTACCATTTTACAGGAAATTTTGAAGTATGAAATTTGAACCACAGATTTTATCTGAATTGGAATGGCGTGAAAGCATAGAAAGGTAGAAAGTCATAAAAAGTGAATTTAACACTAGAAGAAAATAGGAGAAGAAATAGGCTTGCCAGTATTGTGAACCAGATGCTATTGAACAAATATCATGCAAAATCAAAGAGTTACCCATTTATCAGTTTAACACACAAGGTTATGCTGATATCTTTCAGGCACAAATTATGCAATAAAACACATTGTGAAAAATCACTGCCAAATCAGTTTGCCAGTTGACTTGTATGATTCAAGCACAAATTGTACGGTAAAACGCGTGATAGTTTTCATCGAAGGTTCCAGCATGGTCAATAAGTCCTACTATTTCGGTTCGCTGATGGATTGTCTCCTGCCAAGTGGTTGTTAGGACTGTATGATGTTGATTGTGTGAAAGAAAGGATGTTGTGCTCTTTCTCCAGTTCTCTCTGGAAGTTCAGCTCTTGTCATCCGTGTCCAGCTCACAGGACTAATCTTAACCCTTTATAAGGTGGTGGGAATTTTTTTCCCACCTCGCTTTTTTGTCATTTCTGGGCGCTGGGAGTTTATTTCCCATGTATTGATGTGTGCCGCACTCTTGGGAATATATGTGGAACTACTCTGATTTCCTTGGAATCTTTAGCTTCTTTGGAAAACATCTGAAGAGCGATATTGTGCAGCGCAACGCCTGTTGTGAACAAGATTTATGAAGTGAGAATAGGGTAAGAAATCAACATTTTATAAGTCTATATACTAATTACATGAATTTTATTTATTTATTGTGCATTTTTCTCATTTGTTCTGAGATTATTTACTTCTTTTATCAATTGAAGAGTTCTGAATTATAAATTTCTTTCACATTTTATGTGGGAATATGCTTCCCCTAGCCCACATAGGTGACCGAAATATTTTTGCTGAATAAAAAGTTAACTAACTGAACTGAAATTGTGTCCGTAGGTGAGACATGGGAAATATTATGTTCCTACTTCTGAATGGCAGACAGCAGGCTGTTGGAAGTATATTCCCATTTTATTACTGACCTCGTGAGCACTGGATTGTTTCTTTCTGTCAAATTGTATTATTTAGTACTTGTAGAGCCTGTAAATAAAGTTAGTTAGAAAATGATATGTTTTATTGAGTAGTGCCTTACGAAGGGTTAAGGTATTGAGTACTTAACTTGTTTTCCATGACGAAGTCACAACAATCCCCAGGCGCCATCATGATTTCATGAAATGGTTGAAAAGTTTCGCCTCTCTGATTATTTCCGCAACATCTTCTCGGACCATTATTGGAACACATAATAGCTATTTATAAAAACAAAGAACCTTACTTTTTGCTATTTTGCTTTACGTCGCACCGACACAGATAGGTTTTATGGCGACGATGGGATAAGAAAGGGCTAGGAGTTGGAAGGAAGCGGCCGTGGCCGTAATTAAGGTACAGCCCCAGCATTTGCCTGGTATGAAAATAGGAAACCACGGAAAACCATCTTCAGGGATGCCGACAGTCGGATTCGAACCCACGATCTCCCGGATGCAAGCTCACAGCCGCGCGCCCCTAACCGCATGGCCAACTCGCCCGGTAAAACAAAGAACAAGTATGAACGTCGTGTCAAGATGTTGGCAATAACGATTTACTATTTTGATTGGAGTAGGTTTCGGATGCATTCTGGCAACTGAAATATAACTATGACGAACTATAAAAGCTATAAACAAGGTTTAAACGCAGTTGACTGTCAACAAATGGCAAAGGTTGTACCTAATTACACCACAGCCACGGACTGTTTACTATCTTTCCCATGCCAAACTTCGTGGACTAAACAGAGGTTTCATCTTGCGTCAATTGTACAAGCAAATCTATTCTAACCAGTTGACGTGCTGCATTTTCCATGTCATTGGCTTAAGCGTTTACGATTTTCTCCATGAAAAGGAAACTAATTTATTTACTTACTACCTTTCTTATATCAACGCCTCAATTATTGACAATATCGAGTTTGATTTACTACGCTCTCTTATTATCATCTGAGTTTGAGATAATCTGCAGAACAGAGGTTGCATTCCACTTCTACTTCCACAGATGCACAGCTCAAAGTTCGCGACATCAATCATTTCACTCCCGCCAATTTAACACTTTGGAATAGTATCTTGCAGTTTAATGGGCTCCAGCATGATTTTAAATAATAATGCACTTCAGAAAAAGCTGTGAAAGTTTCGATGAAACATTTTAATGAATTATATTTCTGTAATTTTGTAACTGCATAATACATCCATCGTTTTATCTATGCCCGTGTTATAGGCTACATTTATTTAATTATTTCAGGCCCCCTTTTGATATTTCCCTTTAATGACACATATACGCGCAGTGCATGTAAATCTGATAGGTTTCAGTCCTATGGTAGGCCTATCACGTGTACCTTCGTATGATTCGGATTATGCTACAGTTTCGACATGTAGCATTAACATCATGCAAAGAATAAAATATATTTTCAAATATGAACAGAGTAATACCGTTATGTGGATCCAGCCTGCTGAGTACTTGTGGAGGATTGTCTTTGAAGACTCCTTTAATATGGACTGAAGTCGAAGGAAAAATGAAACATAGAGTATTAATATGAAAAAATCATGATCGTTTGGACTATTGTCTCGAATTGAACCGTATAATCCCTAAACAATACTATATCTATTATCTCAGATATGAGATAATTAATCTGAAGTATGTACCCTGGAGATGGTTTTCCGTGGTTTCCCATTTTCACACCAGGCAAGTGCTGGGGCTGTACTTTAATTAAGGCCACGGACGCTTCCATCCCACTCCTAGCCCTTTTTCTGTCCCATCGTCGCCGTAAGACCTATCTGTGTCGGTGCGACGTAGAGCAACTTGCAAAAAAAAAAAAAAAAAAGGTCTAAAGTATTGTTTATTGTGGATATGAAGTTAGCAAGCCAGGATTAAGCGCGAGATAACGTTTTTTTTCGAATTATTTATCAGTATGACCAACCCTCTAACGTTCATATAGCCGGTTCAGGTTATTTACGACCACTTTGTATATACACAAAAACAATACTTTTACTCTTAACAACGGTGAGGACGTGGACCACTGCGATCGAAGGATAAGATGAAGAGAATGACGAGGATGAGCCTACAACGACCAAGTTACCATGCACAAAGCTGGGACTCCTGGAAGTAGGCAGTCACCAGTATTAAAGAACTATGCCACTACAACTTCATGTAGGGTTGGAGAGACAGAGAAAGATTACTAAATCCTATTACTAAACCCTAGGATTTAACTTTAAGCGGCCTATTGACAGCAAGCTCTTACACTATATTAGCCTGTACGTTTTCTGAAATTGAGCTATTGAGACGTTCATGATAGAGTGATTCCATTATTCCTTCTAACATCAATCAATCAATCAATCAATCAATCAATCAATCAATCAATCAATCAATCAATCAA
This sequence comes from Anabrus simplex, assembly GCF_040414725.1. Lineage (NCBI taxonomy): Eukaryota > Metazoa > Arthropoda > Insecta > Orthoptera > Tettigoniidae > Anabrus > Anabrus simplex. The sequence goes on from NC_090272.1 coordinate 135,424,808, forward strand.
TCTGTTACGGGGCTACCCGTGGACCAGCAGAGGTGAAAGAAGGTGCCGGCATGAACTGGTCTAACTACAAAATCAAAGTTAATTTAAAATTTTAACAAAGGTTATATTTTCGAAAAAACAACAAAACTTTAACAACTTTTCACTTAGTGAGATAACAATGACATAGCAATTTAGAAACAAGACTTAGAAAGATTCAAGATTCCAGAACTTTAACGTTCTTGGGCTACATGCCCCTAGTATTACAATTTTTGAGTTCCCAGCTCAATTTTTACAGACGAGCCCAAATTGTTCAAAGGGCAGAAATCCCCTAATACCTGGAGCACTTGCTCCCGAAAATTGCTATATCAGGCCACCCAGAGGCACTTTTACAACACTTGAAAAGAGCTGACACGCTCTCAGTTTTTCAAGCCTATTCAAGGCAATATCAGAAAACTGACAATTACTTGCCACCAAGGCACAACTTACAAAAAATGAAACAGGGGTATCTTGTACCCAACATACTGGGCCTTCATGGAACACGAATAATGGTTAAGTAAGTGGCCCTACACACAAATAGAATGGAGGCGAGTACTTGCACTCCTAGAACAGATTTCTTAAAACCTAAGGTGCACTAGGCCGATGACACAGGGGCAATTCCCAAACTATGGAGGTGACTCGTATAAGAAAGAAATTTAAGACACTACGGAAAGGAAGAAAACCAGTTGCCAAAACGTAGTCACCTCAAACCAACATGAAGGGGAGCTCGAGAGGGTGCATCACTCTCTATCCCTGATTTACACTTAAAGATTTATGAAATGTTTACATGAGCCGAAAAGAGATTTACATTTTAAAGAAGTTGGTTACATAGTTAAAGTTTCGAACCCCTCCCTCGGATTAAACTGCGGAGCTAGCAAAAGTGAAGATGTTAAGTGGCCATACCTTGTCGGAGTACTGCTGCCTGATAAAAAAGGCAGCTCCCGCCTCCTGCTTGACACACACACTTAGTTAGATGTTGATCAAAAGGCCAAGATGCGTGAAAATCCGCAGTTTCTGAACCCTCGGAGAACGTTCGAGACCTTTCATGAATAATCAAGACACACCCACAGAATTTTATTGGTCAAATTTAAAAGTAGCCCTCAGAATCGAAGAAGAAATACAGGATTGGTTGGAAATTAATTACAAAAATTAGGTATTGGCTGGATGCAAAACTGGTGGAAAGAAAAGATAAAGATTGCCAACCCAAAAATAAATGAACATCAATTAGTAAAAAAAACTTATGAATACAGAACTTCTTCAAAAAAGTTCTTTCACTTCGCACCAGGGTGCATGATCATAGTTTTCTAGCAGTGACATCTATGAGAGAATGTCCAAACTTCTTGATAAATGGAAAACAAAAACAAGTAGAAATTCACACAGTTCTGGAAACTTCACAATAACAAAATTACGTTGAATTACAGTAGTGACATCTTCTGAGAAAAAGTTTAAGTACGTCTAGCTTTCACGTTCACTGTTTCTCCTGTAGAGGAGTTCTTCTAGGCGCAAGATTTAAATGTGCGGCGTAGAGGTGTACCTCCCGGTACACAATCAATCAATCAATCAATCAATCAATCAATCAATCAATCAATCTGCATTTAGGGCAGTTGCCCAGGTTGCAGATTCTCTAGGCTATCTGTTTTTTTCCTAGCCGTTTCTTAAATAATTACAAAGAATTTGGAAATTTATTGAACATCTCCGTTGGTAAATTATTCCAATTCCTAACTCCCATTCCTATGAACGAATATTTACCCCAATTTGTCCTGAATTCGAACTATATATTCATATTGTGATTTTTCATACTTTTAAACACACCACTCAAACTTATTCGTCTAGTAATGTCATTCCATGCCATCTCTCCGCTGTCAGCTCAGAACATACCACTTAGTCGAGCAGCTCGTCTTCTTTCTCACTAGTCTTGCCAGCCCAAACTTAGCAAAATGTTCGTAATGCTACAAATCGAGTTGCTTTTCTGGAAATTTTCCAGTTAACGAATAAAATAATTAATCAATTGAAAATCTTATAAGTATCTCCTTTCTAATCCTATGATCAGCGGTCAACGGCAGGAAATAATAAAATAATAAGAACAGAATATTTCTATAATTATCTGAATAAAGTTATTATTATTACAAGTTGTTCCACGTCGCACCGAAACGGGTAGGTCTTATGAGGACGATGGGGGAGCAAAGGGCTAGAAGTGGGAAGGAAGCGGCAGTGGCCTGAATTAAGGTACAGCCCCGGCATTTGCCTGGTGTGAAAAAGGGTAACCACGGAAAACCATTTCAGGGCTGCCGACAGTGGGGTTCGAACCCACTATCCGCCGAATACTGGGTACTGACCGCACTTAATCGACTGCAGATATTGGTCTCAATAAAGTTATAATTACAATATCATAAATGCCTCTACACACACACACGACCATTACTTTTACTTTTCAAAACAGACGGGATTTTGGTCACAATTTCAAGAAGGGGAGAGCAACTTAAGGGAGTGAAGTAGTGCTTTATTTCGCTATTATGACCTCCATGAGAGGCAAGTACGAAGTGTTATTCGTTTCGAGTCGGAAACCCATACAACAGTACCTCTATCCGGAGGATTATCCGCCGCAAGGCGAGGTGTTCTGCCTTGAAGCAATTCCAATAATGGATACGCTGCAATCCCAATCGAAGTGACTTGATCCGTAACACGGGCCTTGCCTTGCGAAGCGGAATCTGGCTTTTGTTTCCTTTATTTCATGTTAGCTCCGATCTGTTGTGTCTCTTTGTGTTTCTTTCATTAACCTCAATTCCTTTAAAGTGCCTTCGAATCCAAAGCTTTGCTGCACCAGAACTCAGACTGGTAGATGGGAAGTTAAGCTCAACATACATTGGTTTCTCGCCCTTTGGATAAGAAGTAATAATAACCGTGATTAAATTTTAGGATATGCGATATTAAGGAATTCAATTTAATTTTTTGTGATAGTCTACTTACGAAAAAAATTAACGTTATGAGTATGGAGTTGATAGTAAGGGACTGGATCCCATCAAAAACAGAAACGTTAAGACGAAGTATCATGAGCACATTTTTTATAAACAGACACACATTCGGGAGATAAATATGGTAATCAAAACGTAGTATTAATAATAAAAACGCAGGTATCTTAGCGTCAGGACAGCACTTGAATAAATGGGCCTCCTACCAGATGACGCACACAAACGAGACCTTTTCGGAATAAGCATCGTGGATTTTGGGACATTCCGGGATGTGGGGTGGACAACTGGTGCAACGTGATAGGATGGACGCCGTGATCGACACAGTGAGCTATGAAAACCTACTGGATCAATCGAAAACTGAGTAAACGCCAGAATGTATACCGGCCCGGCTAGTTGCTTTACGTCGCACCGACACAGATAGGTCTTATGGCGACGATGGGAAAGGGAAGAGCTAGGATTGGGAAGGAAGCGGCCGTGGCCTTAATTAAGGTACAGCCCCAGCATTTGCCTGGTGTGAAAATGGGAAACCACGGAAAACCAGTTTCAAGGCTGCCGACAGTGGGGTTCGAACCTACTATCTCCCGAATACTGGATACTGGCCGCACTTAAGCGACTGCAGCTATCGAGCTCGGTCCAGAATGTATAAAGAAGCTTATTGTGGCCCCCAGTTCGCCATCTAGCGAATACTTAATAATAATAATAATAATAATAATAATAATAATAATAATAATAATAATAATAATAATAATAATAATAATAATAATAATACATAAGAATGAAACACTCTACAAGAAAATTTAAAATCTCCCAGATACTATGCCAAGAAGAAGAATATATGTTTGTGATCATATTCTCAGAATGAACTCTGATAGATTAACCAACCAAATCTTTGACTTCTTCCGTAACCGCAAAACAAAACCCAACTGGTTTAAAGAAACTAAAAAGGACCCAGTAGAATTAAAAATGACAGAAAATTTACTATTCAATCGAACAGCTGAAGTAGTACCTTCTTCTTCTTCTTCGTCTTCTTCTTCTTCATTTTACACTCCAGGGTCGGTTTTTACCTTGGCCTCAGCGAGGGATCCCACCTCTACCGCCTCAAGGGCAGTGTCCTGGAGCTTCAGACTCTGGGTCGGGGGATACAACTGGGGAGAATGACCAGTAACTCGCGCAGGTGGCCTCACCTGCTATCCTGAACAGGGGCCTTGTGGGGGATGGGAAGATTGGAAGGGATAGACAAGGAAGAGGGAAGGAAGCTGCCGTGGCCTTTAGGTACCATCCCGGTATTTTCCTGGAGGAGAAGTGGGAAACCACGGAAAACCACTTCTAGGATGGCTGAGGTGGGAGTCGAACCCACCTCTACTCGGTTGACCTCCCGAGGCTGAGTGGACCCCGTTCCAGCCCTCGTACCACTGTTCAAATTTCGTGGCAGAGCCGGAATTCGAACCCGGACCTCCGGGTGTGGCAGCTAATCACACTAACCACTACACCACGGAGGCGGAATGATGTAATATCTGAAAATATAAGGTTCCAAGACAAATCTACATTAAAAGCCAAACCTGTTATCTCGGAAGACAAGAGGAAACGAAGATCAGAATTAATGAAGAAATACTGGACACTAAGAAAAGAACAACACACAGGGAAATGATTGATTCAACGTATCCCAAAGAGGGTGAAACGAAAGAGGAAGAAAGTAATAATAATAATAATAATAATAATAATAATAATAATAATAATAATAATAATAATAATAATCGTCTTCTAACCTAAAAGAAGCGGATACATTCATATATCTTGGATATATACTATCAGATATTGTAGCAAATGATGAAACTGTATAATAAATCGCGTCAAGACAAGGGATCTCAAGTAGCAAACATTAAGAGGAATGCGACAGCAAGATACCCATCAAAAGCAAAGGAAAAGTAACAGGTTTGCAGCTAGACATGTAATGCTGGCCTCTGAAAGAGCAACAAGAACGAAAATCGCATGTTGCAGAATTTTTTTTTTTTTTTTTTTTTTGCAAGTTGCTTTACGTCGCACCGTCACAGATAGGTCTTATGGCGACGATGGGACAGGGAAGGGATAGGAGTGGGAAGGAAGCGGCCGTGACCTTAATTAAGGTACAGCCCCAGCATTTGCCTGGTGTGAAAATGGGAAACCACGGAAAACCATCTTCAGGACTGCCGACAGTGGGGTTCGAACCTACTATCTCCTGAATACTGGATACTGGCCGCACTTAAGCGACTGCAGCTATCGAGTTCGGTGAGTTGCAGAAATGAAGATGTGCGGCGGATTGCAGGTGACCCTAAGAAAGACCACATTAATCAGAAACGAATGGGAGAGGAGTTTGAAAAATAAGGTCGGTGCAAGAAAAACTTTAAGAAATTCACCCGTGGTGGTGAGAAGGGAGCCTCAAGACATTCTCCTTTCTTGACCCATGGAAGATACCATGAGGACTCATGGGCGCTTCCAAACTGCATTGGGGACAATGATCGGAAAAGGTCCGAAGTCACGGATCAACTGATCAACAAAAAAAAAATACTTTCAGCGGATACCTTGGTATCCAACAGGAGTTCTAAGATAATTTAGAAACGTTGATTCAAAGTATGCAAACCATTTGCCTCTAAAACCCACCGTTCTTGAGATATACGACATTGTAATTACCATTTATATATTTTGAACATTGTATCAAGGAAAACAACTCACAGACAGATGTTTCACTAGACTACTGATTTCTCCTTGGAGTACTAATGAACAAGGCTTTAGCTAAGATTAGTTAAAATACACAACATGGCACATATTGGACTTGTCTGTTACATAGTCGCACACGTAGCAAAACAGATTTGGTGAATTTATGCATCCACTGGATGCCATAATGCCCACTGTCACTAACAATAAAAAGGAAAGAAAATGCTCGGCTTTATATAAAAATAAAGAAAAAATTAAAACAATTCTCGTTGAACGCCGTTCTATAAAAATGAAACTTTGTCAAAATCGTTAAAACCTCAATAAACATCATTCCAGATATCTACCCCTTGTAAATTAGTGTAATCTAACCTCTGGCATGATGCTGAACACAACATCCTGAAGAAGTAGGGTAAGTAGGCCCGACTTCGTACAGGGATCAACGGAGCTTAAGACGAATAGAATAATATGACCTCAGCAAGGTGGGAGAAGCAGTTAGATTGTATGCGATTTAGGCTGCCTAAACTTCGACGTCCTGTTGCTCTCTTTCATATGACGGATAATTCAGAATTCTATCCGATGACCTATGTTATTTAAAGGTTCTGTCAGTTAAATAACATGCGTAAGGCCATTGGCTACATCTTACACATTCTTCTTCTTCTTCTTATGATGCCGTCTCCCTCCGAAGGTTGGCGATCCAATTGATTATGATTACACGTGAAACGGCAGCAGGGAAGATTTCTATCGACGTATGTCCATACCAACGCCGCAAGTCTTTCAGCCAGGAATTTCTCCGTCTTCCCACAGATCTTTTCCCATCAATCTTCCCTTGAATGATCAGTCGGAGAAGTTCGTATCGTTCACCTCTCATGATGTGCCCGAGGTAGCTGAGCTTACGCTCCTTGATGGTTATGAGAAGCTCTTTCTTCTTGTTCAAGATGTTGAGGACTTCTTCACTTGTCTTCTTTTCTACCAAACATATTCGGAGTATTCTTCTGTATAAGAACATTTCAAAAGATTCAATACGCTTCTCCAATAAAGGGCTAAGCGTCCACCCTTCGAAACCATACAGAAGGACAGGAAAGACATAACAACGTAGCATTCGAACTCTAAGCTGGAATTTTATAAACGCTGTGTCTTATGGCAATCGATGATAGTTTAAATTAAGTCTCACTCTACATACACAGGATTATGTAAGTAGAACAAGACATTGTTTATTTTATTTATTTATTTTATGGCTTTGTATGTGGCGAAGTTAGGGCTCACGGCCCTCTCTTACACTTAACCACTACGTACAGTACATAATCACATACTTTGGTAAAATAACATTAGCAGACCCTAGGAGCTACCTAAATTTATGGAGTAATATTATAACAGATTATAATTGTTATTTTTAATGATTAATATTATCTAGCCTATCTACATCTACATCACCTAACAATAGTTCTAAATCACGCTTGCAATCATACACACTAACATTCATACAAGCTGGTCACGTATTTAAGAGAAAATCTCGACAAGACCGTTTAAATGAGACTGTTGAAGTGCTATTACGTATACTGACAGGGAGTGTGTTCCATAGCCTTGCCCCAGACACTTGGAAAGAGTGGCTGTATACAGATGAATGATTAACCGGTATCACAAGGGTAGAAGTCGATCTGGTATTATGTCCATGGAAAGATGAGAGGAAGATAAAATGTGAGGATAGGTATTCAGGTGTAGATTCGTTCAGAAGTCGAAAAATACTGTCGCAGTATGTAAATTCCATAGTTGATTAATTTTCAGCCAGGATAGCTTCTCATAATAAGGGGAAATATGTGTCCTAAAGTTCAAAGAAAATATAAATCGTATGCAAGAGTTCATTGCCCTTTGAAGTTTCATAGTTTGTTCTGCAGTTGCATCGGTTAATACGACATCACAGTAATAAATTATTGGGAAAATGAGGGTTTGAATAAGTTTTATTTTCATGCTGTGTGGAAGAATGGATTGTTTCATTTTTAGGGGGTGAAGAGATGCATATACTTTTCTGCAGACACTTGTTATATGGTCATTCCAGTTTAATGTGTCATTCATGACAACGCCTAGATTTTTTACAGACTTCTGAAAAGGTATAGCTTCACCACAGAGCATGAGGTTAGGCTGTTGTATGATGTTTAGCATATTTAAAAGTCTAGATTGTCCTATTATGATTGCTTGCGTTTTCTTCGGGTTAATTAATAGGCAGTTCTCTTTAGCATACGAGCTAATTGAATTTAAAATCGAGTTCATATGGTGGATTGCTTTGTCAATGTCGGGGACCTTAAAGTGTGAGTATATCTGAAGATCGTCGACATAAAGATGATAGTTGCAGTCGTTCAGATGAGAAGAAATGTCATTAATATAAATTAAAAATAAAAGAGGTCCAAGAATAGACCCTTGGGGAACGCCAGATAGCTTAGTCCTCCATTCTGTAGTCTTCATGTTTGATACAACTCGCTGTCGTCTGTTTTGGAGGTATGAGCCCAAGAGCTGAATAGCAGAATGAGCCATGTGAAGTTTTTGTAACTTAGCTAACAATATGTCTATATTTACAGTGTCAAACGCACTGCTAAAGTCTAGAAGGATAAGTATAGTCAGTTTTCGTTCGTCCATAGCCCGTCTAATGTCATCAGTGATTTTGATTAGTGTAGTTGCAGTACTGTGTCCTTTCTTAAAACCTGACTGTAAGGGATCAAGTACAGAATGTTTTTCCAGGTATTTAACAATTTGTTTATGCATTATCTTCTCCAGACCCTTAGAAAGTGCTGTGAGGATGCAGACGGGTCGGTAGTCAGATGTATTGCTTGCAGGAGAGATTTTTGGGACAGGGACAATGAGCGCATCTTTCCATTTAATTGGGATTTTGTCTGAAGTAAGACAGGTATTAAGTAAATGCGTAAAAATGGGCAGTATTATGTCGATTATGTAAGTCACAAATGAAATGGGAATTTCATCAGCTCCTGTTGCGTGAGATTTTATTGAATTAACTTCCCTTCTTACTTCATGGTCTGTAACGGTATCAAATTCAAATACAGGACAGACTGGGGATTGTTGCCTTAATATATTGTCAATGGTGTTTTGTACTGTCGTTGTGTCAGGAGTGAGACGTTCCGTGGAGAAATATGTATTTAACTCATCAAGGGACACCTCGGGGTCAGTATGCTTCGCAAGTGGTTTGCCAATACCCAGTGACCGAAGTTGTCGCCATGTGGAACCAGTGTTAATGTTTTTGTTTAAATGCTGGAAATAATTAAATTTCTTATTACGAATTACAAGCTTAATTCGGTTTCGAAGAACACGGTACTGCTCATGTACGTCAGCTAGTTGAGTCTGCTTATAGCGTCGGTGTAGTGCGTCTCGTTCTTTCATCATAGTCTTAATATCAGCAGTCAGCCAAGGGCAGGGTGGACGTGTTACTCTCACAGAACGCTTTGGTGCATGTTTGTTGTACAATTCATGTAAATGGGAATTCAATATTTCCACTTTCTCGTCAATGTCACTCTTCATCATTATGTCATACCAGGGGCAGAGTTGTGCATCTTGTCTCAGTTGTATTAAATTCATCCTTTTAAAGTCTCTAAACGTTACATATTTCGGTCGGTACTTCAGCACGCGAAGAGAGTATGCTAAGTATATGAGGTCATGTTTAGATATGTCAGGAACAGATACTTGACCGTGGTGAAGGAATTGTTGAGGGTTATTTGTTATTACTAGGTCTATGAATGTATCAGCGGAAATAGTGGAAATATGGACGTGGTGGGTGGGTTTAAAGGGTAATATAGTCATGTCACATGATTTAAAAATATTTTGTAGTCGTGAGGCGTCGTTGTTCAGAGTTAATAAATTGGTGTTAAAGTCTCCAAAAAGTATCACATGCGCGTATGATGGTAGCAGTCTCAGTAAGCTGTCTTCTAAGTCATGGAAATCTCGCACTGCGTCAGGAGGCCTATATACTACACCTACAAGTACTTTTACAGAATTGACAAGCACCTCTACAAACATATATTCAGGAGCCGTTTTTACAGCAGGAGTAGACGTGTGAACAACTTTGCTCTTGAGCATTGATTTACAATATAGGGCGACCCCACCACCTCGTCTGTTCGTCCGATCATGTCTGTGAATATCATAGCCCGATATGTCAACCATGCTTGCGGGAATCGAACTACGGAGCCAACTCTCGCTTACAGCAACGATATGAATTGGACTGTCTTCAAATATCATCTTCAGTTCGTCGAGGTGAGCAACGATGGATTGGCTGTTGACATACGCACACAACAGGGCGCGATTAAATGACATCAGTTCCTTCTCTAAAATGGTATGGGTAGAATAGGAAGTAGAAAGTGTAGAGGAACGGTCAGTGGCAGGTCGTGTCCTTCCAGACGTATGTTCCGGTGAAAGGGCTGTGGAGGGAGAGTGTTGGGGGTCTGTCCTACAGAGGAATGCTGAGGGGTGAGGGAGGGAGCAAGGAGGGGGACTTTCAATAGTACTTCTCAACTCAAGCATGCTAACGGAATGTAAAACATGCGGCTTACCTTAATTTACTCGTACATACAGTGGCCAGCTGATTCACACAAACACACACACACACACACACACACACACACACACACACACATTCACAACTATGCACTAAATTAAAAATAAATAAACTACACAGAATGCACATTGTTCATATGTTGCTTTCACCATATTGCCTGATTAGTGATTGTAATTCCGCGAGTGAGTTCACTTGGAATTTCTTGCCGGATACGTGAATGATTATCCTTCCGTCTTGGCTGTATGTGTTGCGCAGACCAAAAGTGTCTCGTGCCTTATTCAAGATTTCCTTTCTCAGCCTAGTGAGGGATTCAGTTATAAGTAGTTTGGAGCCTTTCAGCTGTCGCTTAGCGCGCCAAACTTGATCCCGCTGGTGGTAGCGGTGGAATTTTATTATGACTAGCGAATGTACCCGTGCTTCGCTACGGTATTCTACATTGTATTCGAATATCGAAGTAAATACTGTACATGCAGTAAATAAGATTGTTTTAAAATTGCATGCCTCTTAGCGTTATCCGAGAAAGAGCATGGGGAGGTCCCCGTACGTTGTTTCCAATGTAAAGTGTTTGTTACGGATTTGTGATATAACGGCAGGCTCACTTGCCTACTGGCATTCACAATCAAGTTGGGAAGTTTACATTATAATTGCAGGCCCCATTGCCTACAACGCGGACAGAATCGATTTGGGGAGTTTTCGTTAAAATGGCAGCCCCCCTTTCCTACTTCCAGACAGATTACAGTTGAGGAGTTTCTATTATAATGGTAGGCAATTACCCTACTATCACTCGAAATTGAGTTGTGCAGTTATCATTAAAATGACAGGCCCCTTTTCCTACTGCCAGCCAGCGTACTGCCAGTCACACCAAGTTGGTGAGTTTCCATCAAAATAGCAGGCCACTATGCCTAATGCCAGTCACATTTTAGATGAGGACATTTCTTTATAATGGCGGGCACCCTTGCCTACTGCCAAACACAATCGGGTAGGGGAGTTTTAAACAAAACTGCATGCTCACCTACCTTCTGCAAGTCAAATCGAGAAGGGAACTATTCATTACAATTGTAGGCCTTCCTTACTAATGACAGTTACACAGGAGTTGGAGAAGGAACCCTTTCCTACTGCCAGTCAAAGTCGGTGTGGGGAGTACTGATTACAATAGCAGACCCACCCTTTCTCGATCGCTAAAAATCGACATCAGTGAATATATATAGATCGACATACGAAAGTATATGCGTGTTTACAATATTGAAGACCTTCATTTTCAGATTAACTGCTACTAAACGTACGTCATATCGACAAAGGATTATACCATAAGACACGCCGGATTTAGTGGCCTAAATGGCTGGTCCTATGATATGTCATCTATTCTTGGGTCAGATTGAGTTAGAAACCTGGAACAGGGTAAAGGTTTTGTAAGATTATCTCACATTACATTACTTTTCGGATAATAATGTGACAGCTACATACGTAGCATTTGGCTCACATATGGCTACTGGGTGGGCCAATTTTCGTGAAGAGTTTGATGATTCTGTATTTCATATAAGTAATTGAAAGTATGAATTATGCATGTGAAGATTCCAAATTGACTTAACATCGACTAATAGAGAAAAATCAAACGTAAAAGGGATACAGATACGGCAAAAAGTCATAAGACCAAGGTTGTAGATCATTCCAAATTGAACGGAGATTGTGCAATCCGTTATGTGATAGGAATTTCCGAAGGTCTGCACCATCATTAAAATTGCCTGCATATTTCGATATTCTTCGGGGATAAAAAATGAAAAATTTAATGATATAGGATTTTTCCATTCGTTACAGGCTGAAACGTATAATTTTGTCAAATTTCAATTATCTTCTTATTCTTCTGGCAGATTATGCCACAATGTGGATTTTGGGCGAGGCGGGTAAAAATTAGGACTTTCAGGAAACTAAACCAAAAATTATGGAGATGGTTATTATTACCCCTTAAACGGAAAGCGGTACGAAAATTTCGCCAAAATAGTCAGTGTAGAGGCACACAGTCGTTACGATTTGATTTATATAGATAAGGAATCTGTTCCATGTAAAACACCTTTTGGGCTATGTCCGCTGGACTTAACCTGCAAAACTGACCATTCATGATATTTCCCTTATTAATCCTCCTGACGAAAAAATGCACATGAAAAAAAAAAGGTTTAGAGGTGGAATTCCATCAGGTTTGGTCGATTTCCAGTCAGGTCGGTCTTGTTCTGTATATATTGTGGAAGAGTAAAATCACCATTTGTGTTCCCTATAAACCGCCAGTCCATTCCGGAACATGAAATGTTATTTACGTTTAAAACCTACCTTTGGACAGGTGGATGCTAAATATAAATTTTGGTTCGAATGTCTTCAGTAGTTTTCAAGTTGTAAGGAATACGCTTTACACGCACCCGCTCGTGAGTCAAGTCCGATGGGACTTGTACAGAAAAACGGTCCGTTAATGATATCTCCCTTATTAATCCTCGTATCGAAATGATGCACATGAGAAAAAAGGTTTAGAAATTAATTTCTACCAAGGTAGGTAGACTTCCATAAAGTTTGGTTGTGTACGTTTTTAGGAAGTGCAAAATCACTGTTTCGGTTTCGTATAAACCCCCAGTCAGTTCAGGGATTTAGAAACAATATTTGCCCTAAAACCTATCAAGGACAGGTGTATTCTAAATACGAATCTTGGTGGAAATGCATCCAGTAGTTTCTAGCACTCACGTACATACGGCGTAATTAAGGAAGAAAATAATACAGTTAAGAATGTTGAAACTAATAAAAAATGGATTATAACTGAGGACAGCCGGATAACGACAAATATGTAAATGCCAAGTGAATGTATTGGAAAATCAAATGCCCCTCAATAAATTATGCTAGTGTGAGTTATGGATTATAATAAAGCGGTAACAGAGGAGAAATTTAGGTCCAGTGATTCTTAGGTAAACAAATAAGAAGATGACTAATGGTGTTATTACTTAATCTATTCGAGGGCGGTTATAACCTCCAACGATATTCCGCCAATATCCCGCAGATGAGCCGATTGACGGCTCTCTTGCCATCTACCCAAGGAACAACCACGAATTTAAAAGCATGATGAGGAAAATGGCAATACGTTACTTCCCTACTGGCATGCAGTCAGGGACGTTGCCATGGTAACCTGTAGGTTCGTTGTCGGTCTGTCGGTCACTAAATGCAGAGCATGATACCAGAAGAAAATTGTAAATTTCTCCGTCATGTGAAGAGTAAGGTAAATTATGAACATAACGAAAGTTGTTTATAATGAAGAGACGTTTCACGTACGGTAAACAAAGTTTACAGAAAATCAATAGCATAAGAGAAAATGGAGGAAAACCACTGTGGTTTTCCTATAAACACCCAGTCTATTCAAATATTTTAAAACTATATGCATATCGGAACCTTCCCCGGGATGAGTATACTCTAAATATGAAGTTTGGCTGAGATATATCCCGCCGTTTCGACGTGATGGTGGAAAACCATTCTGGTTTTCTTATAATCCCCCCGTCTATTCAAGGATTTTAAAATGATATGCATATCGAAACCTTCCTCGGGATGAGTTTACTCTAAATATGAAGTTTGGTTGAGATCTATCGAGCCGTTTCGACGTGATGGTGGAAAAAACATTCTGGTTTTCCTATAAACCCCCCGTTTATTCAAAGATTTTAAAATGATATGCATATCGAAACCTTCCCCGGGATGAGTATACTCTAAATACGAAGTTTAGTTGAGATCTATCCGGCCGTTTCGACGTGATGGTGGAAAAACCATTCTGATTTTCCTATAAACCCCCCGTCTATTCAAATGTTTTTAAATGATATGCATATGAAAAACTTCCCCGGGATGAGTGTATTCTAAATATGAAGTTTGGTTGAGATCTATCTAGTCGTTTCGACGTGATGGTGGAAAAACCATTCGGGTTTTCCTATAAACCCCCCGTCTATTCAAGGGTTTTAAAATGATATGCATATCAAAACCTTCCGCGGGATGAGTATACCCTAAATATGAAGTTTGGTTGAGATCTATCCAGCCGTTTCGACGTGATGGTGGAACAGACAAACAGACAGACAAACGTATACAATTTTATTTATATAGATAGGACGATTACCCTCGGTCACTACGTCCGCAGTCCATCTACGCTGGCGTCCCAGTCGATGACAGCGATCGATGGAGTCCATGGACAGTTCGATTTTCAGGTTATCACGGAAAGTTTCAATGACCTTTCCATATATATCCTCATTAGGCGTCTCACTCACTCCATGCAGAAGGAGACAATTACGCCTACTGTACTGTTCCGCTTCGTCACTCCGAGCCTCCTGAATTTCCAGTCGTTTCTCGATATCTACGACATTGTCTTTCAGAACAGAGAGTTCAGCACAGATGGAATTTCTAAAAGTTCGGAAGTCCGCTTGAAGCACAGTCAGAACATCGCTGGGGTTGGTAGCACTGCCAGTGGAAGCAGACATGGCTTCCTCCAGGCGGGCTTGGAATTGAGCCATTTGCTTTTCGAAGCCTGTAATTCTTTCCTTCACTTCTTTGAGGGTCATATTTGCACACACGATGAGATGGTATCCTAAACTTTCGAATTACACTCACTCGCGATTACGACTTGCTAGCTGTCTTGCGATTAGGCAGGTGAGTTGCGGAGCACACTTACACGCGTCTAGCTCTCAGCGCCATAATAATATTAATTGCAACAATTACAAAAGATCACTGTTTTACCACTAGTGTCGGTTTTGTTTCCCGTAACAGAGGATCATACGTTTCGTTAGGCAAATTTCAAAAGTTCACTTACTTACTCAATGTTAATAAATGACGCCATTCACTCTAGTCTACAGACGCTAACGCCAAGAAACACACTGCGTAAAGCTTAAAGAGCCAATCTCAGACGAGGCGTAGTTAGTTTATCTTGGTTATTCTGTTCCCCAGCTTGCGGGATATTTCCAGGCTGAAATCAATAGCGTGTGATGGTGTTGAAATGCGACAACTCCGTGTCTTTGGCTTCCCGTACGTTAAAAAGACTTCTGCAGGATGAAATTCCGACACACCAGATTCTCTTATGGACAGATGACGCTGTTGATGTTGATTCGTCCGTTGGATGGAGACGTTAAGCCTTGAGCACACAACTTGGTGGCATTTGACAGGAGTAGGCTATGCGCCGGCACCCGGTTTCACCCTCTCCCTACTATCATATATCACATCAATCATTTCATCTCATCAACTCCTCTGATGAGATTGACGTCAGGTAGGGCATACGGTCATAAAAACCCGCCACAACAGATTCATCTCACCTCATACCCGACCCCGTAGAGAAACGGGAGAAGGGTTGGTCAAACAAACGAACAGAATCTTTGTAGAAATTATTGTTCTTCATTCTAACTACACCGGACTAAATCCCGACACACCCTCTCATTTTAATTGGCCGATAAAATAGCTACAAGAAACGTTTGATTGGCTGAAAAATAAATACAGAAAATTTGCCATTGGCCAGACTTAAAGCTGGCGGGATGAGAAGGAAGTGTTGCAAACCTTGAAGTATCAAAAATAATGAAAGTCCATTCAGTTGGGAAAACCTATAAACACAACACTTCTTTAGATTTCTAATTATTCCACTTTGCACCAGAGTGCATAACCTCAGTTTTTAATAGAGACATCTATGGAGAAAAGTGCGAACTTCCTGTGATACACCAAAACAAAACAAAGAAATCCAGTTAGTTTAGGAAACTATAAAATTACATATTACTCTGTCATTTAGTAGTGACATCTTCTGATCAATGTCCCAACTTCATGCACTAGCTGTTTTAAGATTTGTTCGATAGATAGCGTTCCTTAAGGCGCTTCTTTTAAATGTGCGGGGTTGAGGTGTACCTCCCGATACAGTAAGCAGCAGGCTAGCTACACATAGACCGTTGGGGCTAAGTTGTTTTATACAGGAAGAGTTATTTATCAATTTTAGTTTTATGACGTGAATTATTCTGGTAAATGTTAGGTTGTAAATGAAAAAAAAAACTTATTTCATGTATGGATCTGGCTCAGTTTTACGACCGAATTCCTTTTTCGATTCCAGCCCCATGTGAAGGGGTGTTATCCGTGTTTCAGTAGTGGTTGATGGTGTGTGTTGTACTGTGTCTAGAAGAAAATGTGCGTATTGTGACGAACACAAACATCCAGACTCTGAGTTAACCATCAGTAGTTAATATCTCCAGGCCAATTGAGAATCGAACCCGACGGCCTATGTACGAAAAGCTGACCATGTAGCCAAGGAACCGCACTATTTAACTTTTCTGTTCTTTTCAATTGAAACATTATAATATCTCCACAAGTGAACACACGTCTCATTTCCTAGAAGATGGGTCTCGTCTTCCCTAGCATCATTATAATCTCCATCCCTTGGTCGCAATGTTGATTTAGACCACTTTCCAAGGTAATTTTATTGACTTTGACGATTCTTTGAACTATGCGGTTCAAAACGAGCAAAAATAAGCTACTTTATAAATGAAATTACAGCAAAAGCATCAACCCTTTGTAAATTGTTCACTGGCAAGTATCTCTGCAGTTAGTCGCAATCACAAAAATGGTTTGTATTTTCATCGTGAACACTTCCTAAATGAAACTCTGTCAGGTGTTCGCAAATAAGATACTAAGCACTAGGGGACAACAATAAAGAAAAATAGTCTGTATCGCTCACTAAATTTCAGTCAATAATTTAAAAGGCCTAATGCATTATGACGGCCATACATTCGGCAGTCGTCGTCTACTGACGAAACTAGCGCTCCGCAGCGGCCGATAAGGTGAACTAGCCCTAGTCAGCTCACTGTATTGTTCTCAAACAAATCAAATCAACCACTACTGATCTGCATTTAGGGCAATCGCCCAGGTGGCAGATTCCCTATCTGTTGTTTTCCTAGCCTTTTCTTAAATGATCGCAAAGAAATTGGAAAATTATTGAACATTTCCCTTGGTAAGTTATTCCAATCCCTAACCCCCCTTCCTATAAACGAATATTTGCCCCAATTTGTCCTTTAAATTCCAACTTTATCTTCAAATTGTGAACTTTCCCACTTTTAAAGACACCACTCAAACTTATTCGTCTACTGATGTCCTCCCACGCCATCTCTCCTCTGACAGCTCGGAACATACCATTTAATCGAGCAACTCGTCTCCTTTCTCCCAAACCTTACCAGCCCAAACTTTGCAACATTTTTGTAACGCTACTCTTTTGTCGGAAATCACCCAGAACAAATCGAGCTCATTTTCTTTGGATTTTTTCCAGTTCTTGAATCAATCCTGGTGAGGGTCCCATACACTGGAACCATACTCTAGTTGGGGTCTTACCAGAGACTTATATGCCCTATCCTTTACATCCTTACTACAACCCCTAAATACCCTAATAACCATGTGCAGAGATCTGTACCCTTTATTAACAATCATATTTATGTGATTACCCCAATGAAGTTTTTTTCTTATATTAACACCTAGGTACTTACAATGATTCCCAAGAGGAACTTTCACCCCATCAACGTAGTAATTAAAACTGAGAGGACTTTTCCTATTTGTGAAACTCACAACCTGACTTTTAACCCCGTTTATCATCATACCATTGTCCACCGTCCATCTCACACACTATCAAGGTCACCCTGTTGCCGCTCGTAATCTTGTAACTTATTTATTACTCTGTACAGAATAACATCATCTGCAAACAGCCTTATCTCTGATTCAACTTCTTTACACCTATCATTGATATATATAAGAAAACATAATAATACTGCCTTGAGGAATTCCCCTCTTAATTATTACAGGGTCAGATAAAGCTTCGCCTACTCTAATTCTCTGAGTTCTATTTTCTAGAAATATAGCCACGCATTCAGTCACTCTTTTTTCTAATCCAATTGCACTCATTTTTGCCAGTAGTCTTCCATGATCCACCCTATCAAATGCCTTAGATAGGTTAATCGCAATACAGTCCATTTGGCCTCCTGAATCCAGGATATCTGCTATATCTTCATTCAAACTATTCATGTATGGTGGAAACTAACATTTTCCAACGATTATTTCGACAAACGCAAGAAGCTTTACACGTTGTTTAATATTTAACACGGTGTTAACAAATCACTTGTTAGTGTACCTTTAGCTGTCCGACTCGTTGGCTGAATGGTCAACATACTGGCCTTCGGTTCAGAGGGTCCCGGGTTCGATTCCCGGCCGGGTCGGGGACTTTAATCGCTTCTGATTAATTCTTCTGACTCGGGGACTGGGTGTTTGTGTCCGTCCCAACACTATCCTCTTCATATTCAGACAACATACCACACTACAAACCACCACAGAAACACGCAATAGTGATTACATCCCTCCATATAGGGTTGGCGTCAGGAAGGGCATCCGGCCGTAAAACAGGGCCAAATCCACATGTGCGACTCAGTTCGCACCCGCGACCCCACAGGTGTGGGAAAAGCGGTAGGAAAAGAAAGAAGAAAGAAAGTGTACTGCACCCTGGTGGGGGTGTGATAAGCGTCATGCAATTGTAATTATGATGAATTATTGAGGAATATATATTTCATGTTCAGAATAAATAGTATCTTACTGTACATACAGTAAGAACAGGCCAGGCCGAGATGGCAGGTTTCACCATACCACAGAATGTTGTCTCCAGTGAGATTAACAAACACAATGAGGGACAGAATTAGGTTTCTCAGAACTTGTGGCAACGAAAGAAAGAGAGAGGGTAACTTGTTGCCAAAGTTTTCCTAGCCCCGGGCAGTCTTGGTAGTAGCAACAGCGCAGGGAGCCGGGTGCAAATTTCTGAGAAATGATGGCGAGGTATCTCCATGTAACTAGCGGGAGTGGAACGCGGGGTTGGCACTGGAAGAAAAAAATATGAGCCATCCCGGTCACGTGGTTAAGATGGACCAATGGAAAAATTCCCTTGACCAAAGCAAGGCGACAACTTCGTATTGTAAGAAGCACTAGCGAGGCTAACTCCGTGGATTAAACTGATAGAAAGAAGTGAAATATCGATTCAGAATAAAGTGGAATTTAGGAGCCTTACTATACCATAAAACTCATATAAAGTTAATAATTGCGGGAGATTGCATGGTGAAATTCTGAGAATTCATGGACGCTATTCGTTGATTGGCTGAAGGCAAAGGACGCCACAATAGAGCGCGAAACCCCGAGCCGGGATACGGCAGCTAAATTCGCGAATATATCCATTACCAGCGAACGATAATAGTTGAGAATTGGTATAGAGCATTTGAGAACATAATTACATCATTGGATCATATATTAAAGCCACGGGCCAAACCGCAAACTGTCCTATGAAGATATCGGGACTGTGCATCCCAAGATGACCTCCGTTGAACTCGGAAGAGAGGGGATACAAGTATAAATATGAGGTCGTAGACAAGGACGAAAAAGTACTTCTGATATAGCGTTCGAGCCGTGACTACGCCAGGGGTGCGAGTGTGTACTTACTCAAAATAGAGTTCGAAGTATTATATTGTTACATCGTACAGTGATTCATGACGTGATGTAGCTCATAGTACGGTCTTGAGCAGTCTACTAATATGAAGTGTTTCAAATAGACAGGACTCAGTAAAGCCTAACTTACGGAGTGTGAGATTCTACCAACAGATTAGGAAGTGCGTTACATGAGAACGGTCACGAGTGTTTATGTCACCTAGTAAGCAGTCGATTCTAAACTGATACCTGGTCAGCTACACGAACGTGAGACGGGAAATTCAAGTGCGCGCACGGGTCGTAGTAAAGGGAATCCCGAGGTATCCCATGTTCCTAGTGTCCGGGAAAGGAATGAAGAATGTAAATCTACATTAAGTGGGCTAGATACAAGGCCGAGAGTGTAAAATTTGTGAATAGAATTTACGGTGGAAATTATTCCAAAGTGCAACAGCTAATTTATTTGTTTTATTCAAAATGTGTAAAGTTGAAAAGGGTCAAGGATTAATTCTTCAAGCTGGCATGAATACCAGTGGAATGCATTGCTAAAAACCGGAGGGGCTATGGCTTCTCGTCCGGTTTTAGCAGACTACAATGGCAGAGTTGAGTACCTTTTAATATATTTATAGATTGCTATCTTTAGGGGGAGGAAATCATATTAATTTATCATGGTAACTTGATTGTGAAACGAGCCGTTACGGCTCGTATAAATTGATAGATAGACAAAGGGACAAATTAATATGTAGATTAGACCAAGCACTCATCATAAGTTGATTATTAAATAGAGTATAGTAGGGTTGAGTTGTTCATTCAAGTGCTTGAGTTGTTTGATATAATATGGAGCACGTTTCACGTAAAGATAATGTAAATATTCATTTCGGAGTGCTTCCAAAGTGTTTTTCCGTTATCGGAACCTTTATAGATATTAAGGCATGTTGTTAAGATAATCCAGAGGTAGGATTGCCAAGTGATTTAAATTGTTGTGGGACGGAATGAAGTCCATTGATTTGTTTGTAAATATCGCGAAGTTCGCCAGTGGACAAAATAATAATAATCTGTACAAGTGTCGTAGTACATTAAAATTTGGTAATGTGTAAAGGCGTGTTTAATAATAATCTTTGAGATAAAGGCACGGGCTTAGTTGGATAGCATGATTGCAAATTAAAGTAATTTAAATGTGGAGATCACATGTGCCGTGAATAATTATAATTTGTGCAGTGAATCCGGTTTTAACACTAATTGTTGATTTAACGTTTTTGGACTCCATAATAATCATAAATAATTTGGTAGAAACGAGATAGGCACTTTTATAATATGGTCACGCTATGTTCGAGGTCCAGAGGGATTTGAGCCAAAAGTTGAGATTTGGAGTTTTGTGGGACAGAAATCCGGCCCGAAATGAAAGTGAATTGTACTGATGTTGATGAAGAAATAGATGGATCTTAAGGCCCACATAGAGGTTGTATTTATATACCGGTGTCTTGAGTGGCAGAATAGAGTCCACACACCGAGGGTTAATTTGTGAAAATGTTTTGAAGAGTTCCAATGGATAAATGGACTTCAAAATGGAAAAGGAAGGAATAAATTAACACTTGCAGAGATTGGAGGTATTTGCCCAACTGCGAGGTGTTATGGGATTTGAGAATTGTCTTAGGAGCATATGGTCTCCATGAATTGACGACAGTACGAAAATAAGGTTGCGGGTTCGAAAACTATTATGTCCCGACCGATGTGAATTCGGATCTTGGTGATTTCTGTTTGGGAGAGAACGTATGTGACTAAATTATAAAGATGGGGAATAAAAATAAAGATTCTCGAAAGAAGTAATAATAATAATAATATTCCAAGTAAATCATATCTGGATTGATTAGTGCCAAAATAAATCGGAATTGTAAAAGGGGTTATGCGTTAAACATATTAAGAATGGACTACCGTGTAACAGGCGAAATTAATTTTTTTTCAAATTAATAATAATAATAAATATTTTAAAAAAATACTTTTTTTTAAGAAGAATTTACTTTTTTTATATTTTGGACATAATAATGATGTTGGGAGTTGAAATGAAAAATTTGAGATTTTAACTAATAATAATAAAAATGAGAATATTTGAAGAAGGAGAAGAAGAATAATCAGAGAAGGTACTTTTATTTATTTCAGATGAAAATAAAATAAAATCGCGAAAAGTTGAAATATTAGTCCGAGGATGATTATGGGTTACGATAATCATGATCTCCACAAAACATAATGATAATAATAATAATAATAATAATAATAATAATAATAATAATATTTAATAAAATATTTTTTTAATTTTATTTATTTTTCTTATTATTTCGGATGCTGATGATGGATGATACTAGGGAAGTCAGCTGGCGAATTAACGTAATGATGTCAATTGGTTGTAAATAATAAGTTAAGTTAATATGTGTACAATGAAGGCAAATCACTACATCTGGACCATTAGGTTAGAGTCCCTTTGTCGTATTCCTTCAACTAACGATTAGCATATCTTGGTTAGGAACCCGGGGAGAGTTTGTAGTTTCCCGGGTTGGTCTCATCTCAATCAAAGTGGAGGCGATAACATGGTCCATGTGATCGCGCCTACTTAGCCAACAGGTATTTGGTCCATGATCAAATATGGTCATGGTGTTAACGAAGGTAAATCTGATACCTTCAGATATCAACGGTTCTACCACCAAAATGGAAGGGTGGTCAAAAGTGATAAATATTATGTAATCAATTTCAGGAATAATTTGCCAAATTACCGGCAAATCAAGGGTCAACAGATTTTGATTGTGTGTAAAATTTCATTTGTTTACTTAAATAAATGCTCCTTTAGCATTTGCAAGGAAACAGTTCCAGGTTCTTGTTCTTGTAGAATAGTAAACCCTTGGTGACCGTTTAAATATCCGTCCCCATTCCTAGGACGGAGCCTTCATTATTTCCCTTTGATCTGAATATATATAATTCGTGTGTTTTATGATGAGCCTTAAAGTTAAAGATTAGAGTGTCCCGTTCAACCCTGTAGTACTGATTGGATGGCGCCCTTACATTTAGTTTGAGATCTTATATCTCAAAATATTTTTTTATTG
Source organism: Anabrus simplex (assembly GCF_040414725.1). Classification (NCBI taxonomy): domain Eukaryota; kingdom Metazoa; phylum Arthropoda; class Insecta; order Orthoptera; family Tettigoniidae; genus Anabrus; species Anabrus simplex. The sequence goes on from NC_090272.1 coordinate 135,447,598, forward strand.
AGTATTAGTTGCGATGGATTCGGACCGTAACACTCCCTGAGATAAATGCTGGTTGGGACTCAGGCTTTGAGCGGGTACAGTACCTTTAGCTGAGTTTGAATAAACTGGCCCATAATGGCCGTTAAACTGGTCTGATAACAGGGAAGTGATAACGTTCGGTGCAAATTTTAATAGAAGCTATAACATTTGTATAAGTGATAGAGGCAGAACATACCACAATACCATTACTGGTATGATCACGCAGCCCTTTCTAGTGATTCTTCTTGATTCTGAAAGTTCAAAAAGCTAGCTTTTATAGATTGAATTATATCACTAAACGGCTAATTGACGTGTCATGTCTTCCTACAGATAGGGGGTCGGACCTCAAATCTACAGGTGGAGTTATTATTGAATCTTCTTTGCTATATATTTTACGTCGCACCGACACAGACACGTCTTATGGCATCGACGGGAAAGGACGGATCTATTATAACAAATGTAAACAACGTTGTCTCAATTAAGACGCAGGCCCACCGTTTACCCGATGTGAAAGTGGGAAACCACGGACCTTCTACTGACCTGTCTAAGGCATTTGATAGGGTGTATGATGGAAGACTACTGGCAAATATGAGTGCAATTCGACTAGACAGCGGAGTGACTGAATGGGTTGCTATATTTCCAGAAAATAGATCTCAGCGAATTGGAGTAGGCGAAGCTTTATCTGACCCTGTAATAATTAAGAGGGTAATTCCTCAAGGCAGTATTATTGGACCTTTACGTTTTTATATAGATATACATGATATGAATAAGGAAGTGGAATCAGTGATAAGGCTTTCTGTATAGAGTAATAAATACGTTACAAGATTGTATGAAACTGCAAAATGACCTGGATAATGTTGTGAGCTGGACAGCAGGCAGTGTATGATGATAAACTTGGCTAAAAGTCAGGTTGTGAGTTTCAAAAGTAGGAAAAGTCCTTTCAGTTTTAATTACTGTGTTGATGGGGTGCAAGTTCCTTATGGGGATCACTGTAAGTACCTAGGTGTTAATATAAGGAAAAATCTTCATTGGGGTAATCACACAAATGGAATTGTAAATAAAGGGTACAGATCTCTGCACATGGTTATGGAGATGTTTAGGGGTTGTAGTAAGGATGTAAAACAGTGAGCATACAAGTCTCTGGTAAGACCCCAAATAGAGTATGGTTCCAGTTTATGGTACCCTCACCAGAATTACTTGATTCAAGAATTGGAAAAATCTAAAGAAAAGCAACTCGATTAGTTCTGGGTGATTTCCGACAAAAGAGTAGCCTTACAAAATTTTTGAAAAGTTTGAGCTGGGAAGACTTGGGAGAAAGAAGACGAGCTGCTCGTCTAAGTGGTATGTTCTGAGCTGTCAGTGGAGAGATGGCGTGGATGCCATTAGTAGACGAATAATTTTGAGTGGTGTCTATCAAACTAGGAAATATCACAATCTAAAGATAAAGTTGGAATTCAAGAGGACAAATTGGGGCAAATATTCCTTTGTGGAAATCGGAGTTACGGACTGGAATAACTTACCAGGAGAGATGTTAAATACATTTCCAATTTCTTTTTAATCATTTAAGAAAAGGCTAGGAAGACAACAGATAGGGAATCTGACACCTGAGCGACTGCCCTAAATGCAGATCATTAGTGATTGATTGATTGATTGATTGATTGATTGATTGATTGATTGATTGATTGATTGATTGATTGATTGATTGATTGATTGATTGATTGATTGATTGATTGATTGATTGATTGATTCATTCATTCATTCATTCATTCATTCATTCATTCATTCATTCATTCATTCATTCATTCATTCATTCATTGAACCTCCTTCATGCTGCCAACAGTTGGGTTTGAAATCATTATCAACCCAATGCTAGCTAATAGCTTGTGACCCAAAACGCGTAAGCGACTCTCTTGGCTTAATGATTACTATTTTGTCCCTAAAAGTAGATTTTGGGCCAGAAATAGCACAGACCTAAGGACCACCTTTGTGGACAAATTCTGCGTGGATTCAGAAAAACATGCTTCTGCTTTGAATAATCGAAGTGACAGTATTGGAATTGGTGTAATTGATATCATTGTATTTAATATCAAACATGACTATCGGACCTAAAGAGGATATTCTGGAAGATAGGTCGGGAATGTGGATGGATTGCCAGGTTAAGCCCTAAAATCGTCAACAGATCTGTTTAGAAAGACCATTAACCTGTTTGAAATCGCCTTGATGGTAACCAATATCTGAAACGGATAAAGTACCAGAAGAAGAAGATCACCACACCCGGAAAATAACAGTGGAGTAATCTGAGGAACGACGAGAGTTTATGTATAATACATTTATTATACGCATTCGTTTCACGCACTTTGAATTTAATCTGAAATCTAGTTTTATTTGACAAACTATATGAATATAGAGAACACCCTGTGACGAGATTGATATTGTATTTTAACAGACATACACACGTACAGACAGATTACTAGCCTAGGACTGATTTCCAGTTCACGTGTTTTATATTTGAACATTCCACTTCACAATCGCACGTATTTCCAATTTTTGCACACAAGAACAGAAACGTGCTTCCATCAATAGAATTAACGTAATCAATACACTGAATTTTAGAATGCAGACAGAGAGTTCCCACCAATAACATTAATTTCACCGGTTATAGTTTTCGAGTATAAGTTATTGATATAAATTTCATATTCAGACTTCCATAGAAGAAAGTATATAATCGGTTCTATTTACAATTCAAGGTTTGCTTCGGATATCTGAGATAAACTCTTCTTGTTAATAGGCTACTATTTCATAAGAAAGGTGGTACGTCAACGAAAGAATCAAACGAAAGAAACCGCATCTTGACTTGAGCATATGAACAGACACATGTGAGGTCGTGGTGATTATTGTTTTAAGAGGAAGTAGAACTAGGCAACCATCCCCTCTATACCACTAACTAGAGAGAAAATACATAACACATTACCCACTCTGTTCTTCAATTTTCACTTTATCTTTCCACATGGTCTCAATTGTCTAGGCGTGGGACAAGTTTTCAGTGTCACTCTTATAAAATGTCATCACTTTGAAGTTACTTTAAAATCTGTGCCCTCCCCCTTCCCCCTTCCAAAAATGAATTCCTTTTTACAAATCTGGAAAAATCGCTTCTCTATTGCGCCGACTGTTGTGGGTCAGCCACTCCGCACACAGTCAGCTGTTGTCACTATTCCAGTTTGAATTTTCGCTACTGGCATATTATTCGCCTTGAGAAATAAGATAACAGCCCAAAATTCATGCTTGGACCACAGCTCCAGTCGACTTTCCAATTTGAACTGATTTTTGTCACCATGTTAGTGCATAGTAAAAAAAAAAAATCGTGTGGCTACTTCTAGCCGGGTGCAGCCCTTGTAAGGCAGACCCTCCGATGAGGGTGGGCGGCATCTGCCATGTGCAGGTAACTGCGTGTTATTGTGGTGTGTGAGTTGCAGGGATGTTGGGGACAGCACAAACACCCAGCCCCTGAGCTATTGGAATTAACCAATGAAGGTTAAAATCCCCGACCCGGCCGGGAATCGAACCCGAGACCCTCTGAACCGAAGGCCAGTACGCTGACCTTTCAGCCAAAAGTATGCCATCGCATTATACTGCATGTCTCAGTTTGCAAAGTTATCCCAACGAGTTACTCATTTTAGGGGCCCGAATTGTTACGGTTCCGCTGCCGGGTTCCGGAATAGGAACCGGATTTTCTTTCGTCCCAGGGGGTTCTAACACTGTAGTCTCGGACCCCATTGACACCGGATTTCTCCTATGGCTTAGGATTGACCGACTCGTGTGCAACGGCTGTTCACACAAAACCCTTCTCTACGTCAATCTTCCAGGACCTCGCTGGAGTATTTGTTACTACCCCCAAGATTTGCACCGACGGCGGCTCGAGACAGTCTCTCGCATAGACCCTGCTGTGCTAACCACCTGCTATGAAAAAGCAGTTTTGCAACAACTAAGATGTACCACACAGGGGCTTTTTGCTTTCGCACATGTTATTCAATATACGTAGATGAGTTCCCTGTCTGTTCAACATGTGCCTATACTCTCAGCACTTGTTTGGGCAGTACCACGCCGTGTGGTACCCAAACCTCCAATTATCATTAGTTTATGAGTACCAGTGCACATTTTAAATTTTCTTTGACACGCCGCTCGTACAGTATTCAATTCCAATACACACCGCACCGGAAATCTGTTCACCACTCTGACGTTGGAGCCATGCTTTCGATACCCTGGAATGGTTTCACTATAATTACTGACTTCCAATTTTAACGTAACACATTTAGTGAGAGATAATCAAGGCTTAAAGCTAGTAGAATTACCCAATGCGAATGCTCTATTAATTCTGGACTGGCACGATAATGGTGCGATATATTATAGTTGATACAGGCGTGGTTTAGCGCTAGTGATTTATTCCTATGTACTATCTGCAGCGTGGAAATATTGAGTAACACTGAACACTATGAACACCGCAAGGTTATGAGGGCATCTGGACGTGAGTACTGTGATACAGGTGGGACAATGTTGTAGACTGTATCATTCAACCATGTCCGTAATCACTGTCAGTTCATTGTGAGACGTAATGGATTAAGTGAACAGATGCATATTTTAAATGAATAAAGGTTTGTAGGTTTCGAATACTAGATATGGTATATACTGTAGTGTAAAGGGTAGTCAATAATACTCCACACTCAAAGTCTCAAGCAGAAGCATTGCATCATATGCTTACAGAAAACCAGATCTTTATGAATAAAGCCTACTAGTTTCAAGTGGATTGAGCGGATGGATTCACTCAAAATCATTGCTGGTGTCTATCCAGTTCGGGCATTACCACGTAGATCTCAAGGCAAAAAATCCTGTTGCTGTTGTCGCTGTGAGACAGAAACCCTTTCACACGTTTTGAGTTCCTGCAGACTTTGGTGAAGCCTTCAGTTGGTACCTTGAGGAAACATTATCACAAGTGCCGGGCTGAGTGGCTCAGACTTTCTGAACCCAAATTGCCAGGTTTGAAGGTGTTCAAATACGTCAACCTCGTATCGGTAGATTTACGGGCACGTTAAAGAACACCTGTGGGACTAAATTGCGGCACCTCGGCGTCTCCGAAAACCGAAAACAGTACATAGGGGGACGCAAAAATAAATACAATTATTATTAACACATGTATACGAGGAATTACATGTACTTAACTCAATGGATCCTTTAAGAGGAAAGGTATGACAAAAATTTCAACAGGTTTGATACATGGAGTTATAATTAACCCTACCGTTTGAATTGAGTCTTCAGAAACCAAACAAGCCAATGTTCACATAGAGGCGTACGACACCTACGAACCGACAAGAAAAATAGAAAATAAAAATAAAATAAATGTCTATAGAAATAGGAATCATATGGCTGGAGCCAGAGGTACAATGGTAGCCAGACTTGCACAGCTCTGTAAGATGTTCAGACTCGATAGCAAATTTATGAACGTGGTGGCCTTGGAGGCTGCAATGAGGTTAAATGCACTTCTGAGGGAACATTTATTGAACATTTGTGACTGACATGCGGAACAGCTGACCTGTTTCTGATAGAACACTTTCGCCATCCCAGTTATAAGAAAATTATATTTTGAGTGAGCAGACCCTACTTAGAGAAGATGGAATGACATTTACTATTGAAAATGAATACGTAACTTTTAATAATAAGAATACTAATTCTATTTTGCTTTACGTTCCGCTATCTACTCTTTTTATGGTTTATCAGAGACGCCGAATTGCCGGAAATTAGTCCCTCAAGAGTTCTTTTACGCGCCAGTAAATCTACCAACACGAGGCTGACGTATTTTGGGCACCTTCAAATACCACTGGAGTAAGCCTGCTAAGTTGGGGTCAAAAGGCTAGCGCCTTAACCGTCTGAGCCACTCAGCCCGCCATTAAACGTAACTTTCACTGTCTTCTCTTGTGTTTAAGAAAATGAAAGAAATGTGACTATGACTAGCTCTCGCAGTATAATGAAGGTTTTATTATATTGATAACATCGTGGTTTTGATCGAAGACACTTAAAACTCCTAGGGATATTATGAACAAACATTTTTTTTCGCGCCACGAATTGAAAACTCGATGTAAAGATGGATTGTTAAAAGAGAAAATATTTACTTTCAGTATTCTATACACCTTCAATGATTGATGATCGTTGAGGATTTCGATTAAAAGTGTCCCAGTTTCGATTCCTATCAAGGTCGGAGATTTTAATCACGCATGTTTACTTCCTCTGACTCGGGACTGGGTGTTTGTGTTTCTTCCAACACACTCAGAGAGTTGACAAATTTAACATTCTGCCGTACCTTTTAATTAAAACTGCCTCCTCATGCCGTCTGGCCGGTCCCCAACTTCCGGCATCTCCTCTTTCGGAGAGGTCACCTTCAAGTAGCACACACCGAGCTCGATAGCTGCAGTCGCTTAAGTGCGGCCAGTATCCAGTATTCGGGAGATAGTGGGTTCGAACCCCACTGTCGGCAGCCCTGGAAATGGTTTTCCTGGTTTCCCCATTTTCACACCAGGCAAATGCTGGGACTGTACCTTAAATAAGGCCACGGCCGCTTCCTTCCCACTCCTAGCCCTTCCCTGTCCCATCGTCGCCATAAGACCTATCTGTGTCGGTGAGACGTAAAGCAACTAGCAAGTAGCACACTCAATAATTCACTGCCACAAGACATTAGTCTCCAACAGGTTGGTAGAATTTACCAGAAAGAATAAGTAAGAGAAATAGTGATTAGAGGTTAGGATTTCGGTGTCAAGCCATATGATTGGTGGATCAATTTCATTACAGGGCTGGTAACAGTAAAATAAATGAAGGCAGATTAAATGACCACCTGAAAGCAACAAATTTATCAATAGTAGTTAAAGTACCTAAACACCACGCTTCGTTAATAATCGGGTACTAGAGACACGTGATCCTTACAGATGAAATTCTGCAATATGACAGTTCGGTTACTAGAACACAGATAACGTCACAGTAGACACAGTCAGCGGTAGTTTTTAACACTCGGGGAAGCGTAACTCACGGCTCTATTATTATTATTGTTTTTTTCTTTATTTATTATTCGCTAATATTCCAGCTAGGGACCACGATAAGTTTCATTATACGTTCTGGCGTTTACTCAGTTTTCGATTGATTCAGTAGGTTTTGTTAAGCTCGCTGTGAAGATCACGGAGTTCAACCCACCACTTTGCACCAGTTGTCCATTTCACATCCCGGAAAGTTTCAAAAGTCAATGTGCTTGTTCTGGAAAGGTATCATCTAGTTGTATGCCTAATTATTTGAGGTCTTTCTTGAAGTTAACGTTTTCTTTCTTTCTTTTCTTTCCTTCTTTCTTTCTTAATCTGCTTATCCTCCAGGGTCGGTTTTTCCCTCGGACTGAGCGAGGAATTCCACCTCTACCGTCTCAAGGGCAGTGCACTGGAACATGAGACATTGGGTCGGGGATACACCTGGGGATACTCACCAGTACCTCGCCCAGGTGGCCTCACCTGCTATGATGAACAGGGGCCTGAGTGGGGAAGGGATTAGTGGAAGGGATAGACAAGGAAGAGGGAAGGAAGCGGCCGTGGCCTTAAGTTAGGTACCATCCCGGCATTTGCCTGGAGGAGAAGTGGGAAACCGCGGAAAACCACTTCCAGGATGGATGAGGTGGGAATCGAACACACCTCTACTCTGTTGACCTCCCGAGGCTGAGTGTACTCCATTCCAGCCCTCGTACCACTTTTCAAATTTCGTGGCAGAGCCGGGAATCGAACCCGGACCTGCGGGGATGGCAGCTAATCACAGAGGCGGACTATTTATTTATTTATTTATTTATTTATTTATTTATTTATTTATTTATTTATTTATTTATTTATTTATTTATTTATTTATTTATTTTTGTTCGTTTTGGCCTACAAGGGACCACGCGGCCCGTATTAACGCTTAGCCATGCTATTCTGCTTTTTCTTGGCCCAGTACACTTTCATTTTCTGGCTGTGTGCCTGCTTCCTTCCATCCGTCCACGTAGGTCCGGTAGTTCCTGTACTCTTCTTGCTTGTGAGGAGGAACAGTGAGAAGACTCCCTGTAGGATAACCTGACGGTACTGAGATCGGTTCTCTGTGGTCTCTAATGGGTTCTGCAGTTCCTCTAGGTCTGATTTTACTGAGGTGATCCACTTGATCTCGGAAGCCTTTCCTCTACTTGTCACTGTGAGGATTGTGTTGATGAGCCTGCAGGGTTTCAGGCGGGTCATGTGCCCGTAGGTCAGTCGCCTTTTCCTAAAACAAGTGTCTATGTCTTCCTGATATTCGTAGAGCTCGTTGTTGTGTCTGTAGGTGCCATCCTACTCTCTTATGGGTCCTTATATCCTTCTCAAGATCTTCTTCTCTTTAAGTTCCAGTTTCCTGAGTGGGCCTTTCCGATTCATCAACAGGCACTCAGAAGCGTAGTGTACAGAGGATTATTATTATTATTATTATTATTATTATTATTATTATTATTATTATTATTATTATTATTATTATTATTATTATTATTATTATTATTATTATTATTATTATTATTATTATTATTATGTCCGCCTCCGTAGCGTAACGGTTAGTGTTATTAGCTGCCGTCCTCGGGGGCCCGGGTTCGATTCCCGGTACTGCTAGAAATTTAAGAATGGCAGGGGGGCTGGTATGTGGTTGAAATGGTACATACAGCTCACCTCCAACGGGGGTGTGCCTGAAAAGAGCTGCACCACCTCGGGATGAGGACACGAGTTTTTTATTATTATTATTATTATTATTATTATTATTATTATTATTATTATTATTATTATTATTATGTAATTTCCATCCGTAAAGCGTGATCAACATAGTGGTAGTGCTTTCGTGATCACCTTCTACTACTACTACTTAGAAATTGGAAGATATAATTAGTGATCACGTACAGGGGCAGTGTTGAAAAAACCCATCATTTTACTGGCTTCGTATAGAGGACTCTGCCTGCCGGCAATTAAGAACACTACGTTTCGTACAACTTAAATACGCCGGTAATTCATGCAGTACTCGCCAGGCAGTCATGTGGTCAACATTACTGCTGCAGCTATTTGTCTTAGGCTGACTTTGGGGTCGATGTCAGCTGCATGGCGTGTTGCCTCCTCCAGTTGCGGTGTCCTTGTCCTTCCAGGCCGCCTTCGAGACGCAAGTAGTATGCCTAAACGGCCCGTGCTCCCTAAGACAATGATCGATTGCTTCATACGGCTTCCTTCTGGGGGACCTTCGTTCTAGAAATCTCACCCGATACAAACGTAGAGCGGCACGGCCTTTGCCGTTTGCTAATCCATACATTAAATATGCATTTGACAACTCCGCATTTGTGTACTCTTCCTGTGCACTGTACTGGAGGCCAAGTCCGTGATGAACACTAGTAAACAGTTTCGTGCTTGTCAACTCCATAATTAACACTAAACAGTTGATGCTACGTGTAGTAAGGCAATGAAGTGAGTTGCATTTCAACACAAGCAATGACGTGAGTAGCATATAGAGATTACATTCGGTTAAATAGAACAAAAAACACTGACGGTGAACATAAGAATAAAGATGCAACCAAGAGACCACGGGCAATAGGTGTTGCCAATTTAGCCATTTATAGCTAGTTCCAGCTATTTTGAAAAGTCGTTTGCTACAAAATTTTGAGTTTACCTATTAGCTACAAATTTAGCAATAAATTTATGTTTGTGAGAAATTTTGGTTTCCTTCCAATTTAATACTTTTCTTTACGATTCATGGATATTATGTTGCAAGTGTGAAAAAATCCAATATCACATGTACAACATGGTAATCTTTGAAAGAGTGGCTGATCCCTTCACCAGCCTGCGTCACCAAATAATAGACTTGCACACTACATGCTCATTAGGCGTATGCGAGGCAGAAGATAAAATAGAAATGTTTGTGTCATAATATTGTGCTCTACTCGCAAGTGACCAGGCATAGTAGCAAACTGACATTACCTTTAACACACGCCAAAGATGAACTAATTTTACGGTAAAATTGACCGATGCACTGCATTCATGCCTTCCACACGATATAAGTACTAGGCATATGACAAGCATTTTGTTGTTGGAGAAGCTATAAAATTACGTATACCTTCAATTGTTCATATCGCATGTGACTTTGAGGTTGTTTATAATAATATAGACATGCTGGTAACCCAGTGCAAGAATATTATTTACATCAAATAGCAAAATAGTTGAATGCAATAGAGTTGTGGCTTGAGGTAGTTGATAGTGAAGAAATTCCCTATCAAGAACTTGTATTCTTGGCTTTTCCTTTATTGAAAGGGCGTATGGCTTTTAGTGCAGTGAGTGTCCGAGAACATGTTCGACTCACCAGGTGCAGGTCTTTTGATTTGACTCCCGTAGGCGACCTGTGCATCGTGATGAAGATGTAATGATGATGAAGACGACACATAGGGCATATCCCCAGTCCCCATGCCAGCGAAATTAACCAGTGATGGTTAAAATTGCCGACCCTGCCGGGAATCGAACCCGGGACCCCTGTGACCAAAGGCCATCACGCTAACCATTTAGCCATGGAGCCGAATATTTCCTTTATTAAGACTACCATATTCAAATGCTGATGTAGAACGTATTCTTTGTCATATTAGGGTATTGTACAATCAAAACCAAGAAAGAGAATGATGACACAAACATTTTTTTTTGCTAGGGGCTTTACGTCGCTCCGACACAGATAGGTCCTATGGCGACGATGGGATAGGAGAGGCCTAGGAGTTGGAAGGAAGCGGCCGTGGCCTTAATTAAGGTACAGCCCCAGCATTTGCCTGGTGTGAAAATGGGGAACTACGGAAAACCAACTTCAGGGCTGCCGATAGTGGGATTCGGACCTACTATCTTCCGGATGCAAGCTCACAGCCGCGCGCCTCAACGCGCACGGCCAACTCGCCCGGTGACACAAACATTAGATACCATTCTGCTTGTAGGTTTCGGCCTCAGAAGAACCAATATCTGCTGCCATTCATATAAACTCCCAACAGGTGTGCTTAAAATAATTGGCACCGCAGTAGTATATTCTTTTGTGGCTGCTTCTAAAACTGCTCCTGCATCTTCTGCTACCTTTAGTAGTGTTGTTGGAGTCAAAGAGCAGGATAAGGAGACCATACTTTTGAATAATTGGGTGAGTTCATCGAGCCATTTTTTAAGCTGTTTCAGTCTCTAATTTTAGCCACTTTTAGACATATATTTAGTACAGTTTAGCTCATTTTTGTGTTCTTGAGTTTGTGGACAATGCATCAGGGATACCAGGAATTCAATGCGACATCCGATTGATGCATGTATCAATGTTAACGGAGGGGATTTTGAACGTATAGGAAAGAGTTTCATGTTGTATGCTGGTACGTCCTATTCATGTGTGTTTCCCATGATTAATGTATTATGTAGAAATGTAGAAAATGAGTTCTAACAAGGAAATAAAGTGTTTCTGGACTCGCGCCCATATGGCACAGCTTCTTCTTCTACGTGTGATGAATGTTCTCCTGAAAATTTTGCTTGCCATATTGTTCTAGCCTGGAAACATATTTTCACTTTGAATTTATTAACCTCTAGACTCTTTGGTAGTTTTAGTTTCTTGAAATGGCAAATTGTATGTTAACCCCCTCCCCATAGCACTACAGGCCTTGAAGGGCCTTGGCCTACCAAGCGACTGCTGCTCAGCCCGAAGGCCTGCAGATTGCGAGGTGTCGTGTGGTCAGCACGAAGAATCCTCTCGGCCGTTATTCTTGGCTTTCTAGACCGGGGCCGCTATCTCACCGTCAGATAGCTCCTCAATTCTAATCACGTAGACTGAGTGGACCTCGAACCAGCCCTCAGGTCCAGGTAAATATCTCTGATCTGGCCGGGAATCGAACCCCGGGCCTCCGGGTAAGAGGCAGACACGCTACCCCTACACCACGGGGCCGGCAAATTGTATGTTAAAAGAGAGGGATGATTTGTTTCCTAAGAACTAGGACTACAAGTATACCACATTTTATTCTTTGGGCTGGGAAGACTTGGGGGAAAGAAGACGAGCTGCTCGACTAAGTGGTATGTTCCGAGATGTCAGTGGAGAGTTGGCGTGGAATGGCATCAGTAGACGAATAAGTTTGAATGGTGTCCTTGAAAGTATGGAAAATCACGGTATGAAGATAAAGCTGGAATTCAAGAGGAAAAATAGGGGCAAATATTCGTTTATAGGAAGGGGAGTTAGGGATTGGAATAACTTACCAAGGTAGATGTTCAATAAATTTCCAATTTCTTTGCAATCATTTAAGAAAAGGCTAGGAAAACAACAGATAGGGAATCTTCCAACTGGGCGATTGCCCTAAATGCAGATCAGTAATGACTGATTGATTGACTGATTTTTTTATATATGTTCTCGTTTTATTAACCACTACCTGGACGTGGTCCCCGGAATCATAGGTCTCTACAAACGCCACAGAGTTTTAATATTTTTTTTTCTATTTGCTTTACGTCACACTGACACAGATAGGTCTTATGGCGACGATGGGACAGGGAAGGGGGAGTGGGAAGGAAGCGGCCGTGGCCTTAATTAAGGTACAGCCCAAGCATTTGCCTGGTGTGAAAATGGGAAACCACGGAAAACCATCTTCAGGGCTGCCGACAGTGGGGTTCGAACCTACTATCTCCCGAATACTGGATACTGGCCGCACTTAAGCGACTGCAGCTATCGAGCTCGGTGTTTTAATATACATACACAAGGATAATGATTTCATCGTTCACAATGGACACCCCTGAGTCATATATTCTCTAAATGCTACTCAGTTGGACTCACTGCAATATATTACTTCCGCGGTCTTCTCTATATTGCTCCACTATAGCTTACATTATTTTGAAACACGATGGAAGGCGAGCACTCGAGGATGAATTCATCTACAAAAAGCCTATTCTAAAGGAACGTTTAACTCATACAGTACCATGTAGTAATCACTCTCCTCTTATGAATCATTCAAGTGGAAATGATTCACCAATGTACTGTGGGGAATGCTGTGCTGTTATGTTGAAATTCGGGGGAGAAATGAAGTATGAGATGTATACATTTCTTTATATAAGTTTGCAAGGATATGCATTATGCAAGGGGGATAAATATGAAGTTTCTGAGCTGTGAGCCTGATATATTCAACCTTAGTTGTCATTTTAAGTTGACACAATAATGTAAAAGCCTGATGGACCAACACTGCCTTGCTCACATTACTAGGGCAGAAACTGCAGTTTTATGTATGACATGAGATGTTTTGGAATTTCGAAACGAATTTGTGAAACAATTTCGACCTTTAAAAGGGCATTGTATTATTTTATACTATGCTGATTTTCATTTTCGAAAAAGTAATATTAATATACATGCAAATGTACACGCGCTTCGCTGCGGTATTTTATATTGTATAAAGATTTCTATGTAAGTTGTTGTACACGCAGCGAGAAATATTATATTAAATTGCATATCTTTTAGCGTTATCTGAGAAACACCACGGAGAGGACCGCATACGTTGCTTCAGATGTACGATGAGCGTTGGGAAGGTTTGATGATAATGGAAGGTCACGTTTCCTACTGTTATTCGGGAGTTTCTACCATATCGGCAGGCTTACTTGCCTACTGCCATTCACAATCGAAATCGGGAGTTTTCATTACAAAGAAAGGGCCAATTTTCCTCATGCCATGCACAATCGTGCTGGAGAGATTTCATTACAATAGAGAAATATAGCTCTATCTAACGTATAAGTGATCGAGATACGACAAAAATATATAGGACCAAAGTTATAGATCCCCCCAAATTGAGTGACGGTTGTGCTATCTGTTTTATGATACGAATTACCGTTTAGCCACCAATTACCCCAAAACGAAGATCTGCACCGTCATTAAAATTGCCCCATATTTCGATATTTTCGATATCAAAATATTACACATTTGAACTGCTTAGAATTTTTCCTCAAAGGAAACATTGTCAAGGTTTCGGGGTTAGCAGTCGCATACATACGGAGAAATTAAGGAAGAAGGTAATACAGTTAGGAAGGTCGACATGAATTGAACATATGATAATAACTGAGGATAGCCGGACATCATGAATATGAAAATACCAAGTGGATGTATTGGGAAAATGAAATGTCCCTCACTAAATTGTGATGACATGAGTTACGGATTTAAGAAAGTGGTAACAGGGAAGAAACTTAGGCGCAGGGATTCTTAGATAAACAGATAAGAAGATGACTTATGGTATTCAGCAAATATTCTGCAGAATGGTAGCTTCACGTCTGTCTCGACTTCTATCCAAGGAGTAACCACGAGTTTACAGAAATGATGACGAAAATTGCATTACGTAATTTCCCTGCTGGTAAGCAGACACGTTGCCGTGGTGAAATGTCGTATGGATTTTAGTGCCGGGATATCCCAGGACGGGTCTGGCTCGCCAGGTGCAGGTCTTTCTATTTGAATCCCATAGGCAACCTGCGCGTCGTGATGAGGATGAAATGATGATGAAGACAATGCACACACCCAGCCCCCGTGCCATTGGAATTAACTAATTAAGGTTAAAATCCCAGACCCGGCTGGGAATCGAACCCGGGACCCTCTGAACCAAAGGCCAGTACGCTGGCCGTTCAGCCAACGAGTCGGACGTTGCCGTGGTAATCAGTAGGCTCGTTTTCGTTCTGCGAGGGTGTCTGTCATTCAACGCAGAGCATGAAATTGTAATTTTCTCCGTCATTTGAAGAGTAAGCGGCGCTGGCCGTATGGTTCCATTCTTGGGATTGGCATTGCAGATCAACCTGGGTGTCAGAGACCAACATGACATCGTCTGCGTAGAGAAGCGTCCATGGCAAAGAACGGCGCTGGTCTGCTGTTATGGTGTCCATCACTGCATGGAATGATCAAGAATGGTGACAACGCTGAACCTTGGGGAACGCCGACGGTGTCACTGGATGATCCTGCAGTGGCCTGAACATAGCTCCGTGGGTCTACATAAAGCAGCTGAGCCCAGTTTACAAGGTATTCGTGTAGGCCTTATTCTGGCAGTGGTAGCCATATGAGGTCATGCAGCACGTGATCAACGGGAGATAAGAGCTCTAATATGTGTAAGTGCTATATATTATATATACTAATGTAGGCCTAATTCTTTTTATTTATTTATTAATTTTTTTTTTGCCTTGGCTTCTTTAATAAATCGTTTTAATGAAGGAGAACGGCAAAACTGTTGGTGATTTTATTGTTACCGAATGATCTTTATGAATAATAACGTGAATTCAGGTGTATTTCGGTACATAATGTAGATCAGTGAAATTACTGTGTTAATCTTTACCAGTTATACGTAATACTTGAATGCGTCAAAAATGAGGGAAATCAAGTTCTAATAACTTGCAACAATTTTCCGTAGCAGTTGGAAATTGATGAAATGAAAAATATAATTATTGTAAGGTTTAGAAATATTCTGTAGGCTTTTGGTTTAAAATGGACGTTTGCAAATCGAGGCGTGGCTTTTATTTTATTCGAAAGTGAGCAACCAGAAGCTGATCTATCTGATCCACAACTCAGTAAATTTCTACTGAGTGGCTGTCTACAATGAGCAGTTACGAATATCGTATATGTCACGAAGAGATACAGATCCTTGTTACCGGGCGAGTTGGCCGTGCGCGTAGAGGCGCGCGGCTGTGAGCTTGCACCGGGAGATAGTAGGTTCGAATCCCACGATCGGCAGCCCTGAAAATGGTTTTCTGTGGTTTCCCATTTTCACACCAGGCAAATGCTGGGGCTGCACCTTAATTAAGGCCACAGCCGCTTCCTTCCAACTCCTAGGCCTTTCCTATCCCATCGTCGCCATAAGACCTATCTGTGTCGGTGCGACGTAAAGCCCCTAGCAAAAAAAATATCTTTGTTGATTCTCGGTAAAAATGAAAACTGAAAACAAACTGAGAAGAAAATGCATGTAACTTGCGTGAATTATTTGCTTTATTTATTTATTCTGACCCGGGACATTCTTGATTTGCCATAAGACACAGAATAACACACAGTAAACATTTTGATGAATGATGATGAAGCAGATTAATTTTAAAAAATAACATAGATTACAACCATGTTAAAAGATATGAACTCCATATAAATGGTGTCGAAGAATCGAGGCGGAGTATTTGATTACTGAGACGACCATATCACCTTGTAAATTTCTCGACGGTTAATATTTTTGTCGCCATGTCAGGAACGATTTGGGAATTGTTCCCCTCGCGACAAATTAAAGTCCAATCACAGTAATTTTTCTAAGTTTGTAAGACTCAAGAAAGAAAGGGGTGGTTGGATTATACTGTAAATAATCCTTTTATCATTTGCTTCAGTCCAAAATCTGTTATTTGATTTCATCCATGATAAGTTCTTAATATTTCCTATCAAATTAAGAACCCCTGCGGACACATTATTTTAAAAGGAGGGCTATTTCCACGTTTAAGCATTGTATAAAATATATCTTTTATTGTATAAAAAATAGATCAATATTTCTTAATAATATATATATCAAAAAAAGGTAACGAATGTAGGAAGCTCAGAAATAAGTACAGCTGCTCTAGATGTAAGGGATTTGTTTGGACAAACATGATAATTCACTTGTGAGATTGTGCATAGTCTAGAGTTGTTCATATCAACTTTAACTCCAATACGTCAATAATGAACAGGATCATCTTCACCTTTTACTCCAGATTATCTGCGTGTATTTCGCTATGCAAAAATGTACTGATCGCTCTGTTCTATTAAGTAGGGTATAGAGTAATTATTTATTAATGAGCCCTTCGATCAACAAGCGATCTAACCCATTCAACGGGATAATACTTGTGGATTTAGCGTATTGGTCCTTAGTTCAAGTTCCAATAATTCGTAACATAGTTTGCACGGACAGTTGGAATGTGGTAAAATGTGCTTATCCTAAATTGCGGAACACACAGGTCCAGCACGTGTTTAATCGGTCTACAAATGCAACGCAAATATTGGTCCAACAACAACCCCGTGATCTGTCAACAGCTGAGCGGAAGAAATTAATCACAAAATTTAAACTGACCCAGTTCCGACTACACTGTACTGCACACGAAGAAATATGCTCGTATTCGAACAACATCATATAGCTGACACTAATGTGAAACTATAGCTATAGTTAGCGTAGATATTTTAACATAATCTTCCACTGCGTATGCAAACTGAACGTTCGTTTAATTAACATTTCAAACATCCATTATTAACACACAACGTCCATGCTGACCGACGTGTTTGTATTTAATTTTCATTTGTAGTCATAATTTACGAAATGTTTACCGGTAATTAGATTCGTAACAGGGAAAGTGGATAGAATATCGTTTGTAAATAATTTTACATGTGCAAGGCAAAATAAGATATGTCAAAAATGTCATTTTCAGGATAGTGATTTTGAAAGTTGGCAGATATAATGTATAAAATTTAAACTCATCATTTATTTAAAGGTTGATTGGTATACATGTTTAGCCAATTACTTTCAACTGTTACAGCAGTAACGTTTCCTACTAGGTCTACGTTACAAAATCACTGGAAGTTATGTGGAAAAATAAACCACACTGAAATATTATTGTTCACCTGAGGTTCAGGTTTCCCTTTAAATAAAGCATTTGTTTATTGTATACATATAACAGTTTCACATATCACGACTTCGGTGTTGTACGATTTCTGCAATTATGGTTTTGGATTATCCGGTCATACGGAGTAAGGCGTCAGAATTGGCCGAGTATGGTTTAGGGTAGAAATCAGTACGATGAGCGATTTAACAAGAAGGCGGTGTTAGCTGTCATTTCATAAATTCCGTTGAACTTTTATCTTAAAACTCATTTTAAATTGTACGCGCTGTGTATCCCATAGCAACAGTTTCTTGTTCATAAATAAAACATAATGCGTTGAAGAGTGACAGCATGGTATATGGGAAAGTTGTCCTTCTTTCATAACTTTTCTCGTATTTCATTTTACTTTTATACCATGTTAATTGTACATAATTCCATATTCAGCGTATGATTCGCGAAGATATTTATAACATTCCGCACCTCAATATCGTTGTTTTTCTCCCAGCATTCCATGCAATGCTGTCCACAATGTTATCTTACCACTACACTCACTGTGAACGATTTATTTATAGCCGCTTAAGTTTGTAAAAATATAATTTTCTTTACGTGATTAATTATATTCTTTTACCACGTCCAATATGCTTTCAGCACCATATTTCAGGTGGTCCACTGATATATTTTTCTTTTTCTTCTCTATAGTTTCAAAAGATGACTGGAACGCAGAATCAATGCTTTCAAAATGTTCTTGTGCAGAAGAATGCTCCGAATGTGCTTGGTAAGTGGATAATTAAAAGTAAAGAGTTCCTGACGACCGTGAAAGGCAGAGACCACTAATTCATTAGACACATCATGAGATGCCAATGGTATGACTTTCCTTAAATCATCCCGTACGCTCTTCCTCTAGACTGATTGTTCCGACATCGAATCTGTCAAATTAAGCTTAAGCATTCAGCCTGGGACAAGAAAACAGGTCATGTATCATCCATAACTGGGATTCAAGATAAAGTAATATATGTGAAATATCTCAAAGAAATGTTTGTTCAGTGCCGTATTCTTTCCTGCTTAATCCGCTCATAAATTGCTATTTTTTAATGTTTTGCATCGTCCAGCTATGCTGTATTTCACACGCAGTGGGCATTATATCCTATCACCTTTATGATATTGATGTAACGCTGTGATATCGGAACTACAACGCTTTACAGTTTTTACTGCGAGTCATAATATCAGTACTTACTCTACCTTCACCATTACCCTCTCCAAATACCCTATTCATATCACATAACTATGCCCAGCTTATCTGCACCTAACTCTCACTTACTTGTTAGCTTCAAGTCATAAGCCACGATACCTGCTTGAGCAGCTGCCACTAGCTTCAACATTTATGTTAAAAGCTCCAACCTGCTTGGGAGAATATTTAGAAGTAGCACCAAGTTTCTCGTATCGGATTTTGTGATGCATGCTATCGGAAATCGTTTAAAGGTCCCACACTGAAGTTCCTTTTTCCTATTTTATTAACGCCTCGAAAATGATAACATTTAGAAGGAGAGCTACTATCAGGGTCACGAAAAAAAAAAATACAACCCTACGATAAACTGCGGGAGAAGGTAATTTAGTACGCACAAATTATGACGTTATATCCGGTGTTTGTAGATCTTCTCTTAAAATCATCGGGAGAAAGAAATGAAAGGAATATTCTTTTACTTCCTCGGTTCTCATATCATTAATCACCACATAAAAGGGAGTTTCCAGGATAGTTGAACAGTCAAATATTTCGCAAAACCTGGACTGCGCAGGTAAAAGATAGACTAAAATAAAACCATATTGCACCGTTTTGTATCATGAACACTTTCTAAATCATTCAGCAGTATCATTAGAAAATGTAATAGTTATTACAAGAGCCAAGAGTGTTTTACGTATGGCTTGAGATTTTCGGAACGAACATTTGAAATATTTTCGCCCTTATAAAGAACAATGTTTTATTTTATACAATGTTGCATTGCTTAATTTGTATTTAAATAATAGTATGATTAAATTATGCACAAAGCAAGCTGGCCATGCGATTTATGTCACGTAGCAGAGAGTTTGCATTCGGAAGATGATTGGTTCGATCCCCCACTGTCGGCCGCCCTAGGGATGGTTTTCAATGATTTCTCATTTTTAAACTAGACTACGGTCACTTCCTTCCCTAGACTAGCCGTTTCTATCTAATTGTTGCCGTAAGACCTGCGACGTAAAGCAAGTAATATAAAAGACCTTAAAAATGTACTCAGTTCAAGGCTAAACAATGAAACAGTGTATTCAGTTTAGGTCCTCCAATCAAACAGTCGACGTCATCCATGAAAAAATCGATATCATTCAAGAATCAATCGATAGATGTATTGACTCACCCACATGAGTATCTTAGTACTGTATATGTTTTAAATACAGTTCTAAAGGTTACTGATAGAATTTCTTTATGTTGGTAAAAGTTGAGTTGTATGGACAAAAAGTTGCTCAGAAAGGAAGTGAATAGTTTCTTTTGAAATATTGTGTTACAGAAGAATGCTGAATGTGAGGCGGGTAGATCGAATCACCAATGAAGGAATAATGAATGGAATTGGCGAGAACAGAGCGATTTGGCTAAATTTGAGCAGAAGAAGAAATAAAATGTTAGGACAGATTATAAGAGGCACAGAACTTGTTCAGTTAGATTTTCAGGGGAATGGAAATGGAAAGAACGGCAGGGGCAGTACAGAGAATGAATACGAAAAACAGACTTACGTATATGTAGGATGCAGTAGTTTTCTTAAATGCTATTTGTTCGGGGCATCGACCTGTAGAAATCTTTTGCCCCTACTTGTACCATGTGATATGAACCTGCGTGTAATTGAAATAGAAGAAGTGTAGAGTGTTGAATGTGAGGAAAGGAACGTTACGGACGACACAAACACCCAGTCCCCAGGCCAGGGATATTAATCATTTACAACTAAAACCTCTGATCCAGCCGGGAATCGAACCCCGGGCCACCGGGTTAGAGGTAGACGCGTTGCCCCCTACACCGTGGGGTCGGACCATGTAGTAGTTACGTAAAAACTAAAAAGTTAGCACAGCGTAGTGTGGCATGGGTGGCTGAATCAAACCAGTCTGTCGAATAATGTCCCAAACGACAACAACAACAACAACAACAACAACAAACAAGAGCGCGGTAAGTAATTACAGTATCGTAAAGTTCCACTTTCCACATAATTTTGAAGAACATAGACATCTGAAAGTATAAAATAAAAATACAAGTATGAGGAAAGAAAGAGGGTGGCAAGAAACAGGATTGCGTGGAGAGCTGCCATGTAAAGACCTGCCATATGGAGGAGCACTGATGATGACACTGATGATGATGATGATGATGATGATGATGCTCCACTCTCTTGGAAACTACATAAAATAACTGTACAAGAGGTAATGAAATGAAATACGTATTTCAAACGTCTTACCTGGAACATCAGAATTTCTCGTCATTAAATTTAATACCGGTACTCGCAACTTCCAGAGAAGAACTGCGGAATAATAAAAAAGGAGACATTCAGGACACGCTCACTTATCTAAGTCAGCACATATTCCCGTACCGGACATGCAGACATTTAGCCAGATAGTGAACTCATCTTGTGTTCCACTTACAATACATGAAATGTGCAGCGAGGAATAAAAACGTAGTCTGGCTTTAACAAATGTCTTGAATACAGAATGTGACAGCGTATCTGTTCAGTGCATTTCATATTTATATTCTCACTAACAGTGTGGTCCGTAGACTTATAAATCAGAGTTGCAGTATATACTGTGTGTTCTATGGGACTGACCATGGGCACGCTTACTGTATTTCAAATTTCGTGCATAACATTTATCCTAAGCTTTCCCTCTGTTATTAAATAGGCATCGTATTCAGCGTTTAGAAGGCCTAACATCTGTCCAGCTTCTAGTCTAAACATCATTGAGCTGATCAGTATTACGGTCTAGATTCTTATTCCTAAAACCGCACCCTGTCTACTTCAGGCCACAAACCACACTCTAGGGTTGAAGATTACCAGCTTAAAATATAATTTAGGCAAATATTTAAAAATGTATATCTAAATTTCATATTATGCCTGTATCTATAGTATTAAAATACATTTTGCTGTTAAATACGAGATGATACAGTACTTGTTTAGTAATTACACTACTTGACAAAAGGGTCACATAACTACCATGTTGTCCGACTCGTTGGCTGAACGGTCAGCGTACTGGCCTTCCGTTCAGAGGGTCCCGGGTTCGGTTCCCGGCCGGGTTGGGGATTTTAACCTTAATTGGTTAATTCCAATGGCACGGGGGCTGGGTGTATGTGTTGTATTCATCATCATTTCATCCCCATCATGACGCGCAGGTCGCCTACGGGAGTCAAATAGAAAGACCTGCACCTGGCGAGCCGAACCCGTCCTGGGATATCCCGGCACTAAAAGCCATACGACATTTCATACTACCATGTTAAAAATTTAATTTTAATAAATGATTTCAAATAGAGCCTCCGTGGCTCAGACGGCAGCGCGTCGGCCTCTCACAGCTGGATACCGTGGTTCGAATCCCGGTCACACCATGTGAGATTTGTGCTGGACAAAGCGGAGGCGGGACAGGTTTTTCTCCGGGTACTCCGGTTTTCCCCTGTCATCTTTCATTCCAGCAACACTCTCCATTCTCATTTCATAGCATCTATCATTCATTAATAAATCACTTTGGGAGTGGCGACTCCATCGTACTAACAGCCTATATCTGCTTCATTCATTACATCCCTGACCCGGTCAATGACTGGAAAACAGGTTGTAGGTTTTCATTTTCATTTTCAAATGATTTCAACATTTCCTTCATACATGATTACCATTACAGAATAGTACATTGTTGTTTATTGGCTCCTGGATAGCGGTATACCAAATTTTGCTTTCTAATTCTCGTATTATTTCCTCTTAATCAATGCCCTAATTGCATCTATCTTACTGTACAACCCTTTATTCGATCTCGATCGTATCTGCCCATCAACGCACCTGTTACGTAGGGTTTTTCTCAATATCCTGCATTCACTTATTTTCAATTGAGTGGCTTGCCTCTTACTACTCATAGTCAAAGTTTCTGATGGATATAATCCGTCCGTATAAACAACTGAGTTGTATTTATGCCTGAACGTGGCTCCTGTACTCATTGTTCATTTATTGTATGGTACGTGTCCCTCATGGGATGGCATATCCTACCTAATTTCCGTATCTTGACGTACCTCCGAACCCTCTGTTAACTCATCTCACCCAGATACTGATAATTTTTGCTCTTATAATCTTCCTATACTTGGTGATCGTGAAGTTTGGTCCATCACTGTTGTCCACATATGTTGTCTTCTCAAAGGAAATCAGTATTCCCACAGTACTTTCTCGGCTATTTCTGTCTTGTTGATTGCAGAATCAAGGCCATTTTCAAAACTGACCAAGTCCATCGCAAAGGCTAGGCGATCATACTAAACTTCTTTGAGTCTGGGACCAAGACCAAGAAATAAACCGAGCTTCTGGGCTCAACACTTTCATCAAATCTCGAATGAATTTTTCCAGAATACAGTTGAAGAGGAATGGAGACAGTCCGTCACCATGTCTGAGGCCTGCTTTGATCGTAAACGATTCCCAGACCTAATGTATGAAAAATTATTATTATTATTATTATTATTATTATTATTATTATTATTATTATTATTATTATTATTGTTACGGAGATATCCGTGGTAGGTAGAGGTGAAAGAAGGTGCGGGTGTGAATGGGTTTCAAGCTACGAAATTAACGTGCAATGTAAAATTAATTTAAAATTTAACTAGGTTATATTTTCTTTTCAAAAACAAGAGATAACAATCATAACAGGAACAGAGTAGCAAAAATGTAGGTACAATATTACTGGATTCGGGCTCAGTGCCCTTACTTCATAACTCTTGGGCAATCAGCCCCGCCTTACTCCAAAAAAAATTTTAGCCAAGGGGCAGAAAACCCCATTCATGCCCAGGAGCACTGGCTCCTAACATTACACATAAAGCCTGCACGAGGCATACAGAAACAAATTTCAAAGAGCGATCCGCTCTCAAAATTGTAAGCCTATCACAAGGCCACACCAAACTCTACCTTCAAGCTGTCCTCTAAGGACGTATTCACAGGGGTAAAATACCCAACCTACGGAGGTCTATTACATGAAAAGAAGGTTGATTACATGACCTCTAAAATAACAATTTGAGAGGAGGCGAACTTGCACTCCTAATACACTTTGTTTTTAAAACCTAATCTGGCTCTGGGCCGCTAACGCAAGGGCTAATCCCATACTACAGAGGTGACTTAGAGAAGAACACTTTACATTACATAAACGAAGAATAGTTTGAGAAAATAAGTTCACCTCAAAACAAATGTGAGTGGGAGCTCGAGAGGGTTAGCACTCTCTATCCCAATATGTAGCTTTACCAGAAAAAGATGAAAAGAGTAATTACATTTTAGGAAAAGGTTACATGATGGAAATGCTTCGAACCCGCCGCGAGTGTTAAACTGCCTACCTAGCAAGAAAAGAAGTTATTAATAGGCCATTACCTGGTGTTGAACGGCTGAAGAAGAAAGAGGCGCTTCCCGCCTCCTGCTATGTACTTAATACACTGAAAGATGGAACAGAAGTGGCCCGGAGACCCTAAAATCAGCAGTTTATATACTCTCGCGGAAGTTTCTAGGCGTTAGGGGAATGAAAACACCCGCCCACAATGTTTTTATTGGATAGGACCCCGCAACAGATACAAGTTGGGGGAAGATACACCAGATTGGTCAGAAATTACTAAAAGAAATTCGGGATTGGATAAATCTAAAACAAGGGGAAAAAGAGGGGTATACAGCCAACTTAAACAATAACAGAAAGAAATTTAACAAGAAACAAACTTTTGAAATAAAAATTTCTCCAACAAAATAGTTCTTTGACTCCGCACTAGGGTGCGCTATTGTTGATCTTCAGTAGTGTCCTCTAGAAGAGAAAGTTCACACTTCTTACTTCAAGCTAAACAAAAACACATCAAAAGTGACACAGTTCAAAAACTCAAAATTTTCCACGTGGTGACATCTTCTGAGAAAGTAGAGAATTAATAGAATAGATAAAGTTCAACCTTCCTCCAGAAGAGGAGTTTCAACTGGCGCAACTTTTAAATAAACGGTGTAGAGGTGTACCGCCCGGTACAGACCTCCCCCCCCCAAAAGTTCCTCCAGGGGTGACACATGAAATCAGTTTGAAACAAAGTCCAAGTCATGATGTTGATACGAAGATAGATAGCAGAAGAATTTACAAGATTTCTTAATTCAGTTTCAAAATGTTGTTGTTGCAGGTGAATGAAAGTCTTTATGTTTGTAGAATTTGAATTTCTGAAGATAAACTTTTAATACTTAAAGGTGAAGAAAAATTTTGCAATGTCCACCAAATATTGTTGTTGAATTCCCAAGTGTAGTTATTGCTTATGGTGACTGTCCATGTAGTTGATGTAGATTGAGTCGGATGGCCAGACCGGCCGTTGCAGCTTGCGTCCAACGGAGGCCGCTCGGACCCCTCAAGTACCCTGAGATACCGCTCGCCCGCACTATGAGGGGAGCAGAGGTGTTGAAGTACGCCGCGCCCGCGGTGAACAGATACAGGCTGCGGGCATGTAGCAGGTCGTGCGCCGCACATCAGCCTTGGCCGGGAGGAGAGCTCCGGCTCGCCGTGCACATGTCGTCCTCGCTGGAGAGGAGGGGGCCCATCCCCCTCCCCAGTCGCTGCACGGCGCTGCGCGGCTGCGGGGGCGCTGAAACATTAAAGCTAGGCGGCAGAATTGTGTTGGACTATCATCTTCTTTGAAGGTACAGGCTTGTGGAGAGGTTGAGGGGCCAGCGGCGTGTAGATATCCATGGCATTTACTATTATGAAGCCACAGTGTAAGGTGGAGCAGGAGACGGGAGCGTGGTAATGGCCGTGGCAAGAACAGGATGGCAGTTTAACGGGTCGGGGCAGGTTTTACACAAGGCTTACATCTAAAACCAAAATATTACAGAAGGGGCAGAATGCCTTAAAAGTGAAATTCAAAAAAAATATAACCTTCATATCCTTTCAAAATAATATGAAGCAAGTTAACACAGAAATTACACCGGTTTCACCTGGGACAGGTGAACTCTAAATATCCTCTCGGTGGCTGGATTACTTAGCAATAAGGTAACCGGCGTAAGAAAATCGAGAATGATACAAGGCCCATGAAATCTGGGGGCAAGCTTGCCCGCGGGAACAAAATTTTTGACCATAACCTGGTCACCTACCTTCAAAGTGGTGGGTCTCCGTCCACGATCATACCTTTCCCTAACCTTTTCATGAGACACTTTAAGATTGGCTTTAGCCTTCTTCCAAAGATCTTTAATGTTATCCGGATCTATTGTCTCGGGTAAAATGTCATTCAAAGACCAGAGGTTAGAGAGCGGCGAGTTGGGAACAAACTTGAACATCAAAGAAGCTGGAGTAAACTTGTGAGATTCATGAACCGCCGAATTCAAAGCTAAAGCTATCCAATGCAGGGACGTGTCCCACCTGGAAGGATCTTCATGATGATAGGCAATGAGTGCGGACCTGAGATTACGGTTAACCCGTTCAGCCAGAGATGGTTGAGGGTAATAAGCAGAAGTAGTTACATGAGAGATGGACAAGTCAAAACAGAATTTACGAAATAAATTTGATGTGAACGCCTTAGCATTATCAGATACAATATATTGACACGGACCAAAAGAAGCAAAAATAGAATTTAAGCAAGTAATGGTTGACTGAGCGGTAGCCAGCTTAGTCGGAAATAACCAGGAAAATCTTGTAAAACCATCTACACACACAAAGATGAACTTGTTGGCATTGCCCTTTGACTGGGGGAAGGGTCCCACATAATCAATATACAGGCGTTCCATGGGGCGCGACGCTTGATGAGAAGACAAAAGGCCTACCTTAGTGGACATGGTGGGTTTACTGATCAAACAAGATTTACAAGCTTTTACGAGTTCCCGAATTTCACCGTCCATACCTTTCCATATGAACATTTCACGAATCTTTTCACGAGTTTTAAAGATTCCAAGATGCCCCCCCAATGGGGTCTCATGATAGTATTTGAAGATCATAGGTACAAGAACCGCTGGAACAACAACTTTCATCAACTTATCATGCCTCGAAGGGCATCATAGAACACCATTCCTCAGAACATAAGGGACAGCATGTTCCCCAGAAGAAAGGGTTTCCATTATCGGAGCCAGCGTAGGATCTTCACGTTGGTATTTCTCGATATCCCTAAAGAGCATGGGAGCATCGGTTAGGATGGCATTAGCCTCGGATAGTATGGACTCGGAAGGTGATGAACTGTCGACCGGTTCATGGGTCTCGACCTCGTTTGAAAACATACGGCTGAGTCCATCAGCCACAACATTTTCGGTACCTCTGATATGCCTGACATCGAATTGGAAGGCGGAAATACGGATGGCCCAACGGGCTATACGACCAGTACGACGCGGTCTACCTAAGACCCAGCTTAAGGCTTGGTTATCTGTCTCCAGGTCGAATTTGACATGTTCCAGATAGAGACGGAACTTTTCTAAGGCGAATAAGACTGCCAACCCTTCGAGCTCATAGATGGAATACTTGGCTTCTTGAGCCGATAGAGTCCTAGATGCATAGGCGATTGGACGCCTCCCTAGTTCAGTCTCTTGAAGAAGGACTGCAGCTACAGCTGACGACGACGCGTCCGTTTGGACGATGAATTTCTTCGAGAAATCAGGCATAGCAAGTACAGGGGCATTACAGAGAGCTAATTTAAGATCTTCGAAAGCGGCTTGTTGAGAAGGTCCCCACTCGAATTTGATGCCTTTCCTACGAAGAAGGTTTAAGGGCGCCGCTCTATTAGCGAAGTTAGGAATAAACTTCCTGAAGAAATTCACCATACCAATGAATCTAGCGATACCTTTGATGTCCTTAGGAGGTTTAAAATCACGGATGGCCTGTGTTCTAGAATGATCGACAGCTACCCCATCGGGTGACACAATATGCCCTAGGAATGACATAGAGGGCTTAGCAAAGGCAACCTTGGACAACTTGACAGTTAACCCAGCCTTACGAAGGCGATTCAGAACTTCTCGCAGATGATCTAGATGTTCTTCGAAAGTCTCGGAAAATACGACGACATCATCCAAGTAGTGATATAAGTACTCAAATTTGATGTCGGAAAAGACCCTATCTAGTAGCCTAGTGAGCACAGCTGCCCCCGTGGGGAGCCCGAAAGGCACGCGGTTGTATTCGTATAAGTTCCAGTCCGTGGCAAACGCTGTAAGATGTTTAGACTCTTCGGCAAGGGGAATTTGATTATAGGCCTGATTCAAGTCCAAGATGGTGAAAAACTTGGCCTTACGAAACCATGAAAAGCAAGAATGAAGGTCGGGAAGGGGCACAGATTGCAACACCACCTTCCGATTGAGAGCCCTGTAATCAATGACAGGCCTGAAGCCTCCTTGGGGTTTCGGGACTAGAAAAATAGGCGAAGAATACGCTGACTTAGAGGGCCTAATAATACCATCCTTCAACATCTGATCGATGATTTCTTTCAGAGCCTTCATTTTAGGTGGAGATAGCCTATACGGTGGAAAACGGACAGGAATCGAATCCGTGACCTCAATTTTGTATTCAATAAGGTCAGTAACACCAAGAGTATCAGAGAACACCTCGGGAAACGACTGACACAGTTTCCGAATACTATCAGCCTGCTCCTCAGGTAGATGTCTAAGGTCTAACAACATCTCATCCTGGGTAGGCGAAATAGATGAACATGATACAGAATTACACTTTAACAAGGGAATTCTACAATTGGACGCAAATTTGAATGTGCACGACCTACTCTGGAGATCGAGCACAAGACCAGTGTGAGAAATGAAGTCCGCTCCCAATATGATGGGGCAAGACAAGTGCTTAGCCACAAACAGTTTGATTTTCCATGTAAATTTAAAAATACGAATTTTGACCAGTACGGAACCTAGAATTTCTAATGGCGATGAATTAGCCGAAACATATTGAATAAGAGCTGAGACATGGTCAGGTAGTTTACAAACAGATTTCAATTTAGAATACCATTCAGCCGAAATAATCGAACAAACACTGCCTGAATCTAAGAGAGCTGTTATAGGCTCGTTATTTAACTCAATCTTAAGAAAAGGAACAGGTGCGGGGGTATCCGCCGCAATCCTAAGACATTCTTTAGGGCATTCAAAAGATGAATTTGAAGGCTGATTGTTCTCTGCATTTACAACCTGTTTACTAGGGGCTGAGTCTCGGGAAGATGGATTAGTCGACTCAGCCGATGCCACTAGTCACTTTTTATTATTGGCATAGGTGGAATTTGCACCAGAAGTTGAGCAGGAGGGGGTGCTATTTGAGTTTGGGCAATTTTTGGCGATATGTGAGAAGGCCCCACACTTAAAACAGCCTTGTGATGAACCAGCTCCATTATTTGCCCTACTAGACTTGATCAGAGGACACTTATTGCGCAGATGGTCAGGCGACCCGCAAGCATAACATTTACGAGGGGTGACTGATCGGCGAGGTGGAAGCCGAGTATTACTAAAAGAAGGCGGGGGTTCTTTTGCCACACGCAAGGAATCGGCATACCTAACTCCGTCCGCAGAGACGGCTAATGCTTCCAGTTCAGAGAAGGTTTGCGGGCACGCCGCGAAACACAAATATGACCTGTAGGGTGGTGAAATCCCTTCGACAATAGCTTGCACGATCTGATCCTCAGGGAAGTGGAGAGCAAACACCCTAGTATAAAACTTAATATCTTGGATGAAGTCTGCCAGGTTTTCATCCAAGCGCTGTACCCGATAATAGTATTTCTGAATAAGAGATGACCTCGCGCGGGCAGGAATAAAATTTGCAAGCAGATGTGCATGGAAATCTTCGATAGATGACTGTTCAGCTATGGCTCTTACTATTTTATCTGAGAGAACCCCAATAGCATAAGGATAGATAATTTGCAAAATTTGACATGGGGAAAGAGAAAACACAAGGGCATGATCCTGAAATTCCACTAGAAATCTTAAAAATGAAATTACGTCACTGGTGGTATTAACGGAAAACTTGGATATACCTCTGAGCAACATTGCCAATGGATGAGGCAAGCTGCTAAACCCGGGCGACATAGTAGGTAAAGGTTTCAATGGCAAGGAAGTTAATTCAGCACGTACATTGTTCAACGATGTGCGGCGTTCAGACTCGTTGTCCAATGGGGCAGAAATAGTTTGAGCAGCAACGGTTATCCTATTGCCTTCTCCCTTAGCAGGTTCTTCCTCCCTACTTACATTCACTATGGTGGGCTGATCAGATTTGGGAGGAACTTCCCCAGTTAACAATTGAGTGACTTTACTAGACAATTCAGAGATAGTTTCAAGGAGCGTATTAGCTTGCTTCCTCTGAACGTCATTCACCTTCAGAGACAACAGATCATTAACTCTATTTGAAAAGTGATATAATCTGCCTTGCACACGCTTAATTTGGTTAGGAGACGGATCATTTTCATCAAAAAAACTAACTACGGAAGCTAGCCCAGTAATATTCTCCGTGATCGTGGAAAGAGAGTCGTCAATTTCTTTCTCTCCCAAATTGGGGATGGAAATGGGCAAATCAAGGGACTCTCTAAGCTTGTTAGTGTCTATTGCAACCGTGCCTCCAGATTGAACGTTTCTGATAGTTAACTCGTATATCAACTCCTCTTTGCGCAAATAGTTAAGGAGGAGAACATCGCGAGGGCCGGACATGATGACAGAACAATTAAAAAAAACTCAAAAAATTCCAGCAACTGAGAAAATTGTTAGAGTTCGAATTAAAGCAATGTTTAGCCGTCAAAAGGGGCTAAATTGAGACCCATTCAACCACGCTCTGCTACCACTTGTTACGGAGATATCCGTGGTAGGTAGAGGTGAAAGAAGGTGCGGGTGTGAATGGGTTTCAAGCTACGAAATTAACGTGCAATGTAAAATTAATTTAAAATTTAACTAGGTTATATTTTCTTTTCAAAAACAAGAGATAACAATCATAACAGGAACAGAGTAGCAAAAATGTAGGTACAATATTACTGGATTCGGGCTCAGTGCCCTTACTTCATAACTCTTGGGCAATCAGCCCCGCCTTACTCCAAAAAAAATTTTAGCCAAGGGGCAGAAAACCCCATTCATGCCCAGGAGCACTGGCTCCTAACATTACACATAAAGCCTGCACGAGGCATACAGAAACAAATTTCAAAGAGCGATCCGCTCTCAAAATTGTAAGCCTATCACAAGGCCACACCAAACTCTACCTTCAAGCTGTCCTCTAAGGACGTATTCACAGGGGTAAAATACCCAACCTACGGAGGTCTATTACATGAAAAGAAGGTTGATTACATGACCTCTAAAATAACAATTTGAGAGGAGGCGAACTTGCACTCCTAATACACTTTGTTTTTAAAACCTAATCTGGCTCTGGGCCGCTAACGCAAGGGCTAATCCCATACTACAGAGGTGACTTAGAGAAGAACACTTTACATTACATAAACGAAGAATAGTTTGAGAAAATAAGTTCACCTCAAAACAAATGTGAGTGGGAGCTCGAGAGGGTTAGCACTCTCTATCCCAATATGTAGCTTTACCAGAAAAAGATGAAAAGAGTAATTACATTTTAGGAAAAGGTTACATGATGGAAATGCTTCGAACCCGCCGCGAGTGTTAAACTGCCTACCTAGCAAGAAAAGAAGTTATTAATAGGCCATTACCTGGTGTTGAACGGCTGAAGAAGAAAGAGGCGCTTCCCGCCTCCTGCTATGTACTTAATACACTGAAAGATGGAACAGAAGTGGCCCGGAGACCCTAAAATCAGCAGTTTATATACTCTCGCGGAAGTTTCTAGGCGTTAGGGGAATGAAAACACCCGCCCACAATGTTTTTATTGGATAGGACCCCGCAACAGATACAAGTTGGGGGAAGATACACCAGATTGGTCAGAAATTACTAAAAGAAATTCGGGATTGGATAAATCTAAAACAAGGGGAAAAAGAGGGGTATACAGCCAACTTAAACAATAACAGAAAGAAATTTAACAAGAAACAAACTTTTGAAATAAAAATTTCTCCAACAAAATAGTTCTTTGACTCCGCACTAGGGTGCGCTATTGTTGATCTTCAGTAGTGTCCTCTAGAAGAGAAAGTTCACACTTCTTACTTCAAGCTAAACAAAAACACATCAAAAGTGACACAGTTCAAAAACTCAAAATTTTCCACGTGGTGACATCTTCTGAGAAAGTAGAGAATTAATAGAATAGATAAAGTTCAACCTTCCTCCAGAAGAGGAGTTTCAACTGGCGCAACTTTTAAATAAACGGTGTAGAGGTGTACCGCCCGGTACAATTATTATTATTATTATTATTATTATTATTATTATTACCAATTAACTTCATAGAATAAAGAAAACGGCGGGCCTCAAGAATTAGCAGGATGAAGTATTCGAACATATTACGGGTGGAGTTGACCGGAATGGCTAAGCCTATAACTGAAGTTTTCCTGTCTGCCCCAACTCAGGCAGGATTAATGAAATTATAAAATATATGACAAATAAAACATTTAAAAACAAATTGAGAAGAAAACCTACAACCTATTTTCCAGTCATTGATCGGGTCAGGGATGGAATGAATGAAACGCCATCTTGCGGCGAGGATAGGAATTGTGCCGTCTGCCGAGGCCTGTCGCACTCCACTGGTTCAATGATAAATGACTGACAGATGAAATGAAATAATATTGGAAAATGTTGCTGGAATGAAAGATCACAACGAAAAAAACTGGAGTACCCGGAGAAACACCTGTACCGCCTCCGCTTTGTCCAGCAAAAATCTCACATGTACCGTGATTTGAACCACGGAACCCAGCGGTGAGTGGCCGACACGCTGCTGCCTGAGCCACGGAGGCTTCTTAAAGAACAGATTATACCTGAAAAATATATCATTTCATCAAACTAGAATGATATTTTTCGTACGAAACATGTTATGTTATTCTGTTTTTAATTAAATGTTTTCTTTTTTCTCGTACTTTGTAATTTTATTAATCCTGCACAGCTTTCGATGTCCTGGAAAAATTCACAGCTATAGATTAACTAATTAGGTAAACGAAAGGAAATACCTTCCACTGCAGCGAAATGAGTAAGGGTAAGAATACAATCGAAGTCCATCTGCAAGGCTAGTTAAATCCGCTAGCTGTATTGCGGGCATGCATTAGCACACTATGATGCTCCATTTTCTGCTTCAACCGGTCAGCTAACTGAATTACGTCAGCCATTCTTTTGTTTGGGTTGGCGCCAGTAGCTACTAGATAGAGTAGTAGTGTTATGCTGACCTTTTTCTTTCAGGAATTCAAGTAACCAGGATGAATTTATTTATGTTACAAGATCCTGTTCTCTAGAATACCATTACCGAGCTCGATAGCTGCAGTCGCTTAAGTGCGGCCAGTATCCAGTAATCGGGAGATAGTGGGTTCGAGCCCCACTGTCGGCAGTCCTGAAGATGGTTTTCCGTGGTTTCCCATTTTCACACCAGGCAAATGCCGGGGCTGTACCTTAATTAAGGCCACGGCCGCTTCCTTCCAATTCCTAGGTCTTTCCTATCTCATCGTCGCCGTAAGACATATCTGTGTCGGTGCGACGTAAAAGCAAATAACAAAAAAAAAAAAAAAAAAAAAAAAATTAAAAAAGGCTAGAATACCATTCGTATCCAACAAATCGAAAACTGATTGTCATTGCGGTGAATATCACCTTCTTTCCACTACTCTGCAAAATTTTCCTGAAACGGGAAGTGATGTTTGTGCGACTATCAGAAGATCATACTAGATGAATTTAATTTCTACTAATATCATAAATTATTTAACATCTCTTTGAGGTCTTAATGTGCGTTATTAAGTAATATGTTTCTAAATCATTTCTGAGGTCTGAGTATTAGAGCAAATTTATCACAGTAGCATTAGGTGAAGCAAATTATTCTATCATGAATTTTAAAAAGGGTAAATGGAGAAATTAGAATCAAAAGCTATGCGCTAATAAACTGAGAAACATAAAGAATAAAATCGCTCTTCATTGCTGAGGTCCTTCACGTGGGGCAAGCACGGGTGTCTAGTCTCACTTAGGATGAAATCAAAGAGAAATTAGTCAATTCTACACAACATTTATTTTTAAAAGGCCAATGATAACTGAAGTAAAAGAATAATCAAAGCAGCAAAGACAGGCCCTTATAGGGGCGGACCTTGGCCTAAGTGGGATAAGCTCTATGGCTGCAAACCTTTACTCTCAGGAATTAACTTCATATTCATTTTTAGTGTAGGCTGAGGGAACTTTAGGGTCATGCGCACCTCCAAAAGAGGAATCTTGTTTCTTAACTATTTCGACTTCCTGATGGGGAATTGAACCCACGTCCTTCCGGGTGCACCAAGCACGCCTTTGGCTCCTCGGCTAGGCAGCCTCTAAAAGAAGAATGGCTGGTATTGTACAGCTCGAGAATTAAAGTCTACTGTAATGGTGTCGCTATGCTTGACATAAGATCCTCTAATCATGTTGGTGTCTTCCGGGCTTATAGACCGTGGTCCAGGGGCATGTGATGGTCCCGAGGTTTCACCGAAGACTTCGCTCGGGCATAATTAAGGGTTCCGACTGACTTCGATAACAGCGAAGTTCACGGTGCAATGTAGTGGTGCTAGGACCCAGGAATGGTCCAACTAGAAAGTGATGCCTTCTCCCTGGCCAGGAGATTCGGCAGATTTGGAGATTTGAAGGAGTCAGGAGGTGGGTTGGAGCGGTGTAACTTAGCGAAGGAGATTTTTTGGGGTGGGGGGATCGGGTTTCGAACTGTCGCTATGTGCTTTATTGATTTCTTATTAAAATTTACAGTGGTGTTGCAACTCCACCTCATTATATAGTGCGGGCTACGATGGTCTGTTCGCCTATTGGTCCGCCATGATGGAGGTCGCTGATTGTTCTTCAGCCAATGATCGAAGCATTAAGGAGCCCGTTGTACGTCGACCTGCCGTGCCGGTGACAGGCAACTGATCACCCGTTGCTTTT
This sequence comes from Anabrus simplex, assembly GCF_040414725.1. Lineage (NCBI taxonomy): Eukaryota > Metazoa > Arthropoda > Insecta > Orthoptera > Tettigoniidae > Anabrus > Anabrus simplex. The sequence continues at coordinate 135,482,414 of NC_090272.1, forward strand.
ATTGCTCTGCCATGGCCATCGTGTCCTCCAGGATTTAAGGTTTTCAGGACTGGACACCAGGCTTTGTTTACCCGTTCACATTCCTCCTTACGGCTGAAGCTGTTGGTGTGCTTCAGGATTTCAATGGCTTCCCTTTGTAGACGGGCGTGATAAGATACAGTAGTTGACAGTACTTTGGTGTTGCTCTACTGAATGTTATGGCCTGCTAGGAACGAGTGTTCAGCGAGTGGTGATCTGTCTATTTGTCCCAGCCGGCTGTGTCTGTTATCCTCCTTCAGTCGTGTGGCGATGCTGCGTTTTGTAGTGCCTACGTATACCTGGCCGCAGCTGCACGGGATCTTGTCGACACCTGATGTGGAAAATGGATGGCGGTTGTCTTCAGCAGACTTGAGTAGTTCCTGGATTTTCTTCGTTGGCCTATATATGGTTTTTACCCCATGGAACTCCAGTAGCCTCCCTACCTGTCAATTTTCTTCCCAATATATATATATTCACTATTCACTGATATACACATTTACACAAGGATCATAATGTACATTCAGAAGTTGATATGAAGCCAATTTTGTACCCTTTCAAACACTTGTTCCTAAGAGTTGCAGGTTAACCATTGTAGTACCTCATCTCGGACCTAGGGAGAGATTTCTAAGGGCCCCTCCTTATTCGTGTTAGGGCTGAGACCATTTTCTTACGCGAATATAAGTCATACAATATTCTATCGTTAGACACTTAACCAGTTTCGTATGCCTTTTGTCTTTGGAGGTAATAATGACTAACCGAATCTTATACCTCAAAATCTTCACCTTATTAAAGCCCGTCCTGTTACCGACAGAGGTTTAGGAATGGCAGGAGGGCTGGTATGCGGTTGAAATGGTAAATGCAGCTCACATCCATTCGAAGTGTGCCTGTAAATAGGACCATCTCGGAACGAGCACACGAGTTTATTTCACCCCCCTTGTAGGCTATGATTGTTATTGCAACAAGTCTCTACACTATGATCTGTCAACATAGTTATCTGGTTCGTGCTCCGTTGGTAGAAAATAATCGCCATTAAAACGTCAGTTAGCTGTGTAGAAAAAGTGTTGGTATAAATTTTTTCAACACGAGATTGCGTGCCAAAAGCCTGAGTTCATTTTCAAACCTCCCCGGAGTTTTTATGTGGAGTGAGGGCATACGACACTGTACATTGTGATTCGTCAGTCTCGACAGTCGGATGGAGACGGTAAGCCCTGAGCAATCCCCTTGGTGTTATTTCACAAGAGTATGCTGCCTGCTGATCCCGGGTTTCGCCTTCTCCCCATCTCATTAGTATCACCATCACCACACACCTAGACGCGCAAGTCGCTCATAGAAACCATATAGATAAACCTGTCTCAGGTCTCTCCAGAGCCACAAATCAATCAATCAATCAATCAATCAATCAATCAATCAATCAATCAATCAATCAATCAATCAATCAATCAATCAATCAATCAATCAATCAATCAATCAATCAATCAATCAATCAATCAATCAATCAATCAATCAATCAATCAATCAATCAATCAATCAATCAATCAATCAATCAATCAATCAATCACCTTAGCTATCGTGTGCAGACATTTTGATCTGACGCCATTCATATTGATTGTGTGTCCGTTTTACTCCTCTAGATCATGGCCTCTCAAACGCCCACAATCTCACGCGTGCAGACAGATGCACAGAGTTTCTGTGCATAGTGCATCGGTCCCACTAGGCTCTTCTCGGACCAAGGCTTCGTCTCTGGGCTACTCGGCTAAGCTCGGCTCAACTCGGCTCAGATTTGGAGCGCTACTGAACAAGTGAGGAAGAGGGGGACAGGGGGAGCGAGCGAGACAGGCATGGGGAAAGAGAGAGACAGCGCTATTGCTCCAAATCGAGGAGTGGGGGTCTGCACTCTGGTCAACCAAGCGAAGTCGTCTTTTGCACCGTGCACAGTGCATGCACCGGGCGCATGCACCCTGAGAGGCCCTGCTCTACATAAAGGAGAATCAAAATTTGTTGGTGACCTGATGCTGAGGTTTATTGATTTTATCCAGAAAACTCCGAATGAATTATCAGGGATCATTTGCATGTCAAGTCAACTTCGCAGGACTTGAGCACCGAAATGCCTTTGAAATGCGGTTATTTCCGCTGGGATCGAACTCATAATCTTGGGATTATGGGGCTGATCCCCTACCACCGATCCTCGGGATCTGTTTGTATGTAGTAATTGTAAGATTAACAATAAGTGAATAAATATTTGTCAGTCATTGTCAAAACATTTATTTATCTACACAAATAATGATATAGACAAGCTGACTTAGAATACCCACTTTGGCACTTGATCGTGAGTAATTTTCGAAATTCACTTAGCTTTATAAGGAAAATAAGTCAGTAATGGAGGGCTCTACGTCACATTCCATTTACCTTATCTTGGGTACTGCATTTTAAAGCCAAGAAGCTGTGGGCGCCGAGTAAAGCTCAGTCTGTATTTATATAACTTGATGAATTTTTCTCTCTAATGTATTCAGTCGTAAAATTCGAACTTGACTGGTAAATAATTCATATTGAAAGAATATTTCCTCGTTTCTACCGGAATCTCATAAATGATTTATATATTTTAGCTGAAAGGGCAATTCATTTTATAGGAAACTTGTCGATTCACCAACGTCTTTTGAAGAGCTCTTAAAAGAAAAACTAAAGCAAGCCCATTGAGACAGATGACGATCGGAAAACAAGTGAAGGGTGGCGACTGTGGTAAGCTGTCAGACAGTGGAAGAGCGAGTGTGGTGTCAAGTTCGATAATGAGAAATCGAACCCTGGTCATGTGATGTTAAAAGCATGATGGTGTCGAAGGCCGTCATTAGCTTGATGTATCTCGAGAGAACGTCGCCCGCACTCGATCGGCGGCGACACATCTCAAGTTGCGTCCAGCCATGTCCTAGATTACAGTCTCAAGAGCTTTCCGTACCAATGCATACAAGCGCTCCCTCTTTTGGTTCCTTGGGGTTGAAATACGGAATTGAATGGATTATGAGAAGCTTGGCACCTGATTGATCAGAATCAAGAGGGAATAACTGACCTAGATGAAGAGAACTGTAGAGATGCATCACGTTCAAGTGCTATTGAGGACATGGTTGGATTCCAGGTTATTGCATGGAAGATTTCTGAAGAGAAATGTCACACCCTGTCCCAGATTCAACGATAAAATGAGATCCCGTGATTATGACGACGATGCAAGCACTCACGTAATACTAAAAGCTTTTGAAAAATACATTCAATTGACATCTTAGAAGTTATTTCTCATACCTAGCCACCTCAACTTTATGCGAATGCTGGGATGATACCAACATGCAATCTTCGTCAACTAATTTCCCAACCTAGTACCCCTGTGGGTGGGCGTAATGAGTATTATCATGGTATCCCCTGCCAGGAGACGAAAATGGGCAACTATGAGGTACTCGAAGCTCAGGAGTGTGAGATGGTGATGGTGAGGAACCTTGTACCAGACGTCTTATTTTGATCTTGCCTATCTCATCGTCCTTAGTCAGCTCTTGTTCCTGCACTATCCCGATGGTTAAAGCTTTGGAGTCCAGGAGTACTTTTCATTTTCATGAGTTTCACGAGCCTCCTTTCTCTTTTGTAGATAGTCTCATTCTGCTATGAATTGATCCTTTTCCTTGTACTCTTCTCGTTTGTGTTCAGAGAAGATGGTTGCCTTGTTGTACTCCTCATCAAGACGATAATCACCACCTCCACAACCGCCTTCTCCACTTAGCATTACCCACGAAAGTGCGTGTTGACCGCGCTGTTAGCTATGAGGTAGCATTCGGAAGATAGTGGGTTCGAATCCCACTGTCGGCAAACCTGAAGATATTTTTCCGTGGTTTCCCATTTCCACAACAGTAAAATTCTGGGGTTTTAGCTTAATTAAGGCCATGTACGCTACCTTCCCATCCTTGCCTCACTAAAATTCTTCGATATGTTTGTGCAACGTTAAACCACTAGCAAAGAGAAAGACAAAAAGAGAAAAGTCTGATATCTAGTAAAGAGCATAATTCTGTTGGACTGTATCTAAGGCGGAGTAGTTTCTTTCGTCTAATGATCCTGAGTGCGCCACAAGACATCTGTAACATGCCAACTCCAAAGCTTTTTTCCTAATTTTGAAAGTCATCTCCCCTGGATGTGGTCTAACCCTTCAGCTTAGGACCAGAAGTAGAACACATTGCCTCTCATTCACAGACTATTAATTTATGATCGTTAAAATCTGAATTTAATTTCACTCAGAAAGTTCATGATTTGTAAGAACTTACATCGCTACCTCGCACAAGATGATTCCCTGGATATATGAACAGTGCCCAAAGTAATAGATCAAACAAATAAAACGCTCTCTCCGCAATAAATCTCTGCAGAAATTTTTTTCGTGATAACAAAAAGTTCCATTTCACGAATAACACCTCTCGATCATAAATATTCCTCCTCTCCAATTCCTACTTTGTGTGATTTATGTGACATTCCCGGGCAAGTGTCATGCTATGAAGAACACTGAAAAGGGGCTTGGTCAACTGTTAGCTATGTCAACACCCCAAATAGCCACAAGTGTATAAAATATACGAAGATGCATTGCGTTTGGTCGACATTTTGAATAGGAATATTTTATTAAAATATCCACATACCTACGGGTGTGGTTTGACAAGTCTTCACAGATAAATGGACACTGCTTTTTGATACTGCTTCCTGGCTTGACGTTGTATTGAATTGGAAAGTGCAGAAATAACGCACGAACATAGCTTGTGCTAAACATTTTAGTCAGGAATCTGCACTCGTGGCTTCTTGCTACATTCCTCACACACATACTTTCTTCGTTCTATTCTTTCGCAAATGTTAGGCTATTTTTGATAAAACCACGAGACCATTCAACAAATTGAAAAAAAGAGTCCGGCTCCATGGCTAAATGGTTAGCGTGCTGGCCTTTGTTCACAGGGGTCCCGGGTTCGATTTCCGGCAGGGTCGGGAATTTTAACCATCATCGGTAAATTTCCCTGGCACTGGGGCTGGGTGCATGTGTTGTCTTCATCATCATTTCATCCTCATCACGACGCGCAGGTCGCCTATAGGAGTCAAATCTAAAGATCTGCACCTGGCGACCCGAACCCATCCTGGAATCTCCCGGCACTAAAAGCCATACACCATTTCATTTCATTGAAAAAAGAGGATAGAGAGACAACTTTGCAGAACTTTAAGATAAAGTATTATAAAATGTGAATGTGTATGTATGGAAACTCAGCACAATTGGAAGGACCGTACTATTACGAATAATACACAGTTCCACTAGATGCATACCCTCATCATCGTCACTGCAAATTACGCCGCATCCTCGGCAATTAAACACGCAGATAAATTTTTTTTGTTATTGGTTGAAAAGTTCTAAGAGATTAAAATTACTGAGCTTTTTATGAATCGCCCAGTACGAATGTTATCTAAAGAAAAATTGACATGCTTAAGATATCTTTATTAGTATTGAGGAAATAATGTTCAGGTCAGTGAAAGCCTAGTATTTACCTGGAAAATGTCCTTCGTAAACTTCGTTTATTTTTACTACTTATTTATTTATTACTTTTCATGTTAATTTTTCACATTATTGTATTAATAAATATTTCTTAAATTTGAATTACTTGGGTAAAAGAAATAATCGTAAAGCTTGTTGTTTTTGTAATTGTCATTTTGTACGTCATATTATAATTATTTATATTATTTCTGTCTCCCTATTTGTTATTAGTACAACTATGTTATTTAATTTTTCATTATTTGGAATAATACTTTACTACTTATGCTACACAATGGTACAATGTTGTGGTTAAGTGTAAGAGAGGGCCTTGAGTCCTAAATGCCACGAATAAAGACGAATTATTTATAACTCAAAACTGAAAGCAAATACGTTTAGTAATTTTTTGTTTCAGAACAAAAACCACGAGCAAAAAGGAAAGCTACGAAAAATAAGTGACAGGCAAATGGTAAAGCGGGACTAGCGGGTGGTATACTTCAACATTTACGAACATAACGAAGTAGTGGCTAATGAAAAATATACGTAGAGAGGAGTGATAGATCATCATTTCTGTGACTTGCAAGTTTTTTTTGGTTTTTTTTTGCTTTACCTCGCACTGACACAGATAGGTCTTATGGCGACGATGGGACAGGGAAGGACTAGGTGTGGGAAGGAAGCGGCCGTGGCCTTAATTAAGGTACAGCCCCAGCATTTGCCTGGTGTGAAAATGGGAAACCACCGATAACCATCTTCAGGGCTGCCGACAGTGGAGTTCGAACCTACTATCTCCCGAATACTGGATACTGGCCGCACTTAAGCGACTGCAGCTATCGAGCTGGGTACTTGCAAGTTTCAGTGGACTCATTGTGTTGATGAGTAATAACTCCTTTTGGCTCAATAAGGAAAGCTATGTTAAATGACTTCATTCCTCTTCACACTGGCATACTTCTGTAGTGACTCCTGAGATTTCTATGATAGCTGGTAGTAGAATTATTGTGGATCGAACTACCTTTCGCTGATAACCACATTCTTGTTTGAAATTCGAAGCAGCACTTTGAATGATAATTGCACCTGTATTAATTTTAACACAGTTAATTAAAATATATCAGAACATTCAGTGCTGACATGTGCATGCTCGGATCGCGACTGCTCTGCAACGAGCTTTGAATGCGTTAATCTGGGAATTACCAGACTAAAAAATATTATAAAGGAAGATCAAATTTGAGCGCTCAGAAGTTAAATCCAAGGAATTCGTATCGCTGCATTGCTCGCCATGCGTCAAAATAAACACAGATGTTCACACCACTGAGACCAGACAAGACTGTTAAAACTCTTCCTGCCGTTAATGATATATTTCTCCGGGCTTACACTGTATTTGAGTGGAGGAATTTCAGCGAAGTTGTATGGAGATATTTTTATGTAAATCAGCGTGTATGTAACTAATATTATTTTTTAAAACTGCAATATTAATCGTAATTACCGAAGGGTAAATAGAACCACAGATTAAAACTGCACTGCCGGGCCGAGTGGATCAGACGTTTGAGGCGCTGGCCTACTGACCGCAACTTGGCAGGTTCAATCTTGCCTGAGTCCGGTGCTATTTGAAGGTGCTCAAATACGTCAACCTTGTGTCGGTAGATTTACTGGCACGCAGTCTAGCTTAAGCCAGTGAGGAGGACGGACGTGTCGTGTGGCGTGCGCCTGCTGAGTGGAGTGGATTAAGAGTGAGGAAGCGGTAAGGTCAAGCGGTCGGCAAGGAGATAGATACGATGAATTGGGTAGACGTAGAGGTTATGAGGAAAGTAGTAAGAGAAGTAATACAGGAGGTATGTCCGTTTGAACAATTAAAGAAAATGCTTCAAGAACAAGGCCAGGAGCAAGAAAAGACGAGACAGTGGATCCAGAATTATATGAAGAATACGAAGGCGATGATAGAAGGCAGCGAGAAAGAACTAGTGTCACTAAGAGAGAAAATAAAAAATATGGATGAAGAGATGGTAAACCTGAAGAAAGAAATCGAATTCTGCAGACAGGAGCGCAAGAAGAAATCCATATTTATTTATGGGGTGGAGGAAGACAAGGCAGAATCTAAAGTGGACATTATTTACAAAGTGGTAGATGTTATACAAAAAAAAAATGAAAATAAATTTCAGTGAGGTAGATATAGACAATGTGGAGAGAGTTGGCAAGGTGGGAGGGCACAGGCCCATAAAAGTGTCGCTGCTATCTTCATTGATGGCAGACATAGTGATAAGGAACGCTGGTAATCTACAGTGTGAGAACATTAGAATTAAGAGAGATTTCGGAAGAGAAGAGAGTAGAAATTTTAAAATTCTTAAGAAACATCTTGTGAAAGCAAAAATTCAGGGATTGAAAGCGTATATTAGTGGTCAGATACTCGTGGTGAGCGACAGGAATTGGACCCGAAAGTGGACAATATCGAAACTGAAATTAATGGATGAGAGTTTGAGGCAAGAAGAAACTAGCAGGGCTGACAGTTCGAGGCAAGAAGAAACTACCAGGGCTGATGTACATACTGTAAATGAAGGAACACTGAGTAGATGGGGTTCCTGGGAAGAGATCATGAAAAGAGCTGAAGAAAAAGTAAATGCAAGAAGGATGGAAGTAGTCAGGAATTTAATGGACGAATTAGTGTCGGAAGTCTGCGCGAGGGAAGAAAAAGAACCACAGGGGAAGACAAGCGGACAGAATCGGAGCGAGAATAATGGTTTGAGGGAGGAAGCAGAAGTAAGAAGTGCCGTGATCAAAGGGAGAAGCTTGAGTTTGAAGGACCTATGGGACAAAAAAGGAAAAATGGAAGGAATAATTACGAGAAGTAAAAAGTCAAGTAACAGTAGTAAGTAACATAGTTTGCCTATGATGGAGGACAGAAGCGTAGTTATGGTGGTGTTTGTATGTGTGTATTTACTCAAGTAATGGTGCCTGTATGTGTAGTATAATTGTAATTGAAGTGATGGTGTCTTTAGGTAGAAGATGGATAGACCAAGTGTATGGTATTTATTCAAGTGATGGCATGACGGAGATCGTATTGGTGAGTGATTTATTAGTTAATGATAAGAGGTATATATGTAAGGATATGTGGTATGGAATTGAAGAGAATGATTGTGGAGTGCGATGGATGGATGATAAGAGAGGTAGTGAAGCTCAGAGGGTATTTATTCAAGTGAAGAATGATAAGAGGTAGATATGTATTGATGTTTAGAAGTTGGATCAGAGTTTAGATGGATGGATGATAAGAGAGGTAGCGACGTTTAGATGGTACTTACTCAAGTAATGATGTCTATATGTGTAGTGTAATTGTTACGAGTTTGGAGATATAAAGGAGGTTGGATGGTATATACTGGAATTGAAGTGTTAAATATGAAAGGTGATGATAATAGATATATGATGGATGAATGATAAGAGAGGTAGCGAGGTGATAAGGTGTTTTTAAGTGTACTGTAATTGTATGGCACTTATTCATATAATGGTGTCTTGAGATATAAGATGGATGGATTGTTGAGTTCGAAGGGCATTGTAATGGTTAAAGTAAAGAAGTGATGGTATCTGCATGTGTATGGTATGATGGATGAATGATAAGAGAGGTAGCGAGGTGATAAGGTGTTTTTAAGTGTACTGTAATTGTATGGTACTTGCAAGAAGAAACTAGCAGGGCTGACAGTTCGAGGCAAGAAGAAACTACCAGGGCTGATGTACATACTGTAAATGAAGGAACACTGAGTAGATGGGGTTCCTGGGAAGAGATCATGAAAAGAGCTGAAGAAAAAGTAAATGCAAGAAGGATGGAAGTAGTCAGGAATTTAATGGACGAATTAGTGTCGGAAGTCTGCGCGAGGGAAGAAAAAGAACCACAGGGGAAGACAAGCGGACAGAATCGGAGCGAGAATAATGGTTTGAGGGAGGAAGCAGAAGTAAGAAGTGCCGTGATCAAAGGGAGAAGCTTGAGTTTGAAGGACCTATGGGACAAAAAAGGAAAAATGGAAGGAATAATTACGAGAAGTAAAAAGTCAAGTAACAGTAGTAAGTGACATAGTTTGCCTATGATGGAGGACAGAAGCGTAGTTATGGTGGTGTTTGTATGTGTGTATTTACTCAAGTAATGGTGCCTGTATGTGTAGTATAATTGTAATTGAAGTGATGGTGTCTTTAGGTAGAAGATGGATAGACCAAGTGTATGGTATTTATTCAAGTGATGGCATGACGGAGATCGTATTGGTGAGTGATTTATTAGTTAATGATAAGAGGTATATATGTAAGGATATGTGGTATGGAATTGAAGAGAATGATTGTGGAGTGCGATGGATGGATGATAAGAGAGGTAGTGAAGCTCAGAGGGTATTTATTCAAGTGAAGAATGATAAGAGGTAGATATGTATTGATGTTTAGAAATTGGATCAGAGTTTAGATGGATGGATGATAAGAGAGATAGTGAAGTTTAGATGGTACTTACTCAAGTAATGATGTCTATATGTGTAGTGTAATTGTTACGAGTTTGGAGATATAAAGGAGGTTGGATGGTATATACTGGAATTGAAGTGTTAAATATGAAAGGTGATGATAATAGATATATGATGGATGAATGATAAGAGAGGTAGCGAGGTGATAAGGTGTTTTTAAGTGTACTGTAATTGTATGGCACTTATTCATATAATGGTGTCTTGAGATATAAGATGGGTGGATTGTTGAGTTCGAAGGGCATTGTAATGGTTAAAGTAAAGAAGTGATGGTATCTGCATGTGTATGGTATGATGGATGAATGATAAGAGAGGTAGCGAGGTGATAAGGTGTTTTTAAGTGTACTGTAATTGTATGGTACTTATTCAAGTAATGAGACTTGAGATATAAGATGGATAGATTGTTGAATTCGATGGATGGATGAGAAGAGGGGTAGCGAAGTCTAGATGGTATTTATTCAAGTAAAGATGTCTTAATGTGTATTATAATTGTAAAGTGAATGAGGACTGGAATTGAAGTGTTAAGTATGACGATGATGGATGAATGTTAAGAGAGGTAGCGAAGTTTAAATGGTATTGGTAAGTGATTTATTAGTTAATGGTAAATCGGCAAGCAAAGTTGGTTTTAGATGATTATTTAATTAGATTAAGCATGGTTGAATAAGATGAGCAGGAATAGATAGGTAGTGCAGTGATAAAGTTGCAACATGAGTAGAATACGTATTAGCAGAATGTGAGTGCAACGGAAGTATGGAATCAGCAACCACGAGGGAGTCAAGTAGAAGAAATGTAGTAGGAATGGAATGTGCTAAGGTTAGCGTGTATGGGGTCTGTGACATTCATAATACCGCTGAAGCATGGAATCAGCAACCCTGAGAGAGACAAGTAGAGGAAATGTAGGAGGAATGGAATGTGCAAAGGTTTGTGTGTATGTTCAGCAGGGGCATGGTGGCGAATGGATGATAAGAAAGATAGCGAAGTTTAGTGGGTATTTATTCTAGTAAAGGTGTCTTTATGATAAGAGGTAGATATGTAATGATATGTGGCATGGAAATGAAGTGAATGATTGTTGAGTTCGATGGATGGATATTAAAAGAGATAGCGAAGTTTAGAGGGTATTTTTTCAAGTGAAGGTGTATTTAGAGATATTAGGAAAGATAGCGAAGTTTAGAGGGTATTTATTCAAGTGAAGGTATATTTATGTGTATTGAGACAGTATTGGCTTTGATTTATTAGTTAATGATAAGAGGTACTAGGATAGAATTAGTATAGATTTAATGTTGTAATTAGTTATAGGCTTAATTCAGATGTAGGGGGTGCCCTAGCATGTGAGCTGGTCATCCGTCCATGTTAGAGGCAGCTTAGGATAGATTAGTATAGATTTAGAACTAGTATAGATTTAATGTTGTAAATAGTTATAGGCTTAATTTAGACGTAGGGGGTGCCCTAGCATGTGAGCTGGTCATCCGTCCATGTTAGAGGCAGCTTAAGATAGATTAGTATAGATTTAATGTTGTAATTAGTTATAGGCTTAATTTAGAGATAGGGGGTGCCCTAGCATGTGAGCCGGTCATCCGTCCATGTTAGAGGCAGCTTAACAGATTTAGCTAGGGGTGGAACCTTGCATGGTTGTCCGGTATTCCGCCTGTGTAGGGTCCACCAAGTTAGTAGTATGTAATTTGGCTTAGGCTGGACATTGTTATTTTTCTTTATAACGGATCAAATGGGTATTATTACTGTAGATCTAAAGAAAAATAATAAATCTAAATCTAAAATCTACTGGCACGTAAAAGAACTCCTGTGAGACTAAGTTCTGGCACCTTGGCATCTCCGAAAACCATAAAAGCAGTTAGTGGGACGTAAAACTAATAACATTAATTATTCAAATTTTCTTAGCCAATATAAGCTACTGTAGATTGTGTTTTGTATCCTACGAATTCCTTTCCTCATTCAAGAGAAAAGAAAATATCACGATTTAGAAAAGACTAATGTGTTTCTTGCAAATGTGTCTAGTGGAATATACTGTTATGATTTTTCATTATAACGTTAACTTTAGAACGTTCATGAATATTATTAACAAAATAATGACTTTTAGAAAACCTAATTCCTCTTACAAATATAAAGTAAATCTTCTCAGTAAGGATTAATCCCGTCATCTGCAGATAAGAGAATAATTAAAACTCCTATTTGCACTCTCAGAATATGTTACAACAATAAGAGATAACCTGGTCTAGAAAGCCAAGAGTAACGACCGAGGGGATTCGTCATGCTGACCACACGACACCTCGTAATCTGCAGGTTTCTGGCTGAGCAACGGTCGCTTGGTAGGCCAAGGCCCTTCAAGGGATGTAGCGCTATGGTGTTTAGTTTCGTTTGGTTTAATAAGAGATAGACCTGAAATGGTGAAGTATAGTGGGAAGGCAGGGATGAAATGGCTTCATAGAGTAGTAAAATTAGCATGGAGTGTTGGTAAGGTACCTTCAGATTGGACAAAAGCAGTAATTGCACCTACCTGTAAGCAAGGGAGCGGGAAAGATTGCAACAACTATCGAGGTATCTCATTGATTAGTATACCTGGCAAAGTATTCACTGGCATCTTGGAAGGGAGGGTGCGATCAGTCTTGAGAGGAAGTTGGATGAAAACCAGTGTGGTTTCAGACCACAGAGAGGCTGTCAGGATCAGATTTTCAGTATGCGCCACGTAACTGAAAACTGCTACGAGAGGAATAGGAAGTTGTGTTTATGTTTCGTAGATCTAGAGAAAGCATATGACAGGGTACCGAGAGAAAATATGTTCGCTATACTGGGGGACTATGGAATTAAAGGTAGATTATTAAAATCAATGAAAGGCATTTATGTTGTCAACTGGGCTTCAGTGAGAATTGATGGTAGAATGAGTTCTTGGTTCAGAGTACTTACAGGGGTTAGACAAGGCTGTAATCTTTCGCCTTTGCTGTTCGTTATACATGGATCATCTGCTGAAGGATATAAAATGGCAGGGAGATTTTCAGTTAGGTGGAAATGTAGTAAGCAGTCGGGCCTATGCTGACGACTTGATCTTAATGGAAAATTGCGCCGAAAGCCTGAAGTCTAAGATCTTGGAACTTGAAAAGAGGTCCAATGAATATGGCATAAAAATTTGCCTCACGAAGACAAAATTGATGTCAGTAGGTAAGAAATTCAACAGAGTTGAATATCAGATTGGTGATACAAAGCTAGAACAAGTCGATAATTCCAAGTATTTAGGTTGTGTGTTCTCCCAGGATGGTAATATAGTAAGTGAGATTGAATCAATGTGTCGTAAAGCTAATGCAGTGAGCTCGCAGTTGCGATCAACAGTATTCTGTAAGAAGGAAGTCGGCTCCCAGACGAAACTATCTTTACAACGGTCTGTTTTCAGACCAACTTTGCTTTACGGGAGCGAAAGTTGGGTGTACTCAGGATATCTTATTCATAAGTTAGAAGTAACAGACATGACAGTAGCAAGAATGATTGCTGGTACAAACAGGTGGGAAAAATGGTATGAGGGTACTCGGAATGAGGAGATAAAGGCTAATTTAGGAATGAACTCGATGGATGAAGCTGTACGCATAAACCGGCTTTGGTGGTGGGGTCATGTGAGGCGAATGGAGGAGGATAGGTTACCTAGGAGAATAATGGACTCTGTTATGGAGGGTAAGATAAGTAGAGGGAGACCAAGACGACGATGGTTAGACTCGGTTTCTAACGATTTAAGGATAAGAGGTATAGAACTAAATGAGGCCACAACACTAGTTGCAAATCGAGGATTGTGGCGACGTTTAATAAATTCACAGAAGCTTGCAGACTGAACGCTGAAAGGCATGACAGTCTATAATGATTATGTATGTATGTATGTATGTATGTATGTATGTATGTATGTATGTATGTATGTACGTAATAAGAGATTAATTATAACGTAATTATAGGAAGTAAATATGAAAACAACACTTTCATCATCTTGATGTTTAAATCTTACAGTTTTGAAACACCCACAGAAATCAGGATTACTTGTTGGCAATAACAAATGATACTTCTAGGCCGCAGTGGTTGATGAGTATTTCAGAATAATTTTTTTGTTAGTGGCTTTACGTCGGACCGACACAGATTGGTTTTACGGCGACGATGGGATAGGAAAGGCCTAGGAGTTGGAAGGAAGCGGCCGTGGCCTTAATTAAGATACAGCCCCAGAATTTGCCTCTTGTGAAAATGAGAAACCACGGAAAACCATCTTCAGGGTTGCCGACAGTGGGATTCGAACCCACTATCCCCCGGATGCAAGCTCACAGAGGCGCACGGGCATGTCGCCCGGTATATTTCAGAAATAATTGTAATTATGATTTTATAACTCATCCCATCCTTGAATATTTTGACCTTCATTTTTAGAAACCCTTGGAAATGCATGTCATAATATAACACCCAGTATCTTTAAATGAGCTCAAGAATATTTGTACGTCATCGCTAGCTAGAAGGACGAGGTGGCGTGGCCATTTGAAGTCAGTCTGCTGGTTAGAGCCTTCCCTGGTGGTCTCCTTATTCAAATACTGCTCTTGAGGGACAGTCCCAGCGGACTCGTCTGTTCCGGCAGCCACAAACTCTGGGTCTGAGATCCAATTATCTGTAAGTCGGTTTGAGCCAAACAGAGGACATCAAGGACTACTTTGTTTTTGCTGCTTAAGGAAAAGAGAGTAAATCATCAGCATATCCTTTTATAGTGCTCTATTCGGGGTGCTATTTAGTTAGAAACGAAGCATTCCAACCAGGGACAACTATTTTACACACACTAATCTAAATAAATTACTAAGCCATAATTTATTATGAATTCGTAATTAGAAATGGTCGAGGCGGTGAAGGCGTGCTCTGTCCGCCCGGAAGGACGTGGGTTCGAATCCCCGTCAGGAAGTCGTAAAATTTCAAAAACGAGATTCCCACTTCCGTAGGTGTATATGGCCCTGAGGTTTAGTCAGCCTACACCAGAAATGAGTACCAGGTTAATTCCTGGGGGCAAAGGCGGCCGGGCGTAGAGCTAACCACTCCTCTCCATCATGTGCCGAGGTTAACAATGGTGGAAGCCTTTACCTTCCACTCCTCCAAGGGCCTTCATGGCCTGTACGGAGGTGACATTGCTTTGCTTTGC
The DNA here is from genome assembly GCF_040414725.1 of Anabrus simplex. Classification (NCBI taxonomy): domain Eukaryota; kingdom Metazoa; phylum Arthropoda; class Insecta; order Orthoptera; family Tettigoniidae; genus Anabrus; species Anabrus simplex. The sequence continues at coordinate 135,497,586 of NC_090272.1, forward strand.
TTTTTAATTTTATAGATCAGGACTGGAAATTGTTTCTAAGTATGACTGTGTTGTAATGTGAAGCTAGCAGCAAACTCAGCCGATAGTATTGTAAGCCGTAGTGTTAAGCGCTGGAAATACTTAATTTGTCTTTGAATTTGCATGTTATGATGCTGGATTTAGAATGTTCAATTTATAGTACTTGTATTACATATTTTCTTTCCATGGAATTGTTTGTTGTTCTCTTGTCGTTGTTGTTGTTGTTGTTGCTGTAAATCATAGTGTAAGATTTGAAATATTTAAGGTTCGTTCGTTCGTAATCTGTTTACCCTCCAGGGTCGGTTTTTCCCTCGGACTCAGTTGGGGATCCCAACTCTACCGCTTCAAGGGCAGTGTCCTGGAGCTTCAGACTCTGGGTCTGGGATAAAACTGGGGAGGATGACCAGTACCTCGCCCAGGCGGCCTCACCTGTCATGCTGAACAGGGGCCTTGTGGGGGATAGGAAATTTGGAAGGGGTAGACAAGAAAGAGGGAAGGAAGCAGCCGTGGCCTTAAGTTAGGTACAATCCCGGCATTTGGCTGGAGGAGAAGTGGGAAACCACCGAGAACCACTTCCAGGATGGCTGAGGAGGGAATCGAACCCACCTCTACTCAGTTGACATCCCGAGGCTGAGTGGACCCCGTTGCAGCCCTCGTACCACTTTTCAAATTTCGTGGCAGAGCCGGGAATCGAACCCGGGTCTCTGGGGGTGGCAGCTAATCACACTAACCACCACACCACAGAGGCGGACTAATAATTAAGGTACGTGTGAATTTGTATATGACGGTGTAATGTTAAGCTAGTAGTAAGCTCAACCTATAGTATTGTAAGCCATGGAGTTAAGCACAGAAAATACTTAAGTTGCGTATGATGATGCTGGATTTAGAATGTTAAACTAGTAGTATTTCTTGTAATAGTTTCTTTCAATGTTTGTTTGTCGTACTCTTGATGTAGTAGGCCTAGTAGTGGTAGTTTCTGTTGTTGGGTAATTATGTTTTGACTTTATTATTATACTACATTAAGTGGTCATTGCTGCCACCAAGATATTTCACAACTACGATGCGTTTGTTAACAATATAATAACAATAATAATAATAATAATAATAATAATAATAATAATAATAAAAGTGTTCCATAATTTTAGTAATTTTGAACATGTTTCTCTCCGTCAATTTGCTGATGGAATATTATCAAATATAAATTAGCATTATGTTATAATTTTCTGCACCATCTCTACTTAGTACTTAGAAATGAGTACAACATTGACTGGCAATAGGAAAAAAAACGCTGAGCATTAAATTGATATTGAAAATAAAATTGTCACTTTTTACTCTCCATTCAAAACGAAGTGATCTGTGGCTTCCAAACACGAGTGTACTTATTATCTATTGAAATATATTCGTGATGACAAACACGCTGTGTAGAGCAGCATCTGTCCCGTTCTAGTCGTGTCGCGCCACCTGTTACTCGAGAACGCGTGCCTAGAACATCGAACCATGAAGACAATAATTTTTATCGGTTGCCAATTGTATTTCATTCATTAGAATCAGCACAATTATCCCATTGTTAATATAATATCCTCGATCTGCAATGCGTCTTTATGTAAGGTTCCGATAAGCTTCTTGTTCTGTCATTTACAATAGCAATCACCACCTTAGAAATTCTTTATCGAGCAAGTCACCGCCTAGTTTGTGTCACGTAGCTATCAGCTTGCATTCGGGAGATAGTGGGTTTAAACCCCACTGTCGGCAGCCCTGATGATGGTTTTTCATTTTCAAACGAGGCCGTAATTTAATTAAGGCCATGGTCACTTGGCATTTCCTTCCTACTCCGAGCCTTTTCCTATCCAATCGTCGCCATAAGACTTACCTGTGTTGGGCGACGTAAAGCAAGATGAAAAAGGTCTTGTAAATGTAACAAAGGCTTTTCAGTCTGTCAAACACATAGCAAATACAATGTAAATTAAAACACTAAAAGCATATCTGTAAAACACACACTAACATACAAAGAATGACATGTTTCGTTCTACAAGAACATCCTCAGATTCTATCAAATCACTTAAAATAAGCTTATATATGTACAGTATTGTTTACGTAGCGTAAACTTGTCAATGATAGAGAGATAAGTGATAACATGAAACAGTAATGACAAAAAATAAATTATATACAATTATAATATAGTGAAAAACTTACGTATTTATCTAGACTGCCGAAGTTAGGTCTGTTGTCACCAAACACTATTTCAGGACAAAAAAAAGAAAAAAGAAAAAGGTCTTGTCATTTAAACTTTTTCAGCTTTCTTAATATCGGAGTTGCTCTTAAGTCTACCCGAACAGAGACTTTTCTCGGTGAAGGAGCTGCAAATTACAGTATTATGACCATCTTCTACTCGTTATAGCCTACTTAATTTTAGTTCATCGGTTTCCTGATATCGTAGAATAATAAATTAACCGAATCCGCCTTTCTATAAACATGATTCAACACAGTACTCGGACTCTGGACAAGAACTGTATGGAAAATACTCGTACATGTAAGCCAATAGTAACTGATTCCATTTGTACGCTTGATTAGCATAGGAAGGTCGGTCGATGCAGAGTGGGTCTCAGCCCTTAAGTGGCCAACGCCAGTCCGTGGTCCAACAGCTCTGCATTCTGACCAGCCAACCGAGCAGAGGAGGGGTGGCCACGGCCTTACCGTTGCTCGACGCCTCTACATTCGGCTGTCCTGAGAATGGTTTTCCGTGGTTTTCCATTCTCCTGCACTAAGGCGAATGCCGAGACAGTTCCTAGTATACGAGACGGCCACCAACCCCCTCACCTTCTCCGAAAATCTCCTTCACCGAACAAATCTCCCGGTCTGAGAGACGGCGTCACCGCCTAAGAAGCCCTCCTCCCTCTTCAGGGGAGGAATGAATACAGTTTAGTAGTAGTAGCGCAAGAAAACATTTACGGTAGGATAATAACTGCATGGTAAATTAGCATCTTATTTTGAGAAATTTCATATAATCTACGTTATTGCTATTACTAATGAAAACCTACAACCTGTTTTCCAGTCATTGACCGGGTCAGGGATGGAATGAATGAATCAGATATAGGCTATTAGTACGATGGGGTCGCCACTCCTAAAGTGATTTATTAATGACTGATAGATGCTATGAAATGAGAATGGAGAGTGTTGCTGGAATGAAAGATGACAGGGAAAGCCGGAGTACCCGGAGAAAAACCTGTCCCACCTCCGCTTTGTCCAGCACAAATCTCACATTGAGTGACCGAGATTTGAACCACGGTATCCAGCGGTGAGAGGCCGACGCGCTGCCGTCTGAGCCACGGAGGATCCTTGCTATTACTAATATTATATTATATTATTATAATGACATAATGATATAAAATTGGAAGTAGAATTATAGCAATGGGTAATGATAAGTTTAATGGTGAAAATAAACGTGAATTAACGGGATCTTGTAAAGGACCATAGAGAAATCCTGGTGTTAGAAATTCCTGGCTGAAATCAGTTCTCAAAGATTTCGTAAAGCTCCAAGCTTAGAGAAAAGGGATCGAAATTGCAAAACGGCACAAGTACGTAACTAAAATAGTATTTTCACTCAGTAGGGAAAAGTTTTTCCAAAGGTGCATGCACTTCTTAACGAAACATGTGCACTGATAGATGCAAATACTTAAAAACAAAATATTTAAAGAACAATGAAAATACCGTAGAAATTGATTATAAGGACATCCACAGGACCTGATAGGTGAGCTATTTCGTGTATGCCGCCTCTGTGGTGTAGTGGTTAGCGTGATTACCTGCCACCCCCGGAGGCCCGGGTTCGATTCCCGGCTCTGACCACGAAATTTGAAAAGTGGTACGAGGGCTAGAACGGGGTCCACTTAGCCTCGGGAGGTCAACTGAGTAGAGGTGAGTTCGATTCCCACCTCAGCCATCCTGGAAGTGGTTTTCCGTGGTTTCCCACTTCTCCTCCAGGCGAATGCCGGGATGGTACCTAACTTAAGGCCACGGCCGCTTCCTTCCCTCTTCCTTGCCTATCCCTTCCAATCTTCCCATCCCTCCACAAGGCCCCTGTTCAGCATAGCAGGTGCGGCCGCCTGGGCTCTGAAGCTCCAGGACACTGCCCTTGAGGTGGTAGAGGTGGGATCCCTCGCTAAGTCCGAGGGAAAAACCGAACCTGGAGGGTAAACAGATGATGATGATCGTCGTGTATTGAGAGAAGTACAGTGGAGTACTGCCTGGGAGTACTGTGCGTGCCCTATAGTGGACTGCAGACTGTTTTGCAGTCAGTCTGCAGAACAGTATAATTGGAGCAATGAGTATAATTGGACCAGTGTTAACTGTCCTATATGTGAGAAATATTCTATTGCCGGCTAGTATTGTTGAGTTGTTGCTGTTATGCGACCGCTGTTTAGTTGCAATTGTTTAAAGTGTGTAGAGTGGCCACGTGAACTACTGTGTTGACTCTGTTAATTACTGGACTATCCCTAGAGTTGAACAAGGGAACAGTCATCGTGTATTGTGGAGGTCAGCAGCCCTGTGTTCCAACCTATCTGCATGCAGTTGTTCTGTAGGGACCGAGCATGCGAGAGAAAGATAAAGGTGGAGCTTGTTAATAACGATTATCGCCCGTTCAGGTAAAGACTGCATAGTTGGAGTCCTGCTGCATGAGACTTGTAAGTAGACAGGAATTAGTGGAGTCTGGTCATTCATAGGTGAATATAACTGTGTGTTTGTACTTACTGGGTCATCCTAGAATTTAATTATTCGTAACAATACTAATCACCGAAAGCCAACTTGACCTGTAACGCGAAACTCAGAAAGGGAATTATCAATCAGCGCATTATGGGTTGTGAAGGGACAAGATAACTATATGACCGCACACCCTTAAGAAAATATAAAATATCCACACTTCATCGATGATGACAGACGTCACATGCTACCACCAAATGATACTCCGTCATACTAAAGACATTATACTGTAGGAGTGCGGAAACAGGTCATGCAAACCTACATTCCTACAGCGTTGTATGGTAAGGTTCAATTTCAAAGGAACACAACGAACGTTTTTCTGATGGACTAGATAGACATACGTGGCTGGGAAGCGTGACCAGTCTTAAGGAAATTAATGGGTAGGAAGAGAATTGGGATATACGAGGTTTTACCTGCAATAGCGACGATATATCCATACCAAACTTCATCTCAATTCATCCGGTAGTTTCGAAGTGGTTCAGAAGCAAAATTCAAGATCCGACCTCGTTCTTAAGCTGTCAATAAATTTTGAAAATTATTTCGTTACTGATTTCTTTTCAGGTTAAACTTTTGAAGTAAAATATTGAAACACCTGAAAAGGTCCTCTTATAATATTTTGCACTATCTCATGACTTCCCTCAAAGCAATTTAGACGTGACGTAGTTCTGCTAGGCAAACAGAAAAGATCATATTAAATTTAGTTTTGCACTTGAGTGACAGCCCTAAATGCATATGATTGATTGATTGATTGATTGATTGATTGATTGATTGATTGATTGATTGATTGATTGATTGGTAATTGTGAAAGTGTAATTGAATATGAAACAAGACACTTTTGGGTTTTAATAGCTTGTAGAAAGTGGTAAGAATGTTTTTTCTATCCTTTATGTATTTATACAGGATATCTTTCTTTCTTTCTTCTTTCTTAATCTGTTTATTGTCCAGGGTTGGCTTTTCCCTCGGACTTAGCGGGGGATCCCACCTCTACCGCCTCAAGGGCAGTGTCCTGGAGCTTCAGACATCGGATCGGGGGATACAACTGGGGAGAATGATCAATACCTCGCCCAGGCGGCCTCACCTGCTATACTGAACAGGGGCCTTGGTGGGGGATGGGAAGATTGGAAGGGATAGACAAGGAAGAGGGAAGGAAGCGGCCGTGGCCTTAAGTTAGGTACCATCCCGGCATTTGTCTGGAGGAGAAGTGGGAAACCACGGAAAACCACTTCCAGGATGGCTGAGGTTGGAATCGAACCCGCCTCTACTCAGTTGACCTCCCGAGGCTGAGTGGACCCCGTTCCAGCCCTCGTACCACTTTTCAAATTTCGTGGCAGAGCCGGGAATCGAACCGGGGCCTCCGGGGGTGGCAGCTAATCACACTAACCACTACACCACAGAGGCGGTTATACAGGATTTACGTAATAATATTGAAAATATCGCCATGAATGAAATAATGAAGTAATGAAATAAAATTATTAATTTTTGAGCACTACGGAAGTTCCTGCGCTGTCGTCGAACATTCACCAAGATTTCTTTCTTTATTTATTTATTTATATATATATATATATATATATATATTTTAATTTTATGCCTTTGTACGTGGCGAATTTGGAGCCCAGGGTACCTATCTCTTCCCGCAAATATCCAGTGCATAGTTACATAATTTGAAAGTTGAAATGAAATGAAATGGCGTATGGATTTTAGAGCTGGGAGTATCCGAGAACATATTCGGCTCGCCAGATGCAGATCTTTCGATATGACTCCCGTAGGCAACCTGCGTGTCGTGATGAGGATGAAATGATGATGAAGGCGACACTTACAACCAGACCCCGTATCAGCAAAATTGATCAATTATGGTTAAAATTCCCGACCCTGCCAGGAATCGAACCCAAAACACCTGTGTCCAAAGGCCAGCACGCTAACCATTTAGCCACTGAGCTCGACATTTCAAGATTATAAGACTGTATGTAGTATCTAGAAACTACTGAAATCAATGGAATAAAAGCAGTTTTTTGATGGATATTTTGTTAATGATGCCGCCTCTGTGGTGTAGTGGTTAGCGTGATTAGCTGCCACCCCCGGAGGTCCGGGTTCGATTCCCGGCTCTGCCACGAAATTTGAAAAGTGATACGAGGGCTGGAACGGGGTCCACTCAGCCTCGGGAGGTCAACTGAGTATAGGTGGGTTCGATTCCCACCTCAGCCATCCTCGAAGTGGTTTTCCGTGGTTTCCCACTTCACCTCCAGGCGAATGCCGGGATGGTACCTAACTTAAGGCCACGGTCGCTTCCTTCCCTCATCCTTGCCTATCCCTTCCAATCTTCCCATCCCCCTACAAGGCCCCTGTTCAGCATAGAAGGTGAGGCCGCCTGGGCGAGGTACTGGTCATACTCCCCAGTTGTATCCCCCGACCAAGAGTCTGAAGCTCCAGGACACTGCCCTTGAGGCGGTAGAGGTGGGATCCCTCGCTGAGTCCGAGGGAAAAGCCGAACCTGGAGGGTAAACAGATGATGATGATGATGATGATTTTGTTAATGATTAATATTGTCTATTCACCTAAAAATACCGAGGCTTGATAGCTGCAGTCACTTAAGTGCGGCCTGTATCCGGTATTCAATAGATAGTGGGTTCGAACTCCACTCTCGGCAGCCCTGAAGAAGGTTTTCCGTAGTTTCACATTTTCACACCAGGCAAATGCTGGGGTTGTTCCTTAATTAAGGCCACGGCTGATTCCTTCCCACTCCTATCCCTTTCCAGTCCCATCGTCGCCATAAGACCTACCTGTGTCGGTGTGACATAAAGCAAATTGTAAAAACAAAGCATATATTACCTAACAATAGCTCTAAATCGCACTTGCTCTCATTCGTTCCATCATTCACACAAGCTGTTTACGTATTTAAGAGGAAATCTCGATAAGACCGTTTAGATGAGGCTATTGAAGTGCTATAACCCATACTGACAGGGAAAGTGTTCCATAACTTTGCCTTGTGGGCAATCAAACATGAGAATTGTTCATACGAACCGAGGATATTTAGTCAGTAGTACTGCGCTGATTGTCCTCAGTATCAGTCAATATTGTCCGCCTCTGTGGTGTAGTGGTTAGCGTGATTAGCTGCCACCCCCGGAGCTCCGGGTTCGATTCCCGGCTCTGCCACGAAATTTGAAAAGTGGTACGAGGGCTGGAACGGGGTCCACTCAGCCTCGTGAGGTCAACTGAGTAGAGGTGGGTTCGATTCCCACCTCAGCCATCCTGGAAGTGGTTTTCCGTGGTTTCCCACTTCTCCTCCAGGCGAATGCCGGGATGGTACCTAACTTAAGGCCACGGCCGCTTCCTTCCCTCCTCCTTGCCTATCCCTTCCAATCTTGCCATCCCTCCACAAGGCCCCTGTTCAGCTTAGCAGGTGAGGCCGCCTGGGCGAGGTACTGGTCATTCTCCCCAGTTGTATCCCCCGACCAAAAGTCTGAAGCTCCAGGACACTGCCCTTGAGGCGGTAGAGGTGCGATCCCTCGCCGAGTCCGAGGGAAAAGCCGAACCTGGAGGGTAAACAGATGATGATGATGATGATGATCATCAGTCAATATTGCAGGTACTGACTGCTAATATATTTTGTTGTTGAAATATGTTTAATGTCACTCCATTTATATTAATAAACTAAACATAATAATTTATTGGAAATTTAAACATTATCGCCGGTTGAAATAGAACATGATAATCCTTTTCTCTGTCAAGAAAGTAAATCCTCATGTATGTATAATTCCATTCACTAATCTTGAAACTTTCTGAGGATGAATATTGAATACAGTACTTGAATTATTATGTGGTAAATGCTACGCTCGTCCGCCTCTGTGGTGTAGTGGTTAGTGTGATTAGCTGCCACCCCCGGAGGCCCGGGTTCGCTTCCTGGCTCTGCCACGAAATTTGAAAAGTGGTACGAGGGCTGGAACGGGGTCCACTGAGCCTCGGGATTTCAACTGAGTGGAGGTGGCTTCGATTCCCACCTCAGCCATCCTGGAAGTGGTTTTCCGTGGTTTCCCACTTCTCCTCCAGACAAATGTCGGGATGGTACCTAAGTTCCTTTCCTCTTCCTTGTCTATCTCTTCCAATCATCCAATCCCCCCACCAAGGCCCCTGTTCAGCATAGCAGTTGAGGCCACCTGGGCGAGGTACTGGTCATCCTCCTCAGTTGTATCCCCGACCCAGAGTCTGAAGCTCCGGGACACTGCCCTTGAGGCTATAGAGGTGGGATCCCTCGCTGAGTCCGAGGGAGAAACCGACCCTGGAGGGTAAACAGATTAAGAAGAAGAAGAAGAAGACAAAAATTATAATAATTTAGAAAATGATGGATATTTATCAGAAGTTACTGACAAAATTATCTAAAGCACATTGTAATGTAAGAATCTGGCACATTGTTCGATTTACAAAAGTTGAAAGCAATGGGAAAGAACGTCGCACGTATTTCTGAGAGTAAGGCATCGGCAACTGATCCTGCAGCCCAGGCGCTGCATCGCTCTCCCCTCGCCAACCTTCGCGCGGCTTGATGCACAATGCCGAATAGGTGCAGTGATCGGGGGATCCGTGTTATATGCTTCGCTCCGTCAGATCGCCAATGTTAACGAACAACCACGCGTTCCTCATATAATATATAATTCATCACTCATACTTCTGACTTACTTATACTGTATAAATAACAGAATGCTGGTATTTTACTCCCGTTTACTTCTACTTCCTCGTAGGAAGACACTGCAAAAATGCTGTCATAGGAGTAATATAGTTTTTTTTATAGCTAGATCTGCTAAGATGAAATGCAATCTTTCATTTTTAGTGTTTTATTTTCTTGGTTGGAATCAAACCCGTGATCAGGGGTGGAACACAGCCACTCATCTCCAGAGGAAGATAATAAATTAGTGAACGATGGATACGGCCACTAGTAATGCGGTAAAATTCAATTTTTTTATTTAATAATAATAATAATAATAATAACAATAATAATAATAATAATAATAATAATAATAATAATAATAATAATAATAATAATAATAATAATAATAATAATAATGGTGCATGGCATCTGTTTAGGCTAGGTGGTGACTTAATGAGGATGAAATGAATGGCGAAGACGTCACAAACATCCATTCCCTAAGCCAGGTAATTGAGAGTACGAGGAAGTTGATTCTGATAATTGAACCTGGGCCATGGGACCAGAGGCAAACATTCTATCCGTTTAGCCACGAAGCAGGACTTTGATTTGCTAAACCTTACGCTATCATCTCCACCTGTCCGGCTCCATGGGTAAATGGTTAGCTTGATGGCCTTTCGCCACAGTGGTCCCGGGTTCGATTCCCGGCAGGGTCAGGAATTTTAACCTTAATTGGTTAATTTTGCTGGCCCGGGGGCTGGGTGTATGTGTCGCCTTCATCATCATTTCATCCTCATCATGACGTGCAGGTCGCCTACGGGAGTCAAATCAAAAGACCAGCATCTGGCGAGCCGAACTTGTCCTAGGACACTCCCGACACTAAAAGCCATACGCCATTTCATTTCTTCTCCACCGATCAGGTGTAGAGCTAAGTAGCAGCAGGGGCCCCGGCAGTAGCTTGTGAAGCAGCCTTGACAACAGAGCAGGCCTTTTGGCTGCAGCTCAAAACGATTAAGGCTTGACGTTCACTAAGCCAGCCTTCGAAAAGTGGTAACGTAAATCTATGCCACTGATGTCTGTAAATAAATAAGCAAAAGCAATGAGTCCCATTTTGTTCGCATGTATACAGTCTGGATATCATTCAGTTTCATCCACATACTGTATCTACAATAACAATCCGCGTTTCAGCTCGTTTCATCTAATTTTGTGAACTAAAGAATATTTTATTTTTCACACCATTCGTTAGTAGCCTGCGAATTAACCAGAAAGGCGCTCTGCTCTTCTCGTCGAATATAAAATGTTATACATTTCATCAGGGAATATTTTCGTTCACCCGTCACTGCTGGCTTGTCACAAAATAACAACATCCTGGAGCATAATGTCAGGCTGTTATGAATTCCAGCATTGTAATCTTCTTGATAATGCTACTGAGCCGAAGAAATCGGACAGAATAGAACTTGAAATTTATTTTTTTTCAATGTAAATTAATTATGTGTTTTCGTACAATACAGCTAATAGTTATTCTGAATAAGTATACTAGTCATTCCGATTCAAGACGTTCTCTAAGTTTCTGGAATTAGTAATTTTTCATTGTGCATCGAAGCAGTTAAACATGAACTAAACTGGAGAAAAATAAAGGAAAGTCTAGTTATATTGTACCGATTTTCATAATATTTTACATTGGTATATTACATTTAGATTTCAGGTTTGAGTATCCTAGAACATAAAATTGCCAACTAAAAGTCCAGTTCATTTCTTTATCAGTTTTATTATTTGTTTATTTATTTATCTACACTGATACAAAGTGCTTTTTACAAAGCAATGTAGAATGACTACGACTAGCAATAGATTTGTTAAGAATATAACTCTAGGGCCCGGTTTCATCAACACATGTTAAATATATACTAACAAGTAGTTAGTTAATACGGAGTTAGAAATTTAACATCTTGTTAGGTTTCTTGCGTTTCATCAAACTTTTCTTGTGAAATGTTAACTAATCGACTGTTAACTCTCCCAATATTGCGAACTTGTGCGAATCAAGGAGGCAGTGGCACGAACATGCTGTTTTACAGCGCGATCCGATGCGCTTTTGTTTGAGCACAGCTGTAAAATATGGCGCGTGAAGTGAAACAGAATCGTAGTTCTAATTTTTCCTCCTTCGAAGAAGAGTTGTTAATTGAATTAGTAAATATATATAAGTTATTGAGTGCAAGCGCACAGATGGCTTGACGATAAAAGAAAAGGACGAGGCGCGGGAAAAGTCCGCGAGGGTTTCAATGGGGTAAACAGATACTTTTTTTTAGCGGGTATCCGCTGTCACCTAACAAAATCCTTCGTTAATTGTCCCACTTCAAACTGTGCTCCGATATGGGAGTTATTAAATATTGTATTGTCGTGTGCAGAACCAGACCACCTAGCAAGTATATCCCTGATTTGGAGGTTAGGCTCACTAATCACCTGAACATTAACATTAACAGAGAAATATCCCTTTCGATTACGATATATTTCGGCCCAATTGCATCCAGGTGATTGGATTCTTACATGTGTGCAATCTATTGCACGTAGAACAAACACCAGCAAAACGGCTTATTTCGTAGAAGTAGTGGATAATTTGCTGACGCTCTTGTACTGAAGGGAATGTTATATACCTCCTTCTCATGGATGCTATTGCTGCAGACACTCGACAAACAACTCTATTAACAGTGGCTTTAGAAATTCCAGCATTGTCTCCGGCCATTATGTGAAAATAACCAGTAGCAAAAACTCGTAATATTATCAGTACCTGCAACATTGGAGAAAGAGGTAAGTTTCTCTTCGTAGGATATTCTAACCTCACTTGAATTTCGTCAACAACCTTAGCAACGACTGTTTTCGATAACCTGTATCTATGAAGAAATTTCGGATCCGTCAAATTTTCAAAGTCATTACGTCGCTGAACTCTTCTTCGATCAGGATTATTTTGTAAAAGATCTAAATAGAGCAATTCCGCCTCGAAAGCGAGATTCACAGCAGCCATTTTGGAACAGGTTGCTAAATGCTAATGTTAGCCATTTAACATTGGAAATGGCTGATGTTAACTTTAATACGCAGTTTAACATTTGTTAATGTTAACATTTGTTGATGAAACGCAAATTTTCTTAAATCGTATGTTAAAATGATTTAACATCTTGTTAAGTACTAACATGTGTTGATGAAACCGGGCCTAGAGCTCGTGCTGGTACTAATAAGAAAGCAGTTATCAAGTATTAAATTTTCATGTGAAAATTGATTACGGGAACGAGGATACGTATAAAATTAAAGTGGTCTAATAAGCCAAATTCAGTGTCAGACTCGTTGGCTGTAAGGGTCGGGGTACTGGCCTTTGGTTCACAGGATCCCGTGTTCGATTCCCGGACTGGTTGGGGATTTTAACCTTCATTGGTTAATTCCAATGGCTCGGGGGATGGGTGTTTGTGCTGTCCCCAACATCCCTGCAACTCACACACCACACATAACACTATCCTCCACCACAATAACACGCAGTTACCTACACATGGCAGATGCCGCCCACCCTCATCGGAAGGTCTGCCTTACAAGGGCTGCACTCGGCTAGAAATAGCCACACGAAATTATTGTTATAGCCAAAAGTCAGTGATATACTTGTTTCCAGTGTGAGGGTAGTGTATTGTGAGGAAACGAGCATTAGCATTACTGTCAAATGTAATTCGTAAGTTTAATGGTACCCAGTAGCAGACGGTAGGAGTCACGATGTATGGACATTTACGTCGTGCGTTCCTTCCATTAGGAGACGACCACAGTTAGGGTAAGCAAGGTTAATGGTCTCATTACACTACTGTAGTTCATGCTGCAATCTCCAAGCGACAGTTGAACGCAAGTATATTGTGTCAATATGTGGTATATCATACCTACCCCTTACGACCGATTGCCGTAGGACTGGTCATACATTTGAAATGAGAACATCACTGAAATTAAAGTGTAGAATTGCCGAATGACAGTCCAGTTTATTTCTTAGTCAATATTTACATTAATTTAATTAAACGAATATACGAATGTTATACTGATGAATGAAGTCAGACCGGGCGAGTTGGCCGTGCGGTTAGAAGCGCAACTGTGAGCTTGCATCCGGGAGATAGTGGGTTCGAATCCCACTGTCGGCAGCCCTGAAGATGGTTTTCCGTGGTTTCCCATTTTCACACCAGACAAATGCTGGGGCTGTACCTTAATTAAGGCCACGGCCGCTTCTTTCCAACTCCTAGGCCTTTCCTATCCCATCGTCGCCATAAGACCTATCTGTGTCGGTGCGACGTAAAACAAATAGCAAAAAGAAAATGAAGTCAGATCGTTGTCTAGTCCTCCCTTTCGTCAGGGCTACCATGGATGTATTCTACCAGCTCCACCAACTGGGAGAAAAGCGACTTTCAAGAAACCATACTCCGACCTTTCGCCTACACATGGAAGCGTTTCCAGCTACCCAAGGAAGGCATTCGCGAAGTGGTTACGATAGCTTTCCGAGGTTCCATTAGGCGCCTGAGGCACCACATATTCAGCACATAATGTCGTTACTGATAAGAATAAAAATTATGTTATTTCTATGTTTATTCTTTTGTAAGGTATGCATCACGTTTGATCCGTATTGGCTTGTCGTTCATGGCAACCTGTTAATACAAGAGGTTGGTTTTTGTTTTTAAAATAATAAACCTTTATATATGCAGGATGGTCGGGAACAACGAGAAGTGAGAATAAGATCGTTAGAACGTTGGTCATACTGATAGGCCATTTGAAAACAAAATACATAGATATCCCGCACCGTTGTTGAATTTAGCCAATCAGATCGCTTCGCGGGTGAAATCAAATATGCTTTACGAGGCCGTGTTGATAAATCTGCACGAGGCTTGGTCGGGCATGAGAGCTATGCCGAGAAATGAGCATTGAAGGCTAACTCACAGTGGGTTTCAACCAATGCCATCGTAGTGTAATAATTAAGGCAGGCCTATCAGGAAGGAGGTCGTTGTTCAAGTCCCTCCCCTGGAGAAGTTTATTTCTTCCAATGGCGCTGTCAAGCCGGTCATAAACCACGTGCATATTTAGCAACATTGCTACTCAAAGCCCATCTGCGGTCGCCCGCGAAGCGATCTGATTGGCTAACTTGAGCAACTGATAAAATGCATCAACTGCGCTCTAACGCTCACATATCCGGTTCACGTTGTTTCCGACTACGTGTACAGTGACATAGAACATTTGTTGTGTTAAGGGAAATGGGAAGTGTGATAGGCTCAAAAATGTCAATTTTCGTTTTTGAGTGGTAGTGTGTACTTTATATAATATCTGTGCATACGCTCATGAAAACTGTATTTTAATTAATCCATCAAAATCTAAAGCTATTATTGTTGGGCAGACGAAACAAATCAGTGCGGCAAAAAACAAAAACATTCCTCCACTAACTTTATCTGGTAAAATTATTCCGTACGAAAACTCGGTAAGACATCTTCGTGTAATTATAAACGAGAATCTTAACTGGGGAGAGCACATTACAAATATCTGTAGAAAAGTGTACGCGTCCCTTCACCCACTAAAATATCATCAAAATATGCTGCCACTAAACATGAGAATTAGCCTTATAAATACTCTTATCCACCCTATATTTTCCTACTATGACGTAGTACTAATTGATGCCACGAGAGAACAACTAAACCGATTACAACGTGCTATGAACTCGTGTATTAGATGTATCTTTTCCTAACGCTATGATGTTCATGTTACCCCTTATTATCGACAACTTTCCCTTCTAAAATTTGAACAATATAGAAAACTCCACGTGGCAGTATTAATCTTTTGAGTATTATAAGAGAATATCCCATACTACTTATCTTCACAACTCAATTTCCTATCCTCTTTCCACCAGCATAACACACGCTCTGGCAGTACACTTGCTATCCCTCTCAGCAGGTCAGCAGCATTTAGCCGTTCCTTTGTTGCAAATGGAGCTAGAATATGGAATTCTCTCCCCCACAATATTAGAGCCATAAAATCCTTAAATTCCTTCAAGTTGCCTTGCCGTGAGCATCTCCTCGATGTGTGCCGCCAGGCTAAATTAATCTGGTAGAGTTAATGTGTGTATGAATGTACGTTTACTGTGCTTATGGTATTTAGTGTCAATCAACTTTTAATTTGTAACGATAGTTTTAAGACATGACTAAGAATATTTATAGAGTTTATGTTATTTTGTTTCATATTTTGTTTCTAGTTTGTAATAGTAGTTTTAAGAGAAGATTATGAATATTGCTCTCAGATGTACAATGCTAATGAAGTGTGGTTAAGTGTAAGAGAGGACCATGAGTCCTAACTTCGCCACTAAAAATAAAGGCAAATATAATAATAATATAATATATGTGCCCCATAGTGTAAATACAATACTTTCTTTCTTACCTGAAGAATTTATTGCATCAATTATTGTGCTGAAGTTATATTTGAGGCAATAAAATTAGGCTTAAAATTACTCTGAACGCTGAATATCATTAGATGCCAGCTATCAATCACATATTCTTTTTGGACCTTCCGTAAATCATATTTTTTGAAACTTTGTGTACCTTTTTCTCAGAAACTATCATATCAATGTATATGAAATTTGGTAGTCTGTTACATACTATATATATCTGCTTACGGAAGTAAATTTAATAAGATATCTTTATTAGATCATGGAGGCCAGTTTGAAGACCACTGAACATTTCACAGAAAATTTCAGTTTTCAACTAGGAAGTAAAAAACAAAATCCTAACTCCTGTAAACAGTAGGAAATTAGTTTTACTTCTGCAGCTGTAAAAAGTGTTAAATATTATCCATGCAAAGTTTCTTGGGTCTGATTCGAGTATTTTCGCAGAAAATGTTATATCAGTTGATGGAATTTTTTACAATATGTAACAAAATATTATTTGTATAATGATCCTTCTGGCACAAAATATTAAGCATAGAGCTTCATATCCTACCCGAGTAATGATGAATATATTCTGAATATATCACAAGCATTCAAGAAAGTACCACTTCTTGTTTCTGAGATATGTAACTAAACATCGCAAGTTAAATTTTTCTATCGTTTGACACTTCCCGGTTCCCTTAGTGAATATTTTTCGTTAAACATTATTTCATTTATTTACTTACATCCTTCAACTAACCTGGATACATTCAGATTCTTTGATTAAATGTACTTAAATTTGATGCAGTTTCCTGTAAGAACATACAGTAATTCTATTGATAGTAACTAATCCAGTCCTCAGCACCGACCAGCAGTAAGGGAGTTATCTTCCTTTATAAAAGGGAATTGATACTTTTTGCTCTTTAAGTTTGTAGCAGTGAGTACTTTTGCAGTAACCAAGACGTTCTAGCTGGTTCAGGAAAATATTTATCAACTTCTCTGAGGTGGTTTCTTGGAGAGGGGAAAGGTTAGGTTATCATATTCTATAACTTGTCCCCACACTCCCACACAAGGGGAAGATAAGAAACGAGCTGCCCCTGCCCTGTTGCGACGATCGCACGATTTATGCGGTCAGCAGGCCGTTCCGATTCAATGGAGTGGAAACCTTGCTGGGCTGATGGAGTACCAGCCACGTGGGAGGGGCGAACAGACATCACCTATCAGGACTTTTATCCACTAGCCAGGAGAAGCTACGACAAGACCATTCCGATGTTCTTCCCTTACAACACATTATGGCGTTTTCCTTCGTTTTATCATTGAGCAACATCGTAAGTTAAGAAGCCATGCCTGCATTTAATAAGGCATTCCATTCGTTACTTATACATTATTATATACGCTGATTTGATATTGAATAAGTGTGATAATATACCAGCATAATAGATGGGCATATGATATTTTAGAAATCCATTCATGTTAATAACACTTAACAGTTAAAACAGCTCTGCGATTCTTCATGCTTTTTAGTCTGAAAGATTTTATACTCATCTCCTACTGAATTAAATTAATTCACATGATTTGTTTTGAATAAATGTTACTTCATTTTCACAATAATTGGTGGTTGCCATGATTCAAAAAGCTTACAATGAAATTAGGTTGAGTTATGAAATACTTTCAAAACGTGAAAAAATAGTATAGCATTCACGATGAAAATGGGTAACCTTAATACATAGTTAAGTTTGATTGACTAATATGATAAGGAAATTAAATTAAATTCAATTAAATTAAATTAAAACTACAATCAATGTATTTTAATTTTGTTTGCGTACTGTGTTGTTCATGACCTACATTACGTGTATAAATGTTTAAAGACGCTTACATAACACTTCCTTCACTAAATGTAGAATTTCTTTGTATGTTTTACTTTACAAAAGAAATATTTATAAAATATTAACATTGGTTGTTCACCGTGGGTTCATTAACACATGAATGAATAGTTTAGCAACAAAATTGTTTAAACGCCGTGTGGGTTCCTAGAATTTTGTGCGGTAGTGGGCCGATGACCTCGATGTTAGGCCGTCAATACGGAATGAGATTCATAACTTGCAATTGTATGTTTTACTCATATTTACTCATTGTTTTGTAATTAGCCACAAGGAAAACCCCTAAAGAAGGCCTATATTTATTGATAAGATTGTGGAAATGAGTGGGTCTCCTTCCAGCCTTTTTGTTCTGTCTGTCTGTTAATATACTCAGCAAAGTCCGTTGTAATCTTCTGAATGTGTGGCTAGGTCTTTTCATTAGGCGGCTTCCACTCTTGACAGGAAAACACAATTCTAAAAACCACTAATTAACACTTTATAGATTAATACTGTTCTTAACACATGAATGAATAGTTTAGCAACAAAATTGTTTAAACGCCATGTGGGTTCCTAGAATTTTGTGCGGTAGTGGGCCGATGACCTCGATGTTAGGCCCCTTTAAACAACAAGCAAGCATGTATTTCCTATGTGTCCTATTGTGTAAATGAAATACTTTGACATTGGTTGTTCACTGGTTGGCTTATCTGTGGATTTACAGTGGTATCTACCGTATTCATGAGCGGGAGAAAGTTCCATAATGTTGCATTTTGTTAAGTTTGAAATTCGTTTTATCTCACTAAAAGCCATTCTTTCGAAAACTAAAGATTCCTCTGATCATCGGTCGAGGTGGAATACCAAAGGAAACTGGTCCATGTTTCCTGGATGCAGTGGGTATATTATTTCGCTTTCTTGCACAAATGCGTTTCTTTGTTTCACCAATCCTTCCATCAGTAGCCTAGAAAGATCACAGGTATTTTGGCTATGGTAATTCAATGGTTTTAGGGTAAGAGTTGCCGAAACCAAAACAGTGGCCTGAATCACACACTAATACTGCCATGTGTGCAAATCATTTGTAGAAAATAGTGAACACAAAAGAGAAAGAAGAGATGTTTATTCGCAGATTGTACATAGTCCTATTTACTATTTTTTTTTTTTTTTTTTGCGGTGAACTAACTTACAGATGACGACTGCGGGATAGGAGAGACTTAGGACTGGGAAGGAAGTGACAGTGACCTTAATTAAGGTACAATGCCAGCATTTTCCTGGCACAAAAATTAGAAAAACTACTTAAGGGTTGCCGAAAGTGAGGTTCGAATCCGTTGCCTTCCCAGATTGTATATAGTAACTTCTCGATTGTGAAACGAATGCTTATTACATACACAAATTTCTCTGGGATTGTGATACGACTTGCTCGCACATATTTTGTGATGAAAACCGTGAAGTCTAGTCTCGACGTGTCGTAGTTACTGATTTTTCTTTCATCCAGTTTCTCTCCATCTTCGCGCTTCCAGCGTAGAAGTCTAGGTGTATCTCTTTACTCTTAGCCTCCCTTCTCCCCAGATGTTTTGTATATTGTTCTGTAGCTGGTAGTAACTGTTTGTTCCTCAGGTCCTCTGCGTAAAATGTCTCCTTGGCTAGTACATAAACCATTCTTATTGGTGCTGATATTCCCACTCTCAGTGCATGTTCGAAGTAACACATACAGATACAGATATACCGACTACTCACTGAAGGCAGACCTCTAAGGTATATCCGGTACAGATACCGCATACACTCTAGCCAAAGGTTCTCATCGTTACAGCTAGATGGCAATGTGTATGATCTGTGAGTGTGATGAAATTTGCTCTAGTATACTCCAATTACATCCGATATCTTGAGGCGAGTACATATTTCCTCCTGACAGAGTTTTCCTTGTGTTCATTTATTGTATATTAAATTGGTTTCAAATGCTTAAACCAGCAGTTTTTAGTGTAGTAGAAGTCAGAAGCATAACTGTAGTTGACAGTAAGCTTATTTTGGGCCATGATAGCCTTGAGGTACGACAACAGGAGGGTGCAGCGTCTCTAACTGACAGTAGGGAGAGTTGCCGCACAACAGTCCGGCTGAGATGCCTCCTTGCTTTCAGATTCTAAAAGCGATCTGGAAACATTCAATACTATTCATAGGGTACGGTATTCTATTCGAAAATTTTATCGTCTCACGATTCTTAAAATGCTTTTATTACTTTCATTGGTAACATTATTTTCATCATCATCATCATCATCATCTGTTTACCCTCCAGGGTCGGCTTGTCCCTCGGACACAGCGAGGGATCCCACCTCTACCGCCTCAAGGGCAGTGTCCTGGAGCTTCAGACTCTTGGTCGGGGATACAACTGGGGAGAATGACCAGTACTTCGCCCAGGCGGCCGCACCTGCTATGCTGAACAGGGGCCTTGTGGAGGGATGGGGAGATTGGAAGGGATAGGCAAGGAACAGGGAAGGAAGCGGCTGTGGCCTTAAGTTAGGTACCATCCCGGCATTCGCCTGGAGGAGAAGTGGGAAACCACGGAAAACCACTTCCAGGATGGCTGAGGTGGGAATCGAACCCACCTATACTCAGTTGACCTCCCGAGGCTGAGTGGACCCCGTTCCAGCCCTCGTACCACTTTTCAAATTTCGTGGCAGAGCCGGGAATCGAACCCGGACCTCCGGGGGTGGCAGCTAATCACGCTAACCACTACACCACAGAGGCGGACAACATTATTTTACTATATAAAATTATATTATGTCCGCCTCTGTGGTGTAGTGGTTAGCGTGATTAGCTGCCACCCCCGGAGGTCCGGGTTCGATTCCCGGCTCTGCCACGAAATTTGAAAAGTGGTACGAGGGCTGGAACGGGGTCCACTCAGCCTCGGGAGGTCAACTGAGTAGAGGTGGGTTCGATTCCCACCTCAGCCATCCTGGAAGTGGTTTTCCGTGGTTTCCCACTTTTCCTCCAGGCGAATGCCGGGATGGTACCTAACTTAAGGCCACGGCCGTTTCCTTCCCTCTTCCTTGCCTATCCCTTCCAATCTTCCCATCCCTCCACAAGGCCCCTGTTCAGCATAGCAGGTGAGGCCGCCTGGGCGAGGTACTGGTCATTCTCCCCAGTTGTATCCCCGACCAAGAGTCTGAAGCTCCGGGACACTGCCCTTGAGGCGGTAGAGGTGGAATCCCTCGCTGAGTCCGAGGGAAAAGCCGAACCTGGAGGGTAAACAGATGATGATGATGATGAAATTATATTATTTTCAGAAATAAAATCATGACATGGCTACGCAGTATTAAAGTAAGGGCACTGTTAAAAGACTTCAATTGACAGAGGAAAATTTAAGAGAGGCTGTTAAAAGACTGAAAGCAAATTAAATACCGATCAAGGAGGCAGAATGGTACCTTAGAATTCTGGCACGAACACTGATACTACTAATGCAGTCAGAAATCTGGAAAAAGGTTCTCTGGTTCATGCAGCTTTAACTACTTCAATAATCACCGAAGTCAAACTCATATTCAGAAAAGGATGACTGGGTCCAGTGCTTGAGTTACAACCAGTGGCTGCATTAATCTTGCTCTATATACAGGGTGAAGCGTAATTCGCGCACTCGGGCGTCGCAGCGCGACTCCTCACATGCCAGCAATAAAAAAATGTCTCTTACAAAATTTCGTTTTGCGAGTATATCCGGCAGAAAAACAACGTTGAAGATTAGCAATCTGGCAACACTGTAACCACATGTAGGGTAACTACCTCTGTCAGCAGACGTTGCACGTATTGTACAGTTGGTGCAATGGATAGAGTTTTGGGTTAGCATGCAGGAGGTCGCGTGGTCGATCCTGGGTTGAGGCGTATGTTTTTTATTTCGTAAATGTAGTCCAGGTGGTATGGTATCTGGCATCTTAATCGTCAACAGCGATTGCAGTGGGTCCTCTAGAAACCATCTGCACTTACATACTACAATCCTAGAAATGGACGAACAATCGTTTTCATTGGTCAGCTTTGAAAGGCGCCCTTTCCACGTCGTGGGCGTGAATTTATTCGCACCACTTCATCTACTAGATGTGAAACCTGTTTTCTTTGTACCCTCCCCCAGTGGTCCCATAGACTAGTACCAACTATTATTCTTGCCTCGTTCAGGTCCATTACATTTCGTTAGGGCCTTACGTTACCAGTAGGCCTAGCAACGTGCTCTGCGAATAATGTCCAAACTCGGTTACAATTTGTATGTGTTATCACCATGGTCCCAATAATTCTGCCTTTCAACATTGCGTGTTGCGTCTGGTAACCGCATGCTGTTTAGTACGTATCTCAATGTATTATTATTATTATTATTATTATTATTATTATTATTATTATTATTATTATTATTATTGTCCGCCTCTGTGGTGTAGTGGTTAGCGTGATTAGCTGCCACCCCCAGAGGTCCGGGTTCGATTCCCGGCTCTGCCACGAAATTTGAAAAGTGGTATGAGGGCTGGAACGGGGTCCACTCAGCCTCGGGAGGTCAAGTGAGTAGAGGTGGGTTCGATTCCCACCTCAGCCATCCTAGAAGTGGTTTTCCGTGGTTTCCCACTTCTCCTCCAGGCGAATGCCGGGATGGTACCTAACATAAGGCCACGGCCGCTTCCTTCCCTCTTCCTTGCCTATCCCTTCCAATCTTCCCATCCCTCCACAAGGCCCCTGTTCAGCATAGCAGGTGAGGCCGCCTGGCCGAGGTACTGGTCGTTCTCCCCAGTTGTATCCCCGACCAAGAGTCTGAAGTTCCAGGACACTGCCCCTGAGGCGGTAGAGGTGGGGTCCCTCGCTGTGTCCGAGGGAGAAGCCGACCCTGGAGGGTAAACAGATGATGATGATGATGATGATGATTATTATTATTATTATTATTATTATTATTGTTATTATTATTATGTTGTAAATGTAGGATACATGTGACCTCAGAAACGGTGTCTTACTGTATCACAGTAGGTACTGTCAGATGGAAATTACCAAATAAAAAATGCGCCTCAACCCAGGATCGAACCATCGACCTCCTGCATGCCAACCAAAAGCTCCACCCACTGCACCAACTGTACAGCACGACGTAGACCTGCTGACAGCGGTAGTTACCCTACATATGGTTACAGTGTTGCCAGATTGCTACTCTTTAACGTCCGTTTTCTACCGGATATACTCGCAAGACGAAATTTTGTAAGATACATTTTTTTATTGCTGGCATGTGAGGAGTCACGCTGCGATGCCCGAGTGCGCGAATTACGCTTCACCCTGTATAAACATTGACAGCAAAATTGCTAGATAACAAAGTCCTAAGAAACAATCTGTATAAACTTGTAAGAGGATAAACATCAGTTTTTATTCAAGAATCCTATCTCAGGCATGTTTTAAATTACTGTGTCAGGACAGAATTATATTCATGATGGTTTAAACGTTCCCTTTATATAACAGTGAAGAATCCATTGCACATGCACATTCATAATAAATAGAAATTAAAATATGATTCATTTAATGTTGTAAATTATGAGTTAGACACTTTTACCATTGAATTATTATATTATATGGATATAATTGTTTTGTAGTACGTTCTAATATTCATTTATATTAAAATTGAATAAATTGGGTTAAATTTGACTCTTCATTAAATATTTTACTTGCGGCATCTCTCCCGAGCAAAGTCGGCATCTATATCGGATTCCAAGAGAGACGCCTCTGATGCAACAATTCTCTTGTTCTCTCCTTTTTGCAATTTATTTTCAATTACCAATATTTTGTTAATCTCTGATTTCAAATGTTTTCAAATTATGCTCGATGAATCTGCAAAATTTTTAAAGTAAATATACAGAGATATAACAAAAGAGATAAAAAGTGCGCCAACTCTAAGGGAATTACCTCATACATTTCATCTCAGCTTAAGTATTTGTCCTCCTTTCACAACAGTAATACCCGCTCTGGTTTCTCCCTTTCTATTCCTGTTCACCAATCCTCTATGTATAACAATTATGTTGTTGTGACGCGTTCCAGGCTTTGGAATTGCCTGCCTGTCAGTGTCAGAAATACTACTTCTTTACTTAAATTTAAGACCGCTTGACGAGACTACCTACTGTATGCAGCTGATTAATTTGCATGACTGGATGAGTGAATGACTGCGAGTTAGAAAAGTGTAATGTATTATTGTGTAAGTTATTATCTAGCCTACTATATATTATTGTGGGTTTCTCAGCACAATCCGGAGATTGGCCAGTACAGATGAAGGCGCCTCGGAATCCCCGCGTCATTGTTGAGACTACGTCTCGGTTTGCTCCGAGGTCTCGGATAATTTCAAGTATTTAGGTTGTGTGTTCTCCCAGGATGGTAATATAGTAAGTGAGATTGAATCAAGGTGTAGTAAAGCAAATGCAGTGAGCTCGCAGTAGCGATAAGCAGTATTCTGTAAGAAGGAAGTCAGCTCCCAGACGAAACTATCTTTACATCGGTCTGTTTTCAGACCAACTTTGCTTTACGGGAGCGAAAGCTTGGTGGACTAAGGATATGTTATTCATAAGTTAGAAGTAATAGATATAAAAGTAGCAAGAATGATTGTTGGTACAAACACATGGGAACAATGGCAGGAGGGTACTCGGAATGAGGAGATAAAGGCTAATTTAGGAATAAAGTCGATGGATGAAGCTGTACGCATAAACCGGCTTCGGTGGTGGGGTCATGTGAGGCGAATGGAGGTGGATAGGTTACCTAGGAGAATAATGGACTCTGTTATGGAGGGTAAGAGAAGTAGAGGGAGACCAAGACGACGATGGTTAGACTCGGTTTCTAACGATTTAAAGATAAGAGGTATAGAACTAAATGAGGCCACAGCACTAGTTGCAAATCGAGGATTGTGGCGACGTTTAGTAAATTCTCAGAGGCAGGCTGAAAGGCATAACAGTCTATAATGATAATGTATGTATGTATGTACTATATATTATTATGTACTCTTAAGCTCCGCTCCCAATGATGTATCACTACAGCGGTAAAGTGTAAGAGAGGCCTAAGGGCCCCTGACTTTGCCAGCTGCAAAGGCATAATAAATAAATAAATAAATAAGTAAATAAATAAACAAATCAATAAATAAATAAATAAATATTGCGTACGCGAACTGGACGCTATGGGGTGCTCTCAAGGATATCAGCAATATTTTGCTTCCTTGAACTTGAAAAGGGAAAGTTCTTCGTTAATGGAGGTATTTATCTCATTCCTTTCATTGAGCATTTCTCACAGAGAGTGCTCCACTGAAGTTAAATGCCGTATTACTCAGAGCGAAACATCCTTTATGCAAAATAGGGTATTATACTTTATGCCACTCAACTTCATCGTCTGAGAATATTACATGCATTCTATGCCTCTGTTACATGCACAGTGAATAAAAATGAAATATACCGTCTTGAAGCTTTAGAGATGGGGTACTATCATACGATGTTGAATATGATTCTGGGAGATGCGATATCTAACTCCTGGGTATTAGACACTGTTATAATAATAATAATAAATTAAGGAGTAATAACAGTGTCAGCTGTAGAGGAAGAAGAGCATGAAGAAACGAATTCACAAAATGGATCGAGGTTATCACGCAACTATGAATATGTACCACTAAAGATCAGTATCCAGGAATGCTAAAATGAGGCACTAAAAAACTGTAATCCTCCCAGCAGGTTCAGAGTATTTGAATATCTTCTCAGATAGAAGAATGAGCAGAACAGAAAAGAGAATCCTAAGAAATATTATGAGACCTATTTGGGGGATGGCATATTCTTATTGAGACCAGAAAAGGATGTATACATAACATCAGAAAATTAGGTCATGCTTTCAGGAAAGGAAGATTGAGATTCTAAGGTTAACTGATCAGAATGGGCAAAGACAGATTAATGAAACAAATGTTTGAACACAATATAACTAAGCAATATAAGCCAGCATTTTCCAAAGAAGCCTAGAAAAATTAGGAACTACTAAATATTAAAAAAGAACAAATTTCAATAGAAAATAATTTAGGAAAGAAACACTTCATGGTAAATTCCCAGAGGAAGCCAAGAAGAATTGCGGTAGTAAATGAACGGAAGAAAGAGAGCAACATCGAGAAAGGATGAAGAAGTTTTGAAAAGACAAGAAGAAGAAATTTGTTTCAAATGGTCCTAAGATAACCTAATCGACTGAATAATAATAATAATAATAATAATAATAATAATAATAATAATAATAATAATAATAATAATAATAATAATAATAATAATAAAATGGCACGTCGCCTCCGGAATGGACGCAGTGCAGGTCTTTCAAGTTAATGCTAAAGACGACACAAACACCCAATGCCGAGTCAAAATTATCAACCAATGAAGGTTAAAATCCCCGAACCTATCACGAATCGAGCTCAAAAATCCATACCTTTGTTTGGCAATGCGGGACCATACAATGTGCCACTCCAACTTAGTGAGATCTGTGACACTGAAGGAAAACTACGTCGGAGAAGACCAAGAAATACCTTCCATAAACAAATATTAAATGACATGCAGAGAGTTAGAAGCGTCAAACAACAGGTTGAGCTTAAAATGTTTTATGACAACTGATCAACAGAATTGCAAACAATGATAATGAGTATTTCTCCTTCAATCAGTGTCTGTGTAGCAGTTCTCGCGCTGCAGGGGCTAAATCTACTGACACCATTACAACATATCCGATGGCATGATCTTGAAATTACTGGAAGTGAGTGGATGGCCATCTGAAGTGTAATCTGGAGTATGTAGTAGCCCGCTGGGTGCTGTAAGCCCCTCCCACACTCTGTCTATCTAATAAACATGGCCGCAATATGTCTGTCAGCTTGTAACTCCGGTGTGAAGACTCCATGGGGCCACCTGGCATGTTAAACACAACACAGCCGGTTGTATGTCACTGTCACCATCAAACCATGGATATTAATCCTTAATGGTGTAAATCATAAGGGCTGGATGATAAGGCTTAACTTATAATAGAATACAACGATTAATTGTGTTAAGTTATTAGACAGGAGAGTAGCTAGTATCGGTCTACAACTCTCATAGAATATCCATCGCATGGTGAGGACTGTGGTATTACAACAGACGCTTGAGCTTTAGCTTACGTCCATCATCACAGTCTAGCTATTGACATAGCATTCTCGTGGCCACGTCCCTTGAGTTTCATTTCCGTCTCTGAGATGAGTTTAAGACTATTTTGAAAAAGGAAAGGGGTCTTAACTCAGATCAGTTGGTAGAAATGACACTCATGGTCGTTCTAGATCAAGTATTGTTCAGTACTCAAACTTCTGAGAATGATAAAAAAGACCAAAGAGGATATCTTGCTTATACAAAGAGTACGATCAGAAAAGATTGGACAATTAAATGGTTTATTATTCTAGGAAGACCGAAACAAATAATTTAAAGTAAATAATCATAAAATAGGAATTAATAATTGAGGCAGTTTTTGGGTGGGTTGAGAATGGAACTATCTGACCTAAATGACAGATAATCTTCCCACCGCCAAGCCAGGATTACTTCGTTGCAGAGCTTGTACTTCAATAGGAGTGTGCACCTTTAAGCAATTTCTGTAGAAGGTTAAAACTGACTTAGCGAGCTCTATGGCTGCATTCGCTTAAGTGCGGCCAGTATCCAATATTCGGGAGATAGTGGGTTCCAACCCCACTGTCGGCAGCCCCGAAAAAGGTTTTCCGTGGTTTCCCATTTTCACACCAGCCAAATGCTGGAGCTGTACCTTAATTAAGGCCACGGTCGCTTCCTTCCCACTTCTAGCCTATTCCTGTCCTATAGTCATCATAAGACCTATCTGTGTCGGTGCGACGTAAAGCAACTAGTAAAATAGAAATAAAAACGGATTTAAAATATAATGTTATTCTCCGTCACATCTTAACGCTCAGTTTGAAACATGTGATAACTTAATAAACTACATTTGTTTCTGCCACTACTATCATCTCTAGAAATCTGAGTATTGAATAGTTTTCCTAGTATATTTTTATTCAAATTATAGAAATCAATCCACATTACTTTATATTGAAAAATTGATGGTGATGGTGGTGGTTATTGTTTTAATAGGAAGAGCAGCTCGGCAAACATCCTCTTTTAACACTTATCGGAGGGGAAAATGGATGTGGTCCGACACTTCGGAAAATGAAGGTATCAGACAAGAAGACAAGGACCTCGAAGGGCGTGAAAATGACTCACTTGGTCTGGAAAACCTAACACGTCGGGGTCTAAAAAGAACAAGTGAGGATTCTGCCAAAAATAGGTGGATGCAAAGTTAAGAGCTACTTTTAGTTGCCTCTTACAGGCAGGGGATACCGTGGATATTATTCTAGGTGAAAGGAATAACTATCAAACAGTCGCATCATATGGTACCACTTGATACTCATATAAAATGGCTTAGAAGTGAAGAGTAAGTGCGGCCAGTATCCAGTAATCGGTAGATAGTGGGTTCGAACCCCACTGCCGGCAGCCCTGAAGATGGTTTCCCGTGGTTTGTTTCCCATTTTCACACCAGGCAAGTGCTGGGGCTGTACCTTAATTAAGGCCACGGCCGCTTCCTTCCCATACCCAGGCCTTTCCTATCCCATCGTCGCCATAAGACCTATCTGTGTCGAAGCGACGTAAAGCAAATAGCAAAAAAAAAAAAAAAAAAAAAAAAAAAAGAAAATAAAGAAGTGAAGAGGACATGCACTCTTTGCTGGTTTTGCTTAGTTAGTAGATATGAATACTGTAATTACATTATGCTTCGACTTCAAGTGTTCCAGCCCTTTGGTTACGTGAACAACCTGAAATATATTATTTTCCTCGACAACACGATCGCTCATGGGTACGGTACTATTGTTATTGTGTTATTATAGTTGGCGGCTCCCCTGTCACCTGTCTGCTGATGTGACGTGACGTGTGGTGATGTGGAATGACGCTTGATAGACACGACACCTGAGGTCCATCAGACCGCACACTCACAGTCACCGGAGATATGGAATTTGCCACTAATTCGCCGATTACTGCCTGTACCATATTATGGGTAAGAGAACATAACTTTTATGCGGGATTCCCAGTTTTCCCTCCAAGAATTTTTTATATCCGGGACCCTTTAAATCTACGCTGGAGTCTGTTGAACACCAGCAACATTCGAAATTCGCACCGTGCCAAATGAAAGATTCTTTGGAGGGTCACGTGGTTCTTCACAAAAATTTAAGTAATATCGCTAACTTCTCTGTATACATTAATTAGAACCTGAGTAGTTCGAGGCTTCATATTATTCTAGCAGGTCTTGCGAAAAAACAAATTTTCGCAAAACACAGAAAAACCCCATTTGTTCGTTTCTCCTCAGTAGTATAATTGGATGGTTCTGCGGCCACCTCCACCTCAGGCTCCCAGAGGCCACCTCCACCTCCACCTCAGCCAGAGGCCTCCCAGATGCCTCCTCCACCTCCACCTCAGCCAGAGGCCTCCCAGAGGTCTCCTCCACCTCCCGCGGGAAATTTGAATTTGTAAACAAAGCCACGTGCTTTTTGACAGCTGTCATCGACAACAACGCATCGCTAACCTCAGTACTGCCATCTTGACGGGCCTAAACCTCAGTAGTGCCAACTTAACCTCACTAGCGCGAGGTAAACAAAGCCACGTGCTTTTTGACAGCCACGTGCTTTTTGACAGATTTGTAAACAAAGCCACGTGCTTTTTGACAGTTGTCATCGACAACAACGCATCGCAAACCTCAGTACTACCACCTTGACAGGCCTAAACCTCAGTAGTGCCAACTTAACCTAACTAGCATGAGGTAAACAAAGCCACGTGTTTTTTGACAGCCACGTGCTTTTTGACAGATTTGTAAACAAAGCCACGTGCTTTTTGACAGACAACAACGCATCGCTAACCTCAGTACTGCCATCTTGACGGGCCTAAACCTCAGTAGTACCAACTTAACCTAACTAGCGCGAGATAAACAAAGCCACGTGCTTTTTGACAGCCACGTGCTTTTTTGACAGCTGTCATCCGCTATCTTTAAACTACAGAGCACCGTGCTGCCCTCTTTCGTCACCTGTCATCGGCAGTGCTGCCATCTTGACGGGCCTAAACCTTAGCGCTACCAACTTAACCTCACTAGCTCGAGATAAACAAATCCAAGTGCTTTTTGACAGCCACGTGCTTTTTTGATAGCTGTCATCCGCCATCTTTAATCTATAGAGCACAGTGCTGCCCTCTTTAGCTACTTACCTTTGAAATGTGGTGGCGGATAATTTGAAAAATGCTTTTCGACAAGCAGCCATCTTTAATCCAGAGAGAACAGTGCTGCCCTCTATGTGGTGGCGGCAAATTCTATGTGCTTTACAAACTCACGTGCTTTTCTGACAGCTGTCATCTGCCATCTTTAATCCAGAGAGAACAGTGCTGCACTCTATGTGGTGGTGGTAAATTCCACGTGCTTTACAAACCTATGCGCTTTTTTGATAGCTGTCATCCGCCATCTTTAATCTATAGAGCACAGTGCTGCCCTCTTTAGCTACTTACCTTTGAAATGTGGTGGCGGATAATTTGAAAAATGCTTTTCGACAAGCAGCCATCTTTAATCCAGAGAGAACAGTGCTGCCCTCTATGTGGTGGCGGCAAATTGAAAAATTCCACGTGCTCTTGTTTGAAAACAAACTCACGTGCTTTTTTGACAGCTGTCATCTGCCATCTTTGAGCACAGTGCTGCCCTCTTTAGTTTGAAATGTGGTGGTGGTAAATTCCACGTGCTCTTGTTTGGAAACAAAGCCATGTGCAGCTGTCATCCGCCATCTTTAATCAACAGAGCACTGTGCTACTATCATGCGGGCAATTTCATCACCTGTCATCCGCCATCTTTAATCCACAGAACACCGTGCTGCCCTCTTTATGGCTACTACCTTAAGCACGTAGTAGCGGGCAATTTGAAAAGTTCTGTTAGCTATCATCCGCCATCTTTAATCAAGAGAGCACCGTGCTGCCATCTTTAGCTAGATACCTTTGAAATGTGGTGGCGGCAAATTGAAAAATTCCACGTGCTCTTGTTTGGAAACAAACTCACGTGCTTTTTCGACAGCTACCATCCGCCATCTTTAATCAACAGAGCATAGTGCTGCCCTCTTTAGTTTGAAATGTGATGGCGGCAAATTCCACGTGCTCTTGTTTGGTAAACATAGCCATGTGCTTTTTTTGACAGCTGTCATCCGCCATCTTTAATACAGAGAGCACCGTACTGCCCTCTTTATCGTAGTAGATGTAAATTCGTCACCTGTCATCCGCAGTGCTGCCATCTTTAGCTAGATACCTTTGAAAAGTGGTGGCGGATAATTTTAAAAGAAAAATTCTACAGCAGCCCTCTCTCGACGCTAATTGCATAAGATGGCGGCTATACATGACTCCTTAAGGGTGCTTACGCAAGATGGCTGCTATACACAGGTTCTTATGAGACGCCCTTGGGATGCTTGCGCAATATGGCAGTTATACATGGCTCCTTATGAGATACCCTAGGGATGCTTGCGCAAGATAGCGGCTGCTCTTATGGGACGGCTTAAGGGTCCTTGCACAAGATGGCTTGAGACGCCCTAAGGATGCTTGCGCAAGATGGCGGACACAAGATGGCGGCTATACATAACTCCTTATGAGACGCTTTAAGGGTGCTTGCGCAAGATGGTTGCTACTCTTATGAAGAATGCTAGCTTAGAGGCTAAGTGGCGTGATAGTTCGATTCATTAAATTTAGGGCTTAAATGCAAAATGTTAAATATATCGAAAACGGTGCACCGTAGAGCAAAACGGACAAAATTTTTCTGCCTAATACCTAGGTTCGCAGTATGAGGAACAAGAAAATCATAGTCTAATGATGGGATCAACGGTTCGGTTCCTACTTAGGCCCTTTGGCATTTGCTCTGTTTTAGCTTGTATTGAAGCGAGTCTTCGTAACATGATCAGGTCTAGCTATGGTAGAGAGTATAACGTACCGTGCAGGTTCGATTCATTAAATTTGGAGGCTTAAATGCAAAATGTTAAATATCTCGAAAACGATGCATCGTAGAGCAAAACGGACAAAATTTTTCCGCCTAATACGTAGGTTCGTAGTATCAGGAACAAGAAAAAACATAGTCTAATGATGAGATCAACGGTTCGATTCCTACTTAAGCCCTTTGGCATTCGCAGCTATCTATTTCTACAAGATGGTGGCTGCTCTTATGAGAAACAAGATGCCTTGAGACGTCCTAGGGATGCTTACGCAAGATGGCAGACACAAAATGGTGACTATACATAGCTCCTTATGAGACGACCTAGGGGTGCTCGCACAAGATGGCAGCTACTCTTATGAAGAAAGCTAGCTTAGAGGCTACTGCGCAAGATAACAGCTGCTGTTATGCATGTGGTGGAGGGCAATTTGAAATTCTATGTGCTTAATCAACAGAGCACCCTGCCGCCCTCTTTAGCTGAAATGTGGTGGCGGATAATTTGAAAAATTCTTTTGACAGCTATCATCTTTAAAACAATGGCGACTATACATAGGCTGTTAAGGCCTTATCATTCTCCTCCTCCTCCTCCTCCTCCTCCTTCCCCTCCTCCTCCTCCTCCTTCTCTACCTCCTCCTCCGCCTCTTATGTCAAGGCATAGCTTTATATCGAACAAGTTTAAACCTGCATCGCGAAGGCAAGCGTGTGCAGCGATAACATTATTGTGCATGTTTAGACTTTCGAAACATAAGAAGAGTAGAATCAAACGCTGTACTCGATACGACATGTGATTAGAACATTGATTGATGCGTTCAGAAAACAAAATAAGTGATCAAGACTAGAATCGAACAATGTACTCAATACATCATGTGTTTAGAATATGTCAGGGGATACGCTTGTTCTAAGAAGATCAGATTGAAACATAACAAGACTAGAATAGAACACTGTAATCGATGTTGTTAACTTCAACATGTGATCAGAACATTGATTGATGTGTTCAGAACACAAAATAAGTGATCATGACTAGAATCGAACACTGTACTCGATACAACATGTGATCAGAACATTGATCGATGTGTTCAGAACACGAAATAAGTGAACAAGACTAGAATCGAACACTGTACTCAATACAACATGTGTTTAGAACATGTTAGGGGGTACCCTTGTTCTAAGAAGATCAGAATGAAACATAACAAGACTAGAATCGAACACTGTAATCGATGTTGTTACCTCAACATATGATCAGAACATTGTTTGATGTGTTCAGAGCAAAAGTACAATTTTGATGATTTGCTTAGTGTAAAATCAAAAACTATGGAAACACACTGTGCACATATCGCGTAGCTAACTCGCTCAGTAAGCAATATTGCAAAACTACAACTTCAATGATTTGCATAGTGTAAACATCAAAAACACACTGTACCCATACTGCGCAGCTAACTCGCTCGGTAAACGATATAGCCAAAGTATAACTTCAAATTATTTACCTTCCATCATTCGTCTTGTGTGTAAAAATCAGTCGAACAAGTTATCGCATAAACATGGCTGAAAAAAATCGTGATAGGGTATGGAACCCAGGGGTTACATCTTGTCAGAAGGGCAAAAAGGATGAAAAACTCTTCCTCCTCCTTACCGCACATTCCTTGGCTAAAGGGCTAATGGGCTAAAGGGCTAATGGGCTAAAGGGCTAAAGGGCTAAAGGTGCAACAACCTCGTCGATCGCTATCAGCAAGAACGCTTGTACTTTGTAGAAAATTAATCCTTATTGGTAAATGTTTTTATGTTCAGAACCTGTCTTCTCACTTTGAAGGACAATAGAGCGTCGCTAACCTCACTGCTGCCATCTTTACGGCGGTAAACCTCAAGGCTGCCACCTTATGCATGTTATAGCGCGGAATTTAAAATCCAACAACAGAACATTGTTAACCTCACTCTTGCCATCTTTACGGCAGTAAACCTCAAGGCTGCCACCTTATGCATGTTGTAGCGCGGAATTTAAAATACAACAACAGAACATTGCTAAACTCTCTGCTATCATCTTGAAAAGTTCAGTGTTCCAAACACTAGTTCGAAAAACGTAACTCATCGCACCTCGGGGATTTTATTACGTAAGACGTAACCCCTAGGTTCCATTCCTTGTTCTGAACATAAAACCATTTACCAATAAAGATTAATTTTCTACAAAGTACAAGCGTTCTTGCTGATAGCGATCGACGAGGTTGTTGCACCTTTAGCCCTTTAGCCCTTTAGCCCATTAGCCCTTTAGCCCATTAGCCCTTTAGCCAAGGAATGTGCGGTAAGGAGGAGGAAGAGTCTTTTCATCCTTTTTGCCCTTCTGACAAGATGTAACCCCTGGGTTCCATACCCTTTCACGATTTTTTTCAGCCATGTTTATGCGATAACTTGTTCGACTGATTTTTACACACAAGACGAATGATGGAAGGTAAATAATTGGAAGTTATACTTTGGCTATATCGTTTACCGAGCGAGTTAGCTGCGCAGTATGGGTACAGTGTGTTTTTGATGTTTACACTATGCAAATCATTGAAGTTGTAGTTTTGCAATATTGCTTACTGAGCGAGTTAGCTACGCGATATGTGCACAGTGTGTTTCCATAGTTTTTGATTTTACACTAAGCAAATCATCAAAATTGTACTTTTGCTCTGAACACATCAAACAATGTTCTGATCATATGTTGAGGTTAACAACATCGATTACAGTGTTCGATTCTAGTCTTGTTATGTTTCATTCTGATCTTCTTAGAACAAGGGTACCCCCCTAACATGTTCTAAACACATGTTGTATTGAGTACAGTGTTCGATTCTAGTCTTGTTCACTTATTTCGTGTTCTGAACACATCGATCAATGTTCTGATCACATGTTGTATCGAGTACAGTGTTCGATTCTAGTCATGATCACTTATTTTGTGTTCTGAACACATCAATCAATGTTCTGATCACATGTTGAAGTTAACAACATCGATTACAGTGTTCTATTCTAGTCTTGTTATGTTTCAATCTGATCTTCTTAGAACAAGCGTATCCCCTGACATATTCTAAACACATGATGTATTGAGTACATTGTTCGATTCTAGTCTTGATCACTTATTTTGTTTTCTGAACGCATCAATCAATGTTCTAATCACATGTCGTATCGAGTACAGCGTTTGATTCTACTCTTCTTATGTTTCGAAAGTCTAAACATGCACAATAATGTTATCGCTGCACACGCTTGCCTTCGCGATGCAGGTTTAAACTTGTTCGATATAAAGCTATGCCTTGACATAAGAGGCGGAGGAGGAGGTAGAGAAGGAGGAGGAGGAGGAGGGGGAGGAGGAGGAGGAGGAGGAGGAGGAGAATGATAAGGCCTTAACAGCCTATGTATAGTCGCCATTGTTTTAAAGATGATAGCTGTCAAAAGAATTTTTCAAATTATCCACCACCACATTTCAGCTAAAGAGGGCGGCAGGGTGCTCTGTTGATTAAGCACATAGAATTTCAAATTGCCCTCCACCACATGCATAACAGCAGCTGTTATCTTGCGCAGTAGCCTCTAAGCTAGCTTTCTTCATAAGAGTAGCTGCCATCTTGTGCGAGCACCCCTAGGTTGTCTCATAAGGAGCTATGTATAGTCACCATTTTGTGTCTGCCATCTTGCGTAAGCATCCCTAGGACGTCTCAAGGCATCTTGTTTCTCATAAGAGCAGCCACCATCTTGTAGAAATAGATAGCTGCGAATGCCAAAGGGCTTAAGTAGGAATCGAACCGTTGATCTCATCATTAGACTATGTTTTTTCTTGTTCCTGATACTACGAACCTACGTATTAGGCGGAAAAATTTTGTCCGTTTTGCTCTACGATGCATCGTTTTCGAGATATTTAACATTTTGCATTTAAGCCTCCAAATTTAATGAATCGAACCTGCACGGTACGTTATACTCTCTACCATAGCTAGACCTGATCATGTTACGAAGACTCGCTTCAATACAAGCTAAAACAGAGCAAATGCCAAAGGGCCTAAGTAGGAACCGAACAGTTGATCCCATCATTAGACTATGATTTTCTTGTTCCTCATACTGCGAACCTAGGTATTAGGCAGAAAAATTTTGTCCGTTTTGCTCTACGGTGCACCGTTTTCGATATATTTAACATTTTGCATTTAAGCCCTAAATTTAATGAATCGAACTATCACGACACTTAGCCTCTAAGCTAGCATTCTTCATAAGAGTAGCAACCATCTTGCGCAAGCACCCTTAAAGCGTCTCATAAGGAGTTATGTATAGCCGCCATCTTGTGTCCGCCATCTTGCGCAAGCATCCTTAGGGCGTCTCAAGCCATCTTGTGCAAGGACCCTTAAGCCGTCCCATAAGAGCAGCCGCTATCTTGCGCAAGCATCCCTAGGGTATCTCATAAGGAGCCATGTATAACTGCCATATTGCGCAAGCATCCCAAGGGCGTCTCATAAGAACCTGTGTATAGCAGCCATCTTGCGTAAGCACCCTTAAGGAGTCATGTATAGCCGCCATCTTATGCAATTAGCGTCGAGAGAGGGCTGCTGTAGAATTTTTCTTTTAAAATTATCCGCCACCACTTTTCAAAGGTATCTAGCTAAAGATGGCAGCACTGCGGATGACAGGTGACGAATTTACATCTACTACGATAAAGAGGGCAGTACGGTGCTCTCTGTATTAAAGATGGCGGATGACAGCTGTCAAAAAAAGCACATGGCTATGTTTACCAAACAAGAGCACGTGGAATTTGCCGCCATCACATTTCAAACTAAAGAGGGCAGCACTATGCTCTGTTGATTAAAGATGGCGGATGGTAGCTGTCGAAAAAGCACGTGAGTTTGTTTCCAAACAAGAGCACGTGGAATTTTTCAATTTGCCGCCACCACATTTCAAAGGTATCTAGCTAAAGATGGCAGCACGGTGCTCTCTTGATTAAAGATGGCGGATGATAGCTAACAGAACTTTTCAAATTGCCCGCTACTACGTGCTTAAGGTAGTAGCCATAAAGAGGGCAGCACGGTGTTCTGTGGATTAAAGATGGCGGATGACAGGTGATGAAATTGCCCGCATGATAGTAGCACAGTGCTCTGTTGATTAAAGATGGCGGATGACAGCTGCACATGGCTTTGTTTCCAAACAAGAGCACGTGGAATTTACCACCACCACATTTCAAACTAAAGAGGGCAGCACTGTGCTCAAAGATGGCAGATGACAGCTGTCAAAAAAGCACGTGAGTTTGTTTTCAAACAAGAGCACGTGGAATTTTTCAATTTGCCGCCACCACATAGAGGGCAGCACTGTTCTCTCTGGATTAAAGATGGCTGCTTGTCGAAAAGCATTTTTCAAATTATCCGCCACCACATTTCAAAGGTAAGTAGCTAAAGAGGGCAGCACTGTGCTCTATAGATTAAAGATGGCGGACGACAGCTATCAAAAAAGCGCATAGGTTTGTAAAGCACGTGGAATTTACCACCACCACATAGAGTGCAGCACTGTTCTCTCTGGATTAAAGATGGCAGATGACAGCTGTCAGAAAAGCACGTGAGTTTGTAAAGCACATAGAATTTGCCGCCACCACATAGAGGGCAGCACTGTTCTCTCTGGATTAAAGATGGCTGCTTGTCGAAAAGCATTTTTCAAATTATCCGCCACCACATTTCAAAGGTAAGTAGCTAAAGAGGGCAGCACTGTGCTCTATAGATTAAAGATGGCGGATGACAGCTATCAAAAAAGCACGTGGCTGTCAAAAAGCACGTGGATTTGTTTATCTCGAGCTAGTGAGGTTAAGTTGGTAGCGCTAAGGTTTAGGCCCGTCAAGATGGCAGCACTGCCGATGACAGGTGACGAAAGAGGGCAGCACGGTGCTCTGTAGTTTAAAGATAGCGGATGACAGCTGTCAAAAAAGCACGTGGCTGTCAAAAAGCACGTGGCTTTGTTTATCTCGCGCTAGTTAGGTTAAGTTGGTACTACTGAGGTTTAGGCCCGTCAAGATGGCAGTACTGAGGTTAGCGATGCGTTGTTGTCTGTCAAAAAGCACGTGGCTTTGTTTACAAATCTGTCAAAAAGCACGTGGCTGTCAAAAAACACGTGGCTTTGTTTACCTCATGCTAGTTAGGTTAAGTTGGCACTACTGAGGTTTAGGCCTGTCAAGATGGTAGTACTGAGGTTTGCGATGCGTTGTTGTCGATGACAGCTGTCAAAAAGTACGTGGCTTTGTTTACAAATCTGTCAAAAAGCACGTGGCTGTCAAAAAGCACGTGGCTTTGTTTACCTCGCGCTAGTGAGGTTAAGTTGGCACTACTGAGGTTTAGGCCCGTCAAGATGGCAGTACTGAGGTTAGCGATGCGTTGTTGTCGATGACAGCTGTCAAAAAGCACGTGGCTTTGTTTACAAATTCAAACTTCCCGCGGGAGGTGGAGGAGACCTCTGGGAGGCCTCTGGCTGAGGTGGAGGTGGAGGAGGCATCTGGGAGGCCTCTGGCTGAGGTGGAGGTGGAGGTGGCCTCTGGGAGCCTGAGGTGGAGGTGGCCGCAGAACCATCCAATTATACTACTCTCCTCTATATCGTATGTACGCCATCCTACACCTAGTTTAACTGTCGTAAAACCTTCAATTATCACGTTAACACATTTTTATTATCATTTATTAAATTATAAGTAAGACTATCCCTTTAAATATATACTGTAAATTTGTATAACCTCAAATACGTATTGTGAATACGTCTAACTTCAAGCTCTGTAGTCGTAACTGTAGAAAGCTCAGTAATATTCGCATATTGGTTATAATCCACTGATATACATGGAGGATTATGAAAATTTACCGTAATGATTTGTTATTCAGATACATGTAGAAACATTAGGAATTTTGTAGACTTCGTCTCCGTGGTTCGTGTAGGCTACCGAATATTCGAGTTTTTTTTCTCCATTCCATAGGCCTGTGATCGATTGTTCCTTGTATGTTCGAATGTGTTCCATTTATAGTGTTGCAAGAACATCTCCGGAAGTCGATATTTCTAGACTATATGCCGAAAGGTTTATATAGCGAGCTGACAGACCGAGAGGCCAGCTCTTGAGTTAAAGTGAATGATTCATTTATTTATTTAATGGTATGGTGATTATAACTACAAATTTGTAAGTCCAGATCCAAGTGTTTCAGCCACTCTACAGCACTTTATGAAAGATGAAACAGGTCGCTGGGGCTTCCGGAGTAGGCATGAAGAGGGCAGCGGAGAATGACATGGTCCATGGTTTGCTGCTCTTCACTGCATTCACACGTTGGAGAATCCATCCAACCCCACTTATGGCGTAAGAAATTGCAGCGTCCATGCCCAGTTCTCTGTATGTTGAGGCGATACCTTAGTTTTCTTGGGAAGTCGAATCCCTTCATTTTCTGGGTTGAATTTAGGTCATGAGCATTTGTTCCAGATGTTGAAATTGACCACTCATCCCGCCAGCTCTCGTTTAGATTAAAATTATCCCTTAAGTGTCAGCCGGAGAGTATACTTGCTGGTATTCTAGATCGAAGTCGTCGTGGCGATGGGTAACAAAATTCCTGGTGAACTGGTAATGAGGGAGATGACCAGATCTTCTTTGCTTCTCTCAGCAGAGCTTCCTTTCTCCTCAAGTGTGGTGGTGGGATATGACTAAGTACAGGTAACCAGTGGCGAGGTGTTGAATTTACCGTATCAGTTATGCAGCGCATGGTATCATTCAGCTTAGTATCCACTTTATGCACATGTGCACTTTCCAGCCATACCGGGGCACAGTATTCCGCTGCAGAGTAGACAAGACTGATACCCGTTAATCGTAAGCAGTCAGCCGAGGCCCCCCAGGAACTGCCACAAAGCTTGTGCAGGATGTTATTCCTTGTAGCGATTTTGTGAGAGAACTTGGTGAAATGTTCTTTGTAGATCAGAGTTCTGTCCAGTGTGACTTCTAGATATTTCTGGAACGAGTTGTACTTTAGTTTTTCACCAAGGAATAAAAGAGATGGCTCGTAGTTTGCGAGTCGGTTGGTGAGATGAAAAAATGAAATCTCGGTCTTAGAAGCACTTGGGATCAAACGCCAAGACTTGAAGAATGTTGCCATTTTGACCAAGTCTGCTGAAAGAATTTCTGTTTTGAGCTACCAGTGCAATGTCGTCTGCATAGATGAACTTAGTAGCTGTGGATGATGGTAAGTCATGGATGTAGAGGTTGAAGAGAACTGGGGCCCATACTGATCCCTATGGCGGACCATTATTTAATTTTCTTTTGCGACTTTTAGAATCACCTAGGAATATTGCAAACTCTCTCTCACAGAGCATGTTGGAAATTAGGTTTGCAATTTCCAAGCAGGGAATTACTTCCAGCACTTAAATAATTAGTCCATGTCGCCAAACAGTATCATATGCAGTTGTCAGATCAATAAAGACAGCTGTTGATTTTTACTTCTTTTGGAAGCCTGACTCGATGTGAGTGGTAAGAGACAAAACTTGATCAGTGCAGCTACGATTTCTTCTGAAACCAGCATAATGTGTCAAAGTGAGTGACAGAGTGATTTGAGGATTTGGTTGATATTTGAACTTCTCAAAATCGACTTGAGTGATTTAGAGGGTAATTAGTCTTGCCTTGTGATGGTAAAGTAAATAATCAGTGTCTGGACTGTTGATATCTGTACTTGTCAGAATCGGCAGTAAGTTGCTTCAGTGTGTTTCCTTTACTAGTGTTGTAGTATTGTGTATAATTTGTATCACTGTTTAGTCACTAAGCGAATTCAGTGAGGATTGTGTGTTGAAAGGAGTATACCCAGTGACAATAAATATGCTATACATTCAAGAAGTGGATGTATCTCGCGTGATATTTATTTACTGAAATAACATCGCATTGAGAACGATATCTGCAATGTGCATACATATTTAACTCTGCCCCCTCACTACTGCTACAGATTTATACGCACTTTTAGGCTGATTTTTGAGAAATCCACATGCTGTTTCTTTGCTCATCCCATCACAAATTGAGGTCACGGTCAGATTTGTGACTTCCTATCAGGAAAATAACTACCACAGCCGTCACAACAAATACATTAGAAGCAGGATGTTAGGATCCAAAGCTAAATGGTTAGCGTGCTGGCCTTTGGTCCAAAGGGTTGCCAATGTACCTAATATAAGGCGTACATTGTGTGTAAATTTCTATGTGATGTTGTCACAATTGAATGGACTGTAAATTGCAGTATTAAGGCATTTTAATTATTTAAGGTATGTGTGAATTTGTATATGGACGTGCTGTATTTACAATGATAAGATAACATTTAGTAATTTGGGCGCTCAACCTCCTGAAAGCCATAGTGTACAATTTTGAAATAGGCCTATTTAAGGTACGTGTGAATTTGTACATGACGGTGTTTTAATGTTAAGATGTCCGGCTTCATGGCTAAATGGTTAGCGAGCTGGCCTTTGGTCATAGGGGTCCCGGATTCGATTCCCGGCAGGGTCGGGAATTTTAACCATTACTCGTTAATTTCACTGGCACGGGGGCTGGGTGTATGTGTTCTCTCCATCATTTCATTCTCATTACGCCTACGGGTGTCAAATCAGAAGACCTACACCTGGCGAGCCGAACATGTCTTCGGACACTCCCGGCACTAAAAGCCATACGCCATTTCATTTCATTTAATGTTAAGCTAGTAGTAAGCTCTATCTACGAGTATAGTATTGCCAGCTGTAGTATTAAGCACTGGAAATAATCCAGCATCACCATATACAAATTCATATGAATACTTAAATTGTATGTGTATTTGCGTATGATGATGCTGGATTTGGAATGTTAAACTAGCAGTATTTCTTGTAATATTTTCTTTCCAGGGAATTGCTTCTTGTACTCTTGTTGTTGTAGTAAGCCATAGTGTAAAATTTTGAAATAATTAAGGTTCGTGTAAATTTGTATACGACGGTGTTGTAATGTTAAGCTAGTAGTAATCTCAACCTATAGTATTGTAAGCCATGGAGTTAAGCACTGGAAATACTTAAGTTGTATGTGAATTTGTATATGAAGATGCTGGATTTAGAATGTTAAACTACTAATAATTCCTGTAACATTTCCTTTCCATGGAATTGCTTGTTGCACTCTTGTTGTTATAATTGTTTTTGTTGTTATTGTTGATGTGTAATTATGTTTTAACTTTATTTTATTATCACTCTACTGTATGCTATCATTGCCACCTGGATCTTTTTCCAATTGCGATGTATTTCTTAATAATAATAATAATAGCTACCTGAGGTATACTCGAGGCCACCTCGTGCTCATCACAGAATAAAGTTGTATCCTAACAGCTTGTTGAATGAAGTGAAGGTGCGATTTCCTTACTAGGAATTATTTGCATAATGAATATGGATTGACATTTGAAACGCAAAACTGCTTACGTTAAAGGAAAGAATAAAAGTCTGTGATTTTTAGCAAGAAATGACTAAATGGAAGTGTATTAATGGGATGCCGATTGTCAGTACAAAGTGTTTCTCAGTTGGACATGGGGAACGCAAGCAAGTTCGAGAAGTTGGATTTAAAAGCATTAAAAACTGCTACTACTTCAATATCCATCAGAAAATTCTACGTTGTGATTTCCTCGACCACATGTTTTGTGTGTAGCACCCAGCCTGAAGGGAAGTTTGATCCTCAATACCTTCATCATCTGCAGCCATAGAGAACCTTTCATTTGATTTCTCCTGTCAGATCCATGTGACCTCTTTGCTCGATATTTCTTTGGCCCTATATACCACGTTAAGGGAGTTTTGTATAACACTGCCTATGATCCATGTGTTATCACTCAGCTTATCTGCGACAATGAGGGACACTTTGTTAGCAACCATTGTCCAGCCAGTAATGACAAAAGAATTGCAGTTTATTTCATAACTTCCATTTTCAGTTATAGTTTGTGGTTGAAGGCCATAATAAGGCTCCACATATTGCTACACATTTCTGGTGGACTACTTTAGCTGTGTTGTTTTTCCCTGCAATTAGTCCTTATTGATATAATTCATTAACCTACTACTAATATAATATTAATAATAATCCTACTTGTTGGGAGATAAAATATCCCCGCCAGCAAAATCTAATGAATTCACTATCTGACATCTGTTAACCGAATCAGATCAAACAGAAGTGAAAGGGAATCACATGGAAAAATGGTGACTAAGAGGGAGGAACGTGCTAACAGGCCGTAAGAGAGCTATTCTTGGCTGGAGTACACTCGTTTTAAACACCACGTTCACCCATCGATGACATAGCGAGTAAGAACTGTTACTGAGTATGCGTTGCCCCCCTCTGCCTTGTCGGTAGAGATTGGCTTCCTCAAGGCTAAGGAAAGGAAAACCCCTACACGAAAACTCTGCAGCGTCTGATCCGAATCGGGTGGCTGCAAGCATCGTTCTCAACATGTTAGAAGCGGTTAATATTAATACCTTGCCGTAGGTAGAAAAGGTCATGGCGTCTGAGTGAGTGGCACGCGCGAAACGAGCTCCTAGAAAGTGTGTAATTTCAAGTGTTTAACAGCGGGATTTTGAGTGTACGCATACAACGTGTTCAAGTGTGCGATATCTATTGTGAAGTGATTAAAGAAAAACACGATTTTACTTATCGGGAATCCCGAAATAGTATTAATTCCGGAGCTTGTTGCGAACATAGCAGAATGGGCGCTTGCGAGCAATGTGGAGTGGAGCTGGGAAGAGCCCTTAAGGTACAGTGTGCTCAGTGCAAAAAGTGGTACCACAAGAATTGTGTGAACAACCTGAATAGATTTAGTGTGTGGTCCTGTGAAAGTTGTAGTGTAAATGAAGGAGACAACAGTAAAAGGAAATCAGTGGGGAACACTATCCCATCCTTAGATAGTATATTTTCTCTTCTAAAAGAACTAACCGAAGAAATTCGGCATGTGAAAGAAGACCAAAAGACAAGAGAGACTGATTTAGGGAACTCACTAGAACTGTGTCATAAGAAGTTGGACGATACGGCCCAGCTTATTTCAAAGCAACAAACTGATCTCGATAAGTGTTTTAATCACATAGAAAACCTGACTCAGGAAAACTGCAATTTAAGGGAAAAAATAAAATCCCTAGAGTGCCGAGTGAATGACGCGGAAATGTACTCAAGAAGGAACACAATTGAAATCCAGGGGGTTCCTGATATCCAAAACGAAAGTATACTGGACACAGTTAAGAAGATTGGACGGGCTCTGGACATAGAGGTGAAAGAAGAAATGGTGGACGCGTGTCATCGCCTCCCCAAAGCCCCGCATCAACAACACTGCGGAATTATAGTGAAGCTGGTAAGGCGAATGGACAAAGATCTGTTCATGGAAAGACGGCGAGTGAAGAGAAACCTCTCCACCAGGCACGCAGATCTTCCATCAACGAGAGCCTGTCACCGCAGAGAAGAAAACTGCTAGCCCAGGCCCGAGCAATCCGCAGAGAGAAGGACTACGCGTACATATGGGTAAGAAACGGAGTCATTAAAATACGTAAAACTCAGGGTTCGTAAGTAGTTGTAATTAACAACCAGGATGATCTAAATAAGCTGTAAATTAATGGATGACACTAGGCTTAATATTTATTATCAAAATGTGCGCGGGTTTAAAACAAAACTTGATGAACTGAGTCAGAACATTCAGGCCAATGAATATCAATTCGTGGCCCTAACAGAGACTTGGCTGGACTCTACTGTGTTCGATAGTGAGGTCTGTAGTGAGCAGTACAGAGTGTACAGGGCTGACCGTAGCACTAGGAGGGGTGG
The DNA here is from genome assembly GCF_040414725.1 of Anabrus simplex. Taxonomy (NCBI): domain Eukaryota; kingdom Metazoa; phylum Arthropoda; class Insecta; order Orthoptera; family Tettigoniidae; genus Anabrus; species Anabrus simplex. The sequence continues at coordinate 135,542,015 of NC_090272.1, forward strand.
GGGTGTGCTCACTGCTGTCAGGAGAAAATTAACTGTGCTCAAGGCCGAACAGGTCACAAATAGTTTTGAGGGGCTCTTACTGAAAGTTGTCATTCAAGGAAAGGTATGGTACTTCGGTAATGTGTATGTACCACCTTCCTCAAAATCAGCTGTCTACAGTGAAGTATTTGGATGGCTAGAATCTCATTACGAGCTACACAACAGTAATGTCGTCATTGTCGGTGATTTCAACATACCGTCAATAAGTAACATGAACAGTGATTTGAACACAAATACGCAAAGTCAACAATTAATAAATTTTATTAATCTTCATAATCTCTTCTTATGTAATTCAGTTCCAAACTGTAACGGAAAAACATTAGACTTAGTAATGACTAATCAAAATATTTCAAATATTGAATGCACAAGGAGCACAGACCCGCTACTGCCAGAGGATGTACACCACCCAGCCTTAGAAATAGAGCTACGATTTACATTGCATCGGGCTAAACCTAACACTACTCCCCAGACTTCATATAATTTAAAAAAAAGCGAACTACGAACGACTGCTCATGAGGCTTAGAGACACGAATTGGAACTCTTTCTATGAATGCACTGAAGTTGATGCTGCAGTAGATTGTTTTTACGGCAACCTTTATTCAGCTATAAACGAATCGGTTCCCACGAAAAAAAACAGGTAACGGCAAAACATACCCCATTTGGTTTACAGATAGCATAATTCGAAAATTGAAAGAAAAAGAATATTACAGAAAGCGGAAGCACATTACGGAACATTATGATAGTCAATATAAAATTCTGAGAGCTCAAATTAAATCTGAAATTAAGTCCGCACACAGAAGATACATTGAGACAGTGGAACAAGGTATAAACAATGACACTAGATCTTTCTGGGCATATGTTAAAAATAGGAGAAAGAATAGTAGGGATTGCGACACTTACAAATATGAAAATAACGTATTAGATACTAAAGATGAAATTGTAGAAGGCTTTGCGGACTACTTCCAATCAGTATATTCGCCGCATAAGGCACAACATCGCATACCTAACGCTCCATCTTACACTAACGATACGTTGCATATTGACAACTTTGCTTTAGAAGAGGTTGAAGTAGCACTTAAAAAGCTGAAACCTAAAGCATCTGCAGGACCAGACCATGTACCACCGTATGTGATAAAAGGATGTTCAGAAGTTCTTAAGCATCCACTTCTATTTATTTATAATTTGATTATTAAAACATCTATATTTCCATCCGTCTGGAAGTTATCACGAGTGTGCCCCATACTTAAATCAGGGAATCCCACACTAATAAGCAACTACCGGCCTATTTCTATTTTATCCGCGATAGCAAAAGTTTTCGAATTTATGTTATGTAATCGACTAACAACATATTTAAGACCTCTTATATCAGACAAACAACATGGTTTTCTTTCACGACGTTCCACAGTCACAAACTTGGTTAACTTCACTCAGCGAGTGTCCACAGAACTTGACACGGGCGGACAAATGGACGTAGTATTTACAGATTTCGCAAAAGCATTCGATAAAATTAATCACGATGCTCTACTAAGTAAGTTAAACCTGTTCGGTTTCCCGAAACAACTCTTGCATTTTTTCAGTTCCTATCTGGGAGATAGGAAGCAGTTCGTTTCTTTCCAGATACATTCTTCTCGGGAATACCCTGTAAATTCAGGAATAATTCAGGGGTCAAATTTAGGCCCTTTGGTTTTTCTCGCATTCATCAATGACTTGCCTGAACAAGTGAAATATTCCAGCTGTCTGCTATACGCCGACGATTTCAAAGTGTTCAAAGCCATTGAAAACATGAACGACTGTGAACAGCTTCAGCTAGACTTGAAAAGTGTATTGGAGTGGGCGAATGAAAATAAACTGTACTTAAATGTAGAAAAATGTGTATCGATGTCGTTCACCAGAAGGAAAACTCCCGTCCACTACACTTACAAACTAGGTGACAGTGATTTGCGATCAGTTTGCGAGATGAAAGTCCTCGGGGTTTTATTCGACCACGAGCTTACATTCAATTCGCATATACTGAAAATGGTAGCTGAGTCGTACAAGACTCTAGGATTCATTATCAGGAATATAAAACCCTTCAAAAACACACAAACTTGCATTCGTCTGCTCAATACCATAGTTAGACCAAAAATAGAATATGCCAGCATCGTTTGGAGCCCTAGGTGTCAAACATATGTTTATCAGATTGAAAAATTACAAAAAAGATTTTTAAAATACAATATAAAAAAACTGGCTGCTATCCCCGTATGGTACCCTATAGTGATATCCTTTTAAATTTCGGAGTGGAGAGTTTAGAAATTCGCAGATGGAAGGATGCAGTAAAATTTCTTTTTAAAGTTGTAAACTATGCTGTTGATAATCCTGAATTACTTTCTCTCCTAAATTTCCATGTACCTCGCTTCAATTCCAGAAATAACATAACATTTTTAAATGTAAAATCCAGGACGTGTGTCCATGATAACTCGCCGGTAAACAGACTCTGCAGTATCTTCAACAGTGCCATTCAGAAAAATAATGGTCTTGACTTCAGTCTGCCATTGAGTGAGTTTGTAACTGAACTTCATCGCGTAATTATATGAAGTCCTAAAAATAGGGGAAATTGTAAGGTGAAGTTCTATAATATTATGTAATATAATGTATTGCTTTATTTATTCTATCATTTTACTTTGTCGTGTGTTGTTCCACCGCATTAATATAAGGTTTCTTTAGTCTTTAGAAAAATACTTTCATATTTTATATTAATATTATGCAATATAATGCATTGCTTCATTTATTTTATCATTTTACTTTGAAAAGTGTAGAATTCAGTGCATCGAAATTGAAATATGATTCAAAGCATATCCTATCAAACTACCATGAATTAAATTACCTGCACTCTGGAGTACGGACTTGCATCGCTAGTATTCTACGATTAGCCACATCCACTAGTTTCTTTAGTCTTTAGAAAAATACTTTCATATTTTATATCAATATTGTGCAATATAACGTATTGCTTTATTTATTCTATCATTTTACTTTGTCGTGTGTTGTTCCACCGCATTAACATAAGCCTCTTTAGTCTTTAGAAAAATACTTTCATATTTTATATCAATAGTATAGGAGATTAGATGAAATTGTAGAATATAGTTTAGATATAAGTTTCACCATGTTAATTGTAGCTTATCTGTCGTAGTTGCCACTGTAATTGGGACACTAAGTCCTGTAGTGTGCAATAAATAAATAAATAAATAAATAAATAAATAAATAAATAAATAAATAAATAAATAAATAAATAAATAAATAAATAAATAAATAAATAAATAAATAAACTTATTGAAAATATCTCGAATGAAATGTCGCTTTCTGGGGAGCACCAGGACATGTGTAGTCAGTGCTGTACGTGACAGCATGCGGGTCACTGATGACAGTTGGTTGACATGGCGAGCCCATCCCACTATACAAGCTACAGCCCAGGGAGAAAGGAACACCTAGTTCCCGCCATCCCGAATGTGTTTCTCAAACAATATCTGAAAACACACCAAAAGGTTTACCAAGAAGAAGATGAAAATGGACAACCGTAATTAATGAGACCATTGTGAAGATCTATCTACGTACCGCTAAATGCGAGAGAATCCGGCATAGTAATAGATCAGACTTGTACCAATAATTAATTCAACAATATCCTGAGCATTCACAGCTAACGGAACAGAACGTTGTTGACAGGGAGGAAGCTATCTATAGAACACATTTTGTATCAAACAAAAGGAGAACGGAATTAACCAGAGAAGTCTCAACGGAAATAGGAAAAGCTGACAATTTCATAGTCCAGGTGCCAACAAAATCTAATGAATCCACTATCTGGCATCTGTTGACTGAATCAGGTCAAACAGAAGTGAAAGGGAATCAAGTGAAAGAAGAGGGAGAAGAAGTAATTTAAACTCAAACTAAGCTGTTAAAATGCTCCAGGAAGCAAAACGCTTGTGTTAAGGAATGTGCTTTAAAGACAGATCGCAGCTGGTGAAACATTACTCAAAAAACTGCTTAAACTAGTGGATGTGGCTAATCGTAGAATACTAGCGATGCAAGTCCGTACTCCAGAGTGCAGGTAATTTAATTCATGGTAGTTTGATAGGATATGCTTTGAATCATATTTCAGTTTCGATGCACTGAATTCTACACTTTTCAAATTCAAATTTAATACACATGTCTCTTAAAATTGATTCGCTGATACCCCTTTTATCTGGTTTTGGAGGATACATTGGTGGAATATGCAAACATCAAAGAGAAGTTGCAACTTGTTTTTTGTGAGAAGACTTATGTAGATCATGAAGAATGAATGAATGAATGAATGAATGAATGAATTATCCTATAGTGTCCCATGATGGCAAAGGACTTCCTCGAGAGGGGGAGCTCTGTTCGATTGATCTCGCGTGACTAGCTCACCACGCGTCATTTTGTTAATCTTTTTCCACTAATTTAGCTTATACCTACTTTTAACATTTCACCATCCCTTGTGTGAGATTTTCGTTTATAATTGTATATTTAGTACTTATTTTGACACTATTATCTACACTCATGTAAGTTTTCTGTCTATAAATCTATTTACTACCTTTTATTTGACCACTTTTTACATTTTCACTTTAACTTTCCAGGTTTTACTTGAACCACTGTGTTTCCATCCCTTTCCAATCGGTTATGGATCGTGCTGTCCTGGTCAAGTGTGGTTCTAGTAGCTGCCTGAAGCCGTCTGCGCATCTTGTTCTTGGTTTTCCGCGGCTTCTCTTGCCTAGATCATGAAGGCTTCCCTAAATTTGCGCAGCCACAGTTATGCTGTGAATACGTACGCAGTACCTGTCATCGCATACTGTACAGCTTATATGTTATAAAATTGAATGACGCCAACACAACTGAATTGTCTCCATATGACAAGATCAAAGTACCATCACTAAACGAGCGCAATCGAGATAATTAATATCCTCAGGAAACTTGGAGGCCTTGGAATTGTTTATGTCAGACAACTCTGGGCGAAGGAAATAGAGAGTATGCAACACTATTTTATCAAAACATCTGATTCCTCATAGTCGTGTAAAGTGATATTGTTGACTGATTGGGACTATACATCACTGAATCTCAGTCAGGATGATGTTCACCTCAAAGTAGTCACATTGGAAGAAATCACAACCATATGGATGCAGGAAAGCTTGCACGAGAAATTTGCACCTGAACTGGCAAATGTTGGTATCAACAAAGAATGGTCAAACAAGTGGCTTACAGCAAGCAAAATACTCCGTAAAGCAGAAGGATACGTGATTTCTATCCAGTATCAAGTAGCAGCTGCAAGAAATTACAAGCAATACGTGGTGAAAGATTCTAATGTAACTAATGATCGTTGCAACGCATGGAGTGTGGAGTAAGAAACAATAAGGCATGTATAATCTGAGTGCTTAGTACTGGTATCCACAGAATGCAAGGAGAGACGCGATCGTTTTGGTAAGAACATACAGTAGATCATGCAGTAACCATTAATTATGATTTGGTACAAGCCAGCCAACGTGTTAAAAAAACAACAGATACAAACTGTATTGGGACAGTAGCATGTTAGCTAACAGAAGTCACTCTGTGGGACCGAACCACCGAACATGTTTGGATAGTAGATTTTTCAGTAACCTATAGCAACGGCTTAACAATAGGTAGCTAAACTGGCAAAATGTCCAAGGCCCAAAGCCAGCACGCTGAACAGTTAGCAACGGGGCCGGAGATCACAGTGAAGAATTCTTTCTGCAGTAAAAGAAACAGGACTGGCAAACCTGTCAAATTGGACTGAACAATGGTTTAATTATTGAGGTTACATTTTCTGCCCTCTTGGTTCCCCGTAACTAGTCATCACACGTTGCTGATATTGAACTTATGAATATGCTGTACATTTTATCCACTGAGGCTCATCTTGATATCTGCGCTATCGATGGGGAAGAGTTTCTTGTAATGGAGCACCCAAAGCACGAGGCACTCGTAAGGAGAGGTTCCATCATTGTGCTAAATTGATAGTTGTGACATTTAGTTAACTCCTAGATGTATTAAAATATAGAAATTATCACTCATAGGTTGCAGAAACTGCCTGAGATAAACTAGCTCATATTCGTAACGCTATATTTCAAAGCATGTAATGAAATGCAATTGCATTATTACCAACAACATGAGAATCATCATCATCATCACCATCATCTCAACAACATCAACAACAAAAGTGATAGTGCTGAGCGAGATGGCCGTGTGGTTAGGGGCACCTAGCAATGTGCTTGCATTCGGGAGAGAGTGGATTCGAACCCCACTGTCGGCAGGCCTGAAGATGATTTTCCGTAGTTTTCCATTTTCACACCAGGCAAATGGGAGATTGTGTCTTAATTAAGGCCACGGCCACCTCCTTCCCACTTCCATCCCCTTCCTACCCCATTGTCGCCTTAAAACCTATCTGTGATGGTGCGACATAAAACCGCTTGTAAAAATTCAAAATAAAATAATAGTTACAACGTAAAAAAGTGAACACAAAACGATTATATTGCAAGTCTCTCTCTCTCTCTTCATTTCTGACCTCTTGTAGCTGGTTATTCATGATTCCCTGTCAATAACTTGCTTTATTAGATTTTGATAATCCACCTTGTTGGGATGCTTCTTCGCAGCTTCTATGCGTTGATTTTTTGCTTCAGCTTCTCCGTATTTTCTGGTCCTCTTTTCATTACATGGCCAAAGTATTTCCAATGAGAGATCCGAAATCGGTATGATTTTCTCCTTTCCTTTCCTCTTTGAGTGAATAGTTGTTCTAATTATTATCATGTATTACTGGTCGTTTATAACACCAGTTAACATAATAAGTATGTTTTAAGTTTGGATCGTTATATGGTATTCCTATTGTGCGTAAATTTCAAACCAACAACTGCGATATTTCTCTCTTTATGTTCTTTCGTCTACAGAGAAACATGCATTAAGCTCTTTCAGCTCCCATAGAAGCACAATGGATCAAAATATGTACATAAAATAGTATTTGTGATTCCTCAGAATACCCTTTTCGTATGTAATAATAACAATACGCCCTTTTCAGAGGAGATATGATAACACGATTTCAGAAAAACGCAGAGGCCCTCATATCCTCATATTACGAAATGAAATATAGTTTTACTAGAGTTTCTGTGCCCGACTTCAATGTACAAGGTAACCAAATAAATTCTTCCCGTTTTCATCTGTCAGAAATAATAAGGTATAAAGAACAAGTCACGTACTGTTAGTCCTCGCTATCCTCCTTCCTTTGCCAACATGCCTCCTGCTGGACAACATTCTGGAGGAAAACGGGACCAGCCGCACGTCTTCCTGATTCGGGAAGGATTTCTCTAGGAAGAAAATGTCCAGGGAATGGAGGAGGTGAGATGATCTGTTGTCATTCGGCATGGGAAGTACAGTAGATGATAGAGTGTCTCCCAGTGAAGTCGTTGCATTGTATCCCTCAACACCCTCACCACATGTGGACGCACATTGTCGTGGGGATGCAGTTCCCTGTTGGAATTAACCAATGCTGGCTCCCTCCACTGCAGTGCTTGTTGGTCTTAAATTTCTGAAACAAAGAGCCAAAGTGATGGTTTGGCCCCTTGGTAGTAGCTCGTAGTGCATCACTTTGTGACTACTTTACCAGATACAGAGCAGCATCTTGCGTGGGTGTAGTGGTGGTCTTGTAGAGTGATACCCAAGTTCCTGTGGTGACATCCCATGTTTGGCAATGCTTAAGGCTGCCTTCACATGAACCACTTTGCAACTGCAAAACTGTGGTTCTTCAGTGGTTCAGCTGTGGTTATAATAGAGCTCTCTTAACCACAGTTACGTAGTCCTTTGTGGTTATTTGAAGTTCGTATCGACCACTATCCAAACACTCTATATCCGTAAGTAATGTACGATGACACGTTTTTAATTATTCAATTAATAATAATCAATACAGCGGGAATACGTATCACAGACTGGAAACAAAGGGAACGCCTGAAGGGAGTCGGTGTGCGCAAGGTTCGCAGCGCTTTCACTGGTGTGTGATTTGCGTGTGGTTGCTAAGTGGTACGTGTGAATTGCGGTCGACCACTGCCAGCGACATTTCTGTGGGTGATATCGCCCACAGACTGCGAAAGTGGTTGAACTTGGCTGCTGTGTGTGGTACTTGTGAAGGCAAAATTGCATTTCCATAAGAGCTTGAGACCGCCCATAGCCAACCACTGTGGTGTGGTTGCATAGTGCAACGTGTGAAGGCAGCCTACGAGTGTCATGCAGAAACACTTTTCGTCGCCGATGAGCATTCGATCAAGTGTGGATGTGCAAAGAAATGGCAAACAGACTGTCACTTATCGCTTGTTGGTTTAAGACTCTGTGCATGTTTACAACTAGCTCAAATTTAACGCTTTATCTACGCGGTGCAGGTGAATTCGATCTGTATTACCAGACACCTGGAAATGTGAGGCAAGCTCACCATATGTTAGGCTGCTGCACTCCTCTCTGTTTACCCTCAGGCCTCATCATCCAGGGTATGTGGCCGTCCGATTCGGGATTCATTGTGATGTATCAGATCGCCTGCTCGAATCGTCTGGAACCAATGCCAGGTGCAGCGGTCATTTACATGTTTGACGAATTTCTTGTGACTTCAGGCCAGCTCAAGTTAATGTCAAACAGCAGACACCACGCAGGAGCTCCACTGCAGGAGCTATGATGGCCACTAGTGCGGTACGCGCCTGTAATGGCCAAAATGATCATTTATTGCAGTAAACTGAACAGTTGAAGTGGGTCTGAAAACTCTGTGGATGTCCCTTTAAATTGGATACATGATACAATACGAGAGATCATGTACGAGTAAACATAGGGAGGTTTTACTCCTATCCTGCCAGCACATACTGTATGCGCCGTGTGCTGTACATTTCTTCTTTAAGGCAATCGAAAACGGAACGAACTTACTTGATTATTTTCTATACATTTTAATTCATTCTATCTCCCTCTATCTCCATTCAAACTGGATTTGCAAAAATGAAAAAAAGAAGTGTTAATATGGATAATGATAACTTTGATATACATTAAGTATGTTATTACAATATCAGAGCATAATGATCATTTATTGTTCAATATTTCCACAACAACTACAGGTTTCCCAGGGACAAAGAGCACCTGCTAAACAATAACAGATATAGATGAACGAATTAGCCCTGCACGAGACAACATTAAGTTACATAAAAGTAGGCAAATATGTGGGGCAAGTCAAATATTTTTCTGAGGTCCTGAAGCATGGTTCTTGAAGATCATGATGGGCTTCTTGAGAGTAGTAATGGTGATATTATAGATGAAATCTCTATCCATCCCAAAGGTATTGCAAAAGTTGACAAAACTGATTTTGTTATCGATCCTCGGTCACCTAACTTCAAGATAAAACCTTCGGAACAGGATAGCTTAAAATCAGTCATGTCAATACGTCGGTTGATTCTCTTGTTGGAGAGACCGTGTACTTCTTCATAGACAGTATAATTTTGTCCTCTCAAAGCGTTAGCTATCATTAATCTGGCTACATTAAGACGTGAGTTGCGTAGTAATTCACCAATTGGACAGTTTCCCAAAACATATGAAAGAGTTTCGAACTCTCTGTGGCAACGCTGAGAGAGGTTGTTGCTCGGGGATCTGCCAGGTACATTGCGCACGGAAAAAATATTGGTATTCATTTTTATTGCCTCACGCCATTCATTGCAAGACAACAGTTGAAGTAAGAATCCGTGGAGGGGCCTCTACACTGGATACAAGATATGATAAGAGCAGCTGAGGAGACATACAGGTTTATTATGGTATTCTGCGACATATTTTCTGTCTTCTACATCGTATAAACTCCTAGACCACTGAATCTGGAGGTCCAGGTGGTCCCAGAAATTTTCTATTGGCGATAAATCTGGTGATCGGGCTGGCCACGGACGTGTGACAATTTGTAGGAAGCATTCCTGTAATGCTCTTGCTCTGTGCGACCGAGCATTATCCTGGGGAAAAATCCTTCTTGGAAGCCGTGTCATGAAAGGCACATATGTGGCTGCAGTATGTCCTGCACATGTCACTGTACTGGTATCACTCCTACGGGTGACCGACCGACCGATCGTCGTCTGCGATGGCCCATTGGCTAGCGCACCAACAGTGGAGAACCTCATGACGAGCCTTCCGGACACGAACACGGCCGTCGTCCGTGCACAATGAGAACCTAAAATAGTCACAGGAGACAACCCGGTTTCAGTTCATACCTCTCCAGGAATGTCATTCACGGCACAACTCTAAACGGAGACAACGATGGGTTTGTGCCAATGACAGGACACATAATGGGTGTCATGAGACTAAATTTCCTTCAGCCAAGCCTGGAAATGGTTAGGGTAAACACATCAGCCTGTATGTACCTGAGTGACGAATGCCGAAACTATTGGTCTGCTCATGCTTATCGGAGGATGTGATAATCCTCTCTCCTATACTGCTAATTATAAGAGTTGGCGTCTGACATTTCTTAGAGGGAGGTCCGTTTACTGCCTGCCGAGGCGGGATAAAGGGAGTGGCTGTGTGGTTGCCATGGAAACGAGGGTGGAGCGACTGCGGTTGCCATGGAGATAAAACTCCAGGGCAACTCGTCTTGCTGGGAGTTGCCAAACCTGTCACTGTCACTGATAAGAACCTGATTGTATAAGAGTGATCTCACATGGGACGACACCGCCTGCCCAGGTAGTCTACAGCAGATTACAGCGGTCAGAATGAAGGAGGGAACAAGTGAGCCGGAAGCGAGGGGTAAGAGCATGTAGAAAGGAATGCTGGAATGTGGCAACATCGTGAAATGGCACGTGTAATGCTCCTCCCTCCAACCTTACCTGTCAGACGCCAACTTTAGTTAAGTCTAGTATAGTAGTCAACCAAGGGCGTGCTAAGCTCAGCTATCGTGTGTACGTGCCTTCACTCATCCACTGGTCCTAACACGCCCAAATACTCTGACTGGAACGACCTAGGTGACGGGCGATTAGTCGATAACGACCGCTCAGTCTCACGTGTTCCGATAACGCCCCTTCTCAAATTCCGATAAATTGGCAAAATAACTTTGATTGATTCGTAAAGGCAAGTCGACAGGTCGACGAGCTTTTCAAAAGCGGAAACAGAGTCCATTTGCCTCTACGGGTCTTCATACAGCTCGTGGATGGAAGCACGTTCAAGGACTTTAGTAGCAGGACCGTTGAAATAATCACCGGCACTGCTCTAATCATTTGGCTATCTGTTTGTAATGTAACTGCATGCCGAATTTAGCTGATAGATGACAACTCCTTCATGGTGCGTAATTTCGTTCGCATTGAGTGTATATTTAAGATAAGGGATATTGTATACTTAGGTATGAAGCCACTCACTCACGTCTTGGAATTACGAATTTTGTGGCGTGGTGGGCGATGTTGGATCTCTGAGACAACTCTACGATGTATGAAACAATTAATTACACTTTTAATCATTCTTGATCGTTTAAATTTGAAACTTGCTGGATGTTACGAAGGCTGCAGTCGCACGTATTTTAAGATTTTCTTCTGAGGTATTACAACTCCTTTGGAAAACAGAAATAATGTGACTCACCATCAGTAACGAAATTAGAATTAGGATATTTGTTCTCAGCGATGAGTGGGTTTTGGTAATATACATTCAGATACAGTCATCTTGTCAGTGAGGTATAATCACTATGTTGGATAATACTGGGTTTTTCAACGTGTGGTAGCCGGGCTGAGTGGTTCAGTCGGTAGAACGCTGGCCTTCTGAGCCCAACTTGGCAGGTTCGATCCTGGCTCAGTCCGGTGGTATTTGAATGTCTTCAAACACGTCAGCCTTTTGTCGGTAAATTTGCTGACACGTGAAAGAATTCCTGCGGGACAAAATTTTAGCATCTCAGCGTCCCAAAAAAACGTAAAAGCAGTTAGTGGGGCGCAAAATGAATAACATTATCACACTCTGTGGTATGCATAACACCAGTAGGAAAGATTCGTAGGTGGTACGATAGAATAGTTTTAAAGAAATGTTATAATGTGGTCTAATTTCAACAACTAACTTACTGTGAAAATGTTAATGTCAGTATGTCTGTTTATTTAACCAGACATGAGATAATTGGAGCCAAACCACATGTGAAGATTGCTGTTTCTCCTCAGTCTGTGCTCTTTGTAGGTATGGTCAAGAGCAGTTATTTACTTTCAATAATAACTAATTTTTATTACACTTATCTTGATAATGTATCAAAAAAGGACAAAGAATCACTTTACAGTAGATTTCCGAATCCAAGAACATAAAAAGTATAATTTTACTGTTTTCCCTGAGAAACTACATATCGTCGCTTGCGGGACAAAACCTCCTATGTGAAATATTTTAGCTTAGAACTTTGGCCGGTAAGGTTCTGTCATCTAAGGTGCAATATTGTGTGAATATTGTCAAGGTATTCTCGCTCTTCATAATGTATGTGCTGAGGGCCAGCGTATCTCCAAAAATATTATCAACTAGGAGGGTTTGTCCCGGCAACGACGATATACTGACTTTGTTTCTTGTTTGTTAAAAGCTCACGAAAGTCATCGTAAGTTTTACAGGGTGTCTTGGATGGCAGCCATCTTACGTCCAACAGGGTCTTACACTCTTCTCATGAGTAGTGCAAATCAGTTCTTATTCATGAGATCACTTTTTTTTGGATCAAAATATAGCAGAAGCATCCATCAATAGCCGGGAATGCAGGAAAATTTTCTTCCCTTTACAACAACAAAACTTCGAAGTCTAGCATCCCTGAGTGTGAAACCTATAATGAAATAATGCTTTCCAATAGCGTGTTCAGACACCGTCCGTGTAACGTTGGACCAAATAGCTATAGCTTTAGTTAAAATTGCATTATGTGGCCATGACATAAGATCTCTTTACGATGGATTTTATCCGATATATTGATAATTGTGTTTTAACCTATTTTCAGAGTGACGGTACAAGGGAAATGGGAATTGAATGAAGTGCAAACATTTTTGCCAGTGGTAAACATTATATCAGTATATACAGTATGGTTCTGCATGACTGTATTTTGCTGCCCGCTCTCAGCCAACAGAAATCCATACTTATGCAGTTCATAGTGCAGGAAACGAATCATTTATTGAACGTATGTTTTCGTGGTTCATTGTATAAAAATAAAGAAATAAATATGCGAACTGGATTAAAGCCACTTCATATATTTAGCAAAGCCGAGCTTTGTGCCAAATTGTATTGCCTCCATCAGGGCATGTGAAGGTTTGCCTCCGACAGTGAGCAAAGAAATTCTTCGAAGGAACGTGGAGGTCACGACCATACAATCCACGGCACCCCACTAACTGGACTCAGGGATTGTCGCGGTGTGCCATGGTGTTATACATGTATTTCTGCAGTACATGTCTCCATGCATTTGATAACATAAAGCCGTTTTCCCATTGGATGGCTTCCCTTACAATTCGAGCATAGGCGCGATGACTTTCGCCTGGTCAAAGGGGATTTCATGGTCTATACTGTGGAAATGTTCTGCTATGGCAGACTGGGTTATAGCATTTTCCGTGGAGGATGAAAGAGTGACATTCTTGACTGACTTGATGTGTTCTTTCACCCAGGTGCTAACAAGTCTTTTTGTCATGCCAATGTATGAGCAAGCATAACAACATGGAAATTCATAGACGCCCTGTATTTCAAGAGATGATTTGCCTGTTTCGACCAACCAAAGAAATCATGACACATGAAAAACAAGAAAATAATGTTTATGTTGTTGTTGTTGTTGTTGTTTATCCAACCATTGTCCCCTTTCTCTGCGGGGTCGGGTATGAAGTCAAATGAATCTGTCGCGGTGCCATTTTATGACCGGATACCCTTCCTGACGTCAATCTCATCAAAGGAGTTAATGAGATGAAACGAAACACGTGATATATGATAGCAGGAAGGGAGAGGGTGGAAACCGGTGCCGGCACATAGCCTACTCCAGTCGAATCGCAACAAGGGGTCTGCTAGAGGCTTAAATTCCCCATCCGACGGGCCAATCATCATCATCATCATCATCATCATCATCAACAACGCCATATTCCCTCACTTCATATGAGCACTACGGAGAGGTTTGGAATCAACGACATGAACAATACAGGGTGAAGCGAAATTCGCGCACTCGGGCGTCAAAGCGCGACTCCTCACATGCCAGCAATAAAAAAATGTCTCTCATGAAAGTTCGTCCTGCAGTATAGCCGGGAGAAAAAGGTCGTTGAAGAGTGGCAATCTGGCAACACTGTAACCACATGTAGGGTAACTACCTCTGTCAGCATAGATTAGTCGTGCTGTACAGTTGGAGCAGTGGATAGAATTTTGAGTTAATATGCAGGAGGTCGAGGGGTCGATCCTGAGTTGAGGCGTATGCTTTTATTTCGTAAATGTAGTCTAGGTGGTATAGTATCTGGTATCTTAATCGTCAACAGCGATTGCAGCGGGTTCTCTAGAAACCATTTGCACTTACTACGATCCTAGAAATGGAAGAACATTCGTTTTCATTGGTCAGCTTTGAAAGACGCCCTTTCCTCGTCGTGGGCGTAAATTTATTCGCACCACTTCATCTAGTAGATGCGTTACAACGTGTTTAGTGTCACTAAATTTTGTAAATGTAGGATACATGTGACCTAAGAAACGGTGTCTTACTGTGTTACAGTATGTGATGTCCGATGGAAATTAGCAAATAAAAAGGCGCCTAGAAAACACCAAAGGTGAAACCAATGATCTTTTACGAGGCCAAGTTGTGCATTTGAAGTGCAGAATGGTTTTTTGCCCGCCCTCAAAAATCCGATTACCTGTGCGGGTTTGAATCAGTGATCTTGGGACCTGCAGTTCGGCACTTGACCACTGGAATAAAGTAGTTAAATCCTTGCTCGGCCATATTTGCCTTTTATAATTGATCTACTATTTATTTCTGGTGCAAGCTGAGTGAACTTCAGGACCATAAGCCTATCTGGAAGCGATAACCTAGTTTCCAAATGCTTCGACTATGTGACGGGGAATTAATTGTTCTTACGGGTGATCTGAGCACTCTGTTACCACCGTAGCTGGAGAGATTTTTATAATAATAATAATAATAATAATAATAATAATAATAATAATAATAATAATACTGTACACTTAATTCATCGCAGAAGGCAACAGCCCAGCTTGTGCCCATGAAAGACCCTGTATATACCAGTTAAGGTGGCAAGTCTCTATGATATGATGCCGTGGTTAGCCGGTTCGAGTCCCATTAGTGGAAGAAATTTTCACCATCATAATGTAGGCCGGTGGGGTAGAAGAGATGATGCTATACTCGTACAATTTTTTTTTTGCTATGTGCTTTTCGTCGCACGGGCACAGATAGGTCTTATGGCGACGATGGGACAGGAAAGGCCTAGGAGTCGGAATGAAGCGGCCGTGGTCTTAATTAAGGTACAGCCTGGTGTGAAAATGGGAAACCACCGAAAACCATCTTCAGGGCTACTGACAGTGGGGTTCGAAACCACTATCTCCCGGATGCAAGCTCACAGCTGCGCGACCCTAACCGCACGGCCAACTCGCCCGGTCGTACAATTTTTAATCACTAGATTGCGATCCAAAAGCCTGGATTCTATGCCAAATCTCTTCGCAGTGTTCGTATGGAGTTAGGGCGTATGATTCTGCATGATTCCGTTGGATGGATAATTTTTAACCCTCGGTGCTATTCGATGGGAGTAGACTATGTGCCGACACAGAGCTTTACCCTGTCTGTGCATTATTATCATCATCCCACACCCAGTCACGTAAGTCGCCCATCGGCGTCAGATAGAATGATGATGATGCTTGTTGTTTAAAGGGGCCTAACATCGAAGGTCATCGGCCCCAGATAGAATGGCCTGCATCAGGCCAGCCGAGTATGTCCTCAGACACCCCGGGGACTAAAGACCAAACGACTTTAAAAAAATCGTGAACAACGACTGAAAACAACTATATAGAATTAGCTTAGTATTACAATTGCTTAAATATAAAAAAAGTAATGACAAAAATTGGTGAAATATGCAATAATTGATTTAGTCTTGCCGGATCGAGCAGCTTAGACGGTATTCTACCCTCCTTCTAAGCTCAATATAGGGGTATTTGGAGGTGCTGGAATACGCAGCCCGCGTATCGGTAGATTCACAGGCATGTAATTAACTCCTTATATGCAATCTTTCGGCAACCCAGAGTCTCCAAAAATCGTAAATGTAGTTAGTAGGAAGCCATAACATTATTATTATTATTATTATTATTATTATTATTATTATTATTATTATTATTATTATTATTATTATTATTATTAGGCCGTACTCATTTACACTCTTCTTATTATTATTTTCCTTCTTCTACGGCAATTTCCACATCTGTGGGGTCGCGGGTGCGAACTATGTCGCACAAATTTATTTAACCCAGTTTTACGGCCGGATGCCCTTTCTTGACGCCAATCCTATAATGAGGGTTGTAATCACTATTGTGTGTTTCTGTGGTGGTTGGTAGTGTGGTACTTTGTCTGAATATAAGGAGGAAAGTGTTGGGACAAACACAAACACCCAGTCCCCGGGTCAGAAGAATTAATCAGACGCGGTTAAAATCTTCGGCCCGGCCGGGAATCGAACCCGATACCCTCTGAATCCAAGGCCTCGACGCTGACCATTCAGCCAATGAGTCGAATCGTGCTCATTTACACTCTCAAGTATTATTATCATAAGTGATAGGCGCAATTACTGCTTTTGTCCAATCCGAATCCAAGTGGGTGGCATTAGTGGTTTAACACGCTGAATTATGTTTATTTATTGGCTGATTTGTGTACTTCGTGGCGTATTGAGGTGTATAGTGCCCCAGTTGATGTTATCTATCATACCTGTGCTCCCATTATAGAAACTTTTCTCTAAATAAGTGTGCTGAATTTTTGCCAAGACGACAGCCATTTTGATTTATATTGTTCGGCGTTGGTTTATATGTCCAGTAGCTTTAAGTGTATACAGAGAAGCTAAAGATAAACCAACGACATCTAGGTGGTAATTCCAACATATTACTAAGGTAGCCGCTTGTTATCATATAAGTGTTCTGTGTCCATTAATCATTCAACGTCTGAATTAGGCTATGTTCTCAATATTTCGGTTTCTCTCTTCTTGCCATCTTTAACTCTCTTTAAATATCCCACTATAATACCTTCAATTCATGGTTTGCATTTACAAGACGAAATAATTTACACATCCCTACTTTCTGATAAAAAATTTACAGTTTCATAGTAATAATGTCTATGGGCCTAATAAATTATCATCATTGACAAATATAATCTGTAACTATAATATCGAGGTTACACATCCTGTGCTATGGCTGCAAATGACACCAATAAGTGTACCACTGATAACAAAACACAATGTCAATTTGCGGGCAAATGTATAAAGGCCTTAAGATACATATAAGTAAATCACACCCAGAGCAATACAGAGCCTGCTTGTTGAATCCATCTATGACTACACCTAGCCAGTCTAAAATTCCACCTTCAGATCCTATTCCTATTTCTAGTAAAAATGGTCAGTCAACGAAGTTGGATATAACCTCTGATCAAAGAGAGCAAAAAAATAAACCTTACCACGACGAACTGAGTAAATGGCTAGGTATTTTTCAGCATGAATTGAGTGATGTTGAATTCGATGAACAAGTCACTAATTTTGTAAACTTCCTTGCCACAGCTACAGACCTACTGCCAGGTCCAAAGAGTCCAGTTACTAGATATATTGAAGCTCGTAAACGTGGCACTTACAAAAATAACAACCGACAGTATAAAACCTCCAGTAACCCACAGAGATCCTCTAAGAATGATCGTGAACGTCGGAAGGCTAAATTTGAGTATGAACTGACTCAATATGAATATTTTTACCAAAGGAGGAAAGCAATTAGAAAAAATTTTTAGTGGCAAAAGAACTAATAATTTGAAACTAGAGAAAGATGTTGTTGAAGGATATTTTAGGAACAGATTTGAAACTCCTAATGATTGCATGAGAGACTCCTATATTGATTATACGAATGAAACCTTAGATGATACAATTTCAATATCTCAAGAGTTAGTTTTCCCTATTATCAAGAGCATAGCAATTGACACTAGCCCAGGTCCGAATAAGGTTTTATTGAAATCTGTTTGTGATCCACTTGCTGCTAATATTTTAGCCCATATCATCGGAATAATATTTGAAAGTGGGTTCATTCCTGAGGTTCTTAAGGCAGCGAGGACTGTTCTTATACATAAAGGCGGTGAAGAGAATGATCTGTCCAAATGGAGACCGATTAGTATTTGCTCCATTATGCGGCGCATATTAAGTAAGATCCTTGATAAAATTGTAAGGGAATACATCCCTTTGAACCAGTTCCAAAGAGGTTTTGTCATGACCCCTGGTTCTTTTATTAACGTGAATATTGTTGATGGCATTTTACGAACAGCTGTAATGAAAAAGATTTCAGGCTGCGTAGTATTCCTCGACATCAGCAAAGCGTTCGATAGTATTGGACACAATCACTTAAAGGCGACAATAGAGAACTCTATACTACCCAGATCCATTAAGAAGTTACTAGTCAACCTTCTCACAGAAAACACAACACAAGTTCAAACTGCTCGTGGTCATACAGATAAGATAAACATCAAATGTGGAGTGATGCAAGGAGATCCCATTTCACCTTTCTTATTTAACTGGGTAATAAACCACATCTTTGATGAACTCACAGACATCAAAGTATCAGAAATATGTGGTTTTCAATTGAGTCCTAACACTGTACCATTAACATCCCTATGCTTTGACGACGATCTGGTGATCATAGCTAAAGACCAAGCAGCAGCTTCAATCCCAGTCACTTCTGTCATAAATATGCTGCAAGAAATAGGTTTGCATATAAATGCAGACAAATCAAATGCCATTATTATAGAAAATGGTAAACTTCATTCTGATGATATCGTGACGGTCTCTGGAAACATTAGAAGTATAAATGATAGTGAAGAAATAAAATATTTAGGGGCAACTTTCAGACAGACTTTAGTCTTCAATGAACATCAGGTACTTGAAAAATTGAAAGCTAACTTAGATCAGATTACCAGGACTCACTTACTCCAACCGCATCAAAAATTGACTGTAATAAATCAGTTTATTGGCCCTACACTGATATACCCCTTCCAGACTGTTTCGGTTGAGAAAATTCCCAAATCAAGTCTGTTAAAAGCCGACAACATGATCAGAAGTGCACTTAAAGAAATTCTACAACTTCCGAGTGACACACCGACAAGTATGATCTATTCGAGCCACAAATATAAAGGGTTAGCCCTAATGCGCGCTACTTGGGAAGCGTACCTTCAACAGCTGAACATAAATCTTAAGCTAGAAGCTGTGAATGATTCGCACGTAAATGCTGTTCGAAATTTCACAGCAATAAAAACTCGCTGCCTATCTGAACTTCAACTCAATGAAGAGACATCAACGAAATCTGTTAGACAACTGCGCGATATACTTAGAACACGCGAATTTGAAGCTTGGTGTGCATATCCAAAAAAAGGAAGAGGTGTTGAGTTATTTGCTCAAGTTCCTGCTGCTAATTCTTGGGTTACCAGAAGAGATGGTTTAACTTGTTCGGAATGGAGGGAGATGTTGAAGATGACCGCGATGGTTGCACCAGTACGTACACTGCCGGGACGTTCTACCAGCACAGGCCACTGCAGACACTGCAGTGAGTATGAAACCTTACCACATGTGCTGGGGAGTTGCCCTCAAGGAGAACTGCTTAGGATCAAACGCCATAACATCATCAGGAACCTGATTGCTAATGTTCTTCGTTTCAAAAATCTAGAAGTGTACGAAGAAGTCCACTGCCTCGCCGAAGGAGGCAGAACTCGCAGGATTGATATTATAGCGATTGACAGACGGAGGAACGAAGCAGAAATTATTGATCCTACGGTACGCTTTGAATCTTCAGCCTCTCAGCCGACTGACGTAGACAATGAGAAAAAGGATATCTATAATCCAACCATCCCTTTCTTTCTTGAGTCGTATAACCTTAAAAAAATTACGGTGACTGGACTTTTCTTTGGCGCGAGGGGAACAATTCCCAAATCTTTCGTCACATGGCGACAAAAATATAAACTAGCGAGAAGCCTACAAGATGAGATAGTCGTCTCACTCATCAAATACTCCGTTTCGATTCTTCGTCACCATTTACATGGAGTTCATGCCATTTAACATGGTTAATTGTAACCTATCATTTTTTAAACATTAATATTTTTTATCTTCCCTCAAAATTGTTATTGTGTATTATTCTGTGTCTTATGGCAAATCTAGGGTGTCCTGGATCAGACTAAATAAATAAATAAATAAAAACCCTCCGTGTTCGATATTCCAGAAGTCTGAAATTTGTTTTGATAGAGTGCGAATCCAACTGGCGAGCCCAAATGCCACGTCTGGGCGAAACTCTACAAACGCACACGGCCGAACCACCCAAAAGCTGGTTCAATTCCTGTGATTTTAGATCTGCGGGCGAGAAATAGTTTTTTGAATTATTATCCTGCTTTTCGCATTCTTCAATTCATACATAGACCCTATGTAGTCTATGTACAGTATGTATGTATGTTGGGTATTCAGCCCGAAAAATAGTTTGATCCTCCACAGCTCCATCAAAAAGTAGTCACAGATAGCCTAGGTGTCACTGAAGAGGCATTCTAGGGAAATGAGGAATGAGGTAGTTTCTCGTTGCTTTCCTCACAGGGCCAGATGATGCTATTACGTACCTTTCTGTCGAGCCCACTGAAATGCATGCACCAAGCGACCCTACAAGCGATATTTTCACATTTCTCATAACAGGGACACCCTGCATATGGAATGGTATTACTAGCATCGCTTATATTGTCAACGCAGAGGATGAGACTGAGACAGGTGAATGAAAGTAACAAATTTATTCTAGCCCATACCAGAATATATAGTGAACTGTAAACATTACATCTCGCCAGCAAAAGCATTCAGTTCACACATAGTCTATTCAATCTAAATTACTGTAATTACTCTGCCTCACATGACTTCGACATAAATCATTTCCTCCGAAGACATCCGCTAACAATTTCCAGGGAGTCACTTTGCATTGTCTACTCTTTCTGTGACGTGTTATAGATATTATTTCACGTATCACTCATCTCAAATAAAATCTTCAGTGCCGTTCTATCAAACGGTCCATTGAAACGTTTTCCAAATGAGAAAAGTTTGTGTGTGGAGCCGTTATTGAAATAGCCAGACATTAATCTATTCTAGTTCCCGAGTCAAATGTTCTAGCGCGGAATTAATCGACCTGGCGCTGAATGTGACGAGTCCCTCTACCCCCACAGACAGGGTGGTCTGTCGGTCTTCCCATTGCGATGACACTAAACCGAAACGAGGAAAAGAATTTTACAATCACACAGTTCAACATGTGAGTTGAGTTTCATTAATCAAGCCAATTTAACTCCCTGAGATGCACAACGCTAATTACCACTGACAAGTTGAGCGTGCGGTCACGTGACTGCCTGTCACTTGAATGCAATATCAATGTCAGGAGCGTGAGGAGGGCTCTGAGTTCCCCATGTGTTTCAGCTTATGTACGCCTCAGTGACGTAATCTTTAACATGGGTTATGAATAGTTACACTTAAGAAACGCTTCACAATAATGTTATCGGTGTTACGTCCCAACAATTTCGTTCATGGATTTTAGAGGCGCTGAAGTGCCAGAATTTTGTCCTGCAGGAATTATTCCTGTTGCTTTTTCTGCAAACTCGCAAGGGTGTAACGAATGTATTATGGGCTCGCCTATCAAAATACAAATTTGGGCCCACTCAAATGAAATGTAAAACCTATTAATAACTAATATCAATGGAATTACAGCAAGTAGAACTAATATAATATACTGTCAAATTATATGAACAAAAGAATTATTCATTATTGCAAGATTTTTAAAAAATAGGTCTTATTTGACTGCCTCCGTGGTTTAACGGCTCAGCTGCTGAGCTGCCAACGCAACCGTACACCACTAGATATTGGTACTTAAAATTTGTTTCATTTTTCAGTAACTACAGAACTACAGTGTACTCTGAAACCGATAATGAAGTCACACTTATAATAGTTGTTCAATCACAACACACAAAAATATACGAATAAAATTAAATCAAAAACTGTTGAAATAATGTTTGAAAAATATCAAATCGCACAACTGATTATTACCCATGGTGTAAATACGTCCTGTTATGTAATACCTTCGCGCAAAGAGAGTTTGTTCGAAACTGATCGTTACGACACCAAGTTATTGTTGGAATTACACATTCTTTTAAAAAATGCGTGAGAAAATTTAAATTAATGGAATATTCGTACATAATATGATCTCGGGTACACTACACATCAATAAAGTACAGTATCATTTTATAACTAAAACATGATATTTTGGTATCAATTTTCATTTCTCTAATTATTTTCGAATAATTTGCTACAGATCTTTTGTGAAGAACGTGTCGCGTTGTTGCGAGAGATGGCGAAAACTGTTCTATAATAACTGATGCTACATGGTAATTCCTCTACAAACTGTAAGAACAAACTTTTTCGTTGTGACATGCATGATCTTCCAGTGCAGAGTGACATTAGGGGTCGCTTGAAGACCTGGGCCCGCCTGCATTGAAGGCCCTGCAGGCCCTAACGTTATGTCCCCGCCAACGCGAGTCTGTGGCTAAAGTGAGTTCGCACACACTTTCTCGGGCTCAAATAGTCATCTCTTCCCTCTGAGATACTGTGTCCAGTGTCAATACAGACTTTGAATAATTTTTATTCCTTCCAGAACTTTTACCAAATTATCTGGGTTCAGATATAAAGTCGGTGAAGCTCGGTACGGCCGTATAACTTTCCTGATGCCAACCAGAATTGGGGCGGGGGGGATGGATGACCCCTCCGTAGTGTAATGGTTAGCGTAGTTAGCTATCGTCCTCGGGAGGATAGGTTCGATTCCCGGTACTTTCAGAAATTTAAGATTAGCAAGAAGGATGGTACGTGGTCAAAATTGTATATATAGATCACCTCCATTGGATGTGTGTACTTTGGGACAATGTCACGAATATTATTAATTTTTAGCGGAGGGGTGTGCCTACCATTACCGGCCTATACTCGTTGTTGGTAGTGAGATCTGTTGTGTGGAAATGAATATGTACAGTAAGGCGGTCACAAACACCAAGCAACCGAGCTAGTGGCTAACATACTCGGTCCCGGCGGAGATTGAACGAGGGACCCCGTGAATCGAATTCCACTATGTTGATCATTTCGCTATGAACTGCACATATTGATGTTTTTAAATTATATTACTTTTATTATTCTTATTATTATAAATTAAACTTTCCTAACTCAAGTACTGTTACCAAAGAGGGCAAGATATACTTTAATAATGATTTCTGAAGTAAACAAATTAAGAATTGAAAGTGTGGTTCTGTATAAATTCTTCTATTAGATATCGTCCACTGGAGGATAGCAAATCGTCATTCTGCGGCATTTAGGACTGTCATCCAGGTGGCAGATTCTCTGTCTATTGTTTACCTAGTTTTTTTTCTTCAATGATTTCAAAAAAACTCAGAAATGTACCGAAAATTTCTTTTGATAAATAATTCATAATTATTATTCCATTCCCTGATTCCTCTTCTTCGATATGTCAGGTATATGTTCATCTCTGTCAGTTTTATGTGATTGTATTTATATTTCGTTATACCCTTGGTTCCTCCAGAAATCCCATCCTTGGAGGTTAACTTTCTATTTCCTCCAGGAAATCCTTTCTAGGACGTACTCCTGTATAATGCCCATTTTCTCCATACCTAAAGGGTTTTAGTGAGCAGGATAATATTTTCCTTCAAATTATATGTGGTTATTCCAAGTAAAGAGTTTCAGATCATTCTGAGTACATAAAAATTAATTCAAATAGACTAACTCTTCATAGTCCACAGTGATTCCAATAGAATGGGAGACGTTATGTGGTATGTAAGGTAGCCAGTTTGTTGATAAATCTATGGTTATTTAGCTTCGATGTCACCATGAACTATTGCTATATAGATGGCTTAGCAGTATAGCTATGGAACGCTTGAATGTTGCCACGAACGAGTGAGTCGGCTACGCAAGTTGTGTCCACGTACCTGTTATCTTTTACAGCTATAAGACCACTCTGTGGCGGTGCGGCCTGAAATAGATAGCAAAAGAAGGAAGAGGTTGCAACGGCGATTTCCCCGAGAAAGTGATTCGCAAGTCGTGTAACTCCTGGTATGTGACAGGAACTTCGAAATGATATCACTTGGTTTCATTAACAGTCCCGTCAAGTTCACTGTGTATTAGTACTCTCAGCAGTCTATAGTTTGGGTCATGTAGCTACCCGCTTCCATTTTGGAGATAGTGGGCTCGAATCTTGCCGTCGGTAGCAGAGTCCTGCAGCCAGACCCACCGCGCAGCACTTCAAGCCCACGGGCACCGGCAGCCCAGCCCGTGCAGTGCCGTTCTCTTCTGACGCGGCAGCACTGTGCTCATACAGCCCACCGCAGTCCACCACACTGGGCGGGCTCAGTAGAATAACCTTGAGTACTTCTTCACAATAACATGTTCGCCGTGCACAACGAACTGTTCACGTCATACTACTATTCAGATCATTCACCCGACGAATTCCCGTACGCAAATAACATACTTTAAAGTAGGCTAATCGCTATTTTCATGAGGATACAAATATCTCAAGAACTGAAGACGTTACGGTCGTGATAATTGGTATTTGGCAGCTCCTTTATCAATAAACAGGCATTTCTTTATTTTCGGAAAAACCACTTAAGGGACTGGAAAGAATTGAAAAAGCAGGTGAATTTTTAAAATGAGTACCGGTATATCTACAGTGTATGTCAAAAACTTTACATATTACAGACGTGGAACTTGGTACTTGGAATGTCCTTTAAAAATAAATAAACATGTCACTCTTTATTGTTTCCGGAAAATCCACGTAGGCGGGGGTGGAGGAAGGGCTGATAAAGGGGTTGAATTCTTTTTATGCGGATACTTATATCTCAAAACCTGAAGATGTTACAGATGTGGAATTTGTATTTGTAATCTCCTTTAAAAATAAGGAAACTTTTTGTTTACTTGAGAGAAGACGTTCTCACGTGTACAGTTCTATGTTGCATGGTCATCTCAGCCAAAAAAGGCAATACCACACACTTGGTTTACAAAGAGTTTCTGGGGTAAATTGAACTCAATTTTTCAGTGAGGTTTTATACTTCAGGGATTTTCAGATAATGTCTTAGTACAGTACCGGTGAATGATTACTTTTATCCAGTTACGAAATCCACGTGAGAAGCCGCGGGTAATTGCTAGTGTGTACATAAAGTTCACTGCAGATCGCACAGCAAACAAAATTAACGTCTTTCTCACCATCGTCAACTGCAGGCTTGACTACCAACCAAATACGACTTTTAAGTTTAGGATCCGGTTCAGAAGTCTTGCATTGTGAGGTTTTTAGTTCGTTTGTTCCTTCTTTTTTTTACTTCACGATTTTTTTTGCCACGGTTTCCTTTCTTTCGGAACTACAGTCCACATTCGCTTCCGATAACAGGATAGACGGAGAAGTCAAACTGAAAACCACAGCAAATTTGATCGGCTCCACTCGACCATAATGCAACGCACTCCGCTGACACGCAGTACACTGTACACATTGAAGCAGTCAGCCCATACAGCTACCACAGCGCTGTCCTTGGCTCACAGCGTACGAATGACAGAGCGCTGCCCAGACCGGCCGGTGCGATAACGTCACGGGCTTCTTATGTTCGTGCCTTTCAAACCCCATTGCAGCCTACTGTCGAAGCAGCTCATGGGCTGGGCCTCTCAGCAGGACTCTGGTCGGTAGTCCTGGAGATGGTTCTCTGTGGTCTCCTATTTCTACACCAGGCAGATACTGGGGCTGCACATTAATTAAGACCACGATCGCTTCCTTACCGCTCCCAGCGCTTTCCTATGGCATCGTCGCCATAAAACCTACCTGTGTGTGTGCGACGGAAAGCGGATTGTACAATATAACTAAGTATAAAAATCTATAGTTGGGACGAAGTTGACCTTAATTCATAATCAATCACTTCGGTCTGATCACCACAATTCTCAAATCTTTTAAGGGAGTGTTATACAATTTACGGATCAAAAATGGTATAATTTAACGTCTATAATTTCAGTTGTTGTAGAATATGCGTTCATACCGTCAAAGCCAAGGCCGTGCCCAGGGAAAAGGTAAGGAGTTCAACCTCCACTCCGAAATAAAAGTGAACTTGACAAATTTAAACGGCATATGCGGGTTCTGAAATAGCCTGCGATAAATTAGAAGTGTTATAAAGACAAGCGTTTGCAAAATAAACAATTGAATTCAACCTATAAAATCTGTGCCATAGTTAAATATTTCTCTATGAATATAGTTAACGAATTTATTGGAAACATAAATAGAATTTTAAATTTTGATGAGGTATACGGATTGCACTATAAAATACATTTAAATAAATATATAGATATATTTTCATGTTATCGAGCGACTAGAACATTAACAAATTTAACTGAATCTCTAAATATTTTAATACTTGCAGTGAAACATATTGTTACCTCCATTTTTAAACAAATCCTTGTGTCGCACTGCACGCGCGTGCTCTGCCCACCAGGCGCTAAGAATTTACCTTTTCTATTTTTTTCCCGTTGAGTTGTGAAAGGCACTGCTCCAAAACTCAAACTTTTCTTTCTCTAAAATCTATTTGAATGTAAAAAATATTTGTTACCATAGTTTTTGTTTTCGGAAGCTCCACCCCCAAATCCTAACCCCCTCCGAAAACAAAATTCCTGGGTATGGCCTTGGTTAAAGCCAAGGATGAGAATGAGACAGGCAAATGAAACGAATAACGATTGAAAATTACGACGTAACTGATGAATTAGGTTATCATTACAATTGGTATTTACACTCAAATATACTTACGTGACACTACCATGGCAAAGCGCGACGCATTCCAGAAACTGTCCGTAGAAGACGGTGAGTCATTAAATTTCCTCCCGACCAATAAAGATGGTGCGACGATCCCTCAGTCCAGCCAGTTGAGGGCCGTGAATAATGTGGTCGTGATTCGCTCAACAGACTTCCACCTTCCTTGAAGCATTTCTATGCTTACTGCCGGCAGCAGTCCTTCATATTATGCTTTTCCTCCATGAAGGCAAATTAAACTTACACCCAGGAGTGGCTTTAATCCAGAAATGATAATGTTTGTATAATAAATTATGGTGATCCCCGAAAACCTATGTTCTGTAGTAGTAAGTTTAATGGCTAGTCCACTCCAAAGTTAATAAATGATGTTAATGAAAACATTTCTTAACGTAGTTAATAAACTTTTGGTAACAATCTTCTTCAACGTTAATTTGTTTGTGAGGTTACGGTACACAGGTCAGGAAGAAGAAAATAGACGCAAAATGTGGCAAAGAGAAATATTGGAAAGGCGTTTAGAATTTAGTTTGGAGAGGGCAGTTATGCCACAGCGTTTAATTCATGATGCAGTAGGCTTTCATGCCCCAGCATGACTTTAAGTTCTTGTTGACAGTAATTGGGCCTTAAATTGCAAGAAATTATACAGATTATCAAAAACCCGTCTCCACTAATAAGATGCTAGGTATAACTTTTTGATTCCTAGCAAACGGTCTCTCTTATACTTCACTTATATATCTGTCTATATTATAAAAGTAAGCAATTTCCGTTATTGTGCCTGAGGTGTTTGAAGCTTTACACAATAATCTCAAGCAATTGGTAAAGGTACGAAATAAAGAAAGTCTTCATTGATCCTACTTGGGATATCGTAGTATTTTGATGATAATGATTATGAAAGGTTAGTTTATTCGGCGAGGAGTGAAACTTAAAATGAAACTAAATGAGAACATAGCTAAACGAATATCATACAGAATTAAAAATACTATGTATTACAACTTTCGTTTGTGATTCAATAGTCAGTTTTTAGAAGAATTATTAAAGCATATGTATTATTCCGCGCTATGAATTTACGTGCTCCAAGTGCATTCTTTCGAATATGTGAACCGAAATGTTAACGAAAACACGAAAAGTTAATGGAAAGTTTCATTCACGAAAGTTGAAGATATTTTGTTTATTAACAGTCAAATAATGTTCATGAACATTCGTGGTTAAGAGTGTTTATTAACAAATTTAACTAAAACATCTTGGTGTGTACACACCTTAATACATAGATAATTTTGTCTATTACCATACATCAGATATAAATTTTATGGACGAACACATAAATAGAAGTAAGGTTAAGCTTAACTTATCAAAATTGTTAATATTTCTTCGTTTACGATGTTATGGTAAATGTGTACTCTTTGGTATATTCATCATAATTATTACCACCGTCATCATCATCATCGTTGGCTTACAGTCCACAGATTGATGAGTTACTCTAACGCTTTTCCCGATCATTCTGTTATTTGCGGTTTTCTTCATTTATTCAGGATTGTGTGCCAGGTTATCGTTTAGAATTTGTTTAAGCAAGGCATTTCTAGGCCTTCCTCGTGATTTTCTCTTTAATGGAGTCTTCTTCCATAGTTCTCATTAAATTGGAGTGGCACATTGTTTCTCCACCATATGAGACGTCGGTTATGGATTGCGTGAAGCCTGGATTTCCATTGATTCACAGTGTCTACAACAGTGACGTTTTACATGCTATCTCTCCATCACACATTTATAATCGTAGGACAGCACCATATTTTGAAGTCTTCAAGACGGTTATTTTTATTTACTATCCACATATCAGAAGCATACAATGCAACTTTCCATGAAAAATCATGTAGCATTCGCACTCAGACGGAACGACACTGTTGAATAGCACACAGTGATCTCCTGGTTTGCATAACATGTGTCTTGTCCTGAGCTATACGGCATTTTACTTATGTGGAGGACCATCAAACCTCTGTAATCTTGTGACCTAGGTAAGAGACAGACTTGAATTCTTGTACATCTGATTCATCAGTCTTAGAGCGAAAGGCTTTAGGGAATTTTAAGACTGCCATATATATCCGTGCTGTTTAGTCTGTACTCTGAGCAGAACTTCCGAGCTGCCCTTCAAGAAGCGGCAGATGGAGTGAACGGTAGGCTGATCAACAACCTGAGGTACGCTGATGACACTGTCATCTTGCCTGACATTACTGAAGATCTTCAGCGTATGGTAGACAGATTCGTAGGAGAAGGGGATAAACTTGGTCTCAAAGTTAACACCAACAAGACCAAGGTGATGGCTATTTCAAAAACTCGTAAGAAGCACATTCTTATGACCATTTATGGGGAACCAGTTGAACAAGTGCGGAAGTTTAAGTAACTTGGCAGCTGGATTACTGAGGACTTAGACCCGGATTTAGAAATCCGTGTACGAATAGAAATGACTCGTACTAGCTTCCTGCAAATGAATAATCTACTGTACGACAGAATCCTCAGCTGGGAGACACGTCCTATGTATTGTATATTCACTGCTTCTGTACGGCGCTGAAACATGGACTCTGAAATGTAACACCATTTAAGAGAATAAATGCCTTCGAGATGTGGTTTTCCGAAGGATGTTACGGATCTCCTGGACTGACCACATCTCCAATGTTGCTATACCCAAACGTATGAGGAGGGAACGAATTTTGATGAGTACAATCAAGAAAAGAAAGTCAGTCTACCTTGGGCGGACAGCCGAACATCGTACAGACTTTGCTGTAATTGTGGCCAACCTTCAGTAATAGAGAAGGCACTACAAGAATAAGATATATTTTGTAAAGTGGGTACTTATTTTTATAACGTATTTCTGCAACGTTGATGGCGTTATTGACAGTATTGTCTGCAGGTAAATGTTCTTCTAACTAGAATGGCATGAGCATCTACTTTTATGATCATCAATTGATATTTACTCCTACTCTTATGCCTTCCACAGACTCTTCCATCTTAAACTGACCAAAACAACTTAGAATAAATGATATTATGCTTCATAATAGTTTTCTTGTCTTTCGAAGCACGTGGAGAAGGCTATAATGTATATTAGGCCATGGATTGTCTAGTTGAAGAAAGTAGGCTATGTAAGTTACAAGCATCGAAAGTGAGGTTTTACATATGAGTTGATATGTTTACGGCCGAATTGTGAAGGCAGTTATGTACTACAGTAGACATGAACTGTGCAGTATAGTTAATTTATCACACATGAGAGGGGAAATAACTTTATTTAACAATATAGAGAAAAGGCCTACTTTTTAATCGCAATAGTTTTAAGAAAACACCTAGTTTCTGATGTGGCAGCAGATAAACATATTTCGTGAGTTTTAGCTAAGTATTAAATTTTAACACTTTCTACTGCTCTGGTTAACGGACCAATATTGATGCACGTGCCGGAGTGATAGAGGAAGCCATTAGGGACCGAAGTATGTGACGATACAAGTGAGCAAACTGTGTGATTAGTTAATTAACTCTGCTGAGGAAGTGTTTGGTTACAGAAGTGAACATTTTGTTGACTCCAGACGCATATTATATAACGCTGAGGAGCCTCTACATAGAACTAAGGCAGTTTGACGCAAAGTCTTGTGATGACCGGGAGATGACACAATAATTATTATTGAGTTTTAAAACATGGCCTGAATGTCGGGTTGGAATAAACGTGACAGTTTAGTTAGTAGGTACAGACTGCAGTTTGATAAAATCTAAGGGCAGTACATAATAAAAATAGCCAAGGTTCATGAGTTACGTATTGTCGTTGAAGAAACAAAGCATCGTATGCCACAATTTTCTTCCTATCCATTATTTTTGTTACGACTGGTCACGCCTCCTAGCCACATATTAATATGCAGTCCGTCAGAACAATTTTCGTTGTGTTCATTTTCATATGTTTAAAGGAAGTTTAATCTTACCGTAGCGTTCTGTAGGAATGTACGTTTGCGTGACGTATTTACGCACTCCTACCGCATAATGTTTTTATGGTTCATTTTCCCTTACACCTTTGCATATGAAGAAGAACACAACGAGCATAGTTCTGATGGACTGCATACCGATATGTGCCTGGAAGGCGTGACCAGTCATAAGGAAATAATGGGTAGGAAAAGCATTGTGACATACGAGGTTTTTTTTAACCTACGATATGCACATACATAGGCTACATACAATCATACACACAGGAGCAGATTCAGCACGTCAGGATCGAAAAAAGCTCACTGAAATATGCATATTAATCTATATAAATAAAGATTCAGGGGGTACGCTGTTTATAAATAGTTTGTTTTGAAATTTTTTAGATATTTATCCATCTGATTTTTCGTGTCTCTTTGCCTGTTTGTTCTACCATCACGGTGAAACGGCTGGATGGATCTCGACAAAACTTGACATTTAGAGTATACTTATCACTAGAAAGTTTTTTATAAGCAGATGATTAAATTTTTTTAGAATAGACGGGCGCTTTATAGGAAAATCAGAACAGTTCTCTTCTATTTTCTCTTATACAATTGATTTTCTTTAGAATACGTGAGCTATATGTGAAACGTCCCTTCATTATAAACAAGTTTTGTTATGAACATAATTTCGCTTAGTCTTCAAATGATGGAGAAAATTACTATTTTCTGCGGTTCTCATGCTCTGCATTGAGTGATCGACAAACCGACAACGAACCTACAGGTAACCATGGCAACGTCTCTGGCTGCTTGCCAGCAGGGAAGTAAGATAATATAATTTTCGTATCATTATTGTAAACTCCTGAGAGACGTCAATTGGCGGAATACCGTTGGAGGCTACAATCGTCCTCGAATAGCACTAATGGGCGTTGTTAATATTTGAACAGTACCGTGGAGTGTAGCCGATTATTTTACACTGTAAGCTGTTTTCTTCCATTTGCTATAATTTTTACTATATTTCGATTTCCGGCTTTAGTCTCTTGCCTCTGCCTTGCCTCTTAAGCTTAAGTAATAACACCGTAAGTCATCTCCTTATCTGTTTTCCTAGGAATCCTTGCGCCTAAATTTCTCCTCTGATATCGCCTTCTTATACCCATAACTCATACCATCACAATTTATTGAGGGGAATTTTATTTTCAAATATATCCACTTGGTTTTTACATATTTGTCCTGAGTTACAACATATTTTCTATTAATTTCAACTTATTTACCTGTATTAATTTTTTCCTTAATTACTCCGTATGTATGCGAATGCTAATCCCGAAACCTGGAGACTCTTTTCCTTGAGGAAAAATTCCAAGGTGTTCAAATGTATAAATTCTGGCCGCGAAAAATATCGACATACGGATGGAATTTTAATGACGCTGCAGACCTACGTTTCGGGATAATTGGTACCTAAACGATGTCTTATCAAAAAACAGATAGCACAATCGCTGTTCAATTTCGAGAGATCTACAAATTTGGCCCTATGACATATTGTCGTGTCTCGACTGTTGATACGTTAGATAGCACTGCATTTCTCGTTTATAATCAAATCTCTCTAGCTCGATTGTTACTGGCTTTAGGAAAAGGGGCCTGTATTTATAATGAAAATTCTCCATCTCTACTGTGTTGTGTTGGCTGTTGCCAAGTGAGCCTGCCGTTATAGTAGAAACTCCGGAACTCATTGTGATTGACAGTAGGTAATGCCGCAACGCCTACGTTACATCGCAACAACGTATGGTGTCCTCCCTGTTTTTTCCTCGGATAGCGTTAAGACGCATGCAAATTAAAATAATCTTACTCACTGCCTTTACAGTAATTTATGGAGAAATCCGTATACTATTTAGAATACCGTAGCGAAGTACGGGTACATTTGCTAGTATTTAATATAAAATTAATTACATCTATGAAATACATATCCTCCCATCTCAACAAATGTATGAAATGATCTCTCTTTTGTGCTAGACAGTAAGGTTCTTTACAGGCCCATCTGGTGGCCAGATCGCTAAGGTTTCGAGGTATATCGACTGACACTGTGATTAGCCGATACGAGTCCCGTTGGTCGAAAATGTTTTCACCATCAGAATATTGGCTGACAGTATAGGAGAGGTGGCGGTATATAATTTCTAATCACTAGATTGCGTGCCAAATGCCTGGAATCAATTCCAAACTTTCCGCAGTGTTCATTTTGAATGAGGACGTATCCCTTTCAGACCGAGTACGCACAATTGTGCGGGTTCGTATTTTAGTTATCCCTGACCGTATTTGATGTTTTTTCGGCGCTACACCGGACTGCAGTGATTGTGCAGGACACGTGGCGTGTATTTCAATTGATTTTAGTATGCGCTTGACCGCCAGGTCGAAGGAAGCAGAGTTTAAAAAGCACAGTTGATCGGCGAGATGGCAGGAAGCAGTAGTGCCGAAAGTAAGTATTTATTTACTGCGTTTATATTAATATAGAAGCTTTACTGAATACCGGAATATATTCAATGAAGTGTGTACATTGGTTAGTGAACGTAAATTTTGAAGCTACACCATCGTACGTGATACAACGAGGTTTTGAATTTTGATACGCACAATTGTGTGGGTCCTGTTTATCGGATGTTAGTTTTTATTTTGTAAAATAAACTATTAATATGTGTATTGAGGAGCATTTTAGTCAGTTCTTGACGTACAAACAAAAATTCACACCTCCAGTTTTCTTTCAGGTCTGAAAGGGGTATGAAGCTGTTGATGGTGATTCGCCCGTTGGATGACGATGTTAAGCCTTTTGCACTCTACTTGGTGCTATTCGAAAGGAGTAAGCTATGTGCTGGCATCAGGTTTCACACTCTCCCCTCCTGCTGCCATAATATAAGACGTCATTCATTTCATCTCATTAACGCCTCTGATGAGGTTAAGGTCAGGATGGGCGTTCATCCGTTCTTGAAAAGTCACTACTAAAATTAATTTCACTTCATACCGGATCCCGTAGAGAAAAACGCCACGAGAGACAGTTAACTGAACATTTCTGACTTACCAGTTTCCAGGGGGAGGATCTTTTTCACATCATAAGAAGATTAATCCGAATACATTGTTTTGCCTTTGGAGTACTCATTGCACGTTCTACCAATAAGGCTACTATTAATGCATAGGGAACACTTGTAACTATTGGCATGCACGCCGCCATCTTGACACCACATAATATTATGTGTGACTATCTTTAATCTAGTCAACTTGACATCTTCAGATTAGGTAGATCACTCCAAACAAAAAAATGACTTCGAAATATGTACACAAACGGGATTAACTGTAATTCCTCCCGAACTTTCATTTGTAATTGATATGAAGGTGCATAGCCGCAGCTTTGGACCCTGGGAGCAATACTGAATAAACATGGCGCTCAGAGGCGAAATTGAAACTTCTTGTATATTTTTCTGAACATGTGTATCCACTGACAAATCAATGCAGATCTAGTCCGATGTAACAAATAAGTGCACCTACGGTAAAAACAATCTGCGCATGGTATATGAAATTTCACCACACTGGTTATCTGTGTGATGCAAAATGAACAAGTAGCTGCCAACATCTGCGACGAGATTCCACTTTGTCCATCTTCATTGTTAATTACTGGTAACAAGTTTCTGCCCCTGATCACATCACATCTCGTTTAGAATGTTCAGAACTACATTGTCATAATTATATCCATTTTGTGCGCTTTTCAACCATAGAACTTCCAGCATAAAAGAGACGCAGTATTTGAAATGCGTTACGCTGTTCGTCACCGACGCATAGATTTGATTCCAGTGGCTGTTGTGTCAACGCTTGGTGTCTCGGACGTTTTATAGCGCCTTTGCGAAAGATGACACATTTTGATCAGAGGAACAGTTATAACCTCAGTCAAAATCCTGACTCACTTGGTAAAACGAGCATAGTCAGCAAGAAGCTATAATTTGTGGTGTTTCACACTCAACTGTACCCAGCACAGCCAAGCGATTCGGAGACACAGGGTACATTTCTCGAAGACGCGGTCTGGGTTACGAGAGCAACTTCGAGACAGGGTGATGCAAGCACTGTTCAATTGATATGCGAGATCAGAGAGTACCTGACCTATAGATCAGCCAAGAAGACCAGATTAATCTGTATTGTTAACCCACAAACTAGTACGAGGCCCTTGGCTATTTCTGACGCATGAAAGAAGTAGACTAGAGTTGGCTGGATTTCGCTGAGCAGCAGTTGGAGTGGAATGTGGAAGAATGGTCACAATTTTGTGGAATCATTAGGTAGGGGTTTCATCATAATATGGAGAGGGATCTCTTCTAAGACAAAATCAGAGCTGGTCAATTTTGGCAGAAACAATATCACCGTTGACAGTTCCCTCAGACTTATTATGGCAGAGAAAGTGCTTACCATCTTGTCTGGACTTCGGGAGGATTCCTTTATAATGCATGTTTACGCACGGCCTCGTACGAAAGCAGTGGTGGTGGCGTATCCTGCGGCAGTCGGAGTAACAAAACTGTCTCGGTCTACTCAAAGCGCAAACGTCAACCCAACCCAACCCAACCCAACCCAACCCAACCCAACCCAACCCAACCCAACCCAACCCAACCCAACCCAACCCAACCCAACCCAATCCATGAGCGGTTGCTGACGTGAGTGGCTTAGACGGTTGAGGCGTTGGCCTTCTGACCCCAACTTGACAGGTTCAGTCCTGGCTCAGTCCAGTAGTATTTGAAGGTACTGAAATATGTCAGTCTCGTGTCGATAGATTTACTGGCACGTAAAATAACTCGTAGGACAAATTTCCGGCACATCGGTGCCTCCGAAAATCGTAATAAAATTAGTTAGAAGGACGTACAAATGAATAATATTATTATAAAAAATGAA
Source organism: Anabrus simplex (assembly GCF_040414725.1). NCBI lineage: Eukaryota > Metazoa > Arthropoda > Insecta > Orthoptera > Tettigoniidae > Anabrus > Anabrus simplex. Next base: position 135,577,939 of record NC_090272.1, read on the forward strand.
CACACCTAGAATATGTTTGGAAAGGATGTGAATACCGCATAGCATCACCGACAAAATTTACAGAAACTTTGAGCTTCCATCCTGAAAGAATGGGAAGCTCTACCTCAGGACATCACCTGGCGATTAATTCATCAATGCCACCATTTAAGTTACTGTAGAATCCAACACTCTTGTTCTACTGTAACAACTTTATTATTCAGAGCAGATTGTTATGCCCTACAGTCTACATTTCTGATCAACTAAGTTGTTACATTATTAGCACTAAAATGTTACCCTTCGCTCTGCTACCTAGAAATACATAATTCAGTGTTGTTGTTCTTTCTTTTTTTTTTTTTTTTTTTGCTATTTGCTTTACGTCACACCGACACAGATAGGTCTTACTGCGACGATGGGATAGGAAAGGCCTAGGAAGTGTAAGGAAGCGGCCGTGGCCTTAATTAAGGTACAGCCCCGGCATTTGCCTGGTGTGAAAATGGGAAACCACGGAAAACCATCTTCAGGGCTGCCGACAGTGGGGCTCGAACCCAATATCTCCCGATTACTGGATATTGGCCGCACTTAAGCGACTGCAGCTATCGAGCTCGGTAATTCAGTGTTTCACCAGAGAGTGTATAATTAACTGGCGATGAGTGAATCGCTTCTTCGTTTTTCTGTATCCTACTCTGCCTTGCAGTACTAATTTTTTTTTTTTTTTTTTTGCTAGGGGCTTTACGTCGCACCGACACAGATAGGTCTTATGGCGACGATGGGATAGGAAAAGCCTAGGAGTTGGAAGGAAGCGGCCGTGGCCTTAATTAAGGTACAGCCCCAGTATTTGCCTGGTGTGAAAATGGGAAACCACGGAAAACCATCTTCAGGGCTGCCGATAGTGGGATTCGAACCTACTATCTCCCGGATGCAAGCTCACAGCCGCGCGCCTCTTCGCGCACGGCCAACTCGCCCGGTCAGTACTAATTCAATCAAAACCCCGCAGCTGCAGTTGATCTGAATTCGTAACTTTTGGAATAATGCAGCAGTTTAGCGAATGATATGTGACATGCAAATAATAGCTGGCATGACGTGAATTGTTTTGTACTGCAGAAGGGGTAGGGAAAGTAGTTGGTAATTAGCAGTTATCCAGGGAGTTATTGTTCATTTCCCGTTTGATTCCATTAGCTAAGTTTCACATTCATTCAAAGTTACTTTAGAAATGAAAGTTTGTATGCAACATTGTAGTAATTTATCGTAAATTTTTAGGCTAAATTTTCCATTCTATAACAATAGAATTATGGAATCATTCTACTTGAAACCAACTGCTATTAGGCTTCAGAACAATAGAAATTTGTTATTTTTTCAAATGTTACAAATAATAGTTCTGCTGGAGGCTTATGGTAGAATCCCTTGCTTCCAACATTTTAATTTCTAAAAAAACAAGTAAATTTTGCTGCTATTGATACCAGTGTACTCATATAGCTTAAATGACATTCCTGCCTGTGAATTGTTATAACTGTTGCGAATATTATTAGTGGCAGTAATGTGCCTATTATCGTCTTATATTCGTCAATTTGTAACAGAAAATTACTTACCACATCCATTGTAATTGGCAAGTATTAGCAGCAAATGATCTCTTGCTGGAAAATAAAATATGCAGCTTAGCGTTGGTCCCAGAGCTGACCCAGGCTGACTGCTGCAGAGGTCAGTGCGCGCTCTTGTGGAGCATCAATCAACAGTCCCCTGCGTGTCCCATTCCCCAGTCCGGGACTCGGGGTATCCATCCAGCGTCACATTTTAATGCATATCTCACTGAAGGTGGCTTTCAAATTACATTCATTAATAAAGAGTTATACGGCTGTGAATTTGCTATACAGAAGGAGAGTGGTTTTTGTAGGTGTCGGATACTTCTAACTGAAAAAAAAAAAATTCCATAAATCGGTAGATCTTCTGCTCTTTAGGTCGGTACAGTTGCCTCAACGGAACGAAAATTTTTCGTCAAATTTATTTTCGTTAATCAAGCGGCTTTTTCTTCCAGTGCGTATGATAAAATAAATTTTTTTGCTATTTGCTTTACGTTGCGCCGACACATATAGGTCTTATGGCGACGATGGGATAGGAAAGGCCCAGTAATGGGAAGGAGCGGCCGTGGCCTTCATTAAGGTACAGCCCAAACATTTCTCTGGTGTGAAAATATGAAACCACGGAAAATGTTACAAAATATAATAATAAATTTATAGTAGTATTCTTATCGCTCTTCTACCATTTAAGGCCATTTGGTAATTTTTATATGACTCCATTTAAGCTGGTTGAGTGTGTCGATTTCAATGATCTGTTACACTCTACCAGATGGCAGACAGATCGAAATTATTTTGGGCGACCTATGACTGAATTCTTTTTATGTACCAATATCACCAGCCATCCTTTACAGGCTGGCATAGAAATCACTGAGTTACTTATCAGTAGATGCCGTGCTAGGTAGGAGGGGAGGAAAGAATTCACACGGGAGTGAAATTTCTGTGGCAGGATTGTAGGTAGATGTATAGTCCTAGACATAATCTAAGAGTCAGAAATGGACTTGGCACTTTGACGTCGTGGTCTTCACGGACAGTATCAAAGCTCTAAAACTTCATCCTGCCGAAATGTTTTTGTAGAATAAATTTGATTAGAAGTATATTTAAACAATATTCCATAATATGCCTAATATAAACAGAGATAATTTTGGATTTCTCTTTCAGGTTTCCTCCAGACCTCCAATACTTCGAGGTATGCTGAAATAACATGCATGTAAAAGATGTTCTTAAGGCCGTATATTATTAATATGAAGTTAGGTTGAAATAACTCCAAGAGATTTCCTTCATAATAATAGAAACCCAGACACACTCAAATTTATAACAAGTTAAATTACTTTTTTTTTTTGCTATGGGCTTTACGGCGCACCGAAACAGATAGGTCTTATGGCGACGATGGGATAGGAAAGGCCTAGGAGTTGGAAGGAAGCGGCCGTGGCCTTAATTAAGGTACAGCCCCAGCATTTGCCTGGTGTGAAATGGGAAACCACGGAAAACCATTTTCAGGGCTGCCGATAGTGAGATTCGAACCTACTATCTCCCGGATGCAAGCTCACAGCCGCGCGCCTCTACACGCACGGCCAACTCGCCCGGTAGTTAAATTACTGCCCAGTTGAATCCAAACAGTGAAAATGTGCAAAAGACGCCTAATGTGGAGTGAATTTGCAAAACAATACACACACTTCGAATTTCATATACTTTTTTTCACGTTGTTTCGCAATTTTCCTGTACCGTTATACAAATAGATCTCTGTCGTTTTCGACTTCACATTGCCATTTGTTATAGTACTTTCTGAAAGGCTATATAAATTATTACTATCTTTCCCTCAAATCCTAGCCACTGTCCTCATTCTTCTCTAGAGTAGAATGCTCCCAAACTGTAAGATCGTATGTGGCAAATGCTATAATCTGTAATGCAGAACTGCGGTCATTCTAAAAGCATAAATGAACAGATATATAAATAAAATATCTGGAAATGATGTCTTAAAGCCCAAGAATTAAAACAAAAACACTAGCATAAACATACGTGGATAAGTAATTAGTACACCTTTGTTGATAGCCAGGAAAGGAACACAGTGTCTTTCGTCTGTATTACTCGTTAGGGTTTTAACTAACCTGCCTCACATTACACTAACTCTTACATCCAATGCCGTGCTGCGAAGAATAGCATCCCCTATGTATTGGTATTTTAAAGGTAAGTAGACACAATATTCTGGAAAGAGATACAAAGCAGTTGAATAAAGATTGAATGTACCCGCGGCCGTTCAGCAACACTCGTTACAGTCTAATCCAATTATTTTGCAGGGAAGTGTTCTGGCAGGCAGTGGCGCAACTGGTGACTGAGTTAGGGTTCTTTTTTTTTCTTTTTGCTAGTGATTTAAGGTCGCACTAACACATCGAGTGTTTTCGGCGACGCAAAGATGGGAAAGGGCCACGACTGAGAAGGTAGGCACAGTCCCAGAATTTGCCTGGTTTGAAAATGGGAAACCACGGAAACCTATCTTCAGGACTTCCGACGGTGGTATTCGAACTCACCTTCCCTCGAACGCAAGGTTACAGTTAAGCGGTTCTAATAGCATGGTCATCTCGCTCGGTAGTTGGTGGTTCATTGGGGTAGGGAAGTTTTCTGCCATATCCCACACTCGTCGGACTTATGCTTTTATGATTTTGATTTCATTCCAAAGAGGAAAGAATCATTTGGTGGCACCCGATTTCGAACTGTTCCAGATATTCTTCAGGCGGTAGACCATTCTAGACCATTTGTTACACACCATTCAAAGAACAGACGCTGCGACAGTTGTGCTACGGCTCCCGATTCGCTAGCTACGAGGCCTGCACAATATTGGACAGTACGTCGAGAAACTGGACAAGTTTCTTGTATCACTTGAGGAGTATCTGTTCAAAAGGTACCATTTCCACCTTAAGAAAATTGTGGTAAAAGCGCAAGAAACGTAAAATAAAAGGCAGTTGGAACGTACGCATGATTGGGTTTGGTACAACTGTTAAGGAATTACATCTTTCTGGTCTCGATTGCCCATGGCAATCGATAATATTCAACTAGTATAATGCGTGTGGAGAAAATACATATGTACTTTACATATTTACGTTTTGAAAGTGGAAATAGCACCTTTGAACGGACACTCCTCAATTATGACAATATTTTACCACTATAAAAGTACACTTCCCATACATTTCTCATGCTTTAGTGCCTACTAAAAACCTGTAAATTTGGAAATACAATACATTTTCTTGTGTTTAATTTCCTGGGACACCTGGCAGTTTTGAAATAATTGTCTAATAACTAAAAACCAATCTAGGTATCAACAGTTGAAACTTTTAAAGTCCACTGGTAGATACTGCTTTCAATTAATTCAACATTACTGCTTACTAAACGTTTTTTTTTGTTTTGTTTATGTATGGTTCAGTATGACTCTTCTCTAAGCTTCGTTTTTGTGAAGTCAGAACTTTTAATCAGTCGCACTGAGTTTCCTTGCAGTAACCGACTTGAAAGTTAAATAGTCATCCTGTCTTACGATTATTGATTTTAAAGTCGAGACGAGGAGGTGGAGAGAGTGCTGGAAAGAATCGAGGAAATCAGACAATTTAAATGCAAATCACAAGCAAAGCTTTCGAGTAGAAAATAAAGATTATATATTTGACAAGTACAAATTAGGATCGACTGTAAAATGAGGAAATTAAATTTATAAATAGGAGAGTTTAGATAAAGAAATATACACAAATACTTCTAAAAACAACACCCGTAGGTCTGAAACAATAGCAAATGAACTGTACACAGAATGATCATATGCCTGCCTAGGTACGATACAGATTTTCATGCACAGAGTTAACTTCACTGTTACTATGTTTCTAGTAATATACATTTATATATTTTCAAGATTTGTACATAACTTGTTTTATTTGGAAGCTGTAGGTTTCAGCATGGTCCAGTTAGGACCATTGGGGTGAAAGTACTTGTTAGACAGAAATGAAACCTAACATGTATAATATCAATACCTTAGATAATTAACAAAAAATTGAAATGAAAGCATTTTAACGAGTGTGAGTGCAGACATAAATATGACTAAATGCCAAGCATCTGGAAGAGAAAATTAATGCATTGGATGACGTACACAGTAATCCTTCATTCAATTTGCCCTACGCTTATAGTGGCTAAATTGATCCGAGCCGAGATATGTCAAGAAGACGGCTTTCCAACCGGATAACTTGCATATATCAAAGTACTATTTGGACAGCGTTACAACATTTTTAGTTACTTGTTTATGACCGGACCAGTTCCGTCTAATATCGTACAGCCCCTTAGTTGTTCTTATGAGGGTAAAACAAAACAAGTCCCAGCCCCTAGTTCATAGTTTAAATAGTTTGACGGAATGGGAAGTGAACCCGAAACCTCCTAGTAAGACCCAGACACTTTATTACTATATCTTGGGGCTGGAAATTTGACCATACGCTCAACCTAATTTCGAAGTATATTATGACGTCTGATTTAATTATAATAGCTATATTGATTTAATTTGTTTAATACTTATAATTTCACATGATTGGCCTAGCGCATTCCGATCCCTTGGGTGATTGGTCAGCGTCGAGGCCTTCAGCTCAGAAGGTCCCGAGTTCGATTGATAACCGTGTAGTGGATTTTAATCGCTTCTGATTAATTGACCAGGCTCGGGGACTGAGTGTTTGTGTTTGTCTCAACACTCTACTCTTCATATTCAGATAACACACCACACTACCGTCCACCACAGAAACACTCAATAGACATTACATCCCTCCACATAGGGTTGTCGTAAGGAAAGACATCCGGCCGTAAAGCAGGACCAAATCCACATGTGCGACACATGGGGCACGTGCGACCCCGCAGGTGTGGGAAGAGCGGTAAAAGAAGAATAAGAAGATTATTGGTTAAGAATAATAATATTAAGTGTACCAACTGTTGAACCTCAAAACAACCGTTAATACTATGTAAACCAAATGATTATTGATCACCAACTATTGGACTTCTCCTTCTTCTTCTTCTTCTTCTTCTTCTTATTCTTCTTTTACCGCTTGTCCCACATCTGTGGGTTCGCGGGAGCGAATTGTGTCGCACGTGTGGATTTGACCCTGTTTTATGGCTGGATGCACTCCCTGACAGCAATCCTATATTGAGGGATGTATCACTATTGCGTGTCTCTGCGGTGGTTGGTAGTGTAGTGTGTTGTCTGAATGTGAAGAGGAAAATGTTGGGACAAACACGAGCATAAAGTCCCCGATCCAGAAGATTAAAATCAGACGCGATTAAAATCCCCCATCCAGTCGGGAATCGAATCCGAGGCCCCTGAACCGAAAGCCTAAACGCTGACCATTCAGCCAATGAGTCGAACAACTATTAGACTACTTCAAAGTGTACCGAGCTCGATAGCTGCAGTCGCATAAGAGCGGCGAATATCCAGTATTCGGGAGATAGTTGGTTCGAACCCCACTGTCTGCAGCCCTGAAGATGGTTTTCCGTGGTTTCCAATTGTCACACCAGGAAAAAGCTGGGGCTGTTCCTTAATTAAGGCCACGGCCGCTTCCTAACCACTCCTAGCCCTTTCATGTCCCACCGTCGCCATAAGACCTATCTGTGTCGATGCGACGTAAAGCAATTTGCAAAAGAAGAAAAAACTTGTGCCTTTTTGCCCCAGCCTTGTTACGATGTACATATGTCCGGCAAACGTTCAATAAAATTTAGATGTGTAGATCGTTATAGGTCCGCATCTGTGGTGTTGTTGTTAGTGTGATTAGATGACACCTCCGGAGGCCCAGGTTCGATTCCCGGTTCTGCAACGAAATTTAAAACGTGGTGTGACGGCTGGAACGGGGTTCATTCAGCCTCGGAAGCTCAACTGAGTACAGGGGGCTTCGATTCCCACCTCAGCCATCCTCGAAGTGGTTTTCCGCGGTTTTACACTTCTCCTCCAGACAAATGCAGAGATGGTACCTAATTAAAGGCCACGGCCGCTTCCTTCCCCCTTTCTTGTACATCCCTTCTATATTTCTCATCCCCCTCCCCGAAGGACCCTATTCAGCATAGTAGGTGAGGCCACCTGGGCGTTATACCGGTCCTCCTACCCAGTTGTATCCCCGATCCAAGGTCTCACGCTCCAGGACTCTGCCCTTGAGGCAGTACAGTTGGGATCCCTCGCTGAGTCTGAGGGAAAACCAACCATAGAGGGTAAACGAATTAAGAAAGAAGAAATATTATTACAGATTTGCTACTAGAGACAAGAATTTTGAGAAAAATGAGTAGAGACTTTCACATGTGGAAAATATACTAAGTACATCGACTTAAACCCAATACCAGTATACCCGAAGTTGGTTGCTTCCACCTAAGCAATAAAATGGCAAAGAAATAATTTCAAGAATACACTGAATATGAGTTACTGGGGCACAACAGGTACCCTCAATAACTTCTCATTTCCCTTGATGTAACCCTCTTATCTAAATAGTACATTTCAAAATATCGCATCGAAACCGGAAACTTTCTATTATCCATCTGTGCACATAAATAAAATAAGAGTGTTTTCTGTAATTTGGTGAGAATTTTAAGAAAAATGACATTTATGTATCAATCATATCTAGAATAAGAATGAAGGGCATTTTTTTAAGTTCCGTCAATTGTCGTATGTACGAGGAAACGGCTGAACAGGATTTAATGAAAATCTGTTTTTAAGGTCAGGTAAGAAATTACTATAATTTAGGTTGTAAGTAACTTAATTTATACTAAGTTGAAAATTAGAGGAAGTCCAAAAATAATTCTCGAATATATTCGTTAATACTGGCCCTATCGATATATGTTCTAGAGGAAAAGCTACAGAAAATAAAATATACTGTATATGCGCAGTGCATATTGAATAACAACGCAAGTACTTATGATTTTACTTTATTTCGTACGTCTTATCATTTTTAATATAAACAAACTGTAGAATCCTTTGAAATTAAATTCTGATCTTCCATGCCTCATCCATTTTATCACAGTAGAAAAGTTACTGGCCATGTCACTTGAATATAATTTCTGTTTCAAAGCTCATCGGTATGATGCGCGATGTAGGGAAGTTACTTTTTCTTTCAATTTGCCTTACGTTCCACCAACACATATAGGTCTTATGGTGACGATGAGATAGGAAAGAATAGGAGTGGAAAGGAAGCGGCCCTGGCCTTAATTACAGTAAGGTACAGTCCCAGCATTTGCATGGTGTGAAAATTTGAAACCATGGCAAACCATATTCAGGGCTACCGACAGTGGGGTTTGAACCCACTATCTCCCGAATGCAAGCTCAAATATGCACGTCCCTAACCGCACGGCCAACTCGCTAGGTGGAAGTTAATTTGGTGAGTGGAACAGCTTGTTTCTGAATGTTTCTGGAAGACGAACTGGGTAGCTGGGTATCTTTCTTGTCTGTCTTACTATTCCTCTGGTTATTCTGGTAACTACTGGGTCACTGAACCATTTAGCAATCGAGCTGTTCAGTCCTCGATATGGAGGAGCTAATAGAAACGTAACGGAACGGAGCAGATCAGTATTCACCACTGTCTGTGGCAGATTATTCCAGCACTGGAACTCAGAATTTGTAAATCAATCATAACATCGTTCCGAAGACAGGCGCAGCTAGTACTTCAGAGTTTTTGTGGAACGACCTGGAGTTCAACGGTAACCACATTTCTGTGATCGGTTCGATGGTTGTAGTGGTAGTCATATTGTTTTAAGAGGAAGTACAACTAGGCAACCATCCTCTAAGATCGGTTCGAGGGATGGATTTTCAACAGTTGATTGTTGTACCTTGTTGGGCTGAATGACGCCCGTATTTGATACGCTACTCAACAGATTGAAATAAGATGCACTCCGTTCACAACGACTGTACATAGCAATATCCTTCCATCAGATCTTCGGTATACAAGTACATTTTCCAGGGTATTCAAGAAACTAATGGAGGTTCCACAACGGGTTAAAAAGTCAGGTTGTAAGTTTCACCAAGAGGAAGTGGTATCTCAGACTATATGTTGATGGGGCGAAAGTAAATAGCTGGGATCCCTATAAGTACTTAGGTGGTAGAGGCGTGCGGCTGTGAGCTTGCATCCGGGAGATAGTAGGTTCGAATCCCACTATCGGCAGCCCTGAAGATGGTTTTCCGTGGTTTCCCATTTTCACACCAGGCAAATGCTGGGGCTGTACCGTAATTAAGGCCACGGCCGCTTCCTTCCAACTCCTAGGCCTTTCCTATCCCATCGTCGCCGTAAGACCTATCTGTGTCGGTGCGACGTAAAGCCCCTAGCAAAAAGAAATAAAAAAATACTTAGGTGGTAATACAACGAAAGTTCACAATAACGAGTTTGGAATTAAAGGTTGTAGATCTCTTTATATGGTTATATGGGTATACAGCGGTTGTATTAAGGTTGTAAAGGAGAAGCGTATAAGTCTCTGGTAAGACCCATTTAGAGTATGGTTCCTCTGTTGAGGCCTTCACCAGGATTACTTGATATAAGAACTGGAAATGATCAAAGGAAACAGCAAGATATGTTCTGGGTGATATCCGACAAAAGAGTAGTGTTACGAAAATGTTGCAAACTTTGGGCTGGGAAGACTTGGGAGTAAGGAAACGAGGTGCTCCACTAAGCGGTATTGTCCGAGATGGCTTGGAATGATATTAGTTGACGAATAAGCTTGACTAGAGCTTTGAAGGTAGGGAAGATCATATTAAGAAGATAAAATTGGAATACAGGAGGATAAATCGGGGCAATTATTCATTTATAGGAAGAGGAATTAGAGATTGGAATAATTTATCAAAGTAAATGTTCTGTAAATATCCAAGTTCCTTGAAATAATTTAAGAAAATATTACGTAAGCAACTGATATGGTATTTGCCATCTGGGAGACAGCCCTAAATGTAGATTGATGGTGAATGATTGATTTGATTTGATTTAAGGGATTTTTCTTTGAACATTAGGACACTTATTTCCCCTTATTATGAGCTGAAAATCGCTCAACTAAGAAATCTACATACTGCGACACTAATTGTTGGACTTCTGAACAAATCTACGCCTGAATACCTATCCTCACATTTTAACTTCCTCATCTTTCCATGGACAAAATACCAGATCGACTTCTACCCTTATTATACCGATTAATCATTCATCTGTATACAGCCGCTCTTTCCAAGTGTCTGGAGCAAGGCTATGGAACACTCTCCCTGTCAGTATACGTAATAGCAAATCAATAGTCTCATTTAAATGGTCTTGTCGAGAATTCCTCTTAAGTACGTGATCAGCTTGTATGAATGTTAGTGTGTATGAGTGCATGTATGATTTAGAGCTATTGTTAGGTGATGTAGATAGGCTAGATAATATTAATAACTAAAATAACAATTATAATCTGTTATAATATTATTCCATTAATTTAGGTAGTTCATAGGGACTGTTAATGTTATTTTTCCAAATTATGTGACTATCTACTGTATGTGTGGTTAAGTGTAAGAGAGGGCCGTGAGCTCTAACTTCGCCACATACAAAGGCATAAAATAAATAAATAAATATTAGGTGATATTCCTGATCTAGTTCCAGTTGCCTGCGTTCCAGAAATTCTTTAGCAAGAAGTGCGACCGATTTCAGGAATAACAGAGTTAAGGGCCTAACCCAACCAAGCCAACGTCCTGGAAGACACCACCACCTGAGGTTGAGCTTTTTCATAACAAGTGGGTTACTCTCAACAAGATAAAATCTGTATAGTTTTCCCTGTAAGTTGAACAATATTCCGCGCTAAAAGCGAATGCGGTAGCCACAAAACAAACCATTCGACCATACCAAAGGGAAAGTGCAATTACAATACTATTGATTTTGCTCATGTAACGCCGCAGACAATTAATTATATAAACAATTTAAACAAAATGATACAGTGTATATTGCGCATTATCTATAGCACTACTAATGTAATTGGCACGTGTATAATAATATTGTGTGTTGTATCTTGAAAGCAACACCCTAATTACATAAAATGCCTTGCCCTCTATGAACTATTAGTGTAGGTACTCTAGTTACTACTACTACTACTACTAGTAGTAGTACTACTATTATTAATAATAATAATACTAGTAATAATAAGATGAGGTAATGTTTTTATTATATTAATTTAAATCTCAAAATCAGGCAAACGTTCTTGAAGTTTTACAAATGGTGAGCACTGCTGTATGGAACAGAGACCTGGACTGTCGAAGCTTCCTCCATGACTAGATTGGAGGTCTTTGAAATGTGGCTGCATAGGAGACTGCTCAGAATACCCCGGAGAGATTTCGTAAAAATAATGAAGAAGTAAGGAGAGCAGAGCAAGAGCTGGGAAACGTTATCGAAGTCAGAAAAATAGCTTATTTATGCCAAGTTCTCCGAGGTGTAAAGTACAGGCTGCAACACCTCATATTACAGATAAGATAAAAGTCAAGCGAGGAGCTGGTGGAACACAGATATCTTGTCTCCAGAACATCAAAGACTGATCTGGCACCAACAACACCGAACAACTCCTCAGATTAGCTGAAGAAAGGGGTGCCTTCTCCAGGATGATAACCAACATCTGCGGTAACGAATAAGGTAGCTGAAAAAAAGAAGAAAAACAAATTACGTAAGAACACGGTTCACGGACATTAACGTACCAAACACTCACAACATACAAAGTTAGATCTATGGAAAATCCAGCTAATACATGGTCCTGGCAGGAGTAGACAATCACCTCTGGTAACAGAAACAGTTACTGTTCTTGCAATAATCGCAACAATTGGAAATAAACCAAAACAGCAATCAACATCTATACGCCAAATGAATCTACCATACGTCAACTGCCAGAAACTACCGAAAAAAGTTTTTTTATTGGATTCACGTCTCACCTATTTTTACAGTTTTGAGGGATGCCAAAGTGCCAGTATTTCCAGTATTTGATAGACTGGAGTTCCTTTACACGCAAGTGAATCTACCGACACGAAGAGGGCATAATTGGGCATCTTAAAATGCAACTGAACTGAGCTGTGATCGACAGCATCGATTTGGGCTAAAAAGACACCCATACACCCATGGCATCCCTTGTTCTTCGCAAAAACTGACTGAAAGCGTCCCCAGTGTTTCTGAGTCTGACGGCGAGGTTTCGTGACCATGGGGGCCAGCTGTCTCTGACATTGTTTCTACTCCTCGCTTTTAGGTTTCCTGTCGGGCCTCCCGTTATCTATTCTTGTTCTTTTCCTACCCAGACAGTATTAGGTTTGGTAGACCTAGAGGGCCTTTCATTTCTGCGCCCCTCGTGTCTCTCACCATTTTCTCAGCTACAAACGTACGGAGGAGAGCCAATAATGCAACCATTTCACGGATGATGAGTAGGCCTATGTTTTTATGAACGTTAGGAATATTGGTGCAATGCTTTTTCTTTTCAAAATAATCTGTCAATTTTTTACAAAATTATTTAATGTAAAAATACCTTACAATCCTCCTTAACTCCTTCTGACAGGAACTTGGACGTTTTCTATTCTTATGCCTCCTTTAATCGATTTTTCCTTCATTTAACTTAGCTCATTTCCTTCATATTCTTTGTTTTTCTTCTCATTCTTGTACCCTCTACTGTACATCATGTAATATTTATTTATTTGTTACGGTACGACTCTACTATACCGTTACTTATGTGTCATATCTGTATTCCTCTTACTGTGCCTAGCTATTAAGTCCTTATCTTCGTTTTACTTTCAATCTTTAATTTTCCTCGTTCTGTTCTTTTACCTTTATATTTTATTCTTAATTGTCGTGTCTGTACAGTTGTGTTGTTAGTTTTTAATTTTCTTCCGCTACTTTTGTAATTGGATTATTTTTCTGCATTGCTATTTCATTTACTATTTTATGTTTGCATTCTGCTACGCCATTGTAAATATATGTTTCATTTCAGAACTCTGCAATTCGGCTTCTTGCAGTTTTGGTTTCCGTAATAAATAAATAAATAAATAAACAAATAAATAAATAAATAAATAAATAAATAAATAAATAAATAAATAAATAAATAAATAAATAAATAAATAAATAAATAAATAAATAAAAAGTACGATGACTTCTATTATTATTATTATTATTATTATTATTATTATTATTATTATTATTATTATTATTATTATTATTATATGCCTTTATTTCCATGCGTGACTCAGGCTATGAAGCCTGCTATTCTGCCAGACTGTGTCTTATAATGTACATGCGGTTCACAATACACTGACTGGCAGAGCAAATGCAACACCAAGAAGGAGTGGTCAGAACTTTATGCCAATTGCAGGGTAGACTGACGTCACTGAGGTATGCTCATGATGTGAAATGCGCCGCTGTGCTGCGCACGTAGCGAACGATAAATGGGACACGGCGTTGGCCAATGGCCCACTTCGTACCGTGATTTCTCAGACGACAGTCATTGTAGAACGTGTTGTCGTGTGCCACAGGACACGTGTATAGCTAAGAATGCCAGGCCGCCGTCAACGGAGGCATTTCCAGCAGACAGACGACTTTACGAGGGGTATGGTGATCGAGCTGAGAAGGGCAGGTTGGTCGCTTCTTCAAATCGCAGCCGATACCCATAGGGATGTGTCCACGGTGCAGCGCCTGTGGCGAAGATGGTTGGCGCAGGGACATGTGGCACGTGCGAGGGGTCCAGGCGCAGCCCGAGTGACGTCAGTACGCGAGGATCGGCGCATCCGCCGCCAAGCGGTGGCAGCCCCGCACGCCACGTCAACCGCCATTCTTCAGCATGTGCAAGACACCCTGGCTGTTCCAATATCGACCAGAACAATTTCCCGTCGATTGGTTGAAGGAGGCCTGCACTCCCGGCGTCCGCTCAGAAGACTATCATTGACTCCACAGCATAGACGTGCACGCCTGGCATGGTACCGGGCTAGAGCGACTTGGATGAGGGAATGGCGGAACGTCGTGTTCTCCGATGAGTCACGCTTCTGTTCTGTCAGTGATAGTCACCGCAGACGAGTGTGGCGTCGGCGTGGAGAAAGGTCAAATCCGGCAGTAACTGTGGAGCGCCCTACCGCTAGACAACGCGGCATCATGGTTTGGGGCGCTATTGCGTATGATTCCACGTCACCTCTAGTGCGTATTCAAGGTACGTTAAATGCCCACCGCTACGTGCAGCATGTGCTGCGGCCGGTGGCACTCCCGTACCTTCAGGGGCTGCCCAATGCTCTGTTTCAGCAGGATAATGCCCGCCCACACACTGCTCGCATCTCCCAACAGGCTCTACGAGGTGTACAGATGCTTCCGTGGCCAGCGTACTCTCCGGATCTCTCACCAATCGAACACGTGTGGGATCTCATTGGACGCCGTTTGCAAACTCTGCCCCAGCCTCGTACGGACGACCAACTGTGGCAAATGGTTGACAGAGAATGGAGAACCATCCCTCATGACACCATCCGCACTCTTATTGACTCTGTACCTCGACGTGTTTCTGCGTGCATCGCCGCTCGAGGTGGTCCTACATCCTACTGAGTCGACGCCGTGCGCATTGTGTAACCTGCATATCGGTTTGAAATAAACATCAATTATTCGTCCGTGCCGTCTCTGTTTTTCCCCAACTTTCATCCCTTTCGAACCACTCCTCCTTGGTGTTGCATTTGCTCTGTCAGTCAGTGTATATTACACATATTAGACACCCTAACATACACATTATAATACTAAACCATAAACATGGTTATAAAACACATTAAATACAATAAAAATAAATTTATCCAAAATAAACCAGAATAAAATGTGTCCTAATGCATCAATAAAAACAAATTTAGTAAAACTTAGTGAGTGTAACAACATGAATTCACTTAATTCTTGAAAAATCTTCTCTATTATTTATTGGCTTCATCGGTTTCGAAGTTGCAAGGTGTGTCTAACTTACTCTCGCTTTTCAGAATGATCTTGAGTTGTGCTGACTACTGTGCATTTAGATCTGAGCTACCTTATTGTAGGTAGGACCAAGCTTAAGGTAATTGATCGAGGGAATGAGGTTCATCTCACAGGGCGGCTGAATGGATTACAAGTTGCTGATACCTTTGTTTACTTGGGATCATTGATCAGCGCTTCAGGGAGTTCGAGAAAGGGATCCGAAGAGGATTTCCTGTGGTAAGTTTACTTTGAGTAAGATGAATAATTTCCAGCAAAACAGAGCTATCACAAATAGTACAAAGCTCCGTCTCGTAGATGCTCGTCATTTCTCTGTCTTTTGTGTAGGTTTGAAACATTTACTATCAAGGTACTGTAATAGTTAAGTATGACACCGGTGTATTTGGAATGTGGTCCTTTAGAATGATGGAACGCATTTCTTGAACAGAAAAAGAACGCACCAGCTTTTCCAAACGCTTATCCACTCGTTTTTATGAGAGAAAATAGCGATTCTTTCTTCATATCATCCGAAAATATGGAGAGAATATAATATGGTCAAAATCGACTGTAATAGACTACAGGGAATGGCAGCCTGGGGTTGGACAAATTGTAGACGATCGCCGGAGAATAGCTTCAGTGTTTGCTAATGAGGGTGAATGTTCGTAACGGATGAGGCAGTAACATTAAAAGCATAACACGTGTATGAGGTCACGATACTCAATAGTGAGCCAACGACTACTATATTTAATCTCTGTATTGGACAGAAATTTATTTTAGAAAGTTGTTCAACTCTACACATCCTCAAATACTAAATCGAAAATGATAAATCATTTTTAAACATTAAATATTTAAAGAATGTTTGAGTTTATAAAGCAGTTACTTTCTTACCGTTATTCTTTTCCTACTACAGTACCTCTTTTCCATAGACGCCCAAGAGAGATCCGGTTTACTCTGTCTGCCATCTAGCGGACCTAGAGTAAAACGGAACGTCGAAATTGACGAGCAGACAGCCAGATGGCGTCAAATCGAAATGTCTGTACAAGGTAGCTGAGGCCATACAATTATTATTATTTTACCTCTTTTCCCACATCTTTGGAGTCAGGGGTGTGGATTGCGTTCCACGTATGGATTTGGACCTGTTTTACGACGGGATGCCTTTTCTGACTCCAACCCAAATGGAGGGATATAATCACAATTACACGTTTCTGTGGTGGTTGGTAGTGTGGTGTATTGTCCAAATTTGAAGAGAATAGTGTTGAAACAGACACAAACACCCAGTCCGCGAGCCAGAAGAATTGATCAGGAACGATAAAATTCCCCGACTCCGCCAGAAATCGAATCCGGGACCCTCTGAAACGAGGGGCAGTACGCTGATCATTCAGCCAAGGAGTCAGACTTATTAACTTACTGTTCATTTTCCCAATTTATTTGTATCGGCACTTGATGTGTATTCGACCCAGTTTTACTACCCGATACCCTTCCTGACACCCGCACTATGCGGAGGCATGTATTAACTATTTCGTACTTCTGTGGTGGTTGGACATATGGATGAAGAGGTATTTAGTCCCTGCAGCCATAGGAATTACCTATAACCAGTTAATATTCTCTGTCCGTCAGGGAATCGAGCCCGGTGCCCTCTAAACTGAATGCTAGTGAGCTGACCATTGAACAATTGCTTGAAAAGTAGTGAACAATGGACTAAAACTGCACAACACTTTCAAAACGTAAAGCCACGTGGATTCACACGGAAAGGAGAATAAGTTTTCTTTGGTTATATCCAGCAGTTTCTTCAAGTGAAGTCTGCAGTGTCAATGTGACAAGTCGGATGTTTCATAAAAAGAATAAGATAATTAAGGAGATGGTTGCCACATTGGAAGTGGAGTTAGGGACGTGATAATTAATGGGATTTTGAAAAGTTTATTGTCTTGTTTTTATTGCAGTAAGTGATCCATCAAGAACTAAGAAGCTCTTTCTGTGTAATTTAAAGTAGCGATGTCAGAAAGTTACTCTTGAAGTGTTTATAACAATCAGAGGAACTTTGTAGCTATGCAATAAGAAAGTTTATTCCATGATATGAAACAGAGTGAGAGAAGGAAGAATTTAAATAACGTATGCATTGCCGAAATTAGCTACTGCAACGCCTATAGGCCCAAATAATTTGGCTCCCTCACCCTCCCCCCTTTCCTTACAAGGTGTATGCGTAAGATTTTGCCGATTTTCGTGGCAAAGAAAACACGTAATATTGAAAGGAAATTCATTTTTTGTTTATACAAAATATTGGCCATCGGCTTGTATACACTTCGCCCATTTTTGAGGTAAGTTATGAATAAGTTATGAATACCATGCCAGAAAAACTGCTTGTCTTTTTGCGGCAAACCAATCGTCAAGCCATTTTCACCACGTTTACATTGTCGACTAGTATTACTACTAAAATGTTTTCATTTCTCTCAGGCCGGGAGATTTGTTACGGTGAAGGACATGCTCGGAGAAGGTGAGCGGGTTGGCGGCCGTGGCCTATACTAGGGACTGTTCCGGCATTCGTCTTAAATGCAGGAGAATGGAGAACAGCGTAAAACCATTCTCAGGACAGCCGACGGTTAGGGCCAGCCGTGAGATCGAACACTGTCCCGTCTCCCAAATGCAGAGGTGTAGAGCCGTGGCCACCCCTCCTCTGCTCGGTTGGCCGGCCAGAGTGCAGAGCTGTTGGACCACGGACCACTTATGGGCCGAGACCCATTCTGCATTTACCGACGGAATTGTCAAAACTGTGACTCACAGGTTCTAATCGATGGAGCGTGTTCACCGTATGTTTCTACCAGCAAACGATGACTTTCCACAGCATTTTTCTTTTGATTAAATAAGAAAAGCAACGCGTGTCGCAAATGTTCTTTTTTCAGGCACAAACGTACACACGATCACTGAACGATACAACACAGATGCTAGTGTTTGGAGGACTCAACTTGTGTGTGTTGGTAGCTTAGACGAACAAACTGACGTACTGTATGCGTCAAATCCATACGCTGCGTACTGTTCGCTGGCGCCATCTCTTAGTGAAACCGGAAAAGCCTTATGCATACACATGGTATACTTGATAAGACAAAATTGCAATTAATATCATTTTAATATAATGAATAAAGCAGTAGGCCTACACTAGAATGTCTCCAAGGTGAAATAACAATCATTAATGCAATTAAATACAATAGATAATAATTCAACTGTGGTGCTACTTACAATATTATTACCAACAGCATTCACATAAGCGGAATGAAAACTCCGTTATTCAAGTGGGGAGCTTTCGCTTTTGAATACGGTCGGTATATGCAGAGTGGGTCTCGACCCGTAAGTGGCACTCTGATCGGACAAATGAGCAGAGGAGGGGTGGCCATACCTCTACCGTGGTTCTACGCCTCTACATTGGGGAGGCGGGACAGGGTTGGACCTCACGACTGGCCCCAACCGTCGGCTGTCGTGAGAGTGGTTTTCCGTGGTTTTCCATTCTCCTGCACTAAGGCGAATGCCGGTACAGTTCTTAGTAGGGATGGATCGAGCCTGCTGCCTCTGGAACCGACACTCTCGACTCCAGTGTAGACTCCACTCATGCACTAACGCCATCCAGCATCTGTTTTCGGAACTGCTTGGAATTATTGTTCTGCGTTCCTCCCTTGATAACTTGTGATAACGATGAATACAAAATGATTATTAGCCATCAAACATTAAATACCGTTTCGGCTTATTATCATCGTTGTTGTTAATGCTTTAGGTCTATTTTGGCGACGGCGATGATGATGATGACGATAATAGTAGTGATAATAATAATCTGACAGTATACTGACAGTATAATCGCCATTATCTTCAATGACGTAAAACAGAGAAAAGGGGAGTGCTCAGAGTATGATTTTACAACAAACATTTTACCAATTGTTGTGCATCATATAAGCCGCCTCCGCAGTCTATGGAGGCCCCTGGATCGATTCCGGCCAAGTTAGGGACTTTTACCTGTATCTCAGCTTTCGTGAAAACGGTTTAACATGTGCGAATTATATACGGGCATCATCGGTATAAATCATTCCTGAAACGTCTTTTGTGGGACGAATATTATTCAGTGTTCATTGCAACACTGTATAGCCATCAACATGTATGGGAGACAACATCGGCGTTGTTGGTTAACGCTTCGTTCACAGTGTTTATTTTTAATGATTTCATCTATGTTCGAATTATGTTAGTGGCTTTACCCATAATAGATTAGTGTTCGTCTTTCAAGTGCAATTCATAATTATTTACCATCGATATTTTTTAAAATCAATTTTCTGACCACGACAAATAAAGTCGTGAAATTAAAAGCCTGTGGTCTACTATGCCGATTCTTTCTAACTTGACACGTTTTATTTTATTTCAACTACATCATTACTTTCGTCGTCTTTGTTAACGATACCGTACTTCATTCTATAATACAGAAACTCCATGGGAAAATGAGCATAAACATGGATGATATTTCATGTTATTTTCCACGCTTCGACATGCTAGCAGCCCTGCAACGAGAGTCAGGTAGCTTGGAGTCGCGAGGCTTCGTGCGAAGCGACCATGCGGCCCCGCAATGCGCATCACGTTAACTTGGAGTCGCGAGGCTTCATGCGAACCGAGCCTGGTGTTCGGAGTCGATGGAGTCGACACTCTCGATTCCAGGCTTCAGTCGCGCCCATCCCTATTTCTTAGTATAGACCACGGCCGCCAACCCCCTCACCATCATCGAGCATCTCCTCCACCACAACAGATCTCCCGACCTGACAGCCGGCGTCACCATCTAAGAGGCCCGGCTCCACCTTCAGGGGAGGAATGAAAATATTCTAGTAGTAGTAGTTCTGAATACCACAAAAGTGCACACATTCTAAAAAGTCGCTTTTACACCGTCATAGCTTTTAAATTATTCCGCCCCATAAATTTGCCGCCCTAGTCCTTGGCCCATAAGGTACATGCCTAAGTACAACTCTGAACGTAGTTGTGCATTCTGTGGTGAGATTAATAATTGAGACATTGATGTGGGAAAGGCAGTAAATCATAAAAAGTAAATTTTACAAGAGAAGAAAAAATAGTCTTGCCAGCATTGTGAAGCTTATGATATTGAACAAGTAACATGTAGAATCAAGGAGTAATCCATTCATCAGCTTAAAATCAAAGTTATGCTTGCGAGGTAAGTATTTGCGTTCTAACGTAACGAATTGCATGAAACTTCACAAGCACCATAAATTACAAAGAAAAGAAGAATGATACAGGTCTCTCTCGAATACTTGTTTGTAAATAGAATTAACCACGCAATCTGTAGTCAACACAAATATTACAGAAATAGAATTAGCTCATCTACTGGTGTTTTATAGGCAACTAGAATGACTCGTGAAATATGAAAATAAAATATTTATTTATTTTAAAACGTATGAAGTATTTGTATAATTTCACGTGGGGCGATCGAAACTAGCAGTATGCCTCGATCCTTTTGCTTCATAGGAACAGTATTTTGGCATTAATTATCAGAAATTTGTAACTAGGATGTAGATACATACTCCGCAATTTTTGGAAGTTCTCACCGGCGGATAAGAGTAACATGCTTCGGGACATATGATGACCTGAACCGCGAGGAACGTGTTAGAAGAACGAAGGTGTCGAAAAAGGAAAAAGGAAGTACCGCGAAGGGCACAGAATTTAAAAAGGAATCACAAATATAATACTGTCGGGATCGGAAGAGAACTGAAGTTGGTTAAGGGAGGTCAGATGTAGGGGAAGATGGAAGTGGAGAGGTGTTGGAAGTCAAACATTTAGCCACTCACTAGGTCAGGCAGGGTACATTACGGATGTATTCTATATCCCCTCCCACAGAGGGACCGAGTTCTGATATGAATGTCGTTGTGTGGAATTTCAGAATATGGAATACAAATGGATACGTAGTAAATTTACCAAGAGAGAGGAAATGAAAACTTAAGCGGATAAGTGCACCGTTATGCAAACTTAAGTGGATATTGCACCGTTATGAAAACTTAAGCGGATAAGTGCACCGTTATGAAAACTTAAGCGGACAAGTGCACCGTAATGAAAACTTAAGCGGATAAGGGCACCGTTATGAAAACTTAAGCGGATAAGTGCACCGTTATGAACACTTAAGCGGATAAGTGCATCGTTATGGATCAAAAATTAAATTTTGATTTTTTTCCTTTCATAATACCGTTTCTCCTTCAGTGCGCGATAAAAAAGTAATTATCTCCACTACTTCGAAATATATGTTTGTAAATAACCAGGTATGCAACTTTGTACGTCCCAATCCGTCAGACCTATTACCTAAATTTCCGTAACTTTTCCTTTTGCCAATGGTTTTCAGCATAATTCAAAATATATTGAACATATTTGAGTGAAACTTTGCGTAGTTGTGTATTTTAATATGATAAACAGACTTTAAGTTATTATTATTTGCCGAAGATTTTAAAAATTGGTAGTAGGTAGTGCAAAAGTTACAAAAATTGACATGAAACGTAAGGATTAAGAAACAAATATATTTTCTGAAGGAATATCTCAGGTTACTGTCAATATTTTTCTCCATGATTCCCCGTCCCTGATTCCCTTGATTAGATCATGCATTGTTCTCCCACGTGTACAGATAATTTCACTAATTTGTTGGGACTCCCTTGTGGCCTGTTCCAATTAGTTTCGCTATGAATTATTAGATTTTCTATATTTTACGATCCTTATCTCTATACATGGCCAACGTATTTGGGATGACGGAGCCAAATCTGGCCTGAGAGTATTCCTTCAGTTTTAAGCTCAGCTAGGACGGATTTATTTGCCCGGTTATCTGTTCATCGAATTCTGAACATCCTTCTCAAACAAAACATTTCGATTGCATCAATCATATTCGTCTCCCCCCTTTCTCAATATATACGATTCTCATCCATATATTACCAATGAAAATACTTAACAATTCACCAGCCTCATTTCAGACTCTTGGAAACCTGTTGGTCATTCATTGGTACCGTAAACAAGTTGCACTAACATTTTATCTCTTCTGATGATCTAGATAAATATATGCATTGAAATTCTGACATTATCCACCCACTTTATTTCTGGCTGGTTGAAACTCTGCTTGTATACTGCCATTATTTTGTTTTCGAAGTTTTCAGCTCAGTTCTAAATCGAGATCACTGATCTCCTTTTCAATTAACTGAATGAACTCAAAACATTTTTCTTGACTGTTTTCTACAAAACTGTATAATCAGCAAAGCGCAAATTATTAATTTCGCGGCCATTAAACGAAATACCTCCTTCCTATCCACCTAAACTTTTAAACCTTTCAGCAGAAAACAGGGCACGTAAATATTGAATGAGATGCAATATTTACAGGGCATTCTTCATTCAGCTGCATGAAATTGGTACGCAATTTGATAAAATGTTTACAGGTATTTAATTGAAATTTTAAAAATGTTAACATGATGCAATTCATGTTAGTGAATATACATTTATGCAAGCACAAACGTTGTTCAGGCAGCATTCTTACTTATTGAGGAATAATGAGCATACTGTAATTTTGTTACATTTTCTGTAGTGAATGGTTGAGATGGTCACTGAATATTATCGTGCCATGTATTTGGTAGCCTGTAGTCAGTTTCACCTTCAGTTTGAATTAATCTTGTGTCATTTGAAATCATTTTACTTTAGTTTTGCATAATCTAATGCATCAAGAGAATTGAGCGACTAGTGAGTAATAACTAGTAGCTTGCTAGATAATTTATTCTACATTCTGTGGAGAGGATTTTACCCGGACGTAATGTGAAAGAACTGAAGCAAAAAACTGGGAATCGAACTAAGGAGTAACCCTTAAAGGAAGCGTCGTAAGTGGAACTGCTGTCATCTGTTTGCCGGTGAAGGAGACGTCATCCAGATAATAGGCTCTCAGCCGACGTCTGGATGGCGCCAAGACGCTACAGCGAGAGCCAGAAGATATGACGTCATTTCCGTGCAAGTAACTGGTGCTGGTGCGACATTACAATATCTTCTTCTTGAGGCTCGTCCCCGCGAAGGCAGGAAGTAAGAGGAAAAATGGAATCGCACAAAGCGAAGAATTATAAAGTGGATGTCCTTAATACTTTCCCAGTAGCATAACAACAACGGGATTGAAATATAAACATCAATCTTTTAAAGAAACTGTGATCGGGGACGAATGTTCATCGTATTCAGACGAATCCATTAAGACCTGAACTTTTACACAGGTATAAATTTTAAAAAATCCTGAATTAGTCTCTTGTCAAAGTAGGAAATGAATTCCTTTTACTTAATTGACCCCCATACCATGTCCTTATTAATGTTCAAGTTGTCACGATTATTTTTAAATGTTTGTAATTACATGCTATCAGGAAGGTAAATTATATCCAAGATAATAATATGCTCTGTAATATTAAGCAGCATTAAACATAAAGAGGTTAGAAATCCGTCCAGAAATCCGTGTATATTGTTCTGGATTCCTGACATAGAAAACGTGAAGTATAATTGTGGAAGCGTATTTGAGACGTTGAGCGTTATATAAATATTTGAAGATCGAAATAATATCTAGACATCACTTTTTACGACGGTCAGTATCTCTCAATTTCTCGTTTTAAAGACGAAAGTTCGATGTATCTAGTAACAAGTGCTAGACCTCGGTATGAGTTGGTGGTGGTGATTATTGTTTGAAGAGTAAGGACAATTAGGCAACCTTCCTGTCTTAACGCAGATCAGAAATGAAAACAAGAAGAGATCCGATCCTTCGAAAATGAAGGTATCGTTAAAAGAAAGAGAAGGGTTACGAAGGGCATGAAAATTAGAGGCTCCTTAGGCCTCGCAAACCTAATAGTGTCGGGTCGGAAGAGAACAAGAGCTGACCAAGGGAGGTCGGATAGAGAAGATTAAAACGAACAGACGAGCACAAGTAAGCCAGACTCAGCCAGGGTCCCGTAGTTGCCACCTACCCTCCCATATGGCACCTTTAACGACAGACAGAGAATGCCGTGCCTGTATTCTATCGCCCTTACCGACAGTGGGTATAACGTCATCGGATGATGCAAGAGTGCTGCCATCCTGCGGTACCTACTAAGATCGCTGTGGGGCGCGAATAACTGTTTAACTCTAAATTCTGGTGTGGTTGCACCCCGCATCATTTGATTCCTCTTAGTGGTTTCTAAATATATACAGAAAAATCATTTCAAATATTAAACATCTGAGAAAACTGTGTTGCCAATAATTACGGAAAAATTATTTCTCTCACTGCCAAGATATTCGAATATAATATCGCTTAAAAGTTATCGAGAATTCGAGAGAATAGAGTGGACTGTCAGTATTCCAAAACGTACAAAAACGTCATTTTAGAACGTCAAAATGTTTACCGGCAGTATCTCAAAGTTAAGGCGGCCGAGGTTCTTGGTGCGGGTCCCGCCTAGCATAACTACTGCCCCAGTGGACTAAAATGGTTTTGAAATGTTATTCAAGTGTGTAAGTTTATGTAATTATGAAAGCAAATAACAGCAAAAGAAGTGATTCACACACTGAATGGGTACTTTATTTCGACAATTCAAATCATGGCAAGATTATTCCATTTCGTGTGCAAGATATATGATACAGGAGAAGTGAAATGTGATTTTATATGGAGTGTTGTTTAAACACAATTATAAATAAAGCTGGTGTTGGCAAGTGTGAAAACTCTCGCGCCATTAGTTTAGTATCTCAAGCTAGAAAAATGTTAACAGGTATTATTTACAGAAGAACGGAGACACAAGTTAAAATTCAATTGGGAGAAGATCAGTTTGGCTTCAGAAGAATTTAGGAACACTTGAGACAATCCTGAGTTTACGTCTGATCTATGGAAACAGAAGAAGAAAAGACATTGCATAATATTGATTGGATCAAGATATTTGGGTTTCTAAATGTGATCGGGATCAGATACCGAAAAAGAAGGATTATCGACAATCTGTAGAACAATCAGTGTGCAGTGATATAAATGGACGACTAGGAGATAGAAGCAGCAATCTAGAAAGAAGTGAGGATAGGCTTCGGTTTTCCCATCACCTTCCAAGAATTTGGGAAGCGAATCACGATCCAAGGGGAAGAAATCTAAACTATGAGATTTGCTGATGATATTGAAGGCTTGGAGTACGGTATCTCTTTATAAACCCAGGAAAATCTGGATGTGTGACATAGTTTCCACCCGCGACGGCACTGGATATGGGAAAAAGTAGCACTAGAAAGAAAAGTAAACTCTGAAGGCTCTGATCAATAATGATTGCGCGGATATAACTTGTTTGTTTCTCAACTTATAAAACATTCAAATCTCCAGACCAAAGTCAATGTGCTAATTGTGTAATTGTAACGAGCCCATAAAGGACGCCTTGTCGGTATACAGACAATTTTCATGTCATGCCCTATCACAGCATGCAACGTTCTAATTTGTTAATGGATGTCCAAATGTGTATTATTGGATTTTCTTCCTAGTCTAAGTTATTGGCTGAATGGTCAACATCATGGCCTCCTATTCAGAGGCACCGGCTGCGATTCCCGGCTGGATCGGGCATTTTAAACGTAGATGATTAATTTTCTTGGCTCGGTGATTGTGCTGTCCCAAAAATCCCTGTAACCCATGCACCACACATGACACTATCGGCCAATAACAAGGCTAGCAAAAATCGCATGACATTAGTATTACCTAAATTCAGTTACTTTGTCTTAATTCTGATACCTTCCTTGTTATAAAACAAGTTAAAGTATGAAAATATATTTTCCTAAATTCCGGTGTTTATTAAAAAATAGTAAACTGGAGCTTTCTAATAACAAGTCTTGTCTTATTTGTTAGCAAATGAACAATGCCATTCAGTAAATCAGTAAATAGCCTTGGAGTCACTATAAATAAAACTTTAAACTGGGATGAGCATGTCACAAATGTATTCAGGAAAGTTCATTCGTCACTTCATCCCCTAAAGATTCATCAGGCCGTATTACCTCTCAACTTAAAAATAAGACTGGTTCAAACATTAATACATCCAAATTGCGAAGTGGTGTTGCTAGAAGCTACCAGTGAACAAAATAAAAAACTGCAAAGGGCTTGAAACTCGTGCATTAAACTTTTTTATCCTTGAACTTTGCTTTACATGTATCCACATTTTATGCACATCTTTCTTGGTTAAATGTAGAACAGCAGAGTAATCAGCATGTAACAAACCTAATCTATCGACTCTTGACTGAAAATATACCTGAATATCTCTCCAGTAATTTCCGTTTTCTCTCTTCCTTTCATAACCGCGACACGCGATCTGGGTCAATAATTGCAATCCCTCTGGCATCATACAACTGCCTTCAGTAATTCTTTCCTTGTGTCGGGCGCTAGAATATGGAATGTTTTATCCCCTGAAATTAGAAATGGTTCCTCATTAATTTCCTTCAAGAGACAGTCTAGAGATTTCCTCTTGGAATACGTAGGCTATATTTTATAGTGACTGTGCGAGTGAATTGGCTTAAGTAAGTAGTTCCCAAATGTTTTTATAAATTACTGTTATGTTATATGAACTTCACGTATAGTAGTTAATATTGAATTAATTATGCTCATTTTAGACTTAGGATGTAGATCTTTTATAGTTTTAGTCTATATTTATACTATTATATTATATGCATTAAGTTTGAATATATGAAATGTGTTAAGCGTCAAGCAGTATGATGTGGTTAAGTGTAAGAGAGGGCCAAGAGCCCTAACTTAGCAATAAATAAATAAATAAATAAATAAATAAATAAATAAATAAATAAATAAATAAATAAATAAATAAATAAATAAATAAATAAATAAATAAATAAATAAATAAATAAATACGCTAAGGATATATACATAAACGGCTGGAATGTTCAAGATTTGCTGAACATGTGATCAGGATGAACAGGGGTAGAATGATCAGAATGACAGCAAATAGCACGACGTGAAAGACAGGAACAAATCTGGATTTCAAACCCCGGAAGGAATGGTCTGAGATGGGGATCAAGCAGTAAGGGACGGAGAACTGAAGAAATACATACACCAACCAAAATGTCGGAGCTCAAATACAGAGAAAGGTAGAGGAACGGGATAGAGAAGAATCAAGAGAAGAGGATACTGGAAATATTAGCCGAAGAACAGGAGAGAAGGAGAGAGAGGATGAAAAAGTACTAGGAGGAGAAGAAGAAAAGCCAAACCATGAAAAAGCCGCCCGAGGTCCTACAGAGAAAGACAAATAATAATAAAAGAAACATCGGAGGTTTTTAAACCATAGTAAAATCTTCCAGTTTATGGGATTGGACCATGACCGTATGGACCTCTTAGAGGGGAATACTCACTCTAAGAAGTATGAAGATTGTAGGCTTGGACACTGGAGTTTCCTCAGGCAAAAGCTTTTATAGAGAATCTGGTGTAACAGCTCAGAAATTATTTACTATTGACAATTTGGAACACCATCAATTTCGTTTGAATAGCATCAGAGAATTAAGCACAGATCTCGGCCTTAAAATAAACAGAAAACATTCATGTTAATAAATTAGCGGAAAATTACCAACACCCTTACCACTCTGGACGGAAAAGCAATTGAAAGCGTTTTATATTTCAAGTATCTTCGGTGTTGGCTAGCTGAAAATGGGATCTAGGTATTCAAATAAAAAGAAGAATCGGCATTCGAAGAAGTTACTTTCTAAAATTAAATAATCTCATGTGCAACTAATTCCAAATTCTTTGGCGTGTCTGAAGCGTTATTTGTCACCGGTGAGTTTTACAGTGTCAAGGGTTGGACACTGAAAGCATCATCAAAGAACCGAATGCTGGCCTCTGAAGTGTGGATATATCGCGGAATGTTCGGGGTAGATACGGCTGTAAATGAGTCGTGCAGGACCGTCAAAGGCCAGCATCAATTGGCTAAGTTCTACGACAGGCTTGATTAGAATGGAAGATGAAATGCGCCAGAAGCAAACTAATGCCACTGCAAATGTAGAGCATTCTCTGTATGGATATTACCCCATATTCGCGACTAAAATATCGAAGAAGTTACTTCCCAAATTCTCCAGTTCTCAAAGAAGGTAAAATAGAACTTTGGAGTACCCGAATAACAGAATTGATTACATGATTAGTACTGGAATAAAAACTTTCTCCAGATCGGAGAAACAAGGAAATGCCATTTGGTCCTTGTTTCAATGACGGTGAAATCCTGACATTCACCTCCCCGCGGTAGAGAAGGGGCAACGACTGCATATAAAAATATTATTTTATATGCAGGCGGCTAACGAATGAAGGGACCGATTATCTCCCCTATACCAAGTGCCAACAGTCTCTTTGAGAGTGGATGAGCGGGTATGGGTAAGGGCACTCTATTGTCCTCGGGACAAGAAACTGTTCCCAAAGGCGGAGAAACCAGTTTGGTCAACGGCTTTAGGATGCAGAAGGCAACGGGAAACCACTGCAGTAAAGATCCTGATAGATATTCCAATAAATCCACAAGGCATGGCTGCAACATCAAGATCGGAGCTGGCCGTGTGGATCGTCTACCTCCGTTTGGAGACGACGTCTTAGGAAGAAGATCGTGAGTATGATTGGAAAACCCAGATAAATCCTAAACAGACTTTAATTCAGTGTTTTACTGGTTAGGTTTATAATTTACTTTATATTATTTACTGTTGTAAAGAATATGCTCCCTTTTTATGCTTCCATGTTGTAATGTCCTGATGTGAATAAGGAAAGAACTACGTCACAACGAGGAGATTATCCACCGTACCGGGATATCGCGTGGAGTTTTAGACCTCGAAAAAAGCAGGGAAAGGAGCTTTTTCTGTCTCTTCCTCTTTACAAATGACAAATACAGTCTGATACAAATGATCATAGTGAAAAGATACGAGAGGAAACGAGGACGGGGGTAGAAAGTTATTCTGGATGCGGAGCCTTGTACAGTTGTTCGACATCCAAGATACGGCAACTCGGATAAGATCATCACAAAGTAGGAAAATTTACCCATAATAGCAGAAGAATGAATGAACTTTTGCTATAGTTCTTCTTGTAAAGCGTATATATATATATATATATTATATAAGTAAGATAATGATGACATCTTCGATAAGTACTTTCGGAACATTGCTATGAAAATAAGAAACACTGCCTTCACTGGCTTTTAGAGGTATGAGGAGATATTTCCGATTCATTAACCGTTGAACTTTACTCCAAATTGAACTCGTATCATTTACTTGATATGAAGCAAGCAAGTGACTTGTGATGATGATGCTTTTTGTCTAAAGGGGCCTAACATCTAGGTCATCGGTCCGAAAGCATCTGGACAGTCAACTTGGAAACAGACTACTCTTGGTCGTCACACATATGATCTGTGCTAAACAGTGAAATATATTCTAAAATCTTGAATCATACAAAGAAATAGACGATATTCTTGCTATGAAATGACTGAGGCCCAGTAACATTTTATCTTAACAACAGTGGTTTTGTAGCAGAACTGATAAAAAATGCATAGGCCCATAAATGAGGGATATATCTTCAAAACGTGGAATTTCTACGTCACAACATATTTTTGCATTTCGTCTATATGCATTGCAGTTGTTGAATACTATCGAATGTCATGAGCAATACAGATCAGAAAGATGTAATTCCTTAAAAGTTAGTACAATACCGGATCATGGGTACGATCTATGTGCATTTTATCATACATTTCCTTGCGTTTTTTCACAACTTTCTTATGGTGGAAATAGAGACTTTTGAACAGACACTCCTCAAATGTATTTATTTATCCGTGTCCTAAATACTAAACACAAAACACTGAACAGTTATATATAAACATGTGTACATTGAATACGGATTTCCAGTGATTAGCAGTCTTAATTGCCCTTTCATTAGCACCAAACAAGGCCTCCTAAATGCATGGTTCACTCAGGAGGACACAGATCATCTCTTGTCTCACATTGTTCGTCACCAGTGTAACTTCATTTCTTCAGGTTTATTTTGCACAATGTGGTAACTCACCGCTGTCTGTTCCTTTGCTGGCCGTAGTCCTCGAGGTGTTCTTCTCCTTCATTCTTCAATCCGATGAGCTTTGCTTGAAATGTCGTGAAGTTAATCAGTAAATTGTTCAATGAGATGTATTCGGAATGTGGTGTCTCCTGATGTGCAAGACTATTTTGAGTGTGAAATTACGTACGAAAATGTAAACATTACATTATTTGACATTTGCCAATTATTGTATAATTATACGTTATACCGGGTGGTACAGCTGCCCCTATTTTTTCCCGAATATATGCAACCAGCTAGGACGTAAATGCCTCTTAGTCCCATCTTGCGCAACACCTTACAGCAATGTTATGTGCAGTTAACCCGATGTAGACTTCTCCGCACAATGGAAAAATGGTACAAGAGGCAGTAAGTGAGGTCCATCTCAAAAACACTGTACCATTTTATGTGGAGCGGTGTCCAATACTCTACTAATTTTTACGAAATGTTACTATACTGTACAAACCATAAACACGCCTATAGCTGTCGGTAGAGAATTGCGCACCTGATTGGTCCAAGAGGCCATTTTCTTTTGGTATCATAGAAAACGTGATAGGGTAAGACCAATTACAGACATGTCAATGCACCACCATTTTGTACAGTCTCATCACATCGAAATTGATGGAAACGTGTTTTGCACTGTAGTTTATAATCTGTGGCACGCAAATGCTGTACAGCAGATGTGATAGCTTACGCCATGTAATTACTACCGTTAGAGCGATCAAAAAAGGCATAAAACGGGACCATAAGGCTGTAACTCATCAGTAACTTGTCGAAGGGGGAACTTCCGCTCTCCTCGTGAATACAGAGTTACAAGGATGGCGCTTGTACGTTGCAAATAGCTGCGCGGATTTACGTATGGAAGACGTACCTCGATAGGTTACTTGAAGCAGGAAGGGTTCCAACCATTCTTGAGACATGCATTCTTTAATGTAATTTCGTATTCGCCTAGGCATCGTTTACAAAGACCTTTCTGAAGTCTCCGATATTCTTCTACGGAAGTTATAATAAACAGGTATCATAAATATCGCCACATACGCACCGATTGTGAATACCACCTGAAACACAACGCTGGACTCATTCAACCAAGTAACGCGTAGAAAATGGTTGCAACTATTTGGGCGTAAGAGAGACGCGATTCTTTAGTTCACTGTGGTGTTTGCACATTCGAGTTGAGAACTTTTAACATCAACGATCAGTATCGAAGCGATAGCCTAGGTAATTCCATTAGTACAGAGCTACGAGACCAATTCTTTGTCGCCTGCAGTGGCTACATGGCACCAATCGCAGCGAGCATACGATATGTTGGCAGGCATTTTGAGTTCGAATCTAGTTACGAGCATTCCAATTTTATTTTTATATTATACTTGTAAGGCCATTCGTAATAAATATTTAACGTTCTTAAGTCTCAAAAGTAATTTGCCACCTTTACAAAGAAAGCATACATACGAAAGGAATAATAACATGCGACTTCCATATGGCAAACGACTACAGGGAATGAAGCGCAGTGCACGTGTTGCCAACATTCTGACCCACCCATTCAACCAAGCAACTGCGCACGTTCGACTCGAAGACCAACTAACAGCGGTCTACACTTCATACGTAGGGCACATGAAACAGCATATCGTAATCCTAGCAGCAACGTGTGAGCACGTACTGTACGGTTAGCACGAAAGCAAACATTATGTATTCACGGGATGATTATGTGAATATGGTACTACTTTATGGAGAAGCAAGGCAAAATGCACGGGAAGCCAGACGCTTGTATCAAGAACGATTTCCTGGACGAAGGCTGCCAACTGCAGATACATTTCGACGTGTTGAAAGACGGTTGCGTGCAACGGGGTCATTTCATAGATTACCCCCCGTTCGGGATGCTCCAGTGACGTCTGGAAATAACGACGAAGCTGTTCAAAATGCAATTGCATACAACCCGCACACAAGCTCACGGGCCATAGGAAATGAACTGAACATCAGTCATGTATCTGTACTGCGAATATTGCACCGCCATAAATTCCACCCTTTCCATCAACAGCTGCACCAGGAACTTCACGGAGATGACTTTCCAAAACGGATAGAATTTTCGCAATGGATATTACAAAGAGTTGAAGCTGATGCAAATTTCTTAATGGACATTCTCTTTAGTGATGAATCCAGATTTCACAACAACGGAACTCTTAATCGTCACAACTTCCATTACTGAAAATCCTCACTGGATCAGGGGAGCTCGATTTCAGGTACAATGGGGCGTCAACGTGTGGTGCGGGATACTAGGTGACAAGATAATTGGACCATATTTCTTCGAAGGAAACCTCACGGGACGTCGCTATCTAGAGTTTCTTCGTGAGTACCTCCCACTCTTATTGGAGGATGTGCCCCTTATGACACGGTTACGGATGTGGTTCCAGCAGGATGGAGCTCCCCACACTGGTCGTTGGCAGTACGGAACCACTTGCATAGGACATATCCTGGACGATGGATTGGACGAGGGGGTCCGGTCACATGGCCGGCTAGATCACCTGACCTTACTCCACTCGACTTTTTCCTCTGGGGTTATTTAAAGGAAAGAGTCTATGAGCAGGAGCCTGAGAGCCCGAATCATTTACGGCGGCTCATCACGGAAGCCTGCAGGCAGATTCCACCACATATGTTGCAGCAAGCAAGAATGTCTCTCCTCCATCGTGCTCAGATGTGCATTAACGAAGCAGGTGGTCATTTTGAACATTTGCTTCATTAATCGAATGGCCATGCATAAGCCCATCGCACCGCTGTCGGTACAATCTCACTTTATTGCAAATAGCTCTTTTAAGAGCTCCTTAAAAAACAAACATAGCTGAGTACCTGCAGTATGAGAACTGATCATGATTTAGATTTGTCGTCAACAACACGACTCTCACGAACATCAACAACGCAATAAAAATATTCGTCGTACTCAGGACTCGAACCGCCTACTAACGAACACCGGTACTCTCCTCTAACTTTTAGCAAGCTCGGCTATCACGGGTTGCTGGTTAGCGCTGTTGTGTTGCTGCTACTTCTAGTCATTCACCAATAATATTCTCTGTACAGGACGTTTCTGCGACACATAATTTTCACGATTCTTTACCATCAATCGGTATTTTATCATTAATGCTGATTTGCTTGACACGAATAAACGAATTATGGAAAGCGTTGTAAGAGCAGACATTGTAGTGAGTAGTCAAGGTCAATATTTTTAGGTTCGACTATAATCTGCGGGTTGCATAAAACTGCGTGAATAGGGGCAGCTGTACCACCCGGTATATAAATGTATATACTAAGCGATCTGTAATAGCAAGCGTGAAAATGTAAATAGACACTTAAAACTTGGTACCAATTCAAGAGAATCTGAAATATTCACAACCCTAAAAAAGTAAAAATTCCCACCAAACACGAAGAGAGACTCAAGCCGGAGGTTCAAAATCGTGACCTGGAAGAAAATCAGTACTGAAGCGTAAGAACTATTTCACACAGTGGGAAACATATTTTCTATGGTACAAGGCACATTGAAATCGTTTGTTTATGGGCAATACAAATGTATTGACAATTAAAGTAATATAAATGATAAGTAAGTCTATAAGAAAGAAATAATATATTATACGGCTGGTAGTACAATCCGTCACATTTGGATTTATTTTGGTGGGTTTAAAATGATTGATTGGTAATTTTCGCCATGGGTTAAATAAAGTAAAACTTTGAGCTAGGTATTTTGTTCCTTCAATTTCAAGAACACATTAGACCAGGTAAACCCCTTTATTAACAGTAGACTATATAATCGACCCGACTATCCTGTTTAAGACAAATTAAGACCAACTTGAAGAAGTTGACCTTGAAAAAAATACAAATCTATGAAGTCACATTACAAAGACAAGTACAAGCTTGAGACCATAAGCATCTATGGCCTCATCTTCGGTGCTCGAGCGTCTATTCCCTGATTACTCGTGGACTTCAGGAAAATATTTGGACTAAGTGCTGACCTTCTCCAATTAATTGTGACAGTCGCATTAAATGGGTCGATAGCCATCGTCAGAAACCACATCTACAGACCACAACAACCATCTTGAAGCTACCCGGTTTTCATTTAAGTATTAAAACACTTTAGTTAAATAATATGTATTGGTTAAGGTACTCTTTTTCCTAGAGACAGCCTGCAAGTGTTGTAGAAAGGTATCCAATAATAATATCAGGCCCCATTTATTTTCTCCTGTGCTTTGATCATTGAAATTCTTCCTTAAACTTCAGTGGGATTTTTGCATATA
This sequence comes from Anabrus simplex, assembly GCF_040414725.1. NCBI lineage: Eukaryota > Metazoa > Arthropoda > Insecta > Orthoptera > Tettigoniidae > Anabrus > Anabrus simplex. Next base: position 135,612,728 of record NC_090272.1, read on the forward strand.
GCTTAGTGCAGAGGCATCGCTAAGACAAGTAATGTTTTTAATTAAGTCACCACATTGTATAATTGAAAATGGAGATGGAAATGACATTTTTCTTTGCTGTGTTAGTAGTAACTGTGTAACAATCTTTCAATATTTTTCGGCTGATCTGTCTATTTTCTGGATTTACTGTTTTCCGTTTTCTTTATTTCTTTTGTTCCCTTTCCTTACGTCTGATTGCTCTAAAGTAGTGAGAAACGAAATATTGCAGTTTATTATCGGAGAATCGTCCTAAATGCGAAGGAGTTTTATCTTGTTCCAAGAAAAAGTAAGATTCATTAATCCCCTGCTTGAACCTTCGCCAGAATAAGCTTCCGTATCTGATCTCTCCTCTGGTGAATTAGCGCGTCTCACAGTAAGCCCGCCCAATATATTCCCGCATCGCTATAACTCTTATTCGTTGAATTGGAACAGCCAGGGTTACTACGTCGAACTGTTGTGGCAACAAGAATACTGTAAAACAGAACCGAACTTAGCCTGACCGTTCCTAACGTTCAAGATTTTCTTCGCTGACGGGAGGGATTATTTATTTGTTTCCAATAGTATGAATGACTAATGAAGGATACAAAATAAATAAGATTATTTGTTGTTTAAAAGGGGCTCTCATCTACGTCAGCGGCCCACTAAATAGTCAAAAGTTAGTTGGTAGAAAAGAGTCAGTTTAGTTTAAAGTCTGGAAAATGGAAAACCACGGAAAACCATTCTCAGGACAGCCGAAGGTGGAGACCAACCCCTCTCCGTCTCCCGAATACAGACTTGTAGAGCCACGCTAGAGCCGTGGCCATCCCTCCTCTGCAGTGCTGTCTGACCACGGACCAGCCGTGGCGACTAGTTGCCCGAAACCCAATTTGCATCCACCTCGTATTATCACTTCCAAGTTAACAGTTTCTTTTATTGGGTATCCATTGAGGATTATAAAAGTACCATTCTGTTTAACCCTTTAATTTAAAATATATATATTGGACACGTCATATATTCGCATACTACTACTACTCCTCACTGTTTTCATTCTTCCCCTGAAGGGGGAGGCGGGCCTCCTAGACCGTGACGCCGTCCCTCAGGCCAGGACATTTGTATCGGAGAAGTAGATGTGCTGAGGAGGTCAGCAGGATGGCGGCCGTGGCCCATACTAGGAACTGTCCCGGCATTCGCCTTAGTGCAGAAGAATGGAAAACCACGGAAAACCATTCTCAGGACAGCCGACGGCGGGGACCAGCCCTTCACAGTCTCCCGAATACAGAGTCGTAGAGCCACGGTACAGGCGTGACCATCCATTCTTTGCTCGGTTGGCCGGTCGGAGTGCAGAGCTGTCGGAATATGGACCAGCCATGACCACTAGTGGGACGAGACCCACTCTGTATCCACCCCGTATTATCACTTCCATGTTATCACACTTACGTGGACTTATTTTTGTGCAAATTCATCTAAATAACCAACTAAAACACACTTATAGCTTCTTTGCAGAGACGTGGCTTGTATGGTGCCCGATACAAAAGAAATAGATATTACGATCATTACTATCTTATTATGTAATATGTATTTTCTATTAGCAATCTAAACCGACCAGATTCCCGTAACACATGCCGGAAAAGGTATGACTATCATCTAGCGCCAAAGAATTGAACTTATACATAGTACATGCACTAAACGTCTTCAGTGTTTCCGATTTACGCCACATGTTACCTGCAGCGCTTTAACGACAATGAACATCAGTGTCATGGTGAGAGCATTATCGCGCTTGGCGTCATGCATTATTTGCCGGGCAGGCACAAAAAGTAAACGGTGTTTTCCTTCCTCTCCCTAAACTCCCCAACCATGGTTTCTAAACTGACTGTAACTGTCATAGAGAGCCTTTTAAAATACATCCTTAGGATGAGGTACATTTAGTGAGAAAAGTTTTTATCAGCGGAGTCGTTCGGGCATATTCACCACAATGACGTAGGTACACAGCTATATCTATCAGTATGATGTCGAACTGCGTACATCCTGGCTTCTGTTGCCTTTCACAGGTATATTTGAGATCTTTAAACTGGTACCAGTTATAGATTACAATAACAATGCATAGATGACCATTACACTTGAACTGCTCAATAAAAAATTACTATCATTCAGTGATGTGAATAATTTTTTTATTTTTTTTATTTTTTTTATTTTGCGATTTTGGGTATGTCCATCGATAAGCACGAGGTAGCGCAACCCACCTGGTGGCTATGTTCGTTGAAGCGTCAAGTTCATGTCCCGTTAGCTTAAAATAACTTTAACAAAAGAATGTTGGCCGGCAGGCAGGCAGGTGGTGGTGTTTTGGAATTTCTAATCACTGGAATGCGTGCCAAAAGCCTGGATTAAATTCCAAACCTCTTCTCAGTGCTCATATGGAGTGAGGGCATATGACGCTGTTGGCAATGATTCATTTTGGACAGTTGTACGCAGCTTTCTCAAGAGTACGCAGATCCATAAACGTCAAAGTATAACTCCGAGCTATAACTGCACTCAATATGGTGTGTAAGGAAATACTACAATACCTGTTTTGAATCTTTTAGAATGCCATATAAAATCTGGAAAATGTAACTTTTATGCGTAAGATATATTAGTCCATTTAGAATATCCAGTTACTTTATAGATATTAATTAGGGGCTGCCTGGCGGAGGCGGTAAAGGCGTGCTCGGCTCGCCCGGAAGGACGTGGGTTCGATCCCCCGTCAGGAAGTTGTTAAATTTTACAAACGAGATTTCCACTTCCGGAGGTGCACATGGCCCTGCGTTTCACCCAGCCTACACCAAAAATGAGTACCAGGCTAATTCCTGGGAGCAAAGGCGTCCGAGCATAGAGCTAACCACTCTACCCCATCAAGTGCCGAGGTTACGGATAGTGGAAGCTCTTACCTTCCATTCCTCCAAGTGCCTTCATGGCCTGTACGGAGATGACTTTGCTTTGCTTTTATAGATATTAATGTCCGACTCGTTGGCTGAACGGTCAGCGTACTGGCCTTCGGTTCAGAGGGTCACGGGTTCGATTCCCGGCTGAGTCGGGGATTTTAACCTTAATTGGTTAATTCCAATGGCACGGGGGCTGTGTGTATGTGTTGTCTTCATCATCATTTCATCCTCATCACGACGCGCAGGTCGCCTACGGACGACAAATAGAAAGACCTGCATCTGGCGAGCCGAACCCTCCTGGGATATCCCGGCACTAAAAGCCATACGACATTTCATTTCATAGATATTAATTTCCAATATCGAAGACAGGCTTACGCACTAGTATATATATATAAGAGATGTGTGCAGCAATTTAAGTTGTTGGAGAAAAAAGAACAGTAATCTATGTAAAATAACACGTCCTGACTGACTGACTGACTGACTGACTAACATTCATCATCGCTGAGCCTAAATTACTGGACATAAAGAAATTAAATTTTGGAGATACATTTATATTACAATGTAGGTACTCACGAAGGAAGGATTCTTGGATATTCCGTTGCTGACGAGTGAAAATGTGGGAGAATATTTAAATTGAGTTCATCTATATCCCAAAAAATGAAAATATTAAAAACGTGCAAACTGGTATTTGGAATCTCCTTTAAAAATAGATAAACACGTATTTCTTTGCTTTCGGAAAATTCACTTACGGGGGGTAAAAAGAAGTAAAAAAGTGGGTAGAATCCTTTTTATGACGATACTTATATCCCAAAAACTGAAGATGTTGCAGACGTAAAAATTGGTGCATGGATTTTCCTTTATAAGGAAAGAAACGCATATTTCTTGTTTTCGGAAAATCCAAAAATCCACTTAAGGGGTTAAAAAAAGTGAAAACGGCGATGAATGTTTAAAATGAGTATTACAGTAGTAAAAACTGTTATTTGGAATGCCATTTAGGAATAACAAAACACTTTGATTTTGTTTTCGAAAAATCCACTTAAAAGGGGTGAAAAGAACTGAAAAATCGGTAGAATCCTTTAATGGGTATACGTATATCTGAAAAACTGAAGATTTTAAAGACGTAAAATTTAGTACTTGGAATCTTATTTTAAAATAAAGAAATTATTCTTTTGTTTTCGGAAAATCCACTTGCCGTGAGTGAAAAGACGTGGAAAAGCGAGCGAATTTTGAAAATGAGTATATTTTTGGAATACCTCAAAAAATAACATGTTACACAAGTGAAAACTGGTATTTGGAATATTCTTTAAAAACAAAGAGACATGTATTTTGTTTTCGGAAAATCCACTTAACTGGGATGGTGAAGGTGAAAAGGTGTGGAGAATGAGTTCAATTTGGATACTGAGGATATTACAGACGTAAACATTGGTATTCGGAATCTCCTTTAAATACAACTTGTATGTTTTTTCGGAAATGAAATTCCAATTAATGGCGGTTGAATAGTGAAGAAGGGCTGATTTGAATTCTATTTATGAGGCTACATATATGTAACAAACTGAATGTTATATGTGTGAAAATTGATATTTGGAATCTCCTTAAAAATAAAGAAAATTCTTTTGTTTTCAGAAAATACATTTAAGGGGATGTGTGAAAATAAATGAAGAAGGAATATAAATATTTTAAGAGGATACTTATATCTCATGTCTTTACTGGCGAAATGTAGTGTTCATAGTGCACTGTGTTTTGTGGTATGGGATAGAATAAATGTGTTACTTTCACTGTACTGTACTGCCTCAGTCCCACCCTAGGCTTTGACCACATGAAAGTGACCGATTATGCTAGTTTACAATAAAGTGAACGCATATATTGAAGGACGGTGTATCGCACCACCAGAAAGACATAGGCGATTATTTTCGTTTGAAATTCAAAAGCAAAGTCACAGCGTTCATCGCTTGAACATACACTTACCAAGTCATACTGAATCGCAAACCTTGAAAGTAGCCACTACTGGTCAAAGAGGTTCAACATTAAGAGCTTCCTTTAGGCACAATACAAAAATCAAACAAGAAGAGGTTAATCGATGAATTTGACATTTTGAAGCTGTGCCGTATTGTTATTACTGGCAGAAACCTAAATATTTACGGTGGATTGGAAGATTGATCGAATGCGCGCAGATAGTTCGCCAGCTGCAAGTCATTAGTAGCATTCACAATGCAAATTACATTGCACAATTGGAACTATAAAACTTGTGAATGTTGCGTTATCATGTAAAACACGCAACAAGTTTTGAAGACCATCGAATTGTAAACGATGACCGATATGAGACATATAAACAAGATTGGTTAGCTCGTAGCTTATCCTACGACGGTCAACAACAGCTTTGAGTATTATAAGAATCTGTCCTACATAAATTGCCCCCTACGATGCGAAGCCTTTTTACGCAAATATTAACCGTTGGATATCCTGAAAATCCTAAGCGGCTCTAGGAAACATTTAAAAGAAACCTGGCAGAAAATTTTATACATGCAGTTTGGTGAAACGGACAGTCTACAGAATACGCGAGTATTACCAGATTATTGCATACAAATAAAACAATGAAGCAACAGAAGGAAGAGATTTGAAATAAAATGTGTTTTTATTTATGGTCCAGGTGTCACTGGAAAGTCATTTATCTATAAAACTCTCTATTACAAACTTACCGAGAGACATCTTAACGTAATATTGTATGGCATTTACCGGTAACGCATTCATACTACTACATAATGGTCATACTTTTCATAAAACCGTTAGACTCAAAGTCAGGTTTCAGTATTAAACCAGGATCGTCCAAATCCAGGTAATTAGCAGAAACATATATTTTTGTTTATAGATGGAGCTGCAATGCTTCCAAAATACGGATTGAATTTCATGGATCAACTCTTAGGAAGTGTTGGAAGTCCAAATATGCGGCAAAGTGATGTTAGTGGGAGGAGACTATCGTCAGTGTCTTCCTGCGTAGTGACGAACAAACAGAAATGCGTTTTAAAATCTTTCCAATAAAATATGTTCTCCATGGTGACTATTCAAGATCTTTACACTCGAAGAAATCATGCACGTTGACTCGGCGGAACGCCAGTTTTCTGAATATCTTATAAAACTAGATGACGGGGAATTACCGCTGAATACAATGAAATGAATCACAAATTGAATTACCACAAGTTGCTTTACGTCGCACTGACAGAGATAGGTTTCATGGCGATGATGGGATAGGAAGCTGCCGTGGCCTTAATTAAGGTATAGCCCCAGCATTTTGTCTGGTGTGAAAATGGGAAACCACGAAAAACCATCTTCAGGGCTGCCGTGAGTAGAGGTTCAAACCCACTATCTCCCGAATGCAAGCTCACAGCTGCGCGCCCCTAACCACACGGCCAACTCGCTTGGTACGACAAGATATCGTTTCAAGTGACAATCTTATTGATGAACCTGTCCTGCCTGAGCTTTGCCCAGCACAAATTTCATATGGAGTGACTGGGATTTGAACCACGGAATCCAGCGGTGAGAGGCAGGCGCACTGCCTCCTGAGCCACGGAGGCTTCTAATTACGTCATAGTATGATATTAAGAAAACGTTCTTCGTTTTCAGTCGGATATAGTACTTAATTACTCTTTTTGCTAGCGGCTTTACGTTGCACCGACACAGACAGGTCTTTTATGGCGAATATGGGAGAGGAATAGTCTAGGATGGAGAAGAACATGGCCGTGGTCTTAATTAGGGTCCAGCCCCAGCATTTGCCCAGTGTGAAAATGGGAAACCACGGAAAACCATCTTCAGGGCTGCCGACAGTGGGATTCGAACCCACTATCTCCCGGATGCAAGCTCACAGCTGCGCGCCCCTTACCGCACGGCCAACTCTTCCGGTTAGTTAATTATTTACACCCTAGTTGGTATATGGCCTCATCATTAACACACTGCCGTCATTTATTTCAGTGTGCTACACCACCCCTCGTCAGGTCCATCCTCCTCATATCACATCACCTTGTTTTAGTTCTTCCTGGCAGCTTCCTTCCCTCTGGTAAACCACACCACACCACACCACACCACACCACACCACACCACACCACACCACACCACACCACACCACACCACACCACACCACACCACACCACACCACACCACACCACACCACACCACACCACACCACACCACACCACACCACACCACACCACACCACACCACACCACACCACACCACGCCACACCACACCACACCACACCACACCACACCACACTTTCTTGAACATGGTATTCTCTTACTTTCTCATAACATGGCCTATCCATCCCAGTCCCTTTATCTTAAACTCCACCACAGTACCAGGATTTAAAAACATTTCTCTGATATCCCAGCTATGCTTCATTCTTCATTCTACCTTCTCGTATGTTCGTCCAAAAATCATCCGCAGTACCTTGATTACACAGGTTATGATCTTTTTGTCTTTATTTATTTATTCACAGTCCGATTCCCTCCTTCATGTGTTAGTACCGGACGTTCTCCTGCATTATAAGTGAGGGATTTTGATGTGGGGAGGCATCAGGTTGATTTCCATTAGGCTCTCACGAGTGTGGAGGTTTCTGTTTCAGGAATTTAATCTGCTCCGTATTCTTCTTTCTTCTGTGTTGTGATTTCCAGTGTGGTTCACTCCGACTGCTCTGATGTTGCATTGGAGTGCTTCCCCTCTACCGATTTTCATAAACATCACTCTTGATTTATTAACTTTTGGCCCTTTTACTCTGCTCCCATTTCTAGGACACTTAGCTCGTATATATATATTTTTTCGTTCACAACAAATTTATCTGTCCAGAAATTTATTCATCAGTAGATTGTCCTGTTCCTCTTGCGCATGCCCTCCAGTGTAAACCAAAACGTCAAAAGAACTTGGAAATTCTATATGGACGTATAATCTGTGCAAAATGTCAGAAATATCGCCGTCTAAATCTCACTTCAGCTGAAGTACGTTTGAAAGCTCAATTAACAGATCCTTGACAAGGGATTTTCTCAACGATAATTCTAAATTGCCAATTAGCGAACAGATCGTTGGTCCCAAAATATTAAAACGTTTGAAGTGGATTTAACAACACTGCTTCCAAATGTAATCCTCACTCTCAGCCTGTTGAATTACCTCGTTAGCATGCGTATTATAGTAAGTTACTGAAACCACTGGTGGCTATCAGGGAGATTAATTTAATTGTGATGTTTACGTTAAAATAGGTATGTATCAAAATGAGATGTGTACTTACCTTAGGGATTACACAAAGAATGTTATTAATGAATACATGAATACTCCATTTCCAAAACTGCTTCTTTCCACTTTAAGAAAAGAATTAGGTAATGCGGTTTAAGTCTCTCAACAAGCTCTTCTAACAAATCTGTTTCCCATTTCATGTCTAACCGTCCTCTTTGCTGCGTAACTTGGCTTCAAAAATTATGACATTTTTCAAAACTCGTTCATTCCACATGTAGGTATACTGTTCCAAACTTTTCTACATCCAAACAAAAATGTTGAATAACTTGGCAAATATAAAGCCTTGAGTTTCACAATTTCGACTATAATAAATTTGTGTTCACCCAGCTATAAAACTGAAAAATTTGGCCACTACAACCATTAAGGAAAAGAATTATTAGTTTTCCACGATTTTTACAAAATCGTTTATTACGGATGTAGGCAGTTATTGAAGTGGAGTCTTGACATTCAGTTTTACTTAAACGTAAAGGTAAAAATCCCCATATTGATAGTATAATGACATTTATCTTATGTTCATGACTAATAATATTCAAACATAGTGAATTCAAACAATGTTGACAAACTTAACCATAATAGTTATTTGTATTTGTTCTTGTACTGACTTCTTTAAAGCTATTCAAAACTATTTAAAATAGTATTTGCTTGGTCCACCTTGTCGATATTATTATATAATTGAAAATAATTTATACAAAAATGTTTCGGGAACACAATGGATTTCCTTCATCAATGAATTTTGAAGTCCAACTTATTTAGAAATATCAACGAACAAAATCAAGATAACAATATAACACATTCTTTTGTTTATACCAAAATGTAAAGAACTATTATATCATAATTCACCATATCAAAGAATAAACAAACGTTAGTAGTATGCTAAGAAAATTATTATTACATAAATTTTTAATATTTAGATGATGTTGAATGAGATTCACTTCCTATATATAAGATCTTTAACTCTTATCTTTTTCTTCTTTTCGTCTTTCTTTCCTTAAATGATTAAATGCTAGTTTATACAACGGGTTAAGATATATAATTCTTTCATTGAAACCTGATCATTTTGAGTAAGATAAATTTCGAAAGTCTCTAAATCATCCACGAATGCTCTCTTTAAAGCCGAATGGATTAATTCCATGTCATTAGAAATGTCTGTAAGCGTATGATTCTTTTCAACCAAATGCTCTCCCTTTGCTAAATATCTTCTACCTTTGACCGCATTAACGTGTTCTTTGTAGCTCATAACAAAACTTCTTCCAGACTGGCCCATGTATCGCTGTCTACGTATTTGATAAGTCATTTTGTAAATTCTTGACTTATTATATATACATTGATTCTCAATTTTATCTGAATTGAAAATTATCTAATTCGTATTCTTATCAGTTTCTTAAGCGATATTGATGTTCCTTTCTCTGAATATTTTAACTAGTTGAACAGAATGCTTATTTCTAAGTTAGAAATGCAAATTTCCTTTTCTCTTTTCGATATTTAACTAACGTTGTTTCTGATTCATTTTTCACTTTATTTATCACTATATTAATGCACTTCCATGAGAAACCGTTGTTACGAGCAATTTGGTGGATTATATTTATTTCTCTCTTATAATTGTTCTTAGCTCTATCAACATGTTTAAATAAATGATTTTCAATGATAAATTTCTTTTTGACAACGTTGACCAAGCATATACTCCTTTGAATAGTTTTGATACGCGTAGTTTCCAACTGAATAATCTGACGCATTAACTTGTCAGATCAATTTTTGAATTATTTCTGGAATTAGAATATAAATGATTTCGTGAACATTATGTAGATTTAGTTTCGTTAGTACTTCATACAGAAAAGCAACATGAAATCTCGCATTTGTCTATAGCCCTTTATGACGTACTCAATCATTCAGACCAGTAGATCACACTGATATAAATTACACTGTAACGGAATCCTTTCATTCATTCTTTATTTCTCTAGTTTGTACCGTTCTGTGCACATTATAGGAACAGTTCAGTTACAATGTTCCTTATTACATTAAATTTCTTACAAACAAAATATTTATGTACTTTGTGGCAGGGACTTTCAGAATATGATTCCCATCACATTTATTGTAACTACTATATAAACATCACATTGCCACTGTTATGACAAGTGATTGTGTTCGAAAATAGGCAGACACCGATGTGTCCTATCTCCTTAACTATTTAACATCTATGCTGAATATGTCATCAGCAAAAGCTTTCGTGGATGAGCAGGAAGCATCTCATCTGAAGCGGTAGCAAATGTATTGACAATTTAAGATTTGCTGACGATGCTACTTCCTTCGGCAGCAGCGAAGACGAACTTGCTGACGTACTAGAAAGGACGAAAAAATATGAGCACGGTGTATGGAGTAAACATCAATCTCAGTAAGTTCAAATACATTATAACTAACTGAGGAACGCAGATCCTGCTCATACATTAAAAGGAATTTTCTATCTTGGATGGACCATCCGCGAGACTGGAAGTAGTGAAGCAGAAATAAGACGACGAATCAGGGAGAGTTGCAATGAAGAAACACACCAGGATATGGAAAAAACAGAGCTGTAACAAATAATGTGTTAGAAAGGAAGTCATACTTTTCAGTGTTGACTCAGTTAAATGTAACATAAAAGCTCTTCGGTCAAATCTCTATTAAACAACGGATAAGTAATAAATAATAATGTGTAATTTTATAAATTGTTTAATAATGTTTGTTACAGATATGTTGTAGTATAATATTCATGTTTTAATCCGTGTGTTTGATGGACTGAAGAGCTTTTAAGTTACATACTACAAATAACACAAAAATTAGTGGTGAGAATGGTAAAAAAAAATAAGAGTGACTGGGCCGAATTAAAGTTAACTGAGAAATATTTTACTCAGTTACTAATTAATTTTCAGCTAATAATCAGTAAATTTACATTTATAATTACTTCACAGAACGCGACACGTTAGGAAATCACTGACCTTTTATGAAATGTGGCTGGAATTATATCAAAATTTGCAAGATAAAAGACATAATTCCATTTTGTTTCTGTTTTAACATAAAACTGAATGGCTGTCATCACTAACTGAGGCTAAACACACCTTCGAAATGATTGCTCCCAAGCAAAATCTGCGTGTCACTTCCTTGTTTTCAATTATTTTCAGGGACAGCTAATCTAAAATATTTATTCAAAAATCCACAGTTCTACTTCTTTGGACAAGCAATTTAACATTGAAAATTTTCCTTCACGGAGCATAAATTGGTACCCATATACTGTTTATAAGATATCATATCGTTTCGTAATCCCGTCGTTTTGGTTGTTCTTGTTGATGAGGTTTGCGTTGCCTTTGAGCTTTAATATCGTTTGAAGTATTTGAAGGTAGATTATCTTCATCAATTGTCATTCTTGATCGCTCTACTATCACGATATCTACATCCGATCGACCACTCGTTCCTACAAGTCCATACTGACAAATAAGTATGACATTTTTTCTTATTTCCTGTAGACTGATGTTGTCTAGATAATCACTGCGATAGGAGTACATTTTGCTTCCTCTGTCTGTTGTATGACCGTGAGAGTGATTTTGCTTGGGAGTGTTGTTGTCCCGTCTAGAGGAATGGGGTATCCTCGTTCATTAGCTTCGTTATTGTGAAATGTATATCCGAGCCACTTGCTTGTACATAGTACTAACATCATATGAAATTTCACATGGATTCGCAGTTCTGAGTGTATAGAAAGCTCCACTCATCTGTTATTTACAACTGCAAACAAAGTAATCTGAAAGTTAAACGTGGATAGTGTACTGTAGTGTTGTATTTGCAACGAAGGCAATGGTGAAGATTGTCGATAGACAGGAAGCCAACCAGCTCAATGTGAGGATGATAGTTGTTTTCGAGATCATCCAGTAATGGGTCTACCTCAGCTTGATGATTTTTAGTACATGTCCCGATGTAATGGAAAGAAAAACTGCCATGACCATGGAAGTCACCCCTTGCCACATACACAGATTATACCTGGGGTATCTATCGGGTAGATAAAAGGAAAATAGAGAGTTTCATGATGGTGTTTTACTGGCATATTATATACAATTCTTGGAATGAACACTTAACCAATACGCCCCTGTTGAAAGAACTAAGCATTATGACTACACTTATGGTGCGGATCAGCCAGCCTCGCCTCCGATACTTTGGATACTCCACCAGAAGTATAGGTGCTTGGAGAAGTTTGTGGTGGATGGATAGCTAAATAGCAAGAAATTTTGAGGAAGACATCCAGTCCGATGGTTGACCAGCTGCAGCCTTAGGTGAAGAAATCGTCCCAATAAGCTACCCTTGTAGCAACAGACCACCAGAATTGGAGAAAGAAAATCAGGACACAGGGAACATGAAACGCCGTTATGTCATATCAAGGGAAGATGGTTGAGAAGGGAGAGGTATTTGCAGATATCTTATGTATGCGTATTAGTATCACTGTTCCCCCTTTTCCCGAACTGGGATAGCAACCAGGGGAACATAAATGCAATTGTCTATCACTGCTTAGAGGAAGTAGTACATAAGCTGATGTGATGTAAAGAGTGATTTTCTGTGAACAATGTCGATATCATTGATTATTTAAATAAAATTGACCACAGTTACAACCAACGTTTCACCCTTTGTGTAAATTACGGGATATTTAGTACCGAGGTTGCATATGAAGGCATGATTAAGTCGCCTATTTAGTGTGGTATATATCGTTGAAGTAGAATCTGGTATATTTCAGTCATAAAATTAATTTTTCTGGGATAGGAAACCACTTTGCACAACTGAACACTTGCCTGCCGGAGGATCATGCCTTTCTTTGCGAGTAGCTGTTTTGCATTCAGTCTGCTGTCTGGGTTTCTTCTTCTCATGGCATAAAGGTGATGTGGTCCTATAGATCCTGTGAAGGTACTGAAGCTTTCAAGAACCTGAAATACACCTGATTGCCGATAGTAACTTTTCCCGTCCGAACCCTCCTTAATAACTACCACTGAACAGTGGTTAATCACTAATGTTGGCAACGCAGAGTATTTCCTAATGCTTTAAAAATTTATTTAAGAAAAAGGAACATCCGCTTAGCATGTCTTCCATTCATTAACGGGGAGGTTGGTGTTCAACCTCTTTGTAGTATCATGGATGTACAGACAAATCTAGACAGTTAGGTATATGAAAAACGGAATTAAATAGTTCATTGAAGTACATGCAAAATATTTAAATATTTCTATCTAAGCACATGGCCAGTTTCCTTTGCTGTAGATGCACTGCTTCACCTGCCCTCCAGTGGTATAATGGTATAAAAATTTGGTTGTAACTTGACAAGCTGAACTTCTACAAACAACACAATTAGTGCCGCGGAGAATCGAGCTATAGTCATGAGGATATAGAATAGAAACTAAAGCAATTGTGCGGATTCAGGTTAAGAGTAATGTAAATCTCAACATGACCGATAGAGTAAAGTCATATTCTACTAATATCTAGCAAAAATGTTGGACTTCTGGACCTGATAACGTCTTTCGAGGCAGTGGTTTGATAATATCCTCTCAAAGTCCTGGAGAATGCCGCAATAAAATTGTAGCCTATTACAAATGTTCCATTAATACTTTACAATTGGATAAGTTACAAGTTAGGCTATGAGAAAAACAATTATAGCGTTTTTACGACTATTTCCCAAGTCACAAGAACAAGAAAGCCGATAGGGGAAGCCTTTTCTTGAAATGGGGATTGATCAGGCACTGATCAAGATGATGATGGTATCGATTCGGTTCCAAGAACGGTTGCCAAATCCAAAATAAATATATAGAATAGAATACAATAGAATAGAATACCTCCGCCCCCGCCCCCGCCCCCCCCCCCCAAAGTACCAGATCGCCAAAAACTGTGGAGGGAGTATTCCCTTTATTAGTAATTAGGCATATACCTATTAAAACCAAAGCACGCAAACAAACAAAATAGCAAACCAACAAAAAATCAAACAAACCTAATTTAAACATGTCAATGAACGGAAATACTGTTTACTACACAATATACAACCGGTCTAGAAAGCCAGGAATAACGGCCGAGAAGATACGTCGTGTTAACCACACGACACCTTGTAATCTGCAGGCCTTCCGGATGAGCAGCGGTCGCTCGGTAGGCCAAGGCCCTTCATGGCTGTAGTTTCCATGGGGTTATGTTAGGTTAGAAAATATACAATATATAAAGAACACAAACAAAACCGAAGAAAGCAGAACATTATACTAAAGTTATAAATATTGGCAACATTACTCATTATTGACTTGGGCTCTATACTGTTCCATACTTGTCAGTCAAAATTTGTATTTTGTACATACATGTTTACAAAACCTTCTTATTTTTACCCCAAACAGAGATGATGGTGAAGATATTAATAATTAACAGTGAATTTTTGTACTCATATATGACGAAATTTTCACTGTGAATAAATAACTAACTAAACAAATATCAGCCGTAATATTTAACTATCCACCATAATGATTATCTTATTGACGCAGCAAGCTATTGTAGATAGTAGTAGCTTACAACAATAACAATAATAACAAGAAGAACAAAAATAACGTGAAATCTGAAGTACGTCTTCAATAAAATATCACATTCAAAATTAAAACCTATTAGCTGCTTCATGATAGAGAGAAGATCACCTTAAAACACATTAGGGTTATTGCTTTGTACTTGGTATTTAAGAGTACCGCTTTGAAAACATATTCAATTTTGAAACATGAAAACTGTTTGAATGGAGATTTTTTAATCAAGTCATTCTTATAAGTAGGCAAGAGCACTTCCATTCACTTCCAGAACTTCATGCTAGAAATTTTGAACGTTTTCCTTTAAATTCTTCAGGCCCCTGTTAGCTTTGGAACCCTACATTCTTTTTTATAGCCTTGTTTTTATTGAGATTTGCCAAAACTGAGTATACATTACATCACCTGCAAGATGTCACTTTCCTCCAGTATCAAATAGTCTCTTGAAATAGGGGAACATTATGAAGAAAATCCAAGTAATATTCAGGAAGAGTAGGTTCTGCTTCCCTACTCTAAGCATGTTCTATATCACCATTGACACTCCATGATCCTGACATAATTTTCTTGAAAATTTTTATTATTGCTTCCCAGTTGAGCAGAAGACGATCCAGAGCTTTGGAGAGTGTTAGGCAGGGAACAGAAACGTGATGTAGAACTTTTCGACAATCTTGCTGTACAAAATGAATTATTCCTTGAGCTCCTAATATTTTGAGCCCTAAACCGATAAAGTTGAATACTTTCAAAATTAGAGTTTCAACATCAAATAAAGTAATCTTAAGAACATATTTACCCGCACTGTAAACAATATGACATTACCAGTTATATTTAATTTTTTTTGCTGGGATTTAAATCATTTGTGGCAACATTAAATTTTTATGAAAATTAGCAAATGCATTGTCTGACACATGTGCTATATTATCTTCAATAAATAGAAATCCCAATTTCCAGAGATCTCCAATTCTGAAAAATTCGTGTGTATTCTAAATTTTAAGTTTCTCTTATGAAAATTCACATCAGTTTTTGGATAAAAAATTCACTTCTAGAGGTTTCCAATTGTGCTTCACAAAGTTATAACGTCTGTTATTTTTGGTAAACCACAAATGATTTAAATCCCATTCACATAAGATTTATTTAAAATAAGTTACAAATTATAAATATATCAGGTGTATGCATAAGTCTTTTCCGGTTTCACTAAGAGATGGCGCCAGCGAACTGTACGCAGCGTATAAATTTGACACATAAGTCAGTTTGTTCGTCTGACATTAACCTACCAACACACACAAGTTGAGTCCGCCAAACACTAGCGTCTGTATTGTATCATACAAAGATCATGTCGACGTTTGTGTCCGAAAAAGAACATTTGTGGCACGCATTGCTTTCCTTATTTAATCAAAAGAAAAAGGGCTGTGAAAGGCATCGTTTGCTGGTAGAAACATATGGTGAACACGCTCCATCGATTAGAACATGTGAGACATGGTTTGACAATTTAAACATGGTGATTTCAGTGTGAAAGACAGTGCGCGCTCTGGACTGAAACTCAACAGCAATTGGCACAAGCATTAAATGTGTCACAAGAAGCAATCAGCAGACGTTTACGAGCAATGGGGAAAATCAATAAACTTGGTAAATGGGTCCCACACGATTTGAATGCACGGCAAAGGGAAACTCGCAAAGTCACTTGTGAAATGCTGCTTCAATGCCACGAAGGAAAATAATTTATATACCGAATTACGATGGGTGACGAAAAATAGATTTATTTTGAAAACCCGAAGGGGAGAAAATCGGGCCTGTCACCGGGTGAAGCCGGTCCTTCAACACCAAGACCAAATCCGGCGAAACCGTTAATGCACAACGTTATCGCCAACAAATTATTAATTTAAATCAAGCATTGATCGAAAAGCGATCGAAATGGACTAGAAGACATGGCAAAATGACTGTGTTACACGACAATGCGCCGTCTCACAGAGCAAAATCTGTGAGACACCCTGAAATCGCTGGGATGGGACATCCTTCCGCACCTGCCGTACTGCCCCAACCTGGCGCCATCTATCACCTCTTCGCATAAATGGGGAACACCCTCGCAGAGCAATTTCGAGGAAGTGGCTCGACGAATGCTTTGCAAAGGACAAGGACTTTTTCTGGCAAGGTACTCATAACTTACTTGAAAGATTGGAGAAGTGTGTAGAAGATGATGGTCAATATTTTTTTATAAACAAGAAATGAATTTCCCTTTAAAATGACGTGTTTTCTTCACCACAAAATCCGGCAAAAACTTACGCATACACCGGGTATTCCTGAAAGTAAGACGTTACTTCTTTCTTTCAATCTGCTTTTCGTCGTAGTCAGGGATGCGCGGCTGTGAGCTTGCATCCTATGTCTTTCCTATCCCATCGTCGCCATAAGACCTATCTGTGTTGGTTCGAGGTAAAGCTTTTCGTCGCACCGACACAGATAGGTCTTATGGCGACGATGAGGTAGTAATGGGCTAGGAGTGGGAAGGAAGCGTCGGTGGCCTTAATTAAGGTACAAGCCCAGCATGTTCCTGATGTGAAAATGAGAAACCACGGAAAACCATCTTCAGGGCTGCCGACAGTGGGGTTCGAACCCAACATCTACCAGATGCAAGCTCACAGCTACGCACCCTAAACCACACGCCCAACTCGCCCGGTTATGTTACTTACATGACATTCTTACATTATGAGTCATTTCGGTCAATAATTTTATTATTGAGTATATCTAGTAATAGGCATGAAAATAGCGAGAATTATTTCTGGTATAAACGTATGGGTATAATAGTAGAAGGCTACTTGCAATGAGGAGGCAATTGCTAAGTTATAAATGAAGCTGTTCATATGGACAGGCTTCGATGGTGGGTAATCTGAGGCGAATGAAGGGAATCAGGTTCCCTAGAGAATAGTGAACTAGATCGAGGAAGGTAAGAGCAAAATAGCGAGGCTAAAACTAAGCGATGCCACAGAAGTAGTTTTAAACAAGAACATGTGAAGTTACATAATTAATCCACATGGTTTACGGACCGATCACTGATAGATTTAACAGTTTCTACGGTAAATAAGTCGTATGAATGTACTGTATATATGTATTTGTTTGTGAAAAGGTGTGAAAATTATTAGACACAAAGGAAATGTTACAAACTAAAAGAGCATTATTTTTAGTTTTTCCCCTCAGTTTTCTTTCCAATTCGCACCAGTGAACTTCCTACCTTTCAGTAAAATATTAATTCGAAAAACGTTTTTTGAAATATAATATTACTCGAAAATTTTTAAAACATTATGGTGATGTATCTTCCTATTTGGTCAACTGACACTCTTTTAATAACAATTTCCAATAGTTTGTTTAGTACAGTAAATATCACAAAGCACAGTGAATTAAATTAATGCTCAAGTAAAAGGCAATATCATAGAATGAATTCCTGTGATCCTTTTTGTATCTACTTACAATTAAAAAAGAGGTTAAAATCATTAACAATGGACTTAAATACTGATATGAGAGTCTGTGTTAGCTGCAGTGGCATATCTGATGCAATATAAATGTAACTTGAGACCTTTAATTTATTTAGAACAGACCACAAGTGACTCGTCTAAGAGTTCCACTGCAACAAAAAGATATTTTTATGATTATTTGTGTGTATAGGGAGTAAAATTTAATGTAATAACGGAAATGATCGAAACTGGTGTACAGACTAATATTTTTCACACCCCTGTTTGTTTGTATGTAGCCGGGCTGAGTGGCTCAGGCGCTGGCCTTCTAACCACAACTTGGCAGGTTCGATCCTGGCTCAGTCCGGTGGTATTTTAAGGTGCTCAAATACGACAGGCCCGTGTCGGTAGATTTACTGGCACGTAAAAGAACTCCTGCGGGACCAAATTCAGGCACCTCGGCGTCTCCGAAGACCTTAAAAAGTAGTTAGTGGGACGTAAAGCAAATAACATTAATATTAATATTATTGTTTGTATGTATGTACGCATGTATTATGTATTTACCGTATATACGCTTGTTCGCATGTGCTGCTAGAGGCTTTACTTCGCACCGACACAGATAGGTATTATGGCGACGATGGGATAGGAAAGGCCTAGGAGTTGGAAGGAAGCGGCCGTGGAATTAATTAAGGTACAGCCCCAGCATTTGCCTGGTGTGAAAATGGGAAACCACGGAAAACCATCTTCAGGGCTGCCGATAGTGGGTTTCGAACCTACTATCTCCCGGATGCAAGCTCACAGCCGCGCGCCTCTACGCGCACGGCCAACTCGCCCGGTTGTTCGCATGTGTGAATAAAATGAAGAACCATACATTTCACAATGGTATAATGAAGGTTCTTATAGGGCAAATGTAAAAATTAAAGTGACTCTTGGAGTTATTGTCGGGATCAGAAGAGGGCACGGTTTAACCAAGTGAAAATGAATTATAATATAAGCAGTGCAAATATTATAATATTGTATGAAGATGGAAACAAAATTGACTCATTTGGCCAACCATGAGCGCCACATATATCACACAGCCTTCAAGACCCTCGGGACAATTATCTTTAATGGCACTCGTGTATACAGAATCGTTGTCGTGGTATCTCTATCATAAGAGAAACTAATACTTTAATTAATTACTAATTAGGCCACGATGTAGCTACAATTTCTATGCCTTTAATTATAGTCGTCTGACAGAGACTAGCTGTCATGACCTCTGGCTTGGAGTTGTGTCCCTGAAGAGCGCTGGTCTAATTGCTACCTGCGCCTGTGACCAAGACGTTAATCAGAGATGAAATACTCCGAGTGCTGTCCGTCCGTCCGCGGACTGCATCATCCAGTTTACTTCACATAAAGTTGGTTAATTTAAGGAGCAAGTTCCTGTTTGCGGTAGGATTGTGAAACTCTATGAATAACAAGCAACTGGCACGTCCTGACATGCTTGATGAATTTCTAGAAACTGTTCACGTGATTCCATATCAAGCCATATCCCTCAGCGCCACAATAATAACACTGAAATAGGGACAGTAATTGTATTATATCACATTAACTCCTTCATGAACTTAGAAAGTAATTCCCTTTTGTAAATATTGTAGGGTATTCAGGGTTCATGAATACAAAACGTAGTTAAAATAATTTTGTATTTAGAGATTTGTAGAGATGTTACAGTCATATATCTGTATACACACACGCATAAAACCAAGGTATACTCTGAGTTTGTTCCGCAGTAACCCGGGAACGACCAGAGATGATTCAATGAAACTTGGTTCAGGTTTAGGTGCTTTCCTAACTTGAATACTAAATACTTTTTGAATATTAAAATCCTGCTTGATTTTAACACAGAAACTGACAAATAATAGCCTATGTCGAGTTCTTAATTTTTGTATTGTGCTGAGAACTGAACGTTAACAAAGAGTGATTTTAGAGGCTAAAAGAAGTATATCTCAATTAATTTTTTGTGGATATTTTTTCACAAATTTTATTAGGTTAAGGCACAAATATAACTTTATTTGCCTGTTTAAAAATGTAATTTTCAGTGATGTCTGCGAAATAAAATCATGAAATATTCAGTCGAATGTATTTATATGCAAAGCAATCTAATAGGTTATGGCACTATTCTTGCTTAGAGCATCTGACATTAAAATTAGAATGTCGTGGATTCAGATAAGATACTCTAAAGGCAACTCAGTGAGATTCGCGACTAATTGAAGCACATGAAGCCTTTGAGATGTGGTGTTGGCATCGGCTGCAACCACTGATCTCTATACATGGATCGCTGATGGCAGGTCTCCGCTGCAGGAGAAAGTACGCCAAGTTGAACGCGCGGTTCGCCATGTTGGCGTACCCAACCTCGAGCTCTCCTTATGGGGAAGCAATGATAATATAGTCAATTTTAAGTCGCAATTAATGGCGCATTGGAATAATTAAAAATATAGAGACATGTTCACTCAAAGCATAAGGACATTGGGATCACTGACACGTCATTCCGAGGTCAGTAAATCTCCGGGATAGCAATAAACATGAGTGTATAATAACGGCCGGCAAATATTAACTTAGCTGCTGAATACATGCAATTAGCGATCGGTAACACAATACGAGTGAAAACCAGTTTCTGGAAACATTGCTGTAAATTGTATACATGTATGCCACGAAATTATGCATTCTTAAAATGATATACCTATAAACGTAGCTCAATATACAGGCCTAGATTCGACATATCGTAATCGGTGCTTGATAATGAATTTCTGTTTCCTGTTTCCAAGAAATAACGCGCATATTATCAAATTAAAATATCATTGAAGCAAATGTACACATTTATAAAACCAGCAAATATTCAAAACTAGTCAATATAACGCATTACCTGCAGCTTAATGTACTATTACAGACCTCTTTAATTAAATTCAGCTAGCAAAGCGATATTGATAGTCATCATCAGAAATATGTAACACCAGTTAAAAGAGTCCCAAATACCACGAATAGTATAATGGAATAGCCCCAAACACCCACCACACTTTTCCTTCTCCCACCACTCCAGTGACTGAAACCCATAATTATTACTGATGTAAATAAGGTCTACAGTAGAATTCCTCCAGACTTCATTTTCTAAGATTGTTATAAGGTCACGTCAATTATTTCATCGAAACCGTCAGTTTAATTATGAGAAATAAAAAAAATATAAGTAAATCTTTACTTGCAGTTAATGTTCAGTAAAATTGAAAACAGTTGGCTGTACATCACTTCTAAGGTGTACAGTTTGTCCATTTCTATCAAAACAGTCTTCCTCTAAGTGATCCGAGCAGAGAACAGCTTTTAGAAGGCTCCCAATTCTCGCGCCTGATACTCCTAATCGATAATCTTAGATGTTCGGGTCTCGAGAAAGGAAACCTACAAAAATTAATTGCCATTTTGCTCCCGGAATATGCGAAATAAGATACAATAAACCTAAAACTCAAAACACTACCCTAGGAAGATTCGTATGTACAGTATAAAACTCCCCGAGCCGGGCTGAGTGGCTCAGACGGTTAAGGCGCTGGCCTTCTAACCCCAACTTGGCAGGTTCGATCCTGGCTCAGTCCGGTGGTATTTGAAGGTGCTCAAATACGACAGCCCCGTGTCGGTAGATTTACTGGCACGTAAAAGAACTCCCGCGGGACTAAATTCCGGCACCTCGGCGTCTCCGAAGACCTTAAAAAAGTAGTTAGTGGGACGTAAAGCAAATAACATTATTATTAAAACTCCCCGATGAAATGATTTCTCCTTCTGCTGATCGGTTCTGTTTGTACATCCATAAGCTGAATACCCATCATCATCATCATCATCATCTGTTTACCCTCCAGGTTCGGCTTTTCCCTCGGACTCGGCGAGGGATCCCACCTCTACCGCCTCAAGGGCAGTGTCCTGGAGATTCAGACTCTTGGTCGGGGGATACAACTGGGGAGAATGACCAGTACCTCGCCCAGGCGGCCTCACCTGTTAAGCTTAACAGAGGCCTTGTGGAGGGATGGGAAGATTGGAAGGGATAGGCAAGGAGGAGGGAAGGAAGCGGCCGTGGCCTTAAGTTAGGTACCATCCCGGCATTCGCCTGGAAGAGAAGTGGGAAACCACGGAAAACCACTTCCAGGATGGCTGAGGTGGGAATCGAACCCACCTCTACTCACTTGACCTCACGAGGCTGAGTGGACCCCGTTCCAGCCCTCGTACCACTTTTCAAATTTCGTGGCAGAGCCGGGAATCGAACCCGGACCTCCGGGGGTGGCAGCTAATCACGCTAACCACTACACCACAGAGGCGGACCATAAGCTGAATACTGCGGTATGTTAATACCCCGTAGAATGTTTCTTCATTCATATTTCAGATAAACACATACATATTTAAATTTAATCTTGTAATTCACAAGCATACTACAAGGCAACGAACCTAAATTCGTAAAATACACTACTATTTACTTTGCAATAACACAGCACAGAACACTCGTGAAACTACAATCAAGAGGCCTGGCGTCACTGAACTAAGCATAAACAAAGCAAGCGCGCTCCTCGTGGTCTACTGCACCGTGCGCTCGCTGCCATCTTACGACGCCAGTCATCTTCTATTCGGCTTACTGCTACCCAAGCTACCAGCCATCCAGGTATAGAGATCAGTGGCTGCAACGGATATGTTGGGTGAAGGAGAGGACCAGCACTGAGATAATGAACATTGTCCAAGAAAAGAGACGGTTGTTGAGTCAGATTAGGAAGAGGCAACTTTATTGGATGGAAGATAGGCTTCGACATAGGAATGTGTTGATGGAAATTTTGGAAGTTAAAATACCAGGGAAACACCCCCGTGGAAGACCAACAAAGATACTCATGGTGACATTTCTTGTGAACTTAGAATGCAGGAGCTATGCAAGTGCAAAACGTACTGCATTGGATCGACCCAGTTGGGGAAGGCTCATCGCCGGGGCAAACTAGGCATTAGACTGAATTACACAAAGAAGAAGTAGAAGAAGGAGAAGGAGAAGGAGAAGAAGAAGAAGAAGAAGAAGAAGAAGAAGATGATGATGATGATGATGATGGTGATGAAGAAGGAGAAGAAGAATCTGTTTGTCCACTAAGGTCACAAATTTCAGAAATCGGGCGAGGTTTAAAGCCAGAGATTGCTCGGGGACGGTTAATGAAGTTCCGTAAAATGGGGCTGGATGAATACGTCCCGAATTGCTTCTTTTACATGTCGCGAAGTGACGAGAGCTCGTAAGCCTATGGACCATTGAAATGGCTTCTCTGCAGAGTCTGACTGTGTGGACTGTAGTATTCTTGGATGACGATAAATAATTAGTGACCGAATGTGACGAAAGACATTCGAGAAGTATCTTGCACAGGAAGTATTTAGAAATTCAATATATAATCCGGATGATTAACAAGTTATAAATATTTAATTTTTAATTAATTTATGAATAATTTAAATTACACAAACGTTTTAGATTAATAAACAAATGTTACAGTGGAAGCTAATAGTAAGGGGGAAAAATGACTACAACTAGCTGGAGATGCGCTGAGGCACAGAGTTCAAACCTAAGTGGGCAATTTAAATGACTGGACTTCACAATCTTCTGGATAAGCGGGAAAACCCTTACTGGTCTTTCCCTTTCTTTTTCCAAAACCTTTATTCTTCGAAGGGTAGGACCTCTTCGTTTTTTACTTCTAGATTGCCGTTAAGAGAGGTTAATTTCCCAGTTGCAGTTCCCTTTAAAACAATAATCAGCACCACCGCCCATGTGCACTTTCAACTGATCAACAGTGCCAAAATTGATCCATTGCCAGGACTTTTTGTTTGATATGCAGTGCAATTCACCGGTGTGATCACCTAGCCTATTGAAACGATCACACTCAGACAGTACTGGTATGCCAACGAAGTTCAGCACAACTCTGAGAGGACGATCTGATGCTGGAAACTGTAGGAAACTTGTTCTGCAGATGAACAATTACAACTCAAACACTCCACCGACGATATAAGATTCATGATTTTCCCTCAGCTCGGCATTCCTTGTCATCTCATGATCTACTGTGAGACAGTATTAAATAATGTGAGCCTCCCCCTTATAAACATTTTGAACTGGCCTGTGAGCCCTCGAATATCTGTGTCAATTGTCTGCTCGACATACCGTTTTAAACTAATGTAGGCCGCGCGCAGTATCTCTTAGCTCTGTTTGGTTGCGCATGCGCTGGCCTACGACCAGGCAATCTTGCCCGCTCCTTGCTTGCCGACGCGAGAGGCAGTTCGCTTTGATCAGCCATGTTGTCGAGCTCGTGTGGTTTTGTGTCCGGGGTCATGGAGTCGTGGAGTACCTGGAAACCACCGTAATCTCCACGATAACGGGGTTTTGCCCCAGATGAACTAATTGGAGACCTCCTGCCATTCCTTCTGATCTTGTTTTGGTTTTATTGTTCGTCTGGATACTTCACAACGAGGTTTGGATGCTGGCGGTGTGACTGTATTTCTTCGTCAACAATGTCAGGTTAAAATTCTTCTCATTTCTTCATCACCAAAGGTACGTACCAGTGTTTGACACACTTTAAACGTCGTCCTGAAGAGGATTTTGATATTTTCGAAGATTTCTGGAAAAATAATAATAATAATAATAATAATAAATATTTGGACTTCGCCCTTAAATTAATTCCTATTTGCGTGTGTGGTATCGAAAATCTGAAAAACAGTTTCGGCAGCTAATCACAGTAATGTGGAAGGTTCACCATGAACTAAATTGGAATTATTAATTTAAAATTTTACTGATCTACTTTTGGCACTTCAAATTGTAACCTTCTTTGTAAACCAAGGTACAGTCTCCAAGGTACCGAGCTTTACCTTCTTCGGCTTCTGTTTGCTTTCCTGTGTTTTGTTTTCTAATTTGTTTGGTATGTTTTCTTCTCCCCTCCCCCTTCTGGGGTTTTTGGGTGAATTAAATTATTTTCTCTAGCCTGGTTTCCTCCGTGTTTTTAGGAGGCGTTGCTTTTGTTTTCTGGTTACCTTGGCTACGGTTCGTGTGTGTATTGTTGTCGGGTTAATAGCTGTCTGGCGTGTTGAGCCTGTGTGGATCTTGATTTATATATTTCGTGGGTGAGTGTATCGTTTACTGTTTAAATTTATTTATTTATTTTCTCCTCCTTTATGTTTGTGTTATCATTTCCTTGCCCCGCGTGTGGAGGTGTTTTTACGTAATATTCTGCTTGTCTTGGAAACTGTCCTTGGTGGAAACTAAACTTTTTCAAATTTGGTAATTATGAGAAGCGACCGCGTTGAAGATCCATTTTATTGAATAATTGTTAACTTAGTTTTTATTAAATAACTATCCGTGATCGATCACATTTAATTTCAAGGTAACATTTATGTAAGAAAGTCTATTGGTTTTCCGTTGTTTTCTGATCACATTTTATTAGGTACGGAGGTCATCCTTTCTTTCTTGTTGTTTTAATAAAGTTCTCAGTTATTATCTGTTAAAGAGTATTTATTTTCTATTAATTGTCAATTAGTAATGAATTAATTTTCTTTTAAACCCTACCTGAGGTATATTCTAATTTATTTTATTTATTGTTAATTTCCCTTTCCATTTTTTCAACCTTACGTTTATTTTATTTACATTTTGGCCTTACGTTTTTAAATAAACTTAGGTTTTATCAACTTAATGACTTGGTTTGTTACTTACTATTTGCCCTTCCATTAATTTTTTTAACTTCATGTAAATGTTGGTTTTCATTCGCCACGTTCGGTGGAGCACTGCCACCGTTTTTCTTGTGCATTTACTTCCACGGCCTTTTAGTCGTCTTCCTCCGCTGTTTCCGGTAAGTTTTCTATGGTTCTTGTTTTTTATATTGTGATTGTACTTGTTGTTGCTCTTCTTGTGCCCATCTTCTCCCTCGTGTTCGCTATAACTCCCATTTTGGGGCGGACACGCTAACAACCTTCTCACCAGGGTCTCTCTCTCTCTCTTTCTCTCTCTCTCTCTGTCCCTTCTTCTCTCTCTCTCTCTTTCTCTCTCTTCTTCTCTCACCCTGGTGGGTAAGGTTATTCACCTCATCACCCCTAGGTGGTACCGGGGTCCTAGAGGGTGGTGAGCGGTGAGAACTGTACACTCTTTCAGTACACACACGCTATATGTCCTTCCTCATCCGCTTTCTACAAGTCGCATATGTTCTACTCTCTACGGTTTTTTTCGGGTGTGAGGCATGGAGAAATCTACATGCACGTAAGGGAAAGAAATGGTATTCTTTGTTACTGTAATTGGTTTCGAAGAGGCATTTGAATCAACGGGTGAACTTCTGTTGTTAAATGGGTACAAATCAGGATATCAGGGAAGTTACAGTAATATCTTCATTGTTGATTTTTCCTCAAATTTACTGGGGTTGGTACTTGGTATGAGTTTAAACCTCCCCTGTGAACCACGTGACCTTGCCGCGGTGTCCCACTGAAGCAGGTAGCCGAGCCGTAGGTGCAACCATATCGGATGGGTATCTATCGAGAGACCAGACTAACGAATGGTTCATCGAAAGAGGGGTAGCAGCCTTTTGGAAGTTGCAATAGCAGCAGTCTAGATGATTGACTGATATGGTCTTGTAATATTACTTAACATGGCTTAGCCATGTTGATACTGCTTCACGGATGAAAGCAACGTGAAACTACAGTCGTAACTAACTCCCGAAGACATTCAGCTCTCTATGTATGAATGATGTACTGATGATGGCTTCCTCTCGGGTAAAATATTCCGGAGGTAAAATAGTCCTCCATTCGGATCTCCGGGTGGGAACTACACGAGAGGGGGCAATCATCAGGCAGTTGGATACTGACATTCTGCGAGTCGAAGCATATAATGTTGGAAATTTGAATCGTTGTGGTGGGTTAGAGAATATAAAAAGGGAGATGGATAGACTAAAGTTAGATGTAGCTGGTATAAGTGAAGTACGTTGGCAGGAAGAGCAGAATTTTTGGTCAGGCGACTACAGAATTATCAACACTAAATCAAACAGGGGAAATGCAGGAGTTGGTTTAATAATGAATAAGAAAATAGAGAAGCGGATAAGGTACTACGACCAGCATAGTTAAAGGATTATTGCTGTCAAGATAGATACCAGCCCAATACCCGCCACGATAGTGTAGGTATATACGTCTACTAGTTCAGCGGATGATGAAGAATGGAAAAATATACGAAGGGATAGAAAATTTAATACAATATGCAAAATGTAGCGATGATCTAATAATGATGGGAGACTGGAATGCAGTGGTAGGCCAAGGAAGAAAAGGTAACATATAGGAGAATTCGGATTGGAACAACGGTATGAAAGAGGAAGTCGGCTGGTTGAATTCTACACCGATCACAAATTAGTTCTTGCTAATATTTGGTTCAATCACGACAAACGATGGCTGTATACATGGACGAGACCTGGAGACACTGGACGGTATCAAATAGATATCATTATGATTAGGCAGAGATTCAGAAACCAGGTGTTGGATTGCAAGACTTTCTCAGGAGCAGACATGGACTCTGACCACAACCTCTTGGTCATGAAATGCCATCTGAAATTGAAGAAATTCAAGAAAGGAAGGAATGCAAGAAGATGGGATCTAGACAAGTTGAAAGAAAAGGGCGTGGTGGATTGTTTGAAGTAACGTGTAACACAAGGACTAAATGAAAATGCTGAAGGAAACACAGTAGAAGAAGAATAGACAGTCATGAAGAATGAGATCAGTAATGCTGCTGAGGAAAAGTTAGAAAGAAAGGAAAGATCAACTGAGAAACAATGGATAACTCAAGAGATACTGGACCTGATTGACGAACGACGAAAGTACAAGAATGCAAAACATGAGGAGGGCAGAAAGGAATAGAGGCGAATAAAGAATGAAGTAGATAGAAAGTGCAGGACAGCTAAGGAAGACTGGCTGAAGGAGAAGTGCAATGATGTTGAAGGTTGTGTGTTACTAGGAAGGATAGATGCTGCATACAGGAAATTCAAGGATACGTTTGGAGAAAGGAAAACTAGGTGTGTGAATACTAAATCTCAGATGGAAAACCACTTCTAGGGAAAGAAGACAATCAGATAGATGGTAGAAATATATCCAACAATTGTATGAAGTTAAAGAATTAGATGATAGGATTCTGGAACAAGAAGAGTCTGTTGATGCTGATGACATGAGAGACCCAATTTTGAGGTCAGAATTCGACAGAGCTTTGAGAGTCCTAGGTAGAAACAAGGCACTGGGAATTGATGACATACCCTCAGAATTACTGACTGCCTTAAGAGAAACCGGCATCGAGACGTTATTCCGTTTAGTGTGTAAGATGTATGATACAGGAGAAGTGCCATGAGATTTTCGGCAGAATGTTATTATACCTATTCCCAAGAAAGCCGGTGCTGACAAGTGTAAAAACTACTGCACAATTAGTTTAGTATCTCATGCCTGCAAAATTTTGACAGGTATTACTTACAGAAGAATGGAGAGGCATGTTGAAACTGAGTTGGGTGAAGATTGATTTGGCTTCAGAAGAAATGTGGGAACACGTGAAGTAATCCTGACTTTACGTCTGATCTTAGAGGACCGAATTAAGAAAAACAAACCCACGTACATGGCTTTCGTAGAAGGCATTTGATAATGTAGATTGGACCAAGCTGTTTGAGATTCTGAAGATGATGGGGATCAGATACCAAGAAAGGAGAATGATATACAATTTATGCACAAATCAGTCTGCAGTGATAAGAATCGAGGGCTTTGAAAAAGAGGCATCAATCCGAAAGGAGTGAGGCAAGGCTGCAGTTTGTACCCTCTCCTTTTCAATGAAATGAAATGGCGTATGGCTTTTAGTGCCGGGAGTATCTGAGGACTAGTTCGGCTCGCCAGATGCAGGTCTTTTGAGCTGACTCCTGTAGGCAACGTGCGCGTCGTGATGAAGATGAAATGATGATGAAGGCGACACATACAGTACACTCAGTCCTCGTGCCAGCAGAATTAATCAATTATGGTTAAAATTCCAGACCCTGCCGGGAATCGAACCCGGGACCCCTGTGACTAAAGTCCAGCACGCTAACCATTTAGCCATGGAGCCGGACTCTCCTTTTCAGTGTTTACATAGAACAGGCGATAAAGGAAATCAAAGAGGAGTTTGGAAAGGGAATCGAAGCCCAAGGAGAGGAAATCAAAACCCTGATATTTGCCGATGATATTGTTTAGTATCTGACTCTGCAAAAAATCCGAATAAATTGCTGAATGGTATGAACAGATTCTTGGAGAAGGAATACAAGATGAAAATAAATAAGTTCAAAAGAAAAGAAAAGTAATGGAGTGCGGTCGAACAAAGTCAGGTGATGCAGGAAATATTACATTAGGAAATGTTTTAAAGGAAGTAGATGAATATTGTTACTTGAGTAGTTAAATAACTAATGATGATAGAAGTAAGGAGGACATAAAATTCAGACTAGCGCAAGCAAGGAAGGCCTTTCCTAAGAAAAGAAATGTGCTCACCCAGAACATTGATATAAGAATTAGAAAGATGCCTTTGAAGACATTCGTCTGGAGCGTGGCATTATATGGAAGTGAAACATGGACGATAACTAGGCCAGAAGGAAAGAGAAAAGAAACTTTTGAAATGTGGTGTTACAGAAGAATGCTGAAGGTGAGATGATAGATTGAATCACGAATGAGGAGATACTGAATCGAATTGGTGAGAGGAGATCGATTTAGCTAAATTTGACCAGAAGAAGAGATAGAATGATAGGACACATCTTAAGACACCCAGGACTTGTACAGTTTTTGTTTTTGAGGGAAGTGTACGCGGTAAGAACGGTAGGGGTAGTCCAATATATATTTTTTTTTTTTGCTACTTGCTTTACGTCGCATCGACACAGATAGGTCTGATGGCGACGATGGGACAGGGAAGAGCTCGGAGGGGAAGGAAGCGGCCGTGGCCTTAATTAAGGTACAGCCCCAGCATTTGCCTGGTGTGAAAATGGGAAACCACGGAAAACCATCTTCAGGGCTGCCGACAGTGGGGTTCGAACCTACTATCTCTCGAATACTGGATACTGGCCGCACTTAGGCGACTGCAGCTATCGAGCTCGGTAGTCCAAGATTCGAATATGACAAACAGATTAGAGCAGATGTAGGATGTAGTGGTTATGTAGATATGAAAAGGTTAGCACAGGATACGGTGGTATGGAGAGCTGTATCAAACAAGTCTATGGACTGATAACTCAAGCAACAACATGGGTTTAACCAAGTTTTTTGGCAGGGCGCCCTTCCTGATGCTAAACCTGTGTTGAAACATGTATTCACTTATGCTAGTTATTGTGGTGGTTAGTAGTGTACTGTGTGTATGAAGGGAAGTGTATTTATACGAACTCACAAACCCAGTCCCCGAACCAGAAGAATTAACAGTACACATTTAAAATCCTCGGACCAGTCGGAAATCTAACCCAGAGCTCACTGAACCGAAGGCCAGTACGCTGTCCGTTCAGCCAAGGAACTGGACTCAGGAAAATTATTAAAATTCTTCATAAATAGAAGTTTCGAGGAAAGTAAATATTATTCTTTGGCATTGCAATTAATTATGAAGAGGGACTTCCGTCACTAAATGAGAAAAATCTGGATATCACGGAAGTTAATACAAGTATTTAAAATATTCGTACGGCTGTGTAAAGTTATTTTATCAATGCATTTTCTCCAGATTTTTTCGAAGTAAAGTAGGCCCTAAAAATGTTATTTATTTAATGTTACTTCATTTAGCCCGTTAGCGTGATTACCTGTCACACCCGCAGACCCGGGTTCAATTTCCGATTTTGTCACGAAATTTGAAAAGTGGTACGAGGTCTGGAACGGGGTCCACTCAGTCTTGGGAGGTCAAGTGAATAGAGAGGTGTTCGATTCACACCCCAACCATCCTCGAAGTGGTTTTCCGTGGTTTCACACTTCTCTTCCAGGCAAATGCCAGGACGGTACCTAACTCAAGGCCACGGCCACTTCCTTCCCTCTTCCGTGTCCATCCCTTCCGATCTTCCCATTCTCCACAAGGCCCCTGTTCAGCATAGCAGGTGAGGCCACCTGAGGGAGGTACTGGTTCTCCTTCCCCGTTTTATCATCCGACACAAAGTCTCTTGCTCCAGGACACTGCTCATGAGGCGGTGGAGCTGGGATAGCTCACTGAGTCCGAGGGAAAAACGAACCCTGGGGTTTTAAACAATTAAGGAAGAAAGAAGGTACTTCAATTGCTGGGAAATTTGAATTTTGTCCTAGCGTGGGCTGGAAGCTAACGAATGGGACTGTTATATTAAAAAACCAACAAATACTACAGATTTCAGAGGACAAAAACCCCGCTCTATCAGGATCAGATGGAGAACGAGTAACCGACCACATCGGTACTTTCATACTTTTGTACTTGGGTACGACAATGGAAAGGCATAATTTATAATTCCACCCACGTCGGAAGTTTATGATGCAAGTTTCTGTTAGTGGCAGAACGCATGCCACTTCTCTCCATGAATAGCGAACAATAGACGCGACCTGACGTACTTGATGGATTCCTAGGAGCTGTTAACGTGACTTCATAACACCAGCAAACGCCCCTACGTTGCTTCTAGTACCGCGGAAATAGATCGTATGCCACGCTCACATCTAATGTGCAGACATCATTCCGTAAAAACACAAAAGCAGGCAAGTTTCGTAACTACCAGTATGAACACTTAGATGCTTTAACATATCACACCGGGCTGAGTAGCTCGCACGGTAGAACGCTAGCCTTCTGAGCCTAGCTGGCAGGTTCGATCCTCGCTCCGTCCGGTGGTACGTCAGCCACGTGTCGGTAGATTTACTGGCACGTGAAGGAACTCCAGCGGGGCAAAATTCCGGCACCTCGGCGTCTCTGAAAATCGTAAAAGTAGTTAGTGGGACGTAATAACAATACAACTATTAATATTACTATTTTAAATTTAAAATATCTCTGAAAAGAAATGTAGGATGAGAACCGTGTTGAAATAAAATTATTACTGCTATTGCTGTTAGGACAGAGTTGAAAATAAACTGCATACGGTAATCGATGAAAGAACAGAATGACTTTGTTAGGAGGAAGAGGGCGTGAAAATGGGTAAGCCATTCAGATGGCTTCGATGAAAATTCCTCATATTTTACTAACGATACAATGCGCTAACTTTGTTATTTATATTTATTTTGCAGTGACGCCGTAATATGACCCAACGTAAGTTCATGGGAAGTTATTCAAATATAACTTAAATATAGTTTCTCCCTAAAAACATTTGTGGTAAATTATCAAATAATTTTACCTGTGATCATGACTGCAATGAATTACCCTTTGTTAAAATAGTGGCTGTTATGAAAATGGAAGGAAATCCATTTTCAGAATGTTGATGTTAGTGTTCTAATCAAAAAATTAACACTGTTAATTTCGGTACTTAAGACATTATCTGAAAATGCCTAGAGTATAAAATCTCACGGAAAGTTGAGTATCATTTACCCCAGAACCTCTTTCTACACCACATTTGTAGTGTTGCGTTTTGGGGCTAAGATGGCCAGGCTACTGGCAGAGCTAATTTTGGAACATGAGACATAGAACTGTTCATGTCAGAAATAGTCCTCTCTCGAGTCGAAAACACAAAAATGCGTCATTATTTTTAAAGGAGATTCCACTACCTATCTCCATGTCTGTAGCATCTCCAGTTAATGAGATACAACTTAATCAGGCATTAATAAAATAAATTGCAGCGACTGCCTTGAACTATACCCACCAAATCCTGAAGAACCACATCTTCCAAACTTTTTATTGCAACAGCATAACGTCAAATGTGCTAACCAACTCACAGTTATTCATATCTCCTTTCTGCATACTTTGTCCCCAGGGGAAAATTCCAGGTGGGGAAAGTAGAAATAAATAAAAATAAAAAACGAATTCAACCACTTTATCAGTCCTTCCCCCTTCCCCCACTACTATCCCAACTAAGTGGATTTTCCTAAAAAATCATGTTTTTTAACGGGATTCAAAATACCAATTTTCACGTCTGTAACATCTTCAGTTTTTGAGATATATGTATCCTCATAAAAAGAAGTGAACTCATTTTTCACTCCATTTCACCCCCGTTATGTGGCTTTTCATCTGCTTTTAAGGGACTTTCCATATACCAATTACCAGTTTTTGAGATATACTCATTTTAAAAATTCACCCTCTTGTACAATACTTTTCATTCGCTTAAGTGGATTTTCCGAAAACAAAAAATACGTGTTTCTTTTGTTTTAAAGGAGATTCTACCAATTTTAACGTGTGTAACATCTTTACTACTTGAGATATAAATATCCTCATAAAAGGAAGTCAACTCTTTCTTCAGTTACTTCCACCCTCCCCCCACCCCCCTTAAGTGGACTTTTCGAAAAGAAAAAAATACGTGTTTCCTTATTCTTAAAGGAATTTCCAAGTACCAACATCTTCAGTTTTTGAAATATAATTGTGTATCCTCATTGAACAATTCAACTCCTATTTCACTTATTTTCCCTCCCCCCCTTAAGTGGGTTTTCTGAAAACAAATGCACACGTTTCCTTGTCTTTAATGGAGATTACAAATACCAATTTTCACATCTGGTATATGTTTTTTTTATATACACTCATTTTAGAAATTTACCCAATTTTCAATTCTTTCCACCCTCTCTAGTGGAATTTCCTTAAATCAAAAAACACGTGTTTCTTTATTTTTAAGAGAGATTCCAAATTCCAATTCTGAAGTCTGTAACATCTTCAGTATCTGAGATATAAGTAACCTCATTAAAAGGATTCAAAACCATTTTATTTTTACCCCCTTTATGAGGATTTTCCGAAATTCAAAATCGGTATGTTTTAAAAGAAGATTCCAAGTACCAATTTTCTCGTCTTGAAACTGTAATCATTTTTGAGATATAGTTATACTTATTTTAATAATCACCTCCATTTTTATCCCCTTAGTGACGGAATATCCAAAAATTCTCGCTTAGTGAGCACCTACACTGCATTAAAAACTATACCCAAAATTTCATTTCTTTATATCCATTAGTTTTCGTTGGCACGGCGATGATGAGTCAGTCAGTCAGTCAGTCAGTCAGTCAGTCAGTCAGTCAGTCAGTCAGTCAGTCAGGACATGTTACTTTATATATATAAACATACTGATATGTAACTTACACCTATCATAGAGATATCTATATGAAAAAAGAAAATCCTAAGCCTGTTTCCAGTCATTTGACCGGGTAGGAATGGAATTAATGAAGTCCCCATCCAGCGGCGAGGATAGAAGTTGTCCCTGCCCTCTGAAGCCTTTCGCACTCTTCTGGGACAATGATTAATGAGTGACAGATGAAATGAAATGGTAGTGGAGAGTGTTGGTGGAATGAAAAATAACAGGGAAAACTGGAGAAAAGCCTGTCTCGTCTCCGCTTTGTCCAGCTCAAATCTCACATAGAGTGAACGGAATTTCAACCACCTAACCCAGCGGTGAGAGGCCGACGCGCTGCCGCCTGAGCCACGGAGGCTACAATATATGGACATGAAATATATACTTTCAATATATTAGGTCGCTTTCAGCATTTAGGCTATAGTACATATCGCAGGTGTTAACTATGAACAAAAATGGCCAATTGGACAACTGAACACAACCTAATCTGTTCAAACGTTATTTCGAGTACAATTTGGGGATGAAAATTAAATATTCATTGTAATGGCCCACAACGAGTCACGCGAACTCCACTGTTGTGATGGTCGTAGTACCAAACCTGCAGCTTACATCCTTTCTAACACAACAACTATTACCTAGGCCACCATATACCCGTAGCTTAATTGGATAGAGCAGCCGTTGTCGGAAGTTTGCTCTTCAACGTGCTGGAAGCCAACTAAATATAGTTGATAACGTTTCAACGCTCTCAAATATCACCAATCTCATATAGAATTGAACCCGTTCTCAGAGAAACAGAAAGATAACTGCTAACAGGCTACACCACAGAGGTCGGCTTGGATTAACAGGAAGGAGAAGAGAGAGAGGAGAGAGAAAATGATATGTACCGAACTCTCAAAAAAGAAAGAAATTATAGGACATGCAATGGAGAATCGTGGAAGACGAAGACAACAACGTGTTTCATTTTTTAATTAATATTCTTTCAATGTATGATTTTTTGCTTTGATATAATATCTTGTAATCTTTCTTTTTCATTAATTGCCTGTTGTTATGGAATTTAATTTCTTCTTCTTTTAAATCTGCTTACCATCCAGGGCTGGTTTTTCTCTTGGATTCAACGAGGGATCCCATCTCTACCGTCTCAAGGGCAGTGTCCTGGAGCATGAGATATTGTGTCGGGGGATACAACTGGGGAGGATAACCAGTACCTACTCCAGGCGACCTCACCTGCTATGCTGAACAGGCACATTGCGTGGGGATGGAAAGATTGGAAGGGATAGACAAGGAAGAGGGAAGGAAGCGGCCGTGGCCTTAAGTTAAGTCCTATCCGGGCATTTGACCGGAGGAGAAGTGGGAAACCACGGAAAACCACTTCCAGGAAGGCTGAGTTGGCAATCGAACCCGCCTCTACTCAGTTGACCTACCGAGGCTAGGTGGACCCTGTTCCAGCCCTCGTAGGCCTACCACTTTTCAAATTTCGTGGCAGGGCTGGGAATCGAACCCGGGCCTCCGAGGGTGGCAGCTAATCACACTATCCACTACACCACTGAGGCGGACGAATTTAATTTCTTTCCAACAGTACTGTAACGAGATATTGCCACCACGATATATCGCAATTACAATGCATTTCTTAGTAGTAATGTGCAGTCCGGCTCCATGGCTAAATGGTGAGCATTTTGGCCTTTGGTCTCAGCAGTCCCGGGTTCGATTCCCGGCAAAGTCTGGAATTTTAACCATAATTGGTTAATTCCGTTGGCATGGAGGCTGGATGTATGTGTCGGTCGTCTTCATCGTCATTTCATCCTCATCACGACGTGCAGGTCGCCTACAGGAGTCAATTAAGAAGACCTGCACCTGGCAAGCCGAACATGTCCTCAGTCACTGCCGGCACTAAAAGCCACACGCCAATTCATTTTTAATGTTAATGTTCATTGAGAGAGTCCAGCTTCGATCAGCGTAGCGACCTTCGATTTGGAGTGCTCAGGGTTCGATTCCCGGCCATAGAGGCAACTTTTGCTGCGTCATCCCTTTACATTGGTGACTGAGTCTTCATGTTCGTCCTAAAACACATGTCTTCATTTTCGCACACTACCCTACCAACCATCAGAGAAACATCCGATAGGCAAGGGTGTCCGACTAGAAAATCCACGTATAGCTCGTCTCAAACAACTTAGAGAAATAATACGAAGAAGAAGAAGAAGAAGAAGAAGAAGAAGAAGAAAAATTCAACTAGAGACCTTCGTGTGGTCTCTTGTATCGTAATACCGTCGAAGTTGAAGGGGAGAAAGACTTGCCTAAAGGAGGCCATCGAGGATGAATTACAGAAGATACCTGCCACGGGGACAAAGAAGCTATGCAAACACTTACAATTGTCGCCTCTATCTCATATGTTTTGAGCCCATGTTACGTAGAATGAAATAACAGTTGTGATTGTTGAGTGTTTACATCTAACATTATGGTCATCCTGATAATTGCAATATGCAGTTTTTGAGGTGATTGAAAATTCACACCTGATTTGTCTGCACTTGAAGTATTGATTCCATTTGTGAGAATCGCTGCTACTCTTTGGTATGAATTACGGAGTTACAAAGAGTGAGATGTAAAACACATGCACTCTGCCGCCCTTTCGCTGTTTACACTGCAGAGAGCTTTGTATCTTTTGAGTTATAACCGAGTAGCACAGACGTACATTTCTCTTTTTCTAGAAGAAGTGTGCAAGACAAGGCAAACTTCACTCCAACAATGTGTTCCGGAGAATGCTTCTGTTCTCATTTTCCAACTTTATTGCGGTTCCGTTCCACTCCCAGATGAAAGAGAAATCAAGGAGATAAGTAACCCCATAGTGCTGACTATAATTAATCAAACATTGATTTTGAACGTCCACACTATCTTCACGTCAGATGTTTATGATACTAGGAACAACAGACATTCATGTAACAGTAGTTCGGTAATTTTCCTCTTTTTCTGTCTAAATTCTCATTCTCTGAACTTTTATTCCACCTGTCTGTAAGCCTACTTTGATTTTCGAGAATCTTAATTTGGTCCTCGTAAGTACGTTTTACTTCGCTTTACTTCGTTCGCTGAAGTGTCACAAAAACGTGTTCCTGAAATGAACCATTAAAACATGCAAGGACTGTTCAGATCTTTGTAGTAACGTTCTTAATTTTTTTTTATCGAATTGTTTTATACTTTTAAATTTTAAATCATTGTATGTTTTCATTTTTATGCTGTTTTTAATTATTATTCTCTGTGGGTGGGGGCGGTAAAATAACACCCACGGTATTCCCTACATTTCTTGAGAGGCGAATAAAAGGTATCCAAAGGTTCTCAATTTGGGAGCGTAGATTGGTGACCACGGGACTCTGACCTGAATCCTGACATTGCTTCCTCTTACTTGTGTCAGGCTTCTCAATTACTTCTATCGTATCCGACTTTGCTTGATCAATTCGTGTTATTTTTCGACCCCGACGGTATTAAAGCATTCGACGCCAAGGGTGACTGTCATTTTCAAGCCTTTCGTCTCTAGCCGAAGTGTCTGATTCCTTCCATTTTTCCCTCTGCTTTGTATTAATAAAGGATTATTGTCCAGTTGCACTTCGTCTTAAAACAATAATCGCCGCCACCACAACTGTTTTGAGTTAATTTAATGGTAAACTTAGAAATAATTTAGTTTTAATGTTAAAATGTTAATGTTTAAATGTTAATCCTTCTTCCAAAATTTACCTCAGTTTTAAATTTGTACGTAGTTACTTGCATACACCTTCATTATCTCGTTCATTATAATATCCTTCCTTCCTTTATTCTCCTAGGGCATTCGTTCTTTTCTTAAGTTTTATCTTTTTTAATATAATTTCACCTGAATGGACTGTAGTCATCTCAGCAGTCTTAAGTTCTCTAAAGAGCTGCATGTGCCAAGAGTTCGTGAAACTCAATTTCGTGTATCTGAGCCTCATGTCTTGCAGTTTCGTTCTTCTCTGGCCAATTGGATTAAGTACATCTTCATCCGTGATTCTATCTGCCATTTTCACCTCAGTATTATCTGGCTCCATGGCTAAATGGTTAGTGTGCTGCCCTTTGGTCGCAGGGGGTCCCGGGTTCGATTCCCGGCAGGTTCGGGAAATTTAACCATAATTGGTTAATTACCCTGGCACGGGGACTGGATGTATGTGTCGTCTTCATCATGATTTCATCCTCATCACGACGCGCAGGTCCCCCCGGGAGTCAAATCAAAAGACCTGCACCTTAGTATTCTTCAGTCTTCCTCTTTCTTTTCTTCAGCGTTTGTCCCTGCTGTTGGCGCGGTCCGCTGCATGGATTCATTGTCTCCATTTATTTCTCTCCGGAGCCATGTCACGGTGGAGACTGATGCTCTTCAGATCTTTGTGAAGGGTATCGGCCCATCGCTGTTTTGGTCGTTCTTTTGGTCTCCCACAGGCGACTTCTAACATGTAACCCGTCTTCGCGATAGTGTCGGTGTCTGCCCTCAGTACATGTCCAAACCATCGAAGCCAACACTCACGCATTTTTCTTGAATAGGTGCAACGCCAAGTCACACCATGATGGATTCACTGGAGATGTGATCTAGTTCAGCGACGCCAGCTGTCAACATCAATATCTTAGTCTCCATGATGCTCAGTTGACACTCTGTCCCTGTTGCTGCGGCCAACATTCTCAATCATAGAGTACAACAGGTCGGATCAGAGTAGGGCAGATTTCTGAATTGAGATTATCTTTCATCCTCCGGTCGCAAGTGGCGCCGGGTGTTTTCTCCATTTTACCCAGGCTCCGGATATCATTGCATCGACCTCTTCGACAATTCGGCCACCAGTAGTGATCGAGGAGCCATGATACTTGAATTCTGTCACTCGTGGCAGGTCGTCACCATCTACCTGAATGGTTCCTATTTCTTGTTGATCTAAATTCATATATTCAGTCTTCTTTTTGCTTAGGTAGAGGCCTTATTGGGCCAGCCGATCGCTCCATTCTTCAGTTTGGCATTTCAGATCAACCTGGGTCTCAGAGGCCAACATGACATCGTCTGCGTAGAGAAGTGCCCATGGAAAAGAACGGCGCAGGACAGCTGTTACAGTGTCCATCACTACAATGAACAAGAACTGTGGCAACGCTGAACCTTGGCGAACGCCGACGGTGATGGGGAAGTCACTGGATGCTCCTGCAGTGGCCTGAACATAAGTCCGTGGGTCTACATAAAGCAGGTGAACCCAGCTGACAAGGTATTCTGGTATTCCATGCTCTCACAGTGCTAGCCATATGAGGACATGCAGTACGCAACCAAAGGCCTTCTCAAGGTCTAGGAAAGGTGTATGGATCGGCTTGTTGTTCTCACAATGCGTTTCAAACAAGAGCCGTGCAGCACGGATTGCATTGGTTGTGCCGCAATTCTTCAAAAATCCAGTTTGGTATCTGGAAAGCTCAACGATCTCACGTATCCTTTTATCAAGGACCCGTTCGAATACTTTCATCGCGTGGCACAAAAGTCGGATCGGTCGGTAATAAGCACATTCAGCTGGGCTCTCCTTCTTTTAGAACATGGGTATGGTGATGCTCCGTTGCCAATCGCTCGGTGTTCGATACTCTTTAGTGATCTGTTTGAAGAGTCGTGCTACCCATTCTGCTGCATCCCACTGTTGGGAGTACCAGAATTCTGCTGGAAAATCGTCTTGACCAGTAGCTTTCCCCGGCTTCATTTCTTTCAATGCAACCTTGACCTCTTCGATATCAATGTTTTTGACAAGTCCTTCCACAATAGCAGTGACTGGGATTGGATGATGGGGAAATTTCTCAGTTGAGATGTTCTCGAAGTGGATACGCCAGCGCTCTCTTGCCTTCTTCCAATCAACCAATTAGTTTCCCGTTTCATCTTGATGCCATAGAAGCGCTGGATGTCTTGTGTTTTGAGATGCCTCGCTTTGGTGAGACGGTATAATTACCGCTCAACCGCACGCGTCTTCAGTTCTTAAAGATCTATCTCTGCGGGCTATCTTGTAGGCATTCCAACGGGATGGTGTCTTGTCGGCAAGAAACTCATGGTAGAGCCGTTTCTTCTTTCGTACTGCATTTCTGACCTCATAAATCCAGAGCCATGTAACTTTGTCAGTGTGTCGCCGTCCTGGTTTTGTTCATCAAAGAACGGTACATGCAGTGTCATGAGCAGCCTCCTTCAGTTTCATCAAACTCTCTTCAAATGTAGTAATCGGTGATAACATTATTCGTTTGACGGCATCGGGCTCCTTTTCCTTGAAGCGCCACCATTTTATTCTCACTGGTCCTGTATGAAAAGCGTATTCGAAATTCGGCGATTTGATACACAAATTGCAGATGACTGGTCGATGTTACGTCTCGACAGTATCATATGGAACAACTTTTGTGTCTAACACCCCTTTAAGGTCTCGACGCCTGAAGAGGATGTAATCGATCTGCGTTGTCCCTGTGCCGCTGTAATATGTAATGAAATGCGTTTCACACTTTTGTACCAGTATTCGTCATGACCAGGTCATGGGCTTCTGCATCATGGAGGATTCATTAGCCATCATCGTTCTTATCCCCGAAACCATGTCCACCGTGGGCTGCATAACCTTCCTTTCTGTGACCAACCTGTTCGTTTAGATAATGGCGATAATGAAGTAGTCTTCTAGGAGTACTTCTACCGTCTTCTCTTCCAGCATCTCCAAGAAGAAACCCTATGGTTGTCCATGCAAACATGTGGAGCGTATTCGCTGAAAAAGTGTATTTTTCCCAATCTGCGCTGTAGATAATATTCATCAGACGGTCGTCATACCGCTGCACATCATACACCTGTTAAAAACTTTGCTGACATAACAACACCACTGGTTGTTCCACGGGTACCATTGTATATCAGCTTGTACCCGCATCTGATGTCTTACGACTTCTGTCCACTCAATCGTGCTTCCTGCACCGAACAGGCATCGATCTGTCTCCTTTCGAGAGCCTATGACAGTTCGCTGTACCGCCCAAACATAGAGCCCACTTTGAATGAAGCAAGAAGGGTTGTATGGGCTAGCTTGTTTACTGTAGCCGCCGCCGCCCTTGAGACAGTAACCCTTGGATAATTTTCACATTGACCGGGCCTTGCCAATGCGCGTCGCCTAGGGGGGACGCCCTAGCCTTGGTGCTAAATCCGAAAGACATCATTCCATGAGGCTGTGACTGAGAGCTTTTACGGCCGGCTTGTCACATAGGTCGTCGCCAAGCGTTTTAGAGCTTCTACCAGGATCTCCCTAATTGTTCAGGTTTGAGGACAAGCATTTACTCCTACCTCAAATCGGTATGGTTTTCCCGCCAATGCGAGGGTAGCTGATTGCAGTGGTTTCCCACTGGGTGATGGAGTCGCCTCCTTAACATTCTTCAGTAATATCGTATTTCAGAACCTATTAGTCTCTTCCTTTCTGAGGTACTTACCGTCCATATTTCACTTCCATACAAAACAACAATCCAGACGAAAGTATTCAGAAACATCTCTCTAATTCCTATATCAATGTTCAAAGTGAGCAATTTTATATTCTTAAGAAAGGCCTTACTTGTGCTTGTCTGCATTTCATGTCCTCATTTCAGCCTTTATTGTCTGTTCTTCTGACCAAGTAACAATTTCATCTACTTCCATGGAGACTTTATTCCATAATCTAATTTTTCTTGCATCACCTGACTTTATTTGAATGCACTCAATTACACTTGATTTAAATTTGTTTATTATTATTATTTTGTATTCCTTCTCCGAGACTGAAAGCATACCATTTAGATATTTATGCAGATCTTCTGCTGATTCATATAAAGTATCATTATCTTCGGCAAATCTCAGAGTTTTGATTTCCTCTCCTTGGATTTCAAAATGTACATTGCGCGTTCTACGCACATGGAATGAAAATCTCCACAAAACGACACTATTGTGGTCACCACCATATGGACACAGGACTGCGTAATACCTGGAAACGAACGTTTGCCGTAGTATTGACGTAAATCGGGATGAAGTGAAGAAGCCAAAAATCTAGTGCCTGATCGGATTTGCTGGAGAAAACTTGTTGTCCAATATGATAGTAAACATTGGTGGAATTAAGTCAATACTTAGAGACATTCCTTAATCACGGATATATATTATTTGTACTGGTACACCGCATGTTATGTGAGACTAAGGGATTATCTGATAATATTATATCATGTCCTGTTATCAACGTTATCCGATTAATCTGCGAATATCACGTGATTTTCTGCGTATTCCCATGAAGTATCTCACTACGAAGGAACAGAGGAACAAACGGAGTATGTACTGTACAAGAGAAGTCTAGCATGCTTGTATTTGTATGTGCCTCTCTAGCGGGAGCTATTTGCAGCGCAAGTCGGCTGACTTTGATCCATTTTTAACGAAGGTGCCAACATTAACGCTGCATATCTAACCCTCCGTGTTCACGTGTAAGAGACAGTTTATCTTCCAACATCACTGAGGATGTTATCAGCACTGCAGAAATTGCACATGCGTGTAAATTTGTCCATTATTAATAAACCGAATAATGGAATAATACAGTATAACACGTTAAGCCATGTTTTATTCGGCTATGTGATTTAAGCCGTAGATGTATGTCGCCCTTATCTCTCTGAGGCACGCCCAGAACCATTAGTCTGATCTATGTCATAGATTCATTTTATACAGTCAGTAGAGACCTATTATATTATCGAAATGAGTTCACGTTTGAGACACGTGGGGAATTTGATATTCAAATCTGTCAAAAATAGCAAAGTCACCTCCGTACAAGTCATGAATGCCCTTGGAGGAGTGGAAGGTTAAGGCTTCCACCATTGTTAACCTCGACACGTGATGGGGTAGGGTGGTTAGCTCTACGCCCGGCCGCCTTTGCCCTCAGGAATTACCCTGGTACTCATTTTTGGTGTAAGCTGAGTGAACCTCGGGGCCATGTGCACCTCCGGAAGTGGAAATCTCGTTTCTTAAATTTTGCGACTTCCTGACGGGGATTCGAACCCACGTCCTTCCGGGCGAACCGAGCACGCCTTTACCGCCTCGTCCAGGCAATGAGTTCCCTTTAAGGAATTGATATTGGAAATCATAATTCGTGAACTTTGTGTAGGAACTGTAGGGTACGTTATAAATAGCTATAAAAAGTACCGTTCAATAATCGCTGGCGGTGGACAAGGAGAAAATGGACATTCAAGTAGCGTAATGTCTTTTTAGGTGAAATGCTGTATGAGTGCGAGACTTCGACCCTAAACGAACGCGACATGAACTTTCTACGGGTGTGGGAGAGAGAGAGAGATTAATTAATATATTCGGTGTGGTCCACAATGGAGGAGATTGGCACATTAGAACCAACAAAGAAGCGAACGCCGTGTACGGTGACCTCTAGATCGCAGCACAGGTCAAAAGAGGACACTACAGTACCTCGAGCACATCATAAGGATGGACCAGCACCGAGCAATAAAGATGATCGTCGAGCAACATCATGGCGGCCAACAAAGATGGGAGAAACCAAGGACAAGATGTTATTTTTGCCTTTCCTTCTTCCTGTCTGTACGTTTGTCCATTCATCAAAGACGGGGGCTACTTTTCGTTCATTCATCAAAATATGCAGCCAATGGAAACTTCAGTATTCTTCTTCACCCTTAGAATTGCATTTCCTTTCTTCAAAAGAAGCAATGTTCAAATAATAATCCTCGCCATCATTCGGCCCACTGTTCACTGTTTGGAGGTTATCGTAATATATACAAAATACAGCATGTAATAATGCTAGTTGTTAAATAGTTAAAATTATATTTCTTTTCCTACCTATGAATATATCTTCGAGAGTTCTAGTAAAATATATATTGACACATTTTTTTAAAATTCGTCCACAGTTGTAGTGAATAGCACACCTGTATTGAACCCACTGGCTGATGTTCATTCTCATTGATACAACCCCCCCCCCCACCATGGCACTACAGCCCTTGAAGGGCCTCGGCCTACTAAGCGACCGCTGCCCAGCCTGAAGGCCTGCAGATTACAAGGTGTCGTGGGGTCAGCACGACGAATCCTCTCGGCCGTTATTCATGGCTTTCTAGACCGGGGCCGCTGTCTCACAGTCAGATAGTTCCTCAATTCTTATCACGTAGGCTGAGTGGACCTCGAACCAGCCCTCAGGTCCAGGTAAAAATCCCTGACCTAGCCAGGAATCGCACCCGGGGCCTCCGGGTAAGAGGCACGCACGCTACCCCTACACCACGGGGTCGGCTCTGATTGACATGAGCAGTAATAATTCTCTAAGTAAGTCCTCACTACAGCAGTGTTTTAATCATTACCAAATTTACTGTATTACCGTTTTTATTCAAGGGTTATGATCAATATACTTTTAACTTTCATTTCTGTACACAGTAAATTAACGGCAAACTATTCGTCATCCTTCCATAAATCCCATACCGCAAAGTGACCACCATTATGCTTTCCTATTAAACTGCTATGCCTTTGCTGGCAGGACCTAGTGTTTACTGTGCACTATGTCTTCT
Organism: Anabrus simplex; assembly: GCF_040414725.1. Lineage (NCBI taxonomy): Eukaryota > Metazoa > Arthropoda > Insecta > Orthoptera > Tettigoniidae > Anabrus > Anabrus simplex. The sequence goes on from NC_090272.1 coordinate 135,657,620, forward strand.
GGTATGGGCTAGAGAAATTTTGTTACTTTCATTGATCTGTCTCTGTCTTATCCTTGGCTTTGACAATATGAAAGTGACTGAGGTATGAGCGATGCTAGTAATGCCATTCCTTATGCAGCCAGTCCCTGCTATGAATGGTGTGAAAACGTTTCTCATAGGGTCGGTTGGTGCATGCATTTCTGTGAGGTTGGCAGACTGATATGTAATAGCAACTTCTGGCTCGGTGAGGAAAGCAACGGGAAACTACCTCACTCCTCATTTCCCTAGTGCGCCTCTTCAGTAATGCCTAGGCCATCTGTGACAGCTGATGGCAGAGCTATTGATGATCCAACCAGCCTTAGGGCTGAAGACTGAACATACATACATACATTAAACTGCTACATTCAAACAGAAGCTCTCTTGCCTAGAAGTAGGCAACACCATTATCGAATTGTGATACTGCGAGGTTCCACGTCTTCACTGCGAGTGACTTTGATGGAAACAGTTCGGGTATTGATTTGGCCTGGGCTGACAACAGACGCTCTTGTCCGATTGTCTGAATGGACGTAAAATGTTGTGTAACTCGCGTCATTGCTCTCTATTTGAAAGAGCGAACGACCAAGTGGACAGAGTAGCAGACGTCAATAATACGAGTGAAGTCACTAATCACGATCTCCCGGAGTTACTAGTAATGGAGACAACTGTTCTTCTCAGTGCTGAATTCTTACCTATTGTCAGATCTATCGGTAGAGAGGAAGATGAAAAAGCTGTATACTGTTCACCACGAAGAAAACATACATTTGAGGAAGAGATATTTGAAAGACTGACAACTATACATCCCAAAACATAAAAGCGAAATTGTAGGTACGGTAACTATGAATGGCTAATTTATCTTTGCCGCGCTGCGTGGCTCAGACGATTGAGGCGCTGGCCGTCTGACCCCAACATGGCAAGTTCGAACTTGGTTCAGTCCGGTGGTATTTGAAAGTGTTCAAATACGTCAGCCTAGTGTCGGTAGATTTACTGGCACGTAAACAAATCTCCTGCGAGAATAAATTCCGGCACCTCGGCATCTCCGAAAACCGTAAAAGTACTTAACGGTACGTAAAGGCACTATTATTATTATTATTATTATTATTATTATTATTATTATTATTATTATTATTATTATTATTTGTCTTCACTTTATTCAGGTGAAAGGGCAGTGTGCAATTTTTTGCATATACTGCCTCTCAGATATATATTAGTTTGTAGTAATATTTGTATGATTTTGTGCATATTTGTTTAAGAATTTGGAAATACTGTACATTGAAAATATATTTCGCTAACGTAGAAGAAGTATGTTTGTTCTTCACTGATAGAAATCCACTGAAATGTCTTTGAAAGGCTAACTGTAAAATTATAATAAATTATTCTTCTTAACTAGTGATACGAGTTTCAGCAATCACTGACGTGCGACGATCCTTTCCAACTTCAAGATGTGGAAAGCGTAAGATTTTTTATGTTGTTTAAACAGGCGCAATATTAGCTGTTAATGTAAACCATGGCATATTTACCTTTGGTTTTCGTAAGAAAGGCACTTACCTCTGAATACTAAGTGTTCAATCTCTTTCCCACTGAAAAACTGTTTAGTTGATTTTAAAAATATATTTTTAGACGATTACATGAAACGAGAAAAAATACTAATCTTCCTTTCATATAAGGAGCGACTGTTCAAAAGGTTTCTTGTTTTTGTATTTCAGCAACATGCATTGCAGTAGTTGAATATTAGAGAATCCCATGAGCAATACCGACCAGAAAGATGATATTTTTAAAAAGTAGTACCATAAACGATCATGGGTACGTTCCACGTGCCTTTTCATCCATAATGGATCTTGGTCAACTATTGACCTCGTAAATAATTGCCCATGATTTAAGTTTTCTTTGGCGCCAGTAGTCCATTTTCTTGCTTACAGCATGTTTATTCTCTGCTGTCCAATGCTGTTTCTGGCTCTAGGAATCTCTCAAATATGTGTATCTTGTTTCTCAAATGGGTTCTGTTGTGTTTGTATTGATGTGTAATGTTTATTTTAAGCTTCCTTGCGTTTTTCCACAACATATAAACAGACACTCCTCATATATGTTGTAGAAAGATAACAGCACAGTCGTTCTGGTTATCTGCTTGCTGAGCAAGTTTTCTCATTATCAGATACAAAGAAATCTCTCTTTGCCAGCGTGTATCTCGCAACGGAGCAGGGTTCGCTTATCTGAAGGAATGATAGAATTAAAATATTTTAAATGCCTCAAAATTAATTCTTTGGGGGAAGAAATACACACATGAAGACATCAAATTACACTGTTGACATTATAAAATTATTAGAGCAATTTGTATGAAAAAATGTGTCATTTAATTTGTTTCTAACAGATGAATTCTCAACGTCACTTTTCAGACAGTTGTTTTCCTTGGAGAGACTCGGGTAGACTTCACACATTACACAGTGAGTTTCACTGCTACTTCTCCGCTTACAAACTCTATACTTGGCATCTTGGAGCCAACTACAGCAACGCAAACAATAGAAACACACTCTGCGAGATCTGCACAATCATAGCAGTCCGAATTGACCCAGCAAAAGGTAACTTGATAGCACAGCAGATATTTTCAAAACTAACCCGCATGATCGTAATGATAAGGTGGGAATGGCCTAAAGGAGCTAAGAATTAAAATTTACTGAAGCATCGTTGGAGTTAACGAAATGATCAAAATATAATTTGAACATACCTCTCAAGAAATGAATTAAGAAGGTATCAATGTACTCGTCACAAAACTTCACTTCGTCTACATCAAACGTTAAATCATTCAGTGTGCTAAGTCATTCAGGACAATGAATTGTGTGACAGCTCTTGAATGACGCACATTGAATTACTGTACTATAGAAATATCAGCTCAATATTGTTTATCATTTCTTTTTTTGCTAGGGGCTTTACGTCGCACCGACACAGATAGGTCTTATGGCGACTATGGGATAGGAAAGGCCTAGGAGTTGGAAGGAAGCGACCGTGGCCTTAATTAAGGTACAGCCCCAACATTTGCCTGGTGTGAAAATGGGAAACCACGGAAAACCAACTTCAGGGCTACCGATAGTGGGATTCGAACATACTGTCTCCCGGATGCAAGCTCACAGCCGCGCGCCTCTACGCGCAAGGCCAACTCGCCCGGTTTATCATTTCTTGAAGAATCACAATGTTAAACAAGTATGATTGAGCTTAGTGGTTTACAATAGTTTAACTTCTAAAATCATAACATCGACTTTTTCTAACAAGTTGCTTTACGTCACACCGACACAGATGGGTGGTACGGCGATGATGGGATAGAAAAGGTCTAGGAATGGAAAGGAATCGGCCGTGGCCTTAATTAAGGTGGTGCCTGATGTGAAAATGTGAAACCAGGGAAAACAATCTTCAAGGCTGCCGACAGTGGTGTTCGAACCCACTATCCTTCGGATGCAACCTCACAGCTGCGTGCCCCTAACCGCATGGCCAACTCGCCCTGTACATCGACTTTTCTTCACTGTCTGTTCATGGTGCAACTTGAAATATTTATTAAATTCTGATGATGAGCAATTCTTGGTCACGTACGTACATAGGTAACACGCGTTGTATATGTTTCTATTTCAACCCAGAGGCATCTGTTTAGCGCTATAGGATAATACAATGACAGTGCACTAGGAGATAAATGTACCTCTTATAAAAACAGATTTCAATGGTGTCTAAATACGAGTTATTTTACGAGCCGCTAAATCTACTAACACGAACTTAGCTGGCATCGAACCCACTGACTTTGGGTTCAGAAATAGCTGTAGTCACTCATGTTCGGCCAGTATCCAGGAATCGGGAGATAGTGGGTTCGAACCCCACTGTCGGCAGCCCTGGTTTTCCATTTTCACACTAGGCAAATTCTGGGGATGTACATTAAGGCCACGGCCGCTTCCTTCCCGTTCCTGGGCCTTTCCTATCTCATTGTCACCATAAGGCCTATCTGTGTCGATGCGACGTAAAAGCAAATAGCAGGGGTTCAGAAAGTTGGCGGTTCCACCGCCTGAGCCTTTAAGTGTACATTTGCGAGGTCCTTGCTAACTTGCTTACTGGATCAATTACAAATACGTACAAGGCGATGACCAGAAATACAATATACAGTGCGCATTTCTCAATATTATAATAGTTATTAAGTCCTCGCAGAACGGAAGACGAGATTCGATCTTTCGTATCGGCAACATAAAGAGAAGAACCGTGATGAGTTTTAAATGAAAAGAACAAAAGTTGACCAAGGGAGGTGGGATGGAAAATATGAAAATTATAATCAAAGCTCAAGTAAGTGGATGCAGTGCCTGACTCAACTAGGAGCCAGTAGTTGCCAACCCGTGCTCCGAATTTGAAAGCCCCTGGGGTCTCCTTTGAGTTCCTTATTACGACAGGCAGAGAACAACGTTGACGCATTTTTCCCCGCCCCCACAGGCTTTCCAAGGGCTGTTGTCAATTGAATGTACTGGGTTTCGAAATCCCAACCTTCAAAGCAGAAGGTGTTTGGTTCCAGTGGAAAGGACAGCGCTAAAGAATGTAACGATTGTAGTTTTCCTTTCCCATTGGATTGATTGGCGCTATATAATTTCTCTTTTCATTACTATACTTTAATTTCAACAGTACCGACAATATGCACCCAACTTAAATGACAGTAGGTTCACAAATGTCTACACACAAACATTTGCGCGGTAATATTTCGATTTAGATTAGAGTAGTACTATTGAATGACATGAGAACATAATCCATAGCAAATTGTTCTACGCTACATAAGTTCAGCTCTGTACCATTCTCGTTTCATTCGAGCATTCTATCAATATTGTGACATATTATCCAGCTTTCTTTGGAAAAAAATTATGAAGGGATTCATTCATTATTTAATTTTAAATCATACGTATGGACACTGAGTACAGCATTCACATGGTACATCAATCATACATTTTAGCAATACACGTAACATCAACGAAGAGTCATCAATAAATAAAGACTTTATCAGAATGAATTATCATTGTACACAATGTCCTTGGATTAGAATTGAATGTTTAATTGAAACTACCATATCCTTCTTGAAATAAACATTCAGTGTATTAGGTAGCGTTGTCAAAAAATAGTATATGCCGAAAATATAATTAAATACAGTTAAAAAATGACCAGACGGATACCAGTGGGGTGCGAATCTACAACCATCCAAATTCATGTCGGATGCTCTACTGATTGAGCTATGGCAATCTAGACATATTCGTTCTCTTGGAAATCATAACTATAGTTTGCCGGTTAGGTTTGTCTTTGTCCCAGTAATCCATTTTTGATCTGTACGTAACTACCAAACGCCAAAGTTAGCTCCAAACGTCAGAAACAAAATTCCCCAACAAGATTGCAGGTAAAACTAGAAGGGAAAGAAATGAAAAATCAAACCATAATAGCCAGTCTATAAGTCCAGCATGTGTTGCAGAGAGTTCAACAAAGCCATTTACGACGGTTTGGACATGTCCAAAGAATGGAAGATAACAGAGAAGCGAAGATAGCTTCCGACGCCTAGATGCAGGGATTAAGGCCACGTGGGAGGCGTAGACGAACCTGGGAGAAAAGTGTGAGGGTTGAAATGGAATCGAGAAGAGTGACGGAGTTGTCTTGAATTCAGAACCAGTTGGTGGACTCCCTGGAAAACCTCGAAACCGCAAAAGTACATGTCGACGGACTAAGTAAATTAATACTTAACAAATATTTATTGATTTGTGGATTTAGTTTCTTCTGGTGTCCGGATATCCATTTTTGTTTGTACTTAACCAACCAACATCAAGATCCAGGTATTAGAAATGAGATTCTACGCAAGATTACAGGCTAAAAAAGCCGTCAAGGCAGGACGAAATTTTAAAATTAGCACGAAATAGTTTATAAGATAACGGAACTCCACAGAGTCGCTGTGCACCAAACACCTTATTACAATCAATTTTTGAATCCGGATCACCATTTCAAAATTATTCATATTGAAATCAAGCGTTCCATTTTTAAATTCTTTAGAAATTATGGAAATACAAAAATATGTTAGAAACAACGAAGAAACGTGTGTAAATGAACAGACACTTTTTATTGACCACCTTTTAGTTTATTTCCACTGTGGATTTTTTTTATTAGTACCTTGTGTTGAGGTCAAAATTTCACATTGCGGAAGGTATGCCGAGCTATAATTTCAACTCTGGAAGGACCCATGAAATCACCGGAATGAGACGTAACGGAAAGTTACAGTAAAACAATCAGCTGGCACAATGCCATTGCCAAGGTATTGCCTGACGTCGCGCTCCTAGGCCGACAAGTGGGGAGAGTAGAACGACATGAGGAGTACCGGTACTACATTGACTTAAGTTATAACATTTCAACAAGTATCGCAAGAGTGGACATAGGTTTTAACATAAATGTCTCAATAATATTAATCAATTCATAAATTATGTAAAAAAATAAGATGAAAATGTGAGATTGGATGAAATAAAATAGCGTATGGATTTTAGTGCCGGGAGTGTCCAAGGACATGTTCGGCTCACCAGGTGCAGGTCTTTTGATTTGACACCCGTAGGTCACCTGCGCATCGTGATGAGGATGAAATAGTGATGAAGACAACACAAGCACCCAGCCCCCATGCCAACGAAATGGTTCAAATTCCCGAACCTGCCGGGAATCGAAGTCGGGACCCCTGTACCAAAGGCCAGCACGCTAACCATTTAGTCATGGAGCCGGACTGTGATTTGATAGTATCTGACGATGTTCTTTCAGGAACAAATACGTCATTCTATTTTAATTAACTTGTTACTTTTTACTTCTTTTCTAAATGTTATTTATTCATAAATAAGATTTAAAAGACTGAAGAACCTAGGAATGATAAATTAACTCAATCGAAACCGAAGATTATAACTGTAAATGAATGTTAATATAATTATATATTTGATATTTTATTGTACCTTTGTATGTAATACTAGGTATATCTGGAGTCTGTATTTGTCATATGTAACAAAAACTTGTCGTGTTTATCTGTTTTTTTTTTGGTGGCTAATGATGGCTTTGAATAAAGTCGGAACATAATTACCTGAATTGGAGTACTTTATGATAAAAACTGCATATAAAACTCATCAAATTTACCATATCTTCCGCATGAACTATATGTACTCGACAAGATTTAATCAACTGAAAGTTTATTTCAATTCGGTAAAAAGTATTTGGTCGTATAAAGGAGGTTAGCTGTAGTAGTTTTGGCAATTGCCGTTTCCAATGGAATACCGTGTTCCCAAGGATCAGCGTGATTCTGTCCATGTAAGTACATTTGTGTCAGGATGAAGAAATTTTTTAATAGTGTGTTACTAGTGTGAGCCCTTCCAAATTTCTGTAGGTCTGGAATCCTGATGAGAGGGCACAAAAATTTTCCTTTTGGATATTGATTGTAAATAGGATTGTACGATAAATGCACCCGGCACTGATCAAGCTATTGCAGGGTGTTTCACTTAAAAAGGGAAATAGAGGATTCTCTACTCTTGCGAACCTAGGAACTGAGAACGCAGCTTCAGGAGATATGGGCTTAAACGTCCGGTACATGTATTTAATTATATTTGGTTTTATATTACGTTTAGCTACTTAATACTACTTACTTACTTACTTAATCTGTTTACCCTCCAGGGTTGGTTTCTCTCTCGGACTCAGCGAGGGATCCCACCTCTACCGCCTCAAGGGCAGTGTCCTGGAGCTTCAGATTCTTGGTCAGGGGATACAACTGGGGAGTATGACCAGTACCTCGCCCAGGCGGCCTCACCTGCTATGCTGAACAGGGGCCTTGTGGAGGGATGGGAAAATTGGAAGGGATAGGCAAGGAAGAGGGAAGGAAGCGGCCGTGGCCTTAAGTTGTTTACCATCCCGGCATTCGCCTGGAGGAGAAGTGGGAGACCACGGAAAACCACTTCCAGGATGGCTGAGGTGAGAATGGAACCCACCTCTACTCAGTTGACCTTCCGAGGCTGAGTGGACCCCGTTCCAGCCCTCGTACCACTTTTCAAATTTCCTGGCAGAGCCGGGAATCGAACCCGGACCTCCGGGGGTGGCAGCTAATCACACTAACCACAACACCACAGAGGCGGTTAGCTACTTAATTCTAAGCTAATTTTCGATGCATTCATTTACGTTTGATTTAAATTCATTTACAGGTTTCACTCGTTCATTTCATTTTGTCATCATCATCATCATCTGTTTACCCTCCAGGTTCGGTTTTTCCCTCGGACTTAGTGAGGGATCCCACGTCTACCGCCTCAAGGGCAGTGTCCTGGAGCTTCAGACTCTTGGTCAGGGGATACAACTGGGGAGTATGACCAGTACCTCGCCCAGGCGGCCTCACCTGCTATGCTGAACAGGGGCCTTGTGGAGGGATGGGAAGATTGGAAGGGATAGGCAAGGAAGAGGGAAGGAAGCGGCTGTGGCCTTAAGTTGTGTACCATCCCGGCATTCGCCTGGAGGAGAAGTGGGAAACCACAGAAAACCACTTCCAGGATGGCTGAGGTGGGAATCGAACCCACCTCTACTCAGTTGACCTCCCGAGGCTGAGTGGACCCCGTTCCAGGCTTCGTACCACTTTTCAAATTTCGTGGCAGAGCCGGAAATCGAAGCCTGGCCTCCGGGGTGGCAGCTAATCACGCTAACCACTACACCACAGAGGCGGACGATTTCATTTTGTACATTATTTAATGTACAATACCACTGACAAACTTGAGTTAACGTACATTATTTTTACTACACTATACTTGCTAGAAATAATGACCACCAATCTGATTGCAGGTATTGCACCGGTGTATGAGATTCCATCGCACACATTCAAATAACCCTGGCATGTTTGGGATCTCATTAAAAGGCGACTAATTCGATATCTGTGTAAATATCTAGGAAACAGTAATAGTGGCATGCATGTTTATGCTCTTACCTCATTAAGCTGGCTTCTGAGACCCTAGGTCTCAAAACGTTCAGTAGAGCATCCTCCATTTCTTGTTCAATTTCCGCACGTTTTTATTAAAACACCCTGTACAATACCAGAAGTAAATTGAAGTTGTAACTAGTGGCAATCTTATGTCAAGTTGTCAGGCGACGGAATGCTGTATAACCGGGAGCTAAATACTAGATAATTCACCTCACAGTACATGATACAACCGGCGTGTAACAAGGCATGGCATAAATAGAAACAAACCAAATCACTGAATATGACGTGACCTCAATTGAGTGCCTAGAGGTCTTTCTGGGAGAATAGAAGGTGGTTCTATTCAGTTAATTGAGGTCTAGACAAAGGAATCTGTGCCTGCCACCAAAGTGGAATAAAACCACTGTGATATTTTGAGTTCTACTGGAGAAATGAATTTAAGTTGTGAAGTAAAAGGGATCTCATAAACTTTTGAATTGATGTTCTAATTATATATTTACGCCGCGTCTGCAATTCAGAGGCGATTGAACGGTTGACTGCGCCTACAACAGGCTAATGTTACCAATAACAATAAACCGCTGGAAATCATTCTTCCTATTATTCGAATCGTTCGATATTACTAGTCGACCTTTTTTAAATATGAATAAACACGCGGAATATTTGTACCTGTATTTCCTACACATGCTATAAACTCAGTCAGAAATGGAATCCTAACGAATATCAGACACAGACTAAGGCTCACCTCAATGGCATACCAGTCAAATGCCCCTGTGGATGGAGGAGGTAGAATTTATTCACGATATCGCCTGCCTGTCGTAAGAAGCAACTAAAAGTGGGACCAGGGAGCGTTGGTTGGCGACCACTGTTTCTCTAATTTAGTCTGGTATTGCTTCAACTGTTTCTTATTCATGTTAGTCTCCTCACTTTCATCTTTCCTACCTCACCTCCCTTGGTCAACTCTTATTTTCTTCCCATCTCAACAGCATTAAGCTTGCGAAGCCTAGGGAGTATTTCATTTTCACGCACTTCGTGGCCTTTCCCTCTTTTTACATTGCTATTAAAACAGAAAAATATCTGGCAATTAAATACTGCAGTTATTCTTATCTCACTTGAATCGAAAATTCGCCATCCTGTTTTTTCGTTGATGCAAAATATTCGTAATATTGTGGATGGTCTGGTATGACGTACCATAGTGGCGTAAAAAAGAAATTACCGTTGGAGAGGAGAGAAAGCAAGAATGAAGTCATCTCCGCAGGGTGGTGCAGTCTAACGGGGACATTAGGAGTTGTTTCACGATAGGGGGTTTGCTGGTCTTGTGCAACACCCAAAGACTGATTCTGGCGAGCGTGCTACCTGATGCTTACAGCTTACAGCTTGGGAGTTGCCGCAGGGAAGCAAACACTCTGAGTTTGATTCGAAGCCAGCATCGTTCATTGGTTCATTACGAGGCACTAGCTCACTGAACGATCAACGAACGGCGTATTGTAGAATCTATGCTAGGTTTATTAAACTAAAATGTTAGAAGAAAAAATTACAAATAAAGGGTAAAATTATTGAAAGTTTTCCAACACTGCAACAATACCACGCACGCCCCTACTAAAAACAATTAGCCTATCACCAAAAACACCATACCAGTCAAACAATTCCAGCAGAACCCTGGGGTTACAGATCCGGGAGAATGAAGTAGCATCGAGTGCAGATATACAAAACAGTATTAGACGGGCGGTGGCAGCTTCGCTTCACTTAGGTGGTGTTTATAGAAGAAAACACTATCAGGCTAAGATCCGCTCTTTTCGTACACTGGTTCTGTCACTCCTACTGTATGGTTCTGACACATGAACCCCTGTGAATCAAGACCTTTAGCAGTGTAAAGCTTCTTGACGTTACTTTCCGTGACCACGCACGAAACGGAACCATCCAGAAGCAATGTGATGACCTGCAACCTATTGAACAAGCAATCTCGATAAGGAGACTTAGGTGGTGTGGCCATGTCTGCCGCATGGATGAGAATAGGGCATTACCCAGACTTCTTTAGCAACAGTGATCAGCACATTGGAAGGTTCAAACGACAGGGCACGAGAAGATCTGGTCAACACAGATTCAGCACGACCTGAAAAATCTATTACTCAAGCCCGTTTCACACCTACAGACAGAGAGATCTAGGAAAAGTCTATTAAGGAAGTCCGAAAACTAGCGGCATCCACGGCAGTGTATGACTTTACAGCAGACCCGACTTGTCTTCAGATACAACACAAGATGGAGCGTAAGATTAATATTATCACAACGTTAAAAACGTTGGAAGTAATTTGTTCTATTCCCCTAAAAGTAGCAATCATCTGTTATATTTTACTGTTTATGTATACACATGCTTCCCTACAAATAATGATTTGCCATTGGCTTTATTTCAGTTCGATTGAATGTTTACATCCATCTTGTAGCGTACTTAATAGACACGAAATGTTAAAACATTCTTCCGTAGAAAGGTCTAACAACAGCTCTGTTCTAACCTAATTTTATTCCAAACTTACGATTGTGAGTATTGAGTCACGGGTTGTGGAAGTAGATTTTTTTAGACATCGTTTCTGGTCACTGTAATTGTTAATAGATCTTTTTTAGAGATCAAGAGGTGGAGTCAAGTAGAAACCTTGGTGTCCTGGATTTCCTGAGACTTCTTCTTCTACTAACGCTTTTCTCACACCTGTGGGGTCACGGATGCGTGTGAACTGTGTCGAATATGTGGTTTTGTTATATTTTACGGCCTTCCTAACGCCAGCCTTATATGGAGGAATGTAATCACTATTGCGTGTTTGTGTGGTACTTGGCTGTGTAGTATTGTGTTGTCTGAACTTGAAGTGGAAAGTGTTGGAACAAAAACAAACACCCAGATTCCGAGCCAGAAGAATTAATAAGACGCGATTATAATCCAAGACCCGACCGGGAATCGAACCGGGGACCCTCTGAACTGAAGGCCTCCACTGTGACCATTCGGCCAAGTAGTCGGGATTCTTGAGACTAATAATAGTAAAAATAATTGGAGCACAAACTTGAGAGGTTTTTGCACATAACTAGACCTATACAGAGTGTAACAAAAAGGTACGTACAAACTTTCAAGGCACATTTCTCACACATAGAAGAAGAAAGCGTCCGCTTCTGTGGTGTAGCAGTTAGTGTGAATAGCTGCCACCCCCGGAGGTCTGGGTTCGACTCCCGTCTCTGCCACGAAATTTGAAAAGTGGTACGAGGGCTGGAATGGGGTCCACTCAGGCTCGGAAGGTCAACTGATGAATGGTGACACTCCGGATTTTTTAAAGTCCAAGTTCAGCCCCCTTTGGGGCCGGGGGCGAAGGGGGAGTCATATATAAAATTAAACGAAAACAGTGTCGAATACATAGATTTTGGGGTCGCCGAGGTGAATTGTACACTCCGGATTTTTAGTATCAGGAGACAAACCACGTGGGGGTAAGACAGCCCAGGAACCCACATGGCTTTGGGGGTGGGGGGGGGGCGAGGGGCTGAGATATAAAAATTATCGAAAATACTTTTCGGGGTCGCTGAGATGAACAGTGACACTCCGGAATTTTTTGAAGTCCTAGTTCAGCCCCCTTCGTGGTGGGGGCAATGGGAGAGTGATATATAAAAGTAATCTAAAATAGCGTCGAATCCAACAGTGACACTCCGGAATTTTTTAAAGTCCAAGTTCAGCCTCCTTCGTGGTGAGGGGCAATGGGAGAGTAATATATATATATAAATAATCAAAAATAGTGTCGAATCCATAGTTGTCGGGGTCGCTGAGATGAATAGTGAGACTCCGGATATTTTATGAGTACAAGTTCATTCCCCTATGGGGTGGAGGGCGAGGAGAGAGTGATGTATAAAACTTTCTTTTTTTTTTCCTATTTTGAAGTCGCACCGACACAAATAGGTTTTATGGCGACGATGGGACAGGAAAGGCCTAGGAATGGGAAGGAAGCGGCCGTGGCCTTAATTGAGGTACAGCCCCAGCATTTGCCTGGTGTGAAAATGGGAAACCACGGAAAACCATTTTCAGAACTGCCGACAGTGGGGTTCGAACCCACTGTCTCCCGGAAGCGAGCTCACAGCTGCGTGCTCCTAACCACACGGCCAACTCGCCCGGTATGTATAAAATTAAACGGAAATAGTGTCGAATACATAGTTTTCGGAGTCGCTGAGATGAATAGTAACATTCCGGATTATTAACGTTTAACTTCAGCCCCCTTTTGCATAGGGGCTGATAAAGGGTGGAAAAATAAATTGTCAGATATGACCGAGTTAATGGACGTGTGTATGTTTCAGTATGACTTTCAAGTATGGCTTACTACCTGGAAAACATACTGTCGGAGTAAGAAGCCCCTAGAACCACTAGGGAAGCGGGTGAAATATAATCCATATTAATAAATGCAAGTCAGTTTGGCGCAATCTGTGTATACTGTACTATATATATAAATTAAGGCATAAAAATGAAAACAAATGTGAATTAGTGAGACCATTCTAGGCATCTTAGCTTAGACAAGCTGACGACTTCAGGATCCCTAGGAAAATCTCAAATACTCATAATTCTCTGAGGGGTACACGCTGGGAGTTTCGAATCTGCATAAGAACACAGTCGATGATATATATCCAGAACCTACAGGTTTTATGGACTTAAAGGTTTCCTGAAAGTCCTGATTTTTAACCCACTCACCCATATCAAAATGGCAGCACAATCTCCCAGACGAGTTAGAAAATTGAAATTTTGCAGAGTGTAACAAAAAGGTACGTACAAACTTTCAAGGCACATTTCTCACACATAGAAGAAAAAAGCGTCCGCTTCTGTGGTGTAGCAGTTAGTGTGAATAGCTGCCACCCCCGGAGGCCTGGGTTCGACTACCGTCTCTGCAACGAAATTTGAAAAGTGGTACGAGGGCTGGAACGGGGTCCACTCAGGCTCGGAAGGTCATCTGAGTAGAGGTGGGTTCGATTCCCGCCTCAGCCATCCTGGAAGTAGTTTTCCGTGTTATCCCACTTCTCCTCCAGACAAATGCCGGGATGGTATCTAACTTAAGGCCACGGCCGCTTCCTTCCCTCTTCCTTGTCTATCCCTTCCAATCTTCCGTTCCCCCACAAAGCCCCTGTTCCGCATAGAAGGTGAAGACGCCTAGGCGAGGTACTGGTCATCCTCCCCAGTTGTATAACCAGAATCAATGTCTCAAGCTCCAGGACACAGCCCTTGAGGCGATAGAGTTGGGATCTCTCGCTGAGTCCGAGGGAAAAACCAACCCTGGAGGGTAAACAGATTAAGAAAAAGAAGAAGTCGGATCTCTCGAGACTAATTTGAGCACAAACTTGAGAGGTATTTGGCACATAAATAAACCTATACAGGGGGTAACAAAAAGGTACCGGTACGTCCAAACTTTCAGGGTACACTTCTCACACGTAGAAGAAGAAAGTATTTTTTTATTGAGATGGGTACGGAAACGCTTTATTTCGATGTTAGAACTCATTTTTTACGTAGTAAATTAATCATGGGAAACACAGTGGAGCAGAACGTACCAGCAAACCACATAAAACTCATTCTTACATGAAACTTTCAAAGTACCCTCCGTTGTCATCGTGCACACGCAACACTCCAGGGATACATCAGCGCATCCGGGATTCATTGCGACGGAGGGTAGGTGCCAGTGGAATCCTTCTCTATAAGTATCCCTGAAGACTGAACATTTAATTCGGAACACTACAGACCTAAAGCGAAACTAACTAAAATTGTACAGTAACTTCGTGATTTTGTTGTTGTTACACCATGTAAATGACATAGCATTTGATTTTTCCTGAAATGTTGCACAGTTTTACAGAGTGTATACCCTCACAAACGTGAGCGTTAAGGCCATACTCCTGCTGGAAAAAATACTCACATGCATGAATAGTACCTAATTTTGGGTATGAAATTTAGTGAAGCAATTAAAGTATGTATTTAAACACAAATAGACATTGCACTTCTGGCATCTCACTCTTGATAGACTTAACAAACCTTGAGCCGGAACCACAGTGGGGCTTTCAACTTTTCTACCATTAAAATGTTTTCATTCCTCCCCTGAAGGGGGAGGCGGGCCTCCTAGACGGTGACGCCGTCTCTCAGGCCGGTAGATTAGTGACGGTGAAGGAGATTCTCGGAGGGTGTTAGCGGCCGTGCTCTATACTAGGAACTGCCCCGGCATTCGCCTTAGTGCAGGAAAATGGGAAACCACGGAAACCATTCTCAGGACAGTCTACGGTTGGGGCCAGCCGTGCTCTGCTCGGTTGGTCGGTCAGAGTGCAGAGCTGTTGGACACGTACCAGCCTCGCCCACGTACGGGCCGAGACCCACTCTGCATCTACACACTTCAACTTGTTAACTGCAGGCCAGTGGTTGTATCACCAAATTGTTTATCGACAGTGGTTATTGCTGCTGGTCAATTAACTCTTTTTGATGCAGTGTTTTCTGCATCTCCAGACTCTAAACACTCAACTAATCTTTTTCTTTTCGGACCACCAATCAGATACTCTGCAATGGTTAATATGAACTCGAGGAGATCCTTCACAACCTTTTATTTCATTCTCAGCTGAGAACCAATCAGATACTCTGCAATGGTTAATATGAACTCAAGGAGATCCTTCACAACCTTTTATTTCATTCTCAGCTGAGAACAGTCGTGGCGATACTCTTGCCAGGCGTTTACTATGGCATGGGCAATAAAATGAATGATAACACATGGTAAACCTTTGGATTTAAATGGAGTCTTTGTCCAGACCACTCCAGAAAAACAGCTTCTCCCTCATGACTTTCATTTTCCTACCCCGAATCAGAAATTTTCTCATTTGACATCGGTATTTGTACCATTCCATTCATCTTCACTGTCACTAAATCCCACTTCAGACACCTCCTCCTCAAGTATCCTCATCATTCCATCCGTTTCATGAGCATAATTATGTCCTGTCATCGTAGCAATGATCAGTTGACAGCCTTAGCCTAAAAATACGCAGTTGTAATTCAGGACGTACTCTCACGTTTGTGATAGTAAGAATTTTGGATCAGATTTACTCATGGATTTAGCAAATTTATGCATTTTGGCTATATGTAGCAGATTATTCAAATTATTATTTTAGAACGTAATTCAACAACATACTTGAACAAATACCTTCTGTGCTTCAAAGAAAACAGAAATTGTTGTGATAGGGCGCGAAACAATCAACAAGTGCTCACCGCCATTCTGAAAACTCGTGCTACCACCTTGACGGTCTGAAATGTATTCAGGAATTCACTTAATATTAAGATGCTCACAATCATGCGATATTGTCCTCAATATTTAAATACTAGATCCCTGGTACTAGAATGCATTTGAAAGAACCCTCACAAACAGGAGTGCCAGGTCTTTAAGGGGTATGATCATCATTTTCAACAACTTGGACAAAATGTAAGGAAGATTCACTCATATGGTGAATGGGGTTCCTGTGTAAAGTATATTTCATTAAACTCTCGTTCGAAACTGACAGTTTACATCGTACATTTAATTTCTCCAACTCTGTAATACAGAGCGTATTCAGTAAAATTCAATCAGTTCTCCGTATATCGTAGTAGAAGCCCCTAGAATATCTTGATGAAAACGTATTCAAAGGGCAACATTTTAATGCATATACAATTTGATCAATATATTGTAACAGTAAATGTGGTACTTCGGTAGACATGAGACGCAGGGCGTGTACCATTCGTTGAAGTGCGTACAGAGGGAGAGGGTTTGTTTAGAAATAAATCTTAAAATTTTTCCTCTGAGTTTATTAGTAAATTCAAAGTCATGTCACCTCTGTACAGCAGATACAGTAGAAAATGTTCCTCGTCCTAGGGCTGGCAATGTCCTTGGATTCCGGCAGCTCCTCCTTTC
The DNA here is from genome assembly GCF_040414725.1 of Anabrus simplex. Lineage (NCBI taxonomy): Eukaryota > Metazoa > Arthropoda > Insecta > Orthoptera > Tettigoniidae > Anabrus > Anabrus simplex. Next base: position 135,674,507 of record NC_090272.1, read on the forward strand.
TCATACCAGTGAACCACCATTCCTCCCCCGATGAAAGTTCTAGAAGATCCATTCGACGTCTTGAAGATCCATACGGTGCTGATGAAGGGCGTTGAGGTTGTCCTCGTGAATGATGAACGTGAATGAACATCGTTAAGCCTTGGGGCGAGTTAATGCAAAGACTGCTTCTGCACAGATGAGAGGAAAGTTTATTAATGGCTTTAACAAGGTTCAAACACAAAAAAAAGTATTTTTGAAAGTTTAACACACGGTGAAATGTCACTAAATTTTGTCCCGTGTTAAATGAAAAGAAGGCCACTAAACTCGAATGAGCATGTAAGTTTAATACTCATAAAAATAAAAGTCCACTCGAAACTTATCGTCGAATTTTAACAGAGTCACTTGAAGTTTGTGGAACTTGGCATAATGTAAAGTAATGCCACACAACTTAGTTCTTTGAAGCACTGTTCAACGTAATTTAATTGGATTCGAAAATAAAGATGTTTCACTCGTGAATTCGAACTCATTCACGTATTGATAATGACATGAAATCAAAAGACGAAATTAATCGAGTATTGACAGTCCTCGGTTCGACTGTTCATAAAACTGAATGTTCGTAGAATTGAAAGGTGCTGTTTAGTAGAATTGAAATGCACAGTTCACACATGCACAGTTTACAGTTCATGACCAACAGATATTTACACAGTTCTTGAAATGGCAAATTATTGACGTAGTCATGCTTGCAATCGAGTAAATCTGGATTAAAACACAGTCTCATAAACTTGAAGTATTTAGTACTCTGTAAGGAGCAAATTGTTCTAAGTCCTGTCCATAACATGAAACTTCAAATTACGAGCACTCGAAAACATTCGCAAGTCTTAGATACTCGTGTAGAATAACAGTCACTTGATAATGTTCAGACGAAGCACAATTTATATCACGTCCCGTCGGAGTAAAAGTTTGTCACTCACAGTATAAAGAAATCCGTACAAGTCCATATTCGACGCGATTGGGTTAAAGTCTACGGACTCGAAGATTGATAGCCGCTTCACGCTAGATCACGGTCCTCGCGAACCGACTGTATGAACTACACTGCCTAGCGTGCACATACACACTCTGGCCACACACTCAGGCCACACACTGCTCTGCTGAGCGAAGCAGTACTGTATTTATATCTGATCTGGGCCTTCACATCTCGTTCCATAACTTCATCGCCTCATGCTAGATTTACGTGAGACTCGGCAGGAACATAGATAAGGGATCGGGTTACTTAGTGATGTTGTTAAATTTGTTTAATTATTATTGTGGGGAAAGTTATTACCCATAGAAACTCGAAGAACATTCCACATCAGTCTAGGCTCTGTATCGCGGCGAGGCATGCTGTGACGTCACCCGCTCTCTACGTCACACGCACACAACTGTTGCTCGCCGTCCAGTCAGTCTTTCGTAGCCGGCCCGGAGCGTAACGCGTAAGTTTTTAAAATTTCTATTACGGGGACTTAGTTTTGTACCGCCGTTACCGGTACAATATATTACTGCATACACCATCATAACCGAAACATGCACATGTCAGATGACGCTAAACATCCTATAATTGTAAGTTTTCGTTTGATCATCTCATTAAGGAAAACTCAGTTGGCTGGGGCTGTACCTTAATTAAGGCCATGGCCGATTCCTTCTCACTCCTAGCCCTTTCCTGTCCCATCGTCGCCATAAGACCTATCTGTTTCAGTGGGACGTAAAGCAACTAGCAAAAAACTCAGTTGTTACTTAATCTACTGCTCCAGTTATTAGGTGGTAATTTGGACTACATCAAATTCTACAAAATTTGAATTCTTAAAACAAGTTTTCTTCCGTACGAAATTCGGCACCTATTCAATGTATTACAACTATATTTTATTAGTAAATAGTATTTTATTTACAATATTGTCAACAAAGGTATCCAAGGTACGTGAAATGTTCCTAGTACAGTTAGGTATACAAAGTTCGACGTGATGGAATCAACTTAAAAAAAATTGGATATGCTACTCTCAATATACTTTATATTTACTATTATGAATAGTATATTTCCTTGCCTTTTTCTTTTCGTTACTCCTGCACGATTGCAAGTTTTTCATACGTAAAGTGTCTTCGCAACTTGGAGCGGTTGAAAACATTGAATTTCTTCATTAATTTGAAACAGTCAAGACGCATTTACCATTAGTGTAACCGTAACCTACAGGAATTCAGTCTCACTGAATTTACCAACCTGTTCACTTACATGAATAATGGTCTTGTTTTTAAACATCTCAAAGTAATTGACTTTATCGTTGAAAATATCAATAAACGAGTATTAATCCTTAACATATAATGTATTAGTGTATTCTTTGTAGATAAATTTAGTTGAATTTTGCTGTTTTTTCAGTGGCGAAATGGCAGGCCGACACTTCTACTGATAAGAGAAAGACTCAATGTGGAATTAACATGAACATGAGTACTGAGCAAGTGGCTGGACGGTTCGGGTCACATAGCTATCAGCTTGCATTTGAGAGATAGTAGGTTCGCACCCCAGTTTCGGCAGCCTTGAAGATGGTTTTCTGTGGTTTCCCATTTTCACAACAGCCAAATGCCAGGGCTGTTAAAGTTAATTAAGACTACGGTTGCTTCCTTACCACTCCTAGCTTTTTCCCATCCCTTCTTCTCCATAAGACCATTAGGATTAAACCAGAATTTTTACATACGAAAATACGGTGTTGCATTGGAAATAGTCTCACCATGTTAACAGCTGAGATTCAGACTGGTGACTGATGCTTGCGAGTTCGAACACGTGCAGGCTGCTTGCAAGGTCAAGAAATACGCGCGCGGCTCCCACACTGGCGCTTCGGTATCGGGGAGTAAAAGCGCCGCTTCGACGATCTTAGTTTATATGAGAGACCCTCAAGAGAAGTGTGGAGGAGATTAGTTTCATTCACAGAGACTTTCATTTCTTTAAATTTGCTTTATGTCGCACCGACAAAAAGAGGTCTCACGACGAGGATGGGATATGAAAGGGTTAGGACTGAGAAGGAAGCGGCCGTGGCCTTAATTAATGTACAGCCCCAGAATTTATCTGGTGTGAAATTTGGAAATCACGGAAAACTATCTGCAGGGCTGCCGACAGTGGTGTTCGAACCCACGATCTCCCAACTCCAAATTCACAGCTGTGCCCCTAACCACGTGGCCAACTCACTCGGTGAGAGACTTTCAGACTGTACCCTTGAAGTTATAACAGTATACACTGAAGAAGTACTGACAACAATAAAACCTTTGCAAATATGCTACTCCTACTTTCAAGGAAAAGGATATGTTATTCATCATTTGGCATAGTTCGTATTTCAGATATATGCAGTGTAACATCAGGTGGATTGAAAATGCAAGCTCCCTTGAGGCTCGAAACCGAATCATATGCTCTGGAATGTACGAGAATACCTTTTCCGATCCGAGTTTTCACGGACAAATAAGTACACCTTCAATTCTGATATTAAATAGTTCTCTGCGGGAGAAGGTGCTGAATATATAAACCGACGCTCTTCATTTCATACTGTTCAGATGGGAATATTGAGAAATTCTTTTATAATAAAGGAAGGAACCAGCCAACTCTGTGATGTATTATAGAAGCCAGTGGAGCGTACATAGGTGCTGTGATTCCATCTGACGAGATAGAGAACAAGAAATATGCCATAAAAATAATTGCTCATCCAATTGAGAATCTAGTTCGGCTTCATATAGCTGAATAGTCAGGGTGGCAGCCTTCACCACAGAGGGCTTCATGTTCAGATGTACAGGTTAAAGATTTACACCATATCTGGTTATTTCCTTTAGCTCCAGGACTAGGTATTTATGATTGACCTAATACATACTTTCACTTCACTATTACACATCGCACTACCAACCACCACAGAAACACTCAATAGTGAATACATACCTCCAGTTAGAGTTGTCGTTAAAGATAACGAACCATAAAATTGGGCCTAAAAGACTTCATAGTCGCGGGATATTATTGGAAAATTATAAGTATGATGAATAAGAAGCGTGAATGAACTTGAGTGCATAATTGTAGCGACATAACGAGTCTATTTCCTAATTTTATGTATACATAGATTTAGACTAAATTGCTACAGAACAGAGCATAACAAATCCTGTGTGCCAGGTCGCTATGGCGCCTAAAATTATTTCTTTGGCGCCTTCTTTTTCGAGCTGAGTATAATCTGCTCCTTTATATATTTTAATTCCTGGTTTAGTGTCGCTGAACTACTGCAAAGTTCAGCCCCTTCACGCTCCATACGATTTATCGAACTCGGTTGAAAAAGAGAATGAAGTTAGATAACGGCGGGGATATTAATAAGTGTTAGCGATTTCTGCTTCGATATTAATGTAATTGCCATTTTCAATAACAATCAAGGCCACATTATGTGAGCAATATAAGAAAAATTAATGGTATGTTCGGGTGTCGAATAAACCTCTCGTAACGAAACTATTACCGAATAACTTAAATGTACTTCTCATGTAAATGACACGAATAACATCCTGCGATGCTCCTTTACTATTAAAATAGACTTTCATTTTCTATTAAACTGAATATTCTAAAAGAGCTGCTATTGTAAAGTAAAATAGAACATACAGTATGTTGACAGCATACGAAGCCCTTAGGCATACTCATGAACACAAAAGATACAATAAGGATGTCTTTAAAGTATGGGTTGTTCCTTGAATCACACTTTTAGATAGGTAGATAATGAATAATGTTTGCTTTAAGTTATTATTCCTTTCATGTCTTTCTAATATAAAGGAGTTGTACAATTTGGTATTGTTGACGACAATATTCACTTTGCTATTTGCATTTTACAAGTTTCTTAGAACATTATCAAAATATAAGAATGCAAAAATTGGCTTGTTTCATAAATGTGTATACGTAACGGCATATCTTATTTGCTTCAGTGTCCTTCTGCTTTTACATTTTGTGATAATCTGTCGTAGGGTATGAAACTATTAAATCACAATATCTATTGCTATTAATACTATGTTTTATTTTCAGAAGGCTAAATGTCAGTATGTCAACGATGTGACCACTAGGAAAACTGCTTGGCTACAAGGCTAGAGTGTTGGATGCTAGATTAAAAAAACATTTGTCATGGCCCCCTATAAAATACAATATAATCTTTTATATAAACTTTCATACAGCAACACCTGCTATATTATGGAATTCCCTTCCTTGTTTTGGAGTTTCAAATCATACCATATTTTACTTTTTATATCTTAATGAACGAATATGCATGTGTGTTCCATTTCACGTAACTTGGGGAATTTTTATTATGTTGAAGAGAACTATGGTCTAGTAAATCAAATTGTATATCATATTGAGCAAATTAGAAGGGATTGTTATTCCAGTTTTCATCTGCTTCTTATTAAATGGAACGTGTACTAACGCAGGGACGTGATCTGAATATGTGTGAGGGTCATACAGTGTGCTCTATTTATGATAGTGATTGTTACACTGAACTGAACAGCAGCTGTTCCTAACATGTTTATTAGTTCTAATTTATCCAAGCTATTTTACCTGCGCTGCAAGAACGCCAGCGGAATAACTTTCCTTTCATAATTCGTCCTTTAGCTTGTGGAATCAGAAAGCGCTCTACCGTCATATACCGAAATACATCTTACAATTAATACACCATCACTTTATATGGCAGTACATATATAACATTTAAAAATATTTGCGATGTGCTAATAATGTTTATTCCAATTCGTAAAAATTCGACTGAAAATCACCACTGATTTGCATTTATCACAATCACCCAGCTGACAGGTTCCCTATCAGTTGTTTACCTAGTATTTCTGAAATAATTCAAAGAATTTGGAAATTCATCGAACATCTCTCTTGGTAAATTATTACAGTCCCTAACTCCTCTTCCTATAAACGAACGTTTGAATCAATTAGTCTTCTTGAATTCGAACATTATCTTCACATTCCGATCTTTCATACTTTCAGAAACACCAGTTGAAAACTATTCCTCTGCTAATGTCATTCCACGCTTTCTATCCACTGACAGCTCGGAACATACCAATCAGTCAAGCAACTCGTCTCTTTTCTTCGAAGTCTTCCCGGCCAACACTATTGAACATTTTTCAAACACTACTCTTCTGTTGGAAATCGCCCAAACAAATCGAACTTCATTTCTTTGAATTGTTTCTAGTTCACGAATCAAATATTCCTGGTGAGAATCCCATAGACTGGAACCATACTCAACTGTATGAATACGAATGAATATGATATGTATAGGAACATATATTAGTACTGGTCGTTATTACACTTTCTCGCTTACTATGTGTTTTAATTTGATGATCTTGAATAATTTCAATTCATTGGTTCAATAAATTTTGCTGTTTGATGTATCATAAAAGCAGCACACATAAAAGTGCTTATCACGAGTTACTGTATAGATAGACATTCTTCAATTTATAATACAAACATACATTATCATTAAAGACTGTTATGCCTTCAAGCCCCTGTGAATTTAATAAACGTCGCCACAATCCTTGATTTGCAACTAGTGTTGTGGCCTCATTTAGTTCTATACCTCTTTAAATCGTTAGAAACAGAGTCTAACCCTCGTTGTCTTGGTCTACCTCTACTTTTCTTATCCTCCATAACAAAGTCCATTATTCTCCTAGGTAGCCTATCCTCCTGCATTCGCCTCACATGACCCCACCACCGAAGCCGGTTTATGCGTACAGCTTCATCCATCGAGCCTTTATAATCTCACTCCGAGTACCCTCCTGCCATATTCCCACCTGTTTGTAACAGCAATCATTCTTGTTACTATCATGTCTGTTACTTCTAACTTATGAATAAGATATCCTGAGTCCACCTAGCTTTCGCTCCCGTAAAGCAAAGTTGGTCTGAAAACAGACCGATGTAAAGATAGTTTCGTCTGGGAGCTGACTTCCTTCTTACAGAATACTATTGATCGCAACTTCGAGCTCACAGCATTAGCTTTACGACACCTTGATTCAATCTCACTTATTATATTACCACCCTGGAAGAACACACAACCTAAGTACTTGATATTATCAACCTGTTCTAGCTTTGTATAACCAATCTGACATTCAGTTCTGTTGAATTTCTTACCGACTGACATCAATTTAGTCTTCGAGAGGCTAATTTTCATACCATACTCATTGCACCTATTTTCAAGTTCCACGATATTAGACTGTAGGCTTTCGGCACAATCTGCCATTAAGACCAAGTCGTCAGCATAGGCCAGACTGCTTACTACATTTCCACCTAACTGAATCCCTCCCTGCCATTTTATACCTTTCAGCAGATGATCCATGTAAACTACGAGCAGCAAAGGTGAAAGCCTTGTAAGTACCCTGAACAAAGAACTCATTCTACCATCAATTCTCACTGAAGCCCAATTGTCAACATAAATACCTTTGATTGATTTTAATAATCTACCTTTAATTCCATAGTCCCCCAGTATAGCGAACAACTTTTCCCTCGGTACCCTGTCATATGCTTTCTCTAGATCTACTAAACATAAACACAACTGCCTATTCCTCTCGTAGCATTTTTCAATTACCTGGCGCATACTGAAAATCTGATCCTGACAGCATCTCTGTGGTCTGAAACCACAATGGTTTTCATCCAACTTCCTCTCAACGACTGATCGCACCTTCCCTTCCAAGATGCCCGTGAATACTTTGCCTGGTATATTAATCAATGAGATACCTAGATCTTTGTTGCAATCCTTCCTGTTTCCTTGCTTATAGATAGGTGCAATTACTGCTTTTGTCCAATCTTAAGGTACGTTACCAACACTCCATGCTAATCTTACTACTTTATGAAGTCATTTCATCCCTGCCTTCCCACGATACTTCACCATTTCAGGTCTAATTTCATCTATTCCTGCTGCTTTATGACAATTGAGTTTATTTACCATCCGTTCCACTTCCTCAAGCGTAATTTCACCAACATCATTTTCCTCCTCCCCATGAGCTTGACTGTTCGCAACACCACCAGGATGATTTTCTTTTACATTGAGAAGATGTTTAAAATAATCCCTCTAGCTCTCCAGTGATTTCCTGGGATCTATTATGAGTTCACCTGAATTACTCAAGACACTGTTCATTTCTTTCTTTCCTCCCTTCCTTCCTTTATTAATGTCCAGAAAGTTTTCGCTTCTTCTTGACCTAGCCTTTGCAGGTTATTACCAAAATCTTCCTACAACTTCTTATTGGATTCAACAACTATTTGTTTCGCCCTGCTTCTTGCATCTACGTACAAATCCCAAATGCCTTGGCCCTTGTTTGGAGCCATTTCTGATAAGCCTGCTTTTTACGTTTACAAGCTGCTCTCACTTCATTATTCCACCAAGATGTTCGCCTTTTTCCATCTTTACACACAGTTGTTCCTAGGTAATCCCTTGCTGTTTCTACTACAGCATCCCTGTATGCCACCCATTCACTTTCTATATCCTGAATCTGTTTAGTGTCTACTGTTCGAAACTTCTCACTAATCATATCCATGTACTTCTGTCTAATTTCATCGCCTTGGAGATTTTCTACCCTTATTCGCTTGCAGACAGATTTCACTTTCTCTACTCTAGGCCTAGAGATACTTAGTTCACTACACATCAGATAGTGGTCTGTATCGTAGAAAAATCCCCGGAAAACTCGTACATTCCTAATATATTTCCTGAATTCGAAGTCGGTTAAGATATAATCTGTTATGGATCTGGTACCCCTAGCCTCCCATGTGTAGCGGTGAATAGCTTTATGCTTGAAGAATGTATTCGTAACTGCTAAACCCATACTAACACCGAAGTCTAGCAAACGCTCCCCATTCCCATTAGCTTCCAATCATCCCCACATTTACCAATCACCCTTTCGTATCCTTCAGTTCTATTCCTAACGCTCGCATTGAAATCGCCCATTAGCACTATTCTATCCTTGCTGTTGACCCTGACCACGATGTCACCCAATGCTTCATAAAACTTGTCAACTTCATCCTCATCTGCACCCTCACATGGTGAATACACAGAGACAATTCTAGTCCTAATTCCTCTAACTGACAAATCTACCCAGATCATTCGCTCATTTACGTGCCTAACAGAAATTATATTGCGTGCAATGGTACTCTTGATAAAGAGCTCTACCCCAGACCCTTCTCTTCACTTTCTAACACCCGTCAAGTACACTTTATAATCTCCTATCTCTTCCTCGTTATCTCCCCTTACCCGAATATCACTTACTCCTAGCACATTCACCTGCATCCTCTTTGCTGACTCAGCCAGTTCGACCTTCTTTCTTCCATAAGCCCCATTAATATTGATAGCTCCCCATCGAATTCTATTTCGTTCGCCAAGTTGTTTCCAAGGAGTCCCTCGCCTGTCAAATGGGAGTGGGACTCCATTACTCTCATAGATCCGAAGCTTGCTTAAAATGTTCTGAGCACGATAAATTCATTAAACAGGATGCCACCCTACTTGCACATAGTCCAAGTGAGGATCTCTCATCTAACGGGTTATGGACCACCGGTGAATTGTATAGTCCTAGCCACCTGAACCCAAGAAGGGCAATGACTCTGAATACGTCCTGGATGCTCACTCTCATTCCATAGCAACTGGTATCCCGACTCTTAGGACCACTTAATAGGTCACTCAGCCGTTGCCCGTGGTTCACGAACTAGGACGTGACTACAGTAACCCAACTTTCACTAAAAATGTTACGCATATTGAACCCTTTGCGGTCGTTCGTAGGATACTTACCTTCCTTAACTATTAGCAAATCGGCACGAGATCTTTCTCTGGGGTCGTCTACGGGTTCTTCGTCACTTGCTTAGGTAAGAGGCGGGTTTCAGTAATTTAAACTATTTTCTACAATGAGAGGACACCAGTTAAAAGAAATGGATATTTTATTCATTATTGACAATGAGGTCGAAGAAACACCAGTGGAAAACTATTCGTCTGCTAATGTCATTCCACGCTTTCAATCCACTGACAGCTCGGAACATACCAATTAGTCAAGCAACTCGTCTCCTTTCTTCGAAGTCTTCCCGGCCCAAACGTTTGAACATTTTTCAAACCCTACTCTTCTCCGTTAAAAAAACAATAATAACGATGATGAGAGACGCTGGCTTTGGAGACCTTAATTCAACTGAATGAGGGGCATCCTTACTAGAAACCACTGTCTTAATTTAAGAATGAAATAAAGAATTTCTGGATATCCCTAAGGTCGGATTCCATGTGAGACTCCATGTACAACCATAATGATTCGTGATGATCCAGCCTCCGTAACATCAGCTCTGGACTCTTGGTATAATTAAGGCAGTCCAATCGGTATGTGCCACACAGTGGTTGTACGGCAAATACCCTTCATTGAATCGTTGTGACCTGCGACTCTGTAATGGACCGATATCTAACTTTAACGTAAAGTCTTTGTGGATGGTGACCGCAAGGAAAATGATGCTCTAATGGCAGATGGCCCTAATCTATGTCACTGAGGTTTATGACCCCATGACCATCCAAACTTCTAAGCTGAAGGCTGAACAAAATTAAGTTACAGTAGTTGATGACGAAGGTTTCCACATTAATAAATCCCCAGCACGTCTGATGCTCAACAAATCAAAATCAAAATAATAACAACAACAACAAACGTTCACAACACTTGTGGCAGTAAAGTCCTTTGCCATCGGACATGCCCCCTTAATCGTTGCGTTAATACGTTGAAATTTACCAGCAAATAAACTAAGATATCCAGAATACATTTTCAAGTTAGTCACTTGGTTTTAAGGTAATTCTCAAAATACGATTCCACTGAATTTAATAAATTAATAAATGAAGTGTCCGCCTCTGTGGTGTAGTCGTTAGTGTGATTAGCTGCCACCCCCCCGGAGGCCCGGGTTCGATTATCGGCTCTGCCACGAAATTTGAAAAGTGGCACGAGGGCTAGAACGGGGTCCACTCAGCCTCTGGATGTCAACTAAGTAGAGGTGGATTCGATTCCCATCTCAACCATCCTGGAAGTGGTTTTCCGTGGTTTCCCACTTCTCCTCCAGGCAAATGCCGAGATGGTGCCTAAGACCACGGCCGCTTCCTTACCACTTCCTTATCTATCCCTTCCAATCTTCCCATCCCCCCACAAGGCCCCTATTCAGAATAGCAGGTGAGGCCGCCTCGGCGAGGTACTGGTCATCCTCCCCAGTTGTCTGAAACACCAGGACACTGCCTTTGAGGCGGTAGAGGTGGGATCCCTCGCTCAGTCGGAGGGAAATCCAATCCTGGAGGGTAACCAGATTAAGAAGAAGATGAATAAATGAAGTAATCTCGTAATCCTAATTAACAAAAATGTTATCATTCCCGGACGAATGGTTTCTTTAAACTCCCTAACTATTTAATTACCTTTTGTTGTTACTCAGGCCTGTTTATCAGAAACATTCCCTTGACGAAAATCTTGATCTAATATTGTTTTATGCTCAAAGTTTTCTCCACCGCAGCTAAAAACGGGATACATTGCCATAATTACCAGTACCATTTATTTATCTATTTCATTACGTCACTGAACAAGCTTACATTTTAACATTAATAATTATTTAGAAACTAGCTTGGATAACCCTAACCTTACATCCTATAATCTGCATAAATTTAGAGACAACTCAAAATAAAACAACCAACGTCAAATCGCTTACAACGCCTGCAGTTATCCCTTGGACTAATTCAGCACCTCCTTCGATATGGCTTTAGGTAGATGAGACTGAAGTGTCGTAATGCACCTAACCTAATTCTAGGGTGGATGGACTACTGCACTCCATGTGCTCCACAAGCATGATCTCATATCACAAGAACCTACATTTGTACCTTGGAAACCAACAATTACACAACACATTCAACCATCACGAACTCTATGGGTTGACATCTATCGTGACGTTCAAATAAAATAATCGCAAAACTTTGTACAACCCTCAACAACATCAAACAACATCACTAACGAATCTACAATTTTGACATTCTGAAAATGGTTATTTCCTACACAACGTACCATTGTCTCATTTCCGTCGCTTCGATAATGAATTGAAGTTTCTACTAAATCGAGTTCATTCTAAATAATGAAATCTAATTCCAAACATTTTACCACAAATGACAAATCAGAGTTACAATTTATTTCTAACAATAAACAGGCTCGACCACCTAACATGTGGCTTCAATAATGGGAACACGACCCTTCCTCGATATGTCTAAAGAAAACACATATGTTATCTTAACCTGCATCAAATGAAAACCTCGCCTCGCTGGCAATTGACATGAAATACCTGTATAATTATTGACCCAACATAGATTATGCGAAGTGATTTAATTTAAAACATCACTTGAAATATTCTTATACATCACGGTCCTACGGTTCCTCGTGGAATATTAACTATGGACTGACCCTATTCTCATATCAGTAAATACACAAAATAAATTATCGGGTTCCCTACAATGAAATCCCAGCATAAAGTCTCGTCAACACTACGGGATTTCAACAACCTGATCCACATTCCTTCCCATTTTAGCAAGACTTGAAACACTTGCTACCACAAATTCTCTACACAACAATAATATGGAATATCTCTCTTGGGTGACCCACAATGCTGTTACATAAAACACCTTGTGACAACTAACCATCTTTCCTCGCATATCTGAGACTGACAACACAGGATTTCCAAACCGAAACTTACAACTTGACTTACGAAAAAAAATGCCTTTATTTTCCTCTCATCAATTCTACATAGATTTTACAGACTTTGGAATAGCAATCCCCTGTAACAAATTTTTCCGGTCTCGTCTCGTAACTTTCTTTGACAAAATTTTACATAGCCGAACACAACGGTGTGCCTTTCGCACCAGCTGACACTCCACCATTATCGCGCACTCGCTCAAAATGGTAAACCACGGATTACGCTAACATGAATTTCATCTTTGCACTGAACATAATTTTATGATGAATTAATGTCTTAACTTTGGCAAACCACAAATTTAGAAAATACGGAAATGATACTTTGCTCTACACATTATATTCGTTTCTCAATCATCAAATATTCTACTATACAACACTTCAAACGCTAGTTTCGCGACTTTCCCGATTATCCAAGAAACATAAAAAATTGACCATTTGTCATATCACTCTAATATTTTCATGAAATAAAATGGTGACCAAAATGCGTCACATATACACAAAAAATAGTGACAACATGAAATAAATAAAAGCATTTTATATCAGAGGTAATTCACATACCTGTAGTCGTACGTCGTCTCCCATCATAACAGGCTCACGAGCCTCTCTCATTCTTTATCTAGCCATCTCGACAGATAGTGGCTTTACAAATATTATTCTTCATTCTTGTTCAAGTTTAAACATTATTCACCTTAAAATAATGACATAAACATGAAAGGCCCGTCACACGTTCTCTTCCTTGCGAACCGAATACGTTCATCTAATCATCGATCTCACATGCGCACTAAAGATAAATAAATAATATTAGCTAATTTAAATGCAGGAATTGGTATTAAAATGACCGTCTGTTGCCTGGACGTGAATTTACATGACGGTTCAACATGGGAATACCGTCAATTTGACTGACAATCTCTCTACTTGGAGATGATGTTAGATATCCACCTTCCGCCAAACTGCTTTCCCTTGTTTGCAAGACTTAGTCTGCACAACCGATTTTTACTGTTATTCTGAGTAGCGGGCGGTTGCTTCAGATTCACTGAACACAATGTGACATACCTTGTTCGTAAAGGAACGTTACACGTGATATCCACTTGATATTTTGTCTTAAAATTTATATTAACAACCTTCCGAAGAATGAATAATTACAACTACTGTATATACAATTATTCAGGAAAGGATTGTTCAGACTTCAGCGTCCTTTTCCTGAATAATTCTATATAGTATTTATTTTTTTCATTCTTCAGAATATTAAGATAAATTTTAAGACAAGAGATCAAGTGGATATCACGTGTAACGTTCCTTTACGAACAAGATATTTCACATGCTCAAAGACTCAAACACTTATTGATTTTTAAGTCTTTTCCACGATTAGGACAAGATATTCTTAACAATGTGTTGTTAATTGTGTGTATCTATGAAACCTGTACTTTGTGTATATTTTAATCTTGAACTATGAACACGGATAAAGATGTTTAAAATATGTATATACCTTTTTTTAAATGGATTACGGTTCTTTCATGGTAAGAAAAAAACAGGATTATTCAAGTGGTGGAAAAGTGGATTTTTAAATTTGTTACTTGAGTTCTTTATAGAACTCATTATTACCAAAATCGTGCGGGATTTGCTCCAAGTTTGTTTCCCAGGAAACATACTTACCTCTTCAAAGACGATGGATGCAGCAAGATGAAGTTACAACCCACACCACGAGGGAGTCACTTACCCTCCTGCAACGACACTTTATAGATCGCCCAATTTCTCAAGGAACTCCATTCTTTTACCCTTGCTGCTTTCCAGATCTCAAGGCACCAGATGCCTACATGTGGGGCATGCTGAAAGAATCAGTTTTCAAGACAGGCAACCCACTTACAAATATTCCGAAGTACGCAACAAGGTATCATCCCGTTATTTGTCCTTACAGAAACCTTTGCTCAGCAACATTTCAATAATCTTCAGAAACGTTATGAGCAATCGGTGGCACGTGATGGAACACATTTTTAATTCATACTGTACCAACACAATGAAACAATACGACACTCTTTTTGTTTTTCCGCGTGCTGTATATTGCGTATCGTAATTTACAATAGATGAGCTTTCTAATGGTGAAAGAATTACTGAAATGGGTTTACTGATTTCGGATATTACCCTCCGCATACGAGAAGAACTCACAAACTTTATCTCTGTATGGTATTAGTATATACTCTGACTGACAGAGCAAATGCAACACCAAGAAGGAGTGGTCAGAACTTGATGCCAATTGCAGGGTAGACTGACGTCACTGAGGTATGCTCATGATGTGAAATGCGCCGCTGTGCTGCGCACGTAGCGAACGATAAATGGGACACGGCGTTGGCGAATGGCCCACTTCGTACCGTGATTTCTCAGCCGACAGTCATTGTAGAACGTGTTGTCGTGTGCCACAGGACACGTGTATAGCTAAGAATGCCAGGCCGCCGTCAACGGAGGCATTTCCAGCAGACAGACGACTTTACGAGGGGTATGGTGATCGGGCTGAGAAGGGCAGGTTGGTCGCTTCGTCAAATCGCAGCCGATACCCATAGGGATGTGTCCACGGTGCAGCGCCTGTGGCGAAGATGGTGGGCGCAGGGATATGTGGCACGTGCGAGGTGTCCAGGTGCAGCCCGAGTGACGTCAGCACGCGAGGATCGGCGCATCCGCCGCCAAGCGGTGGCAGCCCAGCACGCCACGTCAACCGCCGTTCTTCAGCATGTGCAATACACCCTGGCTGTTCCAATATCGACCAGAACAATTTCCCGTCGATTGGTTGAAGGAGGCCTGCACTTCCGGCGTCCGCTCAGAAGACTACCATTGACTCCAGAGCATAGACGTGCACGCCTGGCATGGTGCCGGGCTAGAGCGACTTGGATGAGGGAATGGCGGAACGTCGTGTTCTCCGATGAGTCACGCTTCTGTTCTGTCAGTGATAGTCACCGCAGACGAGTGTGGCGTCGGCGTGGAGAAAGGTCAAATCCGGCAGTAACTGTGGAGCGCCCTACCGCTAGACAACCCGGCATCATGGTTTGGGGCGCTATTGCGTATGATTCCACGTCCCCTCTAGTGCGTATTCAAGGCACGTTAAATGCCCACCGCTACGTGCAGCATGTGCTGCGGCCGGTGGCACTCCCGTACCTTCAGGGGCTGCCCAATGCTCTGTTTCAGCAGGATAATGCCCGCCCACACACTGCTCGCATCTCCCAACAGGCTCTACGAGGTGTACAGATGCTTCCGTGGCCAGCGTACTCTCCGGATCTCTCACCAATCGAACACGTGTGGGATCTCATTGGACGCCGTTTGCAAACTCTGCCCCAGCCTCGTACGGACGACCAACTGTGGCAAATGGTTGACAGAGAATGGAGAACCATCCCTCAGGACACCATCCGCACTCTTATTGACTCTGTACCTCGACGTGTTTCTGCGTGCATCGCCGCTCGCGGTGGTCCTACATCCTACTGAGTCGATGCCGAGCGCATTGTGTAACCTGCATATCGGTTTGAAATAAACATCAATTATTCGTCCGTGCCGTCTCTGTTTTCCCCCCAACTTTCATCCCTTTCGATCCACTCCCCCTTGGTGTTGCATTGTCACTGTCAGTGTATATATAAATGCGTATTACTCTCCCATGCATCAATATATCCTATTAACTCCCCAGAAAATAAGAGTGAAATATTATAAAAACTTACCAGGTGATCTACTCGGCTCACCGTACTACAGCTTACCACTCAGAGGCCAATGATCTTGTTGAAAGAGTTCATCGTTCATCGCACTCTTAAAGCTGCATGAATGAGCCGCTAGCTCTCAGACAGACATCCTGGTACCAAGAGTTCCCCCCATTTCTTCTTGGTCTTCACTGTGTCTATAAGAAGGACATCAAGGCCACAGCATCGCAGTTGATCCTTGGAGCAATATTTATGTTCGCTGGTGAATTCTTTGAATCAACAACCAATGACTTTCTACCCAGCCGTGCATATATCCAAGATCTCAGGCGAGTTTTCGACAACGTTCGGCACACAGCGGCATGTTCATACTGCCACAAAACCCTGAACTCTTGCACCCATGTATATCTCCGTCAAGATGGAGTTGGTGCTGCACTTGAACGACCCTATAACGGGAACTACGAAGTGCTGCGAAGTTCCAGAAAAACGTTCGACATTGTCATCAGTGGTAGACGAGCAACAGTTTATTGTGACCGCCTAAAACCCTTGTCGAACAGCGCACATCAACTCCCATCACTCAACCATAAGCACCGAACTCGATAGCTGCAGTCGCTTAAGTGCGGCCAGTATCCAGTATTCGGGAGATAATGGGTTCGAACCCCACTGTCGACAGCCCTGAAGATGGTTTTCCGTTGTTGTCCATTTTCACACCAAGCAAATGTCGGGCCACGGACGCTTCCTTCCCACTTCTACTCTTCTAGAGTGGAGTAACAATATGAATCTCTTTGGCTTTTATAGAGTTCCTCTGTGTAACTTATCTGTATTTTTATATTTATCTTGCATCGCGATATTCTGCTGTTTTTGCTCCAGCATCACAGTGCTAAGTAAATAAATCTTGTATTTTGGTTAGTGGTGACGTTTATTCCTCTACGTATCTATTAACCACAGGTAAATCAGAGCATATCGTGATCACCAGCTAAGTGATCTTATGTTTTGTGTGTGTGTCATGCTGAATATTCTGTGTTATTTTTAGTAAACAAGAAAGGAATCCATTGTGACCTTGGGATGAAGGCATTCCATACGTAATGAAACAATGTCGGGAATAAATATGGGAGAAAAGTATTAAAACGTATAATCAGAATGTCTAACATATATCCACTAAATTATTTTCAAAAGTTAAGATCCCGACAGGAAAAATAATTTATGTTGTGCCGAATTGAGAATATTAAATCTAGAAAATCTGAAACAATTCAGGCTTTCTCCATCGTAAAATGACTAAGTGTTTCACCTCAATGTGACAGCGGACTCATGAATTGGAAAGCCATAACTCTCCAAGATGCAGGCGAGGCGCCAGTTATTGATGATGCCCTGGTGCACACACAGATGAACGTAGGTTAACATTAGTCTTTCGTATTTATTGTTTACGCTGCCAGATTGTAGTCTAGTCTAATACAACTTTCCATTCATTTTGGCATTCAACTTTAGTGTTCCTACGAGGAAAACTTAGCTGTTTGCTGCATTACTTTCTCCTACTACTTGAACCAGAAACAATCTTGTTTGGCGCCACAGTGAAATCTCCATGAGTTTAAATGGAAGTTAGACCCTTGTTATCTCTACTGTAAGATTGTTTTGATATATCATTGTTTATATTCACTTCGACAATTTTTACTTGTAAATGAGTTACTGAGTTTGGCGTTCAAAATATTGTTACAATTATTAATTGATGTGATGCCTTTTCTTGCGAGACCAAGTGTTTACAGTGCGCTATGTCCTCCAGTATGAGCTAGAACAAACTGTATTAATGTCAGTGTCATCCGTTGTTTTTATAGTATGAAAGTGACTGAGGTATGAGCAATCCTATACTTTACGCAGCCGGTCACTTTTCTGAATTGTGTGTCACTGATAAGGTCGTTCGATGCATGTATTTAAGTGGGGTGTGCAGTCCGGTATATAATAGCCACTTCTGGCTCGGTATGAAAGCGACTTGAAACTACCTCACTCCTCATTTCCCTAGTGCTCCTCTTCATTGATGCTTAGGCGGAGCTGTTGAGGATCCAGCTCAACATACACTTCACTTACTGCGATGTTTCAGAGTTAAAACGATACATATTTTTTACACTATTCCTAAAGGCGATGCCTCGTCGACGCTACCACTAACTGTTGTTTCCAGCTTTACTCTTTATTTATTGGTAGGTAGTAGTCTATATTGAAATTTAAAGGTCGGATATTGAAGGTACGATGTCCTAGGTTTTACTCGCCCTCTATGTCCCAGGATATTTTCCTCAATAGTGTTGGACGGGAAAATGATATATCTCAGGGTGTGCCAAATGAATTTGGATGTTGGGTATTGTTTGATATTCTGGATCTATAATTTTGACCCTAATGGCCACAATAGATCCGTACTGACCTTATCAATATTATGCATTAAGGATCCGCCTTGTCAATACACCACAGTACCTAATTTATTGTCTAACACATATTGATACACAAGTAAATGTTTCCAGAACATAAAAGCATTCTCTTCTTCAGCTTTTCACTTAAGCACATTAAAATGTGGTGTTGGATAAGTGTTGTAATTTGGCTATTTGTAAATTTTGGTTTGGGGGAAGTTGGAGTTTTCGGTAGGTAATTATGATGGGTATTAGGATGAGTATGAGTGTATGGCAAATTGAGCAAATTATGATATGTTATAGGGTTGAAATGTGGTGTTGGAGAAGTGGTGGTATAAGATGGTGGATGGTAGAAGGTGAGTGTATTTGTAGAAGAAGTAGAGGTGGTGGTACTGAGGTTGTATTGGTGTCTGGTATAAATGCTGAGTGATGGCAGATGAGTGTGTGTTAGGGCTGAATTGTGGTGTTGGAAGTAGAGGTGGTATATGTTGAAATGTGGTGTTGGAAAGGTATGGAGATGTAGTTATGATATGTTATAGGGTTGAAATGTGGTGTTGGAGAAGTGGTGGTATAAGATGGTGGATGGCAGAAGGTAAGTGTATTTGTGGAAGGAGCAGAGCTGGTATGTTGAAGTGTGGTGTTGGAAGTATTGAAGGCTTAGTATTCAAGTTATGATATGTTATAGGGTTGAAATGTGGTGTTGATGGCTATTTAATTTTTGGAGCTGGAAACAGGTGAGTTTATTATCATTTTGTTTTGTATTGGTGACTGGTATAAATGCTGAGTGATGGCAGACGAGTGCGTGTTAGGGCTGAAATGTGGTGTTGGAAGTAGAGGTGGTATATGTTGAAATGTGGTGTTGGAAAGGTATGGAGATGTAGTAATGTAACTCGGCTATTTGTAAATTTTGGTTTGGTAGAAGATGGAGTCTTCAGTAGGTAATTATGACGGGTAGGATGAGTATGAGTGTATGGTAAATGCAAGTTATGATATGATATAGGGTGGAAATGTGGTGTGGGAGAAGTGGTGGTATAAGATGGTGGATGGCAGAAGGTGAGTGTATTTGTGGAAGGAGTAGAGCGGGTATGCTGAAGTGTGGTGTTGGAAGTATTAAATTATGATATGTTATAGGGTTGAAATGTGGTGTTGGAGAAGTGGTGGTATAAGATGGTGGATGGCAGAAGGTGAGTGTATTTGTAGTAGAAGTAGAGGTGGTATATGAGGTAGGGTTGGTGTGGTATTGCTGAAATGTGGTGTTGGAGTATTGCTGGCCAAAATTTTTGGAGGCGTGATTGGTATTTGTTATTCATTGCCGAAATTTCTGGAGATGAGAGGTAATTTTATTATGGAGTGTTATGACGGAATGAAATGAAATGAAGCAATGTTAACGCAGATTGGTAAAAGTTGCGGTATGGTTGATTGGAATGTAATGACGGAATAAGATGGCCGGTTTGGTATGCAATCATGTAATGGCTGGTTTGGAATGCAATGCTGCTGTTGCAGCTTATGCTGGAGTAGGTCAGGGAACAATAGAGGTGATGAAAATGCTGAAGTAAGAAGGTTGCGTACGTGAGAGTGATAACAAGCATGGAGTTGTAACACCAGCAGTAGAATGTAAACATTGACCAGGCTGTTGTGAATTGATGTAGATGGAGTTGGTTCTGGTATAAAACCGGGACGGTATTGTTTAGTTCATTTTATGTTATTTAGTATATAGTGGAGAGGGGTGGCTCAGGTTGGACTATTCTTATTAATCTTATTTGTTATTTATTATTATTATTGTGAACATGTATTCGGGGCTGAACGCCTGTTTTGTTCACTAATAAATACAAATACAAATACAAAATACTTAAGCACATTAGACCTGTTTAAAATTGTGCAATCTACAATAAAATTGTCCACAAATAATCCCCAGTTAAAATACAATAAAAATTCAAACACGAATAAACATTCATGTTGTGTCGTGATCTAAAAGTTCGTATGCATTGTGTTCTTTCATTGTTTATACCTGATGTGTGAGCTGGATATTCGAAATACCACACATTTGTCTCTTATTGTTCTTCCGAGTAGTGTTGATTCAAGAAACTTGGCATTGTATTGACAAGGCAGATCCTTAATACATAATACTGTTTTGTATTCTCATAATTGAGTAAGAGAAGACGAAATTCTGAGAACACAGTAAATCTGCCACGTATTCACATTAATGGAAAATGTCATTACAAAGAAAAGGAGAAAAAATAGAATTTCCGCAGGTCATCTACAGTATTGTAGAGTATATTAAATATCCTTAACGAATTACTGATTGCCTTAACCGTTCAAAACCTCAATTTTCCGCCGAATACTGTTAGGCCCGGCTTTCCAGTTACATTAAGCTTATAAAAACAGTAACTGTGCATATTAACGTTAACAGTCATACACTTGATGTTGTTCATCAGGTCCTGATTTTCTGAGGGCACGTCGTCATTTGGTATGTTCTAGTTTGTTGCTAACGTTTCACTTAGTTTGTTAATCATGATGAGGTATTTAATATCGTCCAACTATATATGAGAGAACCTTTTGTTGAAAAATGAAAACCTAAGAATGAAGAAATCTGCTGGATCAGATACCATTCAAGCAGAGCTTCTGAAGAAAATAGGAGATGATATGAAGGAACATTTTGTTCAAGAATACAGGGAAATTCAAAATGATTTCATTAAAAGTTTGACTACTGTGACACCAAAGAAAGGAAACAAAGTTTAACTACAGCGCTACACTCTCAAACACCTAAAACAGTATTGCAGATAATAATGTTACGGAAATAATTTCGTTTGAGAGGCATTTCAAATATTCGAAACTCATTAACCGAAAACCCAGAGGAATTACTGAGGTATTTTTTTTAAAAAAAAGGTACTTCTTTAATAGAATGGAGTAACTATTACTACTGCCACATTGAGATTCTATTTCAAAACAGAATCATGATCTTCTTTTTCTAGTAATTAATTTATCTGTATTATTTTAGAAAAACCATCAAGGTATGGCTAAATCCACAGCAGTACGCGATTTCATTGCCACTAACTCTGAAAATAGTACTACTTGAAAAAGTTATAAGAAATATTGTAGAGGTAGTTCACTTTGAAGAAGCCTGTATTCCAAATATAGTAAACAGGGTACGTAACGAACGCTCTTCATGGTACCACCAAAGAAATTAATTGTAATATTTACAACTTTTATCACCAGAGTACAAATGTTTAGAGGACGTGATATGTACAAAATTATTCAAACAACTTAATACTCCACTTAGGCTATATCGAACAGGAAAGCATCCATAATATTCTTTGCTGAAAATATTGCTAGTATGATTCATTGCTTCACTCATGAAAGGAACTGCAGGTTCTACCTAGTCCATGAAGTGTATTTCTTTGCCATAAATCCCAGTTATTACACGTTTAGAAACTCCTCGTTCACTCTTTATGGGCCATAAAGTACGTGAGTTCTTCATAAAATACGGGGGATCTGTTTCGCTTTCATCGTGGGATCAACTTGTGGTCAAGTAGGAAGAATAATAAATGACAAAACTTAAAAGACTTCCATCAAGGATGTTCCTACAATCGAACATACACTCTTGTACACCTTTTTCACACCTTATAAGTTACATTGTTGTCAATGGTGAGGTGAACATATTACTTCACTTCCATCCACAAAACTATTTACAGATTTGATGTATGTATTTCGACAAGGACATTTTAACATTTTTATAGTGGATGTTCTTACTTTCGAGGTTGCTAGTTTCCTTGCTGGATTTTCAAAGAAGTATCAGTATTCACATCTTTGCAGTGTAAAACGTGTTAGTATTATATTCAAAATATTACTTTTCTTGTTCTTAAAGGACCCAGTAGCTATTGTGAATATTTATATCTGCATGCAGGATAACTTTGAGTATATTATGCTACAGGAAAACAGTTTAGTTACTGTAAACACTTACATAATCTTTGTAATGTTATACAATTTTCTCCTAAATATATTTTATTTGGGATTATTCATATTCTTATAATTATTTTATTTTCGAGTACGTTCTACATGTAAATCAATAGCATGGATAAATAATTAATTACCTTTGATGTCTACAGTGTCCCATTCCAGGATACCACAGAAGTTAAGTACAACACACAAACCTACTCCTAAAGGTAGAAAGTGACTGAGAACCAGCCAACGTATATAATTAAATTTACATTTCATATAATTTCCTGATGAGGATCAACGATCAGATTGAGTATTAAACACCTTTAATATCTTAACAGTGCATTAAGAGCATACCCGAACGAAATATCGTTTATATACCTACCTAGTTGATGATCCTATTCAGGATAACCTGTTTCAGTATTGAAAAAATATCTCAGACTTATTTCCATAATTAGTATTAAAAATATCTGGGAGTGTCAAAATTTAGTTACGAAAGGAATAGTTCTCACACATTGTCCGGCTGTTTGGACGAATGGCCATAGATTCAAAGGACCCTAGAGTATTTTCCTGGCCACCTCGGAGATTTTAATCACGTTTGGTTAATCCTATAGCTAGGTGTATCTGATCGTCTTAAAACACTTCTTTATTTACACATGGCAACACACTACTAACCAATACATAATAACACAGTAGTGAATATACCCTTCTACCTAGGGTTGGCGTGAGGAAGGACATCGAACCGTAAAAGTAGGATTCATCAATTCAAGTAACCATCTGAGATTACTGTGATAAAGGACAGAAAAGAACAACAATAGGATGAAGAAATAGGGGAAGAAGATGTCTCATATTTTAAATGTCAATAGAGTCTGTAACTATCAAACGTAAATGTCTCTTCCTTTCTTAATCGCTTTCCCTCCAGGGTTAGTTTTTCCCTCAGACTCAGCGAGGGATCCCACCTCTACCGCCTCAATGGCCATGTCCTGGAGCGCGAGACATTGGGTCGGAGGATACAATTGAGGAGGCGGACAAGTACCTCTCTGAGGCTGCCTCACCTGCTATGCTGAAAAGGTGCTTTGTAGGGGGATAGGAAGATAGGAAGAGATAGAAAAGGAAGGGGGTAGGAAGCGGCCGTGGCCCTACGTTAGGTATCATTCCGGCATTTACCTTGAGGAGAAGTGGGAAACAATGGAAAACCACTTCGAGGGTGGCTGAGGAGGGAATAGAACCTTCCTCTACTCAGTTGACCTCCCGAGGCTGAGTGGACCCCGTTCCAGCTCTCGTACTACTTTTCAAATTTCGTGACAGAGCCGGGAATCGAACAGCTAATCACATTCTCCACTACAATACAGAGGCGGACTCAAACATAAATACAGGAGACTAATGCCTAACTACTACCAATCAATGACTGCTCAGAGTCAAAATAGGTTATATTGAAATAATAATAATTGTACCGGTTGGTACACCTATACACCGCGCATTTGAATTTTCCTCCTTAAAGTACTCCTCTACAGCTGAAACTCTGAACTTTAAACTGAATTAATTCAACCGCTTATCTGAAGATGTCACTGTGTACATTTCGAATTGTTTTTGTTTACTAATTATCAAGCAGTGTGGACATTCTCTCACAGATGTCTCTACCAAAATCTATGATCATGCACCCTGGTGCGAAGTGATGGAACTTTTCTTGAAGATATTTTATACTCATAAGTTTTCCTAAAACTAAATTTCGTTCCTTCATTTGTAGGTTGGCAATATAAATCTTTTCTTTCCGCCAGTTTTGAACTTAGCCAATCCCGAATTTCTTTAATTAATTTTGGACCAATCGTGTCCTTCTTCACATTTGTTGTGTAAACTTTAGCCGACCAATAAACGCATGTGGGTGTGTCTTAATTATTCATGAAAGGTCTCGAATCTTCCACGAGGGTATAAAAACTGCTGTTTTTCTTGTCTCTCGACCACTTCATCAACATCTAGCTCCGTGTATGGAAGTATAGCAGGGGGCGGGTAGCGCCTCTTTCTTCAGGCAGCAGCTCTTCAACAAGGTAATGGCGGTTTAACATCTTTCTTCCTTGCTAGCTCAGCAGTTTAACCCGCGGGGCAGGGCAGGTCCGAAACCTTTAATCTGTAACCTATAACTTAAATCATGTAAATCTTTTTACATCTTTGTAAAACTTCATATATCTTTAAATGTAAATCGGGGATAAAGAGTGCTTTACCCTCTCGAGCTCCCCTTCAATTTGGATTTGAGGTGACTACGTTTTCATAACCGATGTTCTTCTCTTCATTAATGTGTTAAATTACTTTTCTTGTACGAGTCACCTCCCTAGTGTGGGAATAGCCCCTGTGTAATCGGCCTATCGCCACTTAGGTTTTAACAAGCTTTCATGTAGGAGTGCAAGTACTCGCCTCCATTCAGTTTTGTATTTTGGGCCATTAACTTAACCCGTTTTGTTTTCCTTCCTACGAAGGCCCAGTAGATTGGGTACGAGGTACCCCTGTTCCATTATAAGTTGTGCCTTGATGGCAGTTAAGTGTAATAATCTGCTATTGCCTTTAATGGGCTTGGACGATTGAGAGCGGGTCAGCTCTTTCTGGTATTTCGAAAGGTGCCTCTAGGAGGCTTGACATTACGAGGGGGGCCGATGACCTCGATGTTAGGCCCCTTTAAACAAGCATCATCATCATCATCATCGACATTACGAGGTGGGAGCAAGTGCTCCATGTAATCCATGTAATTAGGGGTTTTCTGCCCTTTGGTAATTTGTGGTTGTGAGCCGTAAGCTCAAGGATTGTCAAATTGGGGCTCGATGCCCAGGATTTGTAAAGACACCTTAACTTGCGTTTTCGCTTGTAAAATTATTATTATACCTGAATATTCATTGTCATTTCACCTAGTGAAAAATTGTTAAATCTTGTTGTCTATTGAAAATATAACTTTTATTTAAATTTTAAATTCATCTTTCAGACTTGTAATTAGACCCATTCCAGCCCGCACCTTCTTTCACCTCTGCTGATCCACCAAAACACGGTAATAATAATAATAATAATAATAATAATAATAATAATAATAATAATAATAATAATAATAATAGTAATAATAATAATAATAATAATAATAATAATAATAATAATTTCACGTGGCTATTTCTAGCTTGGTCCAGCTCTTGGAAGACGACGCTGGTTGGTACCTGCTGTGTATGGGAAACTGTGTGTGAATGTGGTGGAGGATAGTGTTGTGTATGGTAGAAGAGTTACAGGAATGTCTGGGACGTCACAAACATGCAGTCCCCGTGACAAGGGATTTAACCATTTGAGATTTAAGTACTCGAATCGGCCGGGGATCGATCCCGAGGTCATGCTGAAGTGAAGGCCTCTACGCCGATCATTCAGATATGAAGCCGAATACTTGCAATGATGAAACTGCCACAACAAAACCGAAATCACTGGATGAAACAACAGAGTTCTTGTGATAGCAAACTGCTACCCCTCAAATGTTTATAAGAAAATTTACAGGAAAATATAGCCACAAAATTACCTCGAAAACTTGTTTTGGAAGACTGTCCATGAAGACGTTCCGTCGCTCTGTTGATGTCGTGGCTACTCTGGTCCGGTTCACACGTCAGCCAGCCCTCAGACGGTTATGACCCCAATGCAAAAGAACTCCCCTTGCTAATATATCAATATCTTGTGTAGCTTTTTGCCACACAATATGATGGATAGCCTGTCAGGAGCGCGCTGACCGATGCAACTTGTAGGAAGATGATTAAAATAATGGAATACACATTATGTACAAATAGCTGGCACGTAATGGAGAATACACGACACCCAAGATTGATCTTAGTCGACGCCTGCCTCGGCGCGAACTTCAGAGAGGGTGCACCTCGAATGGCTCATAGTGAAACATTTAAAAATATAAGCGAGTTGCATATCGTAAAAGAATCCGTTTGGGATTTACACGATAAGTACTATATTTACAACGACAACAACAACAATAACAACAACACATCGAACGGTCACAGCCCTAAGTTATGACGTATAAAACCTACCGTGTGGTCGGTATTGACAATATAATGTATCTACGGTAGTTATAGTATTATTATTAGCGTATGGCAAGGCATAATACACAATATATACACAATAACCAAAGAACATTGATTTACTTCAGGCATTAGTGTTATCTGTTATCATACCAGAATGTCCAACTTTTGAATCCACTGTAGTGCTTCCTGCTTCCGCTGTTGGTGAATGAAAGTCTTCCAATCTACCTGGATAAACACGTAATTGACACTCACTTCAATGTGGGGAATGGTCTAGCAAGGGGCTCCACAATCACATTCTGGATATGGTACAAATTTCCACTTGCAGAGATAATTCCTGCACCTTCCATGACCTGTCCTGATCCTGTTCAGTCTGGACCAAGTTGCACGCGGCAGTTGGAATCCGTTAGCAATTTTTTCCCTTCAAAAGATGCTACGCAGGGGCAAGTCAGTAGAGTTATTCCAGCGGCCTTTCCACTCATTAAAAGCATTGAAGTTGGTGGACGTCTTCAGAGCAGCATCGCAAAGGGGTAAATGTCGGGATTTCAGTCTTTGGAGACT
This sequence comes from Anabrus simplex, assembly GCF_040414725.1. NCBI lineage: Eukaryota > Metazoa > Arthropoda > Insecta > Orthoptera > Tettigoniidae > Anabrus > Anabrus simplex. The sequence goes on from NC_090272.1 coordinate 135,701,816, forward strand.
AAGAGCTGGTATTTCATCTGGAAAAGGTAGCAGAGGTTTCTTGCAGGTCTTGTTGTACTCTCGAACAAGAGCACTAGATCTTCGTAAGTCAGGTGGCATTATTCCAAACAACAGAGGGAGGTTGTGGGTCAATATACTTCGTATTCTAGTTATAGTACTCCCTATCTAAGGATGTGCACTAAAAACAAATATCGGCGCTGTATTCTATTTCTGTTAATGGCTCATCACTGCTGCCAACTTGACTAGTTACATATTGAAATCACGAGACATAACAATCAACACACTAACCTCAATATAAGTATCAATAGTCCAGGTTCCCTTGACTAAGTAAACGATCAATCAAGATATTCATAATTAAGTTGGTTTTCAAGCTCAGTGAGGAGTAAAGGAAATAAACTCCTTCTCTCTCGCCCTCGCTCAATTTAATGTTATATATTTCTGGATTTGTTTTGATATACGCATTACAATGACCGTATTTTCAGTGCGTGCCTCGTGTAAATAATTCAGTTGTCTTCATAAAATTTGTTATTGTCGGACTGGAGTGAAACTACGCTGTAATAATACGTCAATAATATTACACAAATACTAAATCTCCAAACCGTACCAAAGTCGAGGCAAGACAAGGTTAGGTTAAGTTGATAACGATATTTTCCTTCCATTTCAACTGAACTGATCTTTATAGAGGAGATAACGTTGTTCGGAGAAGTTCTTGCAGATTTGTCTTGCTTCTTCTATATCCCAGTTGAATGCTATACACACGAAATGGACGAAATAAGACCGTATTAATAAGCTGCTGCGTTCGTCTCTTAATATCAACTACGTTATTAACTGCATTATTCGAACATGCCACAATTCTACTTACCTGGTATTATCAAAAGAGATTTACAGTCCTACAGAAAAAGAAAATATGCTTTATTTACTCCTGCAAAATTAACACTAGTAATTTTCACAACACGGCAGTAAGAAAAAAGAAATGGCGTATGGCTTTTAGTGCCGGGAGTGTCCGAGGACACCCGTAGGCGATCTGCGCGTCGTGATGAGGATGAAATAATGATGAAGACGACACATACACCCAGCCCCCGTGCCAGCTAAATTAACCAATGATGGTTAAATTTTCCGACCCTGCCGGGAATCGAACCCGGGACTCTTGTGGACGAAGGCCAGCACGCTAACCATTTAGCTATGGAGCCGGACACTACGGCAGTGTCAGTACGTATCCGTATATATCATCTCGCAAGTCACGAAAAAAATCATCACTACATAGTGCCAACCTGCAAGATTAACAGTAACTGTAAAACGTCATATCGGTATGTAGGGTCCCTAAACTGTACGTTAGGGACACTGAATCGAACGCAACAGTTAGAAAAAAAAACTATAAATTACTACCTCACTACAAATAAGCCAACTGAGCGTCGTGATTAGGATGAAACAACGGATCCCGTAAGATCTCCGAAGTTAAGCAACATTGGGCGTGGTCAAGATTTGGATGGGTTGCCGCGCGCTGTTGGTGGGCGGTAAGGTAATGGAGGAGCGGAAAGGAACTGGCCACCCTACCGTAAGAGTACGTAAACTCCGGTTCAGGCACACCTCTGCGGAGGTTCGAACCTTTCTGCGGGCAGAATACACACTTACCTTACCTCAATGCTAATAGGGAAGGAAGAGTAATGTTGTATCCTTAGTGTATAAGCTTACATTGGCAAGGACTACAATATTGGTTTGAAATTCTTTCGTCACTGGGGCGTTAGATATGCTCGGTTTAATCAGTCATCACAAATCTGCATTTAGCGCTGTCGTCCACGTGGCAGATTCCCTATAGTTTGTTCATCTAGTATTTTCTCAAATTATATCAAATTTAAAGTGTATCAAGCATTTCCCTTGGTAAACTATTCCAAAGTCCACCTCTGTGCTGTAGTGGGTAGTGTGGTTAGCTGCCAGCCCCGGAGGACCGGGTTCGATTCCCAACTCCGCCACGAAATTTGAAAAGTGGTATGAGGACTGGAACGGTGTCGACTCAGCCTCGGGAGGTCAAGTGAGTAGAGGGGGGGGGGTGTTCGAATCCCATCTCAGCCATCTTCGAAGTGGTTTTCCGTGGTTGCCCAATGCTTCTCTAGGCAAATGCCGAGAGGGTACCTAACTAAGAGTCACGTCCGCTTCCTTTCCCTATCCCCCATAAGACCCCTGTTAGGCATAGCAGGTTAGGCCGCCTGGGCGATATACTGGTCCTCCTCCTCAGCTGTATCCCCACTAAAGGTCTCGCGAGGCGGCAGAGGTGGGGGATAAACCAACCCTGGAGAGTAAACGGATTTAATACATAAGTTAAATTAAGTTATACTTATGAAGATGCCATGCACTGGAACCATACTCTAGTTGTGTCTTACCAGTGACTTGTACACCTTCTCCTTTACATCGTTACTAACAACCCCTAAATACTCTCATAACCATATGAAGAGATCTGTAAACTTTAGTAACAACGTCATTAATGTGGTCACTCCAATCAAGATCTTTCCTTATACAGTATTAACACCCAGGTACTTACAATATTCCCCATGGGGTACATTCCCCCCACCAACACAGCAACTAAAACTCAGGGGACTTTTCCTCTTTGTGAAACTTACAACCTGTATTTTCATCCCGTTCATCAGCATACCATTTTATTAGTATTCACTATTCTTAATGCGTGCATGGTATTGAATGTATCTTTCATTTAATATTTTATCAGAATTAATTTTTATTATTATTTTTATTATTATGAAAGTATAATGCATTCCCATGTGGATACATAACCTCCTAACCCATAAATCTGATAAAAAATATCCCTCTTTGGGTGAGGGCATTAGAATAACACCCACGGTATCCCCTATCTGTCATAGGAGGCGATTAAAAGGGTCTCCAGGGGCTCTTAACTTGGGAGCATGGGTTGGTGACCACGGGGCCGTTAGCTGAGTCCGGGCATTGCTTTCCCTTAGTTGTGCTAGGCTCCTTACATTCATATATCCTCTCCGACCTCTCTTGGACAACTCTTGTTCTTTCCCGACCCCGACGGTATTGGAGCATTCGAGACCTAGGGAGAATTGCATTTTCACGTCGTTCATGGCCCTTGTCTTTCTTTGCCTATGCCTTCATTTTACGAAATGTCGGACCACTTCCATTTTTCCCTTTCATTACTGTTAATAGAAGATGGTTGCTTAGTTGTACTTCCTCTGAGAACTATAATCACATCACAGTACACCGACTGTCGTTATTTAAGGTACGGAGCGAGTTGCCCGTGCGGTCTCGGTCACGTACCTGTGAGCATCAATTCGGTGGATAGTGGGTTCGAACCCCACTGTCGGCAGCCCTAAAATGGCTTTCTGTGGTTTCCCATTTTCACACCAGGCAATTGCTGGGACCGTATCTTAATTAAGGCCACGGCCGTTTCTTTTTTTTTTTTTACTATTTGATTTACGGAGCCTCTGTGGCTCAGACGGCAGCGCGTCGGCCTCTCAGCTGGATACCGTGGTTCAAATCCCGGTCACTCCATGTGAGATTTGTGCTGGACAAAGCGGAGGCGGGACAGGTTTTTCTCCGGGTACTCCGATTTTCCCTGTCATCTTTCATTCCAGCAACACTCTCCATTCTCATTTCAGAGCATCTATCATTCATTAATAAATCACTTTGGGAGTGGCGACCCCATCGTATTAACAGCCTATATCTGCTTCATTCATTTCATCCCTGACCCGGTCAATGACTGGAAAACAGGTGGTAGGTTTTCATTTTCATTTGTTTTACGTCGCACCGACACAGATATGTCTTGGGCGACGATGGGATAGGAAAGGCCTAGGAAGTGGAAGGAAGCGGCCGTGGCCTTAATTAAGGTACAGCCCCGGCATTTGCCTGGTGTGAAAATGGGACACCACGGAAAACCATCTTCAGGGCTGCCGACAGTGGGGCTCGAACCCACTATCTCCCGATTACTGGATACTGCCCGCACTTAAGCGACTGCAGCTATCGAGCTCGATGTATTGTTATTTGAGGTGTACTCGAACTCTTTTGTTCTGTGGAATTGGTGATGCACCCTACAACTACACAAATTTTAACTCGTCAACGATGATTTCGCAATAACTAGCGTAAAATAAATAAGTCCGAAAGGGAGTTACCATGTTGTCTGTCTCTTAGTTCATCAACCCAGAGGTTGTTCGATTCCTCAAGATCGTGTGTTTATACCTATACCGCGAAAACCAATGGCAGATTCAAAATGAGGCGTGCTAGGAAAGATGAAGAGTGAGGTAGTTTGCTATTGCTTTGCTCTCTGGACCAGAGAATGCTATTGTAGCTTGACTGACCATATGAGTAACATCTTTCGTAACACTCAGATGCACTGATCGTGTTCCGAATATCATTACTCAGCACCACCCATAGCCCAGCAGCTTCCATATTGTCACAGTCATAGATGAGACTGTCCGACTCGTTGGCTGAATGGTCAGCGTACTGGCCTTCGGTTCAGAGGGTCCCGGGTTCGATTCCCGGCCGGGTCGGGGATTTTAACCTTCATTGGTTAATTCCAGTGGCCCGGGGGTTGGGTGTTTGTGCTGTCCCCAACATCCCTGCAACTCACACACCACACATAACTCTATCCTCCACCACAATAACACGCAGTTACCTACACATGGCAGATGCCGCCCACCCTCATCGGAGGGTCTGCCTTACAAGGGCTGCACTCGGCTAGAAATAGCCACACGAAATTATTATTATTATTATTATTATTATTATTATTATTATTATTATTATTATTATTATTATTATTATTATTATAGATGAGACTGGGATTTCGGTGGAAGCTACACTTTGCTCTGGCCTGTACCAAAAATGGATGGAAAAGTACCGTATCTATCAAGAAATGGCAACAGGCAAAGTTACCACGTAATCCAAATGAAGCTCAGACTTTAGTACGAGCATCGTTATTCCGAGTACAATAACAATGCGGAAGCACTGGTGGATGACTTCGTATATCAGAGCAGAAAGAGATAGTGTGCTGTTTCTACTTCCGGAAGCAAAGTGGTAAGGTACGATTTTACCCTGTATTCGTCCAGAATTGTCCGCCTTTCTTATTCAGTTTATGGTGGCGGATGGTGTTAGGGGAGCCGTCGTATTAAGGATATGTATGGGAATGGGAATGGGAATGAGTGTGTTCGAAATGTGTTGAGAAATTCAACATAGACGAGTAAGGACGTGCCAAAAGCATTTGAGGGACGGTGGACAGAGAAGAAAAAGGAACAATCATTTGACGCAGGTTTCTTAAATATAATTTGGACTTTTTACTAATATTTTCTTATTTTTCTCATTCTTTCCTGGTTTTCTTGGTTTTTTAATTTTCTATTAAGTACGACACACATACCCAGTCGGCGAGCAGGTGTAAAAAGTAAATAAAGGTTAAAATCTGTTTCTACAACAATTTACCATCTCCGACAAAACTTGTAATGCTGATTTGAACTACAAAATGTACTTCAAACCTTCTACATTAAGCCCTATCCTATAAATATAATTATAAGTTTTAGAACAACAATGAAACAACATGAATGCAATTTTAATAACGCTGTAGACCTTCCTTTCGGAATAATTGGTGTCTAAACGGTAAGTCACAAAACAGGTAGCAAAATCGCCGTTCAATTTAGAGAGATCTACAACTTTGGTCCCATGGTTTTTGTCGTATCTCTATCCCTTGTACGTTAAATGGAGCTGTACACCTTGATTTCAAGTTTATTTTGTACTTTTACACGTATACGTTATCTTCAGAGAACATGTTACTTCGTTATGAGGTGTGTGCGGCTACCATATTAAACACAATTTTCTATTGAGGGAGAGTACATTAAACTCGTTAATTTTCGCGTTAATGAATTTGCAATTAAGGAAATCACTCCTAATTTCATGTCTTCGACTCAACTGCATGTCAGATTTGTTGATTAATTTTTCTTCTAGTAAGTGTTACTCTGAAACTTCGTTAATAACATACAGTTCTACCTTAATTATATTTAACGTGTCTGGATCGATAGCCAAATGGTTAGCGTGCTGGACTTTTGTCAAAGGGGTCCCGTGTTCGATTCAGGGCAGGGTCGAAAATTTTAACCATCATTGGTTAATTTCGCTGACACGGGGGCTGGATATATGTGTCGTATTCATCATCATCATCATCATCATCACGACGCGCAGGTCGCCTACGGGATTCAAATCAAAAGATCTGCACCTGGCAAGCCGAAGTCCTCGGACACCTCCCGGCACTAAAAGCCATACGCCATTTCATTTTATGACTTAACGGTTATATAATGGTGTTCTTTTGTCAATGTTCATGTTTAGGTACCCTAAATTAGGCCTACTGGCGGCCCGTGTAAGCCGTTGCCCCAAATGTCGTTGTTCAACCTTCATTTAACATTTGGACATAGCGATCGCTATTTACCGTTACTGCACGGCCATGAAGATCCTCAAACAATATGGACCGATGATTCCAAACGAAGCCACACTGTCACACGTTCACAGCCCAGGGGTTGTTCATGCAGACAACGAGGATTAAATGGCACACTGTATCTGTGATTCTGTTTATTGACACCACCGTCTAGATGAAAATAAGCCTCATCCGACATCAGTATGTTTTTTCGCATCTGCGACTCAGCTGCTAAAATTTCCAGGAAATGCAATGCAAAGATTTGTCGGGCATGTTTATCTTGTTCCTTTAGTTTCTGTGCGACCTGCATTTTGTATGGGTGGAAGTGCAGGTCATCATGGATGATGTGCAGGGAACGATCTGATATTCTTAGCTCAAAGGCATGTCTGGCAGCAGATCGCTGAGGACTTCGGATAAGTGCTTGACGGGCCTCCTCCACTCGCTCCGGGGTCCGCTGTGTCTTTCGGCGCCCCGGGCTTTTCTTCTTTGCACACAATGCAGTAGTCCTGAATTGTTGCACCCACCGTACAATAGTCCGATGTTCCGAAACTTATACGATGTCGGCTCAACTGGAAATGGCGACGAAAGAGTCGCTGAACGGTGATGGAAGACTCTTATTTTTTTAAATACGCCTCAACGCAGAAAGCGTGATGCTCCGAACTCCACAAGGCCATACTTACAAATAGCAGTGCTTCCAGCATACTTAGTTCGCGCAGGCGCAACAGTGACACCGTACTACTTAAAGCAGGCTATTCACTCCGCCGGATCCTGTACTTGTTTCTTGTAAGGAATACATATGAAATATTATTGCTTTCCCATTGTAAATATATTAGAATAGGTTAGATATTAGGTTGTTAGACTGATTTGAAACATTGAAAAATAAACTCATGTGAACAATTGCCAATATAATTGGGATTAGAAGTCCTGTAGTGCGCAGTAAATAAATAAATAAATAAATAAATAAATAAATAAATAAATAAATAAATAAATAAATAAATAAATAAATAAATAAATAAGAATACCAGACTGGGCTGTGAATCGAACCCAGGGCCCCTTGAGCCAAATACCAGCAAGTTCACCACTTGGCTATTCAGCCGGACATGCTCGCGAGCAATTGAGAGTTTGAAACACCGTTAAAGAATGGTACTACTGGAAAGCCCACACTGTGCTCTGAAATGTGACCGAATAATCCCACGTGATATGTCAAAGTTAAAACTGCTATTCCATGAAATATTCTACCTCCTACCTGACAGATTATTACATTAATTGATGTTAACATAATAGAAGCGAAACAGTGTATTTTACAAGTAACATGCTGATTGAGAGTATGAGTTTAGAGGTACGAATCTGCAAGCAGGTGTTTGTGTGTGTTTGTATGAGAGTGAGGTTATGTATTTATTTACTGTAACATTATTCCTGCTATGTCCTGCTCCTTGGCTGAATGGTCAGCGCAGTGCGCTTCGGTTCAGAGAGCCCCGAATTCGATTCCCGGCCGGGTCGGATATTTTAACCTTAAAATAGTTACTCCCTTAGGCTCGGGGACTGGGTGTTTGTGCTGTTCCAACATCCCTGCAACTTACACACCACACGTAACACTATCATACACCACAAGAACACGCAGTTACCTACACATGGCAGATGCCACCCAGCCTCATAGGAGGGTCTGCCTTACAAGGGCTGCACTCGGCTAGAAATAGCTACATGAAATTGTTGTATTCCTGCTATTATTGTAATCTGAACTATTAATTTGGCAAACATTTTAAAACAATAAAGGGGCTAACTGGCCGAGGCGGTAAAGGCGTGATCGGTTCGCCAGGAAGGACGTGGGTTCGAATCCCCGTCAGGAAGTCGTAAAATTTAAGAAACGAGATTTCCACTTCCGGAGGTGCATATGGCCCCGAGGTTCACTCAACCTACACCAGAAATAAGTACCAGGTTAATTCCTGGGGGCAAAGGCGGCCGGACTTAGAGCTAACCACTCTACCCCATCACGTGCCGAGGTTAACAATGGTGGAAGCCTTTACCTTCCACTTCTCCAAGGGCCTTCATGGCCTGTACGGAGGTGACTTTGCTTTGCTTTGCTTTAAAACAATAAACGTTGTAATCAAATGAAACAAATCTCCTATGTGTCGTTTTGCAAAAAGTGAAATCGCTTTTCAGCGAATATATTCAGATATTACAGATATTTAGACATCAGACAGAGCCAAAGGGGAAATGATAAGCAAGAATTTTTTATAATTGTGGTCTTTAACTTTATTTATTTAAAATGAAGGAGGTTTTTGTCTCTCATGTACGAGTAAAATTTTGTTGTTTACACATAGGAGGTTTCCTCTTGGCAACGACTACTTGCTTGGACTAACAAGGTGACTATTTAGACATATATGTCACTCATATCACACTCGCTTCTTGCTGCATGTTTACGTATTGCAGAAAACAAACCACTGCAGAAACCAGCTGAAGTCTCCCTTCACAAGTCATTTACCTTAGAGTTCTAGGTTTCCTTCGGAAAGGAATTGAGCATCAATGAAATAGTCTTCGATCGAATAATGTTGCTTAATGCTATCACCCCAAAAAGTGTGATATTTCGTTATGATGAGGGATTATATGAGAAATATTGATGGCACTAAAACAGAGTTTACTACAGAAAGTATTCGTTCCAGAACACAATAAAGCTCTTCCTCTCCTGGCTAAATCTCACCTAATACAAAGAGCGTTGGTTCTAAGACTCGCTCCTACAAATCTCCGAGGCTTGCACCATTAGTCTTGTGTTTTTATTCCCACCTCCTGAGACGCTGCACCGTAGAAATGAATGTGTTGTTACGGGGAAGATTTGCATACCGTATGTTGATCCAATGGTTCCCCTACCTTGCCATTCCCTACAGGTTTTATCCTCCTAAGGGAAACAAAAAACCGCTTGTGCGATCTCCTTTTTCTCCGCTGTGACAGCAATCTTTCTAAGAACTCTCGAAATTCGTGGAGTGCTAGAGGCTGCACCGAGAACTGAAGTGAAGTGGAGGAATAAAAAGAGAATCATCTTCCATCAGCAGACAAAATCAATACACACAATACAGGGTGTAAATGAGTATCCTTCACAATCTCCTCCCATCAGCGGAATTATTAATGTTATTGCTGAGCTGAATAACTCAGGCGGTAGAGCTGAAGTTGGCCAGTTCGATCTTAGCTCAGTCATGTGGAATTTTAAGGTGCTTAGACAAGCCAGCCTTATGCCTTTAGCTTTAATACCACATAAAATACTACTGCAGGACACCTCAGTACAAGTAGTTAAAGAGACGTAAAATTATTATTATTATTATTATTATTATTATTATTATTATTATTATTATTATTATTATTATTATTATTAATATTCAGCCTTTGTAGTGTAGTGGTTAGCATGATTAGCTGCCAGGAGACCCAGGTTCTATTCCACGAAATTTGAAAAGTGGTACGAGGGCTGGAACGGGGTCCACTCAGCCTCGGGAGGTCAAATGACTAAAGCCACCCTTGATGAGGTTTTCCGTGGTTTCCTACTTCTGCTCCAGGCAAATGCTGGGGTGATACCTAACTTAAGGCCAAGACCGCATCCTTCCCTCTTCCTTGTCTATCCATTCTATTCTTCCCAAACCCCACAAGGCCCCTGTCGAGCATAGCAAGTGAGGTCGCCTGGGTGAAAGAATGGTCTTCTTCCCTAGCTGTATACCTCCGACCCAAAGCCTCATGCTCCAGGACACTGTCCTTGAGCCGGTAGAGGTGGGATCCCTCGCTGAGTCCGAGGGAAAACCAACCCTGGAGGTAAATAAATAAATAAATAAATAAATAAATAAATAAATAAATAAATAAATAAATAAATAAATAAATAAATAAATAAATAAATATTTTCGTATACATCATCATATAATAAGATTACAGATACATAGGTTACACAATATATACAAAGAGAAAGACGTTCCAAAAACATACAACTAAATCGCAGGATTTGATCCTTACAATGGCTTCGTCTCTCCCTCAATGTAATTGATGGAAAACAGGCACTTCAAGACATGGCCTGCTGATTACTTCATGTTTACGTTTTTCTTGTTCCAGTAATTCTTGTGCATGTTCCACCTTGCGTTCGAGCCGTAGTTCGACAGGAACCAGATTTCTTCGAGTGTCTTTGCCAGCCCATGTTGAAGCTGTATATGGCGGACACTTTGAATATCTCCTGTGAGGTGACCAATAGTCATCCTGTAACTCCATCGTATACAACACAAAAACAACACGTTGTACGACTCATGTTCAGAGAGACATTTTTTCATCCTAGGAAACATCCACCTCACACGGACGGTGTTTACACATGTTTCCCTGTATATCCTAATACGATTCTTTCCTCTTTCCCCTTGAAAATAATACAAAACCAAGAACCAAAACAGAAAGTGTAAAGTATCTTTCAAATCATAGTGAAATGAAGTTCTATAGTTCTTAGAGAGAACTTCATTTCCTTGCGGACAGGTGAGCTGAATCGCTGATACGGTTGATCACTAGCTCTCTGCCCAAATTGGCGGGTTCAATCTCAACTCAGTATGGTGGTAACTGACGGGGATCCTAATCGTCTGTCTCGTGTATGCAGATTTGTATATACATAGAGAAACTTCCGTGGAACAAAATTTGGGTAGCTAGGTCCCTCTGAAATCTGTAAAAGTATTTAGTGGAAATGGAAAGCAATAAATTATTATTATTATTATTATTATCATTATTATTATTATTATTATTATTATTATTATTATTATTATTATTATTATTATTATTATTATTATTATTATTTCGTTATGTTCATACATAGAGCTCGTTGGAACTTGTTCATTGGCTTCATGACTTTCAACTTCCTATTGTTCCAAAATCTCTTCATGAACTCACTGTGTTGCCTCTTTCGTCCTTCTGACCACTTTGTACCAGTCCTGCTGCTAGTTTTGACCACAAGTGTGTTTTTATTTACTGAGGTCTTGAAGGCTTGGTGATTTTTCATGATGTCTTCCCCGATGTTCAATTCATTCAGGTCTACTCTTGTTTCCTCCAGACAATTTGTTCTCCTCTTTTGAGAATTGATAACATTGAATAACCTTTTTGTGAGTCTATTATTATCTATCCTAAAATGTGTCCAAAAGTATTATTATTATTATTATTATTATTATTATTATTATTATTATTATTATTATTATTATTATTATTATTATTATTATTATTATTATTATTATTATTATTATTATTATTATTATTATTATTGCAGAAGGAGATCGAATCTTCGAAATAAGTCCGTCCAACCCCAAGAACATATCTCTTGAATGTTAAAAGGACGCTCAATTTTATGAGGGCACATGTGCAGTAAGTGACAGTTCTCCCATTGTCGACCATTGACAACTTCTGTGTGTTCTTTTCAAATCGTGCTGTGATATCCAATAGTAGATATTTCATTTCCTTGCTGTTGGCAGCTCTGATATACATATGTCTAATAAACAATCTTCGGAGGTACAAATACAAACTGCATGGCAGTTTTTTAATGTCCACTTGCTTTCCAAAGATTTTACTTTTGGGTGGTATGGGATACATGTAGGTTTAACTCTATTATTTACGTAATTTCTTTTTGGAGTCTCTAATTTGCTAGTTGAATTTTCTGAAATAGTTCAAAATGTTGCCCAGTCTCTGAATTTTGCTATACTCTTAAATTACAGAGCAGTAACGTATGTATAATATAATTTAAAATGTAAGACGATCCAAGACTGTGTTACTGTACTGTTCTGAGGACCAATATGTTGGATTGAATATTAATTTTAAGAAAGTTTCAAAATATAGTCACCCTTTTCACACTTTAAATAGATCTCCATCATAATCTATCCGCGAATGATATACTCAAATGTTCAAATCTCCAATTTTTACAAAAGCAATTCATGAGTTTAGGCTATTTCCATCAATATGAATTATTCATCAACATTTTCGACACATTTAAAAGGAAAAAAAACTGTCCACGGAACATTCAACGTATACTTTTAGAAAACAGGATTTTTCGACAGGTAAAATTACCCGAAACTTCAATGTCACTTTTGCTAATTTTATTGAGGATAGCCAGTTGGTTAACTAAACCCTGATTATCGCAGTGTAGAATGTGGGATATTGGTTAGATTGCACAAAGATCTTCGTAATCAGGTACAAAACAACTACAGCAAAGACGGGAACGTGGCTCATTAGGCTAGTTACTTTGGCACACGTCAATGATATAGAATTAAAATAGCAACATACAGTCATGAATATGACATCTGCCATATTTGCTACTTAACTCTGCTCACTTCAAGAATAACCTCATATTATTCAAAGCGGCCCTCCACTAACAGTGGGACTTTCTACTATCTTCCATGGGATGTGTGACTCACTAGCAAAATGTCAGAAATGAAATATGCTATTTTGCACAATATGATGATATCTTATGATGACATATTTGTTTTTTACAGGAGTACGAAATATATTATAACATAAAAATGAGGGTCTCACAAATAACACAAAACTAGGCTTATTACATACCTGTCATGACGCATATCGCTGGAAACTGGTCAGAGACATGAAGAATGTAAACTGGTTCAGACGGCAGATGTTAAATTCCTGAGGCGGATGTAGAAATGTACGGTATAATAACATGAAATGGTGAAATAAAGAGAGGTATAATATTTGTGTTATCTCGGCAAGTTGACATTAAATACGTGCCATTACAGTTCATTTCCGAACTGAGTAGATCTGACGGTAGAGCGCTGGCCTTCCGAGATCAATTTGCCAGGTTCGATCTTGGCTCAGTCCGGTGGTATGATCTATGTCCAACAATATGGCAGGTGATGCAGCACACAACATTCCCATCCCATGTCAAAAGTTATCCACCATTGTAAAAAGTGGTCAGTTTGGTGGTCTTGAAATACAATCATTGGCAAATATCATGTTTCATGGACATGCGGAGGTACTGTAGAAGCCAAGAGGTACTTCAACAACATGTGTGTCTTTCCAGAGCCCCTCTTGGTCTAGACTTCATATTCATTGCATAGAGATATTGAAACACCCTTCAGAGAACATGTTACTTCGTTATGAGGTGTGTGCGGCCACCATGGATAAGTGGACACCATATTAAATTCGTTCAATTCATTAAATTCGTTAATTTTCGCGTTAATGAATTTGCAATTAAGGAAATCATTCCTAATTTCATGTCTTCGACTCAACTGCATGTCAGATTTGTTGATTAATGTTTCTTCTAGTAAGTGCTACTCTGAAACTTCGTTAATAACATACAGTTCTACCTTAATTATACTTAACGGTGTCTGGATCGATGGCTAAATGGTTAGCGTGCTGGACTTCTGTCAAAGGGGTCCCGTGTTCGATTCAGGGCAGGGTCGGGAATTTTAACCCTCATTGGTTGATTCCGCTGGCACGAGGGTTGGGTGCATGAGTCGTCTTCTTCTTCATCATCATCATCACGACGCGCAATTCGCCTACGGGTGTCAAATCAAGACCTGCACCTGGTGAGCCGAAGTCCTCGGACACCTCTCGGCACTAAAAGACATACGCCATTTCATTTTATAGTTAACGGTTATATAATGGTGTTGTTTTGTCAGTGCAAATGAAGATGCCAGTTTAATTATTTGAACACGTTCAGAACATGACTCGGGGACAATTTTGTCCCTGCTTCAATCCCCCACGATGTTTCTAGTGTTAGGAAATCTGAGGCTTCTAGTGATACACCCCAAAACAGCTCAGAATCATTATTTAAAGGGAATTAGTTGCTAAAGTACAATCTCTTGAACTACAGCTGGCGTCCGTTTGCCAAAGATCTCGTAGTTACAACCGTGGAGGTAGCCAGTCACATCGAAATGTAGTTCCAGCCGTAGCCACCAAAGATACGATTCAGACAGTAAATTCTGCTACTTTCATTACCGTTTCGGGAAAAGATGTCACCCCGAAAAGTGTGAACAACCTTGTGCTTGGAAAGAATCGGAAATCTTCAGGGTGCAGCAGAACTAGCGGCAAAATCCGCTGCAGAAAATCCAATAAGTTGTCAAAAATTCCGCTTACTTGTTACCTTCAAAAACTCTGGATTGCGTTTCCTTTTCAACAGTGGAACTGATGTATCAAAAATACCACTCTCGAAGCAGAACATTCCAAAGGATCGCAATGATTTCGAGCTCTATGCTGCCAATGAAACGGAGATTCCTACTTTTGGTACAAGAATGGTGACCATCAGTTTAGGTCTCCGCAGAGAATTCACATGGAATTTTATAGTAGCTAAAGTAAGCAAAGGTATTTTTTGTGCTGACGTTCTATATCGTTTCTATTTGCTGGTGGACCTTAGGTATCAACGTTTAAGAGATGATAGCGCAAAACTGACTGTAAATGGAAATGTTGCAAGTATCACTGAAAGTAATGTTGTCAGTACTTTGTCAAACAACTTAATATTTTAAAAGCGTGTATCCAAATATCACCAGGCCCAGGTTTTCCCAGCTACCATCAAGCATGACGTAAAGCTCCACATCGTTACTAAAGGACAACCTGTAGCACCTCACCCAAGCTTGATTTCAAAAATCTAGCAATAGCCAAAGACAATATTACTATATAATTTATTGATTATAGACCAAAAATATTTTAGAGCTGACTACATATTCTTTTATTTAACAAACAGCTTATTTTTGACGCCTCCACGGCAACGAGTAAATACAATAAACATCTCTTTCAATTTCTGCTTAATCTCCGTGCCGCCATGGGTCCGCTACAGTGTATTTAATGGAGGATTAGAAAGTGTTATACATTTTGTGTTTGATGTAAATAGTGTTAGAGGTGTTGCAAAGATTTTTCGTACGACTTGATACTATGCATTAGAACATTACCTAGTATCTCTTACTCTCTATTGAAAAATGACTGACTGGTTAGTGGTCTGATGTAAATTCAAACGTGATATTAATAGAGATTACCCAGGAAATCTAGGTGTATGAATATTAAGAACTCAGATGGAAAGCCACTTCTAGGGAAAGAAGACAAAGCAGAAAGATGGCAGGAACATATCCAACAGTTGTATCAAGGTAAAGGTGTAGATAATTTGGTTCTGGAGCAAGAAGAGGCTGTTGATGCTGATGAAATGGGAGACCCAATTTTGAGGTCAGAGTTTGACAGAGCTATGAGTGACCTAAATAAGAACAAGGCATCTGGAATTGATGACATTCCCTCTGAATTACTGACTGCCTTAGGAGAAACCAGCATGGCAAGGTTATTCCATTTAGTGTGTAAGATGTACGAGACAGGAGATGTCCCATCCGATTTTCAGCAGAATGTTTTTATACTTATTCCCAAGAAAGCCGGTGCTGACAGGTGTGAAAACTACCGCACCATTAGTTTAGTATCTCATAGCTGCAAAATGTTAACACGTATTATTTACAGAAGAATGGAAAAACAAGTTGGAGCTCAGTTGGGATAAGATTAATTTGGCTTAAGAAGAAATGTAGGCACACGTGAAGCAATCCTGACTTTACGTCTGATCTTAGAGGACCGAATCAAGAAGGACAAGCCCACGTACATGAAATTCGTAGATCTAGAAAAGGCATTCGATAATGTTGATTGGACCAAACTATTTAAGATTCTGAAGGTGATTGGGATCAGATACCGGGAACGAAGAATTATCTACAATCTGTATAAAAATCAGTCTGCAGTGATAAGAATCGGGGGCTTTGAAAAAGAAGCAGCAATCCAGAAAGGAGTGAGGCAAGGCTGCAGTTTGTCCCTCCTCCTTTTCAATGTTTACATAGAACAGGCAGTAAAGTAAATGAAAGAGGAATTTGGAAAGGGAATCACAATCCAAGGAGAGGAAATCAAAACCTTGAGATTTGCCCATGATATGGTTATTTTATCTGAGACTGCAGAAGATCTCGAGAAGCTGCTGAATGGTATGAACGAAGTCTTGGGTAAGGAGTACAAGATGAAAATAAATAAGTCCAAAACAAAAGTAATGGAGGGCAGTCGAACGAAGGCAGGTGATGCAGGAAATATTAGATTAGGAAATGAAGTCTTAAAGGAAGTGGATGAATATTGTTACTTGGGTAGTAAAATAACTAACGATGGCAGAAGTAAGGAGGACATAAAATGCAGACTAGCACAAACAAGCAAGAGCTTTCTCAAGAAAAGAAATTTGCTCACTTCAGACATTGATATAGGAATTAGAAAGATGTTTTTGAAGACTTTCGTGTAGAGCGTGGCATTGTATAGATGTGAAACATGGACGATAACTAGCTCAGAAAGAAAGAGAATAGAGGCTTTTGAAATGTTGTGCTATAGAAGAATGCTGAAGGTGAGATGGATAGATCGAATCACGAATGAAGAGATACTGAATCGAGTTGGTGAGAGGTGATCGATTTGGCTAAATTTGACGAGAAGAAGAGATAGAATGATAGGACACATCTTAAGACACCCAGGAGTTGTTCAGTTGGTTTTTGAAGGAAGTGTAGGTGGCAAGAACGGTAGGGGTAGACCAAGATATGAATATGACAAGCAGATTAGAGCAGATGTAGGATGCAATAGTTACGTAGAAATGAAAAGGTTAGTAAGGATAGGGTGGCATGTAGGGCTGCATCAAACCAGTCTTTGGACTTACGACTCAAACAACAACAAAAAAAACCTATTGTTCACAATGCACCATACCACAAGTATAATAAAAGGGAAAAGACCTAAATGGGATAGCGGCTGGTTTGAATTATGTTCTTTATAAACTGTAGCAACCCTCATTACTAGGAAGTTTTCTGAACCCCATTTTTCTCTCTTACTCCGTGTGTATGCATGGAAATCCCCATCGTGCATCTTGTCTTTAATGCTACCTAATACTTCTCGCGGTAATTCTTTAGCCTTGTGCGAGTTCCTTCCTTCCAAGACATTTGTTACAGAGGGGAGACTTGTTTTACCACGGTTAATAATTGCCCCACCAGGTTGCCCTCATCACCCCTGCCTCAAGATGAGCGGGTAATTCCGGCGGAAATGGAGCTTGAAGGTAAAGTGACACTTGCTACGACTGTCACACACAAAAGAGCAGCAGGATATGCTGCTGTTGAAGAGGAAGAAAATGAATAGGGAGACCTAAGAGAAATATGGATGACTGTTTTATATCAAGATGCCTATAATTCCAACATTATCATGAGGTACGGTACCATTGTTGTCTTTAAACACATGTATGTATGAAGGAATAAATTGAGTATGCTGAGTTAAATATGGAAATAACGTTACCATTCGAGAATTACAATACTGTACAATGGTACTGATCCTAATTGAAGATTTAGCTACTTAAAAATACGACTTTTGTTTGAGCAATGATATAAGAGAAAGCTATTACATCTATCGACTTAACTTCCAGCCACTGTCTTGGAATGTGGTCACGGAAGCTTCACGCCAGCTCTAACCATCACCACAGTTATGAGAACATTGCGTCAGAATTCATATTTATATTAACCCTCGATCGTCTCCATAAATATTATAACAATATATCGGAAGTTTTTCCTTTATGCACGGTCGAGTATGGTAGTCGTCACCGGGCTATGACCAATGCTTTACTTGAATACTCGGACGGGTCTGCCTAACCGACGTGGTAAAGGCGAGGTCGCTTCAGCCAGGACATTGGTTCGATTCCCCGTCAGGATGTTGAAAAAATTCTAATTTTGGAGCGGCACATGATCTTACACTAATTCCTGTGGGTTAAGGCAGCAGCGAATATGGTTAACTACGCTTTCTCACTCTTTGACGAGTTTATGAATAGTGGAAGACTTTACCTTTCAATATTCCAAGGGTTTTCGTGGCCTGTATGGAGTGGCTCTGATTTCTAGTTGCTTTACCTGTAAGTTTACGCGGACCCATACTTTTCGTAACGTTGCGTATGAACATTCGGTATGATCATCTCCGTAATTACTAGAATATTGCGTCGGAGGTGTTAGCTATATTAATGGTCAGCAAGGTTTCCTCCACAGTTACAAGAACTACGCCTCGGCGAATAGTTATACGAATGGTTGCAGTGATTGTCTCCAAAACTAAAGAACAATGTGTCGCAGGTTTTAGCTATATGTCTGTATTCCAGTCGCTGGAGGAGTCCAACCCCACATTAAATCAGATAGTTCTGATTTTTTAAATATGTTGTTCGGAATGGTTAGAGAGTGAAAAATCCAAGTTTTCGTCATCCCCACCCCTCTTGAGTTTTCCGCCATCTTGAAAAATTAGGGAACGAATATGAGAAGTCACCAATGATTATAAATGGAAATCTGATTCATTAGGATATTGTAAGTAGAACATGCGAATAGTGGAACTTAACATTACAGTCGAGGTAGTTTTGGTTGAAGAGGCTGAAGGGATTCGTGAACCATGTCTTCATTTTGAGATAATACTGCAAAATTATCGTCGTCGTCGTCATCGTCCTGGTCGATCACAATTTCTGGTCCGTTTTCTCAGGGCTGCCCAACACAATATTTATCAGTTTGGGATAGCTGAGTCCAGCTTTTCTGCACCCCAAGCTGCAGTACAGCCGATGAGGCATTTTCAAGAGTTTGTTTTAGGAGCTCCGGAGGTGCTGCATCTCTTGCCATCTTCACAGCAACCAATCATCAGCTCCCTCTCACCCACCCCCAATCCAAGGGATTTTGTTTTATTACCCAACCACTGCATCACATTGTGGTACGTCCGGAGTGAATGGAAGTGGGCTGCATCTTCCGTCGGCGGAAATTTGGCCAAGTCAAGCTTATTAGCAGAGCTACTGATAAGAGGATCGAGTCATAAGTCACGGCAACTATTTTTTTTTCTCGCGAACAGGGGACAACACGGAAAATCTAAGAAATGCATTTGGAAATATAGGGCATGCACTCATGCATAGTGCCTGAAGACAAATTCCGACTTCAGGAGATTGTCGTAGGAAAGTGAGAGAACACAGGCCTTTGGTAAACATTGTTTTATTATGGTATAGACAGCAAATACACAAGACTACGTACAAAGGACAGGTCTCCACTGGTTATAGATCTTCGAAATAATCACCCAAGGTTTTAATTGTGCGTTGCCAGCGGTGAGGCAAATCGGCAGTTGATACTATACCCCAATTGAACGTCTCCACCCACCTCGCCACTCTTCTAAAGGGCATGGCATGCACACCTAGTGCTTCCCGCAGCTCTGCATGGCATTGGCGTGCATTTCTGCCGCGGAGAACTGCTATTTTAATATACGATCGTTGCTTCTGCTTGCTGACTTCCATTTTGTGATGCTCTCACTCACACACTGAACTTGGGGGCATGCTTAGACCCACACTGTTGTTTACGTTCACCATCTAGTGACATCATACGCAAGTACATTCGGTATGTTTCCAAATGCATATCTTAGATTTTCCATGTTGTCTCCTGTTCGTGGGGAAAAAAAATAGTTACCATGACTTATGACTCGACCTACGTAAATGTCCAGTAGTGCAAATAGGTGAGGAATTGGTCGGGTTCACCTCCATATAATGCGACCAAAATGCGCTCTTCCTTTATATAGTCGGGATGTTCATTTCCAAAATTACTAATAATCAGAATTTGTTGCAGCCGTATGGTCATAATTAATATACAATAGATATATTGCAATAAATATTATATTAAAACTGAACATATCGCACAGAAGTTCATTAATTGTTTTGTTTAATATTATCTACAATAGTCACTCACTGGTTTGACTCTTTTGGAATACTTAGCAAAGTGGTAACGATTACACGAGTTTTTGGAAAATGTATACACATATTGCTCAGTGGGTTCATGAAGTTCGGTTCGCAACAGCTTGTGGTGAAATACGTGCACCGCCAGTCCTGTGAGTGTATTTTTCATCTGACAATTCGGTCCGGTCCTATTCATGTTACACATATCATCCGTGGCGCAGAAATCACTTTCTATGTTTTATGCTTTCATCCTGTCTTGTCTAGCAAATGGTAGTTGCGTTGTTATTCTTAACTCCTCTATTTAAAAAAGGTTCCTGCGCAAGAACAAATGCTAGTCTCGAACGAGATGTTTTCGATATGCCCAACATTCTTTTAAAGTACAAGGCTTTTATTCCTTCTATGACTTTAACGTCTGTTTACGGATACTTTAGTAGGTTCTTTTATGTCGCACATAGCTCTAATGGCTGCACTATATTTTAAAATATTGATGACTGTAAGATTTTAAAGATGTTTGCAGCGTCATTCCAAGATATTTGACTGAGTTGACTACTACTATATTTTCATTTCCAAGAAAAACATCTTTTGGTGATATCCTCCCTCGTTTTCGAAGACCATTTGCACAGTTTTTTCTTCTTTGCTCAATATTCTGTATTTTCGCTTCTGATGGTTTTGGCTGTATCTGCGGTGAATATATTTAAGGCGATAGGGATAAATATGTCCTCCTGAAGAACTCTTCTGGTTTGCATGGTTGGCATGGACTCTACAGTGTCTGTTATTATTGGACAATTTAGCCTTAGAATATCTTTGATGAGTAATGTCAGCTGATTGTTTTTTGCCTACTTAAATTTAAAGGAAAGTAAATATTAGTCCTAAATTGCAGTATACGAATGCAATCAAATATTGTAACTTTACAAAATTCTGTGTTGTTTTTACTGAATTCAGTATTATGTTCTGTGGCTAGAGGTCCTTGCTCATGAATGCGATATGGTAAGGGGGCTTCAGACACTAAACGTTTGGGAAACCCTGCTGTAAGCTATTATTAAAACATTACGTTGAAAGTCTTAGCTAAATGAATGGTCGGAGTGGTTGCCTCCATAATTACTAGAACAATGTGTTCAACCTCTTCTACACGCCTGTGCCGTAGCTAATGAATGTATACTATTATATCGATATATTCAAAGCTAGCGAACACGATATGATAGACGTTGGAGTAAAATAAATGATACAATAAATGATAAATAATGTCTCCGCGATACAGCCTGTCCTGCCTTTTTGCCAATAAATTGGGTTGGCACTATAAACACCGCAATTCATTGAAACATAGACTTGTACCCTTTGTTGGAATGAATTAAAGGCTTGGATCGAGAACACAATCCAGAATCTCTAACAAGAGAGAGTTGCGGAGTTGTTGACGAGAATCTCGAACAGATGACAGGCCCTAAGTAATATAATATAATTCGCAACCAGTCGCTGACTTCGAGCAAGTACGAAACATAAGGTAAGTGCGCACCCACAAATAGTACGGTTAATGACAGAGCCACCATCCAGTACCTGTTTTGTTAGTCTCTGATAGTCACTGAGTCGACCTATTTGTTGTGCATTGCCTTCTGGAATACTGGAACGCTCTACATAAGTCTGTATTCATATGAACAAAGAGTGTGTGCAATCTCCAAAAGAGAACTCTAAAGGGATTATTTTATTATTGTTCACACGAGTGTGTGTTACACAGACCTACGTTAATTGGCAGCTTATTAAAGAACAGACTGCGCTTCTGTCTTTAACCCTAGAACTGCCAAACGTCGCAATATAATATCACTAGAATGCCAACGTCGCATGCACGACGTATAGTACATGTATTCGCTTAATCAGCTATAACATCATTTAACATTTGCGCTATTATAATAAGTAAGACATTGAAGAAAAACCTTCAAGTCTCTCATCACAAAAAACTAAATGGAGTAAGGTTTTTAGTGCCGGGAGAGTCCGAAGATATGTTCGGCTCACCAGGCGCAAGTCTTTTGATTTGACAATTGTAGGCGACCTGCGCGAAGTGATGAGGATGATATGATGAAGATAACATACATACCTAGCCCCAGTGTCAGTGAAATTAACCACTGATGGTTAAAATTCCTGACCCTGCCGGGAATCGAACCCGGGACCCTTGTGACCAAAGACCAGCACGCTAACCATTTAGCCATGGAGCCGGACTCTCATCACAAATTCCTGACTAGCCGGAAATGGCTCATTCAAGGTCATGGAAGGATAAAGTCAGCTGCCCTTTACTCATCCCCCTGTGGTCTCGGTATGAAACTTCGCGCTCCCTCGCTGTTGCTGTTAGTACTTGTGAATTCCTTTCTTTATTTTCCGACGAATTATTGAATTCATTTTAAATGGTTTATTTTGAAGTGTAATTGGGGGGTGCAGGACTTCTGGAGACCTATGAAGCCTGGCAGGAAAAGAAAACTCTCCGAGAATGACTCAGAGAAGTGTTCGACGGCTGATGGAACTGTGTGCAGCTCAGAACTATTCATTCTTTTGTGTTTTTGTTTCTGTGTTTACCATCGCGCACTTAATATTTTTTTTAACTAGAAGAATTCTTGAGTGTCTTGCATCTAGTAATTTTTAAAAATGAGTGTTTTTTTTAATTATGAAATTGAAAATATGAAAAACAAAATCATACTTAGTGTTTAGAAACCACTAGGTAAGGAAGTAAATTATCTAATTCTTACATGAGCATGTTAAATAAAGTTTTCTGAGTAATGTGGTAGGCTGCATGTGTAACTTTTCTCTAACTAAGCGTGCTCAAATTTGTTGTAAAGATAAATGTGAAATGCAAAAGTAAATGGTCTGGCATTTAGGGAAAACACTCGGCATTTCTAGGGTTTTAAAGTTCTTTTTTATTTCGATCTTATCTGTTCTGCTTTCGTGTTTTAATGGGGTGAACTTCCATTATGTACTCGATTTAAGTTTTTAGCTTATGAAGTAACATAGCATGTAAACCACACTCTACTATAAAGATATAGATAAATGTAACGACAAAGAAACATGAAGCAGACGGATCGGCTCTGACGTACGGTACACGAACACACAAATTACATGGGAGTTCTACGCCTTTTCCCAGTGACGTACTGGAGGTGACACTATCGTGGTTGAAACAACGTACAAGTTGATGTGCGAGTCATTCAGTTTGCGTTAGCCAGAAAAGAAATGCATATTTGAATGTAACTTAAAATTGAATATTATTATTTTAATTTTTTCATTGATAGTAGTAGTAGTAGAGCATCCGTGGCCCAGGCGGCAGTAGTAGTATTTTAAATATCAAACGACTGGAACACCATTTCCTACTCAGATTTCACTCCAACCGTTTTACTGTGAGTGACTTGGCCCGTTTAAAAACTATAATTCTCCAAAATAGAGTTTCTTCGCACAGAACAAAAATCAATTGACAAATACGTAAGTGAATAAAAAATTCACTGGATGTGTTACAAGGATATTTATGCAAAAGAACCTTCTTCTCTGTCACATCATCCTCTCGGTTATCTTCTCAGACTAGGGGTACGGACTACGTCCAGACACCACTTCAATTAGGACGGACGTCGCTACTGGTATCGTAAAATTTAATTACTGCTCTTCCGTCCAGTGAAGTCGTTAATGCTAAAAAGTATTTAAACAACCAGGCACTAGCTAGCTTGGTTAGCTGTACCTCAATATGAATTTAAACCAAGCACCCAGTGTAATACTATTTAATAATCAATAAATATGTAAATTAAGTAATTAATAATAATAACGATAATAAAACCTGACGTCTGACCGTCATAATATCATCGTATTTCTTGTTACCAAATATGGAGAAATTAAACATTGCATTCCTTTTAGTATCATTTCCTTTAATGCATCAGAGCAAGGAGCCCTGAAAAATGGTAAAAAATTCATGGAAAAATCATTTCACCTTTGTGAACACATGTATCACGCCAGATCGGTGTGAAATGACTGAGCCCATATAATAAAAATGCCATTTGCCTTAGCATGGGGTAAAATTAAATATACCAAGCTCGATAGCTGCAGTCGCTTAAGTGCGGCCAGTATCCAGTATTCGGGAGATAGTGGGTTCAAACCCCACTGTTAGCAGCCCTGAAGGTGGTTTTCCGTGGTTTCCCATTTTCACACCAGGAAAATGCTGGGGATGTACCTTAACTAAGGCCACGGACCCTTCCTTTCCATTCCTAGGTCTTTCCTGTCCCATCGTCGCTATAAGACATATCTGTGTCGATGCGACGTAAAACAAATAGCAAAAAAATTTATATGCAGAAAAATTGAATTTTTTTAGATCAGAAATTTTCACGGTCTATTAAATTATTTAGTTCTTCTTCCGGGTCGAACCATCTTGTTGTTTTCCGTACCTTGCGTACTGTTTGCCGACGTTTGAAATACATAGCAGTATTCTTTGTCAAGGCGACTGAGGTACCCCTACTATCCAGGCAGATAAAATCACCTACGATAGTAGTTGCTCTTCCTCGCCAAAAGTTAGCACCTTTGGTCCCTCCCACAGGTTTTTGTAAATCCCGCTGGGTTAACTTGAAATATATGGAACGTACTTCTCGCTTCAGTAGGCTGGGAGTTGCTGGTGTTTTTACGTAAGTTGAGGGTTCGTACAGAATTGCTCATGCTCTGACCTGCATATTACAATCTGTGTATAATAGGCATCCAAGAATTGCTGATTTTGTAGCTTTCATCAGAATTCATATTGTTCAGGTGTTTCTTAATATCTACAGGGTATTTCATATAAACCCATACCGAACGCACGGCGTTTGTACTCTGCGCTACGCCAGCTGCTGTTTGGGAGGAGGGCGCATAGTTCTTGACCTTGCAAGCAGTCTGCACCTGTTCGACCTGGCAAGCATCCGTCGCCAGGCTTAATTTCAGCTGTTCTCTGTTGATCAGTGGTAGAGTGTAGGCCTCCGGATCCCAAGATAGTGGGTTCAAACCCGGCAGAGGTAGTCGGATTTTTGAAGGGCGGAAAAAAGTCCATTCGACGCTCCATGTCGTACGATGTCGGCATGTAAAAGATCTCTGGTGACACATTTGGTGTTTACCCGACAAAATTTATTAAATCTCAGCCATAGACGCCCAAGAGAGTTTCGGTTTACTCGGTCTGCCATCTACTGGGCCTAGAGTAAAACGGAACGTCGAAATTAACGAGCAGACAGCCAGATGGCGTCCAATTGAAATGTCTGCACACGGTAGCTGAGGCCATACGATTATTATGATTATTATTATTATTATTATTATTATTATTATTATTATTATTATTATTATTATTATTATTATTATTATTTTTATTATTATCATTATTATTATTATTATTATTTCAGCTGTTAACATAGCGAGACAATTATCACCGTATTTTCATTTGTAAAAGATCTGGTTTCATCTTAATGGCCGTGTGAACAGTCATAACTCTCGCTATTGGTGTGCAGAAAATTCTAATGGTGCTTATGAAGTCCCTCATCATGGTAGGAAAATAGGTGTTTTGTGTCCTGTTAAACAAGCCGAATATTTGGCCCTATATTCTTTCTAGGCAACAGTAAATGCAGAGATGTACCAATATGAAATGTTGATGCCGTTCTTCCATCAGTTAACGGAAGAAGAAAATTGCGTGGGTGGTTTCAACAAGATTCAGCCCCTGCTCATACAGCAGAAGATTCCCTTCTTACAATCTTGGAACTGTTTGCAGATAGAGTGATCAGTGCTTGTCTATTTCTCCCTCGATCTCCAGATCTAAGTGTGTGTGATTTTTAATTGTGGGGTAAACTGAAAGAATGAGTATATCGAACATATCCTCACACATTGGAGGAACTGAAAGAAAACATTACGAATGAAATCAGAAATGTTACAGTGGCAGAACTCAATCGCGTCAGCCAGAATGCGGATACCAGGTACAATGCCTGTATAACTCAGGAAGGACGATACTTCCAGCATCGTTTATCAGATCAAATTTCGTGTGAGACTGTATACACGCTTAAAGCAGGGCGGCCACGCGCGAGGTAAGTTCGGCTGAGGCAGCTGCCGTAGCACAGAGTACAAACACCGTGCGTTCGGTCTGAGTTTATATGAGAAACCCTGTATGGCCTCTCGGATTCTTTTTTCGATATTATTGCTTCTGCCAATGGCATTTCATGTCGCAGGAATGCTTGGCTACATCTGATGTTTCCGTATCATGGTTATCGGTGTAACGGATATGTCCTATAAGTTGAGTAGAAATCTGACGCTTCGTTCCCCTACGTACCAGGTACCGCAACTACATTCATTGTGGTATACTCCAGGGACCTTTAATTATATTATGACGATAGGTGGTAGATAACGAGTTAACTTCCATTAATGGTCTTGATATAATATTTGTTTGGTATCATTCCATCCTTGTCCGTAATGTTTCTGATGTACGGAAGTATCGCTGTCTTCGGACGGGTCACTCCCTCCTCGCCTGTGTTCTCTTCGTCCGTTACATTCCCTATACTATGTCCTAATTTTCTAAAAACTCGTCGGATGTTGTGTGAAGATTATCCATTTCTTCTGAGGGTTCAGACGAGGTGTTCTTTCTGTTCTTCAAGGTGCTCTGCGTCCGATATCGCAATGGCCCTATTAATTTGTAATTTTAAAACGGCTAGCTTTTGTCATGGGTGGTAGTGAGAAGAGGCGTGTAGGTACCTATCTGTGTTTGTGGTTTCCTTTATGGTGCATGGCTCATAGTCCATTGACGTTCCGTTTTACTAGGACATCCAGAAACAGCAGCTTCCACTCTACCTCGATTTCTATGATGAAGTGAATATTCTCACGAATGGAGTTAAGATGGCCGAGATATGTTTGAAGATTATTACTTCCGTGAGGCCAGATTATGATTTCGTCCACATAAAGGAGCACGCATTTCTATTTCAGGATTGATGTGCCTTAGGCTTTCTGTTCGAATTGTTTCATATATATTTGCAGTTACTGGAGAGAGCGGTGGTACCAACCTGGCCCCTCCTCTATATTCGTTGTATTCCTCGTTGAAATAGGAACATGTTGCATTAAGGCATTCTTTGGCTAGAGTTAACAGGTCATCTGGTAGTTTCTGGTCTAGTAGTGGAAATACTATTGTAAGTGGGACGTTAGTGAAAAGTTAAGTGACCTCAAAACTTACTAATAAGTCCGTGCTTTCTACAGATTGATCCTTAAAGAGCTGGATAGAATGTCGGAAGTCCTTACCGTAGATGTCAGTGTGTCCTATATGCACTTCAATTAATCCAGCTAGTTAATTGGCAATATCGTGTGTCGGAGGCCCTATACCGTTCACAATAGGTCGTCGCAGAAATGCTGGATTTCTTTTCACTAATCTTTGTAGTCTCTTATTGAGTATCATTTTATATACTTCAATGTTTCCTTTTAAAGTTTGGTAGGAAATGTTCTTTTCCCCGCCGTTTTCTTTTCCAGGCTACTTTTTTGCTATTTCCTTTACGTCCCAACGACACTAATGGTGTTACGTCGATTATGGGATAGGGTAGGACTATAAATGTGTGGGAAAAGACCATGACGTCACGATTCAGACTCATCATTTGAATGGCATGCAATTGGGAAGCCACGGAAAAAAAATTAAATACTACCGAAAGTGGGTTTCGAACCCAGTATCACCTGAATGCAAGCTCACGGTTACCCGACCCAAACCGCATTGCTATATGGCTTGGTATTGTTGATTTTTTAATGTGAAAATGCAACTATATAACCATTCTTCTTGACTCAGATGAAAAGAATTGGAGAAGAGGGCCGGTTACTAGAAGACTGAAGATATTGTGATGAACAGAGAGAGGGTCTGACAAAGGTTCAGAAATGGTCTATGTAAGCCTCGGAAACATAATACGATCAGAGTCGGAAGAAAACATAAGTTGACCAAGAGAGGAGAATGTCAGATGGGAGATATGAATGTGACGTCTTGGTACAAATAACGTTTCTTTTGATAAAAAAATTACAAAGCATAAAACGTCTGCTTTAAACTATGGGTACTTCGTATATCGTTCGGAATGGGACATTGTATGATTTATATCTCAACTCTGGTAAATGATGGAACATGAAATTAACTTCATAATATATGACGTTGGACAAGATTACTGTAACATGCTTATTTGGTAGAATTTGATAAATGTAGACAGCCCATCCATCTACATTACTCAAAATATGCCAGCTAGCTTCAAACATATCAACTGCATGGAACCACAGCCAATGTGGAACCAAGCTCTACTGACTTACGGCTGCTTTTCTTTCACTAAACTAGACGTCACTGGTTTAGTTGATCAAACCTCATTAAATGTAAGCGGGTGAGTTTATTTTGAATCCTCACCTGCTGAACGATTTATTGATGAAGTCTCCACGTCAATGTAAGTTTAGAAGTAGGGTTAGAAACCGAATCTGGAACTACCTCATGGCTTGAGACTAGCCGTTCTATCAATACGGAAGTCAGAGAGACTGAAACTTTCATCACAGATCGAAACGTTATTAGGGCAGTTCATGTTACACCATCAATGTTAAGATCAGTTCTAATTCGATATGATTCATAAATGTGTGTTATCATTAATATTCTGCATATGTTAATGATGGTGGTTATTGCTTACAGTGGACTAACTACAAAGTCACCAGCTGCTCTTGACTCTAATAAAAGCAGAAAATTGAATAAGTACTGCAGTTATAAGAACTAAAGTATCATCAAAAGAAAAGCAATGGAAATGCAAATTGCAAAAATTAAAATGAAAACCTCTTTACTCCACCCAATGACAAAGACAAAGGCAAAGTCACCTCCGTACAGGCCATGTAGGCCCTTAGAGGAGTGGAAGTTAAAGGCTTTCACCTTTGTTAACCGCGACACGTGATGGGGCAGAGTGGTTAGCTCTTGGCCCGGCCGCCTTTGCCCCCAGGAATTAACCTGGTACTAATTTTTGGTGTAGGCTGAGTGAACCTCAGGGCCATACGCACCTCCAGAAGTGAAAATCTCGCTTCCTAAATTTTACGACTTCCTGACGGGGATTCGAACCCACGTCCTTCCGACTTCACCCAAAACTAAGATAAAATAACAGTTGAACAAGACCGATCAAATAAATAAATTGATATAGGAGTCTGTTGTAAGTGCACTCAATGGATGTTATGGTGGAGCCATCTAAGTGCAGGTTGTCGCTCCTCCTTATCCCCAAGTTGCGAGTCCCTGTGTCAATCGTCCCTTTTAGCTATCTCTTACAACAGGCAGGCAAGTATCATACACATTTTATGTAGTATTCGCCAACCACAGGGGACCAATGCAGGCACAATATGCACACAGGTTATAAGAGAGATTTTGCACGCACTAAAGTTAATAGGATGCCGTTAATGATCTTCTAACTCTCTAGAAACGTGAAAACAACTAAAACATCAAAATACATCTATTATTTTATTATACTGGAACTGTGCACATGCTCACCCAGAGGGTCTGATAACTTTGATACCAGAAATTAATTTTATCTTACTGGAAAGGAAATATTTCTAAAATGGTATCACTGTGTCTTAGAGGGTCCACTAACATGCTGACCCAGAGAGTGTGATGACTTAGATAGGCCTGCTACTAGGACACTTTAACTTACTGGAAATTGAAATGTATCATTTAAGAGTAATTTTCGTCCTCGTTAATACTGTTGTTGCTCCTCTCCGTCTCCCGATTGCAGAGGTGTAGAACCACGGTAGAGCTGTATCCACTGGTCCTCAGCTCGGTTGGTCGGTCTGAATACAGAGTTGTAGAGCCCCGGTTCAGTCGTGGCCACCCGATCTCAGCACCCGCCGACTTCTGAGAAAATTACTCATTGGAACGTATAGCCTAAAACACTTCAAACATTCGCGAGTTTTAATTACTCTCACAGGTTTGTTACAATTAAGAATGCCATTCAGTTTACTGTGAATAAAGTGGTTCGTGAAATCACTTAAAAATTTGCTTTCCTAAATCGTTGACGAGCAGCTTTCGAACAATTGCATCTACCGGAGACTAGTTACACCAGAAGAGATAGACAACTCTGCTAACAATGATTGCTCAATGTAATGTTATTGTTGACAACATTCTGGTGCTTAAAACATTTTAAGCCATTTGGTTTTAGTTCCTTATGGATCGGCAACAAAAGATTTTCCTGAGCTCAAATTCATGTTTCTAATGAACAAAACAATTGCACCAACTTGAGGTTGAATTGTGTGGGAAATTCTAGCGATATGTTTTACCTCTCCACTGGGTCGACTGTGATGACAGAGTCGATACTGCAATACTCATTGAAACCTCCAAGAATTAATTTACTGTATCTTTGTAATCACATGGCTTTAGAGAAACTAATATTTTTGTGATCTTTACCTCCTTTTAGCCCCCTAAGGATCGGAATGATTTAAAACTCAATCTTGTTTAACATCAAAAAATAACAATCGAAGATATGAAAAGAGTATTCGTTATATGAAATTTCAACTTCGTATGGCAAACGGTTTTGGTTGAATGGATGTATTAATTGCAGGAGTTTAACCCCCGTTTCAATCCCTTAAGGGTTGAATTTTTTAAACCTTTTCCTTGTGAGCACCTAATATATAGGAGCAACTGTTGTGTAAAATTTAAACGTCCTACATTACGGGGATGTCACAAATTGCGACCCTTTGCACGGAAAGGGAACTAAAGTCCGAATTTTAATTTTTGAGATTTTTATGGTTCTTAAATTGGCATCAGATACCGCGCATTAAAAAATAGTTTGTGCTTCTATGAGCAATACTTCCGAAGATACAGTGACTTTCTCTCATTCATTGACCGGCAGGTGGGTCCAGCTTATCTTTCTCCCGTTAACTCAACACTTCCCGTTATACAGCGCAGGGCAGCAAGGGAATGCCTGCACTTCGCAGTTTATGTCCGTGCTTAGTACGTGTATTAGGTGTTGATCAGTTGCTCCAACTGTTCGTGAGTTGTGAAGTGTTACTTCGGGGTATAATTCTCATAATGCCTCCATATGTGTACACGGTACAGGAGAGGGAATTTATGTACGATACTTTTGTGAAACAGAGACTTGCAGGGAGCGATTTTTAACACACTTTGCAGGTGTACGCCCTCCACATAGAGAAACCGTGCGGAAACTCATAAAAAAATTGAGAAGAACTCGTTCTTTACTCCATAAGAAACGAAGTGTTAAAAAACGTGTACTTAACGATGACAAAGCAAAGGAAATCGCAGAAAGATTAGAACATACAGCTACAAAATCCCTAAGACGATTTGGACAAGAAACCGGGGTTTCGAAGAGCTGACCAGGGCGGGATACGAAAATGTAAAAACTGAATCGGGGTTTCCTAAGACGATGCCAGAAATGTTTGGGTGCAGGAGGAGAACGTTTCCAACATCTCCTGTCATATTTTCTTAATTCTTCATTACTAATTTTCTTAATTTTAATTGTTGTCTTAGTCACGTACAGGTAAAGTGAGAGAAGTGCTATCCCTGTTGGTATGCCGCGGAGCGGGGAGTGATGAGTCAACGGGAGACAGGTTCAGCTGGGTGCGCATGCCGGCCAACCGATAAGAGATACTCACTCTATTAGTAATTATTGACTGTTACTATTACGAAAACTGTATTTTGACAAAAAACTCAATTGCAGCTTTCACTAATTTTCTTACCAATTATACAAAGTTTTCATGACATCGATTGGCGAAGACTCCAACTGGTGTGTAACCTAGTTTGTTAAGTAGACCCATAGGTAGCACAAGCACTCTAAACAGAAATTACATTTTTACACTTTCGTTCTGCTCTGCTGTTCAATTCCCATTGCTGATTTTGGGTCACTTTCCTCGCAACGTGTCACATATGATGGTGATTCAGTGAGTGAAATTTGTCTCAACTTTTATCTTCATTTTTAAGTTTTATAATTCACCAACAAACATTTCGAATATTGAATTTTCACGACCACGTTGTAATCAACCTATTACTTCGTATTTCATACATATAGTACGTGTTGAAGAGTTGTTAAGTACAGAACATAAATGGCCAACCGGACATCAGTGGTATCCAAACCCCAGAAACTCCCGAGTAGTAATATAGCCATCTTATTCAATTAGGCTAGGCTTCTTTGAAGATTCTGCACGTTTTTCAATCCAACTGCAGTCCACATTAATTGATAAGATATAAAATTAGCAAATAGTAATATTAAAAAGCAGATGATTGTCTTCAGTAGACTTTATATTTAGATCACATAAATGAGTCACTGAGTAAAAAAAAGAAATAATAATTAACATAAGTTCATGCTTCAATGTAATTTATATAATATACAGATTGGTCACTTTTGTTCTATACTTAATATATCTCCAACACGTACGATATGTACAGTTTATTTCGAAAACATTTTGAGTTTATCAATTTTTCACACTTCTTGAGCATATAACGAATCGAATGAGATATTTTACATTTTTGTAGGTGATATAGTATTCTCACAATTTCGTTTAAGCAACGGATTTATATATCGTCACCCCTGTGCCAAAAGCGCGAATGTAACAATGCTCTTCCTATCCATTATTTCCCTTAAGACTGATCACGCCTTCCAGCCACATATTGATGTATAGTCCATCAAAACAACTTTCGTTGAATTCATTTTCCCATGCGCATGTGTAAAGGAAAGTTAACATTAAATTCATCATAATCTAGGAGCGGACAAGTATGTCATGAAAACATACGTTCCTACAATGCGGTAGAGAAAGATTCATTTTCCTTTATACGTTATCATGAACTCAACGAAATTTGTTCTTTTTCACTCAGTGACTGATCCCTTTTTCTAATCTGAATATCTCGTTTTCTATCAAGTCAATCATTTGTTTTTAAACATATCTATTTGCTGATCTTATACCTTACCAATGCCTTTGCTGGCAGGACGTAGTGTTTATAGTGCACTATGTCTTCTGGTATGGGCTAGAGCAATATTGTTACTTTCATTGATCTGTCTCACCTTTATCCTTGGCTTTGACAAAATGAAAGTGACTGAGGTATGAGTGATGCTAGTAATGCCATTCCTTATGCAGCCAGTCCCTGCTATGAATGGTGTGAAAATGTTGCTCATAGGGTCAGTTGATGCATGCATTTCAGTGGGCGTGGCAGACTGATATGTAATAGCAACTTCTGGCTTGGTGAGGAAAGCAACGGGAAACTACATCACTCCTAATTTCCCTAGTACGCCTCTTCAGTGATGCCTAGGCCATTTATGACAGGTGATGGCGGAGCTGTTGAGGATCCAACCAGCCTTCGGGCTGAGGACTAAACATACATTCATATCTTACCAATTAGTACGGACTTCAGTTAATTTGAAAGACACGAAGAATAATCAAAGAAGCCTAAGTGGAATTAGATACCTATATTACTACTCGCATTCCCTATTCTCAATTACTCTGAGTCATTTTTTAGCCCAACAGAAAACATATCATTCAAGCTATTTTAAATACGGTGGTTTTAAAATCGCATATAAATTTGCTGATTTTAAGCAGGGCCACAGTTTTAGAGAACTTGGTTATCACCTACTGTACCCACTCTATTTCGCACATCACATCACCTGAATGTGCCGCAATTTCAAACTCATTAGCTAATCAGTGGCGGTAAGGCAGTTTAAAGCGTTTAGCTCACGTGACCAAAGCGAGTATTTCGCTCGCTAATGAACGCGCGTATCGTGACCGCTTCTCTCCAAACGAGCGTTCCTCAAAGCGAATGAAATGCCGTTAACAAATCCTTAATAATGAACTAACCAACAGTGCTGAAGGATATTTCAGTTTTGATGAATTACACGTCTACGTGAAATTACGAGAAAGCTGCGAATAAATACCCTACATTCGATACGTTTGTTGCCGGTCGTACATCAAGTAAAATGTGTGTAATTATCACTTACACTGTCCGTGTAGAGAATACTGTATCACACTTCATTACCCTAGTGGGGCACGAGCCATGAATACCAAGTAGTAACACCTGGTGCCTGGTTAACACAACATCACACACATGCTATATCCCAGGGATTGTTCAACATTGCACAAGTTACACTGAAAAAGATAATGAAGTTTGTAATTTTTCCTGATCATCACCGCGAAACCTAACCAGATGTTAAAAAGTTCCACGTGCTTAGCCAGGATTCGGATATAGCAGTTGTCTTGGTGGGAAGCCAATAAGAAAGATGATATTTCAAGTGCCCCCCTAAATGCTTAAACGATTGTAAATTTGGTGACTGAGAGGCCGAGGAACTATGAAATCGACAGTGGCATTTTTTCCACGCACGTTTCAAGTTATTCTAAAGGAATTATCGCAATATTAGGCAGCATGTGTGGCCACAGTATGCCCTGTGCATCGTTCAACTGCACGTGTCCCTTGAATAGTGACTAGGCGAGGTTGACTGGTGAATGCGATCGCTCTCTAAACCATCATACAAGCAAAAGGGGGTGATATATCGCTCCTCAGAAATGTTTCACCTTGGGGATCATCAAACTCGAACACGAGTGGAGTTGTGTCCTACAAATTACTTGTATATTTTGTTAAATATAATACACTTCAGTTCACAGCATTCTAGTTTTTTCGTTCACGACTCCACTGCAAAAGTCGGTGGTGGTAGCAGGTTGTCAATGGCAGGTCATAAACTTAGTGCAGCAACACCATGTCTCCCTTTACGAAGCGTCTGAAAATGGTCAGAACAAAAACAGAGTTCTTCAAAAACGTTGTCACATATGTCTGGATGCTGAACAACGGCACAATGGGAACTGCTATTACTTGTCAGCGGATAAAACGGTCTTCACTCTCAGTGGTCTGTCGCGGCCATGTGGTAACTGGTCGTACTGACTGTGCTTGTTCTTGTAACAGCAAGACTCTACAGCTCTTTATAATCTGAACACATGTTTCTAGAAGCTTTGTTGTCAACAAGCATCTTCTCCCCGCTGTACATATCTGCTAAAGTACTTGCTACCTCACTCTCCGAAAATATGGACCTTAAGCCACTCCGCACTTTGTCCTATTGTGTTGGTTCATCCACAACAAGGTAGTGGTGGAGAGGCTTCTCTAAGGATAATCTTTCCTTTTATGGTATTTCATTGAACATCCTTGACTTGGGGGGATGGGCCTCGTACAGTATGTAAGCCTTCTAAAGTTCTAAGATTATCTCATGACGATTGAGCGAAGTTTATTCACCAGTCCCGAGTTAAATGGCATGAACTAATAGATATGTATCCCTCTAGAATTGCATTTAACTCTGGTACCGAATATAATTAAATTAATTCTTTCTTTTTAACTTTGCATGACTTTTTGGATAGTTCAGTTCTGTGCAGTGCACCTTTTATGCTAAACCTTTCAAGGCTAATGCAGCTTTCAAATTTACCAATGTATCTCTCACGGACTTGCGTTGATCTAAAACATCGAGTGTGTCAAAGTTAGCTTGATGATGCTTGTTGTTTAAAGAGACCTAATATCTAATTCATCGGCCCCTCAAAATTAGCCTTCCTCAAGTTAATTTACTGCCTTTTTGTGGGTCATATTAGTGTTACGTTGAAAAGTCATGTTTTAACTAAGAGGTCTACCTTATGGGTATTAAATTGTTCTCACGATTTACTCTACAAACTGGAAATTATACAAGTATACTGTGTTTATTAATAGCTTGGGAACTGTAGGCTCAGATCCGCTGTTTCCTGCAAAGTTGTTGTAACATATTCCTTTGTATTATATTTCTTTCTCTGTTCTTCTTTCCTCTTAAATATTTTTCATGGTGTGTAATATTTTCAAATGAGGGATGATTCCCAAAATTGTGTCAGTAATGCTAAAACATATTCAAACTAATTTATATTATAAGGCGTGGTCAGAAAGTTTCCGTTTGAGGGCGTTGCTGCAGCGGGCCTGCAACGTAGCGCGGCTCCGATAAGGGTATATAAGCACGTACATGTAGGCAAAGGGATTAGAGCGGCAGTCGTGTCGTGCCGAGGTATGTGCGTTAAAAGCGACCACGTGAACTATGGTGATTTTTTTTACCAAATGCGTCCAAACAGGACCAACGTGCTGTTATTATGGTCTTTTCTGCCGAAGGACAAACACCGGTGATCATCCATCGGGGAATGAAAACTGTATGTCTTTCGAAAACCACTGTTGTGGAATGGTGCACCAATTTCCGTGCGGGTCGCGTTTCGACATAAGATGCCCGACCCCATACCGCAAAGGTCGTCACGAAGGAGGTGGGAGACACTCGAGTACCCGCCCTATAGTCCTGATCTCTCCCCATGCAATCATCACGCCTTCGGTCCCTTCAAAAAGGCCTTGAGGCTCGACGCTTCCTGTCGGAAGAGGATTTGCAGCAGGCGGTTATGGACTTCTTCATGCAGCAGGACACGGTGTTTTACAACACGGGGATCTTCAATCTGGTGCGTCAGTGAAATGAGTGCCTCAATACTCATGGTAATAAATAATGAACTCTTTTCAGGCACACCCCTAATGGAGGTGAGCTGCATGTACCATTTCAACCACATACCAGCCCTCCTGTCAGTTTTAAATTCATGGCAGTACCGGGAATCGAACTCGGGCCCCCGAGGACGGCAGCTAATAACCCTAACCGTTACGCTACGAAGGCGGACAATACTCATGGTGATTTACTTGATTGGCATTCCAATTCAGGGCTGTACGGCCGTCGAACGGAAACATTTTGATCGGCCCTTATATTATTATTATTATTATTATTATTATTATTATTGATATTACATTCACGCTGTGTGTTCTTGTCGTTCCTGTTGTGGGCTCTTCCCTTTTGCCATTTTGAAACTGTGTATTCCGAATTACTACTCCCAATACTCCGTACGGCTTTACTTCTAAATTGACGTTTCGCTAAACAAATGAGCATCGTCTTATCTCTGTTGCCAGCGCACTACGGCCGCGAGAACAGCTGATGGATTACGACCGCGGTTAATAGCCCCCGTAAAATATAATACCGTGCTCAGAAAAGCTAATGAATTGGGATTGGAAACAAATTCACAAAAACTACACCTACTAACAACATCCAAAAGAAATAATACGTTATTAAGAATAAAAGAGAATGAGGAAATAACACATCAGTCACCGCTAATGGTTGGCACAGAAAGGAGGTTATGGCCTACAAAGGGAACACTCCAATGATCTCAGAGTCACTTTCTTACCACTTGTATTTCCCGAACTACTCTGAGACATTCTAAACACGCACGAACTAAGTACACTAACCAATACACGGACGTAAATAAAACTACAGCTATTTTTATACACCGAACTACTAAACCTGTACTTTACTAATTTATGCTATGCTAAACTGTAACATACGCTATACCAGGGGCATCCTGCCTTTGCACGCTCGGCGTGCCAGCTGCGCTGCGCCGCACTCCGGCAAGCTGATTTCTGCTTTTCGTGGTGGGGCTGCCTGTCCTGACTGCCAGCGCGTTGGACCGAGTCAAGTTGGGATCGCCTTCGCACCAGTCGTAATGTAAACAAACAACTATTCTTCCAATGTGTTGGTTGTCCGAAACATGTACATATTGTTCGCGTGGTTCTCCGCGTATCGGCTCTTGAAGAATACGATCTGAGAGACAGACATGAAGTCTTCCCCACCATCACTGCATGGTCGTCTGCGCCAAAAGCACACCGGCGTGCAGCCGGAGTGCAAGCGCGCCCGGAGTGCTGTTTGGCTGCCTCTGCGCTATACTGTACTATACTAGAGAGATAAAGACTAATATGGAAAACACAAATTACTAAAGAAAAATGTAAAATATTGCGAACTATACCGAATACCATACACGTTGAACGAAATAGGTTAACCACGTAGCGAATGAAATATTAGAGTTGGCAACTAGGTTTCGAGATCGCACTCTACCAATGTAAGTCGATATGAATGGGAGCTTGGGATTGGTTGGATATCTATGTTTCAGATCATAACCACCAGACAGAGCCAAAATCGGCCAAAACGTCAATTTAGAAGTAAAGCAGTGCGGAGTATAGAGTGTTTATATCTGTTGTAAACTTTTATATGATGCCTCAGTATCTCTATTCACCTAGGTAGGATGCGTCTTCTTTTCACCTTCAACCTCACGAATGATTAAATATTCTCGATAATTTCGCATGTTTCTATCAACTATAACAACTCTTTCATTTATTGAATATATGTTTACTCTAGTTTTCATTTATTTCCCTTTTTAACATGTGCATCTACGGAGTTCACCCCATCTTTCCTTGCTGTACCTCGTTAATCACGCATCTCACTCTAGGCAGAGATCGGGAGAGTTGGCCGTGCGGTTGGGGGCGCGCAGCTCTGAATTTGCATCCGGGAGACAGTGGGTTAGAACCCCACTGTCAGCAGCCCTGAAGATGGTTTTCCGTCCTTTACCATTTTCAAACCAGGCAAATGCTGGGACTGTACTTTAATTAAGCCCACGGACGCTTCCTTCCCACTTCTAAGCCTTTCTTATCCCATCGCTGCCATAAGACCTACCTGTGTCGGGGAGACGTAAAGCAACGTGTAAAAAAATCTAGGCAGACTTTTCCTGCTGTCACTCACACAGCTGACCTTGATTAATGGTACGAATCTTGTCGTGTGTTCTGAGCCTATTTATTTTATATTGTTTACCATAATAAAATTGATATACCTCGATCCACGACCATTCCACATTGCATCCAATATGTCGAGAAACTCTGTTAAATAACAATTAAATTCTCCAACCTTTCTGTAACAATGATTTTGCCAAATTTACCATCTTATTTCTCATGTGTCTACTGTTCCCATCACCTCCTCATAGCTAGGATTGAACGGCCTAGGTGCCACTCTTTATGTCGTCATGATTATTCAGCTTCTCAGAGTCCAATGAAATACTCGAAGTTCGAAGTGGAAATATGGTCTTCAGATGCATCGTAGAGACATGTCTTCTATTCAAGGAACCACCTATAGATTTCAACTCCATACATACAGCCTTTTTGATTGCTCTTATCCAGCAACGTGGGACACTTCCGACGCAAACTGGTCACAGGATCTCGTTTAAAAATCATACCCAAAACAGTAATAATTTACTTATCTGGTACGACCTACCTGCATGCCCCATTTTGTATCGACCGGATGTTTCTTTTTACTCTATGCTATTTTAATTTTTAATGAGTGGAATTCATAGAAAAAAATTACAATATGACACTCTTTGCACCAGGACTGATACTGCGAACATAAAACTGAATTTAACACACTTACTTTAAATTATACTTCAAAATTAACGTATTCAATGAATCACCACGAGTGTTTCAGGGAAAAATGTAAAATATTACAACCTTCCCATTCATATATTGCTGTCTTAATTTTGATTACTGATTATAGAACGTCAGCAAGCTAGAAATTATTGCCATAACACTGGACATCACTCTACCATTTAATGAAAACTGATTGCCTCATTTTCGTGAACTGAACACTTCTAGTTATTATGAATGTAATCTTATCAGCTGGTGAAGAAGAACTACTTGTGTATCCAGGCTGCAAATAGTAGGACGGTGTCACAAATATGGAGGCCAAAACGATCCAGGTCACCTAGCTTGTTGAAACAGCTACTTTGTGGGCGGTGTAACACGGAGAGGTGACAAGCAAGGGGAGAATTATACAACCGCTGACATGTGCTCATGAACTAATCTCTCTCTTCACGGATTGACTTACCTCAAGCTCCGAAGTCCTCTGGCCATTGCCCTGGCAAAACTAAAGGTAGCTCTTTTATATTCCTGAACATCTACTAAAGAATACACATTGTAATACGGTATTTATTATTTTAAAATGTATCAGTATGAAATTAATCAGGCAAGGAGCAATGAGAGCCTGTCTCGCTTCAGTTACTATTTGTTTTGCTGGTTCACACTACAGCTATGGGACATACTGAGTTCTTATGTCTCTTTCTATGCTGCACCACTTTGCTGTAGATTACGGGATATGAGATTGGAATAGGTTCTCCGATATTTTGCCCCTCCCCCCCCCCCCCCTCCAATACAAACACATACGGCTGGGAGTGATAAAACACACCCCCGTGGATCACCCACCCGTTGCAATAGATTACTGAAAGTGTAACATTCATGGAGATTTCACCTTCGGAATGTGGCTTGGCAACCACGGGTCACACAACTCACTTTGACATTCCTTCAACTTACTTCTACCAGACCCTTCACCTCTGGACAACATTCATGGCCATGATTGTGTTACGTTTGCGGGGCCCAGTCATGCATTTTCCCCTTTGACAAAAGATATGTCTTATGGCTACATGTCTGAAAATGTTCGTCATGAAACTAATGATACAAAACGTGTGCAACCTAGCAGCCTTGCCGGTTGTGATGTGAAATGTCGATAGATGGCCATGATTCAGGGACATATAGAAGGCTCTTTTATCAAAGAGGACTCATCTCATGACACTTTAGAAAATTATTATTTTTATGTCATTCGTGGTAATTTCAATAAAACCGAGCTCGATAGCTGCAGTCGCTTAAGTGCGGCCAGTATCCAGCATTCGGGAGATAGTAGGTTCGAACCGCACTGTCGGAAGCCCTGAAAATAGTTTTCCGTGGTTTCCCATTTTCACACCAGGCAAATGCTGGGGCTGTACCTTAATTAAGGCCACGGCCGCTTCCTTCCCACTCCTAGCCCTTCCTTGTCCCATTGTCGCCATAAGACCTATCTGTGTCGGTGCGACGTAAAGCAACTAGCAAAAAAAAAAAAAAAAAAAAAAAAAAAACACATTCAATAAACCTTGCGCCAATTTCCTTCTTTCGCTGCACTGAACCCTACACTTGCCGACTCCAAATTCCATACAGATGTTTCTCGAAAACTTTTTTTTGTGTGTGCAATTTTCTTAACGTTGCACCGACACGGGTAGGTCTTATGGCGACGATGGGATTGGAAAGGCCTAGGAGTGGGAAGGAAGTGGCTGTGGCCTTAATTACGGTACAGTCCCAGCACTTTGCCTGGTGTGAGAATGGAAATCCATGGAAAACCATCCTTAGGGTTGCCGACAGTGAGGTGCGAACCCACTATCTCCCTGATGCAAGCTTACAGCTGCGCGCCTCTAACCGCATGGCCAACCCACCCAGCTTTCTCGAAGATGATTTCTTAGGTGCAAATATATCAATCTGTTCTTGGCTGCCGAAGGACAAACGCCGGTGGACACCAATTCGATAATGAAGACCTGGTGCGTCGGTGTAATGAGCGGCTCAGTACTCACGGCCATTTTGCCTGATTGGCACCCCTATTCAGGACTGTACGTCCGTCGAGCGGAAACTTTTTGATCGTCCCTTATATTTACTACAGTATCGTTTTCTCGATGTATTGTGTTTCTTTTTGTGACCTAATACAGTGCTCGAATTAAGTTCTTTGTGTTCTTATTTTGCTACATGTATGTATTTAAAATATGCATTACGAAAGAAAAACAAAACGCAGGTGAAATGCATCAAAAACATAAAGTTGGTAATTTGGGCTTCTCAGCATAAAATTATCGTTCATTCAGTGGTGGATCCATACCGTGTACAGCCAAGTTACAAGATTGTGAGCAACTGCAACGTGACCTCGAAGATATTGTGAGATGGACAGCAGGCAATGGTATGCTTATAAACGAGGTTAAACGTCAGGTTGTGAGTTTCACAAATAGGAAAAGTCCTCTCAGTTTTAATTACTGCGTTGATGTGGTGAAAGTTCCTTTTGGGGATCATTGTAAGTATCTAGGTGTTAATATAAGGAAAGATCTTCATTGGGGTAATCACATAAATGGGATTGTAAATAAAGGGTACAGATCTCTGCACATGGTTATGAGGGTGTTTAGGGGTTGTAGTAAGGATGTAATGGAGAGGGCATATAAGTCTCTGGTAAGACCCCAACTAGAGTATGGTTCCAGTGTATGGGACCCTCACCAGGATTACCTGATTCAAGAACTGGAAAAAATCCAAAGAAAACCAGATCGATTTGTTCTGGGTGATTTCCGACAAAAAAGTAGAGTTACAAAAATGTTGCAAAGTTTGGGCTGGGAAGAATTGAGAGAAAGAAAAAAGAGCTGCTCGACTAAGTGGTATGTTCCGAGCTGTCAGTGGAGAGATGGCGTGGAATGACATTAATAGACGAATAAGTTTGAGTGGCGTTTATAAAAGTAGGAAAGATCACAATATGAAGATAAAGTTGGAATTCAAGAGGACAAACTGGGGCAAATATTCATTTATAGGAAGAGGAGTTAGGGATTGGAATAACTTACCAAGGGAGATGTTCAA
This sequence comes from Anabrus simplex, assembly GCF_040414725.1. Taxonomy (NCBI): domain Eukaryota; kingdom Metazoa; phylum Arthropoda; class Insecta; order Orthoptera; family Tettigoniidae; genus Anabrus; species Anabrus simplex. The sequence goes on from NC_090272.1 coordinate 135,744,203, forward strand.
TAAATTTCCAATTTCTTTGAAATCATTTAGGAAAAGGCTAGGAAAACAACAGATAGGGAATCTGCCACCTGGGCGACTGCTCTAAATGCAGATCAGTATTGATTGATTTATTGATTGATTGATTGATTGATTTATTGATTGATTGATTGATTGATTGATTGATTGATTGATTGATTGATTGATTGATTGATTGATTGATTGATTGATTGATTGATTGATTGATTGATTGATTGATTGATTGATTGATTGATTGATTGATTGTGGGCATGTCGAACCGTGATGTGGAATACTCAGAACCAAGGGATCCAACTTGTTTTTGGGCAAATCACTCCAATCTTGGATAACAGCTTCAATCATTTGCTAAATGTTAGCAGAAATATTCGGACGGTGAGGAAATAGTTCTCTTCAGTCCACGCCGTGGATGTTCATGTCCAGGCAATATTTCAACTGCGCCATTCGTAGTATGCCACGCTTCTCAAGGAACTGATGGACCACTGTGATTCGATGGGCACTATGTACAGTATTATCATCCACTAGTGTAAGAGTTCTCACCTACTATGGCAGTAAAACCTGTTACTACAGTTTGGAGAATGTTGTCTAGGTATACCCAACCGGTCATGTTACCCTGAATAGGAATCCGAGGCATACGTCGAACAAACATCATCCCACCTTAAAACATGATGGTGCCCCCTTATTACTGATAACGCTCTAGGATGAAGTGCACGTTCCATCTCTCACCTGATCAGCCCCAGACTCTTTTTTTTTTGTGCTATTTGTTTTACTTCGCACCGACACAGATAGGTCTTATGGCGACGATGGGATAGGAAAGGCCTATGAATGGGAAGGAAGCGGCCGTGGCCTTAATTAAGGTTCAGCCCCAGCCTTTGCCTGGTATGAAAATGGGAAACCACAGAAAACCATCTTCAGGGCTGTCGACAGTGTGGTTCGAACCCACTATCTCCCGGATGCAAGCTCATAGCTGCGCGCTCCTAACCGCACTGCTCCGCAGACTCTAATGCTGTTGTTGTATAGGGGACTTCATCATAAAAGAGCATGAACTTTCACAGATTCAGATAAAGTGGGCTATGAGTTGTTGTCCAACTCACAATAGCTACCCTATGGTTTGGTTTAGGAGAAACTTTTGGCACCGGATTCTTTGATATCTTTCCTCCGACGTGCAACAAATTTCACATTGTCTGGTCTGATACATGCTCTGCAGTGACCCTCCAAATGTTCTGGCGGATGGAAGTGTACTTAGCAGTGAGCTTACAACGTGCTGAATGCAGGAAGAAACATTGATCTCCCCCGCAAATTGTCCTGCGTTGGCGTGAATTCTCTTGTCGATCAGCAACCGTCTAGGTCTATCTGAACATCACTCGAACTCAATCCAAAATGAACAATGCCATGCTCATTTCCACATCCATATTTCATCAATGTCGCAATTCGAATCCGTACCCTTATCATGTTTATCATATTTACCTCAGTACTGTAATTGCTGACTATGCATCACCGATCTACAAGTGAAATTGATAAACTGACAGACAAAACAAGGGAATAGAATAGAGTACTCCCATCCCCTAGTTTCGGATCGTCCGGAACTAAGGGAGAGAGCACTCTTTTATTACAATTCGTTCAAGTTTGATACATGCATTACATTTTCCTCTTATAATGATTTGACCGTTACTGTACTATATATAATTTAGACGTTTACAATGCTATATTGCCTAGGACAAATGTATCTTTCCTTAGCTTATTTACATCTTAACTTAAGGCAAATAAATTATCATTATCAAACATACAATACAACAGCTCACCTCGCGAAAAACTGACAAATAACACACACTTATACTTCGCAGCAGAAATTATTTAAATAATTGTAAATACGCACTTTCCAGCAGATATTACAACACTACTGTCAAACCTTTTCAGGTAAAACACAAAAGCGTCTTCACCAGCATTTAGGAAAACTTTTCATGTATAACACCCTATTCCAGTACATACTCTAGTGTCCCAAGTCATTTGGGAGTATCCTACCGCCTAGAACATGCCTTACTTAACGGCTGAGTTATGAATAGAATATAATGGCATGAGAATTCAACAATTTATATATTAGTACATAATACTAGTAATATTTTTCATAATTCTAGGATATGCAGGCCTCTTATCCATCTTAAACTTATCCTTCATTACTCTCGTTTGTATTTGATTTGATGTTCTCAATTTCCTTTTTCCACATGCTTTTTAAGATACAGAAAATGCTATTTTTCCCGAAGTAATCCATTTTTATTTAATATTTTAGCAATAGTATATAATTCTTTCTCACTTTCTATTTTGGTTTTATATTCACATCCCAGAAATGTTACTCCCACTGCTTCGATTGCACTACAAACTCTTTGATGATGATGCTTGTTGCTTTAAGGGGCCTGACATCGAAGGCCATCGACCCCATTACAAACTCTTAATAGATGCGCTTCTTCCATTTCTTCCGCACAGAGTAGACACTGATTTTCGTTATTTCTCCTACTCTGACCCTTATTTTTATAAATTCCCATTAGCCACCGTACGATTCCTCTCTCTTCTCTGTTAGGAAGATTTTTTCTCCTTATTGCCATATAGTGTATGATTTTACAAAATTATAGCAGTGTCCCTTTAGTTCCACATTCCACCATGATCGTCTCTTTCTCAGTATACTTCACTCTGACTATTGCTTTCTTACTGAATTCCTTAATACTGATTCTCTATACCCCAGTAGCTTCCCATTCCTATTCTGTCGAGCATCCTTTTCACTTTCGTTAGTCAGTAATCATCCTTTAAGTATTCCATCAGTCGTTTGTATGCTAATTTCAGCATTTCTCTCCCTTGTCCCTTTCTTAATCTTAACCAATATTTTATTACATTCTTGGTTCTATTTGCTTGAATACTTATATCTTCGCATAATCTTCCAATTCCACAATTTGCCGTGCACTCTGGGATCCCCATGAATATTTTGCAGAATTTGTTGTTTATTATATCTAATTTTTCCTCTCTACTTCAGTGCCCCGCATTTCTGCCCCCATACAGTGCTCTTTAAATCACTAGAGCATTTAAAAGGTTCTTATATAACTTGTATTCCATATTCGGCATCTTCCACCCTAAACATCTTGTGCTGGGTGAAGCGGCCAATCCTTTCATTTTAGCACGTATTATTTGCTCATTCCACTTCCCATTCGATGTTATAATAATTCCTACATATTCTATTTTATTAACAACTTCCAGTTCTATACCCTCTAATCTCCATCCTTTTTCATTATTCTTTAATTTATTTCCTTTTTACATACCATTACTTTTGTTTTATTGACATTTATTTTCAGATTCCATATTCTTCAATATTCAGCAGTTTTATTAAAACTGTGTTGCATACCACCTGGTGATAAAGAGAGCAGCGGGATGTCGTCCGCCAAGATTACGCCAGGAATTTCTTTATTTTGACAGACAAAAAAATGCCTCCTAATGAAAAAATATTGAACCTGATTTGGTTTTAGCTTCACTACGTGTCACAAACATTGACCCACAGTGCATAATGTAAACATGTTTGAAATAACCCGATAAATACCGAGTGAAATCGTAACATGCAAAACTGGTTTTGAGACCAATACAATAAGTTTCGTTAGCTTACGAGAGATAGGTCACTGCGAAACTTAATACTGTGACCAATTAGATCTATTACGCTTTCCCCACTTTAGTCTCTCTGTAGGACTGCATAGTTAGTGACCATTGATGTGAACCTACTAAGGCAGCCATCACAGAATTCACTAAAATTGAAAAGGGGACTTCCTTCACGGGAACCCTGTGTGTTTGTGGATTCTTCCGTATTCCTGTAATTCCAACACCACACATAACACCACAAAAAGAAACGCACAGTTTCCCACGCAAACAGACTCCGCCAATCTTGATCGATGGGCCTGCCTTACAAGGGCTACTACCGTCTGCAATAATAATAATAATAATAATAATAATAATAATAATAATAATAAGGTCGTATGGCCTCCGGAGAGGTATGGTGCAGGTCTTTTTCTAGTAGATGGCCTATTAGGTGACCTGCATGTCTGTGAAGATGAGGGCCCTACCTAGGATGATTTCTAATGCTGAATACGCCACACACACCCAGCCCCCGAGCCATTAGAATTAATCAATTAAGGTTAAAATCCCCGACCCGGCCGGGAATCGAACCCGGGAAGCTCTGAACCAAAGGCCAGTATTATTATTATTATCATTATTATTATTATTATTATTATTATTATTATTATTATTATTATTATTACATTGCCAACGGCCGTAGTCGTGTTAAACACCAGATCCCGGGAGATCTCCGAAGTTAAGCAACATTGGGCGTGGTCAAGATTTGGATGGGTTGCCACGCGCTGTTGGCGGCGGGGGGGGGGGGGGGGGTAAGGGAATGGAGGAGCGGAAAGGAACTGGCCAACCTACGTACGTAAACTCCCGCGCAGACACACTTCTGTGGAGGTTCGGACCTGAGTTCGGGCAGAATACACTCTTACACCCTTACCTTATTATTACATTACTGCTTTAACACATGTTTCGCAAGAAGAATTCACCGCAAGCCGTATCTTGCATAGAAGTCCCTTCAGTCCACAATGACCAGCGAACTGATCAGTTGTGCCTTTCGTTGGTTCACAGGAAAAGACACAGCTGTGAAGTCTGAATATATAAAAGCAAGTGTTTTACGATCGATATCTAAAATGTGTTTTAGTTACTTCGCGACATTATACAGGGAAGGGAGGAAGTACATATTTCCCGTTGTTACCGAACAATCGATGAATTTACAGGTACTTGAAAACAAATGTGAGGGTTTGTCATCTGCCTAGATAAAGTAAGTTAATATCTGCACTTGCGTTTGGTTCTCTTATATAAGATTTTTCGTATTTCAACCTTCACATTATACCCAGTGCTCTTTATGACTGATAATCATCCATTAGCTCTTTACCCAACTACAACAAAATGCCAAGGTCCTATGAAGAAACCCAGCGAGTCCACTTAGGTCAACCTGTCAGCCATTTTGTTGCCCTGAATTCCCTTATATTTTGGCACTAACATTAGCTTGATCAAATGATTTTTCATCCTTTTGACCTGGAGTATCTGGAGTTAAATATGAAACATTTAATGCAGTTTTATTAACATTATATAGCTTTCAACATGACGTATGCGTCTGTCCATTAGTTCCGCTTCCTGATGCGGGTTTGGGAATATATATATATATATATATATATATATATATATATATATATATATATATATATATATTTTGCTATTGGCTTTACGTCGCACCGACACAGATATGTCTTACGGCGACGATGGGACAAGAAAGGGCTAGGACTGGGAAGGAAGCGGCCGTGGCCTTAATTAAGGTACAGCCCCAGCATTTGCCTGGTGTGAAAATGGGAAACCACGGAAAACCATCTTCAGGGCTGCCGACAGTGGGGTTCAAACCTACTATCTCCCGAATACTGGATACTGGCCGCACTTAAGCGACTGCAGCTATCGAGCTCGGTGGTTTGGGAGTGAGTTGAGCTGAAATTGCATGGCATGTTTTATGGCCGGATGGCCTTCACGGCACCAGCCTCAGTTGAGGAGCTAATGAAGATCAAGGGAAGCTGCACTTTAATGTATCAGCTACGATAGTATTATCCAAATTAGTTTGTTCAGTCCCGGCCGAAACAGTGTATTCTTGTCGCGTGAGCAAACATATGGACCCTCTGCTTCATATAATTGTAACATTAAAGAACTTTGGCAGTGCATTCACCGTCTAGCTAACTCAGTCTGACAAATTATAAATTGAGCTCCGTTTCACTATTAGATCGCAGTGCTGTCGAATGTCGCACTAGATAGGCTACGCAGGCTGAAAAACAGTAACACAAAAACAAGTATACAAATATTTTACCTATTGTTATTTACATGTCCGCCTTTGTGGTGTAGTGGTTAGTATGATTAGCTGCCACCCGTGGAGGGCCGGATTCGATTCTCGGCTCTGGCACGAAATTTGGAACGTGGTACGATGACTGGGACGGGATCCACTCAGCCTCCAGAAGTCAACTAAGTAGTGGAGTGCTCGATTCCCACCTCAGCCATCCGAAAAGTGGTTTTCCGTGGTTTCCCCACTTCTTCTCCAGGCAAATGCTGGGATGGTACCTCACTTAAGGCCACAACCACTTCCTTTTCTCTTCCATGTCTATCCATTCCATTCTTCCTATTCACCACAAAGTTCCCGTTCAGCATAGCAGGGGAGGCCACCTGGGCGAGGCACTAGCCTTCCTCGTCAGTTGTATCCCCGACCAAATGTCTTGCGCTCCAGGACACTGCCCTTCAGGTAGAGGTAGAGTCCCACGCTCAGTACTTAATCAACTGCAATATTGGAGCTTGGAAATTCAGTGACTTTTCAGTAGATAACTTGAACTATTTTCATTAGCCGACTGTTGGAAATTCTGGGAGATAGTTTTATTTATTTATTTTTATTTTTTATTTTTGCCGCGGAGAACAAATGAGCAGTGTTAATTTTTCATTTGTGGAACCTCCATGATATTCTGGTCTATGGGGTGTTCAACACTCTTCTTTTTCCGTCCATTGATTTGTACGCTTTCTCTCTCTCTCTCTCTCTCTCTCGTTTGCATATTCCGTATTAGGAATTGGCATGCTAGAAGGGGTTTGGCCTGTTGGCTAATAGTGTATTTTTTTTTATCCATTCATAGTACATAGTTTGGTATATTCACAATTTAAGTTTTATGGAGATGTTCTACATAACACATATTTTATTTTATGTATCTGTTTACATTATTTTTCCAACGTGTCTCCCTTCGAGCCTTCAAACGAGATGACCCCTCCCTTAAACAACTCGTAAGTGATCCACACTTTTATCTAAACTCCTCTACATATTTACCGGGCCCTTCCCCCACCCTAAGGTGATATTTAAGTGTGATCTCTGACGGAACGCCCTGAACCCTTCCATCCTTCCATCTCACACTCAAATAAAAAGAAATTGGCACATCTGGTGTTGAGTCAGCGCTAGGGTCTTACCTACAAACTTCTTATCACCTCCTTGGAACAACAAATACATTGAAATTACGCCCTAAAACATTGACATCTCTGGTTTCATAGGACAAAGCTAATTCTTTCTGTATAACGTGGAGGCCTTATTTTAATTTTCATTATGCAAATTTAGTAATTTTGAAGACAGACTTAAGCTATCGGATGCAGTATATACTAGGAATTTGTTCACATACACCTGTGAGGAGTAACCGATGAAAAAAAAAAAAAAAGAAAATGTGTAATCATGCAAACAAAATGGAACTGTTGTGTTAAACATTGTTCAATTATAGCTTGCTACACTACAATATTTACAAATAACGGTTCGTAGCTGTAGGATATAATTTCGGTTGCATCATACACAATCGGATTTCAGTAACCACCGTGCTTCAATGAGTTACGTGAAGTGGTAACGATTTAATGGAGGACAGATTGCGCGCGGTTAGGCTCAACCATGTAGTCATTGCCTGTGGACGTGTTAATGGGAAATGAACAAACAATTTATATCCCCGTATTTTCCTAGATTAGGCAGAATGTACCACTACTTTCGCGGGCAGCAGCATTGAATATTACCAGGATCCAGTAAAGAAAACTAATACCCCTTCAACTGATATATTTCTTATTACACACATAACAGTGTATTTCTACATAAATATATCCTTCAAAACTTCATTACTCCCTATACTCGACTCCTTTGTCCTAATCTACTTCCAACGTGCCTTCCTTCGAGCCTTAAAACGAGATGACCCCTCCCTTAAATAACTCCTAAGTGATCTGCACTTTATCTAAGCTTCACTACATATTTACCGGTCACTTCCCCCACCCTAAGGTGATGTTTTGTGTGATCTCTGGCGGAACGCCATGAACCCTATTATCCTCCCAATCTCACACACAAATAAAAAAGAAATTGGTGATCATGATCCACAATAACAATTGTTATGGAAAACCTTCTATATAAATAATGTAAACAGACACACAAAAACAAATATGTATTATGTAGAACATTTCGATAAAACTTAGGGGTTGTGAATATACCAAACTATGTACTATGAATGAAAAAAATAGAAAAAGTACGACTGGCCAATAGGCCAAACCCCTTCTATCTCCCAATTTCTACACATCCCTTACTCAAATCCTAAATCCTTCACTACAAATCTCCTGGCCAGACAGAAGCCGTTACCTTCTAGGTGGCCCGCCTCCCCATTTAGGGGGGATTGAAAACTTGATTATTATTATTATTATTATTATTATTATTATTATTAATAAAAGTAATACATTATTTCCTCTTTCTTCCTAATTTTGTTTACCTTCCAGGGGCGGGGATATACAACTGGAAAGGAACACCAGTACCTCGGCCAGGTGGCTCACCTGCTATCCCGAACAGAGGCTTGATGAGGGGGGGAGGGATGAAAAGTTTAGAAGGGATAGACAGGGAAAAGGGAAGGAAGCGGCCGTGGCTTTATGTTAGGTTCCATTCCGGAATTTGCCTAGAGGAGAAGCGGGTAACCACTGAAAACCGTTTCGAGAATGACTGAGGTGGGAATTAAATACACCTCTACTCAGTTGACCTTCCGAGGCTGAGTGGACTCCGTTGCAGCCCTAATAAAACTTTCAAAATTTTGTGGCAGGGCCGGAAATCGAACCCGGGCCTCCGGAGGTGACAGCTAGTCACGCTAACCATAATTCCACAGAAGCGGTCAATAATACTAATGCTAATAATAATAATAATATTAATAATAATAATAATAATAATAATAATAATAATAATAATAATAATAATAATAATAATAATAATAATAATAATAATAATGGCTTTACGTCCTACTAGCTACTTGTACGGTTTTCGAAATCGCCGAGGTGGCGGAATTATGTCCCGCAGGAGTTGTTTTACGTGAAAATAAATCTACCGATATGAGGCTGACGTATTTGAGCACTTTCAAATACCGCCGTACTGAGCCACGATCGAACCTGCCAAGTTGCGGACAGAAGCCCAACACCTCAACCGTTTGAGCCACTTAGAACGGCCGTCTTACTGCATTATGTACGTGAACACGTGTATTCAACTGTTTCATGATCTTTTAGTAATTGTCAGTAAGAGTGTTGTGTGTATAAATCAAGAAGCTGATGAACATCGTGCGCCTGTTTGTTCGTCAGCTAAACATGGCTTAAATCTTTTGGCGAGGTCGGGATTTGATGCCATGAGTTTCTGAACTGAAGACCACTACTCCAAACTTTCGGCCAGGGTGTCAGTCTATTATGTGCGTTTTTATGGTATAATAGGGATTAGTGTTAATATTTTTCTTACGTTTATTATTCTCCCTCTACCGCTTTTCCAACAACTGTTGGGTGCGAACTGTGTCGCACATGTGGATTTGGCCCTGTTTTACAGCCGGATGCCTTTCCTGACGCCAACCCCATGTGGAGGGGTGTAATCACTATTGCGTGTTTCCGTGGTGATTGGTAATGTTGTGTTCTGTATGAATATGGAGAAGAAAGTGTTGGGACAATCACAAACACGACACGATGACAATCCCTGGCCCGGTCGGGAATCGAACCCGGGACACTCTGAGTCGGAGGCCTCAGCCCTGACCATTCAGCCAAGGAGTCGGACAATGTTACTATTATTATTGTTATGATAATTATCAGCCTCGTCTCAGTGAGCCTAATGTGGCTGAATTTAAAATTTTCTAATTTGCTTAATCATAATCCTTGGTTTTATTCTACTTATCCGGGCCCTTTCGGAAAAGTCTTTTTCTTTGAACATCGAGGGAAGTCTGCATTTCTCTGTTCTTTGGTAGTTAAATCAATTCCCTCTTCTGATAAATGTAAGAGAAACGTATGAACCGTATTCTTTATGTGGCAGTATAAAGGCAGCAATTGGAATGGAATGATTTTCTTTATTTTATTGTTTTAAGAATCATTTTGTTGTTGTATAAGATTTTGTTCTATTTGGTCTTTCGGACTTGGAAGAATTGTTTCGACCTCATAAACTTGGGCCTAGCCAGATCATTTTAAAATCCTGTTTTAGAAACTCTTATTTATGGGTTGTATCAAAATTATCATTTTAATCGCGAATTTTAATATTTTCGGTTTTGTCGAAATTTGTGAAACGTACTATACTACACGCACAGTTCTGGAAGTGCGTTTCCTGTTGCGTATACCAAGACTTTTCTCGAACATGATCATTTATCATTGTGTAAGCAAGAAAGAAGATAGTTTTGATTGGAGAAAGTAACAGTAAATGTAATTGGTGAGTGTGAAAGTCTGACTGGTTCTCTTCGGTGGTTGCACCATTTCCTGTGTGGACATGCTCATCCTTCGGTCCCCTCGTGGGAAACCCGGTCTCAGGGTAAGCAGCGTTTCTATGTTTATTTCGGTTTTTAACTTCATTCAAATGTGATAATTTATATTTTTCTTACGCAGGAGTTTTGTCGCATTCATCACTCAATTTGTGGAAATGACTTAAGCTTTTCAGCTATGATCATATAGTATTTGTTCGGAGGCAATACACTTTTTTCTGAGCTTTGTATAATGTTGTAGTTATCCCTCGGATTTGCCTCCCGGTATTTCTGTGTCACCTTGTATAAGTACGGAAAATCTATGCACATTACTTGAAGAGTTTTAGGTAGTGACGCAAGTTTACTGTACCTCTGTGTTCGGTTTTATTTCTATACTTGTGTAGATTGGGACTAGCGCTCATTTTAGTCGACATCTATCGTCAGATTAGTGTTTCTATAGATTCAAATTCAGTGATTAAATTTCTCTTAACACACTGCGCATGTCTGAGGGTGTGTTTCATATCTCTCTAATTTCCCTCTGTAGATCTCTTTCAATTTTGAGTTTTTGGTTTGTTTCCTATTTTTAAATAGATTTTGTAACCCAAGGGCAATAAGAGTGCTTGCCGAGACTACCTGCTGAATGTAGCTAACTAACTTGTATGACTGGATGATCGAATGAATGTGAGTTAGAAAAGTGTAATGTATTTTTGTGTAGGTTATTATGTACTATATAATATTATACAGGGTGTTAGGCGTATACGTGCAGATATATCTTGTAGCAATAGAGAACGATGTGCGAACCACTATATATCAAACTTTTAGTAATCCGCGGAAGTTATTTTCGAGAGCAAAGTGATATGATGTTTTTAGAATAGGTAGTATGCCTCGTTCTGCGAATGAATAGCTTTCCGTTGACAACAGGCAAGTCACGCGCCATCCGTACCAAACTGGTTCTACTGTAACAGCTGAACGCTACCTTTGTAACGCCACGAGATGTTACGTAATATACTTGCCAAACTGGTTTTATGTTTACGAGCAACTGAACTACGATAACAGCTGAAGGCTGCTACCGGTGTTCACCATGTTACGTTACATTCTCGCCAGACTGGTTTTGTTGTTAGTATTTAGTTTCCGTCAGACAACCCTAGTTATCGGTTTCGGACCCTGGAGCTGTATCGAATTGTCAGCGTTAATACTGGTTCATTTGCTGTTACGTCACTTAGGGGATTGAGATATCTGTGGTCGTCAGCCCCGTGGTCTAGTGAGTATGGAAATGACCTGAAAACCTATGTCTTTACGCCAACGAAAGCAAGCATGGGATTGAATTGAATTAGGCAAGCACAGCCAACGTTTTACTTCAAACGAATAATGGACATGTTATACAAATAAATAAATTAAACGTACCTACATTTCGTGCCTCCTGTCGGGCTGTGTGGCTCAGAAGGTTGAGGTGCTGGCCTTTTGACTCCAACCTCGCAGGTTCGAACTTGGCCCAGTCCGGTATTTTTTGAATGTGCTCAAATACGTCACACTCGTGCCGGTAGATTTAGTGGCACGTAAATAGAACCCCTGCGGGACTAAATTCCGGCACCTCATCGTCTCCGAAAACCGTAAACGTAACGCAAATACCATTATTATTATTATTATTATTATTATTATTATTATTATTATTATTATTATTATTATTATTATTATTATTATTATTATTATTATTATTATTATTATTGACTACTCGCCAATAATGTCTGCCTAGAAAATACTTCTCATCGTTTATAACTATGGATCTTGACAGTTGTATAATGTCCTAATTATGATGATTATCAAAATTGGCTTTAAGTCGCACCGACACAGATAGGTCTTATGGCGACGATGGGACAGAAAAGGGGTAGAAGTGAGAAGGAAGCGTTCGTGACCTAAATGAGGTTCAGCTCCAGCATTTTCCTGATGTGAAAATGGGAAACCACGGAGAACCATCTTCAGGGCTGTCGACAGTGGAGTTCGAACCCAGTATCTTCCCAATGAAAGTTCACAATTTCGCGCCCCTAACCGCACGACCAACGTATTCCAAGCTCTAATGCCGGGCTGAGTACCTTGGACGATAGACCGCTGGTATTCTGATCCCATCTTGGCAGGTTCGATGGAGGCTCAATTCGGGGGATATTTGAAGGTGCTGAAATACGCCAGTTTCGTGTCTGTAGATTTACTTGCATTAAAAAAAGTCCTGCGGTACAACATTCCAGCACCTCGGCATCTCCAAAACCCGCCGAAGTAGTTATTGGGACGTAAAAAATTACATTATTATTTCGTGCTTGCAAACGAAAAGCATATGTGTAATGTTAAAATAAAGCAAAATAAAAGTGGCCAGTCTAGACTTGCTCAGACGTTTAAAGCACTGGTTTCTTGTTTCCAACTTAGCAGGCTGGATCTTGGGTCCGTCCGGTGGCATTCGAAGGAGCTCGTCAGCCTCCTGTCGGTAGATTTACTGGCACGTAAAAATAACTCATGCGGGACTAAATTACAGCGCCTCCAGAAACAGTATGAGTAGTTAGTGGGACGTAAAGCAAATAACATTACCGGTATTATTATTATTATTATTATTATTATTATTATTATTATTATTATTATTATTCAGTCTTATTATTATTGCTACTACTCATATTGAACTTCTTCTTATTACTCTTTTTACTCGTATTATTATTATTATTATTATTATTATTCACCTGTTCATACTTTCGTCTTATTCCTCTTTTTCTCTCCTTTTAAGTCGTATACTTGTTATTCATATTTGATGTTTTGTTATTAATATTATTGTTATTTTTATATTATTATTTTTATTATTTAGTTTAGCTTCATGTGACACAATACTTTTTCCGTCTTTAATTCAACTTTTGTGTCGTGTGCCGGTATACTTCTATGTTTCTGTCCTGTGTTTCAAGACAGTGCTGCAAGATCTGTGTTTGTTTCACCAGCCCGGGTGTGTTTCGTTTCTCATGTGACAGAGTTACATCTTACGTTCTGTTACATGTTTAAGTTTGGCCTTGTGATAGATCGCCTTTAATCTGCTCTGTAGCCTTTAAAAGTGTAGCATGGTCAATGACCTCAGTGCTTGTTTTGTTCACATATCTGGACTAAGAACTCATCTCACTCGGCACAGCAAGTTCAAGGCCAACTACTTCTATCTGTTTGTTTGTTTATTTATTTATTTACCCAGGTATGTATGTCAACATTGTACTATGTCAACATCGTACCACGAACATTTACTCAATAAACGGGGTGTTTGGGGGGTCTCTGTCCTGGGTGGTGTGTTCTGCGGGCCTACTCTGGGGTCCGTGTTGTTGCTGCGGTTATCTCTCTGTGCGTTCAGGTATTTACTAACATGTTCAATTCAATTTATTGTATGTACAAGACATACGTCCAACTTGAATTATTTCATCCTCACAACTCTACTTCCTTACTCCATGGCCCAAGAGCTACACGTATAGCTGACGGCCCACCCACCCCTCTACGAGTGTGGGAATGAAATAACTAATTTGATTTAATTTTTTTCATATTTCAGTAGTGATGAATATAAAACAAGCATTTTTTGAATTTTTATACGTGTTAATGATGATGATGATGTTTTAAGGTCATCGGCCCTTAAAAACGCAAAGTGTCTTCTGTTTTAACTCGAGCTCGATAGCCGCAGTCACTTAAATGCGGCCAGTATCCAGTATTCGGGAGATAGTAGGTTCGAACCCCACTGTCGGCAGCCCTGAAAATGGTTTTCCGTGGTTTCCATTTTCACACCAGGCAAATGGTGGGGCTGTACCTTAATTAAGGCCACGGCTGCTTCCTTCCCACTCCTAGCCCTTTCCTGTCCCATCGTCGCCATAAGACGCATCTGTGTCGGTGCGACATAAAGCAAGTAGCAAAAAAAAAAAAAGAAAACAACATGCAGTGTAGGATTGAGCAACTGCCGAAATGCGTTCAAGGTCAATGTCTAGCGTTTTAACAAGCACGTCTTCCGCACTCGCGCACTGAAACTCTCGATTATAATTTTTGTTACCGGTACATAAGTTTCCCTGCTCGGATTTATGAGAATATCGACCTATCGAGACTCAAAATACTATAACGATACTGTACTGTACTCCCAAGCCATTACGTTGCACAAATGGCTTAACATCTGACATACCAAAGTAAATCTCGTAGCAATTGTTGAAAGTGATCACCCTGGGCTTCCCTGCAGGCTTCACTTCTCCTAATCCAGTTGCGACGCATTCGAGCCAAGACACCAGGGTTGTGTCCGATTCGTTGGCTGAACGGTCAGCGTACTGGCCTTCCGTTCAGAGGGTCCCTGGTTCGATTCCCGCCCGGGTCGGGGATTTTAACCTTAACTGGTTAATTCCAATGGCACGGGGGCTGAGTGTATGTGTTGTCTTCATCATTTCATCCTCATCACGACGCGCAGGTCGCCTACGAGAGTCAAATGGAAAGACCTGCACCTGGCGAGCCGAACTCGTCCTGGGATATCGCGGCACTAAAAGCCACACGACATTTCATTTCATTTCACCAGGGTTGTTCAGAATATCCTCTGCTGCTTAAAGAATACGTTCACGGAAGTCGTCCGAAGTGGGTACTTCAGTTCGATATAGTTTGTGTTTCATGTTCCCCCAGACATTAAAGTCAATTGGAATAAGGTCTGGAGATCTGGCTGGCCAATTGATAGTTCCACATCGTCCTGTCCACCGTTGAGGAAATGTCTGCACCATCGTGTAAAATCCACGTGGTTCTGCGTAGTCGAAGCGACACGTCCTCTGAAAGCTCAAGTAACGTACTGTATCTACAGGAGCAAGGTAACATTAATAAAAAGATGATTAGTCCACGTAACCGACTTCCTACTACACCCATCCAGGTATTAATTCATAACCGGTGCTGGAAATTGCCTTCTCCTACTGAATGGAGATGTTCCACAGCCCATGAGTGGGATATAGTGGGTTCGAACTCCTCTGTCGGCAGCCCTAAAGTCGGTTTTCCGTGGTTTGCCATGTTCACACCAGGCAAATGCTGGTGCTGTTCCTTAATTAAGGCCACGGTTGCTTCTTCACCATCCTAGCCCTTTCCTGTCCCGTCGTCGCCGTAAGATCTATCTGTGTCGTGGCGACGTACATCAACTCGTAAGAAAATGGTAATCAGCTGTCAAAGACACTGCACCCGTTGAATATGGTCAGGATGCACTAGTTCTTCATGCAGTGTCCTACGTATGGTCCAAGTTGGTACACCAACGGCACGTGTTATACTACGCGTACGGCGCCCGGGATCATCGTTTACTATTGTTAGGATGCCCGGCTCCATGGCAAAACGGTTAGCGTGCTGGCCTTTGGTTACAGGGGTCGCGGGTTCGATTCCCGGCAGGGTCGGTATTTGAACCATCATGGTTATTTTCCCTGGCATGGGGCCTGGGTGTATGTGTTGTCTTCATCCTCATTTGATTATCATCAAGGTGCGCAGGTCACCTACGGGAGTCAAACCAAAAGACATGCACCTAGCGAGCCGAACCCGTCCTGGGATCTCCCGGCACTAATATCCATACGCCATTTCATTTCCATTGTCAGGATGTCTTCTTCCGCGTCTAGAATTACACGTGGCCGTTTAGGCCATCGCTTCTGAAAGTGTGATGTAACACAACTTGCATCGCGAATACGCTGCAGTACAGCTAGTATCGTTGCTGGATTCGGCACCCGTCTGTTGGGAAGCCTTTTCCGATAGATTCATGGAGGGCGACCCGTGTTCTGTTCTGCCACACGATACACTAGCAGCATATCATGGTATTCGTGGTATTCATACACTGGAATTATTCAAATACAACGACGTTGCGCAACACATCTGTGCAGCGGTTCATCATATATTCGCGGGCGTTTGACTGTCGCGACCGATCGGACCTTGAAAAAAAATAGCCCTCGTACTACTACGAAGTAACTCGCGTACTAGTACGGACGATAATTCGCCTCTCTGACAGCTGTTATTCAGGTCAAGGTCAGACAGACAGCTCATACCTCTAGTCCGGTGGTTTCATGTAGGGGCGGGAACCCGTCCCACCACACCCCCGTCGCTAGGAACAGCACACGACCAAACCGGCACGTGACAGGTCTAGTGAATTTGTCAAACTGCTTACGTGAAATATTCTCCCACAGTGTGATTTCAATACCATGGATTCTTGGGAGACCAACTCGCCGTATGCAGAAACACCCCGTGTTGACGTGTACGTAAATAAAGTTCCTTACGTAAACGAAAGAATGCGTGGGATAAGATTTCCAAGTGAGTAGTATCAGAATTGAATTGTCAAAGCACATCGAACGTTTTGCTTCATATCAATAAGGGACATGTTTTAAAAATAAATTAATTAAACGTACCTCCTCTTCGTGCTTCCAAATGAAAAGAACTTGTTTAATGGTAAATTAAAGCATTCTGCTTTTGCAGTGCCTATTAAACGTATCAAAATAAACGTTGCCAGGCTGAGTGGCTCAGACGGTTCAAGCTCTGGTTTCATGAACTTAGCAGGCTCGATCCTGGCTCAGTCCGCTGGTATTTGAAGGTGCTCAAATACGTCCGCTTCTGATCGGTAGAATTACAGGCACGTTAAAGAATACCCGTGGGCAAAATTCCGAAACCGCGCGTCTCCATTGGCACGTAAACATTTATTATTATTATTATTATTATTATTATTATTATTATTATTATTATTATTATTATTATTATTATTATTATTATTACTGAGCGAGGTGGCCGTGTGATTAGGAGCGCGCGGCTGTCAGCTTGCATTCGTCGTAAAGCCACCTACCAATATTATAATAAAAATTGTGTTAGTCCATTATTACTAACTATTACTAAAATAAAAGTTAAACGCCCCACTCAAACTCCGTAGCTGGTAATCTGTCAGAAAACACTACAGAAAACACTGAACTTTTAACAAGTCCGAATTATTATTAATCTTATAATTGCGGACATGTCTCCGGAATTACCGAAACATGTACTTACAAATTGTTTTACGTCGCACCGACACAAGTAGCTCTTACGGCGACGATGGGAGAGAAAAGGGATACAAGTGGGAAGGAAGCGTTCGAGGCCTTAATAAAGGTACAGTCCCAGTATTTCCCTGATGTGAAAATGGGAAATTACGGAAAACCATCTTCCCGGCTGCCGACAGCGGAGTTCGAATCCACTATCACCAAAATGCAAACTCACAG
The DNA here is from genome assembly GCF_040414725.1 of Anabrus simplex. NCBI lineage: Eukaryota > Metazoa > Arthropoda > Insecta > Orthoptera > Tettigoniidae > Anabrus > Anabrus simplex. The sequence continues at coordinate 135,761,781 of NC_090272.1, forward strand.
CTGCGCGCCCCTAACCACACGACCAACTTATTCTAACCTCTAATGCCGGACTGAGTAGCTCGGACGATAGAGCGCTGATCTTCTGATCCCACCTTGGCAGGTTCGATGGCGGCTCAGTTCGGTGATATTTGAAGGTGCTCAAATAAGCCAGTCTCGTGTCTGTAGATTTACTTGCACTAAAAAACACTGCGGTAAAAAATTCTGGCATTTCAGCGTCTCCGAAAACCGTGAAAATTAGTTAGTGGAACGTAAAGACATTATTATTATTATTATTATTATTACCAGTAATAATCCTTCTGTCCGCCTGTGTGGTATAGTGGTTAGTGTGATTAGCTGCCACCCCCCGAAGGCCCGGGTTCGATTTCGAAATCTGACAGGAAATTTGAAAAGTGGTACGAAAGTTGGAACGGGGCCCATTATGCCTCGGGAGGTCAAATGAGTAGAGGTGGTTTGATTCGCACCTCAGCCATCCTGAAAGTGGTTTCCCGTAGTTTTCCACTTCTCCAGGCAAATGCCGCGATAGTACCTAGCTTAAGGCCACGGCCGCTTCCTTCCCTCTTCCTTTTCTATCCCTTCCCATCCCCCGCAAGGCCCCTGTTCATCCTAGCAGGTGGGGCCCGCTTGGGCGAGGTACTGGTCATTCTCCCCAGTTGTATCCCCGACCCAAAGTCTCACGCTCCAGGACACTGCCCTTGAGGCGGTAGAGGTGGGATCCCTTGCTGAGTCCCAGCGAAAACCGACCCTGGAGGGTAAACATATTAGGAAAAGGCAGAATAAGCCTTCTATAACAAATGCCCGGCCGCAATTCCACAGTAGCTCTTTTTCCTTCGAGCAATGTTCACGATGGATGAAAGTACGGTTTTTGAAATTTGTCTCATTAGTAACAATTTCACTGAATACTTATAGTCTTTTCTTTCAGTGCCCACCGTCCTTTCACTGATCTGAAAAGTTTATGAATAAGAATAGACAACTCGCATTGTCTATTGTCAGAAGTTCATCGTAGAGTGTCGCAATAACAGCACAGAAATTTTGCGCCCATTTTTCATTACTTATTAACTATTTCCTTTAATTTTGTCAGCTTGGATCACTGACTAATGCCAATGACGTCTTATAAATCACACACAACTACAGAACACTTGATTCGCATGCATGTGGTGGTACGGATCTTCGACGTCACTGTAAGAATTCTGTGTACTTTTCACACAGACTACCCTAGACCGGTTTTCGAGTACAGCAAGTGGCCAGGCACGTGAGTCAACCTCTCCTACTTGCCAAGCCTTTAGGGGAAGTGCACAACAACATGTGTTGGCCTGCGATAAGAAACAGGTTCAACAAGCCCTATACTCTGCTACTGTACTCCCACTACGCGTGGACAGAATGACGTAACCGGCGTATCCTACTACGGCCGTTCAAAACACATTAGCTCCTGAAATATTTGGCTCAGTTATGGGCAAACTAATAGGACAAGGTAAAAAGTACATAGCATATATTGTGAGATGTATTTTTCTTTGCCGACTAGCTTAATATCTGCACGTATACCCCTAACACCCTGTATACTCAAAAACTGCTCCCAATAAATAAATTACCCTCTCCGTTTTCTTTCATAGCAAAAGACTACTTTCCATTACCTCTCAGGGTTCCATGCTGCTTCCCACATCCGTTCTCTAGTTGTCATGTTCCCCAACCTGTTTTTTACATTTTGTGCTGCGATGCTTTTGTTGGATCTAAGTTCTTTACTAAGCTTTAAATTTCATTCTTTATTATTACTATTATTATTTTTGTAATCAGCCATATACGGTTACACATTATATATCAAAATAACCACCAATAACGTGTTATCAGAATAGAGTAGAATAGAACAGCGCAGAATAGAATAATTCCATCCCCTGATTCGGGATCACTTGAAACTGGGGTTTATTGCATTTCGTTAAGTTTGATACATGCATTACATTTTCTTCTTATACTTATTTGATTATTAATACACTAAATATAATTTATTTTGTCCTAGACGTTAACAATGTTGTATTGTCTAGGTCGACGTGTATACTCCCTTTTCTTAGCTTATTTAATGCTTACAATTCTACCATTAACAATACTTAATTAACGGCCAAATTTGGATCAGAAGGTAATGACACGACAAAACAACAATTTAAATATTACTACATTGGATATTATATTTAACCTACTAGTAATTATATTCACTATTCTAGGGCAGGCCTGCCTATTATCCATCTTATCCTTAACCTTCATTGTTCTCGTTCGCAATAACGTGTTATCTCTACTACGATTTCCGAATTTTCGTAATTGACCCCTACACACACAGATCATATAACTACAATCAGCAGTAAAATCACTACCGTTGGTCCATGTTATATATTCACATTTTATTCACCGGTCAATCATATGACAAGTTAATTATTCACTAGGGTTGTTAATAAACACATACATCCACTAGGGCAATTTTTCTGGTTCCTCTCCTGTAGCCTTGCATCGTGCGGGGTCGAATATTCCCCGTGTTATAAAATATTGGCCTGCCAACTTGTGATGTCAAATCCGTACCGCGTGATTTATAAAAAAATGAGTGGAATGCTGGCTAATTGCGGACTGATTGAAAAGTGGGCTGCTGTATCCGAAACTGACGTAACTAATAGAGGTTAATCATGACTTCAATTTAGCACGAAATAATTAAAACTTGGAATGTAATTCGTTCCAGAACCCTGCACTGAATCATCGAAACAGTCATAAGTTTTATTTTGGGAGACTTTCAGATCTCTATCTCATTTATTACTTGTCCACCACGTTCATGATTCAATAATACAGGGCACATTAGTGGAATGTGTGGCTATAATTTTGCTTGCACTTGATCAATAGCAGGAGTGTAATCTTCCTGCATGGAGCAGAGACAATATACCAGCCTTGATTCTAACCATTAATCAATTCCCCAATGACGGAGAAATATCACGACGCTCAAAAGAGAACTGAGTAGGTTTGACCAAACCAACTGCTATGAAATATAGTTGGATGGGTAACTAATATATCTTAAATTTAGTGGTAATATTCATATTACCGTTAAATCAATGAAAATAACCATGGGGCAATGGACCTTGGCGTACCAATCTACCGCTTCTCAGCCTGAAAGCCCATAGTCTACAAGGTGTCGTACGATCGGCACGACGAATCGTCTCGGCCGTTATTCTTAGCTTTCTAGACCGGGGCCATTACCTCACCGTCAGATAGCTCCTCAAATGTAATCACTCAGGCTAAGTGGACCACGAACCAGCCCTCATACACATGTAAATATCCCTGACCTGGCCGTAAATCGAACCTGGTTTCTCAAGGTAAGAGGCAGGTACGTTACCGTACACCAAGGGACGGACCCTAAAATCAATGATCGTGTTTATTAATTGTTGGAGAATAGCTGGGCTGCTCCAAGTGGTTAGCTGATGTTGACGTAGAACGACCTTATTTACGCATGGTAGAAATATATCGACAACTGTAATCTATACTGATATAAAATATTTTAAACCGAAAATGAGGATTTAACAACAACAATTGAATTTCACTCTACAATGCTGTTTTCAACAATTCATCAATACATCACTATGGTGTCAATTGTCCTTGGTATGGTGTAAAAAATTTGTCACATAAGTTGTCATGTTCATTGATTTGTGGTATGCATAAGAACAGTGATTTAGAATCGATTTAGTAGCAGTTGTATTAACATCTAGATCCTTAGTCACAGAATTGAATAGAGAGCTTCATAGCAAAAGGGCATTGAAACCACGAGAGAAGTGAAGTGTAAAGTCTATTTGCGATCTTGGCACAAAGTAGAGTACGGTGATGAGCTTTAAACATAACAACAAATGTAGCCTATCGGATTAATGCTCATTCCCATTGAAGTTGAGTTCACTCCAGAGCAATGAGCCGCTCCAAAAGCAGTGTTTTGATCCCCAAGTTTCTCAGCGTCCTCACATTAATCAAAGCTATATCTTTCTGAGTGAAACAAGCAGGCTTTTATTGCCTTGGCTGGACAGTTTTCATTGAGACTATGTGGTAACCTAGAAATTATCCGTGTGGATATGCAAATTATTTTTTAAAAACCGCATTCTACTTGCAGCTGAAGTGCGTGGGAGTAGCTATGACTCTAGGACTGAATCGATTGATTCAGTAAAAATGGCATTAACATGCTGGTTATCAGACTTCGAATTCCCCAGTTAATTTCATAGAAAAAGGTCTTGAAAAAGTCGTAATATCAACACTAAGTGGGTTAGATTTCATAGCACAAGATTCAGCCACCTGAACCTCAAGGATTGAACATAGTACGTACTGTACTAAATTTTATTTAGGTTATGGAGATTTCTGGACCATATATCTCTCCGAAAAAAGTGGTGTAATTGTTAGGAGTATCGGTTCCTGATTATAATTCAATCTACGTTCTTCTGAGTGTGAGTATAGAACTCGAATCAGAGGTAATACTTTTCTTCGGAGGATGATAATTATACTGTATAGAGTAATAAATAATTTACAAGAGTGTGAGCATTTAAAGAAGTAACTTGACAATATTGTAAGAAGGACAGCAGGCAATGGTACGATGACAACCAGGGTTAAAAGTCACGTTAGGAGTTTAAAAAATAAGAAAAGCCCTCTCAGTTTTAATTACTGCGTTAATGGAGTGAAAGTTCTTTATAGGGATCATTGTAAATACTTAAGCGTTAATGTAAGGAAAGATATTCATTGGGGTAATCACATAAACGGGATTGTAAACAAGGGATACTGATCTCTGCACATGGTTATGAGGGTATTTAATAGTCGTAGTAAAGATGTAAAGTAGAAGGCATATATGTCTCTGGTAAGACCCCTACTAGAGTATGGTTCCAGTGTATAGGACACTCACCAGAATTACTTGATTCGATAACTGGAAAAGATCCAAAGAAAAGCTGGTCAATTTGCTCTGGGTGATTTCCGACAAAAGAGCAGCGTTACGGAAATGTTGTAAAGTTTGGAATGGGATGACTTAGGAGAAAGGAGACGAGCTGCTCGACTAAGTGGTATGTTCCGAGCTGACTGTGGAGAGATGGTGTGGAATGACATTAGCAGACTGATAAGTTTGATTAGTGTTTATAAACGTATGAAAAATCACAATATGAATATAAAGTTGGAATTCAAGAGGACAAATTAGAGCAAATATTCGTTTATACGAAGAGGAGTTAGGGATTGAAAAGATTACCAAAGGAGATGTTCAACAAACTTCCAAATTCTTTGCAATTATTTAATAAAATACTAGGTTGATTGATTGATTGATTAATTGATTGATTGATTGATTGATTGATTGATTGATTGATTGATTGATTGATTGATTGATTGATTCGCTACGTACTGATAAGAAAACACGTGTGTGGATGTGTAAATTATTGGACAAGGAAAGTGCCCAAGAATGCCTTTGAAGGTCAACATGACTTACGATCGAGACTGTAATTGTGACGTGGCATGCTAATACAGTAGACAAGGAAAATACAGATGTAACCGGCTTTTATGTCGTCTGATACTGTCGGACCATCTGAGGGACAAATAACTTAGAGATCAGCAGCATAATGTCAGTAAAGTGAAAAAAAAAATGAAATGGCGTATGGCTTCGAGTGCCGGGATATCCCAGGACGGGTTCGGCTCGCCAGGTGCAGGTCTTTCTATTTGACACCCGTAGGTGACCTGCGCGTCGTGATGAGAATGAAATGATGATGAAGACAACACATACACCCAGCCCCCGTGCCATTGGAATTAACCAATTAAGGTTAAAATCCCCGACCCGGCCGGGAATCGAACCCGAGACCCTCTGAACCGAAGGCCAGTACGCTGACCGTTCAGCCAACGAGTCGGACAGTAAAGTGATCATTAGTTGTGATACGAGGTTAGGCTTATGAATACGAGTGCTCCTTTTTTTTAAGTCCCGGAGGGTGTACAAGGAAGAGAGAGATGGAGAGTGTGTGGGAGAGTGAGCCCCATTGGGAGTAAGCTAACTGAACGGGACAAAGAGAATTAATAGCTTTGCATTTTGGCTGCCATCGATCCTGTCCGTGCGAATAATATTCCCGGTCGTCCTAAAAGGCAATAACATAGGCTTTATTGGCGGACCCCATAAATACCCGTTATTAACAGGACCGATGCCATTACCCTACACCCACCCGCGATGCTTTCTTTACCTTTTTTTGCTCAAATTTACGTTATGGCTGAGTATAAAACATTGAACTGACTTTTCACCCCAAAATATCCTCTCAGATAACAAAAAAAGTATTGATGGCGGGTTTATCATCAATCAATCACTACTATCTGCATTTAGGGCAGTCTCCCAGGTGGCATATTCCATATCTGTTGTTTCCCTAGCCTTTTTCTTCAATGATTTCAAAGAAATTGGAAATTTATCGAACATTCCCTTGGTAAATTATTGCTATACGTAACTCCCCTTTCTATAAACGAATATTTGCCCCAAACTGTCCACTTGAATTCCAGCTTTATCTTCGTATTGCACTCTTTCCTACTTTTAAAGACACCACTTAAACATATTCGTCTACACAGGTGTCATTCCACGCCATCTCTCCACTGGCAGCTGGGAAGCTGCCACTTAGACGAGCAGCTCGTTTGCTATTTCCAAAGTTTTCCCAGCCCAAACTTGGCAACATTTCTTGACGCTACTCTTTTGTCGGAAATCTCCCAGAACAAATCGACCTGCTTTTCTTTGTACTTTTTCCAGTTCTTGAATCAAGTAATCCTCGTGAGTGTCCCATGAACTGGAAGCATTCTCTAGGTGGGTTCCAGCCAGGGACGTCTATACCCTCTCCTTTACATCCTTACTACAACCCCTAAATTTCCTCACAACCATGTACAGGGATCTGTACAATCATATATATGTGAATACCCCAATGAAGTTCCTTCCTTGTATTAACACCTAGGTACTCATAGTGATCCACAAAAGGAACTTTTACCCCATCAACGCAGTAATTAAAACTGAGAGGACTTTTCCTATTTGCGAAACTCACAACCCGACTTTTAACCCCGTTTGTCATCATACCATTGCCTACTGTCCATCTCAGAACATTATCGAGGTCATTTTTAAGTTGCTCATAATCTTGTAACTCATTTATTACTCTGTACAGAATAACACCATTTGCAAAAAGCTTTATCTCTGATTCCACTTCTTAACTGATATGATTTGTATGTATAAGAAAACATAAAGGTCCTATAATACTGCCTTGAGGAATGCCCCACTTAAATGTTACAGGGTCAGGTAAGGATTCGCCTACCCTAATTTTGTGCTTTCTATTTTCTAAAAATATAGCCACCCGTTCAGTCACTCTTTTGTCTAGTCCAATTGCAATTCAATGTTTCGCTAGCAATGTACCATATGAGGGCGTGAGTTTCAAAACCTACCACGTGACATTATCGGTCAAATTGAGTTATCCATGCCATCCGGTCAACAATATCAAACCCTATAATGAACTGAAAAGTTATCTTGCATATGTCAACCATGTACTGTAATATAAGGCTTTGAATATTAGGGTGAGTTTCGAATCCTGCAACGTAAACAGAACTATTTCATTTTTTCCCTTTCGAAACCTTCAACTTGTATGTACCAATCATAATGCCTCGCGTCAAGTCACGCCACACTTGCTGCCTAGCTTTTATGGTGTTAGAGCAATCATCACTTAGTTTTTTGAGCTGTAGTTATGTGTACTGTGTGTGTTGACAGCCAAGATGGAGAGGACCATTACCTTAATGCCTAAACTTGAATAACCACTTACGTATTTGCATTGTTAACTCTGAGGATGCAATGAAGCATAATGTTATTAATTATGAAAATTGTACTTGCTCTAAATTTCCTATAACACATGTTTTCACTGTTCCCTTCAATTTGAGTTTCAAAACTGACAACGTGCAAATAAAATAGACAAAATTCTTGGCAACAATGGGTTCAGATCTTTGAATATTTTGGATACTTTTAGAGATCACGAGTGGCGAATAATTCACCAAATTTGAACTTTGTAAGTATTATAGTTTAGATGTTATACGCTATTCTCATTTTTCTTAAAATATAAAAAGGTCACGTTGCAGATATTTCAACTCACCCCCTCATATATAGTACAATAGCAATTGTAGCATTAATAATAAATTATACTCATAGCCTATATATATCGTTGCTAGGCAATGAAAACCTCGTAATTCAACTTAGGAGAAACACACGTTTCTCCGTATGTCTTATGAAGGCTTGCCACGTTGCCTGATAAGGGAGAAGAATACTCCGATGGTCGAATAATAATTGGTCTATCATTAAGCACTAAAAATGGCAGGAATAGTTCTCCGCCATTGCTGAAAACTAACTTTTGGACTTCTTCCGTAGTTTAGTCCGAAGGAGTTACGAAGCTTCTTTTGCACAACGACGATTATAGACAATACATTGTTATTATTGAGGAACAGGGTGGTGTAGCGGCTTAGCTGCTTACCTAATCATACCAGTGACCTCAGTTTGATTCCTTATGTTGCTGGGGTGGGATTTTCAATTGAACATCCCGTAGTGTCAGTACAGGAATCTAGTGAATCATCTCCGGCCCTCTTTCATGCCTCAGAAGGCGCAAAGACCGTAAACAAGCGGGATAAGCTACGGACGACGATTATTATTATTATTATTATTATTATTATTATTATTATTATTATTAGTATTATTCTTATTGTTATTGTACCAGAGGTACACCTTTCCCGTCTATTTAAATCACACGCCTTCTTTACGGCCGTCTATGTCAACTGACTTGAACTTGTAAACTCCCAAGCAATTTCATCTTCTACTGTTAAATGGCTCGACCATCGTTTTATTAGTGCACTCTCAAGGATTAAAAACTAACCTAGAGCTTAGGAAATTTCAGTTTTTTATTGGTTAATCCTTTTCTGAGGATTTTTTAACCAAAGTTTTCAACACTTCAGGTGATTCCTCATTGGTTGCAATCTACCTATCAAAGGCTGGTAAATATATTCTCTATCCAATTAAATCTGGGGGATGTGTACAGGAATCTAGTGAATCAACAAAGTGTTCTGGAAGCTTCCCCTTATTGAACTAAAAAATCAGGGCACTTTCGGTCTATCTTGTCTGAATTGCTCCAGTGGTTGGATGTGTGACATGACGGGAGCCCAGGAGGCAGGGACCAGTTCTGCTTGAGCAAGATCCAGCGATATGAGATAATGGCAGAATATTTACCCAGACATATCATAGCTCCTGCGGGTAGTTTGAGAGGAAGATTTCAACCGTTTACCTTTTAATGGAATTTTGTAAACTGGTAGTTTTAATGTAGGATTATCAGCTAAGACTGAGGACTCTATTTATATTCTCTACTGGGAAATAGATAATATACGGGAACATGATTGATGACCCTCTTCTGTTTCTCATCTCGGCGTTAAATGTTTCTCCTTTAGTCACATCTTGTAGTATACGATTAGCCTCTGTATCATTGGGACATAAGCCCACTTGGGGTTTTAGGAATTTCTATAAGGAGTGCAGGTGTTTTGCATCCTTGCCGTTTGTTTATAGCCGATTATGTACAGCCCTTTCTTTTTACTTTTGAGGCCATGTATTATGGATATTTATTTCACTGAAATTATTACTAGCTTTTTTGAATATTTTTGTTTAATTGGAGAAATAATCCTTGATTTTCGGCGTGTGAAGTGCTCATAACATAAAGTTACCATTCGAGAATACAGAACTCAGAACACAAAATTTGGTCTTTATACCATTTGCGGTAAACGGTACAGAAAATAAGCCATAAATAAGTTATCGATAGCACAAGACAGTATCACACGAAGACTAGATAAGAATTGAATTAAGAAACAAGATATGGGACAGTGGTGTATGGCCACAAGACTGGCTCATTTCCATCTTCATTCCAATTCACAAAAAGGATCAACAAGGAACTGCGGGAATCATCGAACCATCTCACTAATATCACACGCAAGTAAAATATTATTGCATATCATAAATGAACGTTTGAAACCTTGCATTAGATATAAGCTCCCGTCAGAACAGGCTGGCTTTTTCAAGGGAAGAGGAACTAGAGAACAGATTCTAAATATACGTCAGTTGGTTGAAAAGGCACATGAATTCAACATTCCTTTGTTTCTGTGCTTCATTGACTTCGATTGTGTTTTGTGGCCGAAGTTGTGGTGTGTTCTAGAGGAAATGGGAATTCCATCTCATCTCATTTCACTTATAAAAGGCTTATACGATAACAACTTGACCAAAGTCAGTTTTGATGGTGATCTAGCATGAAGTTTCAAAGTCTCCAAAAGTGTGAGACAAGGATGCATCTTATCATCTCAATTGTTTAACGCCTATGGTGAATATATCATGAGGCATGCCCTCGACAGTTGGGAAGGAGGATTTTCGATTGGTGGGAAGAGAATTAATAACCTCCGTTTTGCAGACGACACCACATTTGTAGCCAGCAGTGTACAGGAGTTTGTCGAGATAATGGATCGTGTACAACAGGAAAGTCACAAACTTGGCATGGAAATTAATTGGAACAAGACAAAACTAATGATTGTGAACAAAGATGCAGAAATTCAGCTGCCACAGCACCTTAACAATCTCCAATGAGTCTGTCAGTTTCCTTATCTTGGTTCAATAATCGAGGATAAAGTAGCTGCGAAAAAGATATCAAGCGTCGCATCATTCTAGGACGTACAGCTATGGCAAAATTAAAGAAGATCTGGCAAGATAGAGCAATATTTATGAATACGAAGAAAAGATGAGTCCATTCGCTTGTGTTCTCGATCTTTCTGTATGGATGCGAAACTTGGACCATAAAAGCTAAAGACAGGAACCGAGTCAACGCCTTTGAAATGTGATGCTGGAATACCGTGGACAGCCAGGCGAACAAATGTTACTGTCATCCGGGAAATTGGAATACAAGAAAGTCTATGCCAAGTTGTGTACCAGAGAATCCTGCAGTTCTTTGGTCACATTATGAGAAGAGAGGATGACAACCTGGAAAAATTAATTGTCCAAGGAAAAGTTTCTGGCACAAGGACACGAGGACGGGTCGCAAAAAGATGGGTTGATCAAGTAAGAGAGATCATGGATTTACCATGGAGAATTACTATCCGGAAAACGCAAGTACGTACAGAATGGTAACAGCTTATAAAAGAAACAACAAAGTCCTTGGGTCACGATACTCAGTCATGAGTGGAACGACTGGAGAGAGGGATTGAGAAATTGATCCTCTAATAAACACCTTATGGTTTTCAATTTGCAGTAATAACAAATTCAAACACAAGAACGGAAGAATTCCTGAGAAATACCTCAATTTTACAAAGATTCGATGAATAAAATATTGGTAAAATAAATTGTACGAAGTACTGCTGCTGACTGGTTACTAAGAAATAAAATAAAATAATTGTAATGTGTGCTAATGAGTGATGAAAAATTCGTCTTTGATATGAAAGCAGTAAGATCAATCTTCCTTCGGAAACGAAAATTTGCTGATTAAATGATTTTGATATTTTTTGCACTTCGTTGCAGTGACACATAATTACTCGATAATCTATTTTAAATATTGAATTGAATTTGGAACTTTTATAATCTTACCGGAACGTGAACATTTAATATTGTTACTTTGGTGGTTCGTAATGCTGACAACAACTAAATTTTTATAATTATATATGTTCAAAGTAGTAATTCTAACACTAAACTAAGTAGGGAAGAAATATAAACGTCCACTTGTTTGAAAAAGAAGGGTTGTTAGAAGAAACTTAAACTTGACTTCTTCACTCATGTTCATAAAAAACAGAACAAGTTTAAAGAATAGAAATAGGAAGGTCTTATTCATAGAACATGTTCATTAGTATTTTCTTCAGAAACGATTAGCATTTCAGTCACCTAGGTTCAGCATGTGTCCTGTTGCCTAGTAGGCACTCGGTCCTCCATGGGCACTGATAACTAGTTCCATGGTGATGGCATCGACGCGTATAAGGCGCGAATGGCGTCCTGGGGTATAACCATCCATGCTGAATTCACCTGATTCCACAGTTCATCTTTGGTGGTTGGCATTGGGTCACAGCACCGCACCCGTCATTTCACCATATCTCACCCATTTTCGATTGGCGACAAGTCCGGTGATCGGGTGGGCCAGGGCAACAGTCTGACGTTCTATGACAACAAGAAGACACATGTTCGTGCAGCAACATGTGGTCGCGCATTGTCCTGCTGAAATATAGCGTTTGGGTTGTCGTGCAGAACGGGTATGGCTACGGGTCGCAGGATGTCATTCGCGTAGATCAAACTGGCCATAATGTCCTGGACACGCACCAACTGTGATTTGTGGTGGTACCCAACAGTACCCCACACCATAAGGCCTTGACTTGGCGCTGCATGTCTTGTGCGATTATAGTGCGAAATGTAATTCCTCTCCCCGTATCTGCGGCGAACCAAAATTCGGCCATCATTTTCAAACAAACAACCTGGAATCGCCCCAAAACATTATTTGCAGCCATTCCTGTCCCCAGTGACGTCGTTCATACACCATTGCAGTCTAGCATGTTTATGCACATTACTCAAGTATAGGTGGAGATGTGAACGACGTGCCGGTAACCCAGACCGTAATAAACTGCGACGGACTATCACTCCTGATAGAGTACGATGTGTTACACTGTTCCACTGTTCGCCAGAGCCGAGGGGGACGGAGATCTCCACTGTAATGCCATTCGGATGAGGTTTCGATCTTTTTTCGCGGGGGGGGGGTGGAGGAAGGTCTGGTTGGTGTGACCAGACCCATCTCGTCGGGTTCTACGGCCTTCTGTGATCCATTTTGTTCACACCCGTTCCACTGCCGACACACTTCGTCCCACACGAGTAGCAATTTCCCGGATGGATGCATCACGTTCTGTCATACCAATAATGCGCTATCTTTCAAACTCACTCATTTGATGGTACGCTTCTCGCATACGTCTGCGAGGCATCCTGTACATCTGCTCTAGTCACACTGATCCATAACCTTTGGTTTATAGTGACAACGAGAACCGCAGGCACATTTTACCAGTCGGTGGTGGTGCGCCGAGATATTGATGTGGACCTTGAACTTGAGGGCTGACATATTCAAATGTTAACCATTTCTTCAGAACATACTAATACGTACGTCCTGTGAATATGAACTTCCTTTCAAGGTGTTCTGTTTGTTATGAACATGAGTGTATTTGAAGTAGATAATTCGAAACCAGCCAGAGTATGGGTACAGTATGTAAAATGTACAGATCTTTGAACATATCAAGTGCTTAAGAATGTTGTAGTGAGCATGTATGGACACCCACCACCCTCCCACCCACCCACACCAATACCCCCCACACACGCACATATACACACGCGCGCACACACACACACACACTAACTCACTCTTGCACACAAACAGTTACAGAGGCAATCTTCAATTATTTCGGGAGGTAGGCGGAAATCTGTCGTTTACATGGCTAATTGACACAATGAAAATGTCGCTCTCTACTTTCGAGTGAACTGTTATCTAGGATTCTCAAGATGATTCTTGGTTTGCTTCCGTTTATTTGTTCCTGACTCCCGTTCTTTCAATATTTCTGTCTAATTTCCCTTGGCCATCTCTTGTCCTCTTCCAAACCTGTCTGTATTAGGTTTGGGCGGTCAAGGGGTCTTTCATTTTCACGCTCTTCTCACCCTTCCCTTTATTTTACCGAAAATTTCTCATTCTTCGATGTGTTACAATAACTTTTCTTCAGTTCTGATTGCAGTCAAGAGAGTGTGGTTGCTTAGTTGTACTTCCTCTTAAAATAAGGGTCACCATCACCATATAGAACCCAATTTCCATTCTTATGTAATCAATAACGTAGCTAGAGTATTTGTGGTGTACTTCTCTTCAATACATCGAAATTAAAACTTGGGACAATTTTTCGTGGCAAACCTCCCTTTGCTACATAATTGATCATACGAATAGAGCTATTCGAGATGCATATTCTATCCAAGTTTCCCTTATTGGTTGTTTTGTGCTAATGACTACTTTTGTTGAATAATTTTCGAGTCATCTCCAGTACTTTATTGATGTCTTAGAAGAAATATGTAATTTAAAATAAAACGTATCATAGCTCAAAATGTAAATACGGCTAGTTCACACTTTGTCATTGTAATTCAGATTTATAGGGTAACGTAGAATATGAATGTCCCTATTGTAGAGCAGGTGGTCAACATTTATCATTTTAAGTATATATATCTGGTACTTAGCCGTCACTAATTAATCCGCGGCTAAATACCTTTTCTGGCGCTAAACAAGCCACACTTTACTTCTATAACTAATGACTGCACAGAAAATGAACTGCCATTACCATGTTCAAAAACGGCAACCAAGTCACACCCTCGAGTTCGATAAGTTACGTTTTCTCAGTGTGAAAATGAATAGTTGATTTCATATACGCAGTAAGGTAAAATACAAATTTTTCACTTATAATGTAAGTTTAGATGAAGGGTAGCCATAAGTGAAATTTGTCTGGAAATTTGCCAAAAATCATTCGTGAGGGCATTTAAACTGTATTATAGATCGCTGTTACATCCGTTTCATTTTACTCGCGGGTGTTAATGTACTGAGAGTTATAATGAGTTAGTTTATCTTAAAAGTAAACAAGGTTGCACTTCAGATGCAATAACAGGAAGAAGGACGAACACATTGGATAGGATGTCAAAAGATGACAACGCACATCGTCTGGGGCAGTTCTTAATCAACTACACTCAATTACACAAAATTTGGCCAACAAAGAAATATTTCATTTTATACATTCCATAGACACGAGGATATTCGTAAACTATGGATATCCGGTGGCAGCAAAGATGATACTCGATATGTTCAGGTTATTTCAAATGAGAGGATTTTGAAAGAACGTCATCTTCTGTGACGAACAATTGAATCAGTCATTGTAGAATAGTCACGAGTCACAAGATTCTAAGTTTACAAGGGAGATAAAATAACATCACATCAAGAGTGGCTAGAGACGATAAAAATGACGACAAATATTTCTGCAGTGTGCTCTGTGCCCAGCAGTTTCCTGAACAACAACCTCTGGCGACGCTGCTGTGGAGAGAAAGAAACTCGTGCTCATGTCCTAGGATCCTGCAAACACAGAGATCCTCTGCGAAACACTCGACACCATCAAATTAGATAGTTCATAGCCAAAGAACTGAGGAAGAAGGCCTTTAATGTCCACGAAGAAGCTCACGGATTGGCCATGAACGGCAGTTCTTGCCGTATCGACAGCGAACACAGCCCAAAAGCTTCATCATAGACGCAACTGTACGGTTCGAAAACAACAAAGGCCAAACTCACAATCCCCTATTACAAATCAAATCTTCAAGAGACTGAAGTAGTAGAACTAATAGTCGGAGTACGTGACATCGTACCTCGACACTTCACCGACACACGGAAGAGTTTTCAGCTCCCCATGGAGGGCGTTAATGGAATAGTTACGACAGCCTCCGAGCTTCGATCAGTCTCCTGAGGCACCATATATTGTGCATAATGTCGTTACTGATACGAATATTCAAAATTATGTAATTTCTATGTTTATTCCTTTGTATAGTCTGCATCACACATGATCCGTATTACTTTGTCATTCATGGGAGCCTGTTAATGCAGGAGGTTTTTTGTTTTTATAATAAGAAACCTCTATATACGAAGATTGAGGAAAAGTCATGGCAACTATTTTTATCTTGAAAAAAACCCGTCCGGTTGGAAAATGTGACATATACAGACGAAAGGACAAGGTGTTAACTTCATGTGTGGACAATGAATGACACTGAAATATCGTAACACACTAATTTATCACGGCAGTATACAAGGCAATATGGCCTTCCAGGTGCAAAAGATTGACAACACAGTACACATAAAGTTGACATGACAAACCTGGGCCTAAAGACCCTCAAAGTAGTCCCCTGCTACTGACACCACACGCTTCCAACGATGTGGGAGGCGCTGAATACCATCTGCCTCAGCATTTGCCGCACCGTTTGTGAATCGGGTCACCTGTTGACGCACAGCATTATCAATGTCCTCTCGTGTTGCAAATCGCCTACTACGTAGTGTTTCTTTAACCTTTCGAATGAGATCAAAGTCACAGGGTCAAATGTCGGGAGAGTACGGTGGGTGCTCCAATTCTTCCCATCCCCAACGTCGCAGTAGCTGCCCTACACACTGTGCTTTATGTTGTTTCGCATTGTCGTGCAGGATTATTGCACTGTCCACAAGATCCGGACGTTTCTCCCAAACACCATGTCGTACCTGTCGCACCAGGAAGTCCCTGTAGTACTGTGCGATCAGTGTTCTGCCATGTGGAACAAAGTGGCAATCAATGACACCCCTGACGTCATACGCGACAATCACCATCAATATGACTGGGGAAGGATTCTGATGGACCTTCTGCCTCCTTGGTGATCCAGCATGTCGCAACTCCGTGGACTGACGTTTCAGTTCTGGTTCGTTTGCCCTGGCCCAAAATTAATCGATGGTGATTATTCGTGACAAGAATTGATCGCCGTCCTGTTGCCAGCGTGCAAGGTGGTCGGAGCATATTGCATAGCGCACCCACCTTTGAACTTCCGTCAGTGCATGCAGTACCCACCACGATGCGATTGTGCGCAGTTGCAACTGATTAAGCAATATCATGTGGACGGTGAGTTTCTCGATGCCACATGCCCTCTCTAACTCCAGTAGCGTCCATCGTCTGTCTTCCTCCAGGAGCTGCTCGATGACGGCACGTGTCACGTTGGTCCGTACACTGACAGGTCGCCCCGAACGTTCTCATCAATGGTTGACACACGTCCTTGCTGAAACTTTTCTACCCACCGTGCTACTGTACGGTATGGTAGGGCATTATTCCCAAGGGCTTCCACTAATTCACTGTGACATGCCATCGCATTTCTCCCTCGGAGAACGGCTATTTTGATATATGCGCGCTGCTTAACACGGGTTACTTCCATCTCGCACGACACTCACCTACTGACTGATTTCACAGCCCTCGCTGCGCTACTACCAGCTACCACAGAGCTACCTGTTGTTCTGCATACACACTATGCCTGCAGAACTTCCACAAGACGTATATACGTTTGTGATCTGTTCACAAATCTACAAGAAAAAAATAGTTGCCATGAGTTTTGCCCCAATCCTCGTATATTACGTTATCACTTGTAAAATGATGAAAGGAACAAAAGCCATTAACAGTTTCTTGATTTTTGATCTTTTATTTGTTCAACAAATTTGCTTTTTGAAAACACTCATGTCATTTCTGCACTGAGCGATTAATCCATGAAGGTTGTAACGGTCCAAATCCCGTTACAAGATGATATCTGTATTTTTATTATTTTATCTGTATTATTATTATTATTATGTCAGTATTATTATTATTATTTTATCTGTGAGATTACTATTATTTTGTTATAATTATTATTCAATTCGATTATGCATTGCTTGTCGCTTGCGTATTTGTAATTGAGTGTATGCATATATACGTATATGTAGATTAACATTAAATACCTGTACAGTGAGAGTTTCGATATATCAGATGTGGATGTGACGTCGTTATATTTTGTACTACTCTCGATTTTGCCAAGTCATCGCCACGTCATGGCTACGTCATCGTGCTCACTTAGCACTGAGCTCTGTTCCTTTGAGTTTCTTAGGGAGCCCCTGAAGATGTCAAATTACATGCAACAGTTTGAGGCGTTGTGGAAGTATGTCATTGTTATTTCTGGAGATTACGTAGCTGTGTCAACCAACGTCTATAAAAGGTGGCTACATCTTGTAGCGTCAGTCATTATTTAAACGGAAGAAGTACAGTGAAGAAGTCAAAATGGATAAGTGAACAGTCATTAGTTAAACGGAAGCTGAACAGTGAAGAAGTCTACGAGATGAAGAGGCCTCAGTCGGTCAGTCAACGAGTGTGAATGAGAGATGGAGAAGACTCAGTGAGCCATTAATCATTGGTCATTGAGAGAGTGAGGCCAAAGTTGGTCCGTCACTTAGTTGAAGACACGGACGCAAGGGCTTACCATGGAGTCAGAGAGGGATACCACCTGCTATGAGGTAATACCATATTGACTTACAAAGAAGTCAGATGATATGGAGAAGAAGCAGTCACAAGGATGTATCACCAAGTTAGGCGTGACACATCTACAGTAAACACCAGATCAAAGGAATACGTCCTAATTACACTCAAAGTGTTGAAGGTACAGTCAAGTGAATCAGTGAGGGAAATATTTCGTATAAATTGTTAAATGTCCGGTCAAGAAGAATTCAAATTCATGCCTAGTTTTTTCTTTCAGTTGCAATGTCATAATTTAATATTCTCATCTGTTTTATCGCAGCAAGACTCACTATTTTTTATATATTATTTAAAGAATATATTTTGTTCTATCAAACGAATTCATAGTCTTATTTAAATGACAGTAAAATATCTTAACCTCAAAATTAATGGGGAAACCGAACGCCAATCTCCTTTTCCCAGAACTTATATGGTATGTTGTCAAAAGTAAGCTTACTACCCCACACCCTAGAGATAGTCAAGATTCTCATTCTATTACTGCTATACTGAGTGGTAGCTGGCGCCCTTCAAATAACGTATGTGTAAGTAAGCAGGTAAGAGGTAAGTGTGAGTCCAGGTTTCGACGATTGTGTATTTTATTTAATGAATGTTAATTTTCATAATTTTCAAGTTAAATGCACAATTCCAAATTTTCCATTTTAAATGCAGTTTTACATGTCTGTAAATTTAGTAACAGAGGTAGGAACATTCTTACAAGGTAAAAGTCAATGAAATGCTGCGTAAAGTCTTTGTTGTCCTTGAAAACGAATTAAAATATAGAAAATACATTTTGCTTAATATATACTTGTAGTAAACTCCCCATTTTAAGGATTTAATGAGTCAATCAGTGTTCAGAAAGGAAATCGAATCTTCCCCATCAATGTTATTATTATCCCTTTCAGTTCCCCAAACTAAAATTTCTTCATAAAATTCTACACATTCTGAAATCATGTATTCTTTTTTATATACCTATGTCCTATATTTTCCTGATATTGACAGCCTGTGTTTTCGATGGATATGCAAGTTCTGTAGGAAGTGTTGGTTTCAAATTTATATTCTGAACAAGGTGGAATGACTCTTAAGACCATCAGTAAATTCTTCTCTGACTACTTGGCCATGTGTGTGAGTTTTCTATTCAGAAGCCATCCTATTGGAAGTGGAAAATATATTTTCAGTATTTTTTACTGTAATCTTCTCTCCTGTTGTTTTGATCTCATATATATACCTTTTCTTGCTAGTTGCTTTACGTCGCACCGACACAGACATGTCTTATGGCGACGATGGGACAGGAAAGGGCCAGGAGTGGGAAAGAAGTGGCCGTGGCCCTAATTAAGGTACAGCCCCAGCATTTGCCTAGTGTGAAAATGGGAAACAACGGAAAACCATTTTCAGGGCTGCCGACAGTGGGTTTCGAACCTACTATCTCCCGATTACTCGATACTGATCGCACTTAAGCGACTGCAGCTATCGAGCTCGGTTTTTGATCATAATACTGTATTTCTCAGGGAGGTAGATCCTATTGTAGTGCTTTACGAATTTATGATGCCAAAATCTTTGCTGTTTGAAACAAAACTGTATCCTCTAATGGAGAAACAGTGTTTGAGTGTTTGTTTATTTCATATCTCTCACTCGAGGTGAGAGTTAGACTGAATCGAACATTTATATCATTTCTGTTCTGACTGGCACAGCCGTCAGAGAACAGATTTAGAACAAATGTAGCTCGTTTTATCATTATGCTCACTCAAGGAATGACTATACGACATACTTTGAAACATTCTGGTGATTGTTGTAACTTCAGCAAACAATAATTGTCAAGAATACAGCTGTTAATTTTCTTGAAATGAAGACTATCGCCTTGTTGATCATTAGTCACTTTCTCATGACGTTTCTGCAGAAGCCATGATTTTCGAGACCCAGCCTGCAGAGTGTCTGGTTAATTACTCATTCGTATTTCAGCACAGGCTGTTAGATCTACTCTTGCACATCCAATAAAAATAATTTTTTTGTAAAGAAATGTGACCCATAACCTTTTTTCATTGACCAATTGTGTGTACATTGGATACATATTTTTATTTCTCACAATATATATATATATATATATACATTGTACAAGTTCCGCGATTGAGAGTCTGTGTGATATGAGGTTGAAATTTGATCTCCATCAATGTGCAGAGATCGAAGTGTAATTTTCATGCTCGGACAAATAGAAAATAATTCTTGTTTTGTAAGACAAAATTGCATTTAAATGTCAACAAACACGCCTGGGAATTCTATTACAGGGGATATGGAAACTTTAACAAAATTTCCTCTTCAATATAATGTCCCGGGCAGTGACACACATCAGCCAGCGCCGGTACCACGTTTTAAAACAGTCCATCTTTGATCACTTCCCGCAGAGTGCACGGCGTATTCGTCTTCACCTCATCGGTCGACGAATAATTCCATGCCCGACAAGGGTTTTGGGCTTCGGCAACAGGTATTAATACGCTGGTGACTATGGAAGATACTATTCGAATAATTCGCTCAACTAGTGTACTGGCGCATTATTATGGAGAACTAATTGTGCTCCAACGATAAATGAGGCCTTTCCCGTTGCACTGCATACAATGTATAATGGATAAATGCATCGCCTTAGTTGACAGTTCGGCCTTCAGGAACGAATTCAAAATATACCAGCCCCCACATATCGAAGAATACTAATTCATGAGTAACGTTTCCTTACGCCTAGAAATATAGGCTATCGACCAAGTAGTAAAGACAAAGTCATTGCCTGAATGGCATAAAAGAGCCAGCCCCAGTTTGGTTAATTGTAGACATTACAGGTAAATTATAAAAAAAAAAGACATGAGGAGTGAAGCGCAAGAAAAAACTAGTAGTAAAATTTCGGAGAGTAAGTTATGTGCATAGGGAGCTGTTTTGTTGCCTCCCATCAATTTCATAAAATAATAACTCAGAGGGTTGAAAATAAATGTACTTGGAATTTGCAGAGCGTTCTCTTGAAACTAATAGAATTTACTGATAAGATTTCACAGGTAAAGGATAAATAGCCTAAATCATTTTTATCGCGGCTTAATTTTTTTTCATTTTAGTTATCAGTCACGCAATAACTGCTTATAAAGTCATTAAGAATCCATGCATATAGAACAATTCCTTCTAATTCACAGTAACAATTTCTCATTTTAGACATTCGTAACCTGCGGTTTTGGGTTGAAATTTTGTCGGTCTGTCCTCATTACTAAGTGGTTGACTGAAAGTATACGTTTCAATATTTTACGAAACTGCCTGATAATACATTGTAATTGAATCATTTAAACAGATGCATTTGTACCATGCTTTCTCAGTTATTTGATTCTTTATCTCATCCATTAATTATCAACTGCATCATTCCTTCTCTTCTGTGCACCATATTTATCTTATTCTCTGTTCAATGGCACTTGAATTAAATAATAAATTTCTATACACCTTTTGTTTTTTTAATATTATTTTCCATTCTTCATAAGATTTTCTTGTTTCTTATTATGATGGTTCGTTGTCTTCTGCTGGTATTTCATTCTATCCTTCTAGCTCATTGATTTGGATCGATTTTGGTGTAAATGTGACTACTAAGGGAATTCTCAGAGTAAGGAGGGGCGACCACAGAACTCTAGCCGAGTTTAGATTTGCTTTCACTCACGTACGCAATTCCATTCCTTTTCACTTCTTGACAAAATTCCCTTCGTCAACTTTTGTTCTAATCCAGTTTCGACATCAATAGGTTTGAAGCCTCTAAAGGGTCACCTGTTGTTTTAGTCAATACCCTAATTTTTCGAAGGGATTCCACATTCCCATAAAATTAGAGCTAAAAGGGGCTGACAATAATCCTTTGTAACGGTTCAAATCCCGTTATAAGATAATATGTATATTATTATTATTATTATTATTATTATTATTATTATTATTATTATTATTATTATTATTATTATTATTATTTTATCTATGAGATTACTATTATTTTGTTATAATAATTATTTATAATTGAGTGTATGCATATATACGTATATGTAGATTAACATTAAATACCTGTACAGTGAGAGTTTCGATGTATCAGATGTTGGATATGACGTTGTTATATTTTGCACTACTGGCGATTCTGCCAAGTCATTGCTACGTCATGGCTACGTCATCGTGAGCTTTTAGAAATTCGCTCAGAGAGTCGGCCGCCCCAGGGGATTTCACCATTACATGCAACGGTTTGAGGCGTTGTGGGAGTATGTCATTGTTATTTCTGGAGATTACGTAGCTGTGTCAACCAACGTCTATAAAAGGTGGGTGCATACTGTAGCGTCAGTCATTATTTAAACGGAAGCAGTACAGTGAAGAAGTCTACTAGATGAAGAGACCTCAGTCGGTCAGTCAACGAGTGTGAACGAGAGATGGAGAAGACTCAGTGAGCCATTAATCATTGGTCATTGAGAGAGTGAGGCCAAAGGTTGGTCGGTCACTTAGTTGAAGACACGGACGCAAGGGCTTACCATGGAGTCAGAGAGGGCAACCCTGGACCTGCCATGAGGTGATACCATATTGACTTACAAAGAAGTCAGATGATATGGAGAAGAAGCAGTCACAAGGATGTATCACCAAGTTAGGCGTGACACATCTACAGTAAACACCAGATCAAAGGAATACGTCGTAATTACACTGAAAATGTTGAAGGTACAGTCAAGTGAATCAGTGAGGGAAATATTTCGTATAAATTGTTAAATGTCCGGTCAAGAAGAATTCAAATTCATGCCTAGTTTCTTTCAGTTGCAATGTCATAATTTCATATTCTCATCTGTTTTATCGCAACAAGACTCACTATTTTTTGATATATTATTTAAAGAATATATATTGTTCTATCAAACGAATTCATAGTTTTATTTCATTGACAGTAAAATATCTTAACCTCAGAATTAATGGGGAAACCGAACGCCAATCTCCTTTTCCCAGAACTTATATGGTATGTTGTAAAAAGTAAGCTTATTACCCCACACCCTAGAGATAGTCAAGATTCTCATTCTATTATTGCTGCACTGAGTGGCAGCTGGCGTACTTCAAATAACGTATGTGTAAGTAAGCAGGTAACAAGTAAGTGTGAGTACAAGGTTCGACGATTGTGTATTTTATTTAATGAATGTTAATTTTCATAATTTTCCTTTTAAATGCAGAGATTCAGATTTTTCAATATAAAAGTAGTTTTATATATGTTTGTAAACTTAGTCAGAGAGTTAGGAAAGTCTCACCTTTTACCTTCTCTTGAAAAACAAACCAACAAGAAAGTAGAGGATAACATGCTATTAATAACATATTTTGTTATTATTTGAACAACCGTGTTTTATTTCTGAGAAAGCACAGCAGAATCATCAAGAAACGCCAAATTTTACACAACGTGTCGCGTTTTGAACGGTACACACTCAATAATTAACACTGTTGATGTTCAAATGAGATTCTCCTGTCAAAGGCTACCATGCGTTTTGTTAGTAGTAAATTAAAGAGAACCACTGGACAGCTTTTATGGAGAATATAATGAAAGTTGTAAAATACCGTTGCAAAATTACTTCTTTCCGCAATTACGAATACAGATTTACTCACTGAAATCACTATGTAATAGTAAAATTTCTACAATTAAATATAGGGTGTACTGTTACGGGATGTTATGGACTTTAAACCTAAAACGACTACTGAGTTGCAGCATTTCGTACTATAGATTAAATACAAAAAGCTACTATGTACAGTTTTTCAAAAATGCATTCGATATATAGTTTTTCCATCCACGCAACCTGTAGTCAATAACTTGGCTGATCACCCAGAACTCCGGTGCGCCAAACTCCTGCTCTCCAACAGGGCCTCTCACAGCGTGGTCTCGTCCCCGAGCAGTTCACTCCACAATACGCATAGCCACTGACTACCGAGTTCACATGCACTTACAGCTGACTTGTCACATAGTACAAGTTTGTCTGAGCACATTACTCCTGGCTGACTCACTCGGGGCTGAATCGGGACTTACTCGCGGCTATATTATGACTGTTTCTCTCTCCGTAGCTTCATCCTTCTTTCATAGATCTGCGAAAGATTCTTGATAAAGCTTCTGGCACTTCCCACTTCTAGATCCTTTTGGGGCTTCTGCATTGTTTGCCTGCTTTTGGCATCTTAGGAGGGGCTCAACGTACCTCAGAAACTCGTTGGGGCGATTGCTCTGCATGTTGCTGACCCCACGCACATCGACAGAGTATATTTACGTACATTTTCATAGCAAGTTTGGCCCTGCAGCGTTACATTCCTAAGCCTTTGTGAGTCAAATAAATGGCCTTTACAATCTTCTGTTAGTACAAATATTGAATTTTCCTTTACATAGGTTGTGAGTTTCACAAATAGGAAGAGTCCTCTCAGTTTTAATTACTGCGTTGTTTGAGTGGAAGTTCCTTTTGGTGTTCTTTGTAAGTACCTAGGTGTTAATGTAAGGAAAGATCTTCATTAGGGTAATTACATAAATGTTATGATTGTAAATAAAGGGTGCAGATCTCTGTACATGGTTATGAGGGTATTTAGGGGTTGTAGTAAGAATGTAAAGGAGAGGGCATACGTGTCTCTGGTAAGACCCCAACTTGAGTATCGTTCCAGCGTATGGGACTCTCACCAGGATTACTTGATTCAAGAACTGGAAAAAAAATCCGAAGAAAAGCAGCTCGATTAGTTCTGGGTGATTTTCGACAAAAGAGTAGCGTTTAAAAAATGTTGCAAAATTTGCGCTGGGAAGACATGGGAGAAAGGAGACGAGCTGCTTGACAAGTGGTATGTTCCGTGCTGTCAGTGGAGGTATGGTGCGGAATGACATCAGTAGACGAATAATTTTGAGTGGCGTTTATAAATGTAGAAAAGATCACAATATGAAGATAAAGCGGGAATTCAAGAGGACAAATTGGGACAAATATTCGTTTATAGGAAGGGGAATTAGGGATTGGAATAACTTACCAAGGGAGATGTTCAATACATTTCGAATTTCATTGCAATCCTTTAAGAAAAGGCTTGAAAAATAACAGATAGGGAATCTGCCACCTGGGCGACTGGCGCAAATGCAGGTCAGTAGTAACTGATGATTGAATATTTACATCTGCACTTATTCCAGTGAAGTTACCGAACCGGAAGTCCTGTAGGTCTCCCACTCAATGACTTACTCTGTATAAAATTCGATTCGTCCTTCCCAACCCGTTCATTTTTCTGATAAAATCGTGTCATACATACCGAATTTAACGTAGACTTGTGTGGCGTCACTTTTAAAATGTCCTTCTCATACACTTCCAAATGTATTTAGTACATTTCCTGTGTTGAAGTTTTTCGAGAGAAAAAGTAGCTACCATGATTTTTAAATCAACGTTCATATTTCAAAGAAGGAGCTTCTTTAAGTATTTCATTATCCTTAGAGTATGCGCTCATTATTATTTTACATTTCTTGCAGTAGTTGGATTCATGTGAAAGTTCAATCTGTTGACTAGTGCAGGCGCTTGTTCACAGGTATTACGATCCAGTTGGCACTGCTTTAGTTATCCTTCACTTGCAAAGCCACCAGAGGTTACGTCATTATGCTACTTGTTGGGAATGGCTGTTGCCGCCATATTTATGTCGCAGTGACATGCTAGTTCGCTGACTGCTGTGAAATATTCTCTCGACCATTAGCTGCGTCCGCTTCAGTCTGTCCTTCCCGCAGTACATGGCGTTTCATGCATCGCACACGATTTATTTGACTTTATTTCAATGAATTGGCTGAAGGTCTGCAATATAGTGGGAAGGAATGAATTATCAAAACTATTTCTAAATTTCTTTTGGTGAAATTGATATATCGATGTATTGACTTCAAACGAATTTGCAAGTATTCGATCCCCCTTTTACAGTGTTAGCTATGCGGGAGAGCTCTTAATATGAAATACTTGCCTTTAAAAGAGAAAACATCACCTTAATAAGAATAGGATCATAAATTATTTGCTGTAGAAGATATATTTTAAAGTTATTTCATCTACTTGTCAGCCAAATTACTTGTACTCATTTATTTTAATTTGAAGCTGAGTGGACTTAGAAATTCAGATTACACATCAAACTTTTGGATTTGTTCTCGTACTTAAAGTGACCTATCCTCCAAGGATGTTAGCAGTTATTGCGGTACAGCAATCTCAGGTAGCAACTGATCTCAATAAACTAACAAATTAATGATGTTTTGAAACACTGGTATAACCAAAAAATGACACGACTCTCTGATTTCCTAGATTGTAGCATAATTAGAGCAATCGTATCAAGTTACATCAAAGATATTATAGCCAGCTCGTACTTACGATTTATGAAAGACTCCAATTAAACATATTTATTTTGTCATTTTCAATCTATCTGCACCAACTTAAGGAGTTGAATAATATGGGTATAATTTTTAGTAATACTATAAAACTTTGTCTAAATCGAGCAAGTATTACCGGATCCATGGAATATGTTAAAAGTAATTCGAACAAGTTTCAAATTGCTCCAGGTGAAACAATTTTTCATTCATTTTTTGAAACAGATTGGATACAGATGTGAAATAAGCAAATTGCAGTGTTAATTCTGAATTTAGAACACTCCTTATATTTTAATAATATCTGCATTGCTTTACTTTATTGTATCATATGTATTGGATCATTTTCAAGTTAAAACAAAATATTTACAGAATTTGTCAGATAAAGTGAATACTACAAAATATAAGTGAGCCTGTTTGCAAAATATGAAGGCAGTTGCACAGGGAATGTTCTAAATTCTAGAAAATGTTACTTTCGAGTAATTTGCACTGAAAGAAGGCCCTACATCATAATTAATTTCTGATATAGATTTATGATGACTCAGGCCAGGTGACTCATCTCATTGTCTCTCACTACCTAAAATAACGTACTCACATTTTAGCTTTTTCTATATTTGGAGGTTATCCATTGATTATAACAAGAATACATTTCACCTAGGACATTTAAAACCACAGATGTGACTTAAATGTCTCCTCGTGACACGTGACATAAAGTGTTGTTATCAATGCCCGACAAAGATTTGAAAATCTACTACCACCAAAATATCATTTTTTCCTTTGAGTCATTTTTACGTATTTGAGACAGTTAAGACAAAGATTCATGTTACCTACTTTTCTGGATACTTAGTTTTGTGAGGAAGCAGAAATACTAGCATTATCATACTTGTATTTATATTTGCAAATTGGAAGAACAAGAAAAGGAAAGGAGAAAAGAAACAGACATAAATACATGGTAATCATGGCTCGAGGGCAATAGTGTTACTGCAAACAGACAGACGATTCGTTGGAAATGAAGTTTTGGGTATGAACCAGCTTTATTTGACTTGTTATTTAGGGACAATATACGAGGTTAGATTACATGAATATCGTGTGAATGTCGCTACTGCAACTAAAATTAGAGGTTTGAGATGGTCGGCGAAACTGATGTGAACAAACCTAATGGAGGGAATGATAGAGGAGAAAACGAAAAGAGAAAGACCAAGAAAATAATTTATGACGGATATCAAGAATGGACGATCTAGGTGAGAGATTTAAAATAAACAAACACTCAAACACTGTTTCTCCATAAGAGAATACAGCTTCCATTCAACTAAGAGAGATTTTGGCATCATAAATTCGTAAGGCACTATAATAGGATATACCTCCCTGAGAAACAGAGTATTATGATCAAAATAGCACGAGAGAAGTTTACAGTAAAAAATACTGAAAATATATTTCTCCAATTCCAATAGGATGGGTTTTGAATAGAATACTCACACACATGGCCAAGTGGTCACAGAACAATTTACTGATGACCTTAACAAGAACCATTCCACCTTCTTCAGAACATCAATTTGAAACCTACACTTCCTCGAGGTGAGAGTTAGATTGAATCGAACATTTATATGATTTCTGTTCTGACTGGCACAGCCTTCAGAGAACAGATCTAGAACAGATGTAGCTCGTTTTGCCTTTATGCTCACGCAAGGAATAACTATGCGACATACTTTGAAACATTCTGGTGATTGTTGTAACTTCAGTAAACAACAATTGTCAATAATACAAGTGTTAATTTTCTTTATATGAAGACTATCACCTTGTTGAGCCTTCAAATCGATTCATACGGAAAGAGCATTAGTCAGTTAGTCGTAGCATAAAATCGTTGCAGATTTCTTCCAGTTGGCTCTACAAGAAAACTGTTCATGGCCAAATTGATTTCGAATTTCATTTACAAACTCTATGGTTCTATTTATTTCTCTGTTATAGTGAAAAATATGGGGAATATCAAAGGGGTTTCAGAGGCGGCCCAATACTCATAAAACTCGATGTATATGTTTTACGTTTGATTTTAATGGAAAATAAGTGACGATAATATTTATTAAGAACGCATCTACACTCTTTATCTTTTAAAACCTTCTTCCGATGGAGTGAGGAAAAAGGCGGTTATCAGTCGTGATCTCGTGAAAGTTAAGTCCAATAACTAAATCTGCGGACAGTTGCTGCGGAGATCATCCCGGCAACCTTTTTTAAAGGAATTTTTAAGTATACATCTGTTTGTACGTTTTGAATATTAACCTCATATTTGGTTTCCTTACTGGATGAAAGAAATGAAATCAGGAGCAGCAGTAATGCAAAAAGGGGTGAAATTGCAATGGGCAATTGTAAAAGCCAGAAAGCGAGTGTCACGGCAAATTGTTGACAGGCAGAGGCCTGCATACACACCCCTGAACCTCGGAACAACAAGAGAGGTCTACAAAAATGTAACCATGAACATGCTGATTTTCCTGTAAACGACAAGTACAATAGCTAGACAAATATAGATATATTTTCTGAACAAAGTGAAGGGAAAATTAAAATGAAATCTTAAATATATGCTGAGTGGATAAAAGAAAATGCTGTTTTATTAAGTGAAAATCTGAATGCTGACTTAAAAGAGTATATGTCGAGTTGCGTGAAAGATATTGTAGCTTAAGTATTAAAACGATTACGGTCATTCAGATTGCTTACCTTAGCTGCAATACATGATTATGGTGTTAATGGATTAGGAGGTGTCAGTTCAATTGCCTTAACAGGTGGAAAGAATCTCCTTTCATGTAACAGAACTCATTTCTTTAATTTTCTGCCTTACATTAAACTGGATGATGTAGCGAACGCAGCCATCATCACCTTTATAGCTCTTGTCCCACAATGAATCAGGATCCTTTGTTTTGCAAGCCTATCTCAACTAGGTTCTATTGAGAACATCGTTAGAAACAAGATATACATAGTGCATGTCTTCTTGAAGGCGATCAAGCCAGCGTTTCTTGGTCCGAGCATGTGGCCGACATCCATATGGCATGATGCGAAGAGCGGTTTCCTTCTCATCGCATTACGTGGCCACAACACCAAAGTCGGCTTTCACGAATCTTTTCCACAATCCGGCAAACTCTCATGATTTTCCGGATTTCAACGTTGGTGACATGATTTATCCAGGTCAGGCCAAGTGACCGGCGAAGCATGTGAACGCAGTATAGCCTACATAAAGATTCTGCAATAATTAATGTCGAGAACTGAAGAACTCTACAATACTCAGTTAATGTATGAATTTATTTACAGCTGTTGTATTTATCTAGGTTTTGTGTGGTATTTGGTACATTTAGTGGGTTTATTTGCTAGTGGCGTAACGTCGCACCGACACAGAGAAGTCTTATGGCGACGATGGGATAGGAAAGGCCTAGGAGTTGGAAGGAAGCGGCCGTGGCCTTAATTAAGGTACAACCCTAGCATTTCCTGGTGTGAAAATAGGAAACCACGGAAAACAATCTTCAGGGCTGCCGACAGTGGGATTCGAACCCACTATCTCCCGGACGCAAGCTCACAGCCACGCGCAGAATTCCTAAATTGCTGAAGATGAAAAGCCGCGATGCAGTGCAGTGGAACGGATTGTTGAGCTTAACCATACGATGTATGCGTATCTGAATGAGAAGAAGAATAAATGGGTGAAGAAGGTACAGTAGTTCCATAGGAGATTAATAGATTCAGCTGCCAAGGGGATTAAGAGGTGTTGAGAGAGACGTGGGGTAGGTGGTGGGGGGTGGGGGGTTTGGGGGGAGGACAGTAAGTATATTTCCAACGATTTAAAATGGATAGTTGTAGATGCAGGTGAGACAATAGGAAATTTTGATAGACTTAGCAGCGTGTTGTAAGAGTTTGAAATAATTGTTTACATCAATGTCTTCACGTTACTTATCACACGACTCATTGAAAGTCACCAAGAAATAAATTACATTGTCTCCGCCAGTAATAAATAATGCACTAGAAATGTGGAAGCTAATAATAATAATAATTTCGTGTGGCTATTTCTAGCCGAATGCAGCCCTTGTAAGGCAGACCCTCCGATGAGGGTGGGCGGCACCTGCCATGTTTAGGTAACTGCGTGTTATTGTGGCGGAGGATAGTGTTTTGTGTGTGGTGTGTGAGTTGCTGGGATGTTGGGGACAGAACAAACACCCAGCCCCCGAGCCACTGGAATTAACCAATGAAGGTTAAAATCCCCGACCCGACCGGGAATAGAACCCCGGACCCTCTGAACCGAAGGCCAGTACGCTGATCATTCAGCCAACGAGTCGGACATTTGGAAGCTTATACGTATGTATATGATGAATGTAATATATGGAGAACATGCATGTGTTATTCCTGGAGCAACATTTTCCCCACATAGCCATAGTAGGCCTATATTGATGGCCTCGCTGGACGAATTGATGCCTCATTAAAGATGCCACTTCCCTGTTTACATTCAGCAAAGATCAGCAGTATGGCTGTGAAACTGCAATTAACAGACTGCATATCCTGGACATAGTTATGCACTCCCGGTGCATCGTGCTTCTTCCGCTTTAGGCTATACAACACCCATGCATTACCATGATGCCTACGCTAGACGGCCCTCACTGAGTATGCATTAAGACTACTACAATATTTAACAACCAGAGGTATAGGGAGGGGAACAGCTCTATGTGAACACCGGTACAATGGAGGTATTTTATACATTTACACAGAACTCATGATTTAGCGCTACATGTGAATAGTTATGAATTCACTAACAAGCACAATAATATATATATATATATATAAGGCATGGTCAGAATTTAACGTGAGCCATTTCGAGGACATATACCTAGTTGAATTTTGCATCAGTTTTACTCAACACTCTTCACTATAAATTGTAATTTTTGTGGAGATAGACAAACGTAGATCTGGGAATTTCAGACGACGACTTTTATAACTAGGATTATTGAAATAGGTAATCAATAATTATTATCAGGGAGTGCTTATTATGTAATTACATACTTTTCGCATATTTTAACACAATTTAAAACATTTATTTTTCCCTAAAGTGTATCCGTAAGCGTTAAAATCTAATCTTATTTCACATAAAAACATACTGTATTTGCACAATTTTTAACGTAAATACGTATTTTAAGAATATCGATAATAAGCGCAGAAATGGGCGATATTTGTAATTAAAAAGTTACCGTGTTATAAAATGGTGTTCATATTTTCATTTTACGATTACGGTCTTGTTTTTAACAGTGTATCTTACGTCATATTTATTGAATGTTGTGGCTATTAATGGACTTCCCTTCGGAAGTTCGAAGACTTGCTGGTCAATGACTAAATATACCTTAGCCAGCAGTCTAACTTTCTCGTATTAGTGAGCCAGCTCTGGTTTTGTTTATAGAATGTCAGAGAAAGTCAAGCACAGAGAGATAAGGTGACGGAGAATACCGTAAATAAAACTGCTGCCTGGGGACTGGAAAGATATTCGCAATGGGGTTGTGTCACCCCTGAGAGTAAGGTTAGTTCTTCCGGTCCATATGCCATTCCCGTGGGCGTGTGATTTTTTCTGAATTTCTAAGAGAGGAGAAAAATTTCTTCCAGAGTCTGCTGATATTCTTTATTTATTGAAACAGTGAATCAGCGTAAATGCGTGGGTAACTTACAGAACAACGCCGAAAGTGAAGTCGAGTACAAAAGTCAGAGAAATACAGATCGTTGGAAAGTGATTTGGCGTTTATATCTACCAATCTAAGCTTCTTGTGTAAAACCATAGGTATACTTGAAAAGTCCACTAACCTGTTGTCCGAAACAGTGAAGGAAGTGCGTGCTGTTGAAAATAAATGAGATATTTGCGATTCAGAATGATGAATACATCATCGGTATGGACGAGACTACATTTCTTACCGACAAGCCTGACTATGGCGTTTACTATCGTAGCTTCGTTTAGAGTTTCCTCAAGGGCGGTTTCTTCAGACAGAGTATCTCCATGTCATACATCATTAGTCACCTTGAATCAGTCTGATACACAGTTGTCAAATTTGATTCTTCATCTGTAATCCTTCATACATGTTTTAATTCATCGTGCCATTTTAGTATGCAGGCCAATTTCACGTGGATATTTCCACATAAAATGTTTGATGCTGTCGCATGCTTTAGTAAGGTTGATGAACAGAAGAAGAATTTCAAAAATGTAAAATTCCTTGATATTAATTTACCTGGAAGTTTTGGTCACAGCTTCATCTGCTTGCAATGGATCCCCCTTGATGTTCCCCTAAACATTGGTTTCCATAAGCCTGAAGCCTCTTGAGAATGACGATGATGTACGTGATGATTTTGATAGAACAGTTTAAAAGCGCTATATCCCTATTAATTTTTACATTTAAATCTATCCCCTTTCTAGTGAATGGGGACGATAATGACTTAATTCCAAGCGCTCAGGCTGTTCTCTTCTGTCATGATTATTATTAATCATACTTCCTAAGCCAAAATTTTGCTATCGAGTTTGACCATTTCAGTGGGAATTTCGTCTTTTCCATGTGATTTCCCCGTTATCAGCTTATTGATACTTTCTTTAACCTCATTCACATTGGGGTTTTAAACTGGGGGGTTGGACTTCACTGTTGTATATTACTGAGTATTCATGTGATACATTGTTCGTACTACTTTCTGAATTATAATTTTCTCAAAGATCAAAAGTGCTGAGTTTCAGTAAAATAATGTTTTCAAAGATAATATTTTTACAGCGGTGCGAAAGTAATGTATTCTATTTTGTTACCTTTAAGTCTAGTACCACGCGTGTTGTCACGTGTAGTACATCTTCAGAAGATGTATTTGGCTTCAGTTTTTCAAGGGGAAATACGACAAGTCCCGGATAGTTGGGCTGTGGTATTTCGGATTGGAGTATGTATCAGGCTGTATCCTCTCTCCAATCCTCGTTAACGTAAACTCTGAAGAATGTTAACATAAATATATCTTACTGCTGGGGCACATCTGAACAATTGCGTCAAAACATTAGTGATATTAAATGTGTGACGCGATGTTACATAGCGAACGTGCGGGCTGTGATGTGAAGTGTTGATGGATGGCCATGTCTGAGTGACATCAAAGAGTGGGGTTATGGTAGAGATGGTGGATGTGATCTTGCAGGCTGTGATGTGAGGTATTAATGGATGACCATGACTGAGATAAATATAGCTCCTTTATCACAGAGGCCTCGTAACATACTCTAGAGCAGGGATCATTATACTATGGTCCGCGTGCCATATCCGGCCCGTCAATTCTTTTTCTGTGTCCCACGAGCCGAGAAAGTGTTTTACATTTCCAAATACTTTTTCTCAGTGGAGTGATATTTCATGAAGCGCAAAAGTTATATTAATTTACAATTTCAGTGTCCTTGAAGCTGTATTAGAACAGTCCTACGTTTCTCCAAGAGAAGAACCAGATATAATTCCATAAACTTCTTCCAAGTCATGAATGAGTGAATTAAGATCATTTGCTCTGCATTTTATTATTATGATTATTATTATTATTATTATTATTATTATTATTATTATTATTATTGATACGGAGTTATCCGTGGTAGTTAAAGGTGAAAGAAGGTGCTGGGATGAACAGGTCTCAACTTACGAAATTAAAGTTAATTTAAAATTTAACAAAGGTTATATTTTCTTTTCAAGGTCAAGAAATAACAAGTATAACAGGAACTCAGTTGTATATCAACAAGTTAAGAAAGTACAATTACAGTTTATTAATGGATTTTGGGCTTCGAGCCCCAGATTCACAATTCTTGAGCAATTAGCCCAACTTTACTTATGTATAAGGTTCAACAAAGGGGCAGAAAACCCCAATCATACCAAGGAGCACTAGCTCCCAATTACCCAGTAAAGCCTCCTCGAGGCACACAGAACCCAAATTTAAGAAAGAGCAACCCGCTCTCAAAGTTCAAGCCCATCAACGGCCACACCAAACTCCACCTTCAAGCTGTCCTCCGGACACATAAAAACAGGGGTAAAAATACCCAACCTACTGAGGCCTATTCAGTAAAGAAACAGGACAATGACATAGCCCCAAAATACCAACTTGAATGGAGGCGTACTCAGCACTCCTAATACACTTTATTAAAACCTAATTTGGCCCTAGGCCGTTTATGCAAGGGCTAATCCCATACTACGGAGGTGACACGAAATAAAACTTTATTACATTACGAAGAGATGGGAAACTGTTATAAAAATGTAGTCACCTCAAAACAATATGAGTGGGAGCTCGAGAGGGTAAGGCACTCTCTATCCCAATTTGTAGTTAAAGAGACAGAACTTTATACCAAGTGTCTTTTACATTTTAATGGAAGGTTACATGATACAAGTTTCGAACCTGCCCCGAGGGTTAAACTGCTGAGCTAGCAAACAAAGAAGTTATTAAAAGGCCATTACCTGATGGATGAACTGCCGCCTGAAGAAAGGGGCGCTTCCCGCCCCCTGCTATATAATCACACTAGGAAAGATGTTACTGAAGTGGCCCCGAGACCAGAAAATCAGCAGTTTATATATCCTCGTGGAAGATTCGAGACGTTTCATGAATGATTACAACCCGCCCACAAAATTTTATTGGTTACCGAACACAGTTACAGAGCAGGTTGGCGAAGAAAGCCCCGATTGGTCGAAAATGAATTTAAGAAATTCGGGATTGGATAATTTCAAAACTGGCGGAACGAACGGATTAACATTGCCAACTCAAACAATGACAGAAAGAAATTTAACAAAGAACAAACTTATGACTACAGAATTTCTTCAAAAAAAAGGTTCCTTCACTTCGCACTAGGGTGCACAATTGTAGTTCTTAAGTGGTGCCATCTAGAAGAGAATGTTCACACTTCTTGCTACAGAGAAAACAAAAACGAATCGAAACTGACATAGTTCAGAACACTTCAAAATTTACAGTAGGGACATCTTCAGAGAAATCTTAGAATTAATGTGGTTGTTAAAGTTCAGGCTTTCTCCAATAGAGGAGTTTCAACTGGCGCAATGTTTGAATTAGCGGCGTGGAGGTGTACCGCCCGGTATAATAATAATAATAATGATATTATTATTATTATTATTATTATTATTATTATTATTATTATTATTATTATTATTATTATTATTATTATATTTGCTTTTTCGTAGTGGTGAAGTTAGGACTCGTGGTCCTCTCTTACACTTAACCACATTTCTTCAACAGTGAACATCTGAGAAAAATATTCATAATCTTATCTTACAAACTTGTAGTAACATGTTATAAAATAGCATGTTCGTATGTTAATTCCGTCAGCGATGCCGCTGGTGGGATCCTCAACAGCTCTGCCATCAGCTGTCATTGATGGCCTAGGCATCACTGAAGAGGCGTACTAGGGAAATGAGGAGTGAGCCAGAGTTGCTATTACATATCAGTCTGCCAAGCCCACAGAAATGCATACACCAACCGACCCTATGAGCAACGTTTATCACACCATACATAGCAGGGACTGGCTACATAAGGATTGGCATTACTAGCATCGCTCATACCTCAGTGACTTTCATATTGTGAAAGCCAAGGATAAGACAGAGACATATCTATGAAAGTAACATTATTAATCTAGCCTATACTAGAAGACATAGTGCACTGCAAACACTAGGTCCTGCCAGCAAAGGCGGATAAAATAGCATAAGCACAATAAATAGTCTATTCTCTTAGAAACTACCATTACAACTAGAAGTAACATGATACAAAATAATCTATATATATAAAATAAGAGTTTTGTCCGTACATTGCTCAGAATTTGAAAAGAATGGTATTTTTGTATCGGTCATGTCCATAGTAACAAGGAAATTGACTTTTTACTTTTCCGTAATTTCTGTCTGTCTGTCTGTCTGTCTGTCTGTCTGTCTGTCTGTCTGTCTGTCTGTCTGTCTGTCTGTCTGTCTGTCTGTACACTCATCACTAGAAAACGGCTGAAGAGAATTGAATGAAAATCGGTATGTCAAGTCGGGGGATAAGCCACTAAAATCTACGCTATAAATCATTTTACTCACGCTGATTGAAATGGTAGTTTAGGGGAAGCCTAAAATTGAATTCTCAAATATTTACAGTATATTATTAGTGGTCCTATCGATAAATACTACACCACTAAAGTTACATAGAATTTAATTTCCGATCATTTATGCCATACATTGTTACCGTATTGGCTTTGATAACACAGATGCATGAATTTGTATTTTTGTTAAAAAGTCCATATCAAAGCCGAGACACAAGAAAATGGGTTAACAGAATTTAATGAAAGTCGGTATATAGATTCGGCGAATAAGAAACTACAGTCTACGTTATAAACAATTTTATTCCCCCTGTATGAAATTGTTGTTTAGGGGAAGGCGCCTGAAATTGAATTTTTAAATAGGGCCTACCTATGTTATTGGTCTACCGAGATCGATAGCTGCAGTCGCTTAAGTGCGGCCAGTATCCAGTATTCGGGAGATAGTAGGGTCGAATCCCACTGCCGGAAGCCCTGAAGGTGGTTTTCCGTGGTTTCCCACTTTCACACCAGGCAAATGCTGGGGCTGTACCTTAATTAAGGCCACAGCCGCTTCCTTCCCAGTCCTAGCCCTTCGCTGTCCCATCGTCGCCATAAGACCTACCTGTGTCGGTGCGACGTAAAGCCAATAGAAGAAGAACATGTTATTTCTCCTATCGAAAAGTACTACTTATAGAGAATACAATTTCCAACCATTTATGTTTTATTCAATTTTATCGTACCGACTATGATAAGAGTGGTATTTCAGAGTCGGAAGAAAACTAAATGTGAAGGCCTACAATATTGAAAGCATATACCATTGATCAACAATAACATTACATTGACCATTGTTTGTGGTGATGTTCTTTGTCTCTTATGCTGCCGCTAACTCCGATATATAGGATTACTGCTACGTACCGAGTATAACAGCCTGACTGAATATTGGTGAGAAATAGCTGGGAGTTAGAAAACTTTCTTCTTTAGCATGACATTCCTCTGGTTCATACATTTTCTGATACCGTACTGCTGATACGTAACTCACTGGTTCATCATAGTATTCCAGCTATTCGATCCCTACTCTGACGCGCTGTTTTGAATGAGCAGTGTGCACTCTTTAGGCAGAGGGCTCACTTAGTAATAGTGGTAGTAGTAGTAGTAGTATGGCCTGGTCTAGGATTACAATTTAGGCACGTTCCAAATTATAGTACCACAATTCACTAAATAACTCAAAATTCAACCCTGAAAAGAGCCGTTTCTTTAAAAGAGCTGCTTCCTCTGAACTTTTATTAAATTCTACATTCATTTCATTCAAAATTAGCAGTGAAGAGGGGTTTCTCTTATGGCTTGGAGGAAAAAATTGCCTCCAAGTCAGACAGATTTTTCCGCCGCCAGTGTACTGAATTGATATTTTCCGACTCATCGGGTACTCTCCACTGTTCGACCCCCGCCCCCCTCTGAAAAAATACTAAGAGTGTTCACGCATCACGGCTGTCTGCGGCCTGGTCATTCCAGCTATGGAACTTTGGACTGTTAGATCGGCAGCGTAGTACTGTTCGTTAAATGTGGGAAAATGTGTGGGTTTTAATTTGATCGATTATTTCTTGTGAAATCATTGCTTTTACTAGCGCCATTACTACTGACATAATTGTAATGACCTATGTTCATTTCTGTTGGGAAAACCACTAAGACAGTCTTTCTGAGGATTTAAAAAGGCAGGTGGAGAGTGAGTGTCTGCCATTACAATGCAATTCCCCAACCTGATTGTGATTGATGGTAGGCAAGCGGGCCTACCATTACAATTAAAATTCCCTAACGCAGTCTTTAAATGAGAAAAGACCGAGCTCAATAGCTGCAGTCGCTTAAGTGCGGCCAGTATCCAGTAATCGGGAGATAGTGGGTTCGAAACCCACTGTCGGCAGCCCTGAAGATGGTTTTCCGTGGTTTCCCATTTTCACACCAGGCAAATGCTGGGGCTGTACCTTAATTAAGGCCACGGCCGCTTCCTTCCAATTCCTAGGCCTTTCCTATCCCAACGTCGCCATAAGACTTATATGTGTCGGTGTGCCGTAAAGCAAATAGCAAAAAAAAAAAAAAAAAAAAATTAGAAAAGACGTTTTGTGATTTCTCCGTCGCGTTTCCAGGGTAACGTTAAGAGCTATGTAATTTAATACAGTCTTGCTCACGGGTACTCTACCTAACCTACAATCATGTGTACAATGTAGAATTCCGTAGCGAAGCACGCGTACGTCAGCAAGTATAATATAAATACAATAAATATTCTTAATAATGTCTTGAAACTATCGTTACAAACACAAACACAAGTAACATGGCACAAAATAACATAAGTACAGTAAACGTACATTCACACACATTTAATCCATAAGGTTCATTCAACCTGCCGACCCTCATCATCGAGAAGAAGCTCGCGGCAAGACGACTTAAAGGAATTTAAGCTTTCTTTATAAGCTTTTGATAGTAACTGCGTATGTGAAAAGACATTTTCAAAGATGAAATATATGAAATCTGAAAACAGGCCATCATTAACCCCCAGTTTGGTGAAATATTACCTAAAACAAGAAGCGATTTCATTCATTTCATTAGTAAAGCTGTGTTTCAAACAATAACCAAACAATAACTTTGTTTTTGTATTGCGGTACGTAATTTTATCTGCAAGTTTTGTGAAAACTTGTTTTTGTTGTTATTTCAAGTGGACTTACCCAAAATAATCCTCGAGTTTTCCTCCTGGCCCGCAGAGTGATATTTTTGAATATTTTGCCCCTTTCAAGGAACAAGAAACATACCTTCGTTAAAACCTTTGGAAAAATTCCGTTAGTCTCTTCTGTTTGTTACGGTTAACCTTTATTCCATTCACGTTGAAACTTCTCTCGTAAATGGAGCTTGTCATCCGTGACTTCGGAGGTTGCTTCTGTACGTGACCGTTTATTAAATCACACCCGAGGAAGAGTGAGGCTCCGGCGATTTTCCGATCACTAGTTTTAGTTTTCCGGATCCCGTCATTTCATCTCGCAGCATCACTGTAAACATTTATTTACTTGTTAACTGTTCCTCACAAACTACAAATGCCGTATTACACAGTTAATGTTCCATAAAATTCGAGTTACAAAGTTTTTTCAAGGAAGGAAACGTTTGCTTCAAGAAATCGAGAAGTTCGTGTAACCGAATTTCGACTAATAGAAAAATAAATACAGGCAAAGAATAGAACAAACGGCCGGGAAATTTAAGTTACTTCGAGGTACTAAAAATTCCAGAAATGCAGGTTCGAGATATAGAGGTTCGACTGTAATTCCTATTTTATATATATCGGCCTAGAAATTTACATGAATCCTGTTGAACTATAATTTACTCTAAGGTGCTTACTTGTATGAGAATTAGCTAGATATGTCTTGGCAATGATTGGTATCCTTTCAGTTGAAGTAGACGCTTAGTGGTACTTCTCTGGCACGCTGGGCGGAAGTGCTGTCTCTCTACTCGGCAGAATTCAACCGATAATTGTAATAGTTCTTTCTTTCTTTCTTTATCCGTTTCCCGCTTAGGGTTGCTTTTCCCCTTGGACTCAGCGAGGGATCCCTTTGTGGTTTTCGCAACTGAAATCCACATAGATCATTGCAATGAGGTCAGTAGGAACGTCGCGACTAAACGCAATGCCATCATATGAAATACTCGATCAAATGAAAAACCTCATCTTTCCTCACTTTTAACGAACAGTACTACACTGCCGATCTAACAGTCCAAAGTTCCAGAGCTGGAATGACCAGGTCGCAGACAGCCGTGAACACTCCTCTGCCATTATTTCATTAAGTTTGCACACTGCTCATTCCAAACAGTGCCTTAGATTAGGGACTGAACAGCTGAAATACTATGATGAACCAGTGCCTTGCGTACGAACGGTATCAGGAAATGTATGAACCAGAAGAATGGCACGCTAGAGAAGAAAGTTTTCTAACTGCCCAGCTAATTCACGCCAATATTCAGGCAGGTTCTTATACTCGGTTAGCAGCAGTAACCCCATCTATCGGAGATGAGTTGTAGCATAACATACGAAGAACATCGCAACAATCAATGGTCAATGTAATGTTATTGTTGATCAATTTTATGAGCTTTCTATATTGTAGGCTTTCACATTTCCGACTCTGAAATACTACTCTTATTATGGTCGGTACGGTGAAACTGGATAGGACATAAATGATCGGAACTTGCTTTCTCTATAACATCTCGATAGGACCAATAATAAAAAAAAATATTTGAGACACTTTTCCCCTAAACTACCACTTCATTCACGGTGAATGAACTTATTTACAGCCTAGACTGCAATTCTTATTCCCCGACTCTACATACCGATTTTCATTAAATTCTGTTTATCCGTTTTTTTTGTTTTTTTTTGATCGGCTTTGATATGGACTTAGCAACATAAATACAAATTCATGAATATCTCTGTTGTCAAAGTCGATACGAAAATAATGTATAAGACATAAATGATCGGAAATGTAATTATATATAACTTCAGTTATATAGTATTTATCGAGAGGACCATTAATAACATAAGTTTATGAGAATAAAATTTGGGCCTTCCCCTAAACTACCACTTCACTCAGCATGAATAAAATGATTCATATCCTAGATTGTAGAGGCTCATTCTCCGACTTTACATACCGATGTTCATTAAATTCTCTTCAGCCATTTTCACGTGATGCGCGTACATACATACATACATACATACATACAGACGGACAGATTGACATAGACGGACAGATTGACATAGACAGATATGCAGAAAATACAGAAAAATAAAAAGTGGATTTCCTTGTTACTGTGGGCATGACCGATACAGAAATATCATTTTTTTTAAATTCTGAGCAATGTACAGACAAAACTCTCATTTTATATGTATACGAGTAAATTGTTCGCCGAACTCAGATCTGCTCGAGCACCATAGGCATTGAGTCAGTTTCCTCGCTTTCGACGCACTGAATCCTACACTTGTCGACTCCAAATTCCGTACAGACGTTTCAGTGAAACGATTCTTGAGATGATTTTCCTAAAGGAAAGTTTGACACAGTTATTTCCAATTGACTTTGATTACGTTGATAAAGGAAACAAGATCAACGGGAATCAAATATACACCATGAGCTGCAGGTGACCCCGTGATATTTTTTTTGCTAGTTCTTTACGTCGCACCGACACAGATAGGTCTTATGGCGACGATGGGATAGGAAAGGCCTAGGAGTTGGAAGGAAGCGGCCGTGGCCTTAATTAAGGTACAGCCCTAGCATTTGCCTGGTGTGAAAATGGGAAACAACGGAAAACCATTTTCAGGGCTGCCGATAGTGGGATTCGAACCTACTATCTCCCGGATGCAAGCTCACAGCCGCGCGCCTCTACGCGCACGGCCAACTCGCCCGGTGCCCCCCCCCCCGTGATACTTGCTGACAATTTAGAAGACTTCAATTACTTTCGAACAACACCAGCGAATTAGCAAGGAGTTCGGCCTTAAAATGAACTGTAAAAGTATTATCCTTGTTACTTAAATTCATGGTAATGATGGTAATACCTTGGACGGTAACACGATTAAAACAGCGTCATATATCAAGTAATCTAATTTGTATGCCAGCTAACACACGAAAGGGTTCCAGACGTAGATATCAAACCAAGATTACGAATTGCAAGAAGCGTGTTTTTGAAACTAAAACATATTCTGTGCGGATGTCTTTAGTAAACGATTCGTTAGATTCAAATAAATTAATAATTATCAATTTGAATTTCAGTTATTGTAAGATATATTCAATCAATCAATCAATCAATCAATCAATCAATCAATCAATCAATCAATCAATCAATCAATCAATCAATCAATCAATCAATCAATCAATCAATCAATCAATCAATCAATCAATCAATCAATCAATCAATCAATCAATCAATCAATCAATCAATCAATCAATCAATCAATCAATCAATCAATCAATCAATCAATCAATCAATCAATCAATCAATCAATCAATCAATCAATCAATCAATCAATCCTTCAATCAATCACTACTGATCTGCATTTAGGGCAGTCGCCCAGGTGGCAGATTCCCTATCTGTTGTTTTCCTGACCTTTTCTTAAATGATCGCAAAGAAATTGGAAAATTATTGAACATTTCCCTTGGTAAGTTATTCCAATCCCTAACTCCCCTTTCTATAAGCGAATATTTGCCCCAATTTGTCCTCTTGAATTCCAACTTTATCTTAATATTGTGATCTTTCCAACTTTTAAAGAAACCACTCAAACTTATTCGTCTACTGATGTCCTCCCACGCCATCTCTCCACTGACAGCTCGGAACATACCACTTAGTCGAGCAGCTCGACTTCTTTCTCCCAAATCTTCGCAGCGCAGCCCAATCTTTGCAACATTTTTGTAACGCTACTTTTTGTCGGAAATCACCCAGAACAAATCGAGCTGCTTTTCTTTGGATTTTTTCCAGTTCTTGAATCAAGTAATCCTGGTGAGGGTCCCATACACTGGAACCATACTCTATTTGGGGTCTTACCAGAGACTTATATGCCCTCCCCTTTACATCCTTACTACAACCCCTAAATACCCTCAATACCATGTGCAGAGATCTGTACCCTTTATTAACAATCATATTTATGTGATTACCCCAATGAAGGTCTTTTCTTATATTAACACCTAAGTAC
Organism: Anabrus simplex; assembly: GCF_040414725.1. NCBI lineage: Eukaryota > Metazoa > Arthropoda > Insecta > Orthoptera > Tettigoniidae > Anabrus > Anabrus simplex. The sequence continues at coordinate 135,804,966 of NC_090272.1, forward strand.
TTACAATGATCCCCAAAAGGAACTTTCACCCCATCAACGCAGTAATTAAAACTGAGAGGACTTTTCCTATTTGTGAAACACACAACCTGACTTTTAAGCCCGTTCATCATCATACAATTGCCCACCGTCCATCTCACAACATTATCGATGTTACCCTGCAGCCGCTCACAATCTTGTAAGTTATTTATTACTCTGTACAGAATACATCATCTGCAAACAGCCTTATCTCTGATTCCACTTCTTTACACCTATCATTGATATATATAAGAAAACATAAAGGTCCAGTACTACTGCCTTGAGGAATTCCCCTCTTAATTATTACAGGGACTCCCTCATGCCTGTTTTATTAGCCATATGGTACTGCCTAATAGTCCTAATTTTAATACCTTGCTTTCTTTCACATTTATTTTTAACTACGACAAAAGCAGCTTCGTGATCACTAATACCATATATTACTTCGGTTTCTCTATAGAGCTCATCTGGTCTTATCAGCACCACATCCAAATTATTCTTCTCTCTAGTTGGTTCCATCACTTTCTGAATCAGCTACCCTTCTCATATTAACTTATTTGCCAATTGTTGGTCATGCTTCCTGTCGTTCGCATTACCTTCCCAATTGACATTTGGTAAATTGAGATCACCTGCTACTATCACATTCCTTTCCACATCATATCCAACATAGCTGATTATCTAATCAAATAATTCTGAATTAGCGCCAGCGCTACCCTTTCCCGGTCTGTACACTCCAAAGACATCAAGTTGCCTATTATCTTTAGAGAATAGCCTTACACCCAGTATTTTATGTTTTTCATCTTAACTTTTTCGTAGCTTACAAATTCTTCTTTCACCAGGATGAACACTCCCCATCCTACCATTCCCATTCTATCTCTACGATACACACTCCAGTTCCGTGAGAATATTTCTGCATCCACTATATCATTTCTCAGCCATGATTCAACTCCTATTACAATATCTGGTAAGTATATATCTATTAAATTACTTAATTCGATTCCTTTGTTTACAATGCTTCTATTTATGATGACTTGATTTTACCATAAGGAAATTCGACACCATATGACATGTGATTGTATGTTACCGTTGCTCCTGTGCTGATAAATGAACACTAAGGACTTCATCAAAGAACCGACTTCAAGTGTTTGGAATGTGAACGAATCGCAGAATACTTAAGATTTTATAGGTGGACCATGTCACCAACGAGGAGGTACTCCGTCGAGCCAGGAAAAATGTAATCTTATCAAAAACCCAGGACAGTACGGTTGAACACTGTTTCCGAAATGGCGTCTATAACCTGATACAACTGCTTGCAGAAGGTAAGATAGAACGGAAACTTGGATGTCAGTGAAGAAGATTATCCCGGATGCAGAAAATCAGACAGTGATTCGATATCCATGATACTGGAAATCTCTGGTATGGGAAACACAAAATGTGGAAAGCTCCTCTATGACTTTTGCTAGCTTTCTATGAGAAGACGGCGACAGGAAAAGGAGAATTAAGCACCAGTATAAAACAAGGAGACATGACTGAATTTCGCACAGCGGAAGAAATTAGTCCAATTGAGGTCCACCGTCAAATCCAAAATGCGTATCTGACAATACCGCTTATAACAGAATAGTCAGAAAATGGGCACGGCACTTCCGAGCTGTGGAAACAACACATCGCTGACGAACATTAAAGCAGCCGGCCAGCATTTGCACTGACATGAGACAACGATGGACGAATCGATGTAGACATCAGTAAAGACCACCGGATCAAAACCGTGAAGTCTGTGACATAAAGCCAGCCGTAATCAACGTCATAAACGAGATTGGATAATGAGAGGTTAGCTCCCGGTCGATCTGGAGAATGTTGATTGACGATCATAAACAGGCTCGGAAATATATCTGTTCCAAATTCCTTAAACGATTGGCGGTACGGGAATTATTTCGCACAAATTGATGGCAGATTAAAGTGAATCAACCATGAAAACCCAGATATGAGTGCATGGAATATAATCAGAATACTTCACCATGCAAGCAAGAATTTAAGAGCACACCTGCTGCGGGTAAAGTCATGGCGATGATGATCAAGAACAAAGATAGAGCGTTGCTTATATATTATATCGAGAGTGTAGACAGTGAGTTCAGACTGGTAAGCGGAAGCTCTCAAACGAGTTCAAAACACGCCTTCACAGATATCGACCCGAAGGAAACAGGGACGAACTCTCACCCGACAGTGAAAAAGACCCCATTAAGGATACAATCCGCAGTTGCCATTTTAGTACTCCGATGATTCTGTCTTAAACTTACTTCAAAATTTTTATACATAAACTGATATTTTGGCTACACGCATTGCAAACTAAATTTCATTAACACGTAAATTATTTGAAAACATCAACATATCAGTCATTCAATACTTACAAGTTTACAACAAGAAATCATGTTTATTGTGGACACTTGAAATTACAGTTGAATTACTCCGTTAGAGAACCACAAAATTCGACCTTCAGTAACCTACCACGCATACACCATATCTTAGCTGTAGTTCCCCTTCCCGCAAAAGACAAGTTAAATTACTCTTCTGCTATATAGAGTGCATGTGCACCCAGACGGTGATGTATCGACTATCGATAGAGCTGTTCGAGACAGAGGCTGTTCGTCCTTATTATCTCCTTCTCATTCTCCTCTCTCTCGGTGTGGAGGAGAAAGTAATTATTTTGTAAAAGCAGGCGTGTAATCTTTTCTTCTGCGAAATTGGCTACCAGGAGGAGATTTCCAGTTTCACGGAGACCGAGTATAATGCATTCATAGGTATTAAAGAACGGCGTTTGCTCTTTTCTTAATAGCTGTTTCGTACGGAGTGCAGATGAATTTCGCGTGAATAAGGCGCATGAGTGTTCAGTATCTTATACTTATTATTACTATCAGAGATGTAATTAGGTGACTGTGCGTAACAATTCTCATACTAGCAAAATAAAAACAAGGTAACTTATAAAATGAACCATTGATTCTAATACTATGTAGGTGATTGATATTCCAAGAGACTGATCCAGTACTGCAGTAATACAAATATGAATTAATGGACGGGCTTAATTACTACATCAGATTCTCAGATTCACCCAAGCATATCAACTGTTAGAGAGAAAATATCGGCAAGAGCATTTAAAATAACTCTCGATATTTCTGTGGACTGGCAGAAGGATGGTAATATTCCATTGCCTCACTGGTTTACAGTACGTTTATAGCTGTTACCACTAAACTGGCAAAATATACGCTGCCTTTGGCTGGGCAAGTCGTAGGAGGTGAATCAGGATAATCACCTTCAAATAGTCTAGTCGCTATTTTACGAGGGCTGATCAAAAAGTAAGTTTACAAGGTCGATAGTTCTGGAGTTTCGCCTGTAATAGAGAAATTAGTAGCGTGCTGTAATTCTAATGCATGCCGTTGTCAACTGTGCAGAGTTTTAGCCATCCGCCATTCACAGCGCTATTGGTAGGTAAACACAAATGGGGCGACTCGTTTGGAAAACTAGTCTCGCGAAGGAATCAACACAGTTATTCGATTTCTCTGGGCGAAACATGTAACCACGCCTGAAATTCGCCGGCAGCTGGTAGAGGTTTACGGAGAGACGGTAATGTCTCATCAGAATGTCGCAGAGTTTGCGGCCATTAGAGAAGAGATCACCGACGAGGATCCTAGCGGCCGACCGAGCACAGCATCAACCGATATGAAAACAGCTCGCGTGGAGGAGCAGATTCAGGACAGCAGCAGGCTCACGTTTTGGCGTATGACGAGGAGGTGAAATACTTCGCGACAACGTGGCAAGGTCAGGATTTTTACCAGGAGGGAATATTCTAACTCATCCTACGAAGCGACAAGAGCTTGAACCGATAGGGAAGCTATGTCCAAAATTAACCTAATGAACGTACTACCCGCTGGCTGTATTTGTGTTGTGAAATGAAGTATGCACGTTTCACAGCCGATTTTGTAACCTTACTTTTTGATCAACCTTCGTAATTACATTTGCTAAAAAGGTGGAAAGTAAATATTAATATTAAATAGGATATTTGCTTCATAATTAGAACCCATGTCCAGATCTCTCCCCACCCCCTCCCCCCCTCCCCCCGCGTTTCAGCTACTATCACTGAAGTAGACTTGGACAAATTTTCGAAGATGCACGAATGTTATTCAACCGTGCATTATAATCTGTTTAGGAATTGAATTTATGTTAAAATATTACATAGGCTCAGAAGAATCTCTCTTATTGAATTTTTCTGCAGCTCAAGTTATATGTGATACTAGATGGACTCTGAGCCCAACAACAGACCTTTGAGACTGCAGTATCAAATGTGCCAATAAGCACAAACTGCTGTGTGAATGAGACCCAGTGGGGTGTTTTAATTCTTTGTGCTCAAAATGAATGTGAAAAGGAAGCCGTTTTCTTTTCTTCCTCTGAGCTTCACATTTGTAGGATGCAATCTAAGCTCCTTTTCACGATCTTAATAAAAGAGTCTTCCTGGAGGCCATGCAATTCTCTGAAGGCGCTCGTGCCCACGGAGGCCTGTTATATTTAACGATGTAGCAACTTCTCCTTAATTATAGTGTTATAATTATATTCTTACTTCCGCCCTTGCCATTATAGTTTCTTATATTCGCAGAAATACAAGAAAACAGTCCTCTGCTGGGCTTTCCGCAGATTAGAGGTGCTAAGCCGTCGAAAGATACAAGCGGAAAGTTTGAAACTAATACTTTTTCTAATTATCAAAGATCAGCATGGGACTCTTTCTCACAAACAGAGCTTCATGGAAAGGGTTATACCGTTTACGAAGAGGTTTATGGCGTGTCAACAAACGGTAGCACCAGGTGAATTGACATGACAGCCTTTAAACACCGCATCATAATCGATTCCACAGTCAGAACTGAGCATCCCACCGGCCAGCCTGTGGAAGGTAACGTTGAAAAGACCTACAATCAAATTTTACCGGGGAAAATAATATTTAGAAGAGGTGGCAGTATTGGTTTTTTTGGTAGGGGAACGTGGCACTATTTCTAGAACAGATTCGGCTTGCAGAATTCCAGAATCAGTCGTTTGGTAATCGCCACTTTACGAGGATCGTCATCAATTTTAAAATTACATCTGTATTCACAATACAGTAGTTCCCTGTAATATCGTAATAACCAATGAATTTTTCTTTAATTTCGTGTCTCCAAATGTTTAATGATATATATTGTATGCTGTGTTATCAATTATTCAAATTTCATTTTGTTATTTTTGATGCAGTTAAAATTTGTTCTTGGTGCAACCCAAAAATGTGTGTCTTGTAGCAACGCAAAATGTCTTGAAAGTCATTGATTTTCTCAATATATACCCCTATGTATGTCAGTACATTACTCCACAGCTTCAAATTGTGCTCGAAATCAGGGTTTCATCCGTTTAATCTCAACAGTGTTTATGAAACATTAAACATAAAATTACATTAGTTCACATGTTCGTGGATGTCCAAACGGTCTGTACTCCCACATTCAGACAAAAATGCATGCTTTATCCTTTCACCGCCAATCGAACTACTCCATTTCCCCTGAATAAATTCCTCAGCATTTTTGAAAGAAGTCAGTTCCTGGACCAAATTCGCTGTACGAGAGTAAAAAGGCAGTCAGTAAACACGGGAAGGTCAAGTAGGCCACGTTAACATTATGAAACTGACGGTTCAACTTCACTAACAACTTATATAATGTTAGCCTCAGACTTAATAATTAAGAATCAGCAGTGTACAGATAGATGATTTGAACTGCAAAGACTAAGTAACAACATGAAGGCCTCTACAACAAAAGATTTTGTAACGACCATCACCTAATATTTTAATTTCATCATGGTTTATAATGAAAAATATTTTAACAAGCACTGTATACAATCAGGTGTATAATGCCTTCAGACTATTATAATGTATTTTACTGAGGGTGACCCTATTTTTGTTTTGAAATACGTCTGATTGAAAGTTCATCTTAAGTAGATGTATATTATGTATTGATTAGGAGCATAATTAAACACAATTTGACAATTTGTAGACAGTTCGACCGTCGGTACTGCGCCGTTCCCGCGTCCAGGTCGAGTCGCAAAAAGATCCAGACTAGCTCAATGTCATCATCGTTCATCAATTCAATATCGATTTGGGGTCGTAGGTTTCGGAAGTAGAGTAATCGGATGAGACAAACGGATAAATTTATATCATATCAGCTCGCTGGACGTCTCCATCTCGCGAATTAATTCATGTACTTTCATAAATTTCTATCATTCGTAACCTATAGATACTTATAAGTATTTATCTAACCTAAGATACCATTAAAATGAATAAATAAATTCATCTAACATAACTTTATTAAATTAAAAGATCTTTAAAATAGAGCGAAAATTTAATATCCTATAGAAAATCTGGCTATCTCTCGCCCTATCTAATCTAATTAATATTAATATGAAATATTTAAAGGCCTTTGATATCAAAGAAAATATAAGTCCTTACTATATTCATTATTTCTGTTGAATATAGAAAATGATTCAGAGATGCTTATTATTTATGATAAAATATTAAATTAAAATCACGTTTGCGTTACCCTTTCTTCGTACACAACATAATTCCTTAACTTCTTCTCCTGAAATTTTTATACAATACATTGCAGATCTATTCACAAGTTCTCAATCTGTTTTGCCTGCATCTATCTGTCAACATTTCATAATTACAATTATATCACGTTCATTAACCCTTCGTATAAGGAAAGCATTCGTTTTCTCATTAATTTTTGTCGAGTACCGGTATGTCAGTTTAAAAGTCTTTTATATTCATATACACAAGGAAGAAAAGATCAAAATAAATCATTGAAACATTACTTCACTCTCAAATAATCAAAAATTACCATTACTGATTTTTTAAGTCATTCATAAAAAAGAGTATAAATTCCCAAATTTAATTTAAGTACCAATTATATTTACTATATGTGATCTGTCATCATGTCAATTGTTACTCCTGGCATCTTTTTAAATGTTATTTCTGGAAATTCTGTGGTCTGTTATCTAAGAAGACTCTAATAACCAAAGTCATTAGCATCCAAATACGGAGAACCTCTTCAGTGATACCATTAATATGAGCTAACAATCCTCCTAACTCTATTTATTTGAATAAACACATTTGTGGTTAAGAATTCAGGATAATATGGGCTAATTTCACTTTCACTTCCCTATATGGATTCGTATTTGATGATCTACAAGTATCTAACCGACATATGCAAGTTACATGGGTCATAGTGCTAGTTGTGGAATATTGAATGAATAATATACGTTATGGAATCAAATACATTTACTCTTAACCTTAAATCGCGTCAACTAACTTAATATAATCAATAAAATATATCCATCTCTTCCATCTCGACGAAAAAATAATCATCACCATCATTATTCTCCTTATTACCAGACCATTCTTCATATCTATAACATCTGCTTCATATTTTTCATATCATAGCTCATCCTTCCTTTCAATAATCGCAATAATCTATCTTAACTTGACGCATATGACTTCATAATTATTATTCACCCACTTATATATTCCATTTCCTTCTCAATTTTCTTCAGATTCCTCTCATATTCTCCATATCTCTTCTTATGGTCTCAATATAACCTGTATATTGCATTACATTATCTCCATTTCGTGGTATAACACCCTAATATAATCATAACACTAACAACAATGTCGTATTGTGTTAACAGCCAAATTAAGTTAACCTCTCTACTCAATATAGACAGCATTACGAACGCATAACCTGGTTATCACTGATTAAATACATCCTTACCCAAAGGATTTGTCATTTTGGTTAGATGACTACCTATTATTTTCCTATGTTGTTATATCAATGCTTTTCCACACGTAACATCACTTTTCTTGAATATAAATCTATAACAGCACTGCATACATTTATTACATACAAATAGAAAATGGCACTTTCCAAAAACACGTTATTTAAATTACTTACTGTAATGTTATTTCAATAAACTTATCTTTCCTTGCCTGTATTCCCTCGTTGGCGTGTCCAAATGCTTAGGACATCTTGTCAAATACGACAGTTACATCGTGCTGGTCTCTGGGAAACATAGGTCTCTCCTCCTTCTCCGTCATCTAGGGATAGCTTTGCCGGCTTCAGGTCACCATCTCCAGACAGCCTGCCTCGGTATTCTTACTGCATGATGCTGGCCATTTCTTGCGCAGTTAGGACAGAAATACAGATTAACATGGCCAGTTTCGTCATCTTAGTATTAGAAGGTTTTGATTCATAATTATATTGAGAATAATGCTTCTTTCAATTGAATTTTGTTTAAGTCTTGCAGACTACTAATATGGCTATAAGGATTTCAATTATAATCTGATTTAATTTTCTAAGGTTTTTTTCTAATCGCCGAAGTATTTCTTATTTTCTTGCGAGCAGCTTATGATGCTGTATGCTTCTTTCGCTTGGTATCTCGTGACGTAGCTGGTTACGTAACGATTCTGATAAGTCGTTCTATTTTCTCAGCTTATTAATACGCAAGTATGCAGTATTTTCGTAGTCTCGCTCAATTCTCTTGATGTTATTTCTGTTTCCTTTTCAATTTAAGCCTTCTTCTATGAACTCCGCCTTCTTTATGTGTTAATATGTTGTAGCGATCTGCTTGCGTTGGTTTCTTCTGGAATGATTTTTGTAATAATAAATTTGTAATAATCTTCTGTCTTTCATTCCTTTTCATCGCCATCTAGATGTTATTTCTCGGTTTATCCCTGATGAAAATACAATCTTATCGACATTTACGGTTAGATTTGCGTCTTGTTTTTAATGTTCCCGGGGCATAGCGTCCATTTTTGTTCCACGATGTTCACTGCTAACAATGAAATGGCACAGTACGGATCAAACGTGTGATTTATAGTCTGTAACGAGAGTGAACGCTAGATGAAGTCAGGATATATATTATTCATAAGTTAACAGACATGAAGGTATCGGTAGTTATCGCTGGTACAAACATGTGGGAACAATGACATGAGAGTGCTAATAATGAGGAGATAAAGACTTAGTTGAGAATGAACTCGATGGACGAAGCGTTACACATAAACCGGCTTTGGTGGTGGGATCATGCGAGGCGAATGGAGGGGGTACGCTACCTAGGATAATAATAGACTCCACCGTGGAGGGTAAGATAAGTAGAGGGAGACCAAGATGATGATTGTTTAACTCAGTTTATAATGATTTAAAGAAAGCAGGTATGAGACTAAGAGTGGGCACAGATCTATTTATAAACAGAGAATTATTGAGGCGTTTAGTAAATTCACAGGGGCTTACAGCTAGTGTTCATGACTTGCCCCGTACTGGTTGCCCCAGGGCAACAACTGTGGTAGATGACCAGCATCTGCGACTTCTAGCCCGCAGGCACACCGACCACACTGCTACCATGATTAACGATGACTTCGTGGGGGCCACCGGGAGGCACGTTTTCAATCAAACTGTGTGAAACAGATTCAACAACGACTCTGTATTCTAGACGCCCTTGGAGAGACATGGCATTCAAACCCAGACACTATGCTGAACAGTACAGATGAGCACAAAATCAACAAGGGAAAATTGGCGAAAAATTCTCTTTACAGATGAATGCCGCATATATATGATACCGATGACAGTCGACAACATGTGTGGAGTGCACTTGGTAATTCTGCATGCCAGAGACATCCTGCCCATCGAGTAGAGCATGTTCTCGGGTGGCATCATGTGGGGGCGTTGGAGGCAATTATTGTCTATCCAGGGCACGCTCAACGCTCCCAAATACAGGGATAACATTCTATAACCGATCGTTGAAGGGATTAATCATCATTTCGGGGAAGAATTCAAGTTTATGGATGACAACTCTCGCATCCGTCGTGTAGGCATCTTCCTTTATTTCGTCGATCGTACCGGTATTGCCCGAATGGATTGACTATTATGTTCCCCCAATATTAATTCCATAGAACATGCCTGGGATCGATTTAAAAGGACTGTGCGAACACATCCTGCCCACCACAGAATCTACGGGAGTTATGCAGAATTGCCACTGAAGAATGAGGTAAATTAGACCAGCAGTGAGCAGTATGTCACGTAGTGTGCACGTTTACATTCATGCAAGGGGCAAGTTACTCTGTATTGATGAGGTTGCTACACAATGGGCTTACATTAAGAAAAGTGATTTGGGCCGATGATCTAGATGTTAGGCCCCTTTAAACAACAAGCATCTTCATCATAAGAATAGTGATTTGTGTTTCTGTTAGCTTACACTCGAAGTGATTTGTTTGGCTTTGGCCGTCAACACACTGGAAGATGCATTACTTTTGATGTACCACCTTCAGAATTGTACAGAACAACCCGACCGGTGGCCATGCTCGTTAAGGTTCGACACCCGATGGTCGGAAAAGCTTTCACCTTCAGAATGTTGGCCCGCAGGGTAGGGTAGGTGGTGGTATACAATTTCTAATCAATGGATTGCGTGCCAAAAGTATGGATTAAATTCCAAACCTCAGCGGTGATCATATGGAGTGAAAACATATGACGCTGTTGATGGGGATTCGCCCGTCGGATGGCGACGTAAGGCTTTGAGCAGACCCAATGGTGTTGTTCGACAGGATTAATCTACGTGCCGACACCTGGTTTCTTTAACTACTCATAATCATTATCATCCCACATATAGACGCGCAATTCGCCTATGGGCGTCAAATAGAAAGACCTGTACCAGGATAGCCGAAGATGTCCTCGGACACTCCTAGCACTAAAAGCCATATGATTAATAAATACATAACTCTAGAGATTGCCTTAAATCATTTATTGCGCAGGTGAAGCAAAACCTTCTTTTGATGTAGCGTAGATGCAGATGTAGTGAGGCTCGTGCGCCCCTATATTCTTCTTTTTTAGCAAGAGTTTTTGGCCAGCATATTAAAACGAAGTTAACTAGATTATAAAATATGTGGTTGTTGTGTGTCTTAAAATCACACTAACTCTGATAGGTTTCCGCCGACAACGGGATATCTAGGGAATAAAAGAAGTGGCCGTGGCGTAAATTAAATCCCCAAAATGGTGTGAAAATAGGAAACCACCGAAAACAATTTTCAGGGCTGCCAATGTTGTCGTTCGAACGTACAATTTCCTGAATTCAAGCTCTCCTCTGCATGGCTCATATCGAGCAGCCAATTCTATTGGTAGATGAGAATCTGTGTGGTATCATCTTATACCTCTTAAGCGAACCGGGAAGTGTGAAACGATGTTTAGTTACGTATCTCAGAAACTAAAAGAGGTATTTCTTTGAATGTTCCTTTGATATATTCAAAATACATTCATCATTATTTGAGTAAAATATGGAGGTCCTATGTTTAAAATTTTGTGTCAGGAAGAACATTATAAAAATTGTTAAATATTCCCTCAATTGATGTAACATTTTCTGAGAAAATACTCAAACCAGACCAAAGAAACTTTGCATTCCTAATATTTAAAACCTTTTGGAGCTGCTGAAGTAAAGTTATTGTCCTGTTTTTTACAGAAGTTGAGAATTTGTTTATATCCTTGTTGAAAAATGAAATTTTCTGTAAAATTTTCGGTGCTCTTCAAGCTGTCCTCCATGAACCAATCAAAATATCTTATTAAATTTACTTCCACAAGCAGACCTATATACTGCCTCAGGTACTACCTAGTTTCAAATACACTGATGTGATGATTTCTAAAGAAAAAATACACACATTTTTTAAAATATAACTTACTGAAAATCTAAGAAGAATGTTTGACTTGTAGCTGGCATCTAGTGATATTCAGCGTGCAAAGTTATGTTAAAACCTAACTTTGTTGGCTCAAATATAATTTCAGCACAATAATTGACACACAAATTCTTCAGGAAAGATTGGAGATATCTTCAAGGTCAAAAAATGAAAATGGACATTTAGAGCATATCACAGTTCCCGGTTCCTTTCAGATCCCACATTATTAGCTTAGCTTTGGTGGTTAAGAATGCTTATTCATAAACGTGCTAAATCTGCTATGTGAACGGTAATTTAAAGTTCGAAGTGAACACATTAATATTTCTTATGAATAAAACACAGTCATAATTTCCGCAGTAGATTATGTTTATATTGCTAATTGCATCAAATTGACAATCTTGGTTCACTGAATTATAGAACCAAGCATGCGCAGTAACACCTTGCCCGAATCATAATATCCACCATATAAATACCTACAACCACGATGCAAATTTGTTATACGTACCTCAACGAACTCAACGGTTCTGTCCGGAGGTTATTGATTGAGGTAGTACTGTTACATAAACCAGAATGTCAAAGGTTCATTCAATTCACTGATATGAGGTATTTTCACTAAATTGTTCAAATATGATGACCATAATTGTTCTTTTAACCTCTATCTGGTGTAAATTTCAGCCTAGTAAACGTTCTGGTTTTGTTAAAGCCGCTTTGGAAGGTGACACATCTCGGAGTCCAGCTGACTTAACGCCTCACTCTAGTTACCTTAGCATAGATCTAGTTGGCCGTGCTCCAAGATTCGTACTTCCAACTCCTGTCAATCGATGGAATAGTGCGTGTCAACATGGTGAAGATGATAGATCACTTCACTAAAGGAAGCGTACTGAGTGAAAAACTGAGAAATCTTGTATTGAGGACAATTGAATCCTGACTCCAATGAAAACTCATCCAGATAAACAACAATGTCAAAATCTCCGAGAAAATCTTACAAACGAACGGAGTCCTGCAAGGTGACCCTTTGAGTCCCGCACTGTTTAACATATATACAGCTGATGTAACAAGCATCATAAAAAAACCTCGACAGCAGAAATAGTTCTATATGCAGACGATGTGGTGAAAGGATCGAAGAACAAAGAGGATGTTCAAAATGCACTACACAAAATAGAGACTTGGGCAAGAGTAAATGACAAGGAGATAAACAAAGACAAGACAGTATAAGTGACATTTAGGAACGGTGGAAAAACAATGGCTAAAGATGGTATAATTATATACAATGAGACTCTATAGATAGTAGGACACTATAAATATCTTGGAGTCACGCTTCAACAACAAGAACACCTTTTGGTATGCATAGCCAGGAGAGAGCAACAGCAGCCATCAGAGCCTCATACAATATCCCAGTCATTACCAATCTCTAAGCAAACACAGCGTTGTAGTTACTCGTATTTAAAACGGTCGTGGTGCCAGTCGCAACATATGGCATTGAAATAGTCTGAAGATAAGCGACTTGAAAATAATATAAAAGTTCAAGACAATGTTTATGAAACGAGTATTAGGTGTCGAGAAAACAGCGCAATCACGACTGGTATACGAACTCATGAAGGAGACTTACTTTCTAGTGTACATCAGGCTACAGCACTGGTTACTATCCACAGGGCCCTATCAGGAACTGATAAATATCAGAGAAATGTAGAAAAAAGGAGATAGGACTAGAATTCTACAGTAATTCAGTCATGAGGGATGACTGTTGGAAAAGGAAGTGCAAGAGCCAGAGACACGTTACAACAAAAACAGCAATCCATGGGTTCCACCACAAAATATGCGAGAATATGAGATTCCATGAAACGAACGAAGAATGCAAATGTGTGCCATCAAGACAGAGCTGTGGGAAATATCATATAATAATATGTGCAAAGGGAACAAAGTCTCTTATATACCATACCACAGATTAAAACTGATGTTCTTTATTTACTGGGTATTGATCCATTTGAGCGCACTTTTCTTGTTAATAATAAAAATCGTGGTTGTGAAAGGTTTCCTGAAACAGGGGAGGTAATAAGCTATGTCTGTTGTCAATTTATACTCTTGAAAAGTTCTAGTTTGCTCTATATCGCAGTAAGAGAGAGACATATGTAGTTATTTTGTAAATATAGATGATAACTGTATTTAGAACTTGTATACCTGATCCTCGTCCGTGACTCCTAAACTTCTGTCACACGTGCGTGGTTCTTTGTCCTAAATCTAGCCTCCCGCTTTATTCAAAGAGAGGAAAAATAGGGAACTCGGCCTGCTGGGATAACCATAAGCTCGTAACGATTCACAAATAACAGCGAAGCGTGACTTCACACTTGAAGGGAGATCATTTCTGCTGCGAGCAAGGTGTGCTACAAACCATCAGACAAAACAAACAGAGGAACAAATAAACAGAGCATAGTTATTTTGGTAGGTTTCAGTGACAGTGACTTTCTGCCATCCCTCTCTTTGTGCTTCAGCTTTCCACAAACTTTACTCCATATACCTTAAAGGAATTTTGAATCATCATCATTCCAATTGGCATTGTTTTTCCTGTAACTCTTTGCAGTTTGATGAATAAAAAATAACATACAGTATATTTGAAAAATTTACAACTGTCGTAAGTATACTCTGGCAAGTAAATGGTCACCACGGAATCTCAAACTGAGGATTCATAATTTTCTTCTTCTCCGTGGCCAGATCAGATCCCCACACGCTAGCAATTAATACGGAGAGTGTACTTCGATAATCAACACGATATATAGTACACAAGAACCTCGTTTATCCGGATTAAGTGGGACCGGAATCGATCCGGATGATCGAAAATCCGGATAATCCGGAAGAAACTAGAAACCAAATACAGTAGACCTACATGTTATATATAATCTATTAACATAGGCTAAGTTGTACAGTAAGTTAATACCTTTTTTCAGTTGCACAAATGAATATAAAAACACATTTCTTAATTTACGACTCTGTTTTATGCACTAAAATAATGGGTGATTTTTTTCTGTTTTACATTTGTATAGCGTTTGCATGCAGCACAATCACAAATACGTTTAACTAACAACAGTTCTGCCGGTATGGTTTCAGTCAAGGATTCTAAAAATGCCATCAGTTTGTCCAGCTGCATTGTTGAAATCTAATGCCTTTAATGCGGGATAAAGCCCAAGCTGACAATGCAACTTCAGACAAGGAGGGATCAAAAAGCAATAGAAGAATTTCAGATTCAGGTTGATCCAGTAATTGCCCCATTAGTCTCACAAGCTGTATAAAGGGTAGCTCCTCTATAAGCCAGCCATTGAACATTTGGCAGTACATGCAGGTACTCATAGTAAACTTAAATCAAACCAAATTAAACCAAACCAAATAAATACTTATTTACAGATATAAAGTAATAAACTTTTAAAAACTTACCAATACATTTTGTATAGAAATATATGAACCTAGTATATCTTTAGAATGCTTTATGTCCACCCCTGTTGAAAACTGGCAGTGATGAAGAAGTGTTGAGTTGACTGGCCACTTGGTATTCAGCTCGCTTACAAAGTCCATCGGGATTCATAACATTCCCCTGTAGCGACACAGCACAACAGTACATATTAACATACAACCAGAACTTAATTGAATTTTCTTTTGTTAGAAATTCAGTCTATGCAACAAGAGTGGTATCTGTACCATCGTGGAGAGTGTCCAGTGCTTGCGTTACAAGATATGTCTATGACATTGTCTCTAAAAGAAAGTTGAGTCTTAGGAGGACATATTGTAGTTCGGAGATGAAAATTCTTTCAGCAACAAATATATGAGTGTACATATGAATAATCACTGAAAAACACTGAAGTAAAATATTTACTATATCAGATTCTGAAAGAATCATTGCAGAAGAGAAAATATATTAAAATCCCGTCAAAACCGGTTATACCGACTCCGAAGGGAGCGTCAATTAACAGTTATTACAGGTGATAAGTGGGGTTATTTTGTTGCTAAAAATATCATGTCTGTAAGTTTTAGGCTGCACACTTACCTGGTTAATTAACAAAATACAGGTAAAACTTCAAACCATCACATGTTAAATAAGTATTGTATTTTCAATACAGTATTTTTGGAGTGGGAAGGGGAGGAAGTTCTTTTCAAATGTTTACACAGTACTTACGGCAATAATATGTCCGCAAAATATACAGTAATAAGTGATGAAAGAAGTAGCAACAGTGTAAATTGATCAATAATGTTGCACTCGGTCTTGGCTAATAAATAGCTCTCTGTCCTTCCAGATTATGGAATCGCAGAGTGTAACACATCCAATTCCTTGGCGATGCTGCCGTTTTCTTCCTCTCGCCGCCGGACATCGTGGTTCAAATCCCGGTCACTCCATGTGAGATTTGTGCCGGACAAAGAGGAAGCGGGACAGGTTTGTCTCCGGGTACTCCGGTTTTCCCTGTCACAGCAGCACTCTCCAATATCATTTCATTTCATCTGTCAGTCATTTATCGTTGTCCCAGAGGAGTGCGACAGGCTTCGGCAGCCGGCACGCTTCCTATCCTCGCCGCTAGATGGGGGCTTCATTCATTCCATTCCTGACCCGGTCGAATGACTGGAAACGTTGTGTGGATTTTCATTTCATATGATTTGTGATTTTCCTCAATACTTTATCTTGCGAGATCTTCACAACGATGTTCGCCTTGACTATTTAACAGAGAGAGTAATTTGAAATCTACTGAAAACAAGAGTTTGAAAATAAGCTTTATATTGTTGTCATCAATTCCAAAACGCATAACAAACAAAAATTAACATTGGACGTTACAGTCGATAAATTTCTCCGTAATTGTTATAAAACACGCTGTTTTACACGATATGCCGTAGTAAGCGGTCGTGAAGTTATTTTTTTTAAATACAGTGTTTATACAGGATTTAGTCGGGACCGTCAGATTTTGCCGTTATATCAAATACAGTACTTCATTAAAAGCGATGTCGTAATAAACGGTCTCGACTGTAATTACACTCAGTTGATAGACATTAAAGGAGCGTCGGCCTCTCATCGCTGGATACCGTGGTTCAAATCCCAGTCACTCCATGTGAGATTTGTGCTGGACAAAGCGGAGGCGGGATAGGTTTTTCTCCGGGTATTCCGGTTTTCCCTGTCATCATTCATTCCAGCAACACTCTCCACTCATTTCATAGCATCTCTCAGTCATTAATAAATCACTTTGGGAGTAGCGACACCATCGTACTAATAGCTTATATATTATGATTCATTCATTTCATCCCTGACCCGGTCAGTGACTGGAAAACAGGTTGTAGGTTTTCATTTTCAGATAGACATTAAAACGGAAGTGTCTAGTAAAAATGCAAACAGTGGATAATTTTGCTTAAGCGACTTCGTGAAACGAATTGCGATATCAGTTATAACCAGGATAGGAATTGTGTTCACCTTCGAGGTATTCGTATTGAGCTAGTGCTATTGCTACATTATTCAATGTTGACTTCATAGTGGAAGCAGCCTCTGTAGACCAGTGTTGCGCGTCTGTCTCCAGATCCCAAGTTCGTGGGTTCAGTACCGGCAGAGATAGTCGGATTTTTGATGCGCGGAAATACTATATCCAACACACCATCTCGTACGATATTGGCTCATAAAAGATATCTGGTGACACATTTAGTGTCTGCCGTAGGTCACCCAAGGGAGATCTGTGTTACTCTGCAATCTAGTCGAGTGAAACGGAACGTTGAAATTCACGAGCAGGTAGAATAGGTGGCGTCACATTAAAATGCCTGAGGCCATACATATATCACCATTATTACTGTTATTGCTATATTTTATTTTTTATTATAGAGTATCTATTCATTTTGACATGCATTTTTATTTAAATGGAAATAATTTCCATGCTTAGTATTTAGTGACCATAAAGCAAGAAAATCTACCGAGCGAGTTGGCCGTGTGGTTATGGGCGCTCAGTAGTGACCTTTGCATCCGGGAGATCGTAAGCTCAAACCCCACAGTCGACAGCCCTGAAATTGGTTTTCAATGGTTTCCCATTTTCACACCAGAAAACTCCTTGGGCTGTACCTTAATTAAGGCCATGGCCATTTCCTTCTTATTCCTAGCCCTTTCCTATCCCATCGTCGCCGTAAGACCTACCTGCGTCGGTGCGACGTAAAGCAAGTGGTAAAAAATGCAAGAAAAATTTTACCGAGCAGATGATTGCGCGTGCTAACGTGCTATGACCAATGAGACAAGCTATGAATTTGGGAGATACGTAGGTTCGGGCCCCACCGTCGGCTATCCTGACAATGATTTTCTGTGGTTTCCATTTTCCAAAACCAGCTCCAGCCAATTCCTTCCAACTCCTTACGCAATTTCCTTCACCATCATTTCATCTTTTTTAGCTCCTCAACTGAGGGTGGTGTCAGGGAGGGCAGCTAGACATAAAATATGCTATTAAATTTCAATTCGCCTCATCCCTGACCTCACATTAGGAAACGGGCTAAGAAGGTTCATATACAAGCAAGAAAATTCTTTGAAAATTCTTTGAGTAAATGTAAGGTGAATAATTAGCAATTATACGCCGCTCATCAGCATCATCAAACGTAGACTACTACATGCTGTTACACTAGTATCTTCACTCATCGCTATTCCTCAAATCGGCCATTTACCAGCAGGTATACACAAGAGACAATTTACGGTACAGCAACTGAAAACCAAAGCAAATGGACACAAAATCATTTTTTTCATTCTGACAAATACGTGTTTGCGAAAGGACACAGAAGAGCACACAATTAAAAGAAACAAATTGTTGCTTTATTAAAAGAAATATCATTGTATTAAAAAACAAGAACATTTTTATATGCAGCCTGGAGGAATATAAATAGTATTGTTTCCATACAAATGGTTCCGCATTATTGCCACTGCGAATTCTTTAATCGTGGCAACAATTTTGTCTCGAATATTTCTTTCTAGTCTGTACGATTGCCGCTACTCGACAGATTATCTGGGGATGGTCCCTCTATCACCCAGAAACAGTCATCTTACTCGTTCTCCTGACGCTGCAGGCATTCTGGAAGTAGGGTATTGTTGGTGCATACCTCTTTTCCTTTATCTACGTCATCTGGCTGAGAAATAGAGTCTTCAAACTTTATCGAAGGTCAATAATTTCTGCTTTGTTTTGTCTCCGATTGATGGCAATTACATCAATATGACGGTTCCTTCCAACTTCTGTTACACATTGGACTTCTTTACGAATCTCAAGTATTTTTTATTTGTAAATGAACACACAAAAGTTAATTTCAGTGCGAAATGTAAACAAAATTCAGTTCTTGCTAGGACAGTCCCTAGTATAGGCCACGGCCGCCAACCCTCTCACCTTCTCCAAACACTGTGTCACATGTCCGTGGCCTGAGAGATGGTGTTAGAGGTGTGACAAACGGTTATTTTTGCGTAACTGCTACATCTGTCACTGTCACACTAAAGTAACTGTGAAAAGTAACAGTTAAAAATAACGTCCAACGTTACTCACATTTTTTTTTTTTTCGGTCACAGCCTGGTCACAGTTTCAAACTGTCTCCTTACAGCATATGCGCGCACGCATCACTACACTGTTGAAAGTCGGTGCAGCAAAACACGCATTCCTATTTGCTATAAAGTTAATGAGAGGCAACGGATGAAATGGGAAGAAATCTGAAATCTAGATGAGTGAGTTTGACAATGCCTCAAACAAGGATAGAAGACAAAGAAAACATGATGATCTGTCTGCCAAACCTCGACAAAAACCGGTACAAGGGGATCGATTAAGTAAAAGGTAGTTATATTATCTATAATATGTTGTCTATAATATCAAGATGGAAAGTTAGCATACTAATTTATTTATGTTGCAAGAAAAATTATACGGATGAAACTCATAATAATATTATAATGTAGGTAACCCTGCGCGATGTCTGAGTCAACGATTACCTCTGAGCAGTTGAATATGTCATAAGAGTTTACACTTTAGTTACAAGATGACAGCGTCCGACTCGCTGGCTGAACGCTCAGCGTACTGGCCTTCGGTTCATAGGGTCCCGGGTTCGATTCCAGGCCGGGTCGGGGATTTTAACCTTAATTGGTTAATTCTAATGGCACGGGGGCTGGGTGTATGTGTTGTCTCCATCATCATTTCATCCTCATCACGACGCGCAGGTCGCCTACGGGAGTCAAATAGAAAGACCTGCATCTGGCGAGCCGAACCCTTCCTCGGATGTATGTATGTATGTTTAGTCCTCAGCCCGAAGGTTGGTTGGATCCTGAACAGCTCCGCCATCAGCTGTCATAGATGGCCTAGGCATCACTGAAGAGGGAAATGATGAGTGAGGTAGTTTCCCGTTGCTCTCCTCACCGAGCCAGAAGTTGCTATTACATATCCGTCTGCCAAGCCCACTGAAATGCCTGCACCAACCGACCCTATGAGCAACATTTTCACACCATTCATAGCAGGGACTGGCTGCATAAGGAATGGCATTACTAACATAGCTCATACCTCAGTCACTTTCATTTTGTCAAAGCCAAGGATAAGACTGAGACAGATCAATGAAAGTAACAAAATTGCTCTAGCCCATACCAGAAGACATAGTGCACTGTAAACACTAGGTCCTGCCAGCAAAGGCACCTTCCTCGGATATCCCGGCAATAAAAGCCATACGACATTTCATTTCAGATGACAGCAGCAACTTAAACAAATACACTATAGTGTATTTGACTTAAAGCAGTCCCCTACGAAAGTGCTCTCACTTGGAAGATATGCATACCTTGGTATTATCTGAACTCTGAAAGTCACATTGTGTGTCTGTAAGCTGCTACCAGTCACAGTTACCACTTCCCAGTTACTGTTTCCACTAGTACGTTATTCTGTTGTCGTTACTCGGTAACATGTTATTTTTTATTCTCGTTATATTTGTAACAGTGACAGGCATGTAACTGTGACAAAATAACTCCTACGTTATTTTTCAGCCATCTCTAGGCGGCGTCACCGTCTAGAAGGTCAACCTTCCTCTCCAAGAGAGGAATGAAAACATTTTGTAGTACTAGCTCACACGTATTTTTCCTTCGTGATAATGATCACTGGGTCTGCAATGCATAGAAACGAGTCTTTTCCTTGTGGAACCACAGTGCAACCGCACACTTCTCACATTTCAGCCAGAAAAACTAATTGCAGCCTGTAGAGAAAATTATTCAGCAGAAGATACACAGACAGAACAAGAAATTCCACGTAAAACAAATTCGAAACGAAAGCACAAAGGAGACGATCTATGCGGTGTAGTGAAAAATGTTTTTCTAGCGCGACTGGCCTACCATCTATGAATGACTGCATGTACGCGGTAGAGACGTGGGATGTATAGAAACAACAACATTATCCATTTATGGAAATAAATACATTACATCTGAGATATAAATTGAAATAAAGTATGTTGCTTATCAGAATGACCAGGATTTTGGTTACCTAAAATGTTAAAAGAATTATCTCTAAAATTACGACAAAAATCCAGTAAAAGTTATTCGAATTTTTTAAAAATTGACATAAATTTTAAATGAAATTTTATTATCAGTTTACTAATCTAGTTGGTATAACCTATGTTTGTGTTATAGACATTATGATAAGCTTTTGGGCTTTTGCCTTGTCAAGAACACAAGGTGAAATTCTTTACGTTTCGAAGAGAACTTTGCTCCACGTCTTCAGAAGAAAATCTCGACTGTTCACAAGGAAGACTTGTCCAAATTGGAGGTGTCTCTCCTGGAATGTAGATATTTCCAAGGAATAAGTGGTGAAAAAAACTTCCTTTGTCCCCAGATTGACGAAGCTTTGTGAAGATTCTGAAGCCTCCGTATTCATTCTCATTTAAAATTGCGACAATAACCAATACCACACGCGTAAATGCTTCAAAATCCTCAAAAATGTTATAACATGACTCAGAAAAGTATAAAACAGCCTAATAAATTCCGTAAAATGACGAAATAATGACGTATAATTTTAGAAAATGACTTAAAAATACAAAATGGCAAAATTAAAAAATGCTCTAATAAATTACCATTTCTACTATGTGGGAGCTATAATCAGGATTTTAGTACAAGTTGGCAATGTCTGATGTGAACCAATTAAGAGATGACATGTCATCAAAATCCTAGCCCTTCTTAACAGTTACACCATACATTTAAATGGATCGAAAGATTTCTCGATACGGCCGAGTATTTCCTAGTTGTTGATGCTCTATATTGTTAGGATATTAACATTTCTCAATATATCCGTATTTCAAAATCCTTCATTCAGTTCATCTTTCAACAAAGTAAAGCAGCACCGATAAATACATAACATATTATGACTCGCCAATAAGCTGAAAATCGGAAGCCACGCTTGACCGAGTAGTACATTCAGATGATCACGGATTGTCTGGAGTATAATAACTACCAAAGCAAAGGAAGACAAAGAAAAACTCTTTAATTTTCCAGAAACTTCTCAGGGTAATCAAACCTTCCTCAACGTGCTGTACAAAGAGTACAAGAAACTTAAAAGAGCATACCCAGCAATCTTAAGGTGCTACGAAGCAGTGGACCATTTCTTCAAAATAATAAGTTATAATTTTTTTTCAATACAGGGTTTTTCTAAATTCCAATTACAGACTTTGAGGGCTTCCTGTCGGGATTGAGTGCTAAGTTAATCCTAGGAACTTGTGTCCGGAAATGTACCGTCTTCTCGCTACCCGGAAAAAACCACCACAGCACACGTTCACAGCTCCCGCATTTTCAGCGCTGTGTTCGACTCTTGCTGCTTGTCGTCTGGGTCCAATTACAGGTGGGATTCGGTGTGACGACCACCGACGTCAACACAGGCACGGTACCTTCTTTCCATGTTCTTATACACACGATCACCAATCCCTAGTCCTCCAACAACCGCCGCAGTCATAACCCGCGCCAGTAGGTCTTCCTCGGATTCCAGAGGGGTCTCGTAAATGAAGGATTTCATGTGACCTCACAGATAGTAGTCAAGCGGTGTCAAGTCGGGTGAATATGCAGGCCAAGCAATCGGGTCTCCTAGACCTATCCAGAGTCGCCCAAATCTTCGGTGCGCATGATCTCGGAACGCAAGTGAAAAATGAGGTGATGCGCCACTGTGCTCTAACCACATGTTTTGAAGCACATGCATAGAAACGTCATCTAAGAGGTCATGCAGTACGTCTTAAAGGAATACCAAGTATGCGGCACCCGTGAGATTTCGTGGAAGAAGGTATGGCCCAATAACACATCCATTCAGGAACCTTGCCCAAATGTTCACAAAGTACCGTTACTGAAATCCATGCGGGCGCGCAGCATGCTGGTTTTCAGCAGCCCTTACATGACTGTTGCAGGAATTGTAAACACCTTCCTTGGTGAACATTCCTTCATCAGTGAAAAGTGTCCGCTGTTGTAATGGGGAATCATCCACACAGCGATGCAAGAAACACCTGCAGAAGTGGGGTCTTGACGCAAAATCATGTGCCTCGAATGCCTGTACCCTCTGGGGGTGTAGCTGGTGTTCATGCGGAACAGACAGTTGGGTGATCCACATTCAGTGACCTTGCTACGTTTCTGGTACTCGTAGTATCGTCCTCTTCCACTTTGTGAAGTACGGCCTCTTCAAACTCGGGTGTGCGGCACCGCCGTGGAGTAGCACAGTCATCTTTGTTGGCGGTGAATCTATCCGTCTCCGAGGCTTGCTGATACACCCTAGCAAAGAGTGCGTGCGAATGTGTCCGGCGGTGTTGAAAATACACCCCATACAATTGATGAGCAGCTCTCCCATTGCACCGAGATTCACCGTACAATATCAATATGTCGGCATATTCCGTAAACATGAACGCATGGTCAAGAGCAACACACTACCAATGAACTCTCAAAGTACAGTACTGTACGTACAGCTTACTGCTGTATACGTAGTAAAGAATTACTGCTGTACTGTAGTATGAACGAAGATTACAAGCACAACAGCAGGTACAATACGTCTCCGTGCGGATCACACACTCAGCTGAATGGCATGGAATGTCAACAAACCTGTAGGGGTATGGGACATCACGTGGTCGTTCAATGACGTACGTATTCTAGTCAGTGACGCCGAAAATGCGGGAGATATGAAAACGTGCTGCGATGGTTTTTAGCGGCTAGCGGAAAGACGGTACGTTTCCGGACACAAGTTCCTATGATAAACTTAACCGTCTCGGTCCCCGCTGAAAGTCCTGAAAGTCTGTAATGGGAATGTAGAAAAACCAGGCATTAATAAAATCCAGTAAACTGAATTAATTATATTACTTCTCTATTTAATTAGATCACCACTGTGCATCACAGTAATTTACGTCATTCCGCTGGGCAATATGAATAAAATATTGTCGGCGGTTATATAGCCCCAGGGAATTATGTTTCACGGCCCAACACATGCAAAGCACAGTTTCAGTGGAGTTGGCACTGTAGCAGTGTTTCACTGACGGTTTTGGACGGCGTGGAAGGAGGGGTTCGGCGACATTGGCTAGAGAAAGTGCAGCTAGGGACACTTCAGGATGTGCTCCAGCTGTCAAGCAGTCAGTTGTTCGCGAATTCAGGGAAGGAACGCAAAGAACTGTGAGTGATTTATAACAGGAATGAATTCAGAGAACGTCGCTTCGGGGCTCTGATATTGTACTCGTTCGTACATGACAACAACTTGATTAGCTGCCTCTGTGGATCAGTCGTAGAGTGTCGGCACCCGGATCACAAGATAGCGGGTTCAAACCCGGCAGAGGTAGTCGGATTTTTGAAGGGCGGAAAAAATCCATTCGACACTCCATGTCGTACGATGTCGGCATGTAACAGATCTCTGGTGACACATTTGGTGTTTACCCGACAAAATTCATTAAATCTCAGCCATAGACGCCCAAAAGAGTTTCGGTTTACTCGGTCTGCCATCTAGTGGGCCTAGAGTAAAAAACGGAACGTCGAAATTGACGAACAGGCAGCCAGATGGCGTAAAAATGAAATGTCTGCACACGGTAGCTGAGGCCATACGATTATTATTATTATTATTATTATTATTATTATTATTATTATTAATAACTTGATTGAAACAACAGGAGAGTGTGCACGGATTCTGAAAATTATTATCATGTCTGAAGTGGTTATCTCAGAGGCAGAACAAGTTTATAAGGGTGAAAATATTTCTCAGATAATGAAGCTTCCAAGAAAAATTCGACGCTCTTCCAATATTACCCATAGAGAGGAAATTCATTTCTAAATTCCCAGAATTGTCTATAAAATTATTAGTGATATTTGCTTAAAGGTAAGGATGAGGGTAGAGAATGTGTGTGAATTCGGTTGTAAAATGACACTCCAGGAAACAATATTGTTATAGTGTACCGATAGTTCAAACCGAACTTTAAAACTTATTATATAGTTTTCATGAAGAAACAACAGCCCATATTACTTAGTCGATGGATCAATGAGGTTTAATTGCAATTAATAAATTAGGAATGTCATATTTTAATCCTAATAGTAATTACATTCATAAAGAAGTTATTATTACGAATAACATACTGTCAAAATTATTGAACAAATTTAATTTAGAATGACCCAGTTAGTATACACACATACACACAATTATGTTTTACAATGAATGAGATCAATTGATTAATTAATGAGCATTTACAAATGTCTTTTTTCCTCACAGCAGGTATCCAGCTGGCCAGTACTTACCTGGAATGGGAGATCTCTCCCGAAATCTCGGTTGACAGAACTTGCCTGTCACTTGGTTTTGTACACACGCACAGATGCATTCTTGTGTTTGGATTCGAACGTGCGTCTATTGGCTAGCACAACGCACGACTTCTGTCCACATGGCTTGACTTCAGACAAGGCCGATAACTCATTAAATCAATTCACGAGACTGTTTCACACATTCAGTTATTCAACACACATACCATTTGATAAGAATATAACACAGCACCACTACTCAGCACTACAACAATCCTCAATGGCAACTGCTTTAATGCAGCATAACGACGACACTCTCTTAACACTACTCTCCAACAACACTCTACTGCTGGTGTTAGCGGCGAGTCTGCTTTGAGGCCTCGAAATCTATCGCGTGGCCGAGAGTGAGAACGTTCCAGACCATAAGCATTTCCCACGATAATTAAGAAAATAATAATTGCCCAGTAAAATTACGAAGGCGATATTTATCAATGAAATGATTTCTTGATTAACCCTGGACAAATTCTAATTTCGCCTCTTAGGTTTGGAAATCCACCGAATCTCCAGCGTCTATTTCCTTTCTTTGAATAACATGTTAATTTTTTCTAAGTACTGGGATTGATTTTTTAACCCACAATTAGAGGAGGGGTATGATTTTCCCTGTAATACTTCCTCTCGAACAATAAACTCCATTGATACAATGCACGAATCTAAGCAATAAATTGATGGCTACAATTAGTAATTCGTCTATGGTAATGGTCTCTACTCCTCAGCCTACATCCAGACACTACCCTTAACTATAGGCAGTTTTTACTTTCACCACTCAATCTCCAATGGTTCATGGTGTGGGTTAGTGTAATCACGTCCTAGTTCGTGAACCATGGGCAACGGCTGAGTGGCCTAGTAAGTGGTCCTGAGAGTCGGGATACCAGTTGCATAGGAATGGGAGTGAGCACCTCGGACCCCACTTGGGCTACGTGTAAGTAGGGTAGCATCCTGCTTCATGAATTTACCGTGCTCAGAACATTTAAGCAAACCTCGGACCTATGGGAGTGACGGAGTCCAACTCCCATTTGACAGGCAAGGGACTCCTTGGAAAAAACTTGGCGAACTAAATGGAATTCAATGGGGAGCTATCAATATTAATGGGGCTTATGGAAGAAAGAACGTAGAACTGGCTGAGTCAACTAAGAGGATGCGCCTGTATGTGCTAGGATTAAGTGATATTCGGGTAAGGGGAATAACGGGGAAGAGATAGGAGATTATAACGTGTACTTGACAGATTTTATAAAGGGAAGGGCAGAGTCTGGGGTAGGGCTGTTTATCAGGAATACCATTGCACGCAACCTAGTTTCTTTTAGGCACGTGAATGAGCGAATGATGTGGGTAGATTTGGCAGTTGGAGAAATTAGGACGAGAATTATGTATTCACCGTGTGAGGTTGCAGATGAGGATGAAACTGACAAGTTTTATGAAGCATTGAGTGACATCGTGGTGAGGGTCAACAGCAAGGATAGAATAGTGCTAATGGGCGATTTCAATGCGAGATTTGTAAATAGAACTGCAGGATACGATAGGGTGATTGGTGAATGTGGGGAAGATATGGAAGCTAACAGGAATTAGAAGCGATTGCTGGACTTCTGTGCTAGTATGGGTTTAGCAGTGACCAATACAGTCTTCAAGCATAAAGATATTCACATGGGAGGCTATGGGTACCAGATCCATAATAGACTATTATCTTAACCGACTTCGAATTCAGAAAATCTGTTAGGAATGTACGAGTCTTCCGGGGATGTTTCGATGATACAGATCACTATCTGATCTGTAGTGAACTAAGTATCTCTAGGCCTAGAACAGAGAAAGTGAAATCTGTCCGCAAACGAACAAGGGTAGAAAATCTCCAGGACGAGGAAATTAGTCACAAGTACATGGATATGATTAGTGAGATGTTTCGAACAGTAGATAGTAAGTAGATTCAGGATATAGAAAGAGAATGGGTGGCATACAGGGATGCTGTAGTGGAAACAGAAAGTGAATGCCTAGGAACAACTGTGTGCAAAGATGGGAAAAGTCGAACATCTTGGTGGAATGATGAAGTGAGAGCAGCTTTTAAACACGGAAAAGAAGGCTTATCAGAAATGGCTCCAAACAAGGGCCGAGGCAGACAGGGATTTGTACGTAGATGAAAGAAACAGAGCGAAACAAATCCGAAAAGTAGTTGTGGGAAGATTTGGTAATAACCTTGAAAGGCTAGATAAAGCAGCAGGGAAACCTGTCTGTACAGTAATAAACAATCTTAGGAGGGGAGGGATAAAGGAAATGAAAAATGTTTTGAGTAACTCAGGTGAACTCATAGTAGATCCCAGAGAATCACTGGAGAGGTGGAGGGAGTATTTTGAACATCTTCTCAACGTAAAAGGAAATCTTCCTGAACAGCCAAGCTCATGGGGAGGAGGGAAATGATGTTGGTGAAATTACGCTTGAGGAAGTGGAAAGGATGGAAAGTAAACTTCATTGTCATAAAGCAGCAGGAATAGATGAAATTAGATGTGAAATGGTAAAGTATATTGGGAAGACAGGGATGAAATGGTTTCATAGAGTAGTGAGATTAGCATGGAGTGTTGGTAAGGTACCTTCAGATTGGGCAAAAGCAGTAATTGCACCTATTTATAAGCATAGGAACAGGAAGGATTGCAACAACTATCGAGGTATCTCATTGATTTGTATTGATTAGTATACCAGGCAAAGTATTCACTGGCGTCTTGGCTGGGAGGGTGCGACCAGTCGTTGAGAGGAAGTTGGATGAAAACCAGTGTTGTTTCAGACCACAGAGGGGTTGTCAGGATCAGATTTTCAGTATGCGCCAGGTAATTGAGAAATGCTACGAGAGGTATAGGAAGTTGTGTTCATGTTTTGTAGATCTGTAGAAAGCATATGACAGGGTACCGAGGGAAAAGATGTTCGCCATGCTGGGGGACTATGGAATTAAAGGTAGATTATTAAAATCAATCAAAGGCATTTTTGTTGACAATTGGGCTTCAGTGAGAATTGATGATAGAATGAGTTCTTTGTTCAGGGTACTTACAGGGGTTAGACAATCTGTAATCTTTCACTTTGCTGTTCGTAGTTTACATGAATCATCTGCTGAAAGGTATAAAATGGCAGGGAGGGATTCAGTTAGGTGGAAATGTAGTAAGCAGTCTGGCCTATGCTGACGACTTGGTCTTAATAGCAGATTGTGCAAAAAGCCTGCAGTCTATTACCTTGGAACTTGAAGATAGGTGCAATGAGTATGGTATGAAAATTAGCCTTCCGAAGACTAAATTGTTGTCAGTAGGTAAGAAATTCAACAGAATTGAATGTCAGATTGATGATACAAATCTAGAACAGGTCGATAATTTCGAGTATTTAAGTTGTGTGTTCTCCCAGGATGGTAATATAGTGAGATTGAATCAAGGTGTAGTAAAGCTAATGCAGTGAGCTCGCAGTTGCGATCAACAGTATTCTGTAAGAAGGAAATCAGCTTCCAGACGAAACTATCTTTACATCGGTCTGTTTTCAGCCCAACTTTGCTTTACTGGAGTGAAAGCTAGGTGGACTCAGAATATCTTATTCATACGTTAGAAGTAACAGACATGAAAGTAGCGAGAATGATTGTTGGTACAAACAGGTGGGAACAATGACAGGAGGGTACTCGGAATGAGGAGAAAATGGCTAATTCAGGAATGAACTCGATGGATGAAGCTGTACACATAAACCGGCTTCGGTGGTGGGGTCATGTGAGGCGAATGGAGGAGAAAAGATTGCCTAGGAGAATAATGGACTCTGTTATGGAGGGTAAGAGAAGTAGAGGGAGACAAAGACGACGATGGTTAGACTCAGCTTGTAACGATTTAAAGATAAGAGGTATAGAACTAAATGAGGCCACAGTACTTGTTGCAAGTAGAGGATTGTGGCGATGTTTAGTAAATTCACAGAGGCTTGCAGACTGAACGCTGAAATGGATAACAGTCTTTAATTATAATGTATGTATGTACGTATGTATTCAATCTCCAAGCCCCCGCAAATTAACTAGGTGCCTCAAATATCAGGAAGCTCTGTAGCATCGATTAGTTTCACGCCTCTTACCTTTACATCACTAAGAACTGAGCCTAGCCATCGTCACTAAACGCCCGTCTGCTTAATTTACCTTCTACGGCTCTGAAGAATATCCTTCTACGTAACATCTTCAACCATTCGCTCCCCCATGTGCGTGAGCTCTGTAGAATAATGTTGTCATATGAGGGGACTAAAAGGGTTCCCAGGCGTTCTTAACTTGCTAACACGTGTTGGTGACCACGGAGCACTTAGCTGAGTTCTGTCATTTCTTCCACTTACTTGCGTCAGGCTCCTAACTTTCATCTATCCCATCCAACCACCCTTGGTCAGCTATTGTTTTATTGTTATCCCGACGATATTATGTTTTTGAATCCTAGAGAGTTTTTATTTTCATGCCCTTCGTATCCCCTGTCATTTTTCGCCGATACCTTCATTTCTTGAAGTGTCGGACGCGTTCCATATTTTTCCCTTGATTAGTGCTAATAGGTTATGGTTTCCCGGTTTTGACTGTTGATATCGTGAACATAGTTATGGGATCTCGTGTTTTACGTGGAATCTCAGCATCAAAGTCGAGACTTTCATTTAAAAAGTCCCACATGAAAAGGCTGGGATCTGATCCAAGGGCGCCCTGGTGAGACTCTAGTGACCTTGTCACTTGACTACCAAGCCCTCCAATCCCGATATTCAGTTTGTGCAAATAATAATTGTACCGGGCGGTACACCTCCACTCCGCTAATTTAAAATGTGCGCCTGTTGAAACTCCTCTGCTGGAGGAAGTCTGAACTTTATTGACAGTATTAATTTTCTACCTTCTCAGAAGATGTCACCACGTGGAAAATTTTGAGTTTTTGAACTGTGTCATTTTTGATGTGTTTTTGTTTCGCTTGAAGTAAGAAGTGTGAACTTTCTCTTCTAGAGGACACTACTGAAGATCTACAATAGTGCAACCTAGTGCGGAGTCAAAGAACTATTTTTTTTGGAGAAAATTTAATTTCAAGAGTTTGTTCTTTGTTAAATTTCTTTCTGTCATTGTTTAAGTTGGCAATATTTACCCCTTTCTTCCCCTTGTTATGAATGTATCCAATCCCGAATTTCTTAAATTAATTTCTATCCAATCAGATGTATCTTCCCCCAACTTGAATATGTTGCTGTGTCCTACCCAATAAAGTGTTTGTGGGAGGGTGTTTTCATTCCCCTAACGCCTAGAAACTTCCGCGAGAGGATATAAACTGCTGATTTTTGGGTCTCTCGGCCACTTCTGTTCCATCTTTCAGTGTGTTAAGTACATAGCAGGGGGCGGGAAGCGCCTCTTTCTTCTCCAGCCGTTCAACACAAGGTAATGGCCGATTAATAACTTCTTTCTTTGCTAGCTCAGCAGTTTAACTTTCGGGGCGGGTTCTAAGCGTTCAACCATGTAACCCTTTTCCTAAAATGTAACTTCTCTTTTCATCTATTCTCTTGTAAAACGACATATTGGGATAGAGAGTGCTAACCCTCTCGAGCTCCCACTCACATTGTCTTGAGGTGAACTTATTTTCTCAACCAATTCTTCCGTAATGTAATGTAAATTGTTATTTTCTTAAGTCACCTCTGTAATATGGGATTAGCCCTTGCACTAACGGCCTAAGGCCAAGTAGGTCTTAAGCAAAGTGTATTAGGAGTGCAAGTTCGCCTCCTCTCAAATTATATTTTAGAGGTCATGTATTAATCTTCTTGTCATTTAACAGACCTCAGTAGGTTGGGTATTTTGCCCCTGTGTATATGTCCTTTGAGGACGGCTTAAAGGTGGAGTTCGGAGTGGCCTATGATAGGCTTGTATTTTAGGGGGAAGTTGGCCTTTTTTGAAAATTGTGTTTCTGCCTCAAGGAGGCTTTTGGATGTAATTGGAAGCAGATGTTTCTGGCATGTTTGGGGGTTTTCGGCCCCTTTGTTGTATGGTGTTCATTGTAAGGTTGGGCTCATTGCTCAAGAATTATGTTTCTGACTTTTGAAGCCCCGAATGGGGTACCTATGTAAATGTATTTGTCAATCGTGTTTCGGCTACTAAGTACCTGTTCTATTTGTTGTTACCTAATTTTGAAAAGAAAATATAACCTTGTTAAATTTTAAAATTAATTTCACTTTAGTAGCTTGAGACCCGTTCACCACCCCGCACCTTCTTTCATGCATAACTACCACCAAAATACGGTAACAAGTGGTAGCAGAGCGTGGTTGAATGGGTCTCAATTTAGCCCCTTTTGACGGCTACACATTGTTTTGATCCAAACTCTAACCATTTTCTCAGTTGCTGGAATTTTTTGACCTTTTCAAAATTGGTCTGTCATCATGCCCGGCCCTCGCGATGTTCTCCTTCTTAACTATTTGCGCAAGGAGGAGTTGATCTATGAATTAACTATCAGAAATGTGCAATCTGGAGGCACGGTTGCAATAGACACTAACAAGCTTAGAGAGTCCCTTGATTTGCCCATTTCCATCCCCAATTTGGGAGAGAAAGAAATTGACGACTCTCTTTCCACGATCACGGAGAATATTACTGGGCTAGCTTCTGTAGTTAGTTTTTTTGATGAAAATGATCCTTCTCCTAATCAAATTAAGCGTGTGCAAGGCAGGCTATATCATTTTTCGAATAGGGTTAACGATCTGTTGTCTCTAAAACTGAATGACGTTCAGAGGAAGGAAGCTAGTACGCTCCTGGAAAATATTTCCGAATTATCTAGTAAGGTCACTCAATTGTTAACTGGGGAAGTTCCTCCCAAATCTGATCAGCCCACCATAGTGAATGTAGGTAGCGAGGAAGAACCTGCTAAGGGAGAAGTAAATAGGAAAACCATCGCTGCTCAAACTATCTCTGCCCCATTGGACAACGAGTCTGAACGCCGTGCATCGCTGAGTAACATCCGTTCTGAATTAACTTCCTTGCCATTGAAACCTTTACCTACTATGTCACCCGGGTTTAGTAGCTTGCCTCATCCATTGGCAATGTTGCTCAGAGGTATATCTAAGTTTTCCGTTAATACCGCCAGTGACGTAATTTCATTTTTAAGATTTCTAGTGGAATTTCAGGATCATGCCCTTGTTTTTTCTCTTTCTCCATGTCAAATCTTGCAAATTATCTATCCGTATGCTATTGGTATTCTCTCTGATAAAATCGTAAGAGCCATTGCCGAGCAATCATCTATTGAGGATTTCCATGCCCATTTGCTAGCTAACTTCATCCCTGCTAGGGCCAGGTCCTCCCTTATTCAGAAGTACTATTATCGTGTACAGCGCTTGGATGAAAACTTGGCTGATTTCATACAGGACATTAAGTTTTATACTCGGGTGTTTGCCCTTCATTTTCCTGAAGATCAGATTGTACAGGCTATTGTAGAGGGAATTTCACCTCCCTATAGGTCATATTTGTGTTTCGCGGCGTGCCCGCAAACTTTCTCGGAACTTGAAGCATTGGCCGTCTCAGCGGAAGGAGTTAGATACGCCGATTCTTTGCGGGTCGCGAAAGAACCCCCGCCTTCCTTTAGTAATACTCGGCCTCCACCTCGCCGATCAGTCACCCCCCGTAAATGTTATGCTTGCGGGTCGCCTGACCATCTGCGCAATAAGTGTCCTCTGATCAAAACTAGTAGGGCAAATAATGGAGCTGGTTCATCACCAGGCTGTTTTAAATGTGGGGCTTTCTCACATATCGCAAAGAATTGTCCCAATTCGAATAGCACCCCCTCCTGCTCAACTTCTGGTGTAACTTCCAACAACAATCAAAAGTGACTAGTGGCTGCGGCTGAGTCAACTAATTCTGCTTCCCAAGGCTCAGCCCCTGGCAAAAAGGTCGAGAATTCAGGGAACGATAAGTCTTCGAATACATCTCTTGAATGCCCCAAAGAGTGTCTTAGGATTGCGGCGGATACCCCCGCACCTGTTCCTTTTCTTAAGATTGAGTTAAATAACGAGCCTATAACAGCTCTCTTAGATTCAGGCAGTGTTTGTTCGATTATTTCGGCTGAATGGTATTCTAAATTGAAATCGGTTTGTAAACTTCCTGACTATGTCTCTTCTCCTGTTCAATACGTTTCGGCTAATTCATCTCCATTAGAAATTCTAGGTTCCTTACTGGTCAAGATTCATATTTTTAAGTTTACATGGAAAATTAAATTGTTTGTGGCCAAGCAATTGTCTTGCCCCATTATATTGGGAGCTGACTTTATTTCTCACACTGGTCTTGTGCTCGATCTCCAGTCTAGGTCGTGCACATTCAAATTTGCTTCTAGTTGTAAAATACCACTATTAAAGTGTAATTCTGTGTCATGTTCTTCTATTTCGCCTACCCAGGATGAGATGTTGTTAGACCTTAGACATCTACCTGAGGAGCAGGCTGATAGTATTCGCAAACTGTGTCAGTCGTTTCCCGAGGTGTTCTCTGATACTCTTGGTGTTACTGACCTTATTGAATACAAAATTGAGGTCACGGATTCGATTCCTGTTCGTTTTCCACCGTATAGGCTATCTCCACCTAAAATGAAGGCTCTGAAAGAAATTATCGATCAGATGTTGAAGGATGGTATTATTAGGCCCTCTAAGTCGGCGTATTCATCGCCTATTTTTCTAGTCCCGAAACCCCAAGGAGGCTTCAGGCCTGTCATTGATTACAGGGCTCTCAATCGGAAGGTGGTGTTGCAATCTGTGCCCCTTCCTGACCTTCATTCTTGCTTTTCATGGTTTCGTAAGGCCAAGTTCTTCACTATCTTGGACTTGAATCAGGCCTATAATCAAATTCCCCTTGCCGAAGAGTCTAAACACCTTACAGCGTTTGCCACGGACTGGAATTTATATGAATACAACCGCGTGCCTTTCGGGCTCCCCACGGGGGCAGCTGTGCTCACTAGGCTACTAGATAGGGTCTTCTCCGACATCAAATTCGAGTACTTATATCACTACTTAGATGATGTCGTCGTATTTTCAGAGACTTTTGAAGAACATCTAGATCATCTGCGAGAAGTTCTCGATCGCCTTCGTAAGGCTGGGTTAACTGTTAAGTTGTCCAAGGTTGCCTTTGCTAAGCCCTCTATGTCATTCCTAGGGCATATTGTGTCACCCGATGGTGTAGCAGTCGATCATTCTAGAACACAGGCCATCCGTGATTTTAAACCTCCCAAGGACATTAAAGGTATCGCCAGGTTCATTGGTATGGTGAATTTCTTCAGAAAGTTCATTCCTAACTTTGCTAATAGAGCGGCGCCCTTAAACCTTCTTCGTAGGAAAGGCATCAAATTCGAGTGGGGCCCTTCTCAACAAGCCGCTTTTGAAGACCTTAAATTAGCACTTTGTAATGCCCCTGTACTTGCTATGCCTGATTTCTCGAAGAAATTCATCGTCCAAACAGACGCGTCGTCGTCAGCGGTAGCTGCAGTCCTTCTTCAAGAGACTGAACTAGGGAGGCGCCCCATCGCCTATGCGTCTAGGACATTGTCGGCTCAAGAAGCCAAGTATTCCATCTATGAGCTCGAAGGTTTGGCAGTCTTATTCGCCTTAGAAAAGTTCCGTCTCTATCTGGAACACGTCAAATTCGACCTGGAGACAGATAATCAAGCATTAAGCTGGGTCTTAGGTAGGCCGCGTCGTACTGGTCGTATAGCCCGCTGGGCTATTCGTATTTCCGCCTTCCAGTTTGATGTTAGACATATCAGAGGTACCGAAAATGTTGTTGCTGATGGACTCAGCCGTATGTTTCATAACGACGTCGAGACCCACGAACCGGTCGACAGTTCATCACCTTCCGAGTCCATACTATCTGGTGTTAATGCCATCTTAACAGATGCTCCCATGCTTTTTAGGGATATTGAGAAATACCAACGTGAAGATCTGACGCTGGCTCCGATAATGGAAACCCTTTCTTCTGGGGAACATGTTGTCCCTTATGTTCTGAGGAATGGTGTTTTATGTTGCCCTTCGAGGCATGACAAGATGATGAAAGTTGTCGTTCCAGCTGTTCTGGTACCTATGATCTTCAAGTATTATCATGAGACCCCACTAGGAGGGCATCTGGGTATCTTTAAAACTCGTGAAAAGATTCGTGAAATGTTCATCTGGAAAGGTATGGACGGTGAAATCCGTGAACTTGTAAAAGCTTGTAAATCTTGTTTGCTCAGTAAACCCACCATGTCCACCAAGGTTGGCCTTTTGTCTTCGCATCAAGCGTCGCGCCCCATGGAACGTCTGTATATCGATTATGTAGGACCTTTCCCCCAGTCAAAGGGTAATGCTAACAAGTTCATCTTTGTGTGCGTAGATGGTTTTACCAGATTTTCTTGGTTATTTCCGACTAAGCTGGCTACCGCTCAGTCTACCATTACCTGCTTAAATTCTATTTTTGCTTCTTTTGGTCCGTGTCAATATATTGTATCTGATAACGCTAAGGCTTTTACATCTAATTTATTTCGTAAATTCTGTTTTGACTTATCAATCTCTCATGTAACTACTTCTGCTTATTACCCTCAACCATCTCTGGCTGAACGGGTTAACCGTAATCTCAGGTCCGCACTTATTGCCTATCATCATGAAGATCATTCCAGGTGGGACACGTCCCTGCATTGGATAGCTTTTGCTTTGAATTCGGCGGTTCATGAATCTCACAAGTTTACTCCAGCTTCTTTGATGTTCAAGTTTGTTCCCAACTCGCCGCTCTCTAACCTCTGGTCTCTGAATGACATTCTACCCGAGACAATAGATCCGGATAACATTGAAGATCTTTGGAAGAAGGCTAAAGCAAATCTTAAAGTGTCTCATGAAAAGGTTAGGGAAAAGTATGATCGTGGACGGAGACCCACCACTTTGAAGGTAGGGGACCAGGTGATGGTCAAAAATTTTGTTCCCGCGGGCAAGCTTGCCCCCAGATTTCATGGGCCATGCATCATTCTCGATTTTCTCACACCGGTTACATTGTTAGTAAGCAATCCAGCCACCGAGAGGATATTTAGGGTTCACCTGTCCCAGGTGAAACCGGTGTAAATTTTGTGTCAACTTGCTTCATATAATTTGATAGGAATATGAAGGTTATATTTTTTTTTTGAGTTCCACTCTTAAGGCATTCTGCTCCTTCTATTTTATTTTATATGTAAGCATTTCTTGTAAACCTCCCCGATTGTTAAACTGCCATCCTGTCCTTACCTCGGCCATTACCACGCTCCCGTCTCCTGCTTCAATACACACAGTGGCTTGACTTATGCCATGGATATTTGCACGCCGCTGGCCCCTCAACCTCTCCACAAGCCTGTACCCTCAAAAAGATGATGGTCCAACACAATTCTGCCGCCAAGCTTTAATGTTTCAGTGCCCCCTCAGCCGCGCGGCGCCGTGCAGCTACTGGAGCAGAGGACGGGCCCCCTCGGCCCCAGCGAGGACGACGTGTGCACGGCGAGCCGGAGCTCTCCTCCCGGCCAAGGCTGATGTGCGGCGCACGACCTGCTACTTGCCCGCAGCCTGTATATGTTCACCGCGGGCGCGGCGTGCTTTAACACCTCTGCTCCCCTCATAGTGCGGGCGAGCGGTATCTCAGGGTACTTGAGGGGTCCGAGCGTCCTCCTTTGGACGCAAGCAGCAACGGCCGGTCTGGCCATCCCACTTCATCACCATCTACTACATGAACAGATACTATAAGTAATGACTACACTTGGGAATTCAACTGCAATATTTGGTGGACTTTGAAATTTTTTTTTCCCTTCACTTTCAAGTATAAAAAGTTATCTTCAGAAATTCAACTTCTACAAATATAAAGACTTTACTTCATCTGCAACAACAAATTTTGAAACCAAATCAAACCAAATTAAGAAAATCTTATAAATTTTTTGGCAATCAATCTTCATACCCACAGCATAACTTGGACCTTGTTTCAAACTGATTTCATGTGTCATCCCTGGAGGAACTTTTGGGGGGGGAGGTCTGTACCGGGCGGTACACCTCCACTCCGCTAATTTAAAATGTGCGCCTGTTGAAACTCCTCTGCTGGAGGAAGTCTGAACTTTATTGACAGTATTAATTTTCTACCTTCTCAGAAGATGTCACCACGTGGAAAATTTTGAGTTTTTGAACTGTGTCATTTTTGATGTGTTTTTGTTTCGCTTGAAGTAAGAAGTGTGAACTTTCTCTTCTAGAGGACACTACTGAAGATCTACAATAGTGCAACCTAGTGCGGAGTCAAAGAACTATTTTTTTTGGAGAAAATTTAATTTCAAGAGTTTGTTCTTTGTTAAATTTCTTTCTGTCATTGTTTAAGTTGGCAATATTTACCCCTTTCTTCCCCTTGTTATGAATGTATCCAATCCCGAATTTCTTAAATTAATTTCTATCCAATCAGATGTATCTTCCCCCAACTTGAATATGTTGCTGTGTCCTACCCAATAAAGTGTTTGTTGGAGGGTGTTTTCATTCCCCTAACGCCTAGAAACTTCCGCGAGAGGATATAAACTGCTGATTTTTGGGTCTCTCGGCCACTTCTGTTCCATCTTTCAGTGTGTTAAGTACATAGCAGGGGGCGGGAAGCGCCTCTTTCTTCTCCAGCCGTTCAACACAAGGTAATGGCCGATTAATAACTTCTTTCTTTGCTAGCTCAGCAGTTTAACTTTCGGGGCGGGTTCTAAGCGTTCAACCATGTAACCCTTTTCCTAAAATGTAACTTCTCTTTTCATCTATTCTCTTGTAAAACGACATATTGGGATAGAGAGTGCTAACCCTCTCGAGCTCCCACTCACATTGTCTTGAGGTGAACTTATTTTCTCAACCAATTCTTCCGTAATGTAATGTAAATTGTTATTTTCTTAAGTCACCTCTGTAATATGGGATTAGCCCTTGCACTAACGGCCTAAGGCCAAGTAGGTCTTAAGCAAAGTGTATTAGGAGTGCAAGTTCGCCTCCTCTCAAATTATATTTTAGAGGTCATGTATTAATCTTCTTGTCATTTAACAGACCTCAGTAGGTTGGGTATTTTGCCCCTGTGTATATGTCCTTTGAGGACGGCTTAAAGGTGGAGTTCGGAGTGGCCTATGATAGGCTTGTATTTTAGGGGGAAGTTGGCCTTTTTTGAAAATTGTGTTTCTGCCTCAAGGAGGCTTTTGGATGTAATTGGAAGCAGATGTTTCTGGCATGTTTGGGGGTTTTCGGCCCCTTTGTTGTATGGTGTTCATTGTAAGGTTGGGCTCATTGCTCAAGAATTATGTTTCTGACTTTTGAAGCCCCGAATGGGGTACCTATGTAAATGTATTTGTCAATCGTGTTTCGGCTACTAAGTACCTGTTCTATTTGTTGTTACCTAATTTTGAAAAGAAAATATAACCTTGTTAAATTTTAAAATTAATTTCACTTTAGTAGCTTGAGACCCGTTCACCACCCCGCACCTTCTTTCATGCATAACTACCATCAAAACACGGTAACAATAATAATAATAATAATAATAATAATAATAATAATAATAATAATAATAATAATCAAAGCCCTTGTTTGTAGGCAATAATAGGTTAGAATGCGATCTTACTGAGGCGAGTAACAAGTGTATTTCAACCGCAGAACGGTCCTACTCTGAGATTTGTATAGATGGTAGGGGTGCGGCTTATTACAACCCCTAGAATTTATGTTACTCTTGGTACATTTCGGAGCAACGGGCCACCCGATGCTTTCCAGTGGCCAAATTAGTTTGCATTCTAACCTATTACTAACTAAAAATCTGAGCCCTAAAGAATAATAATAATAATAATAATAATAATAATAATAATAATAATAATAATAATAATAATAATAATAATAATAATAATCGCATGGTCTTATATGTTGTGTGCTGTCATTTTGATGTGTCTACAATTAGGCTGCCTGCGTATCAGTCTTGTCGTTCTATTCTACTCTAACAGATGGCGGGGGGGAAATATATTTTTATTCGGCGATTTGCCTGAATGTGTAGGCCTATTAATTTTGTGTGGTAAATACGAAAGTATCACCAAAAATGGTTTACAAACAGACATCGTATCACATGGTGTGTAGAAAGGACTTTCCTTCCGCCTTGCAAAAATCCCACACATTCCGAGGACGACACTGATCAATAAAAGGAGACAAATCGAAGATATCTAAGTCCTTACAAACTCTAATCTCCGTTTCGTGCTTTAATTTGTGGTATATATATACATAATTGTATTTTCTAGGAACTCATTTCTCTCGACTATCAAATATCACGTTACGTAGTTTGTTTATAAATTCCCTGTTATAAAAGAGAGCGATGATAAATTCATGTTATAATATAGCAACCAGTGGCATATCACAGTCATTTACAGTCCATTCATTTTAATTTCATCTCCCAAATTGACACGAGGATCTCTTGTCTGAGAAAGAGGTCAAATATATCGTAATTCTATTGAATTGACTTAACTACAATGTGAACCACATTCCATTCGTGAAGCCTCTGATATGTGAACTCCTTCGCCCTTACTTGAAGCCTTGAAGGTATTTATTATATATGACACCCAGGCCAATATCAGTCTGAAAGCTATATGGTTAATGGATGAGGAAAGGTAAATGGCTACAGTGTTCACAATAATCCCGTACGGGCTGATAACTCAAAATCCAATCAGGGAGTGATGTACATTAAAACTGGACAGGTAATCCAGTTATTAACGCTCAGAATAAAGCCCAAGGTGGTTGAAACAGCGAAGTCAATGTCCAGAGTGGGATTTAAAAGAAGCGAGAGATTATCTAACCTCATTTAAAAGTTTTCCTGACAGTACAGGATTGTAAAAGTGAGCTGAACACGTCATATTTACGGATTTGATATATATTCCACCCTTTGCTGATGATGAAATAATTTTATCCTTTGATAAGATAAATGCAAGCAATTATGCGATCGCGAACCGTCAATCAATGTACTCAAAGTTATAAACCGTAGTTCCTTCTGTGGGTCAGTGGTAATGTGTTGTGCTCCGTGTCACAAGATCACGGGTTCAAACCCGGCGTGTGTAGTCCATTACTGAAAGACGGTAAAATACCCATTCAACACTCTATATCCTACGACGATATATTGGGGGTGTACCAAACAAAATTCACTGAAATATCAGCAATTGGCCACCCAAGGGAGATCTGTGTTATCGTGTCACCTGGTAGAGTAAGAGAGAACGCCGAAATTGACAAAGAAGTAGTATAGTTTTCATCAAATAAAGAAACCTTCACGCGGTAACTGAGGTTATTATTATTATTATTATTATTATTATTATTATTATTATTATTATTATTATTATTATTATTATTATTATACATCTTCATTACAGGCTGTTTTGCCTACTCATTCTGGATTGTTCTATCAAGTGTGGAGTTACGTTTTATAGGAAGATTATTCTCAAATATCTTGGTTAACATTACCTCTATAAAAAGACTACATAACAAATGTTTCAGAATATATTATTTCCGTTAGTTTGAACCATATACGTTTTTATCGTACGACGGATAATGAGGGGTTGATTTCGAAAAACTGGATATTTAGTCCAAGCCCGCGAGACACTTGGTGCATGTCACTTCAGGATGGGTTAATGCGAAGAACTAAGGAGCTAGTTTGCTCTTCTCCATAGAGCAGATAATAGGACAGATATCATCAACGATGGGTTTCATAAGCCTTGAGTGATAGTGCCTCGCCAGTGGTGAGACAAACAACAATATGTAACTGAGAAGCAGGCAGAATTTCGTACAACTTCGGACAAGGAACTGTACGGTACTATAAATTTGCAAAACGTCTTCATTCTGTCTCAAATTTGTTCAGCTTTATCGAACTTCACGCTTCTGCCCCGTGCTTTCGCAGAAAAATCTCAGTTTAACATTCCGTATTAAATGTGTGAATCATGAAACATCATATAAATTATTGAGCGAAACGTGTAATCCATTCAAAATTCCCGTGCGAAGAACGGGTACAAATGCTACTGAATAAATAAAAAAAGGCAGATATTGGTTATAGGACTTCCACGACGACTTATGCCCTGTCATGTGTTCTAAAAATTGTTAAATGAACTGCGTTAAGTGAGCTGAAATTCTTAGCCTTACTTATTAGTCCCCTTAATCAGGTAAAGTCTTTACTTAACGTCATTTAGCAGACAGAACTCTGTTCTAGCCCTTAACCCAGGTTGAAAATTATATGCTTAGATGTACTAATAATCGATTCCTTGCCTCTAGATAATAAGCAGGTACGAGTCCCCCACAAGAAACATGTGCTGTGAGATGAATATTTTATAAAGTGCTGTATACTCTACACAGGTCTGTGTGTGTACTGTTGATAATACATTTTCCACAATGTACTGAATGTACTGAAACCAGTCAGTTGGAGCAGGTATGAAAGTGCCCGAGATGATACAAAATGTGCAGTTGAGCTGGACGTCGACTTTCCTGATGTAGCAGCTGTTAATCCATACTGGAGAGCAATTCTGAGCTGCTGAGTAGGTGAGACCGACACAACGTGTCTGTTGAAACACGCCATGAAATGTCACACAGTTTATGCGGAATTTTATTGTATGTTTTCAACCTTCATCCTAGATTATCAAAATGCCTTTGTACAGCAGTGTGTGGTCAAATGTCACTCCGAGATGCTTTGTATAAGGAGTGAACAGTTGGTTAATTTATTTCCACTACATCTCATTGGTTGAATCCTTAAAACCACCAGCTGCACTTCAATCGGTCTAAGATAGCCTAGGCATCAGTAATGATGTATCCAAGGTAAATAAGGTTGCTTTCCTCACTGAACATGATAGTACTACTGTCAGTGTGGCCCACTGCAATTCATACACCTACTGACCCAACAAGTAGCACATTTACCGAGCTCGATAGCTGCAGTCGTTTAAGTGCGGCCAGTATCCAGTAATCGGGAGATAGTGGGTTCGAGCCCCACTGTCGGCAGCCCTGAAGATGGTTTTCCGTGGTTTCCCATTTTCACACCAGGCAAATGCCGGGGCTGTTCCTTAATTAAGACCACGGCCGCTTCCTTCCAATTCCTAGACCTTTCCTATCCCATCGTCGCCGTAAGACATATCTGTGTCGGCGCAACGTAAAGCAAATAGCAAGAACAAGAAGAAGTAGCACATTTACACCTTTAATCACATGTACCGACTGTGTAAGAAATGGTGTTAGTAGCTTTATTCATACCCCAGTCACTTTCATATTACAAAATCCAAATACGAGACAAAACACTGTAAATAACAAACGTGTTCTAGCCGATACCAAAAGTTGTACCTCTAGAGGCCTTCAATGTTGCACCCGTATCAAGGTGTGTGGAAGGCGCAGGTTACCAGTCGCAGTGCCGCCTTTATCGATGCCCATGACGGAGCGACCTACCGCTTGAAGTATGGAAACGCTTCCATCGGAGTAGTTCCTGAAAGTCACAGCGACTCAAGTCCGGTGAGTAGGGCGGATAATCAATGACCTTCTACCTCCATCATGACAACCGTTCCCTCAAACGAACGCGAATGTGACAGCTGGCCCCGTGCAGTAGGAGCTCCATCTTCGCTCAACACTGCACTGAAAACCACCCCATTTCCACCCACTCACCGTTTTTCCGCTAGATGTACATAGAATCCCTACCTTAATTTTGGATTGTGTCTTTTCAATGTACTTGTAAAGTGGTCGTTTTCCCTTTCTTTTCATGTCACATCTGTTGTTTTCTTTGGTCCTGGAATTTTCCTTTCCTTTTTCTCTTGTTCTCGTAGCTGCCCTTTCTTATTCAGTACTAGCTGACCTTCCCGGCTTCGCACGGGTGACCTTACGCACTAAATATCTCCACATAAAACTAAATTACCTTGCGTTTCATTTGGGGCAACACAAACAAATTTACTTTAGAATCCATTTCAACGCAGAACATTATTTACAGACAATAGTCATAAGACCTATCGAAACCATCGGATAATTTTTGTAATCTATGGTAGAATCATAATTCTTTGCTGAACATTCTAACCACAAATTATTAGGATTATGTGTTCTTAATCACATTATGGTATTGTTGTGCATGTCTGGTGCGATTTCTGAGCATTCGCTGTTCTCTATCAACAGACATTTCTCTATCTCTTTGGGACCTATGTCTTTCAGAATCTTGAGATCATCTACCGTTTCGTTCCAGGAAAGTTTCCGTATCTCTCCGCAAAGCCTGGTTTGCCCTTTCAGTCTCTAAACGGTCTTCCCTTTCATAATAACTTTTATTACGTAGTACGCGTAGTCACTTAGCATTTGCCGTGTTGTATGCTATTTTAGAACATCGTCGACTGGGCGAGTTGGCTGTGCGGTTAAAAGCGCGCAGCTGTAAGCTTGCATACGAGAGATAGTGGGTTTGATCCCCACTGTCGGCAGCCCTGAAGATGGTTTTCCGTGGTTTCCCATTTTCACACCGTGCAAATGATGGGGCTGTACCTTAATTAAGGCTAGGGCTGCTTCCTTCCCATTCCTAGGCCTTTCCTTTCCTATCTGTGTCGGTGCGACGTAAAACAAATAGTATATATATACACAGGGCGTCGTCGAGGCAAGATGAAATCGCAAAGGAAATAAAACCAACGACTTTATCATAATTTACATTATTCCTCAGCACGTCCATTCACTTCAATATAAAAAGAAAACTCATATGATGCAGTCTTGTCTTACATGCAGCGCCATCGGTCATATTCTAAACTACCTGTATACGACTAGCTTGCTTGACATAAACCGTGATAGCTCAGCTAATATACCAACGTATGAATTAATTAATTGTACACATAAATTCTTCCCGATGTGCACACTATCTATTGGTGAAAAAATCAATTAAATCCGTTCACTACTCCTTGAGATTAACGATTTCAAACAGACAGAGAAAACGGACCAACTTTATTTATTACTATACATGGATGAAACACTCCCTCTTGTTTGACCACTGTGGTATATGATCTGATTGTGGTTGTACA
This sequence comes from Anabrus simplex, assembly GCF_040414725.1. Classification (NCBI taxonomy): domain Eukaryota; kingdom Metazoa; phylum Arthropoda; class Insecta; order Orthoptera; family Tettigoniidae; genus Anabrus; species Anabrus simplex. The sequence goes on from NC_090272.1 coordinate 135,849,484, forward strand.
GCCCTGTAGTATACCTGCTCTGCATTAGCCACACACAGTACGCCAGGGGATGTTATTATGAACATATATAAAGACAGATTGAAATGCTTACATTCACTTAAAAAGGCTTATAACTGTAACACTGGGATATGTGGTACTGTTTCACAGCACTTTTACTTTAAACTAATTGACCCAACGATGTGAATAGATGTCGATATCATCATAATTTTAGTTATAATTTCTAATGTTATTGGCTTTACGTCCCTCTAACTACCTTTACGGTTTTCCGACCCACCGAAGTGCCCAAAATTTGGTACCACAGGAGTTCTTTTACTTGCCAGCAAATCAACCGACACGAGGCTGACGTATTTGAGCACCGTCAAATATCACTGGACTGAGCCAGGTTCGAAGCTGCCAACTTGGATTTAGAAGGACAGTGCCACAACCATCTGAGCCCCTCAGCCAGGCTCATCTTAATTTTAACATACTCGTGTATATATATGAGGAATCCTATAATTAAATGAGTGATCAATGTTTCAAAACACTTTTGCGAGTGATAATAGGTCAAACAAAACGAAAATGAACTGTAGGATTTAAATTACAATTCACACCACTGAACTGACAAACGCTTCACAGAAAATATACATTTAAAGCCTAATGAATGCAGAACGCTATGGAAGCCACAAATAGCAACTCACACATTTAGTCTAATAAAATATACATAAATCTAATAAAACATATATTTTCGGTTTGTTTTGTTGAAACACTAGTATGTTAACAGCATTACAGTTGAGCTTAACAGTCGTGCAAAAGATCATCATAATAATAATAATAATAATAATAATAATAATAATAATAATAATATAGACTGTTATGCCTTTCAGTGTTCAGTCTGCAAGCCTCTGTGAATTTACTAAACGTCGCCACAATCCTCGATTTTCAACTAGTGTTGTGGCCTCATTTAGTTCTATACCTCTTATCCTTAAATCGTTAGAAACTGAGTCTAACCATCGTCGTCTTGGTCTACCTCTACTTCTCTTACCCTCTATAGCAGAGTCCATTATTCTCCCTGGTAACCTATCCTCCTCCATTCGCCTCACATGACCCCACCACCGAAGCCGGTTTATGCGTACAGCTTCATCCATCGAGTTGATTCCTAAATTAGCCTTTATCTCCTTATTCCGAGTACCATCCTGCCATTGTTCCCACCTGTTTGTACCAGCAATCATTCTTGCTACTTTCATGTCTGTTACTTCTAACTTATGAATAAGATATCCTGAGTCGACCCAGCTTTCGCTCCCGTAAAGCAAAGTTGGTCTGAAAACAGACCGATGTAAAGATAGTTTCGTCTGGGAGCTGACTTCCTTCTTAGAGAATACTGTTGATCGCAACTGCGAGCTCACTGCATTAGCTTTACGACACCTTGATTCACTTACAATATTACCATCCTGGGAGAATACACAACCTAAATACTTGAAATTATCGACCTGTTCTAGCTTTGTATCACCAATCTGGCATTCAATTCTGTTGAATTTCTTACCTACTGACATCAATTTAGTCTTCGAGAGGCTAATTTTCATACCATACTCATTGCACCTATTTTCAAGTTCCAAGATTTTACACTGCAGGCTTTCGGCACAATCTGCCATTAAGACCAAGTCGTCAGCATAGCCCAGACTGCTTATTATATTTCCACCTAACTGAATCCCTCCCTGCCATTTTATACCTTTCAGCAGATGATCCATGTAAACTACGAACAGCAAAGGTGAAAGATTACAGCCTTGTCTAACCCCTGTAAGTACCCTGAACCAAGAACTCATTCTACCATCAATTCTCACTGAAGCCCAATTGTCCACATAAATACCTTTGATTGATTTTAATAATATAACTTTAATTCCATAGTCCCCCAGTATGGCGAACATCTTCTCCCTCGGTACCCTGTCGTATGCTTTCTCTAGATCTACGAAACATAAACACAACTGCCTATTCCTCTCGTAGCATTTTTCACTTACCTGGCGCATACTGAAAATCTGATCCTGACAGCATCACTGTGGTCTGAAACCACAATGGTTTTCATCCAACTTCCTCTCAACGACTGATCGCACCTTCCCTTCCAAGATGCCAGTGAATACTTTGCCTGGTATATTAATCAATGAGATACCTAGATCTTTGTTGCAATCCTTCCTGTTTCCTTGCTTATAGATAGGTGCAATTACTGCTTTTGTCCAATCTGAAGGTACCTTACCAACAATCCATGCTAATTTTACTACTCTATGAAGCCATTTCATCCCTGCCTTCCCACTATACTTCACCATTTCAGGTCTAATTTCATCTATTTCTGCTGCTTTATGACAATGGAGTTTATTGACCATCCTTTCCACTTCCTCTACCATAATTTCAAATTTCACCAACATCATTTTCCTCCTCCTCATGAGCTTGGCTGTTTGCAACACCACAATAATAATAATAATAATAATAATAATAATAATAATACTAATAATAATAATAATAATAATAATAATAATAATAATAATAATAATAGCCTTGTGGGAACATAGGATGAATGGTGACATGAGTTCAGTAATGGAATCTTCTAATAAATCAAATTAGTTATAGTAATGTATTATTACTACTAACACTCATGACACTACAACCATGATGGGCTTTGGCCTTCCAAGCACCCTCTGCTCAGCCCGAAGCCGCTTACTGCGAGGTGGCACGCGTACCCTCGAGCATCATCGTTGGCTATCCTCTCAAAGGGTTTTAGGGTTACCGTCAGATGTTTACATTCATAACACAAGTAGACAGCTTGGGTGGAAAGAAGATGGTGGAAATTTCCTGTATTCCTTTGACCACATGATAACGGCCGTAGCCGTGTTGAAACACCGGATCCCGTGAGATCTCCGAAGTTAAGCAACATTGGGCGTGGTCAGGAGTTGGATGGGCTGCCACGCGCTGTTGGCGGGGGGTAAGGGAATGGAAGAGCGGAAAGGAACTGGCCACGTTACCGCACGTAAACTCCGGCTCAAGAACACCTCTGCGGAGGTTCGGACCTGCCTTCGGGCAGAATAACCCTTACCTTACTTTGTCCACATCAGACGTTCAGTCTTGTGATGGAGAATAGACTTTTCACTTAATGCGTGTTATTTTCCCTTAGTAGCATCTCACGTTGAAATGTTCTGATCTGTCATTGGTGAAAAGACGTGGAATGACGTTAGTAGACGAGGAGGCTTGAATGGGATTTTTAAAAGTAATAAGTATTTATTTATATATATTTATATATATATATATATTTATTTATTTATTTATTTATTTATTTAAATATTCCTGACTTACATGGTAGATAAATTTGCAGTTTACGGGAAAAATAGGAACAAATGTCTATTTATTTGGCGAGGAATTAGGGATTGCTATAATTTATCAAGGGAGGTTTCGATAAATTTCCAAATTATTTGAATGCATTTGAGAAAATACTAGTTAAAGCATTGATGGGAAATCCGTCGACGGGTTGGCAGCTCAGAATGCAGATCAGTGGTGATTGTAGAAAGTGTCTATAGAAGAGGGTGGGGGATAAACACTTTTGACCGACCAAAAATTCGATTTTTAAATTTACTTTTTCATTTAAAATATAACATTTCTCTTTTTAGCAGTGCAAAACTTTTGTTAATATCTCCAACACATCCGGAGTTATGACCAATAACGTGAAGCCCTGTCACACAAGCAAGCTCTTTATCGGGGTAAGTTTATTCCACGTTTCCCCTTATTATAGTTTTTCAGATTTTAAGATATGAAGATGAATTTTTGAATGCATGTGTATTTCATAGAGGAGAAGAAGATCTACTAGAATATTATTCATTGGTTAAGTTTAAAAAAATTCAAATGAAAATTAATTAAACCAATTCTGCTTGAAATATTCCTGTGTTTGGAAATTATCAGGGAAACGGCAAAATAGTAGCCATGATAGACCGCAATTTTGAATAATTAATTATATATAATGGCATAAGTTTATGTTATTTGTAAATATGTAGGCATATTACTAAAGAATAATAGGTTTGTCATACTAAGTTTCTATTAGGCGCCGTATTTTTCTATGTTCAAATGTGTAAGTCCCCCTTAAATTAGTGGGTAATTGTGGCTATTCATCAAACGTTGTCGTCGTGTACTCTCAAATTTGTTCGAAGGAACTAAAATTTGAAAAGAAAACCAGCGTATAAATGTTGTCCAGTCGTGTCAGTTGACGAAGAACTATCATTCTTAGCCGACTGTTTCATTTAAACTGACTGTCGTGACCCCAGTGTCGAATTCAGGACAGCTGTTCCACCCGAAGATTAATTCCAAACCTTGTAGGAACGTAGGATGAAGAGTGACACTGTGTTCAGTATGCCATAGGGGAAGCCTCTAATTAAATGAGGACCAATAACTTAGATATGGGGCCCCGTTAAACAACAAGCGCCATCACATGATTATATTAAATAATTAAAAGATTGATAATACTAGAAATAAGAAAATGTGTTTGAGCACAGATAAGAACATTTCCAATTTAGGAGACCCGTATTTTTGTAAAATGTTGAAATGTGATGAAACCATTTCACAGGAGTATTAGATGCCAAAAAGCTAGAAGCAAAGACGCAGCAGCAAAGGCAAGGAAGCCTAACCTAGTCCGTGACGTACAGGGAGATCGAAGAAGTGGAGATATAAGATAGGTTCTACAGAGTATATATATACATTATTATAATAGAATAATCCTATATAATCGTTAACATCTACTTCAATTACCCAAAAGGAAAGACACTGGCCTGTACATAAAGTATAACATTACAAACAATTTTTACCTGTTATTGTTCATAGTAATAATTTAAAGAAATGAAAGGCTTGGTATCGTTCATAGCCTAGAAATGCTTTACTATCGCAAGTGGAACATGCGCAATGATAATTTGGTCATTCACCTAACTTCATTTATGCGACGAAATATTCATAGTATTCATTGTCGCGGTTTAATTTAATGGACACTGTATAGCCACTAACTTGTGTAGAAATCGAAGTTGGCGTGTATGCTTCGCTGATGTTAATTTTAATGGTTTCGTCTAGGTTATAATTTTGTTCATTTTTCATGGCTTTACCCATGTTAGCCGGCCCCGTGGTGTAGGGGTAGCCCGGGTTCGATTCCCGGCCAGGTCAGGGATTTTTACATGGACCTGAGGGCTGGTTCGAGCTCTACTCAACCGACGTGATTAGAACTGAGGAGCTATCTGACGGTGAGAGGATTCGTCGTGCTGACCACACGACACCTCATAATCTGCAGGCCTATGGGCTGAGCAGCGGTCGCTTGGTAGGCCAAGGCCCTTCAAGGGCTGAAGTGCCATGGTTTTTATTCTTTTACCCAGGTTAGATTTATTTCCTTGTCCCATGGTTTTGGCCGTGTTAAATTTACAATGATTTACCATTTTCGTTATCTCGACGTGAAATTCAATGCCCTTGGTCTCTTATAGCGACAAATTTTCACTTGACTCTTTGTATGGAAACATTACGCTCGTCGTCCTCCTTAATGGTAGTTCATACTACAACACTCCCAAATCCCACTGGGAAATGCATAAACACTCAGCGTATTATTCATGTTATATTTCTGCGCTTCGCCTTGGGTGCGGTCTCGCAATGCGTGTCAGGTTAGCTAGTGAGTAGAGATGGGCGAAGTGACACTGTTGACTGTTTTGAAACATTCGATTGCGAATTGCTTCCAAGCAATGTGTCGACACACGGTGCACTTCCGCCTCGGGATCCAAGAGAAGCATTGTTCTGTACACAGTACCTTGACAGTGTTTCCCGATGGCATGGTGAAACATGAACCACGCTTTAAAGCTAAGTTCAGTTCGGCGAATAAAATGTTCGATAGCGACCTACCCTAGCCACTCCAGTATATAACACACAACTTCACGAAGAAATATATAAGAATCATACCTTAAAATCCTTTCGGAAGAGAGATGTGTTCATTGCAAATGCCAGGGACCCACTCAGCCCCCCCAAAAAGGTATGTTTACTTTTATAACAGAAGGAAAGTTCTCACGCGCCATCCACCATTAGCCGGCCAGCTACGAGCACGGCCATTGGCCGACATGACGTCATTCCCACAATTCCTAACTCTCTGATTCCGTTACCAACCCGCGCAGAATGAAAACACAGCAAGAAACACCGGAAGGAAAATAATGTAATTTAGTAGCTGTAACCTATCATTTTAAATCCAGGCCCAGCTCTGTCATGAGAACAGTGGCTCCCTTCGAGAGCCACACTCCCTTCGAGAGGCTCTTAACTATGGCCGCGGCGCATACTGCCCGCACAGGAAGAAAAAAGTAATTTAGTGGTTGTAACGTAACATATATGTACAAAATAAGTTAATGAAATTTAAAACCTACCTTAATGCAGGGGAGGGTAGAGATCTCTGGCAGCTCGGAAGAAATGGTGTGCTATCTCTCCTAAGGGGAAAGCACTTTTAAACAGAAATTCGGCAAGGTAGCCTACAAAGTGTCCCTTTTTTCTTCCGAATACCGGAATGGAGTAGCTGCCGTGTTTAAGGTGACGCCACCTGTTCTCAATGTTTTGAGTGTGGACGGAAAAGCCACTACCCGGCATTTGACTCCTCCAAGAGTCAACAAACTGCAGGGAATTGTTTACTCTGAGATGAACAAATCCCTCGTCCTCTAAGCAATCGTATGCTTTCCAACAGTCTGAAATGATAATAGATCCAGGTAAAATTCACTCCTGAATGACCCCTAACAGGGTCTGTTTATCGCTTCTTTCCACAGGAACAAAAAAATTCTTGAAATTGTCTCTCTCTACTCCCCTAAACAGCCACTGTCCTGTAATATTCCTTCCCCTGTGATATTTAGATTTAAAAAATTTACTTTCGTCAATTTCGACGATCACTCCCACCCCTCCAATTCTCTTTTTGTTCCTGTCCACCCAGGCCACACACACCTCCAGTCAACAATAGTCAGCTCCGCAACACCAAGCTCCAGCTGAAGAAGAGGGGTTTGCGGCTAGCTTAAGAGACACCACAACACAGAAAGTAGCCCTATTTGATGTAAGGAAAGGCGTGATTTTTCGAAGAAAGTGTTCTTCTTCGCACTCACGTTCCACGTACACTTTACCCCTCCTATGCGCCGATTGCACCGGAAAATAACTTTATTCCTCACTACACTTAATTTTGTGAGCCCCCCCCCCCACATTTTTCACAGTTTCTCTCTCTCGTTATCAACCCGTGCCGTTGATAAACGTCCAAAAGCTCGTCTAAATTCTGCTTCAAACGATTAAATTAAGTAATTTTCAGCTCGCAACCTGCGCACAAAGCCATAGCAAATCTACAACAAATTTCGCGGGCATATACTACATCAAATTTCGCGGGCTTGGTGGATATTTCCTTAACAGTTGGCAACAGTTGCCAGATCGTAAAGGACACTCCTATCGGCAATCCCGTGAACTAAAAATAAAAATAAAAGAGCATCACCGGCCGCCGAGCTTTCCTGTACAGCATTGTATAGCATGCGGAGTGAGTGGAGTGCCTACACTAGGGCTATGCCAAAATGTTCGACGTTCTGACAACAGGAAAATATGAGGTTCTTGAAATATTTAATGAACACATGTACAAAATACAGTATGATAAATAAATAATAAGTACTGTATAATAAATATCAGAATACGGAGTGTCTGAGAATGGAAAATTTATGGGCATAATGAACCCAATAATGTAAGAGAGGACCGTTATCGACATTTTTCTAAACCATTTCGTTAATCAACATGGGTAACTGGTCGTAAGTGGTCCATATCTCTTATGTCCTGTGTCGTAGAGCACTGGATTCGCAACAAAACGTTAGCCGCGAAGTGTGTCAATTTTAGAATCCACTCCCTAAGAAAATGCGTGGGGTTCGCAGAAATGATCAGAACCTTTACTAGTTAACGGAGAACGGACACGAGCGCGTGTCTGAGGATCGAATGGTATCCACTGTTTTCATATGTAGTGCTGTATTTACCGATATGCTCTACAATTTGCTTTACGTCGCACCGACATAGATAGGTCTTATGGAGACTATGGGACAGGAAATGGTTAGGAGTGGGAAGGAAGCGACCATGGTCTTAATTAAGGTACAGCCCCAGCATTTGCCTGGTGTGAAAATGGGAAACCACGGAAAACCATCTTCAGCGGTGCCGACAGTGGATTTCGAACCAACTATCTCCCGAATGTACAAATGCATTGAGCTCACCAGAAACCGCGAGGAGTTTTACAACTAGCATTTAAGTTTTGTACGCCAGTCGGTTCAGGATGTATGTATGTTTAGTCCTCAGCCCGAAGGCTGATTGGATCCTCAACAGCTCCGCCATCAGCTGTCATAGATGGCCTGGGCATCACTGAAGAGGCGTACTAGGGAAATGAGGAGTGAGGTAGTTTCCCGTTGCTTCGGTTCAGGATATCGTAGCGTAGAATAATCAGAATAATGACGCTGCATTTTTCGAACATGATGATCAGATGCTGCTCTGTGATCCGCCGCCGTTACTAGCAAGATTGCATGTAAGAGAGCGACACGTCGGTGTGCTACGGTAGCGCATCGCCCAAGGTTATAAGCAAGAGAGCTTGGCATGTCAAACACTGCATAGGCTGTCAAAGAAGTTGCTCACGGCTGAACTTATATTTCTTTGTAGATTTTCTGACGAGCTCTCACTAGGAGAAAATAAATAATGCATTAGAGGTCGGTTTTTGTTTCAGAACACTATGTCCTTTTACAATTTTCGTACCTTATTTTCAGACCCTCTGTGTCCGATTCCTGGTAGGATGGTCAGCGTTGAGTTCTTCAGTTTAGAGGCTTCCGGGTTCGATTACAGGCCGGGTCGGGGATTTTAATCGCCATTGATTAATTATTCTGGCCCCGGCACTGGGTGTTTTTGTTTGTCCCAACACTTTCCTCTTATTATTCAGACAACACACTACACTACCAACCACCACAAAAATACGCAATAGTGTTTACATCCCTACATTTAGGGTTGGCGTCAGGAAGGGTGAAACAGAGCCAAATCTACCTGTGCAACGCAGTTCGCACCCGCGATTCCACATGTGTGAGAAAAGTGGTCGAAAAAGAAGAAAAGAAGATGATTTTCAGAACCCCTGTGTAGTAATAAACTGCGTTTGCTGATTCTCTACGCCCTTACAGTGATATTAAATGGAATCAGTTTTACAGTTAAAAGCACAATAAAACAGTAACTAATTTGAATAGTTAAATAATTATTAATGAAAAGTAAGAAGAGTTCAAAATAGGTATTCTATGTACAATAAAATACTTAACCTCATCCAGTTACGATAGCGTAATAAAATAGTAGTCTGAGTAAATGAACAACTTGAATAATTATAAAATGAGTAATGAAATCTAAAAAGAGTCCGAAATTGGAATTTTGCCTACATTAACAAGCAACCTAACCTACTTACGGAAGTTTAGTAAGAGTGTTAACAAATTAAATGAACTAATGTAAGTGATTATAAAATGAGTAATATAATCGAAGAAGTGTCCAAGATTGGGATTTTTATGTACAATAACAGACTAGGCCCTAATCCAGTTCAAAAATCTACTTCAAATCGAAGTTTAAAAGTATAATTTTCGAATTTTTTCGGCTCGAAAAAACAGGAGGGCTATTTTTTGTTAAAGTATGACCCTGCTTTGTAAACAATAATGTACTTTTTTCTGTGTAAAAAATGACCTTACATTGCGGAGTACATTGTTGTTTTAGTAAATTGAGTCGCGGTTCGGATTATGAAGAGGCTATTAACGAGTGCCGGCAAATCTTCAGGGCAATGTCACGCGAAGTGTTTCTATAGAGACGTGAGGATGAATAAAGCACCGTCACTGTTTCAAGCTTTGCTGTTTCGGAGCATCGATGTAACTGACATGCAGGAACAAGTGGAGTTTCTATTCACATGACACGACACTGCTTCGAAACAGTGAAGCGTTGTTGTGTCGAGGCATCGAGACAGCTGATTGCGCCGGCCCAGTGTTTCGAAGCATTCACACACCAGCCAACTCCAGCTTCACGGGAAACGACCTCGGTGTTCAGAGTCGATGGAGTCGACACTCCCGATTCAAGGCTTCCGAGACGCGCACACTGGTAGTCAGGAGTGTTAAATGGAAAGCCTCTCGAAGGGAGTGAGTCCCTGCGTAGCGGGCGTTTGTTTTGTATCAGCCATTGACTCGCATAGGAGATTATAACTCTTTCGTTAGGACCTATCAGCGAAACGAAGTTGGCGATTACGTCTAACTGTCATAAATTGCACCCAATGGTAGTGAGTGTACAGAGGAGAGTTGTCTCGATGTTTTTAGTTATACAAGTAACTTTTCTGTGAGGGCGCGATCGTGGGATTCTAGCATTGGCGATGAACACATCTGTCTAATCTACATGCATTTCAACTATCAAAGACCGCACTTCCTTATATGAAACTCAAAGGTCACACTGTGTCTGACCAAAGCCAATATTTTATTGAATTCTAAACAAAACATATTCCTCTCTCTGGTGTAGTGGTTAATGAGAATAGCCACCACCCCAGGAGGACGGGGTTCGATTCCCGTCTCTGACACAAAATTTGGAAAGTGGCACGAGGACTGGAACTGGGTCCACTCAGTCTCGAGAGGTCAATTGAGTAGAGGGAGTTCGATTCCCATCTCAGCCATCCTCGAAGTGGTTTCCCCTGGTTTACCGCATCTTTTCTAGGCAAATACTGCTATATTGCCTTACTTAAGGCCACGGAGGATTTCCTCCCTCTCCTTTACTAAACCTTCTAATCTTCCCATCCCCAACAAGGCCCTTGTCCAGCCTAGCAGGTGAGGCCATCTGGGAGTGTTTCTGGTGCTTTTCCCCAGTTGTATTCCCAACCAAATATTTCACGCTCCAGGACAATGTCCTTGATGCTGTGCCGGTGGGATCCCTCGCTGAATGTGGGGAGAAACGAAGCCTGGACAGTAAAGTAATTAATTAACGAACTAAACAACGTATTGGAAAATAGAATGCACGGATATTGTCAGAGATAGGCCCTACTTTAAGAATCTTCCTAATTTGTTTTACCGTTGTTGTTTAATCTGTTGGTCATTTTAAAATAACAATATTGTAAAGCTGAAAGAATCCTATATCTAATGAAAAATACCGAACATTTTCCAAGGATTTTTTTTTATATTTTACAATAATAAAAAATGTCCTGGCATTCAGTATGCAAACAATCACCACTTGTCCAGTAAAAGTAACAGTATGGTTAATTAACTCATTAAATATTAATACAGGGATGTTCAAGCTTGAATGTTTATTCGTTGCAATCAAAGCACAACACTCACCGATGTCCATCGCATATCGTTCGCTGGCAATACGAACACTTGGGTATCGTCCTCCGATCCTTTACCCGGAGACAGAAGGTGCACCTCTGCTCGTAAGCCAGTGCGGAATTTTGGAATCAACATTCAAAATATCACTGGGTGATAACCGAAGGTATCTCCTCAGTGCGGTATATCCAGGTGTTTTTCTCCTTTGAGGAAAGGTTCAGTCATTTAAAAACTCTGTTCTTACGACTGAACTGTACTCACTTTTCAGGGAACATAAAACAATAGCCCTGAGGGCTCTTTCATTCAGCAATATGAAACTCACCATAAGATAAAAACTCAACCAGAAGAGTCACACTGGGGTGTGACCAGCCGTGCATTCGATTCGACACCCTACTGACTGGAACCCATAGAAACAATGGACCTCCCTGTTTGACCTTTGCTCCACAGCGCTACCAACTTAATTTACGTAGAAGAGTAAGTCTATGATTCCCTTTTGTTACAAAAAACAGAAGTCGCCAGAGTATGATGGATCCCAGTATGGCCGTTTAGATTTAAGATAACATTCATAAACAGATAGATGGACAGATAGATAGATAGATAGATAGATAATTGTTTTATACTGACAAAGTTAGGGACAACTGTCCCTGTCTTACGCTTAACCACTATCAAAATAAGGTTGATAACTAACTAATTACATATTATTAAAAAGTAAGCTATCATAAATTTAAACTATGTAGAACTACTGAACTATAGCCTACAGTGACTAATTGCACATTAAAATTAGATGTCAAGATAAAAGGGAACAATATTACCGAAAAGAAGTACGTCTTTTAAGATCTTACATAGAAAGTAAATCAAAGAGGGATTGACTAAACAAACTGGAATTATCTGTGAAATATAAATCTTGTCCTGTGAATTTCCACCCAAGTTGAGAAAGGTTCAGGGTAAAGTAGACGGGAGGAAGAGGATTTAAAAGGAAAGAGGACGAGGAAGCAGGAAAGTGATTATGTCTTGCTGCCTTGTTATTTGCATCTATCCATCAAATATTTCGTACATGCAATTTTAAATTTCTGGGACACTGATATCCCTCTGACGTCTTGAGTCTGGTGGTTCAATTCACGAATTGCAGTAACTTTGAAGGTATTACCGCATGTTGGACTTGTGACTGGGAATGGTAAGGTTATGCATGTTCTGTGCTCTTGTGTTTTCTTCGTGGTGTAATGAGAGATTATAAAACTGTTCTTTAAGTTGAGGAGGAGAATTGACGTTTAAAGTTCGTTGCAGTAAGGTTAAACAGTGAAGGTTAAGTGTGTCTTGTAGACGGAACAAGCCAAGTTTGGTGTAGGACGATGTCATGTGGTCTGTGCATTTAATGTTGCAGATGAACATCACACTTAAACTGTAGGAGTACGTAAATTCCCCCATGCAAACATACATTCCTACAGTACGTTACAGTAAGGTTCGTCCTTCTTTAGGGCCTACACATGAGCATTGGTTAGTGAACACACCCACAATGGTTCTGATGGACTACACATCCATATGTAGTTGGGAAGCGTGACCAGTCTTAACGGAAATCATGGATAGGGAGAAAATTGTTAGATCCGTGGTATTGTTTCTTAACTCACTATACTTTATCTCTACAGCTAAAGTGTTATATGCTGGCACCCCCCCCCCCGTCCTAGGCGCTACCAATTTCCTTATTCAGTTCAATTTTACTCAAATTACAGCGATTCACTCAAACGGAAGTGATCGTGCTACGAATGATCTAGTTACAGTATTGTTGAATAAAATTTGTGACTCTCAGCACCTAGATTCGGAAATAATGATGTCTTTGAGGAGAAACCGTCAGACTTTTAGCCGCGACATACTTAACTTTGTGTCTGCCATATGCACGGCAGCAAGGAGCACTTCTCTTTACACTCCGAGAGCTACACCACCAGACAAGTTTGTGGTAATTACCGCAGCTTATAATTGCTGTCGCTCTGTCGGCGTCACTTCTTGACAAACCAAAGCGAGCAGAATGTATATCAAAAGCCAGTTCCATCCTCCAGGGACTTCGAAGAGTCGTAATTACCAGATACTTCGCCATTTTTATGTCTTCTACTGAGCACGTGTGCTAGAAGGAAATCATCGTTTTGAAGACATACGGCATTAAGAATATACCTGTCCATTTGTTCGGAGACTCGTGGACTAAAAGGCGATAAAAAAAGGTGGATTCCAAACTCAATTTTTTCAATAGAGCGAATAAAATGAACTGAAGTAATGATTTTGTAGCCACTAGTAACACGGATATTGGTTTTACTACATCGACCAAGAAACTAATACTCGTTTACAAAGTTTGTTACCTTTGAACTTATCTCACCAACTTTGTAGGCAGTGTTTTAAATCAAATTAAACTAAGTTATATGACTTAGTTGAATTTGGAAAACATTTTATAACGCTTTGAAGCACCGATGGATTGAAATATGGTGCATTAAGTCATAAAAGTGTGCATATGTTTATTGCTGCATAATGCAAATTGTTACAGGTTAGTTACAAAACGAAAATTTTTATGTACGAATAATATTATCATTGTCCTCTTCAGGTTCCAACAGTGCTTGTTCATAAAAGAGTTTGACTTTAATGAAAATCCACAACCTGTTTCCAGTCATTCGATCAGATCAGGGATGGAATGAATGATGCCCCATCTAGCGGCGAGGATAGGAATTGTGCCGACTGCCGAAGGCAATGATTAATGACTGACAGATGAAATAAAATGATATTGGAGAGATCTCTGTTGGGAGGTCAGTGGCAGACATTCAATTATTTTTTCAGATATACACCAAATCTGTCGTCAAAGATCTTTTACATGCCAGTGTTGAATGATATTGAGTACACCCATCATACATCCGACTACCTCTGTCAGGTTTAAACCATAATCTTGCGGTCAAGAGGCCGACACTCTACCACAACTCCGTAGAGGGAGTGTCATCCTTGGAAATCAAATCCGAACTCCTCCACTCTGTGGATAGGAGTGTTAGTTTTCGCAGAGGAGATCGATGCATGGTAGAATCACATTTGGATAGGATATACCACTCAATCCATCCTCAAGTGGACTCAAAAAAGGAAAACAAACTAAACCATGCCATAAAATGCAAAATCATTATATTTAAAAATGTGCATTATCTGAGATCTATTAGAAGTTCTGTAGAATTACGTCAACAGTTGATAGTGGTTTGGAATAATATGCATAGGCCTATTGCAAGAGTACAGGTATTAATTGATGTCTTCAGATGTAGCACGAAATATTGACGTGTTTGAAATGCTGTACTATGAGTATTTTATTGAATTCGTAACTTTTGGGGGTATTAATTCAGACATGAGATCGTTTACTGTAATCCACTTCTATTACCTAGAGTTATGACCTCAAGTATTTGATATACATGTTCTTTCCTCTTGTTCACCTTTTTTTTTCTTCTTTCTCATCCTCTTCTTCTCTCGAGCAAGTTGGTTCCGCAGTACGCGTCCTGTAGCTGCACTTTTGCATTGGGGACCTACAGGGTTCGAATCTCTCCACCGGTAGTCATCAGGATGGTTTTCCATTTTCCCCCAATTTTTCCAGGAAAATGCTACGATTGTGACTTACGTAATGTGACGGCTGCTGCTTCGTACGACATGAGCAGCAGTGAAATATTAGTTAAGAATATGGGGAGAAAAATCGTAGCTGTGTGCTTGCATAATAATGGGTTCGAATCCCACCATCGGCAGCCATGAACATGGTTCTACGCGGTTTCCCATTTTCACACCGGGAAAATGCTGGGGCTGTACCTTAATTAAGGGCACGGCCACTACCTTCCCAATCCTAGCTCTTTCCCATTCTTGCGCCGCCGAAAACATTTCATGTGCTTTCAGAATCCTGGGTTTATCTCGTCGTTCGCTTTCATACACGTATGCCTAGAGACAATCCAGTCCTCTGAGACGGGTGAGGAGCGAAGAAGAACCAGATAGAGACAGAGCTTACCTACTAAGCCATTGAGTTGTCTCGCGGAGTCTGCCAAAAGATTTTCAGATGAGATATGCTTTGTGGGCGGCCCGTTCTGCTTCATGATTTATTTGCCAGTGGTTGAAAGTGCTACCTGCAAAGGGAGGGGAATCGACTTCTTCTTCAACAGTTGTCTCTTGCAGCTCAGCAAATTGAAGGAAATGCATGTAGATGAACTACCAAAGCGCGCCTGTACCTATACTAATATTTTAAAGGAAGACATTTTGTGATTTTCTTTGTGTTTGGAGATTAACCTCTTGAACCACTCAATAATACTGTCATCATTCGAAAGCGTTTTCTTAAGGACTAGTATAGGCTATTTAAAATTACGCGACCTATTATAGTAATTTCGAGTGGCTGTTTCTAGCCGAGTGCAGCCCTTGTAAGACAGACCCTCCGATGACGGTGGGCGGCATCTGCAATGTGTAGATAACTGGTGTGTTATTGTGGTGGAGGATAGTGTTATGTGTGGTGTGTGAGTTGCAGGGATGTTGGGGACAGAACAAACACCCAGCCCCCAGGCCATTGCGATTAACCAACGAAGGTTAAAATCGCCAACCCGGCCGGCTATCGAACCCGGGACCCTCTGAACCGAAGGCCAGTACGCTGACCATTCAGCCAACGAGTCGGACAGGCGAACTATTGAGGGGAGTAGATTGTTCAAAATAAAGAACAACTGAGAAGTGTTTTTATTATGACCAAATTCCCTGTCGTTATGTATGAGTGGATCGATTGCACGAACATTAAAACGAAGGTGTATACCCTTGATTCAGGATCCTGTATTACTTTCATTAATGTTGATTAAATATTTATATTCCTGTTTTTGTCATCACATATGTCACTCTAAACAACTACATGTTGCTGGGAAGTAAATAATATATGACTATGTTTCAGTATTTTCTCCGATCCCCTTGACCCAGATGCTCCATTCCAGAGATATATATAATTAATATCATGTGTTAATTTGTGGCATCCAAAATGTTACCCCTAAATATTTATTTTATAATAAGATATCAATGCGGTGACGTTAGGAAATGCTAGTGTTTTTTGCGGATCGAACATTAACACTAAACGTTTGGAATAAGTTATGCTTCTTTACTGCATTCTCTGTTGTTGGATCTTTGTTGATCTTGCCGTTTCACCTTCCCTGAAATGAAGATCCTTTTCAGTTTTAAGTTTAGTTCTATCTTCCTCATTTGAAGCAGCTTCAACTCTAAAAGTTAAATTTGTCACAAAATCTGTACGTATATTTATGTGGTGACCAGAAGATGTAAGCTTGGGGTGTACTACTTTTAGAATAAGATATGAGAGCCATTCAAACTAAACTATTTGGAGGCTATAAAGTGAAAAACTGGACCATTATTTCAAAAGTATGTCCAGGACTATTCAGGCACTTTTCGCACTGCGACACAAGGCAGTCAATGTCCGTCTCGAAAAATTCCTGGGACTGCGTTGTAAACCATTTTTGAACGCAGTGCATGCCATCGTCGTGCGAGGTGAATCGTTTGCCTTTCAGAGCCTTATTTAGCTCACCAAAATGGCATAACCGTAATTGTATTGAGAGTGACTGAGGACCTCACATTTGATTGAATGTCTGCAAGAGCTCCTTGGCTGCGTTTACTGTATGGGGGCCTTGCATGGTCATGGAGCAGAATGATACCGCGGGTAAACTGTTCTGGTCGTTTCGATTTTATCGCTTTACGAAGGGTGGTCAAGATTTGTGAATACCTATCACTGGGAATTCGTCGTTGTCCCATGCTGCAGGAAGTCCATGAGAAGGGAGCCCTTTTGGTCAAGGAAGAAGATGAGCATATGAATATACCTTTTCCCGCACTTAGCGGACGGCCTTGGATTTTTGGATGGTGGTGACCATGCATGCTTCCACTGGAGACACGGGGTTCGAAGCGATTGCACCATGTCTAGTCTCCAGCGACCACACGTAACAAGAACTCATTCCCTTCCTTGGCATAGCGCAGCAGATGTTCAAGATAAGGCCCCATTCGACATTCGTCATGTACTGGTTGAAGACTGTAAGGCACCCACTGGGCGAACATTTTGCTAAATTTCAACCTGTCCTTAATGATGGCGTGAAGTCTACCGACGCTTACCTCTGCCACCATAATTCGCCGGTCTTGCATAATGAGGGTATCCACCTGCTGGACAATGGCATCTGTAATGCGCTGTGGTGTTTCAAACTACGTAACACCGGTTAGCGACATCCGGCCTTCCCTGAATCGCTTGTGCTATGCAGTGCTGTCCGCGCAGTTGCGCCATTCTTCGTCGAATTTCCGTCCACGAACTCCTTCCTCGGAAACACACTACGCCACTTTGCTCTTCTTTTGAAGCTTCGATTTCACTGTTTTCGGCACGACTGAGTGCTGTAGACGGTTGACGCGTGTGCGTGTTCGGTCTGCCGCCACGTGGGTGTGCACCCGTGTTCCTATAGCGGCGAGTTTGGGACCTCAGCGTTCTTATGGGGACCGCACCTTCTCCAGCAATCAACGACGTTACGATCCTTTCAGCGGTTCTTATTTTATAACCTCCGGCTCGTTTCTTCTTGAACCAAGCACATAGAACTGCCTTGTATTAACATGAAAGTTGGGATACATCCATTTCTTTTAAGTAGAGTTGTACTACTTTTAAAGTAAAGCCTTGAAGACCGTTTTGTGGCGTCTGGTAGTTAAATTTAAATTTTTCGGTAGATGTAAAATCCCACAAATCGCATACTTGCACAAATCGTATATTTTGGCTAAACTAAATTAATAATTGAAATACCTCTTGTTTGGATTATACATAATTGCTCTCGGAAACTGGAAGGCACTTGATATGTTTAATTAAATCATTGCTAAACCCTCTCGGAATGCGGATTATGGCCTCATGTTTGCCCCTTTCATCAAGGTGAGAAATGCCGTCTACCTTGCCTTCTGTTATAAGCCTAGAAAGTCTTCCATTGGAAATGACAAAAGTATTCAGGATAAACATTTTGCAAACTATTACAATGATTCCATTTACCTGTAGTTGATATTCGAAAATACGATTTTTCTGAAAACTGTTTCTGAGAGCCAGCGTTAAACTGACTGCACACAAACCACTCAGGAAATTTCCTTGGAGATCAAGATCACCCACAACTCACAATTCGTCAAATCATTTCTCTCTCACTATTTGAAATTTTACTTGAACCATTATGCACAGCTGTAGTCCAAATTCCGAAAAGTTATGAGAGAAATTATTTTACTAGCTAGTGTGGAGTATAACTTCCCAGTGTCTTCTTTAGTTTCCGAATATTTTGTTCATACATTTACATATACATTTTCCTTTCACCCTTTTTACATCTTTTGCCCTGAATCTCAACTGATTTCCTTTTTCACAGTCATCAGCAACAGTTTCGAATGTTTCGTAATTTCCTTTACTGCCATTCGAAGTATTATTTGTATTAGTAACGATATATAAAATAAATAAATAAATAAATAAATAAATATGATTTATTTAGCACTAGTTTATTTTATTATAAGGATGTGTCTGTGTGAAATAAATTCAGAAAGAAACCTAAGTTTTTCATTGTAGGTAATGTCAATATCTTAAATTAGCGAATACACTCCTTTAGACAGAAATCTCTATGATAGATTACTGAGAACACATATTTTAAATTATCCTTACATTCAGTAATTTGAAATTCTGTATCATCAATCTCATCACAGTCACTTGATATCCCTTTAGAATCCGTCAACCTTGAGAAGCATCAAACCACATCCAGATACAAGGAACCACATGGAGTTGCAGCACTACTAAAATTTCCTGTTTGCTTTCCCTAACTAGTCTGCATTGTGGTGCACTCTGTTGCCGGAAGAAGTAAGCTGGGGTGTACTCCCAGATTTACTATACACTCTAGTGTATTTACTATTACTTTAAAAATAATATAGAATTGACTTATATTAACATGAATGTCTGGATGGCTCCATTTTATTATTTAATAGTTATATTTGAAAATATATATCCCCACTAGAAGCTGGCGGTCAAATATCATCTGCGACAGGGTCCCAGAGACTGCTTCATCGTCTATGGCGCATGTAGTTAAACGTGTGTGAAAGTGCTCCGTAATTCGCCTACCGAATATCAAAATATATCACACATATTTACCGTGAGTGGGATCCACTAGATTTATTGAATATATATATTTCATTTTTAGTGCATCAAACATGACCCTCAAAGCTGTGAATGAGAAGATTAGTGAATTTGAAAGACGTATGTCTTAATTCCAAGGGCGCCTGGAGGAAGCTCTAACTGCTACTACTAACAATGCCACTAATCCCAAAGAGTTGTTACGTGTGCTTGAAAGTGACTTCCGTGACTTTCGAGAATCGATTTCAGCGGAAATATCCGATTTGAAGAGAAGTATAAGTGAAATTGAACAGCGTCTTGAGATACAAGAAGCATTGTCAGATGAAGCGGCCCAATACAGCAGACGCAATTGTCTCCTGTTGCATGGTGTTAAGGAGACTGCTGATGAAGATGTGTACAGCAAGGCCTTGGATACCATCAGAGATAAACTGCAGATTGACCTGAATATTGAGTGCATTGATCGATGTCACAGATTAGGGCGACAACAGAGATCGACTGCTGATGTGGTGACTTCAGGAAACAGGCCAATTATCATAAAATTTCTTAGATATCAGCAACGAGATAGAGTGTGGCGCGCTAAGCGGCTGCTAAAAGGCACTAATGTTCTTATTACTGAATCTCTGACAGCTACAAGGAAGGAGATGTTCCGCAAGGCACGTGATATATTTGGAATGCGTAACACCTATACGCAAAATGGCACGATTATCGTCCTCACAGCCGATGGAAAGAAGATGCACTTAAACACTCCTGCAGAATTAAATTCTTTGATTAGACGGTTAGGCGAAAGCACTAGGAAATAATTATGATTGTGTTCTTGTTATTGCTAATGTATACTAGGCCAATTCTATGTTTTAGGTTAGTTATGGTTAGTAAGTGTGTGTGTTTGTGTGAATCAGCTGGAAGTTATATTTTATGCTATGTCGAGGTAAGCCGCTATCCGTTTATTCTCAACTTCTGCCTGAGGATTTAAGTATAACAATGTCATTCACTTCTATTGCGAGCATAGACTTGGACACAGACACCACCCCTCCTTTCTCTTTGGCACCGACTTCTAGTTTTTCTCCTCTTACCCCTCTTTCTTCCCAGCTTCTCTCTTCAGATCTATCTGTTCGTAGTATTTTAGAAACGGAAGTGAAAGCATTTCCACGCGCTTTGTTGTGTGCTCATGTTAACAGCCAGTCTGTTGTAGCTCACCATGATGAACTGAAAGCTATATTTGAAAACAGTTTATTTCATATAATTGCTGTAAGTGAGAGTTGGCTATGTAGTTCAATTCCTTCCAGTATGGTTGAAATACAAGGGTATCGTATTCATCGATTTGATAGGATGAGCAGGCGTGGAGGTGGTGTTGCATTGTTTTGTAAGCTTAATCTCAGGAGTACAGTGGTAAAAACTTCTACCACTACTACAAATCCTGTTCCTGAATTTATGTTTGTTGAAATTATTATAGACACTGTTAAAGTACTCATTGGGGTTGTATATAGGCCACCAAATGCAGGGGGCATTGGTGAGTTAGAGGACGATTTAATGAGACTTTTACCATCTTATGAACACGTGATTATACTAGGCGACTTTAATACAAATTTGTTAACTCGGACTAGTGAAACAATACGTTTTCGAAATATTTTTCTCTCCTGTGACATGACAATATTGCCCTTGGAACCAACTAACCACGTTCATACTTCCACCGTCTCTTCCGATTCACTGATTGATCTCATGATAACCAATAATCCACACAAGGTTCTTAAACACGGTCAAATACCTGTTCCTGAAATATCAACTCATGACCTTATATACTTAGCGTATTCGCTAAGAGTTCCTAAATATAGGTCGAAATACATGACTTTTAGAGACTTTAAAAATATAGATTTCAATCACCTAAAAGAATATGCATGCAAATGTCCTTGGGGTGACATAATACTAATGAATGACATAGATGAAAAACTGGAAAATATTAATTCTCATATTCATGGACTTTACAATAAGCATGCTCCTAAGCGCTGTGTGAAAGTAACACGGCCGCCCTGTCCGTGGCTGACAACTGAAATTAAATCTTTGATGGCTCAGCGTGATTCGTTATATAGACGTTACAAACGAAATTTATCAGCTGACACATTTGAACAATACCGTGTACTGCGTAATCGAATTAAACAAATTATCCGCAATAAGAAATTCGATTACTTCCGGCGTCTATCCAATAATATAAACGCTGGTAGTACTTGGCGACAACTTCGTTCAATAGGTATTGGAAGGCCTCCTGTGAACCATGCTAAACCATAAATACCGGTTGACGATATTAATAGACACTTTTCAACAGATGTTTTTACTCCTGAACACGATATAGCGCAGGCCACCATCAAGTCTATAACACGACAACAATCATCTGATCGTCCATATTTCGAATTTCGAACTGTTTCAGAGTCTGAAGTGAGACGAGTACTGAATTCAATTAAATCTCATGCAACAGGGGCTGATGAAATCCCTATTTTCTTTATTACTAACATTATGGATATAATATTGCCGGTTATTACTGACTTATTTAATGCATGCCTCTCCCGTAGTTATTTTCCGACAAAATGGAAAGATACACAAGTTGTCCCAGTTCCAAAAAGGTCGCCAGCTAATGTAGCATCCGACTTTCGTCCTGTATGCATTCTTTCAGCACTGTCTAAAGCTCTAGAAAAATTGATCTATAGCCAACTTGAACAATATCTGGAAAAATATTCTCTGCGTGACCCCTTCCAATCTGGTTTCAAGAAAGGACATAGCACAGGGACGGCACTGCTAAGAATTACAGACGACATTAGACGAGCTATAGATGAGCGGAAAGTGACTATACTTATTCTACTTGACTTCAGTAGTGCGTTTGACACAGTAAATATTGACATATTATTAGCGAAACTACAAAGATTTAATCTGAGTCCCTCTGCTATTCAGCTCTTTGCTTCGTACCTCTCCAATCGGCGACAACGTGTTGTCATAAACGGCACTACCACAGACTGGAAGACGAAGCAAACAGGTGTCCCACAGGGATCCGTGCTTGGACCTCTTCTGTTTACTCTATATATCAATGATATATCTTCTCAGTTCAGTAATTGTAAGTATCATTTATATGCAGATGATCTACAAATATATTATCACTGTAAAGCTATTGATATTGAGTTTGGAATTCATCAGATGAATTCCATTTTAAATCTGATTAGCTCCTATTCTAATAAGAATTGTTTATTAATTAATCCTAAAAAGACACAAGCTATTATAATAGGGCAACAAAGGCAGTTAAATATCCTTAATAAGAAATTATTGCCTTCACTTTCGCTTTGTGGTGTAGCTATACCATTTCAGAAGTCGGTAAAAAATCTTGGAATTATCATAAGTGACACACTAGATTGGAGTGAGCACATAACAAGCATCTGTAGGAAAATTCACTCGTCACTTCACCCTCTCAAAACTCGCCAATCACTTCTTCCACTAAGCTTGAAAATTAAACTTATCCAGACCCTCATATTTCCCATACTTAATTATTGTGATATTGTAATGATAGATAACACCATGGAACAGACACTAAAATTACAGAGGGCAATGAACTCATGCATTAGGTTTATATTTTCAATTAAATTTTCAACTCATATCTCCCCCTATTATGAACTTCTCTCCTGGTTAAAAATCGATAAACTACGACATCTTCACGTTGCTACTCTCGTATTTCGTCTGCTGAATGAATCTAAACCCCAGTATTTATCCTCAAAGTTTAATTTACTCTCCTCCTCTCATGAACACAACACACGATCGACTACGACACTCTCAATTCCTGTGCATCGCTCATCTTCATTTAACCGCTCCTTTCAAGTGTCTGGTGCAAGGCTATGGAATTCCCTTCCAGTTAGTGTTAGGAATTGCACTTCCTTAGCTTCTTTCAAGCGGTCTTGCCGAGATTACCTATTAAATGTATAACCAGCTTGTATGAATGGCAGTATGAATGGAAGAATGAATGAGGTTAGGATTTATATTTTGTTAAATTATTTCATTATTCTGTTTTATAAAGTTTATTAGATATGTGGTTATTTCATTATTCTGTTTTATAAAGTTTATTAGATATGTGGTTAAGTGTAAGAGAGGGCCGTGAGCCTTAACTTCGCCACAAATGAAGGCATGAAATAAATAAATAAATAAATACATATAGTTACACTGTTTCGAATCTAAACTAACATACTAGTATAATTGTTAAGCATTGTTAGGCATCAATTAGCGCGCCCATTTTAAACCAGTCTATTATCAGTCTATAATGGGGATCAGATACTGAGAACGAAGAATTATCTACAATCTGTATGGAAATCAGTCTGGAGTGATAAGAATCGAGGGCTTCGAAAAAGAAGCAACAATTCAAAAAGGAGTGAGGCAAGGCTGCAGATTGTCTCCCCCCTTTTTAAACGTTTAGCCCTATACAGAACAGGTAGGAAAGGAAATCAATGAGGAATTCGGAAAGAGAATCACAATCCAAGGAGAGGAAATCAAAACCCTGAGATTTGCTGATGATATTGTTATTTTATCTGAGACTGCAGAAGATCTAGGCAAATTGCTGAAAAGTATGGACCGAGTTGTGGATAAGATGTACAAGATGAAATTGAATAAGTCCAAAACAAAAGTAATGGATTGCACTGGAACGAAGTTAGGTGATGCAGGTAATATTAGATTAGAAAATGAAGTCTTAAAGGAAGTAGATTAATATTGTTACTTGGGTAATAAAATGACGAACGACGGCAGAATTAAGGAGGACATAAAATGCAATCTAGCACAGCGAGGAAGGAAGACCTTTCTTGAAAAAAGAAATTTGCTCACTTGGAACATTGAAATAGGATTTAGGAAGAAGTTCTTGAAGATTTTCGTATGGAGCGTGGCGCTGTATGGAAGTGAAATATGGATGTTACCTAGGTAGGAAAGGAAAACAATAGAAGCATTTGAAATGTAGTACTACAGAAGAATTCTGAAGGTGAGATGGCTAGATCGAATCACGAATGAAAAGATACTGAATCGAATTGGTGAGAGGAGATCGGTTTGGCTAAGTTTCACGAAATTATGATCCTTAATTTTACTAATGAAATGAAAATGAAATGTCGTATGGCTTTTAGTGCCGGGATATCCCAGGACGGGTTCGGCTCGTCAGGTACAGGTTTCTCTATATGAAACCCGTAGGCGGCCTGCGCGTCGTGATGAAGATGAAATGATGATGAAGACAACACATACATCCTGCCCCCGTGCCATTGGAATTAACCAATTAAGGTTAAAATCTCCGACCCGGCCGGGAATCGAACCTGGCACTCTCTGCACCGAAGGCCAGTACGGTGACCGTTCAGCCAACGAGTCGGACAATTTTAGTAATGCAATGCAGATACACTGTCAGCTAATTCATGGAGTATGACGGATGGACACGTTTGTGTTTCAAATATAGCTATGCACTGATTCAAACTATGATAGCATCCGCAAAAAAGCAAACAAATATTTACGTCTGTCTGATCCTAAGCATTCGAACATGATTTATAAATGTGTTGCACTAATTTCGGAGTAACCCTTGTATTATTGAGATAATATTGTAGGAATACTTCATCACAAGAGAGGGTTGTGGCACTGCTTTTATAACCAACTTTCAAAAGATATATAACGTTAAGTTTAATACATAATGTATAGAATATCTAGTTTGGAGGTTGTGCAGCCTCCAATAACATGACATCCATCCTCTTCCAAACAGGTCATTATTTCTTTCCAGCATCCCGAAATAAAGTCTGCCAACAACACAAATATGTTGAGAGATACGATGTCAAATCAATATTCCATATCTCGAACGGACAAACTCTATAACGACAAATACTTATTCCATTTCTGGAGAACACAATTATATTGGACTCAAAGTTTGATAAATATGTTCAGGTCACTTCGTGTATTCAAAACTCAGGCAACTTCTGTCTGATCGGGTGTGGAGTTTATAATCGACTGAAGTTGATCTCCAGCTTCTCACATACAGAATTCAAAATATACGGAGCACTAATACATATGAAAATAAGGTTTTGAGGCTACAAGTTCTTATTTTCCTTCAAAGTGGTTTAGCTTACAAATAGCAAAACTACTTTCAAAGAGAACGTCAAAACTTGCTCAAACAATTCATATTAGATCCGAATATCGGCGGATGAATCATCACAATATAGGGAAAATGTATGTTCCTCCCATCCTACTCCCTATAAAGAATCTTTACACCTGTTTAAGTGTAACTCAGATATTACTTAGCTGATCAGTGATATTCCAAATCTGCAATTTGTTCACAATCTTGCGGTTAGTATGATGTGAAACACTAAAATAAGTAATACACTACTGCATAGGGAATATCTGCATAAGTATCTTTCTTGAATATTATTATACAATGAGTTCCTCTCATCGGTTGGCCGGCAGGTGCGCCCAGCTTTTTCTGCCTTCCGTTGACTCATCACTGCCCGTTCCGCAGCGTAGCAACAAGGACAACACTTCTCTCACTTTATCCGTGCATGACATTAAATAACAATTAAAATTAATAAAATGGGATTTAAGAAAATAATAATTAAGGAAATTAGTAATTAAGAATTAAGAAAATAAGCTCGTACCTTATGTCAGGAGATGTTGGGAAGGTTCTTCTTCTGCAGCCACACATTTATGGCATCGTCTCAGGAAACTCCGGTTCACACGCATAAGTTCGTCTTCCATTATTGAGGCTATTTCTCTCAGGATATGTTCTTTCAGTTCGTCTAACTTCCGAGGGTTTCTTGCATACATGGTTTCAATTTCAACATTTTCGCAGCCCGCCAGGCTGAGCTTTTAGAAACCCCGGCTTCTTGTCCAAATGGTTTAGGGATTTTGTAGGCGTATCTTCTAATCTGCCTGCGATTGTTAAGTACACGTTTTAAACACTTCGCTTCTAATCTAGTAAAGAAACATTTCCTCTCAATTTGTTTACGAGTTCCAGCAGGTTTTTTTTGGGGTACATACACCTGGAAATTGTGTTACAAATCGTCTAAAGACTTCCCTCTACCATGTACACATGTAGACGCTTTATAAGAATTATACCCCGAAGTAACACTTTAAAACTCGACAACAGTTAGAGGGACAGATAAACCCTGAATACACGTTCTAAGCACGGACCTGAACTGCGAAGTGCGAGCATTCCCTTGTTCTCGCGGCGCTGTGTAACGGGAAGTGATGAGTCAACGGGAGGCAGATAAGCTGGGCCCGCCTGGCGGCCAACCGATGAGAGAAATTCACTGTTGGTCTTTAACTTTATATGGCGGACAGATTTTTACAATTAGGAATTAGTGTGAAAAATTCGCAGGCCTTTATTTAAAAAGGAATAACGAATAATTAACAATTTGTCAGCAAATAAACGTAATTAAATTCAGCTACAGAAATCTATTTAAACTGAATATGATTCGATTCAGTTTTAGCCTGTAACATTCATGATTCAGAGATGATGTCCATTTCTGTTTACGTTGTCCTTTGTTCTTGCAATTCACACTCGAAGTCTATTTTATACGTTCCTCACGCACCATCTTTCTTTTAGCCCTGCTTCAAGGTTTCGCTGTGATTTCATTCTATAACACCCAGACGAGAAGTTGTATTCGTTTCGAGGCAACTGCTGTTTTCATGAAGCAAAATATGCTACTCTCTCAGTCCTATTCTTCAAGGTCGACACTGGAAACACTATTCCAGGTTTTGTACTAATTACTTTCTACGCTGATAAATCATATTAATTCATAATCGCAGCGATTCCCCAGTTAATGGGCGTATTATTTCCAAGTTAGATCATGGGTAGTCATCTTCTTCTCCTTCTTCGCCTTACTCTTCTTCCTGGTCATTTACCAATTACTTGGAGTCTGCATTACATGTGGATTAAATTAATTTTACTGCCGGAAGCCTTTCCCTGTGTGGAGTAATGTTTATACTATTGCGTGTTTCTGTGGTGGTTAGTAGGTGATGTGCGCTGTGTAAAATAAGACCTATATTAGGATGAACACAAACATCCAGCACCAGGATAATTAATCAGGTGCGACTGAAATTCGCGGCCCGGCTGGTAAAAGAACATATGGCCCTTTGAATTGATGGTCACTAATCTGGCCATTCAGGCAAGGAGCCGGATATATTTAAGTCTTTATTAAAAGCATAAATTCCATTTCTAGACAAAATTGTACAAATTAATGCTGTAGATCAGCCTGTTGTACATTTCTTGATGGATGCAGTATTTTTGTATCCGTCTATTGACGCAGGCCAGAGCAAAGTGTAGCTTCCACTGAAGTCCCAGTCACATCCATGGCTGTGACAATATGGAAGTTGCTGGGGTATGGGTGGTGCTGAATAATGACATTCGGAGCACAAATAGTGTCTGAGTGTTATGAAAGGTGTTGTTCATCGGGTCAGTTGTTCTGCAGTGGCACATTCTGGCCCAGTGAGGAAAGCAATGGCAAACTACCTCACTCCTCATCTGGCCTAGTACGCCTCATTTGGGCTCTGCCATTGGTTTTTGCTGTTTCACTATAACTGCATAGCCTTTGGTGGTGCTATTTGAGGATCCAACCAGCCTCTGGGCTGATGACCTAATAGACAGACAATGTTGTAGATAATCCCCCGCCACGTCCTAATGAGAGGGACAAAGTTACGTGCAGCCTGCAACTCTCATATTTTCCATTCTTGGGCGTGTAAAGAGCTCAGGGTATTAACATCCGTATCCTCCAGGGATAACTGGCCTTTGACAACTGTCTCAGGTTACATTTTAAAGTACGAAACATACTGCATTGCTTATAATAGAAGCTTAATTTCATTAACATTGTACTTCTTTGAGAGCCTGAAATCTGATGGCCAAGCAGGCATCAATTTTTGGTAATGAGACAAAGTCTCTTAGTGCATTGGCACTGCCGGTGGCTCCAAGTAGCCTACGCAGTGGCCTCCATGGTATGCACTACCCAGCGTGTTGGTAGGTGTGCTACGTACCAACTGATGAGCCCACCCTAGCACACGAGGGCGAAACGCTGGCAACCAAGAATGAGTTAGCTGGAAAATTTACAATGTCCAATAACGGACCATTTACTTTGGTATTATAAATTTACTCATTCGGGACAAATATTTCTGATTCCTATGGGAATCAACATCTATATCATCTTATGGCCAAGCGGGCATCAATTTTTGATAATGAGACAAAGTCTCTTCGTGCATTGGCACTGCCGGTGGCTCCAAGTAGCCTACGCAGTGGCCTCCACGGTATGCACTAGCCAGCGTATTGGTACGTGTGCTAAGTACCAACTGATGAGCCCACCCTAGCACACGAGGGCGAAACGCTGGCAACCAAGAATGAGTTAGCTGGAAAATTTACGATGTCCAATAATAGACCATTTACATTGGTATTATAAATTTACTCATTCGGGAAAAAATATTTCAGATGCTCTATGGGAATCAACATCTGTATCATCTTATGGCCAAGCAGGCATCAATTTTTGGTAATGAGACAAAGTCTCTTCGTGCATTTGCACTGCCGGTGGCTCCAAGTAGCCTACGCAGTGGCCTCCATGGTATGCACTAGCCAGCGTCCTGGTAGGTGTGCTAGGTACCAACTGATGAGCCCACCCTCGCACACGAGGGCGAAACGCTGGCAACCAAGAATGAGTTAGCTGGAAAATTTACAATGTCCAATAACGGACCATTTACTTTGGTATTATAAATTTACTCATTCGGGACAAATATTTCAGATTCCCTATGGGAATCAACATCTATATCATCTGATGGCCTAGAAGGCATCCATTTTTGGTAATGAGACAAACTATCTTAGTGCATTGGCACTGCCGGTGGCTCCAAGTAGCCTACGCAGTGGCCTCCAAGGTATGCACTACCCAGCGTATTGATACGTGTGCTAGGTACCAACTAATGAGCCCACCCTAGCACACGAGGGCGAAACGCTGGCAACCAAGAATGAGTTAGCTGGAAAGTTTACAATGTCCAATAACCGACCATTTACTTAGGTATTATAAATTTACTGATTCGGGACAAATATTTCAGATTCCCTATGGGAATCAACATCTATATCATCTGATGGCCAAGCAAGCATCAATTTTTGGTAATGAGACAAAGTCTCTTCGTGCATTGGCACTGCCGGTGGCTCCAAGTAGCCTACGCAGTGGCCTCCATGGTATGCACTACCCAGCGTGTTGGTAGGTGTGCTACGTACCAACTGATAAGCCCACCCTAGCACACGAGGGCGAAACGCTGGCAACCAAGAATGAGTTAGCTGGAAAATTTACAATGTCCAATAACGAACCATTTACTTTGGTATTATAAATTTACTCATTCGGGACAAATATTTCTGATTCCCTATGAGAATCAACATCTATATCATCTGATGGCCAAGCAGGCATCAATTTTTGGTAATGAGACAAAGTCTCTTCGTGCATTGGCACTGTCGGTGGCTCCAAGTAGCCTATGCAGCGACCTTCACGATATGCACTACCCAGCGTATTGGTAGGTGTGCTAGGTACCAACTGATGAGCCCACCCTAGCACACGAGGGCGAAACGCTGGCAACCAAGAATGAGTTAGCTGGAAAATTTACAATGTCCAATAACGGACCATTTACATTGGTGTTATAAATTATAAATTATATAAATAAATAAATAAATAAATAAATAAATAAATAAATAAATAAATAAATAAATAAATAAATAAATCTTTATTCTGCGCTCTATAACTGTTGTTATTTCTTAAATATTCGTTAAGATGGCCCTACCACTAATTGAGAATGTGGGTTGTAAAATGGGAGTGTTTCAAGAATTCTTGGTAATATTATACCTACGCCTGGCTCCCTGGATGAATGGTCAGTTTCAAGGCCTTCAGTCCAGATCGTTTTGTTCGATTCTCTACAGGATAGGATTTTTTTGCTGTGTCGGATTAATGCCTGCAACTCGGTAACTGGGTGTTTGTATTTATCTCAATACACGCCGTTTCATACACACGCATCACATCACTCTACCAATTTCCACAGGATCACGAATAATGAATACATCCTATACATAGTCTTGGTGTTAGCAAGGGCTGGACGTAAAACAGGTTCATGTCCTCATGTGTGTGACGCACACTCTGTGTACACCCGGACTCACAACGGTCTCATTCGGCACTCCAAAGCATCGTAAGTAGGTGACCGGTATTTTAGGAATAATGCCTCTTGTAACTTTCAATAATTATTGAGGTAATAGGGAGTGTTTGGTGAATATAAGCTCCTTTTTCCTTCGCCGACTTTAGCGGTGTGTTGTGCATGTGATTCAATTCTGTCTGTCGGATCCAGAATGAAACCGTTTCAGCTCCCGGGTTTGACGGCGATCATGTCGATTCGTCTTGTTCCACCGGCAACTGCAATTAAATGGGCCTCTTCATGTATTAGATACCCTTTTCCACGTAGCGTATCCGCCAAGGAAGACTGGATGTGATGGTATCTGGTGTTTGGTAGGCAATCGCGGAATGGGCAAGATCCTAAGACGTGTGCCAAAGTTTCAATCTCCCCGCATCGTCTGCAGTTGTTACAGTCTTTGGATCTGCCTGGTATGGCATGAACGGGGACTATATTCGCTGTCATTTTGAGAGCATTTTTTCCCACTCAGTGCTTGTGAGTCCGTCCTGTTTACTTTTCCACCGGTTGGCTGGAGTAAACTCTTCATGTAGCCATACGCCTTTGCCATTTAGGTTTAACAAGCACCAGTTTTTATATTCTTAGTCCCTGGGAGATCTCCTGAGTTTCATGGTGCCCTGCAGGCCATCACGTGTCTGCAATTTAGCAGTATTTTCTGTGAGACATTGGACGTTAAGTGTAGACGCGCAATCTGCAGTTTCGACTTCAAGGTTTCTCGTTGATTCAGTGTTCTTATTGCCAGCTTTGCAGAGGATTGTTACGCCTATTGCTCTGTTGTACACCTGCTTCCCACCTTGCACCAAACATTCCCATAACTTTAACCACTTTGACAGAATAAATCATTGCATCCGGTGTGTCAGCTGGAAGTGATAAAATCTCCTTGAGAATACTCTGAATCATTTTGTCAACATCATCTACAAATCGTTGGGTACACTTTTTCAGTGGGGTGGAAAGGAACTGATATGTCAATGTGGGACACAAGGATGAATATATGATGTTAAACTTTTAATCAGAATGTAGCCAAGAATAAATTACCAGGACATTCAGTTTATCTTGTAGTAATGTACTGTATTGCTTAGCATCAGGTACAATAGCGTCAGCGAAGTTAATTTCCAGGTATTTAATTCATTCAGATCCTGAAATTCACCGTATCGTTGTTCCGTTTGATATACGTGAGTTTCCACTGCTGATCTGTCTTTTATTAATGTTGATAGCTATTGATTTGTTTGCTTTTGTTTTCAACCCTAATTCCTGAAGTCTCTCAATTGCTAAGTTATTTGTTTATGGAGCTGACTGTTTCTTCCAATTATTACAGTATCATCAGCAAAGCCCAGAATTGTCAGTGGAGTTCACCCATCAACCACAATGCATCCATATACATCAAATACAATGTTTTCACTGAATTCTCTAAATATTTTGTCAGTATCAATATTGCATAAGATAGATGACAACGGAGACCCTAACATTAGTCCATTCACTGTCTTTGTCACAAAATATGCGCGATCAAGTCGTACCACATTCCCAGCGAAAACTGTGTATGTAAGCTGTGAAACTGAGAATGTGACGAATACCACCTGAAAGTGCACTAAAAGAACAATGTCATTTAATACAGTAAGAAGTAACTATTTTGTTTGTCCTTTCGGCTGCAATACATTCTTATTAAAATGATAGGTTTGGACCTTCTGAGATTGACCTGGAAACAGGTGTAATTATATTTTCTTGGAGATCGCAAATTATTCTTGTTAACTGAGAGGGACATTCGGAAGAATTAAGAGTATGTCTTATACGTTAGTGGCCGACATTGTCAAAGGCTTTAGTTATGTCGAGGAAAATCATGGTTACTTCATGTTTTCCAAGTTTAGCGTGTTGAAGGATGGATCTCAGAATGGCAATGTTGATGAGGCAACCGAGTGACCGAGTGTAACCTCTCTGATGCTTAATGAATTGCGCAAAAAGCCTCAACCTGGCCTCAAAAATCTTCCCAATAATCCGTCGTAATACGGAACATATAGTTATAGGCCTCTAACTTCACGGATTTAGCTCGTCTTCTCCTTTGAACAGCAAGACTATACGAACCTGGTAGAAAACTGTTAGGACGAACCTGGTATTTAACATTATCGTAGCGATATTTTCAATTATGACAGATACCAGATAGTCTTTTACTGCCCGAATTATAACATTGTCAGAACTGGGAGCTGTGTCAACTGCCATTTTACTTGTTGCATGAGTTACCTCTTCCGTGCTTACCATTGTCTCGTAAACCCCAGTTGCTCTTAATTCATGTAGTTCGGATACTTCTCCCGTACGCTATTGTTGGTATCGGAAAAGATGGAAGAGAAATGGTCATCAATATCATGGACACTAATAAATTACAAGTTGCCATTTTTTGGCTGAGAACATTCCTTATAGCTTTTCTCCTTTGGTTGTGGTAGAGTAACTGCATGTCTTCGTACCTGAATTTATTCCACCTCATTTTTTGGTCCCTTTTGGTGGGACGTTCTGGGTTAGATTTATTTTTTGTAAGAACTATCAATTAGAGCATCACGTTTAGCCTTCCTGGCTTCGAAGTATTTTGTGGCGGGGTATTTTGGACCTGGAATAAGGCTTATCGATTTGGACAGAAATTCGGCAAATCCATTTATCGACATGTAGAAATCATCGAGTATAATCCCATTATAAAAGCATTATATTCAATTGTATAAAGCCTTCTTTATACTAGTGCATGGGACTGTGTTCATTTTAGGCCTACTATTAAAACGCAAATACGGTTTAGACCAGCTCATGCAAACTAACAAACAGCGTACTTGGCATACACTATTGCCATAGAAAATATCACCGAAGTCTTTCCTAGCAAGTGCTTTGTTAGTTAAATTTCATTTCATTGTACAATTCTATCCTGTGAAATTGGATAGGTGCATTTGAATCTTCCATCTATTACCTCAACGAATCCGGAGTACCCTTGGGGCATTGTAGAGCACTCACACTGCCAATGATCAGCATGCCAATATTGAGTAAATATGCTATTGAGAATGAAGTTAAAAAAGAGAGCTTGTTGACTGCAGTACTGCACAGCACAATGGAATGTGATACTGTACTGAACACTGATACTCTTTATAGCAGTCAATAATGAGATATACAGTATAATTACAACGATGCAAGCTATCTCCACTTGTGATGAATTTAACCCCTCTGGCAGCTGAAAAAAAGTGAACTCCTCCTTCATGAGAATATGGAATGGAACAAAAGGCATCGTTTTTCTATAATCTTGAACACAATAGCCACATACAAACAAACGTATTCAGATTGTTGACCAAATGTAAGCTTTAATTAGCTTTTCGCACAAACAATCCCTCCTGAAATGGTAACAAAAAACAATGCTTAGGAATGGCTTAATGTATGAATGTGTGGTGTCTGACTAGATTTGTTGGATACTGGAAACACTGTTTTGCAACTGTATATTGAAAACATTTAACTATTTGTCTGTTTTGTGCCCAAACATATTGAAATAATTATATGATGAACGCAATTCATAATCCACACTTAACTTCTACTGAGGAATGACAGTGAAATATATTTTAATAATATTCAAAGCCTTTGATAACGATAGACTATTAGAATGGATTATATATATTTATGCTCTTACCTACAGTCGTCTAGTTAATACAAAAATTACCCCAAAATGACGGTAGGCCTATGATTTCTAAATACAGAACGAGGTATTGGTATCACAGTTTTTGTTATCTGCATGATGATATATAATATACAGCATGAGATATCAACACTCAGTCTTTCAGCATACATGTTGACCAACATTGTGACAACAGACTAATTTGGTTAATCATACTCACAAAATGAGAAAGAGATATGTTGATGAATTAATTCTGCTTGCACTATAGACACGAGAAATAACGTCCATTTGTAATTTGCTTTCAGAGTAGACATTTTAATTACTCGACTAAAATGCCTGCTTGTATGCAGTATTCTCCTTAACTATAAAAAAAATGAAGACGTATACAGTTCGTATTAAATTGTAACCGACCGTAACAAGCACAGTTATGAAACTAGAGGTACAGATAACAATTTCTAAGGATCGAGCTTGCATTTTGGACTTGGAAGTTTCAAACCCAAATACTGGCAAGATATTGTTTTGAAAGTTTTAACAATATTGTGAACAGTTTTCTGTGTTTTTACTTCAGGTATAGGAGGTAGCGCAGTGAAGGTGAAATATAGGAATCTGCCATGTGCAATGTGAGACTGAGCAGGGCGCCATGATGCCCATGCTGCCCCATGAAACATTTCGTATTAAATGGTAACCAACCGTAACAAGCACAATAAATTATAAAACTAGAGGTCAAGTAACAATTTCTAAGGATCGATCTTTCATGACTTGAATGATCGAAAATAAAACGATTTATGCGTCAAAATATGTTATATACGGTACGCGGAATATTCGAAAAAATAGGAAAAGATATGATATGAAATGGGAAATGAAGATGTTATGATGTTGTATGAATGTAATGAGGAATGAAATGAAGGAATATGTATTTCTACGATGATATAATAGATGTAATGGAATATTTACAGAGAAATATGATATTATTGACACAAACTAGGATCGTATATGTTTTTGTTGCAATGACATTACATAGTATTTTCTTGGTCGATTATCCATATCCTATGATACTGATGACGTTCTGAAATATTCATAAAATATTATGGCAGGATAAGATCATCAAAATAAATCCTTATGAAATAAGTTGTTTACTAATTTGATCATTTTGACTTGGTATTTCTACGCAAAAACTGCATTTTCCAAAAAATTGGTTATGACATACGTAGGTTAACATGGATAGTTAATACTACGTTCTATAGATAATATATCACATAATATATTTGATAATGGTATTCCCTACATTTTTAATTAATTCGCATGAGGTCACATACTGATTTTTAGATACACTTAAGAATTTAAATAGTAGGTTATGTTAAATGAGTGATTTATGTTGGAAAACGAGTTAATATATGACGTGATGTTGGTCAGTATTTTAATTTCAAATGAACGGTGGCACATGTTTGCTGTTGAATAAGAAACTTATCGTTTTCCAGAAGCTTAACTTGTGATACTCCGAAAGAAGATGTATAGATC
This sequence comes from Anabrus simplex, assembly GCF_040414725.1. Lineage (NCBI taxonomy): Eukaryota > Metazoa > Arthropoda > Insecta > Orthoptera > Tettigoniidae > Anabrus > Anabrus simplex. The sequence continues at coordinate 135,885,269 of NC_090272.1, forward strand.
TTGTCCAAAGCAAAACTAAAAGAACATTGACATTGAAAATAACTAAAGTGAATAAATAATTGTAATATATTAACATAACCATTAATTTCTAATGCAGATATGCATTTATTTTATCAGTTTCTTTTATGAATATAATATGAAAGTAAAAAATTAGTTCATTTAAATCGTGATGACTTTTTAAATATGCGACGAATATAACAGTGATCATTAAAGATAATTTTAACCTCCAGATCAAATGTCTATCAATCTATTTGTGAATTTTAACTTCATAATTTAATTTTACATTACCCACACTTCTATATTTATTTGAATAAATGATAGCACTTGAGATGTGTATAAGATATTATTTTGAATTTCGATAGTAATGTAAGGTAAATTAGAATCAAGGCGTTGGATTATCAATCTTCTTGCAGCCCAACGATACGTAGGATGGAGATGTCCATCATGATTAATCTATATAAATAAAGTTGTAGGGGGTCCGCTGTCTGTAATTTCGTTTGTTTTGCCAATTTTTCAGATATTTGTCCGTTTTGGGTCAATTAAAGATAGAATCGGTGGTTTTAACTTTTCGTGTCTGTCTGTTTGTCTGTTCCACCATCACTCCGAAACGGCTGGATAGATCTCAACCAAGCTTCATATTTGGAGTATACGAATCCAGGGGAAGGCTTCGATATGCATATCATTTTATAATATTTGAATATACGGGGGGTTTATAGGAAAACCAGAACGGTTTTCCTCCATTTTCTCTTCTACTATTGATTTTCTGTAAACTCCGTGGACTGTACGTGAAACGTCTCTTCATTATAAACAACTTTTGTTATGTTCATAATTTACCTTACTCTTCACATGACGGAGAAATTTAGTATTTTATGCGGGTATCATGCTCTTCATTGAGTGACCGACAGACCGACAACGAACCTACAGGTTACCATGGCAACGTCTCTGACTGCTTGCCAGCAAGGAAGTAACGGATTGCCATTTTCCTCATCATGCTTTTAAATTCGTGGTTGTTCCTTGGGTAGAAAGCATGAGAGGCGTCAATCGGTCTATCTGCGGGATATTGGCGGAATATCGTTGGAGGTTATAACCGCCCTCGAATAGATTAAGTAATAACAGCATTAGTTATCTTCTTATCTGTTTACCTAAGAACCACTGCGCCTAAATTTCTCCTCTGTTACCGCTTTATTATATCCATAACTCACACCAGGATAATTTATTGAGGAGCATTTGATTCTCCAATACATTCACTTGGCATTTACACATTTGTCGTTGTACAGCTGTCATCAGTTATAATCCATTTTCTATTAATTTCAACTTTCTTATCTGTATCATTTTTTCCTTCATTACTCTGTATGTACGCGAGTGCTAGAATCTACTGGAAATATTTCCACCAAACTTCATATTTAGAATCCACCTGTCCTTCGGTAGGTCTTAGGGCAAATATTGTTTCTAAATCCCTGATATAACTGGGGGTTTATACGAAACAGAAACCGTGATTTTGCACTCCCACGAAATATACACAACCAAACTTAATGGAAATCTACCTGCCTTAATGGAAATGAATTTCTAAACCTTTTTTCTCATGTGCATCATTTCGATACGAGAATTAATAAGGGAGGTATCATTAACGGGCCGTCGGACTTAACTCAAGAGCGGGTGTGTGTAAAGCGTATTTCTTACAACTTGAAAACTACTGATGATATTCGAACCAAACTTTATATTTAGCATCCACCTGTCCAAAGGTAGGTTTTAAAGGTCTATAACTTTTCATGTTCCCGGAATGGACTGGTGGTTTATAGGGAGCCGAAATTGTGATTCTTCCACAATATCTACAGTAGAAGACCAACCTGACTGGAAATCGACCAAACGTGATGGGATTCCATCTCTAAAACTTTTTTTCATGTGCATTTTTTCGTCAGGAGGATTAATAAGGGAGATATCATGAATGGTCAGTTTTGCAGGTTAAGTCCAGCGGACATAGCCCAAAAGCTGTTGTACGTGGAGCAGTTTCCTTATCTATATAAATAAAATCGTAACCACTGTGTGCCTGTAGATTGGCTATTTTGGCGAAATTTTCGCACAACTACCAGTTTATGGGGTAAAAATGGCCAACTGCATATTTTTTTGGTTTAGTTTCCTGAAAGTCCTAATTTTTACCTTCCTCGCTCAAAGTCCAGATTGCAGCATAACCTTCCAGACGAAGAGGAAATGGAAATTTGACAAAATTATACATATAGCCCGTAACGGACGGAAAACTTCCAAGACCTTTAAATTTTTAACTTTTCATCTCCGAAGAATATCGAAATATGGAGGCAATTTTAATGATGGTGCAGGCCTTCGGGAAGTCCTATCACACAACGGATTGCACAATCTGCGTTCAGTTTGGAATGATCTACAACCTTGGTCTCATGACATTTTTGTCGTATCTGTGTCATTTTAACGTTTGATTTTTCTCTGTTAATCGATGTTAAGTAAATTTGGACTTTTCACATACATAATTCATACTTTCAATCACTTATAGGAAATATAGAATCATCAAACTCTTCACGAAAATTGGCCCACCCAGTAGCCATATGTGAGCCAAATGCTATGTATGTAGCTATCACATAATTATCCGAAAAGTAATGCAATGTGAGATAATCTTACAAGAAATTTACCCTGTTCAACGTTTCTAACTCAATCTGACCCAAGAATAGATGAGATATCATAGGACCAGCCATTTAGGCCACTAAATTCGGCGTCCTATGGTACATTCCTTTGTTGATATGACGTACGTTTAGCAGCAGTTATCTGTAAATGAAGGTCTGCAATATTGTAAACAAGCATATACTTTCGTATGTCGATCTATATATATTCACTGATGTCGATTTGCAGCGACCGAGAAAGGGTGTGTCTGCTATTGTAATCAGTACTCCCCATATCGACTTTGACTGGCAGTAGGAATGGGGTCCTTCTCCAACTCATGTGTAACGGGCAGTACTAAGGAAGGCCTACCATTGTAATGAATAGTTCACTTCTCGATTTGACTTGCAGAAGGCAACGGAGCATGTAGTTTTGTTTAAAACTCCCCTACCCGATTGTGTTTGGCAGTAGGCAATGGTGCTCGCAATTGTAAACAAATGTAATCTAAAATATGACTGGCTTTAGGCATAGTGGCCTGCTATTTTGATGGAAACTCACCATCTTTCTAGCTGGCTGTTTGGTCTGGCACCTAAAGCCAATAAATAAAAAAAAATCACCATCTTGGTGTTACTGGCAGACAGCTGGCTGGGAGTAGGAAGAAGGGCCTGACATTGTAATGATAACTGCGCAACTCAATTTCGACTGATAGTAGGGTAGTTGCCTGCCATTATAATAAAAACTCCTCAACTGTTACCTGTCTGGATGTAGGAAAGGGGGCTGCCATTGTAACGAAAACTCCCCAAATCGATTGTGACCCCGCAGTATGCAATGGGGCCTGCAATAATAATGTAAACTTCCCAACTCGATTGTGAATGACAGTAGGCAAGTGAGCCTGCCGTTATATCACAAATCCGTAACAAAGACTTCACATTGGAAACAGCGTATGGGGTTCTCCCCATGTTGTTTATCGGATAACGCTAAGAGATATGCACTTTTTAACAATCTTATGTACTGCATGTACAGTAATTACTTCGGTATTCGAATACAATGTAGAATGCCGTATCGAAGCACGGGTACATTTGCTAGTGATAGATAAAATGTTCGTTAGCTTAGTTAGCTATTTGGCTTTATCTTGATACAACGTAAAATATGTTATAAACCCTGAGAGAGTGGTTTGGATTTCTTTTACATGACCCAACCTGGACGCACGAAGGGCGGACTACATTCCATGGATGTTGACTTATGAAATTTGATATGTTATATGCTTGTCTATGTACGTGTATTCACAATTATTCCTATTCTGTATGCAGTCAGACACTGTAAATAATGTAGAGTACATTTGGAATTAGTTTGCGGAGTAGAAAAATGCAATTAATCGAGTAAATTATAATTGTTTATTGTAAAGTTCAGACTACGAGTACTGTATTTATTCTAAAGGCTCCTAACTCCTGGCTCCCGATGTAGATAATTTAATGTCCTGTAAGGTCACAGCACCCAAACCAAATCGATACTTCTCTTTCTTTAGAACCTATACATAGATGAAAGTCATTCACATGTCAGCCTTGATTGGTGAAATGAAGACACGCTGTACAATGATTACAATCGAAGTTGCTACAAGCTTTGTAACGGATGGTACGTGTTCTATAGTCCACCTTACGGCTCTGAAAAGGGTTTTAATTTACTATTAGTGGTGTTTAGTGTTAGAAACAGTATTGTGCACTTTATTTTTTCTTGCTTCCTTGACATACAAGATTGCCAGGATTTTACAAAGCTTACAAGAGTATATAAAAATATTAATACAATATGAATGTCAAAACAATATTGAAATTGAAATCCACAATGGTAGAAAGATAAATGTACTGTAACTGTGGAATAATATGCATCCGAAAGGCAAGAAACGAAATATACAAAGCAATACGAATAAATAAAAATTCTATAAAATATTGACTTAGTGAAGGGAGTACAACATAGGAGAAACGTAAGTAGTGGTAGTAATTACTGTTTTAACAGGAAGTACAATTATGGCAACCATTATCTATATAAAACTAATCAGAGAGAGAAAATGGAAGGTATCCGACACTTAGAAATATGAAGGTATCGGCCAAGGGAAAACAGGGGGTACGAAGTGTAGGAAAATGAAAGACTCTCTAGGCTTCGATACCAAATTCCGCTGGGGTAAGATAAGAAACAAGAATTGACAAAGGGAGGTCGGATAGGATAGATGAACGTGAAGAGCCTACCATAAGTAAGTGGAAATATTACCAGGACTCAGCTGACGGACCCACGGTCGCCAGACCACGATCCCAAGTTCAGAGCCCCTGAGGCCCGTCTTAGTCGCCTCTTACGAATGGCATGGGATACGGTGGGTGTTATTCTGTTTTTCGGACAAACATAAATATATATTCCAGAAGCATTAAACGCATTGAAAGCTAATCACATAAAGGATTTCCAGGATAGACACCGATCTTTTTAGGGGCAATTTCGGAGACTTGCCGAAATTTAGAGTTAGGAATTCGTAGCTAAATACATACGTTCACAAATGAAGGAGGAATGTGCCGCGGGCGTCCGACCCTAAAACCAAAACTCTTCGATAATATCAAGCTCGTCCTAGCTGAGAAGTGTAGCACCGTTAGTTGGTATACGGCTTGCTTTTCTTCACGCAATTCTTGTGATTGGTGTAGGCGGGATTGCATGTTCTCACGTGGATTGAAGATGTAAGCAGTGATTGAGTTCTCTTTGTAGGCGATGATGTCGAAACGCCGTATACTGCCTGCATCTGTTATTCCCTATACAGTACCTTCGATGTTACATCTCGGAGAATTTGAGAGATGGTGGACCTGACTGAATCTTGTCTCATTACCTAGTACCTCACTGTGATGATATGATCCGAGCTTAATTTTCGGTCTCACTGTGACAGCATCGACAGCGGTTACTATACTGTAGTGCTGGATAAAAGATGCTTAAAACTACAGAAAATTAAACGGAAACTATATCCTTAGTATACATTTATCCATTTCCAAGCACTTAAAATCCTACTCACTAATTCTCTTGGGAGTTACGTAATTTCATTAACTTCCATTCTCCTGGTTAGAAAACACACAATTACGGACAGAAAACCCCAGGAAGGCCATGATTCATTAATAATAATAATTATTATTGTGAACATGCATAATGTCTGCGATATATTTCACTGAAAATGTTTGCAAACTGCACACTATTAAATTGTCTCAGAAAGAAGCAACATTGTTTTCGTTGGTTCTCTAAAGTTACAGAAAATGTAACTCTAAATATTCACACAACTAAGACAGCCAGTAAAAAGAAAAGAGGTACTTCATACTAAGGAAGAAACAGAAACCTTCTAATTTCTCTCTACATTGTTTTACCACTTGTACTTTCCGAATATTAACCTGGATAAGGATACCAGTGTCCCATATCTGGTTCATTTTATTTTTGTCATTTTGTTGCAGCATCACACATAGACGTCAGGGTGGACAGTCACGAAACTTCGTATTTAAATTAAAATGGAGAGGTTAATTAGAATATTATCTGCTGAATTTGTCATTCATATCTAGAGTCCGGATTATTAGGTGCTGATAGGTTAGAATGCAAACTTACTTAAGCCAGTAACAAGTATACCCTACACTGTGCAACGGTTATGCTATGAGATTTGCATAGAAATTAGGGGTACACCCTATAGAACTCCCTGAATTTATGCTACTCTTCCTACATTATGGTACAACGGGTTGGATGACACTTCCTACAAACCAAATGACTTTGCATTCTAACCTATTACCACCTACAAATCCGAGGTATATTCATATCAAATGGTAGGAGATTTGAGAGGAAGTTCTGAACACAAGAAAAACAAAAGAAGTTGTATCGCAATGGGGACACGGAATGGAAAAAATGAAAAATAACTTTTTTATTTTATTATTATGAATTTTGTATCTGTGACCATTTCCCTTTCCAATGGTGTATAAATTATGATAATCCTCCTGCTGGAAGTATTTTTAATGAATTATTTCGGAATACGATGCATAGGCTCCAAGCTCCCGCAAGACAGGTAATTTGACATTTAGACTGACGGAAGCAGTATTTTTATGTACATGCCAATAGAGTGGTAAATTTAAGTGGATGAGGGAAATATATTGCTGTGGAATTTCACTTTTGGCAGCAATGTCATGGATTTGGTTGTTGACAGTCATTTGTTTACTTTGTTTCTGGTTGATGTGATTACATGACATGTGTTGCTGTTTACTTCGGTGTTCTTACTGTATTTAGATGATCCGGTATGCCTCATGTTTATACTAGAGTGTTCATAAACCGTGTTCATTCGACGAAGAAGGCCAGAGTTGGAGTGAACTTTCTTGCTGGCCGTTTAACAACCAGTCCTACTAGTAATGTTCTGTCACATGTAAGCAAATGGTGACAAGCCCCAGCATGGACTGTGTCCACGGAGAGAAGATAACTAATGTAAGTTCAACAGAGTGCCGTATGCTGTTATGGAGAAAATACAATCTATTTTCATGGATCTGTCAGACATTAAACTTTTGAAATAATTTCCATGGTCGCACACAATACACCAATGAATTTGGTAAATAGCATTACATGGAGCGGTTTGCAAAAAACAGTTTTTATGTCAATAAGGATACTTCATTTTGGTGTATATGATGGCGTGGCATCATTTAACCAGGGAAATGTCACAAAATGGGATGTGCTGAAAAGACTGGGTATGAGCATTGGCTCTCATACTCGTGAAGCCATGCTGCGACTTGACTTGGAAAGACTGAGATATGCTCAAATGGCTGTTAAAAACTTGCATCAGAAGGCCTGACAAGTCCGCAGAGCTAGTAAGAAAAGGCTATAAGATGAAACGGAAGAGGACACAGATAATCCAAGCTATGGAACAGGCATTCACTAAAGATGTGACTTTAAAATCCATTTACTTAAAGTAATTGTTTTTAATACATAAGGAACATTTTCTCAGGTTGTGTGAGATATAAAGAATTCAAACTTTCAGGGTTCCTTTCTAATGTTGTTGTGCACATGCTGAAGGAATTATTATTGTTGTAGGTCAGATATTAGGTATTTTATTAGAGTAAAAGTAGCAAACATTGCCAAAATTTGTAACCTCAATGTAATAATTTAAAAATCATAAAGTATTTCATATCACTCAAAGTCAGTTATTTCAGTACCAAGCCAGGATATGTAGGTATATGCTGTGAAATTTTCAAATTGATAGTTGTAATAGGTTTTTAGAAAAATGTACCTTTGTGAAACATGATTTAACATTGTGAGCATAGGGCGTTCCGTGTCCCCTTTACTATATTATGAAAATTACGTGAATTTCTAAAGTTATAGCAAACATTATTTATCGTTTTGATGGCAGTGCGAAAGAACATTAGTGTTGGTTTAGCCGTTCCTAAACATGAAGTGTAACAAAAATTGTTGCTCTGTATTAATATAAAGCCTTTTATTGTTCATCTTCAATAGTCTCTCCTGTACCTAATGTGAAAAATCAGCCCTGCATAGGCAAAAGTGATTTTTTTACAGGCTATTCAACTCACTCCATTCAGGTTTATTCATATAAGCAATTCACACCTAGATGAACTAGCCCAGCTAGTGGCTATGATCGTTAAGGCATTATGTCTACGTGGGCTGACATCGTGGTTAGGCGGACCGAGTCCCATGTTTCGAAAAAAAAAAAAAACTTCATCAGAAAGCGGTTTTTTTTTGCTAGTGGCTTTACGCAGTGCCGACATAGATAGGTCTTATGGGCAGGAGAGATGGTGATATAACATTTCTAATCACTATATTGCATGCTTAAAGTCTGAATTCAATTCCAAACCTCTCCGCAGTGATCGTATAGAGTGAGGGCATATGACACGGATGATGGCGATTCGTTCGTCCGATGGAGACATAAAGCTTTGTGCAAATCCCTTGGTATTATTCGATAAGAGTAGGCTACGTGCCGACACCGGGTTTCATTATCACCATAATCATTTTTCTTGCTAGTTGCTTTACGTCGCACCGACACAGATAGGTCTTACGGCGACGATGGGACAGGAAAGGGCTGGGAGTGAGAAGGATGCGGCCGTGGCCTTAATTAAGGTACAGCCCCAGCATTTGCCTGGTGTGAAAATGGGAAACCACGGAAATCCATCTTCAGGGCTGCCGACAGTGGGGTTCGAACCTACTATCTCCCGAATACTGGATACTGGCCGCACTTAGGCGACTGCAGCTGTCGAGCTCGGTACCTTATTCATAATCACCATCATCATCATTATCATCATGTCACATCCAGACTCACAGGTCGTCCAGGCGAGCGAACATATCCTCGGATACGCCCAGCGTTAAAAGCCATACGATAAATAAATAAATAAATAAATAAATAAATAAATAAATAAATAAATAAATAAATAAATAAATAAATAAATAAATAAATAAATAAATAAATAAATAAATAAATAAATAAATAAATAAAGTAAATAAATAAATAAATCTATAATTATCATGTCAGGGTTATCACAAAGCACTATTTCTATCTCCTTCACCTTAACACTACTGTTGTTTAGCTTTGTCATCACAACGAATGTTACTTTGCTGTTTTATTAATTACGCTTCCGACATGAAAACCTACTTACATTTATTTTATACGTGTACTTCTAGATATTTTGTGAATCACTTCTCAGAAATCCACCTGATGGTATTTACAGTATTATTTAAAACCTACTTATTTCTCCCTATTATAATGAAATACAATTTTAATGTAATTTAACTTCACCGAGTCTCTCTATGTGAAGCGCCCTCATTTTATAACAACATTATGTTATTAGTTACATTACGGGAAATTGTGATGGCCTGGAGTGGAAATTGAAGTAATGATGTTCAGCGGCAAATAAAAGACATCGTACAAGAGTTTTATTTTTATTGTGTCATGCGAGAACTGTGATTGTAAGGGAAGCATATTCATAACATGGTCGTGGTGTAATTCCAACTTCTACTTTAATCAAAGCGCGATGGCTCGGCGATTTCATTCTATGCTGTGAATAATAACCAGAAGCTATTATCCCTCTCCATGCTGTGATTAGTTCGCACGACAGTGAGGAGAAAACACATCTCTTTCTAGTTACACATTGAGGCATATACAGTACTATCGTCTTTATAACGATCACTCGATTTCACTCAAGAGATAAATTAGGCTACATAAGTACTGATCATACGAATGTACGTAACTTATAACGAATCCTAAGGTACTGTCCGACTCGTTGGCTGAACGGTCAGCGTACTGGCCTTCGGATCAGAGGGGCCCGAGTTCGATTCCCGGCCAGGTCGGGGATTTTAACCTTAATTGGTTAATTCCAATGGCACGGGGGCTGGGTGTATTTGTTGTCTTCATCATCATTTCATCCTCATCACGACGCTCAGGTCGCCTACGGGAGTCAAATAGACAGACCTGCATCTGGCGAGCCGAACCCGTCCTGGGATACCCCGGCACTAAAAGCCATACGACATTTCATTTCATAAGGTACTTTACCTGGAAATAAACATAAGTGTGAAGCATTCGATACGAGCCGTCGCTAAGTGCGATACTACCTCTACACTTGAGTACAGCCCATTCAAGACCTTAAACGTAAATTTAAATCCAACACAGTGGCATCAGCTGTCAATCAATCAATCAATCAATCAATCAATCAATCAATCAATCAATCAATCACTACTGATCTGCATTTAGGGCAGTCGTCCAGGTGGCAGATTCCCTATCTTTTGTTTTCCTAGTCTATTCTTAAATGATTGGAAATTTATTGAACATCTCCCTTGGTAAGTTATTCCAATCCCTTCCTATAAACGAATATTTGCCCCAATTTGTCCTCTTGAATTCCAACTTTATCTTCATATTGTGATCTTTCCTACTTTTAAAGACACCATCCAAACTTATTCGTCTACTGATTTCCTCCCACGCCATCTCTCCACTGACAGCTCGGAACATACCACTTAGTCGAGCAGCTTGTCTCCTTTCTCCCAAGTCTTTCCAGCCCAAACTTTGCAACATTTTTGTAACGCTACTCTTTTGTCGGAAATCGCCCAGAACAAATCGAGCTGCTATTCTTTGGATCTTGTCCAATTCCTGAATCAAGTAATCCTGGCAATGGTCCCATACACTGGAACCATACTCTAGTTGGAGTCTCACCAGAGACAAATATGCTCTCTCCTTTACATCCTTACTACAACCCCTAAATACTCTCACAACCATGTGCAGAGATCTGTACCATTTATTTACAATCATATTTATGTGATTGCCCCAATGAAGGTATTTCCTTATATTAATACCTAGGTATTTACAATGATCCCCAAAGGGAACTTTCACCCCATCAACGCAGTAATTAAAACTGAGAGGACTTTTCCTATTTGTGAAACTCACAACCTGACTTTTATCCCCGTTTATCATCATACCATTGCCTACGGTCCATCTCACAACATTATCGACGTCATTTTGCAGTTACTCACAATCTTGTAAATTATTTATTACACTGTACAGAATAACATCATCTGCGAAAAGCCTTATCTCTGATTCCACTTCTTTACACATATCATTGATATATATAAGAAAACATACTGCCTTGAGGAATTCCCCTCTTAATTTTTACAGGGACAGATAAAGCCTCACCTACTCTAATTATCTGAGTACTATTTTCTAGAAACAGGGCCATTCTTGGAAACCTATATGCTAATATTTGAGGAGATAAATATCTAATTCTATTTCAGCAACAATAATAACATCCGCTAGCACTTGCTCACTTCTGGTGAACGCAGGGAAGCAGGCAGTACCCAGCTCAATTCTTGCCGAACACCAACTCTGCACATGATTATGAGGGTATTCAGGGGCTGTATTAAGAATGTAAAGGAGAGGGCATATATTTGTCTGGTAAGACCCCAACTAGAGTATGGTTTCAGTGTATGGTACCCTCGCCATAATTACTTGATTCGAGAACTGGAAAGAAAACCCAACAGGAAAGTAGCTCGATTTGTTCTGGATGATTTCCGACAAAAGAGTAGCGTTTTATCACAATGTGTATCGCAGTTTTAATGAGACGTTAATAAACCGACTGAGGGATACAGTAGATGACAAAATACTAGAAGACCAATTCGAATTTGGAAGAGGCAGATCAACAACCCAGGCAGTTAATTGTCTAATTGAAGATATACAAGAAGCAATCATGCCACAAAAATGGAAAGTTATATGCAGTGTTTGTCGACATTCGCAAAGCCTTTGACTCCACAAGCAGGAGCCTGATCCTTCCGAAACCACAAGCAGGAGCCTGATCCTCCCGAAACTGGAAGAGATAACCGCGAAAAACTGTTTTACAAAACTGATAAAACATATATTATCTGAATACTGTGTGAGAATATGTGGCGATTTAACAAAATCAATCCAATTCTTCAGACTGTAGGGGTCCTTCAAGGGGATCCTTTGAGTCCACTTATTTTCAATGTAGTAACTCTTGATGTAATAGAAACAGTCGCTGAAAATCAAGTTTTAATTTATCTATACGCGGATGATATGGTAATTAGGTCGCCACACCGATATGAGCTTCAAAAAGCAATCATCAACCCGTCAAATTGGTCCAAAGAAAAGAATTCAGAAATTAATGAAAGAATAGTCATGGTTTTTAGAAGGGAACGAATGCGAGCAACAACAGACACATCTAGTTACGAAGACTCACCTCTAAGAATTCAGATCTCTCGAAATGACTTCCCAGACAACTGGTACTACATTTACAGCTCATGTAAACGGAAGGAGTCCGGCAGCAATAATTGCAATAAACGACATAGATCATCTTAGTTAACTATCGATCAAAACAGCTTTGAACATTTCCGTCGAAAAATTGCACCAATCGTGACCTACGACATTGAAAAAAGGCTTACCTAAGAGAGATAGAAAGAGTAAAATAAATTTTCCTTAAAAGAGCGCTATGTGTATCTCAACACACACCCTCAAGACTTGTATAAGGACTAACTCGAGAACTTTCCTTTATTATTATTATTATTATTATTATTGTTATTATTATTATTATTATTATTATTATTATTATTATTATTATTATTATTCCGTTGTGTAGGAGTAGCGTGTGTGCCTCTTACCCGGAGGCCCCGGGTTCGATTCCCGGCCAGGTCAGGGATTTTTACCTGGACCTGAGGGCTGGTTCGAGGTCCACTCAGCCTACGTAATTAGAATTGAGGAGCTATCTGACGGTGATATAGCCGTCCCGGTCTAGAAAGCCAAGAATAACGGCCGAGAGGATTCGTTGTGCTGACCACATGACACCTCGTAATCTGCAGGCCTTCGGGCTGAGCAGCGGTCGCTTGGTAGGCCAAGGCCCTTCAAGGGCTGTAGTGCCACGGGGTTTGGTTTGGTTTATACTATTATTATTATTATTATTATTATTATTATTATTATTATTATTATTATTATTATTATTAACGTATGATGCATACATGACAGTATGAATAAAAGAATATGTACAATATATACAATTTACAGCATTAGGACCAAAAGGATAATAACTTTAAATATGGATTGGCAGATATTTAATCCGTTCAATTGTTTCTGGGTTGGCTACTTGAAGATCTTCCAAGGACCCAGGATACCTATGTACAGGGCACTCCTCACAGACATATAGTAAATAGACTGGCAGCGCTGTATCTCCTAGCATTGATGCTAATGAAGCCGGGAACTTGCGGCCGCCGCCATCTTACGTCACTACAGATCCACTGTAAACTAGGCTTGGGCAGACCGGAACATTCACTTGTTCCGCAATATTAGGAGCTTGAGGCGGAGTGTTTCGGTACAGAGTGCCGAGCACGGGACACAGGACTATAACTGCGTCCTAGAGAGAACTTCGAGAGGCAACAGGACATGCTCCGCTTCAGCTGGAATGTGCCTGCACGGAACGTGCTGTGCCAAGGCCGCACTAGATAGATTAGTTGGCCTTGGCTGTGTCTGCCTGTCGATACCGGCTGTGTGCCGGCCTGTGATGGAGTGTCAACATTTTTTCATCCAGTTATATCTTTCATTCCAAAGCGATGACCCATATTTTTCTTGGGCTTAAAAGTTTCCTTAAAGTTCAAATTAATTTTTAACATCAATCCCCGAGAAAGTGTTGAGGTAAATTTTCGAGATATTGAGGAAAGTAAATGGAAGTTGAGAGGGAAGGAATTCGAAGTGCAGAGAGCATAATAGCACGAAAGTACATCAATATTTTCATCCAGTTATATTTTTAATTCCAAAGCGACGACCCATATTTTTCTTGGGCTTAAAAGTGTCCTTAAAGTCCAAATTAATTTTTAACGCCAATCCCCGAGAAATTGTTGAGGAAAATTTTTGAGATATTGAAGAAAGTAAATGGAAGTTGAGAGGGAAGGAATTCGAAGTGCAGAGAGCATAAGGCGGGACATTGGGACGCAGGCGAAGCAGCTAAAGCAGTGCAGCGCAGAGCAGATTTTTGTAATCCACACAAATCATTGCACCATCGCAAGTTGACAGGCAGGGCAGGACAGAGCAGAGCAGGCCGGTTCTGCACCTACTTACGCCTACCACGCGTAGTCTTCGAAACACAGTTTCCTGCGCACGTGTCACGCAGTTAGTTAAGAAATGGAGGAGGAAATTACCACAGCCATTCAGTCTCACCATGTTTTGTAGGTACTATGTGGATCATGTGGACTGCAGTGCAGTATGTACGTATGTATGTATGTTCGTGAGAAAATGGCTTAACAGAATTTAATGAAAATCGGTATGTAAATTCGGGGAATAAGGCACTACAGTCTAGGCTATAAATCATTTTATTCAGGCTGCGTAACAAGGTAGTTTAGAGAAAGGCCCAAAATGTAATCCACCGAGCAAGTGGCCGTGCGGTTAGGTTCGCGCATCTGTGAGCTTGCATTCGGGAGATAGTGGGTTCGAAACCCACTGTCGGCAGCACTGAAGATGGCTTCCCGTGGTTTCCCATTTTCACACTAGGCAAATGCTTGGGCTGTGCCTTAATTAAGGCCACGCCCGCTACCTTCCCAATCTTCCACCCTTCCGTCGCCGAAAACATTCGATATGTTAGTGCGACGTTAAACAAACAGCAAATAAAAGAATGTAATCCTCATATATCTATGAAACAATCCGTGACCCAAGTTCTCGCAACATATAGAATTTAAGACAAAGATCTAATGCTGATTATGGAGAGCATCATCGCCAACTCCGTCGCCGTCATCCATCATCACATTTATGTGAAGAGATAAATACGGAAAATCATTTATCATTTCTTGTCAAATATAAATGCAAACGCGTTCACAACAGATTGTCAATGTTGATTGATTTTAGTATATTGTGTCTTGTGACAACTAGATGAAAATCTAGCAGTACATATGTAAATACATATTTTTCCCTCTCCCCCACTGTGATCCGATTAATGAATTTACCATGCAAGTTAGTCGTGCGGTTAGGATAGCCTTGCTATGAGCTTGCATTCGGGAGATAGGGGTTCGAACCCCACTGTCGGCAACCGTGAAGATAGTTTTCCGTGGTTTCCCATTTTCACATCAGGCTAATGCTGGGGGGCTGTACCTTAATTAAGGCCACGGTTGCTTCCTTCCCATTCCTAGCCCTTTCATATTCCATCGTTGCCATAAGACCTATCTGTGATGGTGCGACGTAAAAAATATCAAAAGTAATCATGAATTAAATTCTTTGCTTAGTCCATATCAACGCCCAACATCGGTAACATAGAAATATTGTTCAGTCTTGTAAACTGGCGAAGGTGGTTATTTTTATTGCGATTGTCTTAAGCTGAATAACCGCGTTGCTATCAGCACAAGGGAAATTGTGAAGATGACTAACAAAATAAGAAAAATCGCGAATGCTTGAAGAAAAAGAAAAAAGAGCCTCTTCATACTGGATACCCCAGTATCACAGAGCCTAAAGAAAACATGTTATTTCTGAAAACCGACGAGACCCTGCGTGGCAATGTGCGCTCACGTCCACTTCGCAGTTTCGTAAGATTCGCGCTGTTCTGCTCTGCTCTTCCCTGCTCTGCGGCCAACTGCTTCTCAATGTGCGCCAGGCCTAACAGCACGAAAGTACAACAACATATTCATCCAGTTATATTTTTAATTCCAAAGCGACGACCCATATTTTTCTTGGGCTTAAAAGTTTCCTTAAAGTCCAAATTAATGTTTAACGTCAATCCCCGAGAATGTGTTGAGGGAAATTTTCGAGGTATTAATTACTCACAATACAGGCCAATACATTCAACTGGTGAAAATATTCTTGAATTGGTTACTTTTAAACACCTGCACTGCCATTGTAACCGTGTTATGTGTATTTTATATTGACCGGAAAAATCTTAACCTAAAAGCAGCCTTTAAACGTGATTAGTGGGCGCGAATTTCAGTGTTCCGACTGTTCGTTCACGTTCTCTGCAGCTTTATGCTGGACCATGGCCATAACTACACACAGGCACACACCACACAGCACGTTCCGTACAGGCACATTCCCAGTTCCCACTGGCGCGGAGCATGTAATGTTGCCTCTCGAAGTTCTCTCTACATTGCGCAGTCACAGTCCCGCGTCCCGTGCACCCGCTGCACAGTTCAGCTTGTAGGCGAAGGGCAGTGCATATAGGCGCTTCTGATGGGACAGCGAGTCAGTGTCTCCGGCTCGCTTGAGAATGTTTCGGAACAAATGACACTCGGTGTTCTGGAACAGCGGAACATAACTATGCACCGGCACATTGTGCCGAAACAGGGACATAGTGCCCAACCCTACTGTAAACATATAATATGTTACTGTGTTACATGGAGTTTTGGTATTTTTTTAATGCACATTTCACTTTTATTTTAGGCAAACTACTGTCTGGTAGAATGGTGAATACCTGCTTGTAGTTTTTCGTATTCGCGAAGAAAGAAGAATGGGGAACAGCAGTTTCAGTACACCGGTAAGTGGCTCACATGTGCTCATGTTCACTTGTCTAGTTATTAATGTTATTAAATTTACTATTCTGCTGTCCAATGTTCCAGTTTCGGCTACTAGTTTACATTAATGCATCGTGACGTAAGATGGCGGCGGGTGCATGCTCCCGGCTTCAGAATCCTACTGCTCATAGCCAGTCTAAATCTATATGTCTATGGCACTCCTGTACGCTATACTTGATGGTTTTCACTACATTTCCACAGTCACAACGAGACGACTCTATCCAGCCCCACTGATGTAAGGTTGCACCGGTTCAGGCAGTGCCACATCCAATTCTGTTCAGTCGTGACCAGATAGCCCAAGGGAGATGAAATCCAGTTAGTTTTATGGTGGGGTCATAGATTTCAATCAGACCATGAGGTGGAAAATTGGACCACTCATCTTTCCATATGTTTTGGAGGTCAAACCGAGTTGAAGTAAGTTTTATAGCCGCCTTTTAGGCTTTTTTTCGTAATTTCAACCTGAATGTAGTGATTTGGTTGACGTCCTGGTGAATTGGGAGGACGTCATTCTTCGTCATTCTACGCCACAGACGAACAAGAGCTTGCTGCCTCCTGATGTGAGGGTGAACAATATTACTCAATACAAGTAGCCACTGAGATGGTGTGCAATGAAAAGTGCCAGAGATTATCCCCATTGTCTTGTGGAGTTATATATCAATCAGTTGGCAATGGGAGCTGTTCAACCATATTCTTGAAAAGTATTCAGCTGGAGAGTATACGACAGCCAAAGCAGTATTACTGAGAGTGTTGGTATCAGCGCCCCATGATGTTTCGGCTAACCTACTGAGTAGCTTATTACTGTTATTTTAGTTTTGCAGTCGTTTTTAGAATATGATGGCTGTAAGTCAGTACTCTGTCCAATATCACTCTTAATTACTTAGAACAGCTGTTGTATTTCAAATATTGGTTCTCGAACGTCACTCTAGGTTGGTATTTTGCTTGAGAGTTGCTAAGGTGAAATGTGGTTACCTCATATTTAGAAGGCAAAAGGGGCTCTGGTTAAGACGCAGCAGGTCGTTATGCTACTTAGGTTCCAAAATGGGTAAAAAATAAATAAGTAAATAAATTCCACATACTGCATATAAGAGTTGACTATGTTTGTAAGTACAGGAGATATTATAAGTAGAATTTTTTAAACAACAACAATTAATTAAGGATGAGCTGTGTGTTCAATAGAAAAAATTGTTAGCATAAATTGTATAATATTGTATTCTAGGAAAATTTTCTTCTTCTCTTGTTAATTTAAAATTTAGTGCTTAACAATAATGTATTTTAGCGTACCATTTGCCACCGAGGTAGACACCTCATTTGCAAATAAATAGATTTTGATTCGATTTGAGGACTTGGCCGAAGTCACCACGTTTTTAAATAAACATGCAGCTTCCGAAGGTCATCGTTCAAAATTGTATCTGCTTCTCCTAAGGAGGTACTCTGGATTGTAAGATTTATATCGTCCACATAGATGAACTTACGGGATACGGTTACTGGCAAACCGCGAATGTACAATTTAAATAGTATAAGAGATAAAACTGATCCCTATGGTAGACCATTGTTGAAGAAATGGAACCTGTTGCTGGAATTTTCACTGTGAACTTGGAATAGCCTCCTACACAACATATTGTTGATAAGAGTTTTAAGACAAGGAATTGTCTTTATGAGTTTGAGAAGGAGTCCTTTCCTCCAGATGGTATCATACACAGCTGAGAGGTCCAGAATGGCAGGGAAACTCTTCATTTTCATCTCAAAGCCAGAGCTATCAGAGCAATCACGTTTTGGGCGGAATCCAGCTTGTTTGACGGGACTCACATGCTCAATTGCAGGAGCAATTCTATTCAGTAAGACCGTTTCAGGTAATATATAGATGACGCTGGGTAAAGCAATTGGCCTGTAACTTTGTGGCAGCTGGGCGACTTTTCCTGGCTTCGGTACTGCAATGATTTTGGTCTTCTTGAAAGATGATGGTAAACGTCCTGATTGTAAAATGGAACTGAAGAAGATTGCGAGCCATCGCTTCGTAGCTGGACCACATTTCATGAGAAACTGAGGATACCCACCATCAAATCACGCTGCTTTTCCAGTCTGAAGAGCATCCATTGCTTGTTGTATCTCTTCTGAAGACAATGGTCGTGAATAAAATGAGTGTGATAGGATTTCTGGTTTTAACTTGTTGAATTCCGATCGTACCTGTCTGCTAAGCTTGTGTCCCTGTCAGTGGCTAGTTATGGATTCTAAGTTGATAGGGGAATAATTTCTTGTAGGTACAGATGATGAATCCAGTTTTCGTATTAGGGACCATTCTTCCCTACTTGAATTGGTAAAGCTCAAGTTTGTAAGAGTCTTGTGCCATTCCTCTCTTCTAGCATTGTCCAAGGATTTCAGCATTGTTCATGGCTACTGTTCTTATCAAATTCACAACTTAAGCGAGATGTTTCTTCAATACAGCCAGGGATACAGTCTTTGCGAAAACCTCTAGGAATGCTACTTTTGACAGCAGATTTGATTAAACAAACAAATCGGTCATAGTTTTTGTAGCTCATCTAACGTTGGCATCAGTGTGATTGGCGTACAAATACAAATCAGCTTCCTGGAAGTTCCAAAGAGGGTGGGGTGTAGATCTTACAACGGGGATGTTAATACCAATGTTATACATTATTGGTATATGCTGACTGCGCGGCAAGTATTTCAAACCGTGGTATAGGTGTCATGAGACTTTGTAAAACAAAACACAGATCAGGAGAGTAATGCTGGTTCCAACGAGCAGAATGGAAGGTGCCTCGATCTTTAGCATCGTAGATCAATGTAAAATTATTTACATCAATTCAAATAGCTTGACACCGTTATCGTCATTTTCGTCATATCCCCAGGAAGTAATATAGTTTGACCTGACCAGCAGATTTTTTGAGGTTTCTAGATGTTCGTGATGGTAACATTCTGAATCTTGATAGAAGCATAGAAGACTTTTGGGCATATATTACAAGTCAAGATTGTATAGTCCTCAATATCGTTCTAAACATAAATAGCAATGCCATATTCTGGATTACGTAGTTCTATTGCTATTTTGTATCCAGGAATTTCTCCCCTGCTTGGCAACTGAGTATCGTCTTCAGTATGTGTTTATTGTAGTGCCAATACATCTACATAATGATCTCATAGTATATTAGATAAATATTCGAACTTAGCTCTGCTGATACCTCCGCCGGAAAAGACTCCCAGTTGCTTCAAAGTTACTCAACGACATCTATAAACTACTTGAAAGATTCTTACTGAATACAATTGCTCCTCCAATTGAGCATATGATTCCAGTAAAACAAGCTATCCGTAGGTGAAACCTGAAATTACGTTATACGTGCCCCCCAGGTGGTGTTAAAGAAGCAACAGTAATAAGATGCCGCCGTACTGCCCCATGGGGCCTCACGGCCATGACAGTAAAACTGACACAACAAACAGTCCTTCTAAGGATTCAGCATTTATGTCCAAGACCATGGACCTTCAACTAACGTTATTATTAGGGCCCGGATATTTATGCAGTAATAGGGTAGATTGCAAACTTACTGAAGTAAGTAACGAGTAGAGTCTACCTGCACTACGGTAGTGTTATGAGGTTTGAATAAACACTAGGGGTTCTGCTCATTAGAACACTAATGTTTATGCAAACCTCACAACATTACCGTCGTGCAGGTAGACTCTACTTGTTACTCGCTTCAGTAAATTTGCATTCTACCATATTATTGCATAAACATCCGGGCCCTAGGTATTATACAGTATAGAGCAATAAATAAGTTATAAGAGGAAATGAAATGGCATATGGATTTTAGTGCCGGGAGTGTCCGAGGACGAGTTCGGCTCGCCAGGTGCAGGTCTTTCGATTTGACCCCCGTAGGCGACCTGCGTGTTGTAATGAGGATGAATAATGATGACGAAGACAACACACACACACACAACCTCCGTGTCAGCGAAATTAACCAACGATGGTTAAAATTCCTGACCCTGCCGGAAATCGAACCCGGGACCCCTGTGACCAAAGGCCAGCATGCTAACCATTTATCCATGGAGCTTGACAGATACAAGATTATGAGCAACTGAAAAAAGACCTCGACAATGTTCTCAGATGAACACGAGGCAATAGTATGATGATAAACGGGGTTAAAAGTCAGGTTGTTAGTTTCACTGAGAGCAAAAGTCCTCTCAGGTTTAATTACTGTGTTTACGAGGTAAAACTTCCTTATGAGTATCACTGTAAGTACCTTGGTGTTAATATAAAAAGAAAATCATCGTTGGGGTAGTCACATAAACGGTATTTTAAATAAAGAGTACAGATCTCTGCACTTGGTTATGAGGGTATTTGGGATGTAGTATGGATGTAAAGGAGAGGGAATATATGTCTCTGGTAATATCCCAACTAGAATATGGTACCAATGTATGAATCCCTGCCCAGGATCACTTTATTCGAAAACTGGAAAACATCCATAGAAAAGCAGCTCGATGTGTTCTAGATGCTTTCTGACAAAAGAGTAGTGTTACATAAATGTTGCAAAGTTTGTCCTTGGAAGACTTGGTTGAAAGGAGACAAGTTGCTTGACTAATTGGTATGTTCCAAGCTGTCAGCGGAGAGACGGCGTGGAATCATTTTAGTATACGAATATGCGTGAATGGTGTTTTTTAAAGTAGGAAAGATCATAATATGAAGGTAAAGTAGGAATTCAAGAGGACAAATTGGGGAAAATATTCCTTTATAGGAAGAGTAGTTATGGATTGAAATAATTTACCAAGGGAGATGTTCAATCATCTTCCAAATTGTTTGCAATTAATTAAGAAAAGTGTAAGTAAAATCCTGATAGGGAATCTGTGACCTGAGCGACTGCCTAAATGTAGATCAGTGGTGACTGATTGATTGTAATAATAATAATAATAATAATAATAATAATAATAATAATAATAATAATAATAATAATAATAATAATAATAACAATAAACGTATTGGCTCAGCTACCCAGAGCAGCCATTTTTATCTGACGCTTAAGAGGCTGCTGCGCGCCCATTTCGACGTTCCATTTTACTTTACGGCATGGGAAAGTAATCCGGATTTATGTTGGTCGTCTATGGCTGAGTTTTAATAAATTTTGTTGACGAACGTCAAATGTGACACCAGAGATGTTCTTTATGCCGATATCGTACGACATGGAGTGTCGAATGGACCCTTTCCCGGCATTCAAAAATTCGAATAGGCTTATCTTTGCCGCGGTGTTCGGATTCGGAGGCCAACAGTTTATTCCTTAAATCCACAGAATTACATATGCGTAAAGGAGAATTATCTTACTTGTTACGCGTGCATTTACTTCTGCCTTGCAGACTAACTCGCTAGGGTAACTAACATATTAAAAATACACAATCTTTTTATTTTATGATTTTTTTGCCAATCACCTGGAGTGAAGTGTAAACATTACACAGTTAAGGTAAAACAGATAAAATGTTGTTTACCTCAGAGAATTTGTAAGCAAGGACATCCCTAGGATTGATGTGTGGCTTAAGCTACTGTAATCGTACAGCTTTGCACAAACTGGTATATAAACCATTCAAAATTCTAAATATTTTGATTAATCTAAATAAATAAATAAATAAATAAATAAATAAATAAATAAATAAATAAATAAATAAATAAATAAATAAATAAATAAATAAATAAATAAATAAATAAATAAATTAAATAAATAAATAAATAAATAAATATTATTTATTTTGACAAAAATGTTTTAAACTATTTTTTGATAATAATGTAGGCTATTACATTCTGCATTAAAACCTTCATATTTAAAAGAAATAATAAATTGGGCATTTAATGGTTATTACTGAGCCATATGGTGTTGTATATGGCAATTTGTAGTATCTATAGTATTCAAACACAGATTATGTTTAGGTAATTTACAACTCTGCAAATTAGAGAAAATGCTATTTCCAATAGCGAATATTATTTATCTCTCTTCCTGCAACATTTATTCGAATGTAGATAGGTTTTCTGTTGTCACGATATGAAATCCATGTTGGCAACTACTCAGAAATAACTACGACTGAAGATAAGGAAATGAAATTGCTATTTATTTGTAAGGGAATGTGAGATATGGTAAACGTTATCTAACAAAAGCTCAATTTCCCTAGGCATTGACTTGTCTTAGCCCAGAGATAGTGCAGAGGAAAATAATCTGTATTGGTGGTAGCTGCTCTTCCCGCCAGGGACCAAATCAATCATTTAAGCCATGTGCGATCCTGATCAATCATACGGGACAGCGCTTCTTTGTTTACTTCACGTCTTCCTCGGCTTGTGGTCGATAGGCCTATCCAGCGATGTAAAGTTAGTAGAGTGTGAGAGGAGGCTACTGCAGACAAAATCACTGTATCTACTGTAATAGTTCTGAACTACATATTCTTAATCCTTAACATGTGATGTCGTGTTAATACGAGATGTTACAGGGACCATCGATGGATTATTATTGCCGAGAGACACACAAGGCAGACATATAAGTGGAAAATTAAAATAAAAATCCACAGCCCGTTTCCACTCATTATACCGGGTCAGGAATGAAATGAATGAAGCCACCATCAAGCGGCGAGTATAGGAATTGTGGCGGCTGCCGAAGCCTGTCGCATTCCTCTGCATCAGTGATTAATGACTGAGAGATGAAATTAAACTATATTGGAGAGTGTTGCGGGAATGAAACATGACAGGGGAAAGCGGAGAACCCGGAGAAAAACCTGTCCCGCCTCCAATTTTTCCAGCACAAATATCATATGGCATGACCGGGATTTGAACCACGGAACCCAGCGGTGAGGGGCCGGCGCACTACCGCCTAAGCCACGGAGGCTCTTCAGACGCTTAAGTAATTAGCCCAATTAACAATTAACCGCGATACCGTAATACAATTTTTTGCTTAATGGAGTTAATTTCTGTTTCCTTATCCATTTTAGATTATCATTTGAATTATTTCAATAATATTTCTGTGCATGGGAGCCATGGCGCACTACCGATGAACCTTTCGCTTGCGGTGCCGCTTGACGCAGCGTATGCATCATGACAGGTAATGAAGTGGAATGGGGGAAGAATGTTTCGTTCGGTCGTAGATATTCATTAACTTTCGACAGGTAAATATTTTTAGAACATTTCTGGCAAAAATGCTGCGTTGTAAAATCCGTGTAATTGCTGAACAATCGCTGTGCAACGGACCTAGTAAATATAGTGCACCGCAAACAAATACAGGTATATATGGCATTGTTTGAGGTCAATTACATATGTCTTTCGTGGAATTCCACGAAATATTGCTCAAGACACAAGCCTGGCTATCCTGGACTTTCTCTACAGTAGAACATTCAGTTTCGCGCCACCACTGCACGGCTTCCGTGATGTACATCCATTCTCCTTAACCACACATTTACTGGCAAAATGTGAAAATGTGTTCCTGTAAGCTGTGTGGTAGATTTTGAGAGCCTACTAGACGGTGTTTCTTCCGTTGAGAAGGCCCTGTTACCTCACTATTCTCTGTTGACATCACAGAAAATTATGCCGAATTGTAAGGACTACAGAGAGAGTAACTAACAATTAACTTGATGCCCAGCTGAAGCATGTGTTTAACAGCATCTTAACAATTCACAGATAAGAGGTCAGCTTGTTTACGTAGGTACTGGCGGAAGTACGAGCTTTAATATTTGGCACAGTGTGTGAGGCACCTATGTCGTCATCGGCCGAGAACATGTTAAGTCTGGTTAAGGCTGGTTTGATCCTCCACAGCTCCGCCAAAAGGCTATAATAATAGCCTAGGCGTCACCGAAGAAGCGTTCTAGGGAAATGAGGAGTAAGGTACTTTCCCGTTGCTTTCCTCACCGGGCCATAACTTGGTATTACATATCAGTCAGCCAAGCCCACTGAAATGCATGCACCAACCGACCCTATGAGCGACATTTTCACATCATTCATAACAAGGAATGGCTGCATAAGGAATGGTATCACTAGTATCACTCACTCATCAGTCATTTTTATATTGTAGAAAGCAAGGATGAGACGGAGACAGGTCAATGAAGGTAACAAATTTATTCTAGCCCATACCAGAGGATAGAGTGCACTATAAACACTACGTCTCGCCAGCAAAGGCATGAATGCATCTATAAATTATAAAATATAAAAATATAAATAGAAGACTTTCAGCACAATACGGGGACAATATTTTGCCACAGCGAAGTGCTTACCAGTGGATTGAACAGTTCAAAGTCGGTCGCACGAGAGTGAAGGTTGAGGAAGGATCCGGGCGTCCATCTGCAGCCGTAACCGATGCCAAACTTTACATCGCAACAGCGCAAGCTGTACTGATCTGATAACGCCGACACCTACCACCGTCGTAAACAATGGTGCCGTCTAGCGGATGATTAGCTCACAACACCATAGAGCCAATCTAAAGACAGTAGGTAAGAGAAAAGTTGCAGATAGTTATTGACTTGCCCTCGTAGAATGGAAAGACATTTTAGATCGAGAATCTTTCAGGTATGGTCGTGGAAATTAGAGCATAAATATAGATTGCTTGTCTTACGTAGATGATGTAATGATACTCACCGAACAGTGAACACCTGGAAACAACAAGAATGACTGTACTTAAAATGTCATATGAGAATACGCAGTTCATGGCCAGAATCAAAGGAGCCCTCAACAAACTGGAGTTGAAAGAAGGATGGATAAAGTTAATAAGGAAGCTGCAGTACTTAGGAAATGGAATCCTAGAGAACTGGTTGGAATATGATGAGTTTCAAGAGTTAGGGACATCTATAACAAGCAACGCTGTCTACGAGGCGACATTAAGCCGTGAAAATGAATGTTTGTACGCATCAGAAACACTGGATGTGATTAGGAAAGATGAGCTGGAAGACATTGGTAAGGAAGATGCTGAATAAAATTCTGGGCCCAATGATGAGAAATGGTCAGACCAGACTCAGACTAAACAATGAAGTTTACTATAAGATGACAGGAGTGGTTGAACGGATGACGAAGGTAATATTACAGTTATTTGTACAATTAATGAGGATGGACAGGAATAAGCTGACGAAATGAATCTTTGAATTCTTTACACAGTGGAAAACAGGATCAAAATTGTTTCAGAAAGTGAGAATTCACTTGGATGGAACTGGGTTGAAACAAGGAGATACTGTATTGCAGGCAGAGGTAAATTAGAAACAAATCAAGGAGTGATGAGATTAGTAAGGGGCAGTGGAGGAGCCAATGAAGGAGAAAAATTCTACACAGAGGAATATAAGAATTATAGGAGAAAGAATGAAATTATAATGGAATGAAATGAAGATGGAGACGGTGAAATGTAAGGTAATGACATTCAAGAGAAGTCCATACATGGCCTGAACGAAAATTAAGAAGAATGTGCTTGTTCCTAGTAGTCTTCAGCAGAAGACGGTAGGCCCTCCATTTGATGAAAAGTTGGAAACCTTCCAAATTAAGCTTATAGTTTAGTGGATCAGTTGATATCGTACGATCTTGGCTAATACAGAAATCTATAGGCTAATCTTCACTTTTAGTAACAGAATGTATGTAGAGAGGGTTAGATTATTATTGACGTTAGCAGGCATATAATGTTCTTATGAAATCTGATTGCGAAGATAGGCCATATGTCAACAAAACAGTTGAAACACTCTTTAGTGCGACAACAATGCACAGCTGGAAGGAGACTTTGAGCTAGCTCTACACGGAATACGGGGTTTTACAGTCGCGTCCAGTGTTGCCGGATTGATGGAAATTTCCCACGGACGAGGGATAAATCGAGGAAGTTAAGGAAATGTGGGGGGAGAAAGGGAAACAATCGTAAAAAGTCCAATATACGTGGGATATTTTAACGTCACTACGCCTAACTTACAAAAGTAGTTTATGGAGATATTTTAAATAATACTTAATTTCTTTACATGTTTAGACAAAATGAACTAGGCTGTTAATATGTGATTAACATATTGTAGTATGGTATATTTCGATGAACCCTGTTTTTGTTCATACCCAATAAGTTTGCGGGACTATGTTGCCCATCCCTCGACAATCCTCTGTTGTGCACCGTAATTATTGCATGTGGTTATTATCACATGCCACATGAATACGTTTCGCACGCACGGCGGGACTGTAGAGAGATCGTTATTTGTGATTTTGGAGTTTATTTTTCATAGAACCAGTTCAAAAAGGGTGCAGTTTTTCCGTAGAGTGACAATGAATGAAGGAAAAGGTACTTCTAAAAAGAAACGTAAGATGAGGGGGTGAGTTATCTTCAGAAGAAATGGGGGAACCAGAAGGGTGAAAGAAGAGTTTTCAAGAGGAATGGTTTAGTGATGAAAAGTTTAAGGGGTGGCTGAAGCGAGTACCCGGAGCCGGAAATGATAAGTTTAAATGAATAGCATGTAACGTCGAATCATCATGTAGCAAAAGTGAACAGCAGAAACATTGAAAACTAATCAAAGTGTTTTCTGCTACAACGCCAATCATCGTATTTGTATCAAAAAGTGAAAAAATGTGTTCTGAAGAAGTTGAGGAAACTAAAATTAAATTATCCGCATTCTTTGCTGAACACATCGTTGCGTTTCAAGATGTTGACCATCTCGTTCCCCTAAATAGATTTTTTTGGTCTGTCGTATCGCTATACTTTATTTCAATGTATCGTACCTAAGTGGAACCATTAGTATTATGGAATGCTAAGAGTTGTGGGAAAAATTTGGTAGACGAGGATAATTCCAGCAATGTGGCGGGAATTTCTACTCGAAGTATCTGGCAACACTGGTCGCGTCTCTTATTAATAATCACGTAATTATATAGAGGTTTCATTTGTCTGTATCGCTATGTGTATTTATTTACCTTTCAGGAAATGAAGATATTAAACCTGCAGAAATGTTGAGTGAATTGCGTGCTCAGCTCTGTATTGATGAAATCTCGAAACCACAAATATGGCACAAATTCTTTCGTAAAGGTCAGGTAGTAACATCTAATCTTACTCACGCACATCTTCCCAGTACAATACTCATTCTAAAGGTGTTTATCTACTTGAGGGACGAAATGTCAACGCGTAGTTCGAGAAGTCTAGGGAGATTAGTCGTTCGAACTGATGCGAAATCCCACCCACAGGTCCATGTTTCTTCACGATAATGCTATTTATCACACTGCTGTTTCTGCTGCTACGAAAGGCAAATTGCCAGAAAAAAATTTGATTACTCTGGGTCACCCCCTCTTAGTCCAAATTTGCACACGTGTGAGTGTCAATCGCTAAGGCTCGTAAGAAGAGACTCAGGTGAAAGGGAATTTTCCATTGAAAGGGGAGGTGTAACATTTCATGTGCATTTGTTCATGAAGAAGGAATCAAGAAACAGCCAGTAAAATTGAAAAATGTATAGACATAGAGAAGTAGTTTTGTGTCTATTCTGATAAATTTTTTAACAGTTTCATCAACACTTGATTGAATCTAGTGTATAATAACGAAAAATTAATGAGAGATTTCAAACGTCTGGCTCTTCGGCTGAGTAATCAGCGTCGAGTTCTTCGATTCAGAGGGTCCTAGGTTCAATTCCCTGCAGTATCGGTTTTACTAATGGTGTATGGTTATTTCCATTGACTCGGGGACTGAGTGTTTGTTATTGACCCAATCTACTTCTCTTCATACACACAACACATTATCTACCAAACATCACAGAAACACGCAATAGTCAATACATCCCTCCTCTCATTGAATTGGCGTCAGGAAGGGCATCCGACCGTAAAACAGCACTAAAGTTCACATATAAGACAGAGTTCGCAATCGCGACCCCAACAGTGTATGGGAGAACTTGGAATGATGGAACTTCCCACAACCTTCACAAAACAGATTTTTCGCTGAGTTGTCGAAGAATACATCACAAATATTGCTCTAACCACTGACAAAGGAAAACGTTTATTGATTGAACTTGTACCAAACATGTGAGATTTTACGATCCATCTTTATAATGAAACGGGAGTAAATTAACTAAGACCAATACACTTTTTTAAAGAGGACACTGGGGTTTAGTGAGTTACCATCGAGTTATTTGTCACGTGGTATATGTGAATGTTACCTCATCATAGATGGTCTGAGGTACCAGATGAAGGATTTTCAGTGGTTTTTTTTTTTTTTACTGTGTATTAATTTGACGTTGAACCAACGCAGAAAGGTAGCGACGACGAGCTAGGAAGGAGCTAGAACTTTTAAGGAAGCCACCGTGGCTTTAATGCAAGTACAATTCCAGCATATACCTGGTGCGAAAATAAGAAAACACGAAAAGTCTTCTTCTGGGCTGCCGATAGCGGCGATGGAACCACTTGTCTCTAGAATGCAAACTGACAGCATGACAACCACGAGACCCAATTCGCGTAGCCACTCACCCGGTCATTTGCAACTTGATAGGGTACTTTTTTCAACAGGTACAGATTCAAAAACTAGAGGATAGACAAAAAAAATGTACAACGGCTTACTACACAAGGGCATGTATTTCAACTTAAGAATATTTTGTGATCCAGCAGACCACATCTCAGAATTTGATAGTTAGGTCTATTAGATTCGGTGCAACTAACGATGTATGGAGTAGGTTCAGTTTCTTCAACAAACACATAGTTTACATTAACTGGTTTATAAGATAAGATAAAGTGTTTCAACTATCCAGGCAAAGTTAGGGATTTACTCCGTCTTAATCTTAACCATTAGCGAGCTCGATAGCTGCAGTGGCTTAAGTGCGGCCAGTATCCAGTAATCGGGAGATAGTGGGTTCGAGCCCCACTGTCGGCAGCCCTGATGATGGTTTTCCGTGGTTTCCCATTTTCACACCAGACAAATGCCGGGACTGTACCTTACTTAAGGCCACGGCCGCTTCCTTCCACTTCCTAGGCCTTTCCTCTCCCATCGTCGCCATAAGACAAATCTGTGTCGGTGGGACGTAAAATAAAATAGCAAAAAAAATAATCTTAACCATTCTTTACTTAATACACTCCTACTAATAATAGCTACTTTTAAATGATACAAATAATAATGATAACAATAAGATGAAAGAAAGAAATATGTCTATGAAGAAGTACGCGGTATCTCCAACAGAGAAAGAAACCGACGCATTCAGTAGAGGTGATAATGGGGGGAGCGCCCCCCCCCCAAACACACACACTTTCTGGAAGGAACATATCATTTTTATTCCATTTTAACCCTTTGAAACTAGGGATTATTCTAACAAGCAATTTGTACAAGCCTTGTTATCTTATCAACTAACTCTTTCCTTTATTTTCTTTAATTATAAACAAAACTATTAGCGGATATGCGCACAAAATGTCGTTCGTCGATGCTAACTCATTTGTATAGTGCTACCACAAGCAGGTCATGGACACTGAGGTATGATTCAGTCGCTTGCCTCGCGCGTTCTTCAGCCAGACAGTCTCTTTAGTGTCTCTTAGTTTGTAGTCAAATATTAATTATTTTTAATTGTACAATCACACCGTACTTCTATTTAATTGTAATACATGCGTGCTATTGTTCCTCTGGTGAAAGTTTGATTGTATAGTATCGAATCAAAATCTCAAATAACTAGGGTGTTGTTACGGCACTTAAGTCGGTAAACTATCAACCTTTACCTCTTTCTCGAAATTCACTCATAGGGCATAAAAACTCACCATTTTGTAGTTTTTACAGTTTTGATGTTTAACCCTCCCTCCCCGACCCCCGGCCCCTGTATCTCACAAACTCGGATACTTCTTGTTGTCTCCCCCCCCCCCTATTTCTAATTCCCAATCACTGCTACTTGACGTATTGACATTATTGCTTTAAGCAGTAATTGCAGTAATACAACATGCTTTGACAAATTCTTCTTCTTCTACAGCTTTTCCCACATCTATGGGCTCAAGGGTGCGAACTGTGTCTTACAGGTGGATTTGGGCGTGTTTTACGGCCGGATGCCCTTACTGACGCAAACCCTGTGTTGAGGGATGTAATCACCGTTGCATGTTTCTGTGGTGGTTCGTAGTGTAGTGCGTTGTATGAATATGAAGAGGAAAGTGTTGGGACAAACACAAACACCCAGTCCCAGAGCCATACGAATTAATCAGACGCGACTAAAATCCCCGACTCGACCGCGAATCGAACTCGGGACCCTCTAAAACGAAAGCCTTCAACGCTAACCATTCAGCCAATGAGTCGTACACACGCTTTGACAAATCATATTACAAAAATTAACTTCCTAACTACATGTGAGATAAATTAATAATTCTCTGGCTGTTATGACAAAAATTTCAATGTATAAATAAAACTATTGAGTGAGTGAACCGTAAGAATAGTTTTAAATAGTTTTTCACTAACCTGTTCTTGCTCATTGGTCATGATTCTGAACTTAAAATACCTCTATCATAGAATGCTTCTTTCTCTCTCACGTAATCCACACTGAAATAATAAGTGGTCTACTGTTTCATCGCTAATAATGCATGGGTATATAAGATGACCTGAAATCATTAAAAGCTTTAAAGATGGTGGATGAAGTGTGTTAGCAGCTAGTGAGTGCTCTTGATGATATAGCGAAGCAACGGATGAAGAAGGAACAGATGCGGACGTTATTTGAATCTGTAAGTATTTTAAGGAATTTATTAGTGATTTTAAGAAAGATATGGGTGAGAAAAGGACGCAACATATTGAAGTACAGAATGAAGTTGATGAAAAGAAAATTTAACATCGTACTAACCTTATGAAGAATACTCTAAACCAAGGATTGCCGATTGAAGTGCGCAAGGAATGTATATGCCCAACATGGTTCTGTAACAGACAGGTGGCATATGAAAACAACTGGCGTAAACTTTCTTCGGAGGTAGTGATCGTCAAAACTGAAATGTGCTACAAGCTGACAGTTAAACCTAAAGTAAACCAATCAGCCGACTCGGTCAAACAACTACTGAAGCCGAAAGTAAATCCCAGGGAAATTAAAGTAGCAATCCAATATTTTGAAACCTTAAGAGACGGGAGATATTTAATTGAGACAGGAAGTAAAACGAATCAGAATGTTTAAGTAAAAATGTAAATAATGCATGTGGGGAGCAATTAGAAGTGAATATACACCGTTTAAGGAATACCATACTCTTTATGTATGTAATGATAATAATGTCCGTAACTGAATTGGAATGGCAAGGAATAGAACCCAGGTCTCCAGTTCAGGGGCAGTAACCGTAAACAAAATAAATAATATTCTGTTAAGGTTATGGCGAATAATACGCTCACTAAATAGATTGATATTTACAAATAAATAACAATGAATATTTTTACTAAGCTTATCTGCAGGAAAGAAAGCAAAGCAAAAGCAAAATCATCTCCGTACAGGCCATGAAGGCCCTTGGAGGAGTGGAAGGTAAAGGCTTCCACTATCCGTAACTTCGACACTTGATGCGGTAGAGTGGTTAGCCCGGCCGCCTTTGCCCCCAGGAATTAACCTGGTACTCATTTTTGGTGTTGGCTGAGTGAACCTCAGGGCCATGTGAGCCTCCGGAATTGGAGATATCGTTTCTAAAATTTTATGACTTCCTGACGGGGATTCGAACCCACGTCCTTTCGGGCGAACCGAGCACGCTTTTACCGCCACGGCAAGACAGCCCCTGCCGGAAAAAAGGGTAATAAAACTGAAATCAAGAACAGTATTACCGTCCCTAATGTTTTACCATGGGTTTAGAAATAGGAGGCGGACGTAAAATATTTTCACTGATTATAATGGCCATTACATCACTGAGGTGAAATCGATCATCAGTGGTCAATGGTCTGCATTTAGGGTGGTGGCCCAGGTGGCAGATTTCCTATCGATTATTTACCTCATATTTTCATTTATTTATAATTGTTTACCTAGCTCTTTCTTAAATATTTTCAACGAACTTGGAAATTTATTGAACATTACCCTTGATAATTTATTTCAATCCCTTACTCCTGGTCTTATACTGTAAATTAATAGGACATTACTGTAAGTGGTCATTGCTACCGGGGTATTTCCCATTTGCAATGTATTTGTTGATAATAATAATAATAACAATGATAATAATCTGTTCCCTTGAATTCCAAATTTATTTTCATATTACGATATTTCCTACTTTTGAAAACCCCACTCATCCTTATTATTCTACTTCTGTCATTCCACACCAGCTCACCACTGACAGCTCGAAACAGACCACATAGTCGAGCATCTCTTCTCCGTACTCCCGAGTCTTCCCCAGCACAAAGTTTGCAACATTTAGGGCCGTTATTATAAAAAAGGTTTAAACTGTTGGTTCAGTTTAAATTTCGGTTTATCTGTTAGTCGTGTATTGTAAAACTTAATCTTAAGTTTAACTAGAGATTAATTTTACTGCCACTCATCTATCGTTTAAACTGAAGTCTAAGAATACAATAACCTTACAACATGGCAGAGCGAATGGATCTCGAAGATATTTTTGAGGTGTTTGAAGAAATAATAAGCGATGACGAAGAAGTGGTTCAAATTATTGAAGACCACGGGCACTACAAGTTTTCCGAGCAAGGGGACGTTACCTTCATATATGGAATGAAAAATAGTTTTTAAATAGGTTTGGGCTTAAAAACAGACTTTCATAAGCCTATTTCAGAAAATTGGTGCTAGAATAAAACATGTAAGGAAAAGGTAAGAATATAAAAATGACTTTTGAACTGTTTGAATGTTAAAAGTGTAAACTTTAGAAAATAAAGTAACTTCCTTCTATTTCAGACACCTTGCTGTAGAACCCCTCAGTCAGCTACTAATAGCCTCCCGTAGTATGTTTATTAAAATGGGAGATTTCGGAGAGTTCATAAGGCCACTGTTTCACGGACTATATAAATATTTATGTACTAATTGCACAAGCAATTCTATTTCCTCACAAGTAAAATTAGGACAACGTTTATTGCTTTTATCTGCCATTTTACCTGCAAGAAGTAAACGAAACATTATCGATAGTCATCTTTACTCGCAAGTCACTGCAAAACCTTATCGACAGTCATCTTTTCTCGCAATTCACTGCTATCAAGATCGTGTATTTCCTTCTTCACCTCAATTTAACTTAGGCCAGCCGTTATAAGACTCAACGTCGGTTTAAACTCAGGTTACAGTTTAACTCAATCTTCAGTTTAAACCCTCATTATAATACCGGCCCTTAGTAACACAACTCCTTTGTTGGAAATCTCCCAGAACAAATGGTGCTGCTTTCCTTTGCATTTTTTCTAGTTCTCGTATCAAGTAGTATTTGTGAGGGTCTCATACACTGGAACTATACTCCAACTGCGGTCTTACGAGAGATTTATACGCCCTCTTCTTTACATTCTTACTACAACATATAAATATGTTCATAACTATGTAAGAGATCTGGAACCTTTCTTAAGTACCATAACATTTCTCACTATATCTGTTATAATATTAAAGATAGAAATGCACTTAATGGATTGCAATTCATAATATTTTTTTGCTACTTTGCTGAACGTCGCACCGACACAGATATGTCTTACGGCGGCGATGGGATAGGAATGATCTAGGAAGTAGAAGTAAGTGTCCGTGGCCTTAATTAATGTACAGCCCCGGCATTTGCCTGTTGTGAAAATGGGAAACCACGGATAACCATCATCAGGGCTGCCGACAGTGGGGCTCGAGCCCACTATCTCCCGATTACTGGATACTGGCTCATGTTATTTAGACTTCTAGTTTCTTGTAAATATTTTTTGAGTTTGAGACATTTTTCAAGGTCTCATTGAAATATGTCGTCATGTTGGTACACATTACTACTGATGTATTGGTACCACTGCCTCCAAATTTTCACCACAGATTCATAGCTGCATGCAACATTTGAAAATATAGAATTTTAACATTTTGAAAAATATTTATGTTTTCAGTTATAAATTAAAATTTAATCTTAAGACATTTTAACTTTTAGCAACAAAAACATTATATAAAAAACACAATTTAAAAGCAACATAAAAATTCTAGAGTTTTAGTATCACAGTACAGTCATAAATGGGTGTGCAAAATTTAATGTCACTAGGTAGACTAGTTTAGGAGCAATGTGTACCTAAATGTGAAAAAAACAGTTATCGGGAAACTGCAGTCAAAGTTTGTGCTTCACTCACACCTGTCTCAGAACATTCCAGGAACATATTCTTCCTGCTGCTGGTTATCCTCATCTTCTCTCTTCCTTTTTCTGTTTCGTTTTTGAATTCTACCATCCTTAGTGGATTCTGCACTTGATTTTTGGAATTTTTGAACACGGTCACTGTCAAATTCCAACATCGCCCTCAACATATTTGCACCATGACTTCAAGAACATGTTTTCTTGACATCATGCCCTCACTGAAATCTATCACTGCATCAAATACACCTATTTGAGGGGTTCTGAAGCCCACAAATTCGGTTTTTGGAATGCGTTGCCAGATACAGTGATTAAAACTTTCATTGACATTCTGTGTGTCACCATGTAAACAATTGGACAACAGAGTGTCATCACTAAATCCCTTATATACAGGTTTTATGGCATTCAAGACAGCCAATGGAAGTGAGTACTTGTGACGGTATTTAGGCCCCTCTGCCTTTTCTTTCTGAAAGCCGCACCATGAATCCACACCTTCTGGACCCAGGTCATGTCTTGGTTCTTTATCTGTTGACATTTTGTGGTATAATGATGCTTTTATGGCCTGTTTCATTGCTTGAAGATTTCCTGTATTTATTTTCTATAGCAAGCCCAAAATACAGCTGCAGCTTATCATTTTCTGCATCAGGTAACCTTCCTCGACCACTGATCGGCTTACTATCAGAAAGTTTCTTATTACCCAAATCTTTCTTCAGCTTCCTAAGCCTAGTCACTAACTTCTTCTGCACATGACCAACACACTCAAGTTGTTCAGTTTTTACATTGTCTCCATATGGTTTACAGTCATTTACTTTTATTACTCCCTTGGAATCACCATCACCTAGGTACTTCACATACCTCAACGTCGCTCACACCAAGAACGCTTGAACATTGTCACAGCACCTGCAGCCTTCAAGTTACCACTAGGCCCAATAAAATTATTTTTACATTTATGATCATTCTGGGTTACAGCACAACCATGGGAGTACTTTGTCAGGAATTCTACATCCAAGACTTTCCCAGAAACTACAT
The DNA here is from genome assembly GCF_040414725.1 of Anabrus simplex. Classification (NCBI taxonomy): domain Eukaryota; kingdom Metazoa; phylum Arthropoda; class Insecta; order Orthoptera; family Tettigoniidae; genus Anabrus; species Anabrus simplex. The sequence continues at coordinate 135,921,072 of NC_090272.1, forward strand.
ATGTTATACTTACAACACCATTCAGTGATGTATGACCACGTTTCTGCCAGCTTCCATCACAAGAAACAACAACATCACAACTATTGTCGTTTAGAAACTTGGCTTCCTTAGCTGCATTTACCACACATTCCAAGGAAACATGTTTCAATGATTATAAAATTATGTTGTTGGCTTTGACAAATATACTTGATTGAGGTGGCAGGTTCATTATGGAATAAAATACCTGTCCTGATATCTTACCTTTCCCAATACACCACATTGCATAGGAAAATTTAATATTTATCTTGTAAATTCTGTTTCTATTCACACTTGATGACATAGATGAATGTTCTGATTTACAAATACTGCATACTAGAATGGTTTTACTTGCAAGGCCACTTCCACAATTTATATCTTCTACAATCTCCACACAATTGACATTTTGACAGTACTTACGCATGAAATGGTTCTGAACCAAGTCAGATATAACATCTAAATATAATATTACACAGCCACCAGCCGTATAATTTTCTTCCTTGTTTTCCTCTGAAAACTCTGAAAACTTGTTTCTCTTTGAAGCACTTGAAACGCACGAGTCTATTGTTTTGTGGGGTTAGAAGATGAATTATTCTCTTGCACTGGACTCAAACTAACATTCACTGTATTCTTCATGTAACTGTTGCCTTTATGGTGTGGTTTCCTATGGAAATTCTTAATTCGTGGCATATTTAAACACGTTTCAAATACCACAGATTCCACGAAAGACGTTCTAAAAAATTACAATTCACAACTTTTGGAGTGTGTTTACTTCATGTAATAACAAAAGAAACCACATTTATTTCACTGTGTCCGTGTGCAGTCTTTTGTTCGCGACACGCGGTAGGTACCAACTTCTGAAGCGAGCCATCTCACAAGATCCTCGTGCAATTAGTAGAGAAATTATGATTGATTGACTAAATATGTCAATAGTGGAGTTTGAAAAGTGAGGCGTGGCGAAAAGAAGGCTTCATATCATTATTATTAATTTCTTTGTGAAATCAAATAAAAATACATATAAATTATACATATTCTTGTTCAGGAAATTAAGAGAAAAGAGGAATAAATGAAATTTCCGATCTTTTCTCGTACTTCTTCCCTTAATATGCCTACACCAATGAATATCATTCCTTATATTAACACGTAGGCACTTACATTGTTTCTCACGAGATACTAGCAGCCCATCAACGCAATAATTAAAACTGAGAGGACTTTTCTTCTTGGTGAAATCATACCATGGTCTGCTGTCCATCTCACTACATTGTTTGAGTCCATCTGCAGTCTCTCACAATCCTGAAACTAATTTACTACTCAATAAAATAATTATATCATCATCCCACAATTATACTTATCTGTGATTCCAGATCTTTACTCGTGTATTTATATATATAACAAAACGTAATGATCCAATAATACTGTCCTGCAAGACCTATCTTAATCATTACAAGATTAGATAACGCTTCAACTACTCTAATTTTCTCAGTTCTATTTTTTAGAAATGTAGCCACCCATTAGACCAGATTTTTTATAGTATAACTAGTAGTTTCCCGCTGGCTCCGCCCGCAATGTACAAAGTATGGTATTGTTCGTTACTATCCTCACGGATGTATTTACAAAGTTTCGAGTTAATGAAATAAAGCACATGATCTGCTGTAGTAATAGAATGTAATATTATGTCAACAAAACACTTGAAAATACATCACATAAAGAAATTGAATTAAACGTTCCTTGGAACAACACTACGTGCCGAACTGTTAAACAGTCCTTCAAAGATCTTCGTCATTGAGACAAATGTACTCATAACTTTTCTCAGAATCTACCAATTTAAGTAGTTATTACCTAAAATGAAAGCGCTTGAACCACTGCGTGTTTTAGACCAAAACGAACTGCGTACCTCAAGTAAAACGAAAGATATGATTGCTTCAATGCGAAAAAATGTTGAAGAAATGAGACGTTAATTAGAATGTGCACTCATAACTTTCCTCAGAATCAACCAATTTGAATAGTTAAAAGCTGAAGTGAAAGAGCTTGAACCAGTGAGTGTTATTAAGCCAAAATGAACTCCGTGCCTCAATTAGAACCAATGATATGATTGCTTCAAAGAGACAATAAATTGAAAAAATCAAATAATTTGAGGAAGGCGGAAGTTAAGTGATGACAAATCTGTGCATGAATACCTTTCAGTTAAAAAAGAATGAAGGAAATCGACCGGGTAGAATGGCCAGAATGACTGACTTTAGTTTTCATAATTTTTAATATATGGATTGCCCTAATCTTTGTCAGTAATCTCCCATGATCTACCCTATCAAAATCATCACACTATCAACAACTATGTGAGTGTGAATTACTTAATATGGGAACTTACCGTTATTATAGTAAATAGATCCACCCAACTTCTTTATATTACTTGCAACGAATTGGTTAAGTATTCTATTGATGAACCGCACGGGATTATCATTAGTGAAATCTGACTACAATGTTCGCAGTGGGTTCGATTTCCAGAGAACTGATAAACAGATTGTGTGGGTGTGAAGCTAAATCACCTGAATAGGAGCCAGAGGAGCCGAGCTGTTACACCGATGAGATATGGTCCATCTGTGGCAACAGCTGCCTTACACACGGGAATGGCTACATACTGCACTGCATTTGCGCAAGACGTTGGCTGCAACCAACTTGCAATGCTAAACTTTGCCCTTCGAAATGTTAATCATAGCATTGCACTTCAATATCTGTCCTGCGGAAAATAACCATATGCTTAGTTTATCTTCTTAATCTTCTCCTAATCTAATAATAATATAATAATAATAATAATAATAATAATAATAATAATAATAATAATAATAATAATAATAATAATAATAATAATAATAATAATAATTGTACCGGGCGGTACACCTCCACTCCGTTAATTTAAAATGTGCGCCTGTTGGAACTCCTCTGCTGGAGGAGGGCTGAACTTTATCTACGCTGTTAATTCTTTACTTTCTCAAAAGATGTCACCATGTGGAAAAATTTGAGTTTTTGAACTGTGTCATTTTTGATGTGTTTTTGTTTCGCTTGAAGTAAGAAGTGTGAACTTTCTCTTCTAGAGGACACTACTGAAGATCTACAATAGTGCAACCTAGTGCGGAGTCAAAGAACTATTTTGTTGGAGAAAATTTAATTTCAAGAGTTTGTTCTTTGTTAAATTTCTTTCTGTCGTTGTTTAAGTTGGCAATATTTACCCCTTTCTTCCCCTTGTTATGAATGTATCCAATCTCGTAATTCTTCTATTAATTTCTGACCAATCGGGTGTATCTTCCCCCAACTTGTATCTGTTGCGGGGTCCTATCCAATAAAGAGTTTGTGGGAGGGTGTTTTCTTTCCCCTAACGCCTAGAAACTTCCGCGAGAGTATTTAAACTGCTGATTTTTGGGTCTCCGGGCCACTTCTGTTCCATCTTTCAGTGTGTTAAGTACATAGCAGGGGGCGGGAAGCGCCTCTTTCTTCTCCAGCCGTTCAACACAAGGTAATGGCCGATTAATAACTTCTTTCTTTGCTAGCTCAGCAGTTTAACTTTCGGGGCGGGTTCTAAGCGTTCTACCATGTAACCTTTTCCTAAATGTAACTACTCTTTTATATATTCTCTTTTAAAGCTTCATATTGGGATAGAGAGTGCTAACCCTCTCGAGCTCCCACTCATATTGTTGTGAGGTGAACTTAGTTTTCTCAACCTATTCTTCGATAACGTAAAACAAAGTGTTCTCTTCTTAAGTCACCTCTTTAGTATGGGATTAGCCCTTGTGTTAACGGCCTAGTGCCAAGTAGGTCTTAATCAAAGTGTACTAGGAGTGCAAGTTTGCCTCCTCCCCAAATTGTTATTTTAGAGGTCATTTAATTAACCTTCTTTTTCATTTAATAGACCTCAGTAGGTTGGGTATTTTACCCCTGTGTATATGTCCTTAGAGGACAGCTTGAAGGTGAAGTTTGGTGTGGCCTGTGATTGGCTTACACATTGAGAGCAGATTGCGCTTTTGGAATTCAATTTTTGTATGCCTCGAGGAGGCTTTACTGTGTAATTCGGAGCAAGTGCTCCAGGGTTTGATTGGGGTCTTCTGCCCCTTGGTTAAAATTTGTATATCGGAAAGTTGGGCTAGTTGCTCACGAATTGTGAACTCAGGGCTCGAAGCCCAAATTCTGTAATCTCTGTAATTGTACATTTCAAATTGTGTTTCGGCTACTAAGTACCTGTTCTTTGTTATTATTTAATTTTGAAAAGAAAATATAACCTTGTTAAATTTTACAGTAACTTTGATTCCGTAGTTTGAGACTCATTCACGCCCGCACCTTCTTTCACCTCTACCTACCACCAAAACACGGTAACAAGTGGTAGCAGAGCGTGGTTGAATGGGTCTCAATTTAGCCCCTTTTGACGGCTAAACATTGTTTTGATCCGAACTCTAACTATTTTCCCAGTTGCTGGAATCTTTTGAGTTGTTCTAAATTGTTCTGTCATCATGCCAGGCCCTCGCGATGTTCTCCATCTTAATTATTTGCGCAAAGAGGAGTTGATCTATGAATTAACTATCAGAAATGTACAATCTGGAGGCACGGTTGCAGTAGACACTAACAAGCTTAGAGAGTCCCTAGATTTGCCCATTTCCATCCCCAATTTGGGAGAGAAAAAATTGATGACTCTCTTTCCACGATCGTCGAGAATATTACTGGGCTAGCTTCTGTAGTTAGTTTTTTTGATGAAAATGATCCGTCTCCTAATCAAATTAAGCGTGTGCAAGGCAGGCTATATCATTTTTCGAATAGGGTTAACGATCTGTTGTCTCTAAAACTGAATGACGTTCAGAGGAAGGAAGCTAGTACGCTCCTGGAAAATATTTCCGAATTATCTAGTAAGGTCACTTTATTGTTGACTGGGGAAGTCCCTCCCAAATCTGATCAACCCACCATAGTGAATGCAGGTAGTGAGGAAGCGCCTCCCAAGGGAGAAGTTAATAGGATAACCGTTGCTGCTCAAACTATCTCTGCCCCATTGGACAACGAGCCTGAACGCCGTGCATCGTTGAGTAACATTCGTTCTGAATTAACTTCTTTGCCATTGAAACCTTTACCTACTATGTCACCCGGGTTTAGCAGCTTGACTCATCCATTGGCAATGTTGCTCAGAGGGATCTCTAAGTTTTCCGTTAATACCACCAGTGATGTAATTTCTTTTTTAAGATTTCTAGTTGAATTTCAGGATCATGCCCTTGTGTTTTCTCTTTCTCCATGTCAAATTTTGCAAATTATCTATCCGTATGCTATTGGTATTCTCTCTGATAAAATCGTAAGAGCCATTGCCGAGCAATCATCTATTGAGGATTTCCATGCCCATTTGCTAGCTAACTTCATCCCTGCTAGGGCTAGGTCCTCCCTTATTCAGAAGTACTATTATCGGGTACAGCGCTTGGATGAAAACTTGGCTGATTTCATACAAGACATTAAGTTTTATACCAGGGTGTTTGCTCTTCACTTCCCTGAGGATCAAATTGTACAAGCTATTGTGGAAGGGATTTCACCACCCTACAGGTCATATTTGTGTTTCGCGGCGTGCCCGCAAACTTTTTCTGAACTTGAAGCATTGGCCGTCTCAGCGGAAGGAGTTAGATACGCCGATTCTTTGCGTGTCGCGAAAGAACCCCCTCCTTCGTTTAGTAATACTCGGCCTCCACCTCGCCGACCAGTCACACCCCGTAAATGTTATGCTTGTGGGTCGCCTGACCATCTGCGCAATAAGTGTCCACTGATCAAGTCTAGTAGGGCAAATAATGGAGCTGGTTCAGCACAAGGCTGTTTTAAATGTGGGGCTTTCTCACATATCGCCAAGAATTGCCCAAACTCGAATAGCACCCCCTCCTGCTCAACTTCTGGTGCAAATTCGACCTATGCCAATAATAAAAAGTGACTAATGGCTTCGGCTGAGTCGACTAATCCATCTTCCCGAGACTCAGCCCCGGGTAAACAAGTTGTAAATTCAGGGAACGTGCAATTTTCAAATTCATCTTTTGAAGGTCCCAAAGAGCGTCTTAGGATTGCGGCGGATACCCCCGCACCTGTTCCTTTTCTTAAGATTGAGTTAAATAACGGGCCTATAACAGCTCTCTTAGATTCAGGCAGTGTTTGTTCGATTATTTCGGCTGAATGGTATTCTAAATTGAAAACGGTTTGTAAACTTCCTGACTATGTCTCTTCTCCTGTTCAATACGTTTCGGCTAATTCATCTCCATTAGAAATTCTAGGTTCCTTACTGGTCAAAATTCGTGTTTTTAAGTTTACATGGAAGGTTAAATTGTTTGTGGCCAAGCAATTGTCTAGCCCCATTATATTGGGAGCGGACTTTATTTCTCACACTGGTCTTGTGCTCGATCTCCAGTCTAGGTCGTGCACATTCAAATTTGCTTCTAATTGTAAAATACCACTATTAAAGTGTAATTCTGTGTCATGTTCTTCTATTTCGCCTACCCAGGATGAGATGTTGTTAGACCTTAGACATCTACCTGAGGAGCAGGCTAATAGTATTCGCAAACTGTGTCAGTCGTTTCCCGAGGTGTTCTCTGATACTCTTGGTGTTACTGACCTTATTGAATACAAAATTGAGGTCACGGATTCGATTCCTGTCCGTTTTCCACCTTATAGGCTATCTCCACCTAAAATGAAGGCTCTGAAAGAAATTATCGATCAGATGTTGAAGGATGGTATTATTAGGCCCTCTAAGTCGGCGTATTCATCGCCTATTTTTCTAGTCCCGAAACCCCAAGGAGGCTTCAGGCCTGTCATTGATTACAGGGCTCTCAATCGGAAGGTGGTGTTGCAATCTGTGCCCCTTCCTGACCTTCATTCTTGTTTTTCATGGTTTCGTAAGGCCAAGTTCTTCACCATCTTGGACTTGAATCAGGCCTATAATCAAATTCCCCTTGCCGAAGAGTCTAAACATCTTACAGCGTTTGCTACGGACTGGAATTTATACGAATACAACCGCGTGCCTTTCGGGCTCCCCACCGGAGCAGCTGTGCTCACTAGGCTACTAGATAGGGTCTTCTCCGACATCAAATTCGAGTACTTATATCACTACTTAGATGATGTCGTCGTATTTTCAGAGACTTTTGAAGAACATCTAGATCATCTGCGAGAAGTTCTCGATCGCCTTCGTAAGGCTGGGTTAACTGTTAAGTTGTCCAAGGTTGCCTTTGCTAAGCCCTCTATGTCATTCCTAGGGCATATTGTGTCACCCGATGGGGTAGCAGTCGATCATTCTAGAACACTGGCCATCCGTGATTTTAAACCTCCCAAGGACATTAAAGGTATCGCCAGGTTCATTGGTATGGTGAATTTCTTCAGAAAGTTCATTCCTAACTGCGCTAATAGAGCGGCGCCCTTAAACCTCCTTCGTAGGAAAGGCATCAAATTCGAGTGGGGACCTTCTCAACAAGCCGCTTTTGAAGATCTTAAATTAGCTCTTTGTAATGCCCCTGTACTTGCTATGCCGGATTTCTCGAAGAAATTCATTGTCCAAACCGACGCATCGTCGTCGGCGGTAGCTGCTGTCCTTCTCCAAGAGACTGAACTAGGGAGGCGCCCCATCGCCTATGCATCTAGGACTCTCTCGGCTCAAGAAGCCAAGTATTCCATCTATGAGCTCGAAGGTTTGGCAGTCTTATTCGCCTTAGAGAAGTTCCGTCTCTATCTGGAACATGTCAAATTCGACCTGGAAACAGATAATCAAGCCTTAAGCTGGGTCTTAGGTAGGCCGCGTCGTACTGGTCGTATAGCCCGTTGGGCCATTCGTATTTCTGCCTTCCAATTCGATGTCAGGCATATCAGAGGTACTGAAAATGTTGTTGCTGATGGACTCAGCCGTATGTTTTCAAACGAGGTCGAGACCCACGAACCGGTCGACAGTTCATCACCTTCCGAGTCCATGCTATCTGGTGTTAATGCCATTTTAACAGATGCTCCCATGCTTTTTAGGGATATTGAGAAATACCAACGTGAAGATCCGACGCTGGCTCCGATAATGGAAACCCTTTCTTCTGGGGAACATGTTGTCCCTTATGTTCTGAGGAATGGTGTTTTATGTTGCCCTTCGAGGCATGATAAGATGATGAAAGTTGTCGTTCCAGCTGTTCTTGTGCCTATGATCTTCAAGTATTATCATGAAACCCCATTAGGAGGGCATCTGGGTATCTTTAAAACTCGTGAAAAGATTCGTGAAATGTTCATCTGGAAAGGTATGGACGGTGAAATCCGTGAACTTGTAAAAGCTTGTAAATCTTGTTTGCTCAGTAAACCCACCATGTCCACCAAGGTAGGCCTTTTGTCTTCGCATCAAGCATCGCGCCCCATGGAACGCCTGTATATTGATTATGTAGGACCATTCCCCCAGTCAAAGGGTAATGCCAACAAGTTCATCCTTGTGTGTGTAGATGGCTTTACTAGATTTTCCTGGTTATTTCCGACTAAGCTGGCTACCGCTCAGTCTACCATTACTTGCTTAAATTCTATTTTTGCTTCTTTTGGTCCGTGCCAATATATTGTATCTGATAATGCTAAGGCTTTTACATCTAATTTATTTCGTAAATTCTGTTTTGACTTGTCCATCTCTCATGTAACTACTTCGGCGTATTACCCTCAACCATCTCTGGCTGAACGGGTTAATCGTAATCTCAGGTCCGCACTGATTGCCTATCATCATGATGATCATTCCAGGTGGGACACGTCCCTGCATTGGTTAGCTTTTGCTTTGAATTCGGCGGTTCATGAATCTCACAAGTTTACTCCAGCTTCTTTGATGTTCAAGTTTGTTCCCAACTCGCCGCTCTCTAACCTCTGGTCTCTGAGTGACATTCTACCCGAGACAATAGATCCGGATAACATTAAAGATCTTTGGAAGAAGGCTAAAGCCAATCTTAAAGTGTCTCATGAAAAGGTTAGGGAAAGGTATGATCGTGGACGGAGACCCACCCCTTTGAAGGTAGGTGACCAAGTTATGGTCAGGAATTTTGTTCCCGCGGGCAAGCTTGCCCCCAGATTTCATGGGCCTTGTATAATTCTCGATTTTCTCACGCCGGTTACATTGTTAGTAAGCAATCCAGCCACCGAGAGGATATTTAGGGTTCACCTGTCCCAGGTGAAACCGGTGTAAATTTTGTGTCAACTTGCTTCATATAATTTGAAAGGAATATGAAGGTTATATTTTTTTTTGAGTTCAACTTTAAGGCTTTCTGCCCCTTCTATAATATTTTGATCTTATATGTAATCCTCTTGTAAAACCTTCCCCGACCCGTTAAACTGCCATTCTGTCCTTGCCTCGGCCATTACCACGCTCCCGTCTCCTGCTTCAATACACACTGTGGCCTAATTTGAGTAAATGCCATGGATATCTGCACGCCGCTGACCCCTCAACCTCCTCACCAAGCCTGTGCCCTCAAAGAAACATGATGGTCCAACACAATTCTGCCGCCGAGTTTTTATGTTTCAGTGCCCCCGCAGCCGCGCAGCGCCGTGCAGCAACTGGGGAGGGGGATGGGCCCCCTCCTCTCCAGCGAGGACGACATGTGCACGGCGAGCCGGAGCTCTCCTCCCGGCCAAGGCTGATGTGCGGCGCACAACCTGCTACTTACCCGCAGCCTGTATATGTTCACCGCGGGCGCGGCGTACTTCAACACCTCTGCTCCCCTCATAGTGCGGGCGAGCGGTATCTCAGGGTACTTGAGGGGTCCGAGCGGCCTCCTTTGGACGCAAGCTGCAACGGCCGGTCTGGCCATTCAACTTAGCCTACATCAACTACATGGACAGTCACTATAAGAGATGACTACACTTGGGAATTCAACAACAAATTTGGTGGACATTGCAAAATTTTTCATCACATTTTAAAAGATTATCTTCAGAAATTCGCCGTCTACAAACATAAAAACCTTACGTTACCAATTACAACAAAAATTTTGGAACTGAATTAAGAATTTCTCAAATACTTCTGCAATTTATTTTAATATCAACATCAAAACTTGGACTTTGTTTTTAAACTGACTTCATGTGAAATCCCTGGAGGAACTTTTGGGGGGGGAGGTCTGTACCGGGCGGTACACCTCCACTCCGTTAATTTAAAATGTGCGCCTGTTGGAACTCCTCTGCTGGAGGAGGGCTGAACTTTATCTACGCTGTTAATTCTTTACTTTCTCAAAAGATGTCACCATGTGGAAAAATTTGAGTTTTTGAACTGTGTCATTTTTGATGTGTTTTTGTTTCGCTTGAAGTAAGAAGTGTGAACTTTCTCTTCTAGAGGACACTACTGAAGATCTACAATAGTGCAACCTAGTGCGGAGTCAAAGAACTATTTTGTTGGAGAAAATTTAATTTCAAGAGTTTGTTCTTTGTTAAATTTCTTTCTGTCGTTGTTTAAGTTGGCAATATTTACCCCTTTCTTCCCCTTGTTATGAATGTATCCAATCTCGTAATTCTTCTATTAATTTCTGACCAATCGGGTGTATCTTCCCCCAACTTGTATCTGTTGCGGGGTCCTATCCAATAAAGAGTTTGTGGGAGGGTGTTTTCTTTCCCCTAACGCCTAGAAACTTCCGCGAGAGTATTTAAACTGCTGATTTTTGGGTCTCCGGGCCACTTCTGTTCCATCTTTCAGTGTGTTAAGTACATAGCAGGGGGCGGGAAGCGCCTCTTTCTTCTCCAGCCGTTCAACACAAGGTAATGGCCGATTAATAACTTCTTTCTTTGCTAGCTCAGCAGTTTAACTTTCGGGGCGGGTTCTAAGCGTTCTACCATGTAACCTTTTCCTAAATGTAACTACTCTTTTATATATTCTCTTTTAAAGCTTCATATTGGGATAGAGAGTGCTAACCCTCTCGAGCTCCCACTCATATTGTTGTGAGGTGAACTTAGTTTTCTCAACCTATTCTTCGATAACGTAAAACAAAGTGTTCTCTTCTTAAGTCACCTCTTTAGTATGGGATTAGCCCTTGTGTTAACGGCCTAGTGCCAAGTAGGTCTTAATCAAAGTGTACTAGGAGTGCAAGTTTGCCTCCTCCCCAAATTGTTATTTTAGAGGTCATTTAATTAACCTTCTTTTTCATTTAATAGACCTCAGTAGGTTGGGTATTTTACCCCTGTGTATATGTCCTTAGAGGACAGCTTGAAGGTGAAGTTTGGTGTGGCCTGTGATTGGCTTACACTTTGAGAGCAGATTGCGCTTTTGGAATTCAATTTTTGTATGCCTCGAGGAGGCTTTACTGTGTAATTCGGAGCAAGTGCTCCAGGGTTTGATTGGGGTCTTCTGCCCCTTGTTTAAAATTTGTATATCGGAAAGTTGGGCTAGTTGCTCACGAATTGTGAACTCAGGGCTCGAAGCCCAAATTCTGTAATCTCTGTAATTGTACATTTCAAATTGTGTTTCGGCTACTAAGTACCTGTTCTTTGTTATTACTTAATTTTGAAAAGAAAATATAACCTTGTTAAATTTTACAGTAACTTTGATTCCGTAGTTTGAGACTCATTCACGCCCGCACCTTCTTTCACCTCTACCTACCACCAAAACACGGTAACAATAATAATAATAATAATAATAATAATAATAATAATAATAATAATAATAGTGATGAAAGCTTCGAAGCTAGTCTCTGCATTTTTATCATAAACGTATTTGGAACATGTGACATGCGGCTTTCACCCCCCAGTCAGATGGACATAATCCCTGACTCTTCTGTAACTGAAAGAGTTGCATGTTTTTATATTCCTTCCTACATACTGTTAATCAACCATTCCACGTGTTCATTTTATACAGAATAGAAAGTATTGGAGATAGGTGTGTAGTTATGCAAGCAAAAATGGAAACTTCCAGTCAGACCTGCATGGCAGAGATAATGATGTGTTAACAATGTATGTGTTAATAATATATGTGTTAATAATAAATTTAAGTAATCTTGAATGCTTCAAATAACATGATATGGGTTATCGAAGAAGGTATTACTGATCTACGTCAATTGTTTGAATTAACATTTCACATGTCTCTTGGCGAGAACTGTGCTGATGCATTTTATATCAGAGCTCGTGGTTCAGTTTAAAGTTTAGTTTTGATCACCTCAAGGAAGCTGATGATATTTTGATCGTTACAAATTAGCAAGTGCAAGGAAAAAACCTCCTATGTGAAATATTTTAGCTTAGAACTTTAGCCGGTAAGGTTCTGTCATCTAAGGTGCAATATTGTTTGAATATTCTCAAGACATTCCCCTTCTTCATAACGTATGTGCTGCGGGTCAGTATATCTCCAAAAATATTATCACTTAGAAGGTCTATCCCCGGCAACGACAAAATTCTCTGTTCATAAATATTTGTGATGGAGTTAAGGTCATTAGATTTCATCCTCTCCTTAAGCACACATACAATTGCTTGCATTAATCGTTTCCCAGACAACACAATTCAACTTTCTTCAACATTTTGAGTGACCATCAACAAGTTAAAATCTGTTTCATATTTATGGTAGGCTACTGTTGGAAAGTGTCCATGTAAATTGTTTGATTAGCCGTTTACTGGAATATAAATTTTGTGAAAATGGCTGATTGGACTGAAGTGAATTATCTTTCATTTTAATGCATTCTGACTGAAAGTCCCGGCAAATATAGTTCCTTTTATGAAATTTCAGATTTCCATATAACATTTTCTTATATCCTCAAAATACTTCCAAGGTCTTCCACTAGGTACTATGTAGCATCTGGTGTAGTTCCAAGGCCCTCTGCTGTATACCGTGTGGCAGCTGATACCACCACTACCAGTGCTACAGCGGGAGAATCGACAGTTTCACGCAGTAACACTTAAGCATACTGTTTACGTGGCGGCAAAAAGTTATCACGAGCAGTGGCTTGAATCTCTGTTGCTAATAAATTACGGAGTAACCTTCGCTGCAAAGTACTTGCACAAATCAATATGGTGCAATATCGACAAGATGACGTCTTCATAGACACGGCCAATCCCGCAAGACTCATATGAAAGAAATTTAGCCCAGAGAGGTTCAACGGCAACAATCCGAACGTAATAACTGATTGAAATTTGGCCCAAGTATATTTACATTCAAAATATAAGGCCTGTATAAAAATTTCAATTTAGTCTCCTCTTCTCCAGTGTCAACCTCCTTCCACTCGTGTATGCTTCCAGCAATATGTTTGACAAGTTACTTACTTCCCACAAAATATGAGCACTTCCCTCCCTCTATTATGTCTTATTACGTTCGGCAAACACACACATCTTAATTTCATCCAGACATGGCAAATTTCATACAGCGAGGCTATATCCAACCTCCTTTTATTTTCACACAACCGTTAAACGTCGTACACTGGCTTACATTTTTGTTCCTCCAAGTTGACTTCAAATCAGTCACAGAGAAAAGCACTAAGGACTGAGTAGAGTCAGCTGTTAGTTAGGTAAATATGGAAAATTTGCGGAATAAATAACACCACTGCGTCATCTAAGGGAATGGACCAGATGATATGCAGACAAGTGTATCTTGAATCATACTTTTTGTTGCACAAGCTACTGGTAGAATATAATATGGTAGCGATTGTATTTAATGGTTCGTCAAATTTCATAAGTTCGTGTTCTTCAAAATTATGTGGAGAGTGGAACTTCAAAGATATTGTACTTACTTATAATACTCAACTTGTACCAACATAAAACTATACCATCATAAAATTCTTTCAATGGATATATAGGCGGTTACTTAGACACTTTACGGACCGTTAAACTGCATCATGTGTGCGAGTCAATACAGCTATTGACTGAGCCATGAATGATATAAATTCTATGTAGCCACGCGTTTTGGGCTACGTAGCTGTCAGCTTGCATTCTGGGGTGGGGCTAGTGGATTCGAACCCCAATCTCGGCAGTCCCATTTTCACACTAGGCAAATTCTGGGACTGTATCTTAATCAAGGCCACGGTCGATTCCTTCTCACTCCTGGCCCTTTCCTATCCCATCGTTGCCATGAGACCTATCTGTGTTGGTACGACGTAAGGCATATTGTAAAAGTAGAAATATATTTTTATGGATGGAGTCGTTTGTTTGAATGGTGAAACCTGAACTGTTCATTTAAAAAATATTAAATACAAAATAAAGAAATTCAACATACTCTCGCAGGTTTCAGGGGTCCTTAAAACAAGAATCTCTACACAGAGATGTAGCGGTTTTTATTATCCACTAAATTTAGTAAACAACTATTTACAGTTAATCACAAATTCACTCACGTTTCGGCTTTCTACTCGTTACAGTCTTTCCTCACGGTTATAACACACCGGAACAAATACATGAACACAAGCAAACTCTTGTTGTGCACACTACTTCTTACAGCGGAGAGCCGTTCCAGATCATTTGACAACTAGCAAGCCTCATTAAACTTCGCGTAACCGTCTGACGGACTCACTTCCGATAAACGACTCGTCACGGACTCGCGACCGTCTGATACTGCTTATCTTCACTCACGATAGAATCACTCAAGACTGACTCACTTGAGACTGCCACCAGACTCACTGGCGTGCTCCACTCCGCTATTTATGAAGGCCAGGAGATGATTGTATCAGTTCCTATTTCCAGATCTTTCTGTGTGACTGGTCCATTGTTGGTGAGCTTCTAGTTCCTCATCGCGAGCCTCTGTTGGCGAAAGGGTTGGTGCCCACCGTCGTCGTTTCCCGTAGCTTTCTATTCTCCTGTACTAAGGAGAATGCCAGGAAATGTCCTAATATAGGCCACGGTCACCAACACCCTCTTCCTCTCCGAACAAGTCCTTCATCGAATCAAACCTCCGTGGCCTGAGAGACGCCGTTATTTTCTAGGAGGCCCGCCACCCCTTCAGGGGCGAAAGGAGATTTACGTTGTAGTAGTAGTAGTAGTAATAGTAGTAGTAGTAGTAGTAGTAGTAGTAACGGGCCTCAACATTCGCCGGCGTTATTGTTTTGCCCTCTGATTCACCGGTATTATCACTCGTTGGCATTATTGCCGGCTGCCAAGTAGCACTCATTTTTACAAGGCTATGAAATAAAGTACGGTAAGCCAACGTTACAAGGGCAGAAGTGTTTTACGTTCCAAACGTTTCAACTCACTTTCAGCTATTGTAACGCGATGTTCATCTTTTATTTTTATTTATTCGTGTCAGAAGTACAAAATATGAAACATGGGAGCATAAAAAGGAAGCATGAAATGCACACAAATATAAAAATATGTTTTCATCAAGTGACTTCAAACAATTCCCAACCAAAACTTAGCCACTTGGAGAGCACTTGAATTAGCTTGAGTCAAATCACTCATTGTACATTTGGATGGGAACAACGGACAACATAAGAGATGTTGTGTTGTTTGAAATTCGCCACAGATACATGGAGCTGCCTTGGTCGGAAAATGCCACTAATATAAGTTGTCCCTTGTTCTTCCAATTTCAGCTCGCAGTCTGTTCAGGGACTTCCAGATTGGCCAGTGCTCTGTGTGGCCAGGAGGTAGAGACTCATTTGGTTCGAACCATTCAGACAAATTACTAGTTCTTTCCTTCCTCTTAGCAGCTCGTGATTTTGCAACCGATACTTTTAACGGATGAGTAGCTTTTAGGAAGCTCATTCTCGTTTTTAATCGCCATTTTGTTTTGCTATTTGATTTACGTCGCACCGACACAAATAGGTCTTATGGCGACGAATTCTCCGTTATCATGTTAAGGCACTGGTGAAGTGACAAAGCCAATTGTCAGTAAGAATAGATAGCACATGGAGGATGGAAATGAAAGAATTAACTCAAGATAGAGAGGCTAGAAAATCCAGGAACTGATAGCCCCAGTAACAAAGAAGAACAAATACTGCGCTGTGAATAATCCACTGCAATGAGAACGGCCAGAAATGTGTTGTGGTTTGAAATTCCGCACGTTTCATAACAATAAGGACATTGCATGACAACAATTTCTCGATAGTGTGTTTCCCTAATTATTAGTCGCTTGATCTATTATGAGGCCCGCAGATGTTACATAATGTAGGGGTTAATCCTTTCATGACGTAATGTTCTGTTGAGGGAGATATACTTGTCACGCCGAGTGACATGTAGTGACCTAATAAAGCGAGTCGGACCGAGCAAATTGAACACGCTACCTCATTCATCAGCGCCAGAAAACTAATCTGGAAGATCGTAAATCAGATAGGACACTACGAGGGAGCAGTGGACTCTTTATGAAGAATATACATAAAATAGAATACATAGAATTGGAATCGATGTACTACACGGTTCTTTAATTAGATATACAGAACTGGAATAAGCTTCGGAGATCGTTAGGATTGGGAGTTCTTTTGTTCTAATGCACTGATTTATGATTTCACGGTCCGGAATTATTCTGTACTACATATTGTTTTGTTTGTTTATGGCATCCAAAAGGAGACAGTCTGCTGGAAACTTGGTTTGTTTTCCCAATACGAATGAGCAAATGAATGAATAGCATAGACGTACTCTTCGTGTTTAAACACCAATGGCCAGCAATTGCGCAGATTGGACATACAAGATTTCAAATACTCAATTATTATGAAGACCGAGAACAGTAAAGATATATTAATAGTTATCAAAAGTCAGTAATTGGAATATATTTCATTATTCTGTTAAGAGGAAGTACAACTGGGTGACTATCCTCTATTAACAGTAATCAAATGGTTAGTGTGCTGGCCTTTGGTCACAGGGTTTCCCGGTTAGATTTCCGGCACGGTCGGGGATTTTAACCACCCTTGGTTAATTCAGCTGGCACGGGGTCTCGGTGTAAGTGTCGTCTTCATCATCATTTCATTCTCATCACGAAGCGCAGGTTACCTTCGGGAGTCAAGTCAATAGACCTGCACCTGGCGAGGCGAACATGTCTTCGGATACTCTCGGCACTAAAAGCCACACACCATTTCATTTCAGAGGGTAAATATGGAAGGAAGAATGAAGGTACTGGCCAAGGAAAGACAAGGGCAACCAAAGGCGTGTCAATCAGAGACTCCTTAGGACTCGATATGTAATAACGTCAATGTGAGAAAAAATAGGAATTTTCCAAGGGAAGTCGGATGAAATTGAGAAGCCTGACACAAGTAAGTGGAAGCAATGCCCAGACTCAGCTAAGGGCCCCGTGATCGACAACCCGCACTCCCAAGTTAAGAGACCCTGGTGCCCTTCTTAGTCGCCTTTCACGACAGGCAAGGGATACTGTGGGTGTTATTCCACCACCCTCATCCACAAGCGTATAGTATTACAATGGAAATTCGGGGGCCATAAAGGAGTTGGATGCAGAAGGAAATCGTAGCCAAATGACATCGAGAAATGGACAAGCATCCACAGTGCCCAGCAGCATTTTCACCTGGGAAAATACGAGAAGTCTTGAGCCATAGTGATCACCAATGTTTGATGTAAAGAAGAAGAAGGCATTTATTGCAATCATAAATAATAAGTCGACATAATATGTAAGTAAGAAGTATCATAGACGTGACTGGATTGGATAAAATGGTCTTTTACTTGGATCTTATTGGTTTTTAGGTGCGTGCTACTGATATCCAGTGTTGTCAACTTGGCGGATTTTTCGCTAAATTCGGCGGAATTAGAAGACTTTCGGCGGAGAAATGTATCATTTAGCGGACAGCGGAATATTTGGCGGAATTCTAGATTTATTATAGCGGAATTTAGTGTTTTATCCATTTTACGTTCTTTTTAAATTTGTGCTCCAGTCTATCTCCGAGCTATTTCTTGTCAGGAGCTAGCAGTCACATGAGGAAAACATGTTATTTGGATTTGATGTTATGATATCACGGTATTATAAACAATGCGTAGGGAAAGGGTACTTATCTCTTAGTTGACGAATGACGACAGATAGTGAAACTGTGAAAGAGTAGCATTTATATTCATGCTATGAAGGAAGACCGTTTAAGGAACTGGCCTTTTTTTTGTGTGTGGCCCTTGAGGTTGGGGATTCACCTAGTTTACACCCGGCAGTAAAACGCATACAAGTTTTAGCTCGCTGGCTCACAGGCAGGGGGTTAATCCCAGTGAAACTCACAGATCAGGCGAGTGCAGACATTTACTTTTATTATTATTATTATTATTATTATTATTATTATTATTATTATTATTATTATTATTATTATTATCATTATCATTATTATTATTATTATTATTATTATTATTATTATTATTATTATTATTATTATTGTTCATTATTTGAGATCGGATTTCTTGGCGGAATTTTAACGGATTTTAAGTAGTATTTAGCGGATTGTGAAAATATAAGTTGGCAACACTGCTGATATCACAGGTTCGCAGTCTTCGGTGTAACAAGTAACTAATTGTTAAGGAAAGTGAGGCAAAAGATATGTAATTATATTCTGTGTGGAAAACATTTCCGTCATTGTTTTTTCATGAATCTCCGTTTCCGTTGCCGTAATTGCAAAACTTATTGTAGGTTTGTTATTCCTGAATATCCATGATTGTACAAACGCTGCTCAAAGAAGTCTTAGAATTCGTATTTGGTGTGAATGATCTTGTTCTTTTTTAAAGAACTAATTGTTCAAAATAATTCCATGAAAGTTTCAAACTGTCGTTGTTCCTTGCAACAGTGTTTCAAAATTCTCTTTTTCTGAGTAGTATGACTCGACATCCACATCAGCATGAGAAAAAAGTTTAGTTTAAAGAGAGATTTATTCGTTATATATATTGTGTTGTAAGAAGGAAAAATGGGGCGTATCTGTTCAAAAGGAGCAATTTCCACCATCATAAATTTGTGGGAAAACTCAAGAATTGTAGGCTACATACGGAACATGAAATGCATCCATGATCGGTTATGGTAAACATATTAAGGTATTACAACTTTCTGGTCTGGAGAACTAATACCATTTGATAAAATTTTTACTAACTTACTCTAATGCATGTGGACCAAATACTGATTTAATTTCTTAAGTGGAAATACCACCTTTTGAACAGACGCTCCTCAATTAATATGTGATACGGGTATCAAGTGTTGTTCCAGTACTCAGCTTACTACACATAAATTTGTTATCGTCGATCATGGTTGGGAAGTCCTTCCAAAGCCTTCTCATTTTGCGTCGATCTTATCCCTCAGATATCTACTTTCTCTGTCCACTACCCAACAATATCCAAAGAAAATTATTTCTTGGAACTCGGCTTGATGACTTCATTGTTTCGAAAATGAACATAACTTATCTCTACAGGTGCGGTGATAAAAACCTGTCCAACCGCTGCTAGAAATTCATTGCTTAATGCAGGCGAATATATCTTTCATTAGTTTGTACCTCGAAAGGGTAAAAATAAAGACTTTTGACACATAGAAAAAACTGCTATGTGTTTATGCAACAATATGGAGTCCTTTGTTTTAAACAAATTCCGATTTTTCTCCAAAGTAATTTTTAAAATTAAATTTCTCTGTAGAATTATTTCAGTACAATTATCTTCTACTATTGAATATAACAGTTGTGTAATATAAAACTAACTTAATTCTTTACTCGTTACACGACACACTGCTCTTGAAACGTGGGGCAGATTCCACGCTGGTCGTGCTTACTACGGCATTAAGCGGAGAATTCCTGTAACATTGAAACGGCAAAATATGCAAGCATTGTTTCCTCTGGGATAACACGAACACTTTTGAACGCTATATAAAATAACTTCGTGTGTGTGTACGAGAACGTATGTGCCTCTATTCGCACGTATTCGGTATGCGTCAAGCCGTCCCTGCTCACGCCCAGTCAAAAGCACATTTTCACTCTTCATTTCAAAGCTCGCATGAGATATTTCAGTGAACATTTAATTAAAACGTAGTATTAAATACAGTTACTTCTTCACATAAACAAACATCGTACGTGCATGGAGTTTATTTAACATGCCATAAACAAGAGAGAATATTTCTTTGCGCATTATAAAAATATAACTCTGTCAATTCACGGTGGCTTTGCGTTTGATGTTAACGTACGTGGTCTCCCTTTATGATGCGCTTTATTAAATATTACATTGTGTGTTATAAATTATCCACTGTTTTGTCTGCGAATAGTTTCAGAAATGACCTCACAGTTCCAAATATACATGCAAAATTCAAATAATAAAGGGGAAATTATTTCAGCCGAGTGAGTGAGCTACGCGGCTAAAGGGATGTTAGTTTGCATTTTGGAATTAATCCAGTCAGGCAATTCATACATTTATTCAGTTGATTCATAATGCCTATTGTAAGCCAAATATAACATTATTCAGACTCCTGACAGACTTGCACTAACACAAATTAATAGAGGTAAGATATATATTGTTCTAGACTAAAGGTTATAACAACGTTAACATGAAGACCAAAATTAAAAGAACTTAGAAACCGCAATTTAGAGAGTGAGTGTAAATAGTGAATAGGCGTAATTCTAATATTCAAGGTAGTAACAGATAAATTAATTTTAACAAGAAAATTATGCAAGTATGAGAACAATTGAAGACACTTTTACAAAAATAGCCATTGTCCAAAAATGGAATTTTTCAGTAGAGTAAAAAAATTGTGTCCAGTCTCTTCTTCCATTAAATCATTGCATACGTAATTTTATATCAAACTATAGCATTGATTTACCTTCTCACACACTTTACATTAAATTTATAAATTGTATTGAATGTGAAAAACATAAAATTGAAATTAAATCACTGGATATTTGTTGGTTTTGTGCAAAATCAAACATGAAAATAATGCTTTGAAGTCCACTGATTTATTGTAGTGCTTCATCACCACCAATGTCATATAACACTTCATCATTTTATACACTCACTTCGGCTTCAAGACTCAAATAATATTCTCTGTTCTGAGGTTTTGTAAGTAACGAAGCCAGTCTTCGTATGTCCTGCAACTTCGATGATTTCAGTGCTGGTGGTCCATGGTAGTTGGGTACAAGGTTCAGTGTTGTGGGGTGGGTTTGAGCATTGCGTACAGCAACGTGTTCCCGTAACCCATTGTAGGTCTAACGCACTAGAACATCTGACGTTTCTGCAGATATTTTGACCATTCTCATACTTCTAAGCGTCATAGGTGGTTTACACTGCTTACGAAAATATGGAGACAGAAAAGATGCTTCTTCTTTTTAGCCTCAATGAGACTGAAATCTTAGTCATTTGGGAAATAACTATGACCTCTAATGGGGAATATGTATTTTATAGTTTCGAACACCTTGAAAAAGTGAACCAGAGCATAGAGGAATCATATAATAACTTGATTCTTGTTGTGGCCTGAACATCCATCGCTAATAAGTAACAATGTTTCAGTTCCATGCCATATATATTGAAATGCTTAAGTAGCATTGAAGTTACATCATTATGGCCTTTCTTGGCAGTCATTTCGTCATATACATTCATGCTGACCATCTTCGTCCCCATGTCATGAGTCCCAAATTCATAGCATCACAGTTGGCTGACACAAACAACCTCACAAATATTAATATGAGGTAGAGGAAGGTTTTGCATGAAATCAAAAGAGATGCAGGTAACCTTGTTCCTCTGAGCCAAACATTTGAACTTTCTCCTCGGTTCAAAAAACTTGTCAGTTTTACATAGGTGGACTTGCTTTTCAACTTTGTACCTGTTGATCTCATCATCAGTTTTAGCCGAATTAATCTGTAGCTTCAGTGAATCGCATGTTGAACACGTATCACTTCTTGGTAGGGCAAATGAAATATTGAATTTATCTTTAAATACTTTGAGGTAAATGAGATATGGCACATTCGTCTATGGGATTTCAAAAAGAGTTTGTGCATTGCTCTCACAGTCAGATTTTTAGGAAGATACATCCTGTTAGGGTTTCTTCTCCTAGAATAATGAGATTGCCGTATTTTAATAAACTGGATGTGATTAATAATCAGGTCAATAACTACAGCAGGAGTCTTTCTAAAGCGGTTATCATGCCTTCCTCGCTTATCCTTGGGTGAACATCCTGTATTAACCAGCGACTGTTGAATCCTTCGCACCCCTCCACGTGTGATTCCAAAAATAGAGGCAAACACCGTAGCACAAACAACAATCTCTTTGTCTGATGCTCGAACTTTATAGCAGAAGCTTGCACAATTTTTGTTTTTCTCCCCTATTTCTGCATCACCTTCACTATCCGTGTGACCAGATTTTCGAGATCTCCTTCTGTATGGAGCATGAAATGATATCAGACCACTCGGATGAGAATCGCTATTTGCTTTACGTCGCACCGACACAGAAATGTCTTACGGCGACGATGGGATAGGAAAGGCCTAGGAATTTGAAGGAAGCGGCCGTGGCCTTAATGAAGGTACAGCCCCGGCATTTGCCTGGTGCGAAAATGGGAAACCACGGAAAACCATTTTCAGGGCTGCCGTCAGTGGGGCTCGAACCTAATATCTCCCGATTACTGGATACTGGCCGCACTTCAGCGACTGTAGCTATCAAGCTCGGTCAGATGAGAATCTTGTTCATCTTTAGTTGCTAGTTTGTTGAACAGAGTTAAAATATTGGCCCTTTCTTCGGCCTTGACTTTAACGAAGCATTGCAATCTCGAACACCTACAAATAAACAGAAAAATAAATAACATGTAATGTAACATATATGACGCACATCGTTGTTATTGTGTGTAAAGTACAGTTATGTTCACCTGCAATCTGATCCAGTTGTTCGCGCAGCAACCTCTTCGCCTTGCTGATTAATGTGTCCTTCACCAGATACTTTCTTCATTTTAATTACAACTTCCTTTTTCTCATGTTTACCCCTTTTACGCTTCCAATTTTTTGAATTTGCAGGATATATGTCAGCCATTTTGAAGTCACTGCCTACTTGATAACGATATGTCATCAAGATTTTTCTGGACATTGGCACTTTTTGTAACAAATTCAAAGGACAATGGTTGTTTTTGTAAAACAGGGCAAAGCTTAACATGCATTAATGGAACTATGGACGTTTTTGTGAAGTATTTGAATGTCCAACGGTGCAGCATGTTGTAAAGTACAGAGTGGTGGTCTCCGTTAAAAAAAATCCAATTTTTGGTCTATGGCTGTTTTTGTAAAAGTGTCTTCAATTTGGATTACAATAAAAGATTGCTTTCTCTCCAGTTCCTGGAGATCCGCAACTAGCGGTTCGGAGTATGTTATTTTATTCTATACTAGCTGTAGGCGACCCGCTTCGCTGGGATTTTTTGTACATCCTTGCTGTTTTCACTATATAACGTAAAAGACGTGCAGTAAATGACCGCTCTTTTTCTGTTTCTTTAATTTTCATTATTTTTCGAAATTTGAATTTGAATTTTGAATTTATTGATGATTTACATGCCAATGAGACTGAAAAGCCCTTTTATGTAGCGTCTTCGTATAATACAATTCAGGTTTATGAACACATTAACTACATTTTTATAATATTATTATATCAAACTAAACATTAAACTTAGAAAATGGAAATACAGATACCAAATCCAGTAAAATTAGAACACACTTTATTTAATAAGTAAGAAAGTAAATCATTAAGCCCATTTGTTATTTTAGACTAGAAGAATCTAAAGAATAAAAAGCTAAAGCAGAGAAACATTCTTAGAAATATACATATTTCTGATTGTTAGACACAATAATGCTTGATCTCAGCCTCTTGCATACTCCTACAGAAAGATAGATGTTAAGGACTGCTTTAGTTGGGTACAGTTAGTGTTATTTGAGAAACGGTGAAGATTAAAGACGTTAAGATTCGTGATGCAGTGAAAACAAAGAATTTGCTAAATTTAGTGGTACGATCAAGGCGAATTTGAAGGGCAGTTTTTGTAAACCTATTATCTCTGTTATGTACCGACTCCATAGGTTTAAATGCATTATAATGGTAGGATGGCGTCTTTAGTTTGAGAATGTTTGGCTCAATGATATTGTTAAGGAGCTGATTCAGTAATTATTTCCTTTATATTCAAGAATTACGGAAAATGCTCAGAGAATACTCAAGCAGCAAACGGTTATGGTTCTGAAATTACCATTCTCCTGCGAGCTGAATCAAGGGTGCCATATAAAACCAAGGAGTACACATCACATCCTTCTAGAGTACATTCTCACTCCTATCCTTCCAGTACATTCCTACTCATTTTAATACATTCAAAGACGAAGTCACCGAATTTCAAGCCCCACATCTCCCACACCACCGCAGCTACAGACACACTACCATTATAGGCTCCGTGCGCTGCGAGTGGCGAACATTGTAAGTTAATGCGATCACCGCGCACATATCTCCATCGTTTCACAGCGTGCTGCTATGGCCGACTAAATAATAACAGTGGGATTTAAAAGTGTTTTATGCAACAATAATCGGCCAAATTATTCCAAACTTCAAGAAAGTGGTCATGTATTAGCCTAAATTTACAAGAAAAACTGTTCGCAGGAAATACCAACAGAGTGAATAACTGCAAATATAAGAGAAAAACGTTGGTTCACTAGAGAGACTACCATTTCACGATAGAGGCAACATAGTAATGTATGTATTATTTTTGGTGATAACGAGATTAATTTTCATGTACGCATTAACCAATGCTGTCTTCAGCAAAATATATTTGGCCTATATCTAATACGATATCATGTTAGCGTATGTTAATGTTGCAAGGGAAGCCTTGGTAAAACAATAAAAATATTTCCATGAAATGGAAGCCTGTTTCTGCTGTTATTTTACAGTTTACTCAGAACATGTCACCTCGTGTACCGATCAACCCTATGAATTGTCTGTACCTCGCATCTAAAAAGCGCGGAAAGAGAAATACAACAAGGAGAAGAGCTTATAGAGGAACTTTTTCCGATAAAAAGGCACAGGTTTAATGTTGGACCAGTTGAAAATATCAGAATATCTTAACGTTGCCAATAAATTATTGTGTCTGTATTTATAATATGATCTCGACCACCTCTGTCATATAACGGTTAGCGCTACTAGTTTCCTTCGTAGGGGGTCCGGGCTCCATTCCCGATACAGACAGAAATTTAAGATTGACATGAGGGTACATGCAGCTCATGTTCATTAGGGGTTGCTTGAAAAGAGTTGCACCACCTCGGGGTGAGAACAGAACTGTACGTATGTAAAATGCGGTATTTCTGTGAGCTATTGATATTGTGTAATGGAGGCCAATTTCTATAATTGAATCGCTAATTGCAGAAACCACGTAAGTGCACTCTTTCAAACTGTTGGGAAAATGAATAAAACTGTGTGGGAGTATAAGTTGAAGTCTGATCTCCTTCTAAATTTTTAAATTAAACTTTAATGTGCTAGAAAATTGTAGTAAACAAGAAATAAGTTTTAAAAGTGTTTAAATGCAATAAACAATTTTTTTAAAAACATTGCACTTAGGATGTTTCTGAAATGAACAACTTTTCCTGTTAATTTTTGTAGCAATTATTAAAAAAACAAGCTAATTGATTAATCTATGCAAGTTTTAAGATGAAAGGTTAAGTAAATAACACCGTTCTATTCATACAAAATTTAACAGACATCAGTTAATGAACCACAAAATACAAATTAGAACAGTAAAACCCTTTCTGGCTTTATTCAGCCTCTGGCATATCCTCAGCAGGTTCTCTCTCGGTTGTTGGCCACTGAATGATGCTGTCATAAAAGTCTTCATAACCAACGGTATGTATGTTGGGTATTCAGCCCGAAGGCTGGTTTGATCCTCTGCAGTTCCGCCAACAGCTGTCATAAATAGCCTAGGCAGCACTGAAGAGGCGTACTAGGGAAATGAGGAGTGAGGTAGTTTCCCGTTGCTTTCCTCACTGAGCCAGCCGTTGCTATTACATATCAGTATGCCAAGCCCACTGAAATGCATGCACCAACCGACCCTATGAGCGATATTTTCACACCATTCATAACAGGGACTGGTTGCATAAGGAATGGTATTACTAGCATCACTCATACCTCAGTCACTTTCATATTGTCAAAGCCAAGGAGACTGAGACAGGTCAATGAAAGTAACAAATTTGATATAGCCCACACCAGAAGACATAGTGCACTGTAAACACTAAATCTTGCCAGCAAAGGCATATAACCAACGGTGTAGTCCATTAATTTTTTCAAGTCTCCTACATTCATTTTGTTGATTGGAACCTATAATAAAAAATTGAGTTGTGCAGAGCCCATTAAAAGTTTATAAAGTTATTATAGACTACAAAATGTTTTTACTTGCTCAATCATTTTATATCCCTTTAAGAATATTATTTTAATCAACTTACCTTTCCCAAAGGATAAGCCTTCTCGGAAGGTAGCTCAGGTGGGCTGTCAGTTTTCAGTTGTACGAAAGTAGATGAATATCCTACAATAAACGCCTTTGTCACAACTTGTCCTTAAGTATCTGTATAGTACAGAAACTGTTTGTAACTATAAACCTTGAATGGCTTCTTACGCTCTCTTGGTACTTCCCTGCCTGGTGTTTCATTACAGTTTGTTATTTTCCTGTACGATATAGGCCACCAATGTTTAAAACTTAAGACATCGTCCGAGGTTACGTGATAAATGGAGAAACGTACAGACACACTTTAACATCAGCTCAGCATACTCATCTAGAGTATAAATTCTGTCCACCTTCCTCAAGAGCCGTTTAATACTTCCAAAATCCCTGTCACATGGCAAAAAAGAGTGCCCACGGACGGGGAAGTAATGCGTAATCGTCTCAAACTGATCTCTGTCACAGAGATTCAATAAGAAACACACAACTGTGTGATTCTGTGTGAGTCACAAAACAGGTTAGCCTAACAGGGCCACCAACCGTCATGAATGGAGGAATGAATTTACCGCAGAAAGAACCTAAGCGACGGGGCTTAAGTTCTTTCTGAAATAAACACATTATTTACACAGCTGCCTAACAGCATTGCTTGTATGGAATATGCTTTGTTTCTGCTAAAAACAATGTATTTATCTCCAAATAGTACAATCCCGTCAAAAACTCAATTTTCATAAAAGTGTCACTTAGGTGGTTTCTGAAATAAACGATTCAATTACAGTATATTTTTCTACTGCCTTTTTAAATCCATTTCGTGAGGTTGTGACAGAATACTCTAAAATTTCACATTGTGGCCTGTAGTACGGTATGTTATTATTATTATTATTATTATTATTATTATTATTATTATTATTATTATTATTATTTATTTTGCACACTTTCGCGGTAATGATATTCAAGCAATTGTACAGATTTTAGGAAATCAAAGCAGAATAAACCTTAATGTAAACTACAGTTTTACGTAGAATTTGAACCCATACATTTCTGTACAATTCCTGTCGTGGCAATGACCACCGTCTTCTGCATGGTCTCGTAGATGTTGGTGTTGACATCCAACTTCTTCAATAATTTGTTTGTAATTGTTAACCTTTGCATTATGTTAAGAGTAACTGTGTATTAAATACTGTAAATGTACAAATCCGGAATCACTTCCTGCGATTTACGGCTAAGATCCACCGTCCATTCAAATCCATTTCGTGAGGTCGTGAATGAAAGCTCTATTATTGTATCTATTAATGCAGCCAAGAACAAGCACATCATTCTGTCGGAACGTTGTGACATTAAAAATTATCATCTGAAGACTGCACTGTAAAATAATTGAATAAATGCATGTAAACGTCACACACATTCCAGCTTCTTATGGCGAGCTGTTGATGAAGATGACACTAAGTAGTTCTCGTAGTATCCACCTGCAGCAGCACAGTGCTATACGCACGGAGCCTATAGTGTACGATGGGAGAATCGAGAATAATACCTAACGGAAACATTAGTGGTCTGTAGTGGGTAGTTCTGGCTGCAAGGCGAAATACACACACACACACACACACACACACACACATATATACATACACACACACATACACACACACGTACACACTCATATTTAAATGTATAGTCGACCACTTTGAACCCCAACATCTCCCACACCATCACAGCTACAGACACGCAATCACTATAGTGCACGACGGGAGTCTTGAGGCTACTGCCACACACAAATACAAGTGGTCTGCGTCTGCGATAGGTAGTTGTGGCTCAAAGGTGAAATACACGAACACACACGTCTATTTTGACACAAAGGGTAGGGATATATTATAGGCCAATTTCAACCCCCACAACTCCCCCACCACCACAGCTACGGACACGAAACTACTATTTTGCACGATGGTGGACTTGAGGGTACTACCACACACAAAAAACAGTGGTCTGCGATGGGCAAGGTGAAATATACGAACACACACGTATATTTGTATATACATACTGCCAATTTGAAACTCCCACGTCTGCCACATCACCACAGCTACTGACACGCAACCACAATAATGCACGACGGGAGACTCGAAACCACAACCACACACAAACACCTGTTGTTTTTGGTTGGTAATTGCGGCTCCAAGGTGAAATATACGGGCACATACATCTATTTTTATGTATAGTTGGCCACTTTCAAGCCCCACATCTACCACAACGCTACAGCTACCGACACGCAACAACTATAGTGCACTATGGGAGACTTGAGGCTACTACCACACACAAACATCGGTGGTCTGCGGTGGATAGTTTTGGCTGCAAGGTGAAATATACGAACACACACGTCCATTTTTAAATGTAGTTGGCAAGTCCCACTAACTACTTTTACGGTTATCGGAGACACCGAGGTGCCAGAAAATTTTGTTTCACAGGAATTCCTTCAAGCACCGACAAATCTGTATCTGTCGTACTTGAGCACATCCAAGAGACAGATATGGTTTCGAACAAACCATCATGGGTTCAGAAATCCACAGAATTATTTGAGCCATTCAGTCCGCACACTGAGATAGGCTCTTCTCTACAACAAATGGCACCACCGTTCCTACTTAGAAGCTAGACTTTTTTCGTACACTTTCAGATACGCTTCCGCAGATATCTGGAATCTTGTCATTCTGACCTCATTCATATTTCTTACCATGCTTCCTTCCTAACACATTAATTCGATGACATTTAAATTTACAGTAGCATGCACAGATACTGTGGTGCTGAGATGCTCCTCGGAATACATTTACAATGTTTTGAAACTCTGACCTACTTCTCTGGAAACAATTGCTCGTAATTGCCCTCCCTCGTCTCTTGACAGCATTCATAACTTTTCATAACCTTGAGTTGAGGAAAGTTACAACATCTTTGGTGAGGAAGTTCACACCCAGATGACACTTGTTATAACATAGCTTCAAGTTATACCATGGCTGTAAGTACCGAGTTCTTCTTCAAGGTGATAAAGCATTTTGAACGCAATAAAAGAAATATTGAACCTCGTAAGTTGGCCACGTGGCACGTGCCTTGTAGCCGTAAGCTTGCATTCGGAACATCGTGGGTTCTAACCACACTGTCGGCAGACCAGAATCATAATTTGTGATTTATGAGAATCTAGTCTCACACAACGGAAAGAGGTCAGTCATCTTACAGTCCTCCAGTAAGAAGGTCAACACGGGAAAGAAAAATCCTATTTCAAATCAAACCTACTTCCGTAACCAATGATGAAAAGTGGTTCATTTCCTAATTTCAAGCTGGTCCATTTGACGCATTGTAAGAACAAAGAAGCTTCTCGATGACATTCCGCCTTTGACAACTTTCAGCAGCCACCTTTCAAATTAAAGGAACTAAATTGAAACAAGGATATTTTTGGAATCTTTTGCGTCCCAAATACTTGATATTTTAGAAAGTGATTGTTATAGATTTATATTTTATTCACCGATAGCATTATATTGAAAACTAGAGGTTACATTCACAAGAAGACTAAATTAGATAGCGGATAAGTTTTTAATAGTTACTATTTAAGTTGATGTAAGTTTGAGTGAAGTGTAAGACTCATAAAACTGTGTTTTAATGTGTTTAATATGTTTTCCATAAAGGTTAGAATAAAAAAATTACAGTGTAAAAAATGGACATTTAAATGGTATTCATAATTCAGGCAGACGCAACCTAAAAAGTTAGGATTGTAAATTTATAATAAATCGCCTTTTTCACTGATATTATTTGTAGGGATGTATAGTTCTTAAGGTTGTTCATTGTAACTGAGGATGGTTCTAGTAAGAGACCGAAACCGGTACTACTGTAAAAATGAGATAGAATACCATTCTACATAAATCTTAAAAGTGTTGATTAAGTGGAAGTGTCCTAATTGAAAACCAAAGCTACTGAGAAAGACAGACCAGAAGCTGGATCACCATTTTCACACCAGGTAATCGCCTGGGCTATACGTTTATTAAGACCATGGCTCCTACCTTCGTAATCTCTGTTTGTGTACATCCCAGTGTCATCGAAAACATTTATCAGAAAAGTGCAACGTAAGGAACTGTTGGGAAGAGGTAAAAGTATAATAATTCCTCTTGATTCAGCTCCTAGAAATTGCTCGACATATACGAAATCCTTTAGTTCTGCCAACAATTACATTTATTTTTGCACCCCTGTTCTTTTGAAAACCTGCCAAAGCATCTACTTTCATTATTCAAAGCGTCGTCGACCACAAATGTTTAGTCATGGCATAAGGGATAGAATGTTTCATGTAATCAATGAAACACCAACTTTTCTATTCACACACACACATATTATTACTTCCTTAAGAGGTTACCATAGTTCCTATGTTAACAATATACTCCTTTCAGCTGTTTTACAGCTCTCGCCGTCCTGTGAATTCTAACCATGGATTCGAAAGAAATAATCATCGCGTTGGATTATTTTCAATGTCATCCCCTGTGCTAGGGGTGCTAATGGTGTTTTACTCCACATAAATATTTTTCCAGATAGTCTAGTAAGTCATGTATCCACCACGTGTAGTTGACAGCTATGCTGGAATATAACACATACATCCATAATCTCGGCATTTTGGACATTCTTTTTCAGCCCTCCTCAACCTCCAATCCGACTGGGCTTGATTTGTGACTTAAACGGCATCCAGAATGTCGCGGTGTTGGGGGAGTCCATTTTTACAGATAGAAAGCAATATGTGTACTATGTTTGGTTGAGAGCTATGCTGAAACATACACACATTTACCCCTTCTAACCCCAGTACCTACGTGGCTGAACTTAGTCTTAACCGACATGCGGATTGTCACTGCTCATCTCAGTGACCCCGAAACATATGGATTCAAAACTATTTTCGATTGTTTTCATATGCCACCCGCTATCCACCTCCATCCTCCATACACTCACAGTGCTTTTCTTTTCGACAGTCATATGTGTAGCAGAATACAGTATATCCTTGGTCTAGCCTACATTTACGCACGTGCCTACTTCGAACACCAGGACTGTATTCTACTGTAGAATTCTACAGCTGACGTTCCCTTGGTTACGGCTGGTCATTTCTTCATCCGATTCCTAAAGCGGGATAGTATGATGCCAATATCTCCATAAAGGTTTGTTTTAGGCCCTTAAAACATGGTTTTTGAGAATCGTGGGGCCTAACCGAGTTTTGTTCTTCGCATCGTGAGACAAATGAGCTTTGTCTCGTTCTTCTACGACAAAATCGATATTTCGCCTATATTAGCCTATGTTAATATGCCAAACGAATTAAATTTCGGAAATGGAGAGGGCTGTTGAAATTTCTTGTAGATGGGGTTACTAACAGGGTCCTAAAAGATAAGTAAAGGTAAGTAGACACACATACGTCCTTAAACTCAGTCATTTGGGACATTTTCTTTTCTTCACCCTTTCTCACCTCCCCCTCCTCCCCATGCCGACTGGGAGTGAACTTCGTTTTAAACGGCCTTCAGAGTGTCACAGTTTATCTCAGTGACCCCAGAAACTATCGATTCGACATATATATAGGTATTTTTCGCTCATTTTTATATTTCGCCTCTACTGCATGGTCTAGGAGGTTTTCCAGATAGTAATTCATACCTGTACCGGTTTTGGTTGAGGAATATTCTGGACCGTACACACATACGTCCATTATCTCGGTCATTTTGTAAATTTTGTTGTCCACCTTTTCTAACACTCTAGGCGAAATGAGGCTAAACTTTGACTTCTAAATAATCCGGAATGTCACTATTCATCTCAGTAACTCCGAAAAGAATGGATTTGACACTATTCTCGATATTGTATATATATCACATCCTCTCCAACCCTACTTCGTCTTCTTCTTCTTCACAGTACCGTACCAGGTCCCCCTGACGTTGGCGATCACTGTGGCGAATGCAGTATGATCTCTTGCTAGGTGGAAAAGTCTTTCAACACTGTGAATTCCAGTCCATTCTTTGGTGTTTCCAAGCCATGACGTTCGCCTCCTCCCGACACCTCTTCGACCCTGTACTTTGCCTTGTACAATCCGCTGTAAGATGAGGTAACGGTCATTTCTAAGGATCTTCCGGTGTTTTAATATTTGAATGAGTTGCCGACTTGCTCTTACCCTTCTGTGTGCTTCTTGGTTCCTTAGTCGTGCAACCCACGCAATCCTGTGCATCTTACTCCTAGGGGTTCTAATGTTGTCATTACCTCACGCGGATCATCTCCTGATTGTCAGTCATATGTATACCAAGTTTGGTTGAAAACTATTGATTCTCTTTTAGTTATATATATATTTCACCCCCTCTCTTAGTGGTTCTAGGGGTGTCTTACCCCTAACACTACTTTTCCAGATAGTAAGTTATACTTGTATCAATTTTGGTTGATAGCTACGCAGGAACATACATACGTCCACTATTTCTGTCGTTTTGGAAAATTTCTGAACTTGGATTTTCAAGAATCCAGAGTGTCATTATTCATCTCAGCGACACCGTAAACTGTGGATTTGACACTCTTTTCCATTAATTTTATATTCCGCATCTCCCACTCATCACCACCCTAAGGGTGCTAGGGGTGTCTTGACCTCACGCGGTTAGTCTCCTGATAGTAACTAAGCTGGTCAAATCGCTCCAGAAACCCTGATAACAATACATTCGGACTTATTGGTGTGTTTTTTATTTATAGTTGTATTTCACTCCTTCTCCAAGGGTTTCTATGGGCGCCTTGCCTCCTAGAGCATTTTTCCACATAGTAAGTAATATTTGCACCAAATTTATGCTGGAGAATACTCACTTACATCCATAATCTCGGTCATTTTTGTGAATTTATTTTTCACCCTTTCTCACCCCTATGTCAAATGGGGCTGAACTTGGACTTAAAAAAATCCAGAGTATCGCTATTCATCTCGGCGACACCGAAAATGATGGATTCGACACTATTTCTAATTTTTGTATCTCACCCCACCCCTGCAAGTTTGCTAGGTCTGTCTTATCCCCACAAGATTAGTCTTCTGATAGTAAGTCATAAGTGTACCATGTTCTGTAGAAGTCGCTCCTGTAGTCTCGAAACCTATGGTTCGAGACTACTATCGGTCACTTTTAGTTATATTTACATTAATCAAATGACGATGTATAATAAACACTATTGAATGTATACAACGATTTATAAAAGTATACCCCACTGCCCTGAATACTGTTGTCCGTGGTTTTTCATTTTCACACCAGAAAAATGCTGGAGCTCTTCCTTAATTAAGGCTATGGCCGCTTCCTTCCCACTCCTAGCCCTTTCTTCTACCATCGTCGCCATAGAACCTCTCTGTATGGGTGCGACATAAGGCCAATTGTAAAAATAAAAGGAAATTGGTATTGAACTTCCAGTGGCAACGAACAGTAATCTGGACTCGTGCCGGATAGTGTAGCTTCACTTCTGCTATACAGGCGATTAGGGATGCAGATCTGTAAGCACGGTCTGATAGCATATGTGGAATATACCATACATTACCCTCGATTTCAGTGGTGGTAGGTCTAATTGTGTATAACTAATTATTATTTAGGGCCCCTCGGGGATGACATCAGGAATGCCAACATTCGGACACTGGTGTCCTTTATAGGAGCACTAGGACTGAACTAGGCAAACCCGTTTAAGGGTCACAAAGGGTCTTCACAGACCTACATGTGGATCCCTGCGAAGGCAGGGCTCACCCATTCTTTATCTATCTATCTATCTAGGGCCCTCGGGGATCTAGGAGTATCTTGCCCCAGTTGCATTTTCCACAGATAGTAAGTAATATTTGTACCAAATTTAGTTGTCAGCTATGCTGGGAAATACACACATACATACATAATAATCTCGGTAATTTTGGTCATTTTATTTTTTCACCCTTTCTCATCCCTATTGTCTAGGGGGCTGAACTTGGACTTTAAAAACTTCCGGAGTGTCCTTTTCAACTCAGTGATCCATAAAACTTTGAATTCCCCTTCCCCACCCTACAAAAGGGATCTAAACTTGCCGGCTTATAAAAAGTCAGGAGTGTCACTATTTATCTCAGCAACCCCCAAAACAATGGATTCGATACTGTTCTCGATTATTTCTGTTCTTTACTCCCTCTTGCCCCCCCCCCCACAACAAAGGGGACTTAATTTGCCCACTTACAAAATACCTGGAGTGTAACTATTCATCTCAAAGATCCCGAAAACTATGTATTCGACACTATCTTCGAGTATTTTAAATATCACTCCCCCTTGCCCCCTGCCCAAAGGAGGATTGAACTTGGACCTTAAAAAATCCGGAGTGTCACTCTTCATCGCACCGACCCCGAAAACTAAGTATTCGACACTATTTTCTATTACTTTGATATATAAAACCCGCTGACTCAACACCCCTAAGGGTACTAGGGATATCTTACCACCACAGTACTCGTCTCCAGATAGTAAATCATAAGTGTATTAAGTTTCGTTGATATTGATCCAACGGTTCAGGAGGAAATGTGTCATTTTCTTACTTACTTACTTACTTACATACATACTTACTTACTTATTTACATACATTCATTTTTTCTCTCCAGCCACATCTGATCACTCCGTGGTTTGCTGAAAAGTATTGTGGAAAGTTTAATTCCACAAGTGGGAATAGTATACTGTTTTACATTATTCGTTTCATTTGTTATATCCAGAAAATTTTAAGCTAATAAGTTCAATAACCGATGTCCGCGAATTTTGATCTGTTTTATCTTCGGCAGGAATGTATGTGCGACAAAACGGCTAGTGATATAGAACCACTTTGCAGGGAAGTTCTATAGTACTTTTCTAGTATTCATTATTTTATTTATTATTTTACCAGGTTCGTGAACCGTGGGAAGAGTAGCGATTCGTGACACCAAGAGTCCGCATTCGTTTCTGAGCGAGGTAGCTGAATTTTAACAGATAGTAGAAACCGTGACACTTCATTATTATTATTATTATTATTATTATTATTATTATTATTATTATTATTATTATTATGATTATTAGCGTAAGCGTGCTGGCCTTTGGTCACAGGGGTCCCGGGTTCGATTCCCGGCAGGATCGGAAATTTTAACCATGATTGGTTAATTTCGCTGGCATGGGGCTAGGTGTATGTGTGGTCTTCAACATCATTTCGTCCTCATCACGAAGCGCAGGTCGCCTACGGGAGTCAAATCAAAAGATCTGCATCTGGCGAGCCGAACATGTTCTTGGACACTCCCGTCACTAAAAGCCATACGCCATTTCCATTTCTATACCCTTTGAAAAATCAATGGCTTTATTTAAGGACATTAACTGTGTTCCGGTAACAATTTTTTCGACGACGATGGAAAAGGGGGTCAATTTAGTGAATCTCGATATCGAGAAGAATCTATACAGGAAATATGAGATGAAAATTAGAAAATGAGTTAAACGGCTAATGAAGTCTAATATCAAATCGATAGATGCTAAAGGAAGTCGAACTGGTGTACACCTTCCGGAAATTATTAATACAAAATGGCGAAGTTTCTTGACTGATGGGAAACTAACAGCAAGATCCTTACGGCAGTTGGAGAGAAAATTTTTGGTATAACATCAGAAAAAGGCCATCCCGGGTACACGGAAGCTTGTTGGTTGATTGATACGGTGCTGGTGAAAATAAACACAAAGGAGTGGCTAAAAGAAAGCACTAAATGCCGGGTTTAAAGGGTAGCGGCACGGCGTATATAGAGCAAACACACGCCTTCTCCCACGTTGTCAGATAATATTGGCTTCAAAGTTCTTCCGAACAACCATTTCACTAATCCCGCTGAAATATACATACGGTACCTTGTAGAAGGCTTGGGCTGTGCATAAGAGGAGACCCAGAGGGAGTAACTTACAATCGAAAACAGTTTTAATACGAATGTATTTCTTAAACCTTTCAATTAATAAATATTATCACCTCATTGCCATAGGGTAGGGGGGCCAATATCCGGACAGCTCCTATTTTCAGACACTCGTAACGTCTATGTGGTTTACATTTGGAATAAACTTGTCATTATGCAGTACTTGTTATTATAGTAATCTTCGTAACACCACCTCAGTTCACAAGAATCACCACGGGCGGAGCAGGTGTTTATTGTCAGGCCTTGAGACTTGAGATAGGCACATGCGTGGCAGCAATGCTTAACCATCTCACCCCTTACCTCGCAACCACACGACTTCTCTCACTTGGTTCTAATTCGAATGCCAGGTGGAATGAGGAAGATACAGTTACAGGAAAAACTCACCCTCTCAAGCTATTTCTCCGAGCCTATTGTGCATTGCGTTCATGACGTCTGAGCCCTTATCAGGCAATTTAACACTTTTAACAAGAGAGACTTGATATGATCGTCAGGGATGACCAGCTTCGGTTATAGAGCGGTGTCAAGATAGAGGGGAAATGAAGCTCTACCTCAACCCCATCCTGAAAAATTAAAGAACGGTAAGGACAATACATGTTTATGTGACTTTTCTGGTATTGAATATTTCAGTGACGTTTCTGCACGAATGGGACCGTACATTCAGTGCGGTCTGTGCCAAATATGATTTCACGAAGTTTATGTGGGAACAACATGAAAGCGTGATTTTTGTGTGTGGCAAATGTGTTGTAAAACAATATCCTTCTTTTCTTCTTTTCCTACCGCTTTTCCCACACCTGTGGGGTTGCGGGTGCGAACTGCGTCGCACATGTGCATTTGGTCCTGTTTTACGGCCGGATGCCCTTCGTGACGCCAATCCTATCTGGATGGATGTAATCACTATTGCGTGTTTCTGTGGTGGTTGGTAGTGTGGTATATTGTCTGACTATGAAGAGGAGAGTGTTGGAGCGGACACAAACCCCCAGTCCCCGAGTCAGGAGAATTAATCAGAAACGATTAAAATCCCCGGCCCGGCCTGGAATTGAAGCCGCGATCCTCTGAACAGAAGGCAAGTACGCAACGAGTTGACAAATATGTTCTAAAACAATATGAAATATAAATAGTAAAGTACCGTGCACATGTTAAGAATAGTGGGGAACGAAATTATCATAATTGGCAAAAATACGTTGTCCAGAAAATGGTATACTATGTTTCAGTGATCTCCGGATTTAAAGAGTACCTTTTCCAATTATCGTACGTTTTCAATTCATTTTTAAAGTATTGTTTTTATGTAAGTATATATTATTATCGAAATGTTATTAATCCCACTAGTATCATTAAAGCACTTAATATCAAAAAACATCTGTATCGTGCGGATATAGGGCCCCTTACCCCTTATCAAAAACTCCGTGCTACAGAGTTCTTATCGGGTTCACCTGAATTTTCTGATAAAGTTTCAATATGTACAAAAATTAAAAGTAGTTCTGCATTTTATTATCAGTTGAATATTACCTTGCCCGCCTCTGTGGTGTAGTGGTTAGTGTGATTAGCTGCCACCCCCGGAGGCCCGGGTTCGATTCTCGGCTCTGCCACGAAATTTGAAAATGGTACGAGGGATGGAACGGGCTCCACTCAGCATTGGGAGATCAAATGAGTAGAGGTGGGTTCGGTTCCCACCTCAGCCATCCTGGGAGTGGTTTTCCGTGGTTTCCCACTTCTCCTCCAGGCAAATGCCAGGATCCTACCTAACTTAAGGACACGGCCGCTTCCTTCCGTCTTCCTTGTCTATCCCTTCCAATCTTCCCATCCGCTGCAAGGTCCCTGTTCAGCATAGCAAGTGAGGCCGCCTGTGTGAGGTACTGGTCATCCTCCCCAGTTGTATAACCAGGCCCAATGTCTGAAGCTCCAGGACACTGCCCTTGAGGCGGTAGAGGTGTGGGATCCCTCGCTGAGTCCGAGGGAAAAACCGACAGATAATGAGGAAGAAGAAGAAGAAGAAGAAGAAGAAGAAGAAAATATTACCTTCATATTTTTGTTTCTAAAATAGCACCAAACTAGAGTTTTGCCTATCGTATACATAATTAAAGGATGAAAAACGTATATATCCAACCATTTGTACCTGCCGGCAAAACCCAGAATTCATGAGTAAGGCCTATATTTGACAAGTCTGTCAAATTATGACCCCAAAATAATAAAAACTGTAACACAAGGTGCATTTTCAATGCAATATATTAAAAAAATAACATTATATGTTGTATGTGTTTTAAATTCGGTTCTAATAAGTGGTAAATTATAGTTCAAAATTTCAGATTTCAAATTTCAAATTTCAGTGATTTCCAGAATCATGTTGTTATACAGTTTATTCCTTTTTTCTGCATGAGGAATCTGTTCCTGAAGTTTCACTGCTGAATTTTGATACATCCTATATTGTGTGCTTTCAGCATTCAGCTTAGAATGTACAACGAGAACACATAGCACGAATGTATCTCCAATTACATTGTACCCTATTTGTTTACCCGGACTTATGTCCCATTACACCTGCACTTCGCGAATTACTTTAAATCCCTTCGTGGAGTTGTATGCCGCCCAAGCATGACGCCCCATAACATGCGGGGTGATTAATCTCTGTGAGGGGCAGCGATCACCTCTCAATCAGTATTACAGTCGAATAATTTTACTCAGAGAAAAAAGAGAAATATCGCTGTGTCGATATGGAGGGTAGTTTTTTTAAAAGCCCAGGGAGTGGGCTGTAACAACACCCGTGATGGTATTGATGTCTGTGATTCATTACAGAATCAAGCAGCATCAGCCAGATCGAAGAGTCCATTCACTTTGAACCACTGCAGCAGGATTGGCTTCAGAGATGTCATATCCAAACGTAGGGGAGATCTACACTATTTGATATAACACTCCACTTGATGATGTCATTTCCGTTTCTCTGTGTCCTTCTGTAGTACGTGCTAGAATGAGTACTGGAATCACATCGCGGGGAAATAATAAATCTAGTATCATTTGAAGCAAAATGTCACTACCGGTAGAGTTAAATATTTCCAGAAATATTTTTCTTCGACGTGTTATGAGTCAGTATATCTTCTGAACTGGGTCCAATGATAACCATCAAATGAAATTTCCAAGAAACTCCAGTGAAATATGCAATAACGTGGATGGAGAAAACCAGTACTTCCAAATATGGATGTAATGTGTTGTATTATAGAACATTGAAGTTTGTTTAGGCTACGTTACAAAGCTTTAAAGTGAGGTTTTGCGTATGAGATGAGTAATTTCAAGAGGATCACGTGAAAAACTGTCGACAGTGTAAGGAAATTATGATATTATAATGTTACATTTTATTCTCATTCTTATTATTTTTCTTCTTCTGTTAATCCGTCTTGAGACAGGAATCGATTGGATATCCTACGGGATTTTCTGCCCTGAGCATATTGTTTGACATTTGTTAACATTCAAACCCCCTCCTTCCTCTTCCTCCTCTTCCATCTATTTTTCCTTCCGTCACTCTCTGTTTAAGACAATTTCTACGTAGTATGTGACCCAACCAGGATATTTTCCTCTTCCTTTTCCTTATCCTTTTCATCAGGTGTCTATTCACTGCTAATATTCTTTGCACATCATCATCTCTCACTTTATACGTCCACTTCACTTTTTCCATTCTTCTCCACAACCATATTTCAAAACTTCCCGACTAATTTTATCTTTCTTTCTTCCTTTCTTCCTCTCATTCTTTCTTTCTTTATTTCTTTCTTAATGTCCGTATTTCAGCTCCGTATGACATCACACTCCACACAAAACACTTTGCGATCCTCTTTCTAACATTGATAGGGATTGCCTTAGACGTCTAAAGCTCTCTCACCTTTCCGAAAGCTTTTTTTTCCTATACATATTTTGCTTCTTACATATTCTGCGCAGCTTCCATTCCATGTTAACAAACTAAGTTCAGAAGCCACCATTCAGAAGGTCGATGCAATCCATGAAGGATTGATCTCATTCAAGAGCCAGTAGGCAGATGTATTGAGTTGCTTACATAGGCCTAACGCAGTTTAGAGCCGTCTGGTGAATTTCTAATCATACATCATAGAGTGATCACTTTTTTCGAGGTAACTTTGTATTATTCTGCCGCTGACCAAATTATGGCTCTCTCTCTGCTGCAGCGTGGAAGCCAGGTGACACGTGAAAAAAACATTACAGTAATTCCTTCTGAAAATTGAATCGAAACATAAGTACGAATATTGATCGCGTATTATTGTGTGTATTGCTTGTGCATTAAGTAAGCGCTGATGGATTATGAATATTTTCAAGCGAACTGCGCCAGAGTCCATATCGCCATTAATTCTATGGACACTATACGTCCAGATTTGATGCGCTGAGAACTTACTGTGCTTGTTAAGGTTGGGAAACTCTAAAGAGCAAAGTTTACCGGATTAATCCCCATACTTGTAAAAACTGAAGGATAAAATAACCTAACACACGCAATACATTACCAAAGTGGTATTACAGAAAGAGACAGATAATTTTCAAACCCCGCGAGGCATGTCTTACAGCGGAAGGAGTTCATTTTCAACACAAATACCTGAAATAAATAGGGAGTAATGAACCTACATATGTAACCCGTTGCACGGGCTGAGTGGCTCAGACGGTTGAGGAGCTGGCCTTCCGAACCCAACGTGGCAGGTCGATCCTGGATCGGTCTGGTGGTATTTGAAGGTGCTCAAATACGTGAGACTCGTGTCGGCAGATTTACTGGCACGTAAAAGAACTTCTTCGGGACTAACTTCCGGCACCTGGGTGTCCCCTAAAACCGTAAAAGTAGTTAGTGGTTCGTAGAGCAAATAACATAAAAATTAGATTCTTTATTTTTGTGATTCTTGTGGTTCTAAAATTGGCATGAGGTACTTAGAATATTAAAAAAAAGTTCGTACTCTAGGTGAAATACTGCTATTAAGAAAACTGTTTCTTCTTAAAAACTCAATTACAGCTTTCAACAATTCTTACAAAATTTGTATAAAGTTTTCATGACATCGAGTGATGAAGACTCGTACCGTTGCACAACTTAGTTTGTTAAAGCACCCGTAGGTAGCCCAAGATCAAGACATAGAAATGCAATTTGTAAACCTCAGACACTTTTCTTCAGCACTACTCTAAAACTTGCATTACAGACTTAGGGTCGATTTCCGCGCAACGGGTCAAATGTATGTAGAGTATTTCTAATAATAATATTGTCCGACTCGTTGACTGAACGGTCAGCGTACTGGCCTTCGGTTCAGAGGGTCCCGGGTTCGATTCCCGACCGGGTCGGGGATTTTAACCTTAATTGGTTAATTCCAATGGCACGGGGGCTGGATGTATGTGTTGTCTTCATCATCATTTCATCTTCATCACGACTCGCAGGTCGCCTACGGGGTCAAATAGAAAAACCTGCACCTGGCGAGCCGAACCCTTCCTGGGATACCCCAATAATAATATTTAAATTCGTAGGGTTGTTTTATTCTTCTTTCTTAATGTGTTTACCCTCCAGGGTTGGTTTTTTTCTCGGACACAGCGAGGTATACCACTACCGCCGCAAAGGAAGTGTCCTGGAGCGTGAGACTTTGGGTCAGAGGATAGAAATGGGATGTAGGAGCAGTTCCTCACCCAGGTGGCCTCACCTGCTCTGCTGAACAG
This sequence comes from Anabrus simplex, assembly GCF_040414725.1. NCBI lineage: Eukaryota > Metazoa > Arthropoda > Insecta > Orthoptera > Tettigoniidae > Anabrus > Anabrus simplex. Next base: position 135,962,891 of record NC_090272.1, read on the forward strand.
GGGCCTTGTAGAGTAGGGGGGGGGGGGGTTAAGATTAGAAGGCGTATACAAGGAAGAGGGAAGGAAGCGGCCGTAGACTTAAGTTAGGTACCATCCCGGCATTTGCCTGGAGGAGAAGTGGGAAACAACGGAAAACCACTTCGCGGATGGCTGAGCGGGGAACGGAACCCACCTCTACTCAGTTAACCTTCCTAGGCTGAGTGGACCCCGTTCCAGCTCTCGTACTACTTTTCAACTTTTGTCGCAGAGCCGGGAATCGAACCTGGAGCTATGGCCACTCATCACGCTAATCACTGCACCACACAGGCGGACTTCTTCTTCTTCTTCTTCTTTATCTGTTCTTCTTGTTATTACAGTGTGAATTACTGAAATTGTGTAATTATTATAATGTACACTGACTGACAGTGACAATGCAACACCAAAGAGGAGTGGTTCGAAAGGGATGAAAGTTGGGGAAAAAACAGAGACGGCACGGACGAATAATTGATGTTTATTTCAAACCGATATGCAGGTTACACAATGCGCACGGCATCGACTCAGTAGGATGTAGGACCACCGCGAGCGGCGATGCACGCAGAAACACGTCGAGGTACAGAGTCAATAAGAGTGCGGATGGTGTCCTGAGGGATGGTTCTCCATTCTCTGTCAACCATTTGCCACAGTTGGTCGTCCGTACGAGGCTGGGGCAGAGTTTGCAAACGGCGTCCAATGAGATCCCACACGTGTTCGATTGGTGAGAGATCCGGAGAGTACGCTGGCCACGGAAGCATCTGTACACCTCGTAGAGCCTGTTGGGAGATGCGAGCAGTGTGTGGGCGGGCATTATCCTGCTGAAACAGAGCATTGGGTAGCCCCTGAATGTACGGGAGTGCCACCGGCCGCAGCACATGCTGCACGTAGCGGTGGGCATTTAACGTGCCTTGAATACGCACTAGAGGTGACGTGGAATCATACGCAATAGCGCCCCAAACCATGATGCCGCGTTGTCTAGCGGTAGGGCGCTCCACAGTTACTGCCGGATTTGACCTTTCTCCACGCCGACGCCACACTCGTCTGCGGTGACTATCACTGACAGAACAGAAGCGTGACTCATCGGAGAACACGACGTTCCGCCATTCCCTCATCCAAGTCGCTCTAGCCTGGCACCATGCCAGGCGTGCACGTCTATGCTGTGGAGTCAATGGTAGTCTTCTGATCGGACGCCGGGAGTGCAGGCCTCCTTCAACCAATCGACGGGAAATTGTTCTGGTCGATATTGGAACAGCCAGGGTGTCTTGCACACGCTGAAGAATGGTGGTTGACGTGGCGTGCGGGGCTGCCACCGCTTGGCGGCGGATGCGCCGATCCTCGCGTGCTGACGTCACTCGGGCTGCGCCTGGACCCCTCGCACGTGCCACATGTCCCTGCGCCAACCATCTTCGCCACAGGCGCTGCACCGTGGACACATCCCTATGGGTATTGGCTGCGATTTGACGAAGCGACCAACCTGCCCTTCTCAGCCCGATCACCATACCCCTCGTAAAGTCGTCTGTCTGCTGGAAATGCCTCCGTTGACGGCGGCCTGGCATTCTTAGCTATACACGTGTCCTGTGGCACACGACAACACGTTCTACAATGACTCTCGGCTGAGAAATCACGGTACGAAGTGGGCCATTCGCCAACGCCGTGTCCAATTTATCGTTCGCTACGTGCGCAGCACAGCGGCGCATTTCACATCATGAGCGTACCTCAGTGACGTCAGTCTACCCTGCAATTGGCATAAAGTTCTGACCACTCCTTCTTGGTGTTGCATTTGCTCTGTCAGTCAGTGTATAATTGAAAATTTGGAATTTAAAAGAAATTTTGGCTATCCTTGAAAGACAGTAATTTTGGTCCTTGAAATATGGGCCACTGATTTCATGGTACGCTTGACGAACATACGTGAATTAGATTCAGCATGCTATTCTGAGACATTCTGTGTGACAAAGTAAAATCCAAACATCTTTATGCCGGTCATGAAGGTCCCCGGAAGAGTAGAAGGTACAGGCTTCCACTGTCCGTAACCTCGTTTAGTGGAATAGAATCTTCAGCTCTTAACCCGGCCACCATTGCTCCGATGTATTCATTTCTGGTGTAAGCTGAGTGAGCCCCAGGGCAATGCATTTCCCTTGGAGTGGGAGCCTCTTTCCAATACTTTCCATTTCCTGATTTGGAAGTATAATGTTAATATCGTGTCTAAGAATGTTGAGGTAGTGGCTAACTTCAAGCATGAAAATTATAATAATATGGGGAAACACCACAGAATGATCCAAGGAGGCAACAAGATTGCAAGTCTTTCCATGTGAACTAAGCCTGGATTTCGTCTCGTTTCCTATTTTCTTTCTAATTCCTTACGAGAAATCGAAGGCAAGTCCTTCCATAAGAACCTAGCTCGTCTTTTTCTTTGTTTATATTTTTCCTAATTCCTTACGAGGGATCGAAGGCAAGTCCTTCTATATGAACCTAGCTCGCCTTTTATATTCTTGTCCCTAATTCCATACAGGGAATCGAAGCCAAGTCCTTGCGAATGAACCAAGCTTGCCTTGTCCCCTCAAGACAGCCCACGCGAAACACAAGATGGTTAAGGTTATTTCAGTAAGATACTTTCTCTACACAGTACAGCACACAACCAGTGAACGAATTCAAAATTGGCTGTTATATCTGATTTATACAATACTAAAGAGTCCTACATAACATTTCTGACGTAGCCAATATTTTCATTAGAATTCTGTTGTAGGGACTTGTAATTGAAAGCCATGTACAGTACACAACATAGAATAAAAAATGTTGCTTTGTATGTTATAAGCCCCACATTTCGTTTGTGTGTGAATATTGATTATATCTGTAGTGGAGAGGATAGAGAGCTTTGTTAACTAAATATCGAGCATGTCACTCATACGGAAGGCTGAGTAGTAGTAAACAGTGAAGGATATTGTAACCAACCTTCTAAAATATATCTGCAGCCTTTGACGAGAGTAAATTCTGAAACGGCTTTGATCTGTCGCTGGAAATACTCGCTGGCTTTATATACTCACTTGCTATTGCACATTTCAATCGTATTACATGCAGACAGGGATGTAATTCTATTTTGGGAAGTTCGATTTGAGACTGAAGAGACATATCTCCAATAGTGTAGGATGAATTGGATTTACTTTTGCTGTGGTGATAATTTTTTCCACTTTAAAGAAGATGAAACAAGAAGACTTTAAGGAATGTTCCATTGTCCTGTAAGAAACAATCGAGTGCATAGTTACTACCTACAGTATATGATTCTTCCTATTCTTCAGCTTTAAAAGTGATGGGTAACAATAATATATGTCATATCTTCTGTCGATATGACAGTAGGTGAACGTTCACGAATGGAGCATTCTACATGAAATAGAACAGTAAGGAAAAGAAGTAATTTTATAAATTTAGAAGCAATGTCTTAGAAAAATCAAGTGGCTGTTGATGCTCATTTTTACACAATATCTGCGTTTTCTCAACAGTATTCACTAAATTAAATGTTATATATAGTGTATTTTCCGACAGCTAATATTGTATAGAAATATTGTAAACAAATTATTAAAGACAGGACCTTGATCTCTTTACAATTGTAAAGATAATGATATATCTAATACAATAAAAACGTCTTAAATATATAATTAGCTACTAACAAGTTCTGGAAAGCGACCATGATATATTAAATAAAGCATGAAAAGAACTACGTTTACAGAATTTTGGAAATCTTCCTGTAATTGTATTGAAGCGAATTGGCATTTTTGCCTTAACATTATATAACCCTACTTTAAATGCAACCGAGGGGAGACTAGAATCCCTGTACTCTTCACCTGAACACGCACTGTGTTTCTGCCCAGTTGTTAGGTTACTACGTGATTCTTCTCACCATAGTAATTACAATAATATTTTTAAACCGTTCCTTCCAAGAGATTCCAAAACTGAGGAGGATGACGAGTACATCGCCCAAGCAGCCTCACCTGCTATGCTGAAAAGGAGGCTTGTGGTTGGATGGGAAGATTGGAAGGGACAGACAAGGAAGAGGGAAGGAAGTGGCCGTAGCCTTAAGTTTGGTACCATCCCAGCATTTGCCTGGAGGAGAAGTGGAAAACCACTTCCAGGATGGCTGAGGTGGGAATCGAACCCACCTCTACTCAGTTGACCCCCCGAGGTTGAGTGGACCCCGTTCAGCAATCGTACCACTTATCAAATTTCGTGGCAGAGTCGGGAATCGAACCCGGGCCTCCAGGGGTGCCAATTAATCACACTAGCCACTACACCACGGAGGCGGACTACGTTAATTTTTGTACATTAGTTCGTATAATGGGGAGTGCCTTACTAAAACAAACCTCGAAAATGTTGTGTACTCCGTCTCTCAAACATGGTGAGACAGAATGTAGGATGCATTCTAATGATGAAGACTGCACGAACACCCAACCCTCGAGTCAAAAGAAATCCAATGAAAGTTAAAAACACCGAACCGACCAGGAATCGAACCCCTTACCACTTGGACCAGGAGCCAGCTTGCTAACCATTTATCCATGGGGGCTCTCAATCGCGGTGAGAATACTATGGGTAATTTAATATTGGCGCAACAGAAACGTGTGGGAAAGATAGGGGAGAAAATGTCCATTTATTCATTCTTTCCCCGAAAACTGGAAAGTGTCTGAAATGTTTCAGAAGGGATCGTTATCCGATAGAACGTCAAATTTATTTCAGATCATCCCCTTTCAATCACTGGCGCTAAACAGATGATTGCAACAGGAAAATGTCCGAACTGAAGGTAATGTGATAATATTATTAATTAATAAGAGGCTATTATTTTTGTTAACTCCCACTGACAACTTTTACGGTTATCGGAGACTTGCAAGTGCCTGACTTCTTCTCATAGGGGTTCTTTTTCGTGCCGGTGTATCTACCGACACGAAGTAGATGTATTTGAGCACCATGAAATACTAGCGGTCAGAACCGGGTTCGAACTGGCTAACTTGAGTTCAGGCGGCCAGCGCTCTACTTCTTGAACTACTCATTCCGGCGAATAGAGAAAGGGGGTATATATTAGGAACGCGAGACATAGGATTTGTTAGCTCTCTGCATCCTAATTTGTCAGGTTCGGTGGCCCCGTATTCAGTTGTACTGCAAGAAAAATTAAATGTTTAGCTCATATCCCGGAGTGTTTTGAAATTAATCACCACAAACCCTTATTATGAAGCGTCATTTAGTGTTGAGTACAAATCCTCTGCATGCTAATTTAAAAAACACCATGAAAATATTTCCAGTGTATTAAAATGCTAAAAAAAATTTGTTTCGATGTGTGCCATAGTACAGGATATATCTCTAAGCTCTCGGAGGGCGATATTTAAATCCTGTTTCTCAATAAACTGAGTGGCATTTTACTGTATGTAGGAGTCGAATGGAAAAATATCAGCGAGTGCATTTTCTGAACTGTGTAGGACACTACTCTCCGCGGAGTATTGTCCGCCTTCGTAGCGTAAAGGTTAGTGTTGTTAGCGGCTGTCTTGGGGAGTCCGGGTTCGATTCCCGGTAATGTCGGAAATTTAAGAATGGCAGGATTGCTGGTATGTGGTTGAAATGGTACATGCAGCTCATCTCCAGTGGGACTGTTCCTGAAAAGAGCTCCACCACCTCAGAAGGACGACATGAGTTCAAGTTTCTTTTGCGGAGTATTTTTAACTTATTATTTCACGAGTCAATATGTTCTAATTGCAAGTCCCATCTTGAGCAGAATGGATTCAAGCCCTTGAGCGCGGCAGGTAACAAACAATGTTTACGTGAAACTTAGTGAATACTTTTATTCAGACTGTCTTGTTTAATTCAGCATTAATACAATAAATGTCCATGTCTAACATCCTTGTTAATAATGTGTATAAATTATAGACAATAATGGAACAATAGAGAGGCATTTAAATTGATATACAAGATAGCTGTGATTAATTAATTTGATGATATCTAATTGAAATGAAGTAAATGAATGAATAGCTACCTCGTGCTATGTTCATTCGAAATCCTTAAATAATTAAAATCCACCTCCGTGGCTCAGGCGGCAGCGGGCTGGCCTCTCACAGCCGGGTTCCGTGGTTCAAATCTCGGTCACTCAATGTGAAATTTATGCTGGAAAAGACAGATGCATTTTTCCCCAGGTACTCAGGTTTTCCCTGTCTTCTTTTATTCCATCAACACTCTCCAATGTCATTTCATCTGTCATTCATTAATCATTGCCCCAGAGGAGTGCAGCAGTCTTCGGCAGCCGGCACAATTCCCATCGTCACCGCTAGATAGGACCTTCATTCATTCCATTCCTGACCCAGTTGAAACTGGAAACCGTCCGTGGATTTCCATTTCCATTTTAATTTCATAAAATGAAATCCATTAACTATATATGAACTTATGTGGCCTGATCGGTAACGTTTAGTGTGTGCTGAATAAACTGTATTTCATTATTTATTAGAAATTTCGAACGGTCATAGATATTACGTAGAGGCTTTGTAATCCATCCCAATAATAATTCAGCCAATGCGATTACATTTTTATGATTTCATTCGCTGAGGGTGCGAACGAGCGATATGATTTTAACTGACATGGTATTTAAAACTTGGTATATTGTATTAAAATGTTCTATTCACCTGTGTTCCATTCACGATAGTGGGTTAATGATCATGAATCATTAGTTAGCGGCTGCACTACTGTTGTGTGGAAGAGGATTATCTTCTGTGACATCCAGGGTAATTGTGTGACCACATCACTAACTGGTACTGAGACATAATGGTCCCGTCCTGTGTAAACACCTAGCTGAGGGGAAAGGTCACACAGCGTTGGAGTACAATGTTCTAGATTAATTACGTCACACTAAAGGTACACAGTTACTACCGACTCAAATTACTTATAATTAATATCAGTCTCTTAAGGTCGACAAAATAATAAGTTAACCCGATGTTGGCCACTGTATAAACATTTTCCTCACAATGAATTAGGACGAGTATTTTAACGGAAATGGTGAACTCTTCTTACAATGAACTGGCCGCAATACCCGTTTGCAAATTTGTTTAACTCCATAGCTACTTTCTCAATATTCAGACTTGCTGTTTTACTCAAGACACAGCAGTAATCCCACATAGCGGAGATGAGTGGCAGACAAATCACATCAATCACATCACAACAATGGTCAACTTGACGTTATTTTTTATCAGTTTTATGAGCTTTCGATATTGTAGGCCTTCACATTTAGTTTTCTCCCAACTCTAGGACATTAGGTAGAGCATCAATTATAAAGGTTCCTTCTTTCATAACTTCCTCTTGGTTTATTCTTCAAGTGATCGTTCATTTACGATTTTTTCTCATTTTTCAAAATAATTACCTTAAAAATTTTCTTGTCGATACGAACAGATGACCATGCGGTTTTACACCTTAAGACAATCATGACAAAAACCATCGCCAGTTAACATTATTAATTAATATTTCCATGTTAACAATGCTGGACGTTGATATGGACTAAGCAACAAAAATCGAAATCATGAATGGGGCCTATGTCTGTTATCACAACCGTTACAGTAAAAATGTATAAGATATAAATGGTCGGAAATACAATTGTATATATAACTTTTGTTATGTAGTAATTATCGATAGGACCATTAATAATATAAATATTTGAGAATTAAATTTCAGGCCTTCCCCTAAACTACCATTTCGCTCAGCGTGAATAACATTATTTATAGCCCACGTTGTAGCGCCTCATTTGCCGAGTTTACATGCCAAATTTCATTAAATTACCTTCTGCCATTTTCTTGCAATACCCGTATATACATACATACATTCATACATACATACATACATACATACATACATACATACATACATACATACATACATACATACATACATGCATGCAGACAGACAGACAGACAGACAGACAGACAGACAGACAGACAGACAGACAGACAGACAGACAGACAGACAGACAGACAGACAGACAGACAGACAGACAGACAGAGATGACGGAAAATTTAAAAATGAATTTCCTTGTTACTGTGTACACGGCCGATACAGACAAACCATTTGTTTTTTTACTCTGAACAATGCACAGACAAAACTCTTTATATACCAGGTGGCCCACGAGCGCCGTTCTTTCTACTTATGAATGTCCCGCAGGCACAAATGTTGAATGGGATGTCTACTAACTGATTTTCACAGGGGAACTACTGCCAGCAGGCAGGTTACGTCAGAATATGAAGATATAACAACCGGACGGTCGCTCGCAGCATGTTCCTCAACGCTACCTGTCTAATGCAACCCTTTGGATTAGTAAACTTCGTTGGTGTAGGTACTAGTTTAAAGCAGCACTACGTTTGCTGTCTGCATATCGGCAATGGCTAGTGTGTTCAGCAACGACTAATACACAGACATCATTTTAATCTGTGGAGAATCTGGTGAGAATGGAGCCGAAGCTCCAAACAGACGTCTGCCTTCTACACACTTATTTCGCGGAACAGTATTAATTTTTGTTTCATACAAACAACTATTTTGTAGAGTGTACGTGTAGAGAGTACACGTGTATAATTTAATAACTTATTACATTTCATTTCTGTACCTTTGGCGTATTTACAATGCACCCTGTTATGGAACGTGTACATTAAAATGACTGCTATTTGTTTCACAACATCCACAAGACAGCACGTTGTAGCACTCCTTAGGAAACAAGGGACTAGGCATCCCATGAATCACTCTTACATGCGTGACAATTGTAAGTAGAAAGTACGGCCCTCGCGAGTCGCCTGGTATATACATAAATAGACGGACAACTCGTTGTGATTATTGTTTTGAAAGGGAGTGCAGCTGGGCATAATTCTCTATTAACAACACTTACGTGGAGGAAAAAATGAATAGTTCTAACCCTTCTAAATTTGAGGATACGGCAAAAGAAACAGAAGAGCCATGTAAGGCAGAGAAACGACTCACCAGGTCTCAAAAATCGAATACAATTGAGATGGAAGAGAACAGGGGTTGTCCAAGGGAGGTCGGAAAACCGAGCGAGTTGGCCGTGCGGTAAGAGGCGCGGAGCTGTGAGCTTGCATTCGGTAGATAGTGGGTTGGAGCCCCACTGTCGTTAGCCCTGAAGATGGTTTTGCGCGGTATCCCATTTTCACACCAGGCAAATGCTGGACATGTACCTTAATTAACACCATGCCCGCTTCCTTCCTATTCTTAGCCCTTTCCTATACCACCATCGCCATAAGACCTGTCTGTGCCAGTGTCAAGTAAAACATCTTGTAAACAAAGAAGAGGTCGGAAAGGAGAAAGGTAAGCGAGGAGCAGTAGAATTAATGACAAATTAAGTTTGAGGTCCCGTCATCATCAAACCACGCTTCCAAGCTGAGATCTATTGGGATTCCCCTCTTACTCGCCCTTAACGATAGGCAGGGAACACCGTGGAAGTATTTTACTGTCCCTTCCAACAGAGGGTGAATAGTGAACTCAATTCCTCTGTGGCACAATCACAATACTGTACTTTTCCATTATTTAACAAACTAATTAATTAATAATGGTACGGGGTTTCCGTGGCTCACAGAGTATTAGGAAGCGACTGGTCTGAATGGCTGGATAAGGAATTATTTGGAGCAACTTTTAATATAATAAGTTTGAAAATGTTATTTCGTTCCTTTTTTATTTTTTATTATTTTTATTTTATGGATAGAAAATCTGAATGAATAACAAACATGGAACCAGTTACTAATGAGCTCGTTAACTCTCAACAATATAATGGACTTGGAAGTCCTGAAATCTGGTACAAAATTTAGAGATGGTTTATCAAGTTGTTAGTTTACAAGTAGAGCAGCATTATTGCCCTGGCATGTACAAATATTTTTTAATAGTAAGGTTAGCTCCTAGCGTTTACATTACACAGGAGTCTGAGATCCAAAACAGCATAGTATAGCCTAGCACAGGCAAAGAGTTTCTTTCCACACAATAAAAAACCACCTCACATTAAAGTGTTCAGGCGCAGTTGTCCCGATGTGGGCTTATTCATTGATCAACAGTTAAATTAGTCACTGTTCCCGAAGAGAATTAACACAAGGAAATATTTACACTTTGAAATAAGTAACCATGGGCATCATTGCCCACACTACGTGGCCTTGATGGTAAAAATAAAAGGTTGCACATAAATGGCCATAAACAAACGGCAAGGAGGCAAAACACCATCACTTCTTATAGAAATTGTTAAAAACCCTAAATATAGTTATGTTCCGATGATACAGACGCTAATCCTATACTGTAACTTGTGACTAAAGGAGGCATATTTAAGGCCGAGACAAGATTTACGAAATTTGGAGGTTGAAAGCTGTAGTCACCCGATACAAGGTTGAGTGGGAGACGACAGAGGGTCATTACTCTTTGTTCCCTTACATTTACATATTTCCCAGTTGGGAATAGAACCAGAATCCTCATACTTCGCCGAAAATTCTACATTAAAACCACCAGTTTATAAAATTACATTAAAAGAAAAGAGGTTGAAAACTTCCCCTCAAACTACCCGTAAGAGCTATCACATGTCCGCCATTACCTTGTGCCGCTGGATCTCCCTCACGCAGGCCTCGCCCCTGTCTCCCTTAGGTCAAGTCGCACTCCCCAGCGCTGGGACAATACAGACAAGATGGCCCTAAAGTACACTGTTTTCATGGTTCCATAAGGGGAAGCTTCCAGTACTCTTTGCTGTTAGGCTCGATTTAATTACACACCCCCGGTTTGAATTGGCTAGAAAACATATTTCCAAGTATCTGATAGGTAGATTACAATTGATGAGGAACAAGTTGCAGTGTTGACAACTTCGGTACATTAAAAATATCAGAACCAGATTTACAACTAAAAAAGAAACATTACTCTATCAAGTAGTTACAAATCGATGGTCTAGCCATCTAACGGTAGACGACAAAACCTTTGGAAGAAGTTCTAGTCCATTGGCATAGATGGCCTTAGAGAAGGCGCGCAGTTTAAATAGCCGGGGAAGGTGTACCCCTGGTATAGACCTCCACCTGCTAAGGTTTTACAGTGGGGTGGACGGCTTTGGAATCTTGAAGTGCATTAGAACATTGCTTTAGAGAAGTGCATAGGTAAGGTAGAGTAAATCTTGTTTAAGTGTTCATCCCTGTTTTTTAGTTCTGGATTCTTGAAGTCGAGTTGTCCTAATACCATCACCGTAGTAGTCCATGTCCGAGCTGTAGTGCCCAGGGTTTGACGGCATGAACGGCCGCCGCTGCCGATATATGGATGGGGACGCTCGGACACCTTAGGTACCCTAAGATACAATCCTCCCGATACAGGGACGGCTGAAGTCGAGGAGATTATAGTCCGAGACCAATCCGTAAGGTCCCGCCCAGAAATTGAGTGTGAGGTTGAGTCCTGGATCGCTGCATCTTCCCATGATGACAGACTAAAAGGAGGTAGTTTTTCTGGAGTCTTAGTCGAAACGAGACGGGTCCATACTCCGCGCTGGCATCTCTCCCGGGTTGATTTCACATGGCCTCTGATATGATGTTGGACACTGTAACATGCACATTTGTGGCGAAAGTTACTCTTGTATGAATATGCTCTACATATACTGCAGATCTAAGCTAGCGACCTTGGGGAGGGGCAACACGAAGTTTCTGGTCAAGTTTGGAGTCAGGGGCGGCTTATAACAGAATAAGTAGAAATTACAGTTACAAATACATTTTTACAACGAAACAAATTTTAAACTTACCATTCAACATAAACATATGAATAAGTACCAGTTTACATACACAACTAGTTCACATACAGTGCATAATTTCCGACAACCGAAAGGAGCAGATGACCTCCTTATCTTTACTTCCAAGAATACATAAACTTATACTAATAAAGTACACTAAGAAAAGATACGATTAATGCAGCAATTTAATCACTTGGTGGCTTTTAAGAAACAATGAGAAAGGCCTTCACACAGGCTTTAATTGAGACAGCTGAACACGAAAAATCCTTTGGCTCCGGATTACTCACCAGAAGGATGACAGGCGTGAAAAAATCCAAAATAATGCAAGGTCTATGAAATCTGGGGGCAATCTTACCCGCAGAACAAAATTTGTAACCATGACCTGATCTGCAATGTTTGCGTCCACGGCCATACATCATTCTTTACTCTCTTAAATATTATTTCTAACTTTATTTCTAGCTTTCCTCCATAGATCTCGGATATTCCCTTGATCTATTGTCCCTGGTAAGAGCTCATTGATAGACCATAATGGAGTGTTTTGGACGAACTTAAATATAAGAGAAATAGGTGAAAACTTGTGGGACTTATGACCGGCCGAATTAAAAGCTGAACATAACCAATGCAAGGATGTGATCTTCGTGGCGGAAGGCAATAAGTGCTGATCGAAGATTTCGATTAACCCGCTCAGCGAGAGGTGGCTGTGGGTACTATGCCGACGTAGTCACATGTAAAATAGAGATATCGAAACAGAACTTATGAAATAAATTAGAAGTGAGAGCCTTAGCGTTATTGGAAACAATATACTAAAGTAAACACGTATCCTCATCCTGAGGTGGTGGAGCTCTTTCCATGCACACCCCCCAATAGAGGTGAGCTGCATGTACCACTTCAACCACATACCAGCCCTCCTGTTGTTCTCAAATTTCTGGAAGTACCTGGATTCGAACCCGGTCCCTCAAGGACGGAAGGTAATAACACTAACCGTTATGCTACGGAAGCGGACAACTATATACTGACATGGTCCAAAAGATGCAAATATTGAGCTCAGACAAGATATAGTAGTTTATGCACTGACAAACCTAGTAGGAAACAGCCATGAAAATCGAGTAAAACTATCCACACACACAACAAAGGATTTATTACAGTTTTCTTTAGATTGCGCGAAGGGTGCCACATAATCAGTATAAAATCGCTCCATTGGGCGAGAGGCTTGGTGCGATGACAACAGCCCTGCTTTGGTAGAAAACGTGGGCTTGCTAACCAGACAAGTTTTACGCGCTTCAATCAATGCTTTAATTTCACCGTCCATGCCAATCCAGATGAACAGTTCCCTTATCTTCTCTCTGGTTATAAGATACCAAGATATCCCTCTAATATGGTCTCATGGTAATATTTGATTATTATAGTACTATAATTGATGGACCAAAACTTTTCATCTTTTCATCGTACCTTGATGGGCAACACAGGACCCCATTCCTCAGAACATAAAAGACAACAACTTCTCCAAAGAAAGGGTTTCAATGATATGGGCCAGCACCGGATCTTCACGTTGGTATTTTTCAATATCATGGTATAATATAAGGGCATCAGTCAGGATGGCACTTATAGCAGAAGTAGCGGGGAGAGCAGGCGGAGATCATTCCTCAGAATCAGAAGAACTTATAGAGTGATTAGAAAGTATTCTTCTTAACCCATCTTTGACCACTTTCTCAGATCCCCGAATGTGTCGCAGGTCAAACTGGAATGCTGAAATTCTGATAACCCAGCGAGTGATGAGCCCAGTACGACGGGGCCTAGCAAGCACCCAACTTAGAGCCTGATTGTCAGTCTCTAATTCAAACTTGACATGCTCTAGGTAAACGCGGAATTTCTCTAAGGTAAAGAGTACAGCAAGTCTCTCTAGTTCATATATGTAATATTTGGCCTATTGAGGTGACAAGGTACGAGACGCACAGGTAATTGGCCGCCTTCCGAGTTCAGATTCCTGTAGAAGGACCGCAGCGGCAGCAGATGAAGACGCGTCGGTCTGTACAATTAACTTTCTCGAAAAATCCGGCTTAGACAAGACAGGGCATTGCAGAGGGCTCATTTGGGATCCTCGAAAGTGGCTTGCTGAGATGGGCCCCATTCGAATTTGACACCTGCAAAGAGGATTCGAAGACGCGGCCTGGTTAGCGAAGTTTGGGATGAATTTTCTAAAGAAGTTTACCATAAGGATGAATCTAGCAACCCATTTAACACCTTTGGGACGCCTGAAATTACGGATAGTCTGAGTTCTCCATTGGTCTACGGAAACTCCATTGGGGGAAACAATATAACTCAAGAAAGACATTGATGGTTTAGCAAAAGATACTTTTGACTGCTTAACCGTAAAACCTGCGTTACGAAGGCGTTTTAGTACTTCCTCTAGATGAACTAGGTGTTCTTCGAAAGCCTCCGAGAAAATAACATCATCAAATTAATGGTAAAGGTATTCAAATTTCATATCAGAGAAGACCCTCTCTAGCAATCTAGTAAGAAACATCGCGCCCGTGGGGAGCACGAAAGGCACGTGGTTTCATTCATACAGATTCCAGGCGTTAGCGAAAGCAGTCAGATGTTTCGATTCTTCCGCAAGAGGTATCTGATTATAGACGTGGTTGAGATCTATGATGGTGAAAAATTAAGCCTGACAGGAAGAAAACCTTGATTAATTATGTCTCAATACACTCATTTAAGTTTTCAATCTGAACTTACTACAACACATATATTTCTAAAAGGCGATTATATTTGAATAATATTCAGAAATACTTAAGTAGTAGGGTGTTACAGGCCCATTTATACATGCTGTGTTATTGGACACTTGGCAATAACATTTCAATATATACCAAACCAAAACCAAACCCCATGGTACTACAGCACTTAAAGGGACTTGGCCTACCAAGCGACTGTTGCTCAGCCCGAAGGCCTGCAGATTACGAGGTGTCGTGTGGTCAGCACGACGAATCCCCTCGGCCGTTATTCTTGGCTTTCTAGACCGTGTTCAATGTGCACACTAATACTTACTATCATAAGAACATTGTTAATACCGTATGGAAATAGACGCACTAGAGATTCACGTTAATATCTATAATCCACTCAGAAAATAAAAATGATGAAGTAGAAAATGCATGTAGGAAGTACAATCTCTAATGAGTATAACTCATAGCAGTTTGTTAAAAGTCGGGCTGAGCGGGTCAAACGGTTGAGGTGCTGGCCTTCTGCACCCAACTTGGCAGAATCGATCCTGGCTTAGTCCACTGGTATTTAAAGGTGCTCAAATACGACACCCTCGTGTTGGTAGATTTACTGGCACGTAAAAGAAATCCTGCGGGACAACATTCTAGCACCCCCTCGTCTCCGAAAACCGTAAAATCAGTTATGGGGACGTAAAAACCAATATTATTTTTACCAGGCGTACAACTTCCCCGGCTATTTCAACTGTGCACCTTCTCTAAGGCCATCTATGCCAACGGATTTGAACATGTAAACTTCCAAAGATTTTGTCGTCCACCGTTAGATGGATAGTCGATCGATTTGTAATTACTTGATGTAGTAATGTTACTCTGTGGTTGTTAAACCTACTTCTGAAATTTTTTTATGTACCGAAGTTGTCAACACTTCAGCTGGTTCATCCTCGATTTAATCTACCTATCAGATAATTGGAAATATGGTTTATAGCCAATTAAAACCGGAGATGTGTACAGGAATCCAACTTATCAGCAAAGAGTTCTGGAAGCTTCCCCTTATGGAACTATGAAAAGAGAGCACTTTAGGGCCATCTTGTCTGAATTGCTCCTGTGCTGGGGAGTGCGACTTATCCTAAAGAAGGTAGGGGCGAGGCCTGTGTGAGGAAGATCCAGCGGAACAAGGTAATGGCAGAATTTTCCTAAACATATGATAGTTGCTGCGGGTAGTTTGAAGGGAAGGTTTCAACCTCTTTTCTTTTAATATAATTTTGTAAACTGGTGATTTCAATGTGTAATTTTCGTCGAATTCTGAGGACTCTGGTTGTATTCCCTACTGGGAAATAAGTGAAGTAAGGGAATAAAGAGTGGTGACCCTCTGTCGTTTCCCATTCAACCTTGCATTGGGTGACTAAAGCTTTCGACCTCCAAATTTCAAAAATCTTTTCAGGCCTCAAATGATCCTCGTTTAGTCACACCTTGTACAGTAGTATAGGATTAGCCTCTGTATCATAGGGCCATAAGCCCACTTATGATTGGTGACCACGATGCCCTTAGATGAGTCCCGATATAGCTTCAACTTGCTTGTTCCAGGCTCCTCAATTTTATCTATTCTATCCGACCTCCCTTGGTCAACTTTTGTTTTTAACGACACCGACACTGTAAGATTTTTTGTGGCCTAGAGGTTATTTCATTTTCACTCCATTCATTGCCCTTCCAAATGCATACCCATACCTTCATTTCTCGATTTGTCGAACCTCTCCCATATTTTCACTCTGATTACTATTAGTAGAGAATTGTTGCCCTCACCACCGCTGGGGGTCTTTAGGTACCTGTATATTCAGACAATTTTTCTCCCCTCTAAATTCTTTCCAATTCCTATTATGGAATGTTGTCTAGTATATCACCTCTCCTACGAGCTGTAGTCTGTGATCGCTATAATTTCGATGAAATACAGAGTGAACCTAAAGTCCGTTAACACTTGTCAAGCCAATACTTCACGTAATATTGGAGGTAAAGTGGTAATAAATGACAGATATGACTGCCATGACATGGGTTTTTTTATTAACACCAAAATAAAGTAAATAAAGCTTCACTGACAGTGCCTTTTCTCCTAACGTCGACACGCCGCGATTGCAGGCGCATCTGACGCCCATTCTTACGACAGCTCCTTTTATACCGTACACGGGTCTCATGAGGCATTACTGACATATTGCTGTCCAGTGCCATCCTTTTATCATTTTGTGTACTTTATTTTGGTGGCAATAAAACCCAATGTCATACAAATCATGTTGTCAAATATTCTCTCTCCACCCCTATATTCCGTGAAGTACTGCCACATCAATTATTAACGGACTTTTGGGTCACCCTGTACATAATATATACATATGTACGCAATAAAAAAATACACAAATATATAATCTAATAAAACTCAGATTTTATATTGGATTCCGGTTATCGGTAGATTAATTTTATGATTTGCTTCGCGTCTCCCCAACACAGATAGGTCTTGCAGTCACGATGGGACAGGAAAGGAAGGGGAAGGAAGCCTCCGTAGCCTTAATTAAAGTACACACCAGCATTTGCCTGGTGTGAAAATGGTCAACCACGGTAGGTCTATCACAGCATCTGTATGTCTTCGTAGACTGGTTATACACAATTATTAGAGATGCTAAACAAAACTCTTCATCTGCTATGACTGAATACCGTGTGCTAACGTAAGCGTTGATTGAAAGTGTTGACATTTCCGTTGACATTTTTATTGTCTTCACGGAAAATGCACATGATCAGTACGGTACGTGTGTTACGATCTCCGCTAAATGCTACGTATATTTCCTACCTTCCTTCGCATGTTTCCATTTCTCCGATCACGCCACCGCTGCTTCACTCACTCTACTGCTCTGCTCACCTGCTGCCTGCCTACACCGTTCATCACGTGATGTAACGTCATCTGTTTCTCCACGCATCGCTTTCTCTGCTTGCTGTGTGTGCTTGTGCTAACGTCTATTGGACATGTGATTATGACGTTCTTATTTCTGGAACATGCTGGCTTTCAGCTTCTCTATTCTTCTCGATGTTTCTATCCCGCTATATATTCTCTCCTCCACCGCTCTAAAATTGAGTCTGCCTTCGTCTCGGAGTGGTGGAGCACCGAAACAACTGTGCTACGTTTATATAGTCATCACCATCTGGACTATAATTCTTCAGATTATTTGGTGAGCAAGACCTATCATGATGTTGTTTTGACATTATATTCTTCTTTGGGCCACCTGCCCCCAGTTGAATTTTGCTTTCGCCAGCTTATTACGGCATCAAAATTAAATATGGAAGACATTATTTCTACTTAAAATCTTCAACCACCAACTGCACTACGGACAATGGAATTTTGATCTCACATTATCTGCTTCCTAGGACCAATGATACTTTCTGCAATAATAATAATAAACATCCCGTTGCGCAACTACACCCGGCGAAGAGAATCCTTTCCCCAGTTTGGTCCCTACTTCCATTCCTATATTCCCTTCTTTTTGTATCTTCTTTTCTTCTCATTTTTAGGTTGTTTCCTCTTATTGGAGTTTTACCACTTTTTATTGTACGCTTAATACTTATTCATACGGTTTTATACGTATCTCTAATATTCTATATTGTAAATGTGGCACATTTTTCTTGTCTTCTGAGGCTTTGCTCTATATATATATATTTTACTGTCTAGCAAACTCTTGTCTGGGAATTACTATCTTATTGAGAAATGTTTAATTACTCATTTATTTATTGTTAAATATATATCTCTTATTTACGTTGTTAACTTTTGGTTTTCTCTTGTCCTTGTTATTTTCTCTTGGCCTAGCTCCTTCTCACTGCGCGTTTCTGTCATTATCGTTCAATTGTTATTATTATTATTATTATTATTATTATTATTATTATTAAAATTATTATTATTATTATTATTATTAAAATTATTTTCATTGTGCTTCTTCTTCTACCAGTTGTATGCTTAAGCTATATATGAACTATTTTTAGAACTATATTATCCCAGCACTGTACGTACATACGACGATAGCTGGGTAACACGTGCATGCTAGGCAGAAGAGCTCAGGCCGTATAACACAGCACTTACTTCATGAGCCCAAGTTGGTAAGTTCGTTTCCAGCTCGGTCCTGCGTCGGTGGATTCACTGGCACGAATTAGAACTCCTCTGACCGAGCTCGATAGCTGCAGTCGCTTAAATGCGGCCAGTATCCAGTATTCGGGAGATAGTAGGTTCGAACCCCACTGTCGGCAGCCCTGAAAATGGTTTTCCGTGGTTTCCCATTTTCACACCAGGCAAATGCTGGGGCTGTACCTTAATTAAGGCCACGGACGCTTCCTTCCCACTCCTAGCCCTTCCCTGTCCCATCGTCGCCATAAGACCTATCTGTGTCGGTGCGACGTAAAGCAACTAGCAAAAAAAAAAAAAAAAAAAAAAAAGAACTCCTCTGGGACAAAATTCCGGTAACTTCACGTCTCCGAAAGTGGGGAGTTACACCATAACATAATTATTAATTATATCGTTGTTTTACAGAATAGAATTTAAACTTCGCTTTGCTGTTACACGATTTCACTTTCGAATTCACACAAAATTAAGTGGCAGTACAGTATCGAAATTTGGCATTATGTTTTATTGAAATGTCATAGTATTAACACAACTGATGGGTGACTTTTTAAGATCCCAAGATGACGCGTAGATCTATTTCAGGTGGAAAGTCTCACCTCCAGTGCACGCCATTTTCCGGAATGGGCAAGGACAAACTTTTTAATTTCATAGACTTTTTGCGGTCCCGGCTTCGATAGAGATGTTTTTATTCTCATTTCTTCTGCAGCGAGCCTCTGCTTTGAATGGTCTGAGAGTGACGTTCATAGGACCGGGTGGTTTTGTACATTTAACTGCTTAACAGACTGGAATATAACAGATCCTTCGAACTTGGTGAGAAAAGCAACGGCAAGCTACATCACTCTTTATTTCCCTAGCACTCTCATTCAGTGATGCCTGAGCTCTGTATGACACATGATGGTAGATCTGTCGTAGGTCCAGCTAGCCTTTGGCGTGAGAATTGAACTACAATGAGAAAAATTACAACAAGGTTACGTAATTACTCCTCAATACCCTAGAAAACGTCATGAATGTGTAGTAAAATTTTGCATTGTGTATGTGGTAAAATGTGGACCCGATAAGAAAACGATGAAGTTCTCAGGGAGGTGACAAAATATGTCAAACGTTTATAACGTGCTCCGAATTTTTCTACTGTTTTATGGATTCTACGTTTACTACGCTGCATATGCCGCTACTAACCTGCCTGTGCTCTCTTCGCCCGTCCAGTAGTCGTAGCTTTTCAATGGTATACAAAAGCACATTTTAAAAGAAACATTGCACACAGTCCAGCTGGTAGCAAAATAAAACCAAGTCCTCCCTCCACACAAATCGTCATGTTCATCCCAACTCGCTGCTCAAGCCCAGAGCAGGCCAATTTATATTGAGGTAGAAGCGTCCAGAAAGGACGAGAGCATACAGTACCCAATGCGCAGCGAAGCGGTAGGGGAAGGAAGGAGGGAGGGTAAGCAGCACGAGCAGTTGAAACTGGACGGGCGAAGAGAGCACAGGCAGGTTAGTAGCGGCATATGCAGCGTAGTAAACGTAGAATCCATAAAACAGTAGAAAAATTCGGAGCACGTTATACGTTAAAGGAATGAAGCCGTAACGCTTCGAGCATATCATGACAAGGTTAAAGTCTGATATAGTGTCTTATTATTGAAGGAAAACTAATGGTAATCAGGTGTTACGTGCAGAATCTGAAAATTAGGTTTTGATCAGTCAATCAATCAATATCTAACGAACATCAGTTGAAAGAAGTCACACTGCCATAATGATTGGAAACCTCCGTAAGGAAATCTTTTGTGTGATGAACATGGACTAAAAGCAACGATCAACTAATTCACCGAGGTTAGCTTAATAGAGCAGGGGTAGAACTGCGTCTTTTAAATTATTAATAACAGTTTTTTTGTACTTCAAACTGCAGAAAACTAACAACTATAGCAAACCATGTCGACGCCAATGGTGAATAATTAAAGTGTCTGACCTCAGCGTTGTTGTTGGAGAGTGAATTTATTGATGAGTTTACTCGTACTCATACGCTTCGTAAACGGCGTGCTGAAGGGAATCAGTACAGCTACAAAACATGTACGGGAACTAGGGTTCCGAATTTTATGATCTATAGAAGTACAAAATATGCAAGCAAATATGCCCTCAAATAAGATAAAATATGACTTCATTTCAGGGACAGGTAACAAGTATTAGATTAATGCTAATATTAAACGTGCCTAAAAGTGATAAGGGGTGATACATCAGACACATTTAATCAAGCAAGCTCACAGAGCTACAGTAGGTACTTTAAAAACTATACATTCAGCCAGAACCACAGCCCTGAAGCGGAGGTCTCACTCGGTTTTCCCAAAAATAAAGAACCAAAAAAGATTTATTAGCATTCATTTTGATATCTGTCGGCGAGCGTTCGAACAGCATCTCTTTCTCCCAATCATGCATAGTAAACCTGCCACCCATCTCTTTCGGAAAACGAAAGACAAATACATCTACTACAGTTTTTTTGAAGTCCTGTGTTTTTGAAGCTCTACGCAGATAACATGTACCTTGTCAAAATTGACATCTCAATTTAAACAAATTTGCTTGAAATATAACCATATTATGACCTTATAGGCTTGTCACTAAATTAAGCAAAATATGACAAAAACCTTAAAAATGGCCGAAATATGCAGCATGAAAATGCTTTAAATGGGGTCAGGGACCCACCATTCAGTTATGTTTCTGATTTCGTATAAAATGTTCGCAGGAAAGAAATAGGACTTTTCCATAACATTCGAAACTTAACGGAAGCTAAATCTTGCCTATAAATGTTCCCATCTCTATAATTTTGACGTGCCATTTGTATAAATAATATAATACAAATTCTCGATTTACCGTAATCGGATCAACCGCGTTGCGGCTTAACCGTGATATCAAAAACACTAAAAATGCACGATTGTTACGAAAATGAATGAAATGGCGTATGGCTTTTAGTGCCGGGAGTGTCGGAGGACATGTTCGGCTCGCCAGGTGCTGGTCTTTCAATTTGACCTCCGTAGGCCACCTGCGCGTGGTGATGAGGATGAAATGATGATGAAGACGACACATAAACCCAGCCCCCATGGAAGCGAAATTAACCAATGATGGTTAAAATTTCCGACCCTGCCGAGAACCGAATCCGTGATCCCTGCGACCAAAGGCCAGCACGCTAACCATTTAGCCATGGAGCCGGACACGAGTAATAGGAGTTCCAGTATTACAAGCACAACAATGAGTTACGCATGGGGCTGCCTTGGCAAATGTTGAGTTATTGCTGGACTACATCGAGGGCCAGGATGATCTTCTTATCACCGAAAACCTTCTCTTGAGAAATTTGAGAAGCAAAATAAAGAGAAGTGTTTCTCAGTACAAGAGCAAAAAACCATGACTGATTATTTTCAGAAACACCGGGCGAGTTTGCCGTGCGCTTAGGAGCGGGCAGCTGTGAGCTCGCATCCGGGAGACAGTGGGTTCGAACCCCACTGTTGGCAGCCCTGAAGATGTTTTTCCGTGGTTTTCCATTTTCACACTAGGCAAATGCTGGGGCTGTACCTTAAGGCTACGGCCGCTTCCTTCCCATTCCTTGGACTTTCCTATGCCGTCGTCGCCATAAGACCTATCTGTGTCGAAGCGACGTAAAGCAACCAGCAAAAAAAAAAAAAAAAAAAAAGAAAAATTTAAAAATAATTCAGAAACACTATAGGTAGTCTGAATATTTTCTTTTTTGACTTATTAGTTTCAGCGAAAAGTGCTGTTTATTTTTCCATTGATTAATAAAATTGTCCTAAATGCTACTTTTACTGCAATGTATTGGCTATGTTAATAAGAAACAATACAGTAGTATTATTTATTATCATTTTATCTGTACTTTTAGTGCGCCTGTTCTATTTAAATTTTGGGGGTTAACCGCAATTTTACTTATCCGGCAAGCCTTAACCCTGCATTATCCCAGTTAATCGAGAGTTTAGTGTATTGTTGTCTATACGTTTGAAATTTGTGTCATATATTTCGTATTTATATTGGATTACGATAAGAAAATCGGTTCACTTCAATTTGTGTCTGTCTATTTCTGTCGACATCACGGGAAAAATGATTAACAGAATTTCTCGAAATTCCAGTGCTTTACGTCGCACTGAGACAGTTAGGTTTCATGTCGACGATGGGATAGAAAAGGGCCAGGTGTGATAAGGAAGCGACCGTGGCCTTAATCCAGGTACAGCCCCAGCATTTGCCTGCTGTAAACATGGGAAACCACGTAAACCATATTCAGGGTTGCAGACAGTGGGGTTCAAACCCACTACGTCCTTAATGCAAGCTTACAACTATGCGACCCTAACCCCACGGGCAACTGACTCGGCCTCGAAACTCCATATTTGAGTTTAGGGTTTGTGAGGGTGATCACTAGGCTATGCACTCTGTAGTATACGGACGTGCAGCAACCTTAAATGGGAAAATGCATGAAGTGTTAAATTTCTCCATTAATATTAGATGCATCAAAATCTTTACAGAATAAAGGATGTGGAAAATATTATTTTCAATCTTTAATATTTCATGCGTTTTAATGATTATTACTATTTATATTATTAACAAATGCATCACAACTGATCTCAGTTCCAAACTATCCTACAAGGAATCTCCCCACTATCCCTCACAAGTAACAAGAGTACAGGGACCACCAGACCTGAGTGGACGGATGGAAGGAAGCAGGCACTCAGCCAGAAAATGGAAGCCTACTAGGCCAAGAAAAAAATACAGAACACCACAGTTGAGAGTTAAGGTGAGCCCCGTGGTCCCTCGTAGGCCAAAACGAACCGAAAAAAATATCGCAAGTCCTCGTGGCAACGATCACTTGGCGAGATAATAAAGTAAATTTAAAAAATAAGTACCCAAAAATAAAAACAACAACAAGAGTACAGCAAGCAATTCCATGGAAAGAAAAATATGACAAGATATAATTAATAACTTAATTGTGTCCAGTTCTTAACACTACGGCTTACAATGGTAGGCTACAGGTTGAGCTTACTACTACGAGGGCAGATCAGAACATAAGTTGCACTTCCCAGTTATGGCCATTTATTACACCACCCATAGAACAGCAACACGACTATAACCACATACACTGTAACATCACGTTTCCACATAGTTTCCAAGAGACTCCAAACACTTCTGCGAACGCACAACCAACTTGTCGATGCCGGATGCACAAAAATCTACTCCAGCGTTCTGCAACCACTCGGAGACAGTGGCCTTCACCTCCTCATCGGTCTGGAAACGTCGACCACCGAGCTCCGTTTTGAGAATATCGAACAGATGAAAGTCACATGGGGCTAGGTCGGGACTTTAGGGTGGATGTTGCCAGACCTCCCACTGGAAACGCTGCAGCAGTTCTCTCGTTTGTCGGGCCTTGTGAGGTGTTGCGTTATCGTGCAACAAAATCACACCGGCGCTCCATTTCCCCCCGGCGCTTCTCTTTAATCGCTTTACGCAACCGGTGCAACGTTTGACAATACGACGCCGCGTTGATCGTCGTTCCTTTCGGCATATATTCCACGTGCAGCAAAACCTCCATGTCAAATAACACTGTCGCCATAACCTTACCGGCTGAAGGTTGGACCTTGGACTTATTTCGTTGTGGTGATGAGGGGTGCAACCATTCCATTGATGTTCGCTTTGTTTCGGGGGTGAATTAGTGGACTGACGTTTCGTCGCCTGTGACGATTCGCCGCAGAAACCGGTTGCCGTCTGCGGCATAGCGTTGCAAAAATGGCAGGGAGGATTGGAAACGTTGTCCCTTGTGCTCATCGGTGAGAAGACGTGGGACCCATGTTTGACACAGCTTACGATATCCAAGGTCCTCGTGAGCAATGGCGAACACACTGCCATACGACATGTTCAGCTGCGTCGCGATTTCTTTATGTTTAATGCGCCTGTTCTGTCTAATGATCGCATTCACACTGTTGACCTTTGCACGGGTCCTGGACGTTGCGGGCCTGCCTTCGCGATAGTTGTCCGTGATATCCGTGCGTCCGGCTTCGAATTCTGACACCACTTTAAGATACCTTGCCGGGAAATGGCCCGCTCCCCATACACAACACTAATTTCAAGATTAATGTCCGTGCAATTCTTCCTTTTGGCCCATAGGATTCGGTTTGTCGCACGCACCTCATACTCGGAGTGAACCTCCAGTTGACGCGCCATTGCATTTGACCGCTATTCACACAATACTAGACGAGGCACCACAGCGACCTGCCTAACAGACGTGTGGGCAGCGTCTGTCCCTTTCTCCGCTGTGCCTACGTTTGCGACACACAGCGCGCTGCTGCGGCGCGTTAGTGCAACTAACCTTTTGATCCACCTACGTATCTTAATATTACACATGATAATAAAGTAAACATCATTACGCAACAAAAACAACTACTACAAAACTATCATCGGAGGAATACAAACGGTGATGTTCTCGATTATTATAATTTTCACACATTTCCAAATGTGTCCCTAAATATCAATTCTACTTAAGAAATGTTCATAACAAAAAATTGAATTTCCAGTCAATTATGGCTGATATACGTATTTCACCCTATGTGTTACTTCTCCTTCTTTATCTGTTTACACTCCAGGGTCGATTTTTTCCTCGGACTCAGTGAGGGATCCCACCTCCACTGCCTCAAGGGCAGTGTCCAGGAGCTTCAGACTCTGGGTCGGGGATACAACTCGGGAGGATGACCAGTACCTCGCTCAGGCGGCCACACCTGCTATGCGGGGGGATGGGAATATTGGAAGGGATAGACAAGAAAGAGGGAAGGAAACGGCCGTGGCCTTAATTAAGATATCCCGGCATTTGCCTGGAGGAGAAGTGGGAAACCACGGAAAACCACTTCCAGGATGGCTGAAGTGTGAATCGAACCCACTTCTGCTCATTTGACCTCCAGAGGCTGAGTGAAAACCTTTCCAGCACTCGTACCATTTTTCATATTTCATGGCAGAGCCGGGAATCGAACCCGGGCCTCCGGGAGTGGCAGCTAATCGCACTAACCACTTCACCACAGGGGCGGACCCTATGTGCTACAATAATGGAAATATTAATGAATTTAGGTTTTTACTACAATAAGTCCATCAACAGCGAGACTTTGAAATACTGCTCAGTCGTCATGGTAACAAACTGGCAGTGCTTGTCGCGATCGTTTCCATGAGCACAAAAACCACGTCGTTGTCCTGTCCATCAGGAAAATAATGGAGATGACTATCGAAATGAGAAGAAACAAGTGAGCAGATAGATAAGGGGATGGTTTGAATACCTTAATATCACCGAGCCTGAATAAAGCAAATTATGATTTCCTAGAATGTCATCATCAGCATCAGCATCATCATTCAAACGTCACTGATCTGCATTTAGTGCAGTCGCCCAGATAGCAGATTTCCCGTCTCTTTTTTACCTAATATTTCATTAAATATGATCTCGATATTTATTGAACCTCTCCCTTGGTAAATTATTCCAATCCTTTACTCCTTTTCCTATAATTTTTTTTTTGTTAGTTGCTTTACGTCGCACCGACACAGATAGGTCTTAAGGCGACGATGGGACAGGAAAGGTTTAGGAATGGGAAGGAAACGGCCGTGGCCTTAATTAAGGTACATCCCCAGCATTTGCCTGGTGTGAAAATGGGAAACCACGGAAAACCATCTTCAGGGCTGCCGACAGTGGGGTTCGAACCCACTATCTCCCGAATGCGAGCTCACAGCTGCGCGCTCCTAGCCGCACGGCCAACTCGCCCGGTGTATGAATGAGTATTTGTCCCAATTTGTCCTCTTCATTTCCAACTTTATCTTCATATTGTAAACTTTCCTAATTTTAAAAATAGCTCTGAGGCCTATTCTTCTACTAATGTCATTCCACGCCATCTCTCCACTGACAGCTCGGAACATACCACTTAGACAAGCAGCTCTTCTTCTTTCTCCCAAGTTTTGCCAGCCCAAACTATGCAACATTTTCGTAACGCTACTCTTTTGTCGGAAATCACCCAGGAGAAATTAAGCTGCTTTTCTTTAGATTTTTTCCAAATCTCCAATCAAGTAATCCTGGCGAGGATACATAAACTGGAACCACACTCTACTTGGCCTCTGATCCAAAAACAAATCAACAACAACACAAAACTGATTGACTACTCTTGTAAATGACTTTCTCTCTTCTTCCGTCACCCATCTTCTTCTTCTTCTTCTTAATCCGTTTACCCTCCAGGGTCGGCTTTCCCTCGGACTCAGCGAGGGACCCCACCTCTACCACCTTAAGGGCATTGTCCTGGAGCTTCAGACTCTGGGTTGGGGGATACAACTGGGGAGGATGACAAGTACCTCGCGCCGGCGGCCTCATATGCTACTGAACAGGAGACTTCCGGGCGGATGGGAAGATTGGAAATGACAGACAAGGAAGAGGGAAGGAAGCGACCATGGCCTTAAGTTAGGTACCATTCCGGCATTTGCCTGGAGGAGAAATGGGAAACCACGGAAGGCCACTTCCAGGATGGCTGAGGTGGGAATCGAACCCACCTCTAATCAGTTGACCTCCCGAGGCTGAAACCCCGTTCCAGCCCTTGTACCACTTTTCAAATTTTGCGGCAGAGCCGGGAATCGAACCCGAGCCTCCGGCGATGGCAGCTAATCACACTAACCATTACACCACAGAGGCGGACCTGCTATTACTCAGCTGTGTAATATGATATTACTGCTGCAATTATAAACGCTAACCGGTCAACAACGGATACGCAATAGCTATTTGTTATAATTCTGTGTAGGTCAATATTTCATTGGTGGATTCGATGCAGTTCTTCAGGCTACCCTACTCTGATCCGAACGTTTAACCTCTGGGAGACTATTATATTATATATTAAATCTATTAAATATGCCGTCTGGTGGCCGTGATTGTTAGGGCATGTGTATGACCGGTTCGAATTCCGTTGGTGGGGAAAATATTCACCATCTGAATGTTGCTGGCAGCGTAGGAGATGTGGAGGTATGCAATTAATAATCCCTAGATTGCGTGCCAGAACCCTGAATTTAATTCCAAACCTCTCCTCATTATTCATATGAAGTAACGGCAAATGAGGCTGTTCGCGGTGACTCATCTGTCGGATTGCGACGTCAAGCCTTCAGCAGAAACCTGATGTTATTCGACCGCAGTCAGATAAATAGTCCAAAACAACCCTCATATTAGTACACGAACACTTGACAAACATCAGCCGGTCATTAGCCATGTGTATACTGCATAACAAGTTTATTTTTACAAGCTGCTATATGTCACACCAACACAGACAGGTCTTATGTCGACGATGGTACAAGAAGGGGCTAGGAGAGGGAAGAAAGCGGCCATGGCCTTAATTAAGGAATAACCCCAGCATTTGCCTGGTGTGAAAATGGGAAACCACGGAGAACATTTTCAGGCCCGCCGACAGTGGGGTTCAAACCCACTATCTCCCGAATATCGGATACTGGCCGCACTTAAGCGACTGCAGCTATCGATCTCGGTAACAATAAATTTCACCCATACTATCTGCAGTTACACCAGCAGCTCCACGGACGTAATTTCGATGCTAGAGTAACTTTTTGTCAATGGGCAATACGCAGTGTGACCAATTATGCAGCCTTTTTTCAAGAGTCCTGTTTCCAGACGAATCGCAATTTCACAACTATGCGATCGTGAATTTGCAATATGCACTACTGGAGAGCGGAGAATCTCCATTGGTCAAGACAGGGCCCATTCTAAGTGCAGTTGGGAGCAAATGTCTGGTGTGGGATCTTGGGTGACTATCTCATCGGACCATGGGAGCACGCTACCTTCATTTTCTTCAAAATTAATTCCCGCAGTTGTTGGAGAACGTGGTGCTGCCCGAGAGATTACGAATATTGTTTCAACAGGAGGGGGCCCCTCTTCACGGATCAGTAGTCGCCCGGAACCATATTCATAATTCATATCCAAATAAATGGATATGAAGAGGAGGACGCGTTCACTGACCCGCCAGATCACCCGATCTAAAGTCACTACACACCTTCCTGAGGGGTCACGTAAAGCAGGTAGTTCATGCAAAGGAGCCCGAAAATCCTGGTCAATTTCGGCAACTGATCACCGAGGCATGGCAAGCTGTTACACTTGACATGTTACAACGTGCAAGAATGTCTTTACAACGTCTTGCTGAAATCTGCATAAATCGAGGTGGTCAAAATTTCAAACATTTGTTACACTGAATATGCAGGGTACCTTACTTCCTACCTACAAACCATCATGCGGTAGTCCAAACTGGCTACGTGACAGCGGATTAAACCGGTCCTTTTCAGGACGAAATAAAAATTCACTCTTTGGAACAGAATGATATGCGGCCATGTTACAGTCACTGTAAACGGCGTTGACAGGCAAAAAAACTGTGTACCAGCCTGGGAATCGAACCTACTACCATACAGCTCGACTGACGCAACAACAGTGATGTGTGATTTAGCAACCTTAGCTACCGCTAACCATGGTGCACGGTTAGCACGTTGTAGTTCTTTTAGATACTTCCTGTCCAAACGTAAGCAAGATCAAGAGGGTACTGATTTTTCAACTTTCTCTCATACTATTGATTATACGAGGGTTGGAGCAAAAGTCATGGCAAATATTTGTTTTCTTGAAGATATCAGTCCGGTTGGAAAATGTGACATATTCAGACGAAAGGACAAGGTGTTAACTACATGTGTGGACAATGAATAGCGCTGAAATATCGTAACACACTAATTTATTACGGTAATATACGGGGCAATATGACCTTCCTGGTGCAAAAGAATGACAACACAGTACACATAATGTTGACATGACAAACTGGGGCCTAGAGACCCTCAAAGTAGTCCCCTGCTACTGACACCACACGCTGCCAACGATGTGGGAGGCGCTGAATACCATCTGCCTCAGCATTTGCCGCACCATGTGTGAATTGGGTCACCTGTTGGCGCACACCACTAGCAATGTCCTCTCGTGTTGCAAACCGCCTACCACGTAGTGGTTCCTTAATCTTTCGAATGAGATCAAAGTCACAGGGCTAAATGTCTGGAGAGTACGGTGGGTGCTCAAATTCTTCCCATCCACAACGTCGCTGTAGCTTCCCTACACACTCTGCTTTATGTGGTTTTGCATTGTCGTGCAGGATTATTGCACTGTCCGCAAGATCCGGACGTTTCTCCCGAACGCAACGTCGTACCTGTCGCACCAGGAAGTCCCTGTAGTACTGTGCGGTCACTATTCTTCCATGTGGAACAAAGTGGCAAACAATGACACCCCTGACGTCATACGTGACGATCATCATCAATTTGACTGGGGAAGGATTCTGACGGGCCTTCTGCCTCCTTGGTGATCCAGCATGTTGCCACTCTGGGGACTGACGTTTCAGTTCTGGTTCGTATGCCCTAGCCCAAAATTCATCGATGGCGATTATTCGTGACAAGAATTGATCGCCGTCCTGTTGCCAGCGTGCAAGGTGGTCGGAGCATATTGCATAGCTCACCCACCTTTGAACTTCCGTCAGTGCATGCGGTACCCACCGCGATGCGATTTTGCGCAGTTGAAGCTCATTACGCAATATCCTATGGACAGTGCGTTTCTCGATGCCACTTTCCCTCTATAACTCCAGTAGCGTCCATCTTCTGTCTTCATCCAGGAGCTGCTCGATGACGGCACGTACCACATCGGTCCGTACACTGACAGGTCGTCCCGAACGTTGCTCATCACTGGTTGACACACGTCCTTGCTGAAACTTTCCTACCCACCGTTCTACTGTACGGTGTGGTAGGGTATTATTCCCAATTCCACTAATTCACTGTGACACTCCATCGCAATTCTCCCTCGGAGAATGACTATTTTGATGTAAGCGCGCTGCTTAACACGGGTTACTTCCATCTCACACGACACTCACCAACTGACTGATTTCACAGCCCTCGCTGAGCTACTACCAGCTATCACAGAGCCATCTATTGTTCATCATACACACTATGCCTAGAGAACTTTCACACAACACATATACGTTTGTGATCCGTTCACATATCTACAAGAAAAAGAAGTTGCCATTACTTTTGCCCCAATCCTCGTATTTCAAGCAAAATTCATAATTAGGGTCTATTCATCCAGGAGCAGGTTTCGATATGCATATAATTTAAAAATCAGTGAAAAGACTGGGGTATTATAGGAAGACAAACAAAATACAGACAGTGCAGCAGAAATAGGAAAGAAGGCCAGCTCAGTAACAATGAACAGAGGCTACTGTTGAAGATTGCAAACTCTTAAAAGGGGATAGAGGAAGACTTGGAAATTTTAGAAAATTATACTCAACCTCAACTGAA
This sequence comes from Anabrus simplex, assembly GCF_040414725.1. Lineage (NCBI taxonomy): Eukaryota > Metazoa > Arthropoda > Insecta > Orthoptera > Tettigoniidae > Anabrus > Anabrus simplex. Next base: position 135,993,858 of record NC_090272.1, read on the forward strand.
GTTAGATATCCTACTGCCCCATGATGTGAAATGTAGCCAACTGCATTAGCATATAACCCTCTCATCCATGACATTCGGTACCTTTAATTAGATCTCTAATGGAAGCACGAATCAGAAGGAATTTTCTATTTCTATGGCAAATTTTATTGGATTCTATATTTGATTCATCAGAATTTCAAATTTCTCTACCAAAAATTATATACGCCTACTTCGAACGTTTCCTTCAGTCTGTGGGATCCTACAATTGTACATTCCATATCACTGGCTGTGCTCATGTGAAGTAGCTAAAGATGACTAGAAGCCATGTGAGATGAGCAACTCTTATTTATTTCGTCAACTGTCTAATCACTTCCGGGAATACACATTTTTGAAGATAGACTGTAAGGTCAGTCTATATCAGAACTCAGGGAAAGGCTGATAGATACTTTCACATTAAATACATCAGAAGCAAGGACTGAAAAATTCCCGTGCGAAGAATATTTGTTTACAGCTCTTCCCCAACTACATTCTCTGCGTTCCGTGTTCCATGGTACATGATCATGTAGTACTATGAAAAAATTTGCATCTACCTACTATACAATTTTTTACACTTAAAAGAAAGATATTTATTCGGGGCGTCGTATTGAGATCTTTTGCCGCTACTTTGCACCATATGTTGTGAACCTGCGTATACAGTATTTGGAAATGGCGGAAGGGTAAAGTGTTGAATGCGAGGAAATGGACACTAAGGACGACACAAACACTCAGTCCCCAGGCCAGGGATATTAATTACTTACAATAAAAAAACCTGACCCGGCCAGGAATCCAATCCGGGGCCACCGGATGACAGGCGGACGCGTTTCCCCTACACCGCGGGGCCGGACTTTCCTTACCTTTAATAGAAATGTGAAACAGGAACATATAAACAGGCTGCTATGAATAAAATCTCAACATTTTTCAGCATTCATAGAATCAAAAATGTTATTTCAAAATTACTATTTAAAAGTGTGCCATAGAACAACAGCGTCTCCTACTTCGTTTCTCCTGCTAACTCTCAACTCCACTATCTGACATAACTGCTGCAATTTTAAAAACTCAGAACACAACAGCTAGTTGACTATAAAATCAGGCTATCTAGTTCATCTTTTGTCATCAATATCTACAGCGTTCTTTCAGTTTGGAAAGTAGAAGAGCAAAAAAGCGCAGATTACAGTTTTTACTCTAAATGTATCCTGTCAAAGGGATAATATTTAACGCAGTAAGTGACGCCCCTTAATCGAGAGGCATTTGAAAAACAATGGGAGGGGAAGGAGGAGTTTTAAATGTCGATGGTTGTAAAAGAGTGGATGTCGACCTGCTGTAGTCCTTAAAGTAATTTAGTGTCAGCATTAAATTTACACCCCTTGTGCAGCTACTGCTGCTATAGCATTCAGTCAATTACATTGGCCGAGCTGGAGGTGGGGGCTGGGGAGGAATGTAAATGTAATCTTGCCGGACGAGGCGGGCTTGTCGGATCAGTCCGCCCTCCCTTGCTTGGCTGGACTTTGATTCCTCTCGGCCCGACGGCTGTGTGACATCCAGCCAGGCGCAGACGTAATCCCTCCTCACCTACTCAGTGCAGGGAAACAATAGATTGTGCAAGCCCTTTGGCATTCCAACAATATGAGAGGAGACTCACGACCACCAGCAGGGACATGGTTACATCGGTAGACTAACTACTCTCGACTGTTTATTTAACACCTTCTAATTCCAGAAAACCTAATTTTAACAGCTATAACACATATTTCTAGCGGCTTTAATTACTTCATTTTCACACTGAAATTAATTTCTTAGTTATCAAATCTTAACAAATACTTCATTAGTTCAGGGTGATTTACATCAATACACTTCGTCCGTCGTTTATAAAGAAAAGAGTAATAGACTCATTCTCTTTAACATCCACAATGTTTAAATGCTTGATCTGGAGCTCAGTTGCCCATTTATTACGTTTAATGATGATTAGCAAATGTACCCGTGCTACGCTATGGTATTCTACATTGTATACGGATACATACTTACTTACTTAATCTGTTTACCCTCCAGGGTTGGCTTTTTCCTCGGACTCAGTGAGGGATCCCACCTCTACTGCCTCAAGAGCAGTGTCCTGGAGCCTCAGACATTGGGTCGGGGGATACAACTGTGGAGAATGACCAGTACCTCGCCCGGGCGGCCTCACCTGCTACTGAACAGGAGAATTCCGGGCGGATGGGAAGATTGGAATTGATAGACAAGGAAGAAGGAAGGAAGCGGCCGTGGCCTTAAGTTAGGTACCATCCCGGCATTTGCCTGGAGGAGAAGTGGGAAACCACGGAAAACCACTTTCAGGTTGGGTGAGGTTGGGAATCGAACCCACCTCTACTCATTTGACCTCCCGAGGTTGAGTGGAGCCCGTTCCAGCCCTCGTACCACTTTTCAAATTTCGAGCCAGAGTCGGGAACTGAACCCGGGCCTCCGGGTGTGGGAGCTAATTACACTAACCACTACACCACAGAGGCGGACTGTATATGGATATCGAAGTAAATTACTGCACATGCAGTGAATTAGCTTTTTTTAAATTGCATGTCTTTAAGCGTTATCCGAGAAACAGCATGGGGAGGTCCCTCCCGTACGCTGTTTCCAATGTACAGTGTGAATTGCGGAGTTGTGATGATAATGGCAGGTTCACTTGCCTACTGCCTTTCACAATGGAGTTGGGAACTTTACATTATAATGGCAGGCCCCATTGCCTAATGCGAGGTGCAATCAATTTGGAAAGTTTTCGTTACAATCGCAGGCCCCCTTTCCTAATTCCAGACAGATTACAATTGAGGAGTTTTTATTATAATGGTGGTCAACTTCCCTACTGCCAGTCAAAATTGAGTTGTGCTGTTATCATTATAATGACAGGCCGCTTTTCCATATATAATTAAATGTAGGATTCGCTGATATGCAGAGGAAATTTGGTGCGTTATAGAACGTGTATTAAATGTGTGTCGGGCCAGCAGCTCTAGCTGAAACTAAGATTATTTTTCCTTAAATGTGCTTGGCTCCTTATGCAAAATATGAATTCTTTATGATATTAGAAAATACATATTTTGCAAAACTCAAGATTATTCTGAGATCAACTTAATTGCGTCCATTCTTGCAGTTTCTTAGACCTTCTAATTTTTCAAAATGTTTTGGTCACCATGTCTTGGAACCCCATCTTCATCCACCTCCCCATGTGAATACTTGGTTCCAAACTTCCTAGCTAAGTTTTCTCAAAGTGGTGACGCTATTTTCTATAACGAGAAAGACTCTTTTTGCAATTGAATTTACCGAGCTCGATAGCTGCAATCGCTTAAGTGCGGCCAGTATCCAGTATTCTGGAGATAGTGGGTTCGAACCCCATTGTCGGCAGCCCTGAAGATGGTTTTCCGTGGTTTCCCATTTTCACACCAGGAAAATGCTAGGATTGTACCTTAATTAAGGCCACGGCCGCTTCCTTCCCAGTCCTAGCCCTTTCCTGTCCCATCGTCGCCGTGAGACGTATCTGTGTCGGTGCGATGTAATGCCAATAGCAAAAAGCAATTTAATTTTCCGGAAATTTCTTCCTTTTGAACTTTGGTGAGGATATCCGGTCACCAACATTTGCTGAACCCTCACGGGTTAGGAGCTTCCTGGGTGCAACCAGGCAGTTCCAAAGCCTTCTGGTCTTTTAGATATACAGGGTGGTCAGAAACAACATGAACCTAGTATATGGGCGTTAGAGCGTTGGTCATATAGATGAGTAATTTAACAAGAATACGTCGATATCTCGCGCCGTTGTCATTTTGTAAGCTACTGAAGTTAGCCAACCAGATCTCTTCATGGACCAATTTTAAAAGAGCTTTTGCGATGCTGTGCGGTGTTGCTAAATCTGTTCGTTGCTTGGTCGGGCTTGAGAGCCACGCCGAGAAATGTGCAACAAACACTAACACGCCGTGAGTTTCAGCTAGTGCCACAATAGCGTGCTTGTTCAAGTCCATTGGCGCTCTCAAGCCACGTGGAGATTTAGCAACACCGCCTCGCAAAGCCCATGTGAACTCGCTCACGAAGCCATCTGATTGGCTAACTTTAGCAGCTGATAAAATGACAACAGCGCGATATATCAGCGTATTTATTTTTCAAATTTCGTATCGGTATGATCAGCGCTCTAACGCTGATATACACGGTTTACATTGTTTCAGACCACCCTGTATTAGTCTTATCAAAGCTCACTATACTCGTATTCCTATATCGTTATTTTTCCATCGTGTGATACAGTAGTTGCAGTATCTCTAATATAAAAGAATTTCGTATAGGACCCCACCATCATCGTTTCAGTACTCGTGTTTTCTGCTATTTACGTACCTCATGCGCCAACAAACAGCATTGGTTAAGTTACAACTTGTGCCATGTCACAGGATGTTGTTACCTCAGAGTAGTGAGGCAATAAACATCCCCCTCTTCCAGGGGATTGGCAGTGATGAGAGTTTTTACATCCTGGACATGCAAATCGCCGTCAGGACTACCAACCGTCCCAATTAACTCGGGCCATTACTCCTGGAGCCAGCTCACTGAGGGGACAAATTGGGGAATTCCTATCTTGCTCCGTCATTCGTACATGTCATTCTTCAAGAATGATGGTCAGTTCCAAGGACAAAAGATAATACTTTTTTACGTAGGATAATCTGTCTGACATGTGAAACGCAAATCCGAGATCACATTCAAATTACAGTTTTGCCCTACATTTCCAGAATTCTATCCATACAGTTGCAGTTAGATCAGGCTATGACATTTTTTTTTTCAATCTAGGAGACAGGCAATTTATCTCGTACTCACATCGTTAACATACTGCCTTCTAGCCTTCTGAAAAATAAAACATAATAATAACAATAATAATAATAATATCAAGAGGTACTGTATTCTGATTTAATAGCTTTGTACACTACAACGCATTACCATAAAATGTAAATACAGCAGGACACTCAACAAAATGAGACATGTCACTATGCATACCAATTTATGCATCAAGCCAATTTTTGCAGACTTATATTTTGATATTGTTCTAAGACACTTGTAAATTGTAAAATGCAAATATCAAAGTGAATATTGTCGTCAACAACACCAAAGTGTACAATTCCTTTGTGTATATTGGTCTGACATGTTAAAAAATTAATAATTTAAGGCTTAAGCATTACTTATCTACCTGTCTAAAAGAATATGATACAAGGAACAACCTATACTTTACAATACATCCTTATTGTGCTTTTTATAACCATGTACATGCCTATAAATACGGAAATGATTTCCGAGAGAGCACATTCTATTTTACTCCACAATAACAACAATCTTAAAATAATCAATTTTAATAGCAGAAGAAATTATATTTTGATAGTAAAGGAGCATCGCAGGATATTTTCCGTTGTTATTTACATGAGAAGTATGTTTGAGTTGTTTCTACGTAGATAACACTTTATTTACGAAACGTTTTCTCAACACCCAGTCCGGCTCCGTGGCTAAATGGTTAGCGTGCTGGCCTTTGGTCACAGGGGTCCTGGGTTCGATTCCCGGCAGGGTCTGGAATTTTAACCATCATTGGTTAATTTCGCTGGCACGGGGTCTGAGTATCATCATCATCATTTCATCCTCATCACGACGCGCAGGTCGCCTACGAGAGTCAAATCGAAAGACCTGCACCTTGCGAGCCGAACATGTCCTCGGACACTTCCGGCACTAAAAGCCATACGCCATTTCATTTTTGCTCAACACCCAAACTTTAGTACTTAACATTAATTTTTCTTCCATAGCTTACATAATGCGTCCTTGATTATTATTTAAAATGGTAATGAAATTGGTATCAAAGCAGAAATCGCCTATTCTTACCAAGATCTCCGCTATTACTTAACATCATTCTCTCGTTCAACCGAGTTCGATAAATCCAACCCAACCGGGAATTAAAATATATAAAGGGAGATATAACACTCAGTTTGAAAAAGAAGGCACCAAAGGAAGAATTTTAGATGGCATGACAACCTGGCGCCGTGGCTTTGTTGGTACCCTGAGTTAGATCCTCGTATATTCGAATCCTTCATACAGAAAGCTATTTACCTTGAATGGTGCTCTTACAAATCGTTCATGATGAAACAGTTCAGTTTTCTTCATAGTCCATTAGGCAATGGAACGGTCAATAAAGGATAAAATAGAGAAAATATATGTAGAAGCGTTGAACGTCTCTTTTCCCCAGGGACTTTCAATTTGGGAGTATGGAGTGGAAAAAAAGTAGGTGGTGGTCGTGGTGGTGTGGTGGTGGTGGTGGTGGTAGTGGTAGTGGTTATTATTTCAAAATCACCACTCATATGCTTTTAGGCCAGTCGCCCATATGACAGATTCCCTATCTGTTTCTTTTGACTGGCTTTTTCTTAAATAATTGCAAAGAATTTGGAAATTTATTGAACATCTCCCTTGGTAAATTTTTCTAGTTCCCAACTCCCCTTCCCATAAACGAATATTTGCTACAATCTGTCTTCTTTAATTCCAAATTTATCTTCATATTTTAATCTTTCCTACTTACTAAAACACCACTCGAAAGTATTCGTCTACTAAAATCATTCCACGCCATCCCTCCACTGACAGCTCGGAACATACCACTTAGTTGAGCAGCTTGTCTCCTTTCTGCCTAATTTCCAGAGCACAAACATTGCAACATCTTTGTAACGCTACTCTTTTCTCGGAAATGAAATGAAATGGCGTATGGCTTTCAGTGCAGGGAGTGTCCGAGGACAAGTTCGGCTCGACAGATGCATGCCTTTTGATTTGACTACCGTAGGCGACCTGCGCGTCGTGATGAGGATGAAATGGTGATGAAGACGACACATACACCCAGCCCCCGTGCCAGCGAAATTAACCAATTAACGTTAAAATTCCCGACCCTGCCTGGAATCGAACCCGGGACCCCTGTGACCAAAGGCCAGCACGCTAACCATTTAGCCATGGAGCCGGACTCTTTTCTCGGAAATCACCAAGAACAAATTGATCTGCTTTTCTTTGCATTTTTTCCAGTTCTCGAATCAAGTAACCTGGTAAGAGTCCCATGCACTGGTACCATACCCTATTTGGGGTCTTACCAGAGACTTATATTCCCTCTCCTTTACATCCTTACTACAACTCCTAAATACCCTCAAAACCATGTGCAGAGATCTGTGCCCTTTATTTACAGTCCCATTTATTTGATTACCTCAATGAAGATCTCTCCTTATATTAACACCTATGTACTTATAATGATCCCCATAAGGAACTCTCACCCCATCAACGCAGTAATTAAAACTGAGAGGACTTTTCCTATTTGTGAAACTCACAACATGACGTTTAACTGCGTTTATCATCATGCCAGAGACACCTCCCAACATTATCGAGGTAATTTTTCAATTTCAGACAAATTATTTACTATATAGAGAATAACATCATCCTCAAACAGCCTTATCTCTTCTTTACTCATGTCAGTTACATATATAAGAAAACATAAAGGTCCAATAATACTGCCATGAGGTAATTCCCTCTTAGTGGTTACAAGATCAGATAATGCTTCAGGCAATCTAATTCTCTAAGTTCTATTATCTGGAAATATAGCCACCCATTCAGTCACTCTTTTATATAGTCCAAATGCACTCATTTTTGCCAGTAGTCTCCCATAATGTAAACGGTAACGGATAACCATAAGTGAAACTTGACGAAACTTACACCTAAAGTCCAGCTGCGAAAACATTACTTCTCCTGAAGACATCTTAACAACAGAGCATAGAATTTTACAAAATAATTGCAAAGAATTTGGAAATTTTTTTAATATCTCCCTTGGTAAAATATTCCACTTCCTAACTCCACTTCCCATAAACGAACATTTGCCACAAACTGTTCTCTATAATTCCTCGGATATCATTGAATATCTGCGTATGTGACATCTGGAGAATTTTATACAACCTTTAAAATAACTAAAGCATATAGGACCCAATGAACGCATTTTTTTCAATCCGTGCTATAAACGTTTACATCCACGTAGTTAAACCCTTTGAAGTAATTTTTAAGAAATAACTAGGTAACTAACTGATAGTAAGGTTACAGTATACTTTTGTGCGAGTGTATGACATCAGTAAATTATACTCTGAAAGCAAAAACACATGGAAATAAGCAACATCAATGCATGTTATTTTCACATTTGATATACGGAGAACAAAATCTAGTCCTACTTTCACTGTAAAAGATAAACGTATTTAATAGATATGCCGAAATATTGCAGAATATCTGACCTGTGTAAAACATAATCATAAACATCGGAGCTGTTTAAATTGGACTAAAATCTTTCACAGAGTGTATCAATAGTCTGCCTCTCTCATCTGTACATTGTGCGGAAATTAGTTTAAAACTCGCTCTACGTTTGGATAATGTACAGTAATAATGAAAAATATTTTGAAGTTTCAACAGTATAGAATGGTAGGTTTGATACTTAGTAGCACTAAGCCATTTCATCCACTTACCGTCAGATGACGTTATTGCAAGGCTTCAACTGTTTTTTAACAGAAACATAAGATCGAAAACCGTCGATCAAGCTGAATAATGTAGCCAATAATGATTAATGTTACTACTGATATAACATTAATCTAATCAGATTTACACAAGTAATTGTCAGACATACACGTGACGGAATCTTTTTTGTTCACGGTAGAGGTTGTCTTGTTCCTCTTAATTACAACACATGCGTTCCAGTATTTTAATACACCTTTCATATTATTTACTCGCCAGTGAAGGTATTAAAAGAGAGACCTTAATCCTCTCAACAAAAAAGTTTTGTTTATAAGCGACAAAATATTAAGCTTTTCAGAATCTGTTCCGGTGAATGTATTTAAGCCCTGATTTCAATAAAACGCTTCTATCTGATAAAACAATATGTATGTAGCAATTGTTAAATAAAACCCGGTGTTAGTCTTGTGATATGTGATCACGTTGGTCAGGTCCAAGCATTCTTTATGAAATTGTGTCCCCATGTGATATCACACTGGCCTAGTAAAATAACAGTATAGCCGTTAATGGATTTCATTTCGCTCAGTTCATTCTTAACAGAGAATCTACTGACATAATTTAACGTAATTTAATTTAAATATAAATAAATTACTGAAGGTATCCTGTGGCTCATGGGGCAGGCTGTTGTGTATCTCATTTATGCATTGGTAATCATATCCGATGTAAATCTAAATAGTGTTCAGGATGGAATTTATTTCATACAGTGCTCAATAATTAAAATGTACTGTACGAGAAAGGGAAATCAATCATCTATTCTAAAGGAATGAGGATTTATACGACACATTAGACAAGAACTTCGTTTATCCGGATTAAGTGGGACCGGAACTGATACGGGTTATATAAAATCGGGATAATCCGAAGAGAAAAACAAATACAGTACATATTATATAATATATTAACATAATTTGTACAGTAATACCATTTCTCAATTGTAAAAAGAAATATAGCAAACTTTTCTACATTCATGACTCTGTTTTATGTGTGAGTTTTTCCTGTTTTACATTTGCATAGCGTTTGCGCGCAGCACGATCACGGAAAACGTTTTACTGACAACAGTTCTGCCGGTGTGGTTTCAGTTGAGGATTCTAAATAGGATTCTAAATAGTTTGTCCAGCTGAATTTTTGCCTCGTCAAAATTCATTGTTTCTTCTGATGGAGCGACGGTTTCATTTTCGAATTCACCATCAGCGAATTTGCAGTGCGTTGCATTAAGAGGAGCGTGGGTTCGAATTCCACCTTGGCCATCCTGGAAATGTTTTTCCACGGTTTCCCATTCCCAATTCCAGGTGAATTATGGAACGGTACCTTTGATAGACTGTGACTAATTACTTCCAATTCTTGTCCTTAACTATCTGTGGCGGAAAAGACATTCAAGAAGAGTCGACGCTGTAAAAGAAATCCTGTACAATTAAAAGTTTACTTCTATTATTTTCGATCCGGATTAATGAAGGCCGGATAAACTAGGTTTTTGTGTACTTAAAGGATTATATCTTGCTTAATCGTATTTGGAAGTTTTCGAATTAATCCAATCAAATTAATCGAATTAATCTTCCCGAATAAAGATGACCACAAGGACTCTGCATACAACAAATTTATAATCTATAGACATTAGAGAACTCTTCATTGTCCACAGACGAAATTATATTCCGAAGACGCGGAGTGAAGTTCACTGTCAAACGTAAGGAATTTCTCTTTGTTTTCTTGAAACGGCAAAAGCCCCAAAACTATTGTTATGTTCATAATCACGGGGAGTGAAACCATCAATGTATAAATTTATACATATGTTAAAGTGTTTGTGGGAAAAGGGACTGAAACATACACATTAAAAAGAAAGAAAAAGGAAAGATTATGAATTACGACGCGCTGAGAACGTTTTCATGAGAGTGAATATAAATTTTCCCTTTTGTAATATCTTTTTTTTTTTTTTTGCTACTTGTTTTAAGTCGCACCGACACAGATAGGTCTTATGGCGACGATGGAACAGGGAAGGACTAGGAGTAGGAAGGAAGCGGCCGTGGCCTTAATTAAGGTACAGCCCCAGCATTTGCCTGGTGTGAAAATGAGAAACCACGGAAAACCATTTTCAGGGCTGCCGACAGTGGGGTTTGAACCTACTATCTCCCGAATTTTTTGTAATATCTGAAGCCATCATTTTTCAGTTTCGACTCTGTTGATTTATAACTGTTAGGTTCTTTGGTCTGTATAAACTAACTTTGAATGACTAAATTTTTTAAACTATCGGAAAGAGAAAACATATCGTAACAGTATTACACATAAAAAAGAATCGACTTAATTGTTGTGAGTATTTTTTTTTTTGGTGTAGAATGAGCAAGGCTCCCTCTCGCTTTTGAATAGCTTAAAATTTGAATGATTCTGCCGCGGGACGAAATTCCGGCACCTCGACTTCTTCGAAAATCATAAAAGTAGTTAGTGGGATGTAAAAACAATATATATATATTTCGTTCGTTTTGGCCTACTAGGGACCACAGGGCTCGTCTTAACTCTTAACTATGGTCTTCTACTTTTTCTTGGCCTAATATGCTTTTATTTTCTGGCTGTGTGCCTGCTTTCCTCCATCCATCCACTTAGGTCTGGTGGTCTTTGTGCTCTATTTGCTTGTGACGGACAGTGGGAAGACTTCCTGTAGGATGGTATGCCGGTACTGAGATCGGTCATCTGTGGTCTCTAATGGGATCTGTAGTTCCCCTAGATCTGATTTTTACTGAGGTCTTGGAAGCCTTTCCCCTACTTCTCACAATTGCTGAGCCTGCAGGGTTTCATGCGGGTCATGTGCCCTTACAAGATCAGTCGCCTTTTCCTCATATATGTGACAATGTCTTCCTGATGTTCGTAGAGCTCGTTGTTGTGCCTGATCCTGTAGGTGTCATCCTCCTCTTTTATCGATTATTATTATTATTATTATTATTATTATTATTATTATTATTATTATTATTATTATTAATATTATTATTATTGATTATTTATTATTATTATTATGTCAATGATGATGGTGACCATGGTGATGCTTTTTCATGTGTAATATTGTTACGATAGGAAGTTTACGCTCATAAACATAAATTGTGTCTCACTATCCTGATAGATTCCATTAGTGCCTTGAAGGCTATGACAAGGATGACATCTTGATTTTGAGTCTGTTTCAGAAGTATACAAGAAATGAGGCGATCGTGCTTCTGGTTCTAATCATTAAGCTGATAAGGTATTCATGAAGGTGAAGCATACATAGTGATTTCCAATATACAGAAGTTTCCATTCATATCTTCATTAACAGATCAGGATACGTCTTGAAAGAATTATAACCACAATACTATTGAAGAAATCATTGCATAACGCTGTTTTCGAAATATTGCCATGATTTCATTCTTATACGACTCGAATATATTATTTATTTATTTTTACTAAAGATTGAGATAATAAAGGTAATGAAACATGTATAAGTTTAGGTGGTACACATATTTGACCATTCCCGCAATATTTTTACTCTTGGAGGTGGTCGGTTTTGAAACGAAAAATATGGTTAACCAAACCACTTCAAGGAATATGCCATGAGATTCGAAGGAATAACTGAACAAGTATAATAAAGGGACCTCATTGGGTGTTGGGTACAATGTTAGGCTAATTCATAAACCTCATTCAAGTTAACGTGCAGCGCGATAAGTAACGTTTAAAATTTGCGAGGAGCTATGCAAAGTCTGATTGTGTCACTGCGGAATTTGCCATGTCTTACTACAAAGCTGTTTGGGTTAGACCAGGCAGAAAGCAATGGAACTTAGTAAAAACAAACGAAGTCATCTCCGTACGGACCATAAAGGCCCTGGGAGGGTTGGAAGGTAAAAGTTTCAAATATCCATAACCTTGGCATTTGATTGGGTGGAATGGTTAGCTCTACGCCCGGCTGCCTTCGTCCCCAGGAATTAACCTGGTACTCTTTTTTGGAGCATCCTGAGTCAACCTCATGACCATATGCACATCCGGAAGTGGAAATCTCGTTTCTTAAATTGTTCGACCTCCTGGCGATGACTCGAATCCACGTCCTTCCGGATGAACCGAGCGCGCCTTTACCACCTCGACCAGGCAGCGCCTAATAGAGCTAAGTAGGATGATAAATTAAGACGTCATAAGCTTCAGGGTAGTATAATTCTGCCACAAAATTGTATGTAAATAGTGAAGAAGTAACAATATTCTTTAAATGGGACTTCCTGTATCGAATGATAGATTGCAATGCATCTTGGTAATATGATGAATATTAATATATTGGAATATCACTGAATTCCCGCCGGTGTTACACTGCCCACAATATGACTAAGTAACAGATCCTGAACACGAAACCGGCAGTTATCTCGTTTGTGCTAATGAAAGATTAAGTTTGTAGCACGCACGTTCAATAGATGACCAAGATTTCATTCTGCATATTATTTTAGATTCCATTATAAATGATACAGTTGTTAAACCCCTAATATTTTGATATGTTCATAGACTGTAGGTGTTAGTAGAATAGGTTTATTTAAAAAGATATTCTGTTCGTGTTGTCAAAAATAATATTTTGGGTGTTTTACGTAACTCAAAACATAACCACATAACGATGGCCTGGTTTTAATACCACTTATCAGAAAATGCTCTTCCTGTCCTTCATTTTCCTCAAGATTGGTCACGCCTCCCAGCCACTTATGGGTAGGTATGCAGTCCGTCAGAACAATTTTAGTTGGGTTCATTTCCTCATGCTAGTTTGAAAAGGAAAATGAGCTTTACCATACTGTAGGAATCTATGTTTGCATGACGTATTTACGCACATTTATAGTATGATGTATTTAAGGTCCATTTCCCTCTGTGCGGGACACTGGTCCTCTTTTCCACTTGTACCCCCTAACCAACGTCCAACGCTCCAGGACACTGACCTTGAGGCGGTAGAGGTGAGTCCGACGCTGAGTCTGAGGCAAAATCCAACCATGGAGGGTGAACGGATTAAGGACGGAAAAATAAATTCTCCGAGCCATCCAGTTGTGTTTCATCAATCTGTTATAGTACTACTTTTGATTTTACAGCAAACTAACTATTGCTTTTAATTTTACGATAGCCTATGGCAATTCATCACTCACCGACGCTTCAGTGAAGCCTGTCTGGCCCATTTCAGACAGTCCATAGAGATTCCACGGTGCTCTTAACCACGAACAAATTGTTAGCGAAAAGAATCTACGAATTTCTGACCTGGCGTCGCCATAAGGAAAATAGAGAAAAACTTCAAGTAACACGGATTGAACCATGAAACACAAGGTTAAAAGTACATTTGGGGAGATGGAATTCAACAACCAAATATAGGAGTAAGAATGCCATCAGGACAGAGGATAAGACTCTAAAATTGATGGGGAAAGAAGAAAAGTCATGTGAATTATTTGTATGAATATTTCCCGTCAGTTGCTCCCGGTCCCAACAGACGTTCTGGAGATGCACAGCCGACGCCCACCGGGACGCCATTGATATTCAAGTCATATTGCTCTGCGTGCCCAGCGCTGCCAACATAATGCAATGAAATTCTCAAGAGAATTTCTACCTCGTTCATGTTCCCTCTTATACTAATACACAAGGTGAACCGTAAAAACTATAGTAGTAGTAAGAATTCGGTGAAACCGTCGGGGAACAACGGATAAAGAGCTGGAATATAGTTTTGTAGTCACTTCTTTCCAGACTTACGGCTTCACCTGTCTAGTATGTCACGATGAAAGGCATAGACCTACGTGTTATGTAGAAATTACTGAGATTAGAACTCTCCCCGCACTAAGCAATAATTCAGGTGTGCACTGAACAAGACGTACTCTCGCTTTTAAATAGTTTAAGTTAATGATACTCTTACAGAACAAAATTTTGGCACCCCGGCGTCTTCGAAAACCATCAAAGTAGTTAGTGGGACGTAAAATCATTATTATTATTATTATTATTATAATTATTATTATTATTATTCACTACTATACATGGGGTAATTATCGTCGTATTCAAATGGACATAGCTACTGTGTTAGGGACATTTAGATTAGACACCGCCTAGACCACCTACGTGTCATTTTCGTCGTTCTTTCTTACTTAACCAGGCAGCCGGAAGCCCAGTACTCTATAGGGTGACCGTTAGCTGAGTTTTTAACCCATTCTTATTCGACCGGGCGGGTTGGCCGTGCAATTAGGAGCGCGCGACTGTGAGCTTGCATTCGGGACATACTGGGTTCGAGTCCCACTGTCGGCAGCCCTGAAGATGGTTTTCCATGGTTTTCTATTTCCACGCCAGGAAAATGCTGAGGCTGTACCTTAATTACGGCCACGGCTGATTGCTACCAACTCCTAGGCTTTTCCTATCCCGTCGTCGCCGTAAGACCTATATGTGTCGGTGCGATTTAAAGCCACTAGCAAAAGAAATCTTTTTCGTAAACACATATGTTATACATACATAAGTTACTACTCACTAATTTTCATGGCTAAAGTAGAGGATTTTCGGAATAGTAGATTTTCAGTCCCAACACTCGATGTGTCGGCAGTCTTTGATGTGTTTACGCAGCGGGACAAGTAAGATACCTACACTCCAGTAATGGAATGCAGTTAAATGTAAATAATCTAAGTACCGAAATCATTTTATTTGAAACACATATTCAACACACCCACCCTTGACTACCCACAAGAACTTCTTTTATTAGCAGGTAATGTTGCACAAATTAGTCACGCATACCGTCACTGCGCCTAAAAACACAGCTATGTGAAATATTTAAGCTTAGAAATTTGCCCGTTAAGGTTCTGTCATCTATGGTTCAATAATGTGCGAGTTATTTCAAAGGATTCACGCTCTCATGGTATATGTGCTGCGGGTCAGTATTTCTCCCACAACATTATCACGTAGTGTTTTTGCAGGCGCAACGACGATATCTACCAACTGGCCCTTAACAAAAAGGCCCTGCTCCATTCAATAAGAAACAACATGCATCGTTTACTAATGATGTACTGTGAGCAAAATCGTAGTGTGAACAAGTAATCCTCCGCGCACGCGTAAAGCTCTAACCTTCATCAAGTAGGTGGTAAAAGAACACGGTTGCTTATGATGTGAACATACTACACTCGCCTTTGGTACGAATAGACAGTCCCGCTTCACACGCATAACGCAGCCTGCTTACCGGGAGTTTGGACGGAAAATTTCCATCCTATTGTTCTGCTCGAAGTACCGTACTATACGCCTTGTAACGCTTTTTTGTATCTCTACAAGATGGAGGATGTTGCAATTTCTCCCGTAAATCCTTCCCAGAAGATAATCTCAGGTAATGTTGTGAACGGGGAAGGGTGGCGGGAGGGGGCAGTATTTGTTGATGTTACGATTTCGCTCACAACAAATCTTTCGGTTTCATGCAAGACGTAACCTGTTACTTTAGGCTACCCAGCTTGTTGCGTTGAATACGTCTGAAGCACGTAGTACATATATTTCCTTTCACTTATGTTACCTACTGGGAGATTTCGCTATGCAGCACAGATTGTGTAAGTGTAATCTTGCATCGAAACACCGCCGTCGTCGGTTCTGAAGATGAAAGATAGTTTGTAGCAACTGTTCATACCGTAATTATTGTCAAAGAACCTCCAATTTTATGCGGAATTGGAACCAAATGGTTGTAACATTTCATTTCAAAATTCCGCACTAGCATTGGACGGGATTCAAATTATGTCCACCTTAGTAGGAACCTAGCGTCCATGTCATCACGCACCTATCCATCCATCCATTCACGTTTGTAGTTTCAGAATATATTCTCCTTCCATTCGGGTAAATTGTCAAATTGTCATGCAATTTTAAAACATATTATTTTATTTTTCCATGATCACTTTTCATATGCCTATTCTGTAAATTGAACAAAGTTGACTTACAGATGCCTCTGTCGATCAGTAGTTAATCCTAAGATAGTGGGTTCAAACTCGGAAGAAGAATCGTATTTTTGAAGGGAGGAAAAAGTCTGTTCAACATTCTACGTCGTACGATATCAACATGCAAAATATCTCTGGTAACACAATTGGTGTTTACTCGATCATTCAAAAATTCAGCCATAGACGCCCATGACAGATTCGGCTTACTCAGCCATCTAGTAGGCCTAGAGTAAAACGGAACGTCAAAATTGACGAGCACATAGCAAAGAAGTGAAATTACAAATTTTTTACATGGTAGCTGGGGCCATATGATTATTATTATTTGTTGAATTATTATTAAAATTAATGGTGTAGAATTTATTATTTTGTTTGAGCAGCTTAGATGGTAGAGCGCTGGTTTTCTAAACTCACCTAGGCTGGTTGGACCTGGCTCAGTACGGTAGTATTTGAAAGTGCTGATATACGTCAGCCTTTTGTCGGTAGAGTTACTGGCACGAGAAACAACTCCTATGGGAAAAAATTCAGGTAGCTCCGCGCCTCCGAAAACCATAAGATATAATTAGTGAGTGGAAAAATCAATAACATAATTATTATTATATTGCTGCGGCGCTGGAATTGTTTAAGCAGCTGCCATGAAACCTGACTGCTGTCAATCAAATATGGTATTTTAGAAGAATAGTTATAATTTATGAGGCATATCTTTAAACATATCTTTAGATAGGATTCCATATAAAAGTATAAATTCCATGAATTATTACATATAATTACGAGTCAAGGTGGATCTCAAGGGCCTAGATAGAGAGCCTCATAAACGTCGCTGGAAGCAGCATCATGAAGGGATCCGTAACCATACACAGCAACTACATGAATGGATAAATCACTTCCATTTTAACATATATTTTTATACGGATGATTTTATTTAGCCTATTATGGCTTTTGGTTAAATTAATTTTAAATCTCCATTTTGTTTTTTTTATACCCATGTTATTTTTACCATAACCTATCCATCAGGGAGCTTCAGGAACTTGAGGTGTTATGTAAATGAAAGTAAATTTTATAAAATTGAAATAATTGAATGGGTGAAAAATCATAACGCTATCAGTGACATTTATGTAAAATATTTCTTAAGTACACATTAGGCACATGCATTGGTCATATTTTTGAATAGCAGAGACACTGAAGTGAATCCCGCTTAGTGATAAGTGGTATAAATTTATTAATCGATTTCAAACCCGTAGGGAATGTCACAGCGGTGCACGTTACAGAATGGGAGGCGGTTCCCATCAAGAATGTCTTGGACTCGTATATTATTGAGGATTCTGCTCCAAATACTAGTGATTGTTCTTTCAGTCTCATTAATTGCGGATCTGAAACGAGTGGTGAAGATGAATTGGCTGATTCAACTGGGGATGTGGATGATATTCCTTGTTGCTGTTGTTTGAGTCATCAGTCCATAGACTGGTTTGATGCAGCGCTCCATGCTACCCTATCCTATGCTAAGCTTTTCATTTCTACATAACTATTGCATCCTACATCTGCTCTAATCTGCTTGTCATATTCATACCTTGGTCTACGTCTACCGTTATTACCGCCTACACTTCATTCAAAAACCAACGAAAAAACGAAGAATTATCTACAATATGTACAAATATCAGTCTGCAGTGATAAGAATCGAGGGCTTTGAAAAAGAATCAGCAATCCAGAATGTAGTGCGGCAAGGCTGCGGTTTGTCTCCCCTTTTTAAATATTTATTATAGAACAGGCAGCAAAAGAAATCAAAGAGGAATTTGGAAGGAAAGGAAATAAAAATCTTGAGATTTGCCGATGATATTGGTATTCTACCTGAGAAGCTGCTGAATGGTGTGGACGAAGTCTTGGGGAAGGACTGCGAGATGAAAATAAATAAGTCCAGAATAAAAGTAACGGAGTGCAGTCGAACGAAGGCAGGTGATGCAGGTAATATTAGATTACGAAATGAAATCTTAACGGAAGTAGATGAATATTGTTACTTGGGTAGAAAAATAAATAATGATGGAAGAAGTAAGTAGGACATAAAATGCAGACTAGCACAAGCAAATGAGAGCTTTCTTAAGAAAATAAATTTGCTCACTTAAAACATCCGCTGAACTATTAGGCATATAGACCTGCACTATTGTGATGGGTACTGGTTTGGTGTCTATCTTGAAGATAATAATTCTTTCACTATGCTGGTCACAGTAGCTTACCCTCTGTGCTATTTTCATATTCATTATTAAACCAACTCCTGCATTTTCCTTGATTGATTTTGTGTTGATAATTCTGTAGTCGCCTGACCAAAAATCCCGTTCTTCCTGTCAATGTACTTCCCTTATACCAACTACATCTAAATTTAGTATATCCATCTCCCTTTTCAGATTCTATAACCTACCTCAAAGATTCAAACTTCTAACATTTCACACTTCGTCTCGCAGAATGTCAGTATCCATCTTCCTGACGATCACCCTCTCTCGAGTAGTCCCCACCCGGAGATCCGAATGGGGGACTATCTTACCTCCGGAATATTTTACTCGGGAGGAAGCCATCACCATTACATCATTCATACAGAGAGAGCTGCATGTCCTCTGGAATTAGTTACGGCTGTAGTTTCCCGTTGCTTAGCCATGTAGCAGTATCAACACAGCTAAGCCATGCTGAGTATTATTGCAAGGCCATATCAGTCAATCATCTTGACTGCCGCTCTTGCAACTTCCGAAATGCTGCTACTCCCCTTTTCGATGAACCATTCGGTAATCTAGTCTCTCAACAGATACCCATCGGATATGGTTGCACCTGCGGCTCGGTTATCTGCTTCTTCATTGGGACGCGCAAGCTTCCCCACCGCAGCAAGGTCACATGGTTCACAGGGGAGGGATATTCCTTGATGATGATGATGCTTGTTGTTTAAAGGGGCCTAACATCGAAGGTCATCGGCCCGGGATATTCCTTAAGAAGGTAAATTATATTTAGGTCTTTCTGCGCCAGATGTTGCAGTGACAGAAGTATGTGTCTTTCAAATTTTAATGAAATGAGCGCTATAAAAACCAGAGACTCCTTTTTACATAATAACTAGATCTTAATTAAAATAATAACACATTTCTGGTATCTTCAAATATCGATAAATTGATAAATTTGTGTCACTGATGTAGATAATTGACATAATAACACATTTTTGTTGTCTGCAAGTATTGATGACTTGATGTCCTGCTGAAGTCAATTCCTTCAGCACATCAGGACTTCCACAAGAATCTAACACCGATTGAAGGCACACCAGAATACCAGCGACGTATACGTATCTCGTGGGCTCTCCCAAAGTAGAGGTCATCAAGACAGACAATTCTTGCGGTAAAGCGTCAGGAAACTAAATGTATCTGTGGTAACAAATGACGGAGAACACTATCCTGTCATGAATGAAACTGAAGAACTAAACGTCGATAGTGAAAACTTTTTAAAAGACATAATGACAGAAAAGGCACTAAGTAGATATATTTTGAAGCCATATAGATGCAAGTGAAAAGTACATTATTTTTAAAAATTACACCTTATACCCATGAAGTTTTTCCATTTCATAATATCCGCTCTCAAATCCCGAGTACTGCGTATTTTTCATATTTTATTTCACGTAACCCATGGCTTAAAATTAACATTAAAATATATAGATATATATTTCTTTTCATACACAAAGTGTTACTTATATCCTTATGGTTTCCATTCATTAATTTCCTTTTAGGATTTACATGTCCTTTAAATTTCAACTGATCCACACCATAACTGTACAGTTTAATGAATGCAAGTAACATACGCAGGTACCACCATCTGAATGCTAATGCGATGTTACTGGGATGTTGAAAACAAATGATAATGTCTTTTCAATCTATATTTTCAATATTTGGGACTAAAATCACATGAGAGCGAGACATCGCAGAGACGTGACTCTATATTAGGTGCGTAATGGAGTTGTATTTTACTGGTCGATTAAAATTCCAGAATTTGTAGCGGTACGGATTGCCTAACGTAGAAAATGAATATCCCAGCTGAATTTAGTCTCATGACGTGAAATGGGAGAACAAATTACTGAATTCGATCCACACACAAGTCTAAGTAATGTCCGAAATGATCCCCGAATAGAAAATGTACCCGTGCTTCGCTACGGTATTCTAAATTTTATACGGATTCCTCCGTAAATTACTGTAAAGGCAGTGAGTACGATAAAATCAAATTGCATGCCTCTTAGCGCTATCCCAGAAACGAAACAGGAAGGTCAGAATACGTTGTATCTAATATAAGGCAGGATTGGGGAAGTTTTGTGGATAGTGGAAGGCCACATTTCCTACTGCCAATAACAATCGAGTTAGAAAGACTTGATTATAATCGAGAATTGAAGTGCTATCTAATATATCAACAATCGAGATAGGATAATAAGTCATAAGACCAAAGTTGTTTATCTCTCCAAATAGAAGGGGGATAGTGCTAACTGTTTTGTAATACGACTTACCATTTAGCCACTAATTATTCCGAAACGAAGGTCTGCACCGTCACTAAAATTGCATCCGTATTTCGATATTTTCCGGGGACGAAAATAATATCGTTGTATAGCTCGGAATTTTTCCTCAAAGAAAAGAGTTTCCAGGTTTCAGGATTAGCACTCGCATGCATACGAGTAATTAAGGAAGAAAATAATACTGTTAAGAAATTTGAAATTAATAGAAAGTGGCATTATATCTGAGGACAGCCATACAGGACAAATATGTAAATACCAATTGAATGTATTGGAAAATCAAATGTCCCTTAATAAATTATGAAGATATGAGTTACAGATATAAGAAAGCGGTAACAGAGGATAAACTTTTTCGCAGGAATTCTTAGGTAAACGGATAAGAAGATGACTTACGGTGTTATTACTTAATCTATTCGAGGACGGTCATAACCTCCAGCGACATTTCACTAATATCCCCCAGAATGGACGATTGGCTTCTCTGTATCTTTCTACTTGAGGGACAACCACGAGTTTACTGGAATGATGAAAAAATGGCAAGCAATCAGATACGTTGCAATGGTAACCTATAGGTTCGTTGTCGGTCTGTCGGTCACTCAATGCAGAGCATGATACCCGCAGAAAATAGTAATTTTCCCCGTCATTTGAAGAGTAAGCTAAATTATGAACGTAAAAAGTTGTTTATAAAGAACAGACGTTTCACACGAAGTCCACGGATTTAACAGAAAATCAGTAGTATAATAGAAAATGGAGGAAAAATATTCTGGTTTCCCTATAAACCCCCGTCTATTCAAAGATTTTTAAATCATATGCATATCAGAACCTTCCCCGGGATGAGTATACTCTAAATTTGTAGTTTGATCGAGATATATTCAGCCGTTTCGTCGTGATGGTGGAACAAACAGACAAACGGACACGAAACACAAAAACCACGGATTCGGTCTTGAGTTGACCTAAAACGTAGAATTATCTGAAAATTTGGCAAAAACAAACGAAATTACAGACAGCGGACCCCCTACAACTTTATTTATATAGATGTTCATCCCTTGTGGCTACGATCAGTATATCATCGGTCGCATGTTTGATTTCTGGTCTTACGTCGGATTTATCTGATACTTCTTGCTGTCGTTTGTAGAATTCCATGGTTTCCAAGCTAGCTCTTATACCAGAATGAGAAGGTACAATCCATGAAGAGGTCTGTGGATACTGGGAAGTTCATACTTTCCATGTCGTTCACGAAAGCATGCTGTAGAATTCTGGACCGTTTAGTACAGGATTTCACCTTGTCTGTTGAAATCGATACGCTTTGCTTTGAAAGTAGCAGGGAGACCTTTAGGGCGGCCCTAGCTAAGTGAGGCATTTCGTCCAAATACCTGTATCAGGCTCCTCACTGTCATTTTTCTTATCCGACCACCCTTCATCTACGCCTGTTCGGCGGAATTAGGTTTTCGAGGTCGAGGATCTCGTTCATTTTCTCGTCCTTCTTGGCTCTTTTATTTCTTTTGCCGTTACATTCATTCTTTGAAGGGACGGACCTTTACTATTTCCCTCTGATGAGTGTTCCAGGAATATTTTGGCTCGATCGTACTTCACCACCATTCTCCTTCTTCCCCTTTCTCTTCTATTTAATATAAATTTTTGGTCGTCTGGGCCTGCTGAGGAGCACGGGGTTCACCTTAACACTTCACTAGTACCTTCTTCTTCACCCATTTTTCCATTTTTAAGCTGTGTACCAGCCTTATCTACTCTTTCCACGTAGATCTGGAGACCTTCCCTTTACCAGTATCGGAGAGGATCCAGTTGGTGAGCCTGCAGGAGTCATGATGGTCAAGTGATCGTAGAAGTCTAGTTGCATTTTACTCATGGATGTGATTAGGTCTTCCTGGTATTCATAGATATTATTTTTGTTCCTGATCCCTTAGGTGCAATCCTCTCATCTTATACCCCTCAGGTTTTTTTCATTGAGTTCGTGTTTCCTGAATAAGCATTTCCTGTTCATCAAGGGGCATTCTGAGGTATAAAGTATAGTGAAGTACTGAGTTAAAATAATCGTGCTTTGAGCCTGAGGCTCTTGGAGAGGTACTTGGAGGTGCAAATGCTTCTAAAAGAGTGGTGGGCCCTCCCCATCTTGATGCATCTCGTGTCTAAGGCCATAGTCTGGCTCTTGTTTGTTGAAATCCAGTCTTCTTGGTACTTGACTGTAGTGACTTTAACTGTAGTATTGCCTTCTAGTGAGGTTGCGGAGGATTAGTTTATTATTTAGGATTCGCTAATCGGCCAACTAGGGACCACGATAAATTTTATTATACATTCTGGCGTTAATTCAATTTTCGACTGGTGCAGTAGGTTTTCATTCTCGCTGTGTCGAACACGGCGTTCATCCGACCATTTTTACCTTGTCAACTTCACATCCCGGAAAGTCCCAGAAGTCACAATGTTTGTTCTGAAAAGGTCTCGTTTGAGTGCGTCATATGGTCGTAGGCCCATTTAATCGAGGTTTTTCTTGACCTTAACCTACTAGGGAAATGTTGTTTTGCTTTTTGTAGATTATTATTATTATTAATAATAATAGTAATAATAATAATAATAATAATAATAATAATAATATTGTTACGGGGATACCCGTGGAGCATAAAGAGGTTAAAGAACGTGCTGGGGTGAATGGGCCTATCTACAATATGAAAATCAGTTTAAAACTTGAACTGAAGGTTGCATTTCATCAAAAAACAACAACTTAATAAACTTAACAAATTTTCACTTGGATAGCATTAATATCTCAGGTACAATGCCAAATAAGGGTGGAACATCCCATGAAAAGAGAATTTAACAATTTTGGGCTTCAAGCCCTCGATTTACAAGATCCGAGATACAAGATCAAATTTACAAAATTTACAATTCAAAATGAGAAATAACTTATTCAAGGGCAGAAATCCCCCAATTGGAGAGCACTTGCTCCAAAATTAACAATTTTAGCCTTCCATAGGCACCTCACACTATAAAAAAACTTTGAAAAGAGCCTACATGCTCTCGATTTCTTACAGCCCACTCAAGGAAACATTAAAACAAAATATTACACTCTCTGGCCCCACAAGGCACGAATTTCAAATGGAAATATTTTTGCACAGGGGTATCTAGTACCCAATCTACCGGGCCTTTGCGGAAAAGAACAGGTTAAATAAATGGCCCGAACACAAACTGAATGGAGGCGTACATTGAGCTCCAGATAATGAAATATTAAAAATCTACAGGGTTCTCGGCCGATGAAACTGGGGCTAGTCCCAAACTACTGAGGTGGCTCGCAAGGAAATAACTTTAATACATTACAAGAAGGAAACAGTTACGAAAACGTAGTCACTTCAAACCAAGATGAAGGGGAGCTCGAGAGGATAACTCACTCTCTATCCTAGATTTACAGTTAAATACTTTATGAAATTATACACGAAAGGAAGAAGTTTACATTAAAACGGTTACATAGTTAGAAATTTGGACCCTCCCCTCGGATAAGTTTACGGAAAAAGCAAGAAAGATTGGATTTATGTGGCCATTACGTGGTGGATGTTCTGCCGGTCGAAGAAAGAGGCTCCTCGCCTCCTGCTTTAACACACACACTAACAAAGACGACGATCAATAGGCAAGGGAACTCGAAAAGCCGCAACTTATATACCCTCATGGAAGGTTCGAGAGAATTCAGGACTAATCCGGACCCACCCTCTCAATTTTTATTGGCAAATTCAAAGTGATCAAGAAATGTTTTTGTTGTAAGTGAATTTAAAACATTCATGATTGTCCAGATTAAAATCTGTCGGAAAGAAAAAGAAGTGTTGCCAACCCAAAAATAAATGAACATAGATTCAGTTATGAAAATCTAGAAATACGAAACTTCTTTAAGTTATAAGTTCTTCCACCTTGCACCAGAGTGCATGACTTGAGTTATTTGGTAGGGTCATTTGTGGAAAAATATCCAAATTTATTGATGTATAGCAAAACAAAACAAGGAGAAATTCAGTCAGTTTAGGAAACTTCACAATAACACAATTACTAAATATTTCAGTCGTGAGATCTTCCGAATAAAGTTTCAACTTCGTGTAGTACCAGTTTCACCTTTTGGTCGATAGAGGAGTTCATTAAGGCGCTTATTTTGAATGAGCGAAGTTGAGGTGTACCTCCCGGTACAATTATTATTATTATTATTATTATTATTATTATTATTATTATTATTATTATTATTATTATTATTATTATTATTATTATTAGTAGTAGTAGTAGTAGTAGTAGTAGTAGTAGCAGTAGTAGTAGTAGTAATTATAATTAACTTTTCATTTAATTTGGATCTTCATGTTTGCTCAGTTATCACGCATTCTCTGCCTATGCCATTCCATTCTGCCCATCGCCCGGATGGTACCCGTTTTATTACGTGACAATTTTTCCGGGAATGACTTTTGACTCCGTATCCTTCTAATAGGCGATAAGTTCTTTCAGTTCCTGCATGTTTTGATCACTTTTGTTAGCCACGCTTTCTTGATATTTATATCCTTCCTATAGGTGAGAAATCTAGTTAGTCAGTCTGATGCGTCCATATAAGGTTAGACGACACTTCCTGGCCATGACTTCAATTCCTTCAGTGTAAGTCTAGGGCCAATAGTTGAGTCACTTCCAGCCTTGCCGTATCCTTTGGGTGATGCCAATATTTTCCCCGCTTTCCCTCCCTCTTTTTTATTATCAGACACAGGACTCATTGTTGTAAAACTCGTATTCATATTTACACCAGTACTTGAAACTGTAGTTGACGAGTTAGAGTTAGAGCTGTATCTAGCGGAGAAGACTGGAAAGCGAAGAGAGCCTATCTCAATAATTAACGACAGTCAGTGTAATTAGAAATTCAGTTCATTAGATTTACTGTGGTTCTGCTTTATTAAGGCATACGAGGCCGGGAGATTCTTTCATTTCCACATACTTTCAAAATTCCATTTCCTCGTACATTTTCCTTCGCATCTTCTCCTTTATTTTGGGGCATATCTAAAATATTGATCGACTTGAGTTCATGATCGCGCGATTTTATACCTTATAAATGGAACTACTGGAACAACGTCCTTCAGCTCCACCTAACTCATTACTAGAGCCGGAATTTTGAGGCAGTAATAGGTTAGAAGCAAACTTACTGGTAAGTATAACACATATAGGTTCTACTCCTATTCTGCAAAAGGGTTAACCTATGAGTCTTGCACGTACATTAGGAGTACGGCCATCAGAACCCCCCGAATTTATGTTACTCTTACTACAGTACGAAAGAGCGGGATAGAATACTCTTCCTAATAAACACATTAGTTTGCATTCTAGCTTGTTATTGCCTAAATAACCGGGGTCTAATCATTACCATATTTATATTTCCACATCAGCCACGTTCTGCGTTGAATTATCAAAAAAGGCAATGTCAAATTTCTCCTTTAATATTAGCTTCACCGAGATTATGTCAAATATAATTTCCGATATTTTAGGGTTTATGGACGTTTGTCTTCAGAATGCTAATGATATTTGAGATAATCACGATTATCACTTTTCACAAACTCTTAAATTTTTCCGAAAATATATCTTCTGTCTAACAACTGTACCAGCTGGTCCCAAGGTGTACGGGTAGCGTGCCTGCCTCTTATCCGGAGGCCCCATGTTCGATTCCCGGCCAGGTCAGGTATTTTTACCTGGACCTGAGGGCTGGTTCGAGGTCCACTCAGCCTACGTCATTAGAATTGAGCGGCCCGGTCTAGAAAGCCAAGAATAACGGCCGAAAGGATTCGTCGTGCTGACGACACCTCGTAATCTGCAGGCCTTCGGGCTGAGCAGCGGTCGCTTGGTATTCCAAGGCCCTTCAAGGGCTGTAGTGCCATGGGGAAAACTGAACATAGCAACAGTCAAGTTATAGAAATTGCAATTTATAACGTTCAGGTCACATATATTTTTAACTGAGATATTCATAAATTGAAATGTTTACTGCAATGTCCTTCAACGTAGATGGTCACTGATAGAAACATAGTTAATCGTCTTGATTAAGAACTAAGAGGAAATGATCGAGTTGTGTATAAATAATCCGAGAAAAACGAATCGGAAGAAAGCCAAAGCGTTACCGCAAGTATGACTCATTACACCAAATTGAGACACATTGTCTTCTGCATGGTTGGTGTTGTAAGTAGAGTGGAAGAGTGGGAGCTTCCTTTTTGTTCTTCATGACGTCATCTGCGCCACAGAGGGGATGCGGAAACCTATTACTGTGAGTTCCTAGGTAATCTCCTGCAGGTCTTGCGTGTGATGGAGACAACGAATAACAACTTTCCTTTATTCACGGTCAACGAGGAATCGAGTATGGTATTGCCCATTGCATTTCTGAATTAATGACTTCATGGTTTCAAATTCTTCCAAATTGCGGGTCTGGACCCTAATGACACCGTGAATGAATTTGATGGCACATTTGATTTGATTATCTTTGAGAAACTCGGTGAATTGGTTGATATTCTTGACATCACTTACATAGACAGGTGGAATCTTAATTCTGGGGTTTTAGGACGTTTGGGGTAATTGAGGGTGGGTTGAGAGGGATTGGTGGTTATTGGACCTTTTGGGAGAGATGGGGGAGGGGGAGGTTGCGGAGGTGTTCCGCGAAAAGGTGGAGGATTTAGGAGATATGGGTTTTGGTTGAGGTTGGGGCGGACATGGTGGGGTTGTTGAAGACGTCGATCATACTGGTGACTACCAGTGTTTTGGACATGACGTCGAATATTTTAGGCCTTTTCCTTTGGGAACGTCCTGATGGGGACGAAAATGTTCCATTGGTAATGGCAATATCGGTGACATCTCCGGTTAGATTGTCCATGACAGCCTGAGGAGCGGGCGACCTTGCTCTTGATGTAGGCCGGCGTTGTAACGAAGACTTAATCCTGCTGATGTTGGCTGGAGGCGTCGGTGGTCCAGATTAGGTGTCCCTGGTTTCAAACGAACTATCAACTACCGGGGAGGCAGGGGAGTCAGTAGTGGGAGGAAACTGAGGGGAAGGTGCCGATGTTTTCAGCAAGAATTTAGGAGACATAACTAGAGGAGGTACTTATTGTGCGAATTAGTTTCCTTCGAGGGCATAATGCTCACTGCAGCAGAACTGGCTCCTAAGAGCACTCGTGGGCTGTTTCTAGTAACTTAAGCCATTCTGAAATGGGTTCTACGGGTAGGGCCTGATGCGTCCTGGATAGAGTCGGCCTGCATTGAATCCGTGCCTAATGGGCCTTGAATAGAGTCGGTCTGCATTGAATTTGAAGGGTTCTTACCTACTTTGGAAATGCTGAATTACCAACGTAATGGTGGGGTTTCCCCTGCTAGGGCAGGGGCCCTAAACAGTAGGACTGGGGGCAGCCAGGTGGAGGCATCTATCCAGCCAGTCAGGATGAGTAATAGTGAGCAGGAGAGAGGGAGTTCAAGCACCAGAGGTGGACTTGAAGGAAAGTGTCTTTCTGTTGTCGTGGTCGTACAAAGGCGAGTTGTGTTTGTAGTGTTTGGGGTCACTGACAAGTTATGAACAGCGGTCAACGGGTGACAAGAGTTATGAAAGCTGTCGGTACAGCAAATAAAAGTTGAAAGGGTCCTGAAGTCGTAACGGGACGCTAAAAGTTAGCCTACACTACCAGTCCTGCCACGGAGACCGGGAAGTATAGCTAGACTATGGGCAACCCAGGTCAGCTATAATGAGAAAAATGCTCGAAGGGCAGAAAAATTGGTCGTGGTCAGACGTAGAGTAGGCTGAATAAATGCTGGGGTCGAGCCGTAGACTTGATCTGAAGAACGGAACGGCGTATCTGGCGGGTATACAATCCGCAGAGCAGTTGGGGGTATGCAACCCGCGAAGCACTGGTGTCTGTGTCCTACCAGGTGTTGGCTGTTTTGAGATGTTCGCAGGCGGTCACACAACCAAGTACTGACCACGCCCAATGTTGCTAAATTGCGCTGGTGTGGTAGGCAGCCCGCCCAAGTACCAGCTTGAATACCTCTTCGCTTCTTATGTTTTCCTCGTTCGTGATTGCTTTCAAAGGCGGCGATGGCTAGCTGGCAATAGCTTGGCAGCCAAAGAGGGCACAGGGAGCACACGCAGAGTCCTCGCAGTGTGCTAACACCGGTTAGCACGGGTCTAGACAGAGCGATAAGCCGGAGAGTGCTCGGAGGTACCTCGGAGAATGCTCGATGCGCTCTGTACGAAGTCTTCCCGGTGAATTAATGTGAATGAATGGTTGAGAATGGCGTGGTCAGAGAAAATAGTGAAAAAATCTACAGCACTTGCAATGACCAGGATATTTGTAGGAGGTAACAAAAACGCTTTTAGAGCGAATTTAATATTTCAACACATCCTTCTTCCAAAGTAAAATAAAACCAGTATGTCTCAGCACCTACTCTTAAGTGAAAATTTTCCTGGGTGCTCAGCTCTCTTGCTCTCACAATGCAGGTTTCGATCAACTTCGTATCCAAAGCTGCCAATATTAGCTTGGGAATGGGCTTCCCTACCCCGACATCCCGTGGATTATCTACAAATCATTTAGTCTTGTCATGTTTGACATGCTAGTTAGTTGCTTTCTGGTGATAGTTTGTTTTCAGTTTTCTTTTCTCACTAGCTGAGGGAAGTACGAACATTATCCGGAAAATACTAAGTGATACTGATTTAAGAATGCTATTGTATGTTACTAAAATTATTTTCCATTACTGATCAACAAATATTGTTTCAACACCAGCTATTCAGTAAAATACACAAACAGTATTTTTGTAGTAAATCTGATAATGTTCATTGTAGAGTGAGTTTCCTTATTATCGTGCAGGTGCAAGTGATACATTTCTTCGTAAACATAGGTTGAAGTATTGCATTATGCTTCAGATTTTACGTCATAATTGAACTTGTACGGGCTTAACATTTGTTGTCATAGCATTTTTGAGACTTAAGAAATGAAACTTTACAGCGCATGATTAAGTTTCCCTATGTTAATTTTTGTCACGTTACTCAAAACATAATGATCTATAGCACCATCTTCTTTCCATTCGGCTCCTTTTATGGCGAAAGCTTACAATATCGAAAGCGCATAACATTGATCAAAAATAGCATTACATTAACCATTGTTCGTTGTGATGTTCTTTGTCTCTTATGCTGTCTCTCAGTCCCGATAGATGGGATTACTGTTGCGTACAGAGTAGTACAGAGTATAATAGCCTGACTAAATATTGGCGGGAAATAGCAGGGGAGTTAGAAAACTTTCTTCTTTAGCATGCCATTCCTCTGGTTCATACATTTTCTGATACAGCTGGTACGTAACACACTGGTTCATCATAGTATTCCAGCTATTCGATCCCTACTCTGACGCACTGTTTTGAATGAGCAGTGGGCATACTTAAGGCAGAGGCTCATTTAGTAGAGTATTTGTATGGCCTAGCATAGAACAACAATTTAGGCCTATTCCAAATTATAGCCCCACAATTCACTAAACAACTCAAAATTCAACCCTGAAAGGAGCCATTTCTTAAGAAAAGCTTCTCCCTATTCATTTTTTATTAAATTCTACATTCATTTTATTGCAAATTATCAGTGAAGGGGGGCTTTCTCATCTGGCTTGGAGGAAAAATTTGCCTCTAAGTCAGATAGATTTTTCCGTCGCCAGTGTAGTGAATTGATACTTTCCGACTCATCGGGTACTCCTAGGAAACAGATTAGTAAAATGGCATAGATTTTGCCCTCGGAGTCGCCACTATTCGACCCCCTCCCCGCCGAAAAGGGACGAAGAGTGTTTACGGCTGTCTGCCGCTTGGTCATTCCAGCTCTGAAACTTCGGACTGTTAGAACGTCAAAAGTGAGAAAATGTGTGGTTTTTCATTTGATCGAGTATTCATATGAAAGCGTTGCTTTTAATCGCGCCATTCCTACTAAAGTCATTGTTATGTATGTTCATTTCAGTTGGGAACACCACTAAGACAGTCTTTCTGAGGATGTAAAAAGGCAGGTGGAGAGTGAATATCTACCATTATAATAAAAGCTCCTCAACCTGATTGTGACTGATGGTAGGCAAGCGGGCGTACCATTACAGGGAAAATTCCCTAACTCAGTCTTCATATGAAAAAAAGATGTTTGTTGACTTTCCCGTAATGTTAAGAGCTATGCAATTTCATACAGTCTTGCTCACAACGTGTACACTACCTAACCTAGAATTCTGTATACAATGTAGAATTCCGTAGCGAAGCACGGGTACATCAGCTAGTAAATTATATAAAACTCAATTGCTCTCTTAAAGAATTGGAAGATTGATTCAAACACAGTTATTTTTCATTTGCCTATAATAATAATAATAATAATAATAATAATAATAATAATAATAATAATAATAATAATAATAATAATAATAATAATAATAATAAATTTTAGAACGAAACATAGGTGTAGATGTTATTCAGAGACTCCAGAATGTTGGTTTACTTTATAGAGCTAATGAATGTACTCTCCCACAACAATGAAGTCTCAATTTCCGAATTATCCTAACGTGAATGCACGCTTCGGTGTAAAGTAGTTTGTATCCTACATCAAATTCATTGGTTGAATCCGTAGAACTGCACTATTATATTCGGCTCCGATTATTGATAAAAACACAAATGTAACCTGTAGTTGAGTTATTTATTTAACAAATAGCCCGTTTTGTTTAAAGATGTTGTTCTCTTGTCCATTTATATTCACTTTTAACCGTTTTATTTTAAAAATATGTAACTGAAATGTGACTTCAATTTGAGTAAAGCATTCTAATGAAAGACTTTTCTTCAAAGACTTACAGATGTACGATACAAAATACTTTACGCCGAAGCGGAGAATTCCCACGTGAGCGGGAGAGTTAAGTTAGTACCAGATTCCACGTTTCCTTTTTATGCAATCAATACGCTTTGCTTTGAAAGTAGGAGGAAGAACTTCAACTGCGGGCTTCATTCACTAAGTTCAGTCTCATTTACTGTCTAATGACTTCTTAGAACTCCATCCACAAGGCCCTCTTCCCCCTCATGCTACTTTCCGATATTGTTACCCAACTGGCTGGAAGTGTTATCGTCTTTGTCTTGGAGCAATTCATCTGCGTAGCCAACCAGGATGAAATATACCTAAAGTTCTGGATTATCTGTGTCTTGCCATCAGTTTCCTAATGAGGAAGAACATAAGCGCTTAGGGAGTTAAAATTACATTAATACATAGCTATTTGTCATAGAGTCTGCGTAATTCTGGTATCATGGCTCCCCTATTTCATTAGAACGTTTAACAATATGTCCTTATCTTTTTTTCCAGCAGCTCGGCTAATACGTATTAGTTTCCTGGACAGTCCGATCAAGGCATAGTATTAAGCACATTGACCTATTTTCCTGAAGATTTTGTGAAAGTACACAGTTTCAGGTGCCCAATGGAC
Organism: Anabrus simplex; assembly: GCF_040414725.1. Taxonomy (NCBI): domain Eukaryota; kingdom Metazoa; phylum Arthropoda; class Insecta; order Orthoptera; family Tettigoniidae; genus Anabrus; species Anabrus simplex. The sequence continues at coordinate 136,026,281 of NC_090272.1, forward strand.
CAAAAGATTTAACTTACTATCCACGTCATATATTCTACGGGAGCTTCGGCAACAAGGTGGTAGATATGTGCTTGGCTAACCGGGAAGGTCATGAATTCGATTCCGTGTCATCAAGTCAAGTAAATTTAAAACGAGTTTGCCATTAATGAAGAGGCACTCATCACACGCCAAATCTTTTGGGGACATGTGTGGCCGAGAATAGCGCAAACCTATTTGTACCAATTAGAGTCCAGGTTAATAAGAACGGGAGTCATCAACACCTCCATACAACTCTCCGCCAGACTGTACCCACACAAAGCTGTAGATAATTACACCTAAATGTCAGTGTTAGACCTACATTTCTTTCTTAATCTGTTTACCATCCAGCGTTGTTCTTCCGTCGGACTCAGCGAGGGATCCCACCTCTACCGCCTCAAGACAGTGTTCTGGAGCGTGAGACATTGGGTCGGTGGATACAACTGGGGAGGGGGACCAGTACCTCGCTCTGGCGGCCTCACCTGTTATGCTGAAGAGGGGCCTTGGTGGGGGATGGGAAGTTTGGAAGGGATAGACAAGGAAGAGGGAAGGAAGCAGCCGTGGCCTTAAGTTAGGTACTATTCCGGCATTTGCCTGGAGGAGAAGTGGGAAACCCCGGTAAACCATTTCCATGATGGCTTAGGTGGGAATTGAACCCACCTCTACTCAGTTGACCTCCAGAGGCTGAGTGGACCCCGTTCCAGTCCTCGTACCACTTTTCAAATTTCATGGCAGAGCCGGGAATCGAACCCGGGCCTCCGGGGGTGGCAGCTAATCACACTAACCACTACACCACAGAGGCGGACCAGTGTTACATTTACTGCATTTTATTAAAGTCCATGTATCCTGAAAATAAATTTTAATGTTAACGTATCGTTTTAGGATCTTAATAAACTTTTTTATGCACGTCATAAATTCCACAGCATTTCAATGTTGCTGATTTATCCTTTCTGGAGCATCGTAGAAGGGGACAGCTTTAAAATTATTACATATCTGGATGAGAATATCACAATGCTGCTTGTTACAGTGAAAACGTTATCTCGAAACAATCAATAATTATATTACACTAGTACATAAGCCTGTGTACGCCTCTGTGGTGAAGTGGTTACTGTGATTAGCTGCCACTGCCAGAGGTCCGGGTTCGATTCCCAGCCCTGCCATGAATTTTGAAAAGTGGTACGAGGGCTGGAACGGGGTCCACTCAGCCTCGGGAGGTCAACTGAGTAGATAGAGGTGGGTTCGATTCCCACCTCATCCACCCTAGAAGTGGTTTTACGTGGTTTCCCACTTCTGCTCCAGGAAAATATCGGGATGGTACCTAACTTAAGGCCACGGCCGCTTCCTTCCCTCTTCCTTGTCTATCCCTCCCAATCTTCCCATCCCCCACCAAGGCCCCTGTTCAGCATAGCAGGTGGGGCCTCCTGGGCGAGGTACTGGTCATTCCCCTGAGTTGTCTCCCCCGACCCACTGTATCACGCTCCAGGGCACAGTCCTTGAGGTGTTAGAGGTGGAATCCCTTGCTAAGTCCGAGGGAAAAACCAACCCTGGAGGGTAAGCAGATCGTTAAGAAGAAGAAGAAGAAGAAGAAGATATAACAATCTATAAGTGGTACAAATTTTAGCTCTTGAAATATTCTCGTTTTGTCAGTCTTACTGTGAATGACAAACAGAATAAGGATTTTATATACGTTTATAGATTGGAAACGTTGAGAGATATTGAGACGTAAATACAAAGAAACTGTTTCGAGAACAAGTGAAGTAAGGCTCTCGAAAATCTAACAACTGCGTGAGTGACCCAAGCAATGATGGCAGGACAACAGGGGCATGAACACTTGGGGTATTCTACTTGATGTCCTTAAACGAGCGAAGTGACAATCAAAAATTCTAAGTGTGGAAACCTGCCCGAAGAAGACATCACTGAGATGATGATGATGATGATGATGGTATATATTCATTGGATCTCTATGCATTTTAGCTTTCACCCAGGGATCATTCCAATAACGTGAATATTGTGATTATATAAAAATGGGAAATGAATATAGGTGCAAGAAATATAAACATCTAGTCAAATATTATGAACTAGCATATATTCCCGTGCTTCGCTACGGTATTCTACCTTATATAAGGATTTCTACATAAATTACTGTTCACACAGTTAGTAAAATTATATTAAACTGGATGTCTCTTAGCGTTGTCTGAGATACAAAACAGGTAGGACCCCATAAGTTGTTTCGGAGGTAAGGTGCACGTTGGGGTATTTTGATGATAATGGCTGGCTACATTTCCTACCGCCATTCTGAATCGAGTTCGGCAGTTTCAACTATAACGACAAGCTCACTTGTGAAATGCCATTCACAATAGAGATGCTGTCTTATCATTTCAAAGACAGGCCCCTTTCGATAAGTCACAATAGGGTTGGAGAAATACAGCTCTATCTAACGTATAAGGGATAGAGATACGACAAAATGTCATAGGGTCAAAGTTTTACATCTCTCCAAATTGAACGGCGATTGTGTTACCTGTTTTGTGATACGACTTACCGTTTAGCCACCAATTTTCCCGAAATGAAGGTATGCACCGTCATTAAGATTACCTGCATATTTCGAGATTTTAAGGGCAGGAAGGTACACATTTGAACAGCTTGGCGTGTTCAAAATGACCACCTGCTTCGTTAATGCACATCTGAGCACGGTGGAGGAGAGACATTCTTGCTTGCTGCAACATATGTGGTGGAATCTGCCTGCAGGCTTCCGTGATGAGCCGCCGTAAATGATTCGGGCTCTCAGGCTCCTTCTCATAGACTCTTTCCTTTAAATAACTCCAGAGGAAAAAGTCGAGTGGAGTAAGGTCAGGTGATCTAGCCGGCCATGTGACCGGACCCCTCGTCCAAACCGTAAAAGAGTAGTTAGTGGGACGCAAAGCAAATAACATTTTTATTTATTACGGAAATACTCAATAGAGATTAAGCTATCTTTCCAAGTGGGATTGGGGTCAGGAAGGGCCATCCGGCCGTAAAACAGGGCCATATCCATATGTGCGAGACACAGTTCGCACCCGCTACCCAACAAGTGTGGGAAAAGCGGTAGAAAAAGAAGAAAATTTATATTGCCTGTTCATTATGTGTCAAGTGGAATTTTGTATATTTCTTTATTGCAAACTTGATTGATATTTTGCGGACTATTTTGTTGTTTTAGAGATTATTGTGTGTTGAATTTAAAGTTTTTAATTATTTTGTTTCGCGCTGAACTTTGTCCTTGTTGCAACCCATATTGTCTGGGAAGTAGATGAGCCTTTCAAATGAAAAAATGAAATGGCGTATGGCTTTTAGTGCCGGGAGTGTTAGAGGACAAGTTCGGCTCGCCCGATGCAGGTTTTTTGATTTGACACCCGAAGGCGACCTGTGACCAAAGGCCAGCACTCTAACCATTTAGCCATGGAGCCGGACAAGTCTTTCAAATAAATAATACAAATAAGTGGTAATTGTAAGGATTTACACGGCACGCTATAGGTATGATACGAGTATGATACACACGATTCCGACTGTCATTGGAACTGTCACCAATTAGTTTAGCGAACCCAAAAACTGTGCGTTGAACACGAATCTTTGTCATTTTGGATATTTTTCAATCCTTTTGACCCCGATGCCTTCGTCGTTATTTCCAGACGTCACTGGAGCATCCCGCACGGGGGGTAATGTATGAAATGACCCCGTTGCACGCAACCGTCTTTCAACACGTCGAAATGTATCTGCAGTTGGCAGCCTTCGTCCAGGAAATCGTTCTTGATACAAGCGTCTGGCTTCCCGTGCATTTTGCCTTGCTTCTCCATAAAGTAGTACCATATTCACATAATCATCCCGTGAATACATAATGTTTGCTTTCGTGCTAACCGTACAGTACGTGCTCACACGTTGCTGCTAGGATTACGATATGCTGTTTCATGTGCCCTACGTATGAAGTGTAGACCGCTGTTAGTTGGTCTTCGAGTCGAACGTGCGCAGTTGCTTGGTTGAATGGGTGGGTCAGAATGTTGACAACACGTGCACTGCGCTTCATTCCCTGTAGTCGTTTGCCATATGGAAGTCGCATGTTATTATTCCTTTCGTATGTATGCTTTCTTTGTAAAGGTGCCAAATTACTTTTGAGACTTAAGAACGTTAAATATTTATTACGAATGGCCTTACAAGTATAATATAAAAATAAAATTGGAAAGCTCGTAACTAGATTCGAACTCTAAATGCCTGATAACATACCGTATGCTCGCTGCGATTGGTGCCATGTAGCCACTGCAGGCGACGAAGAATTGGTCTCGTAGCTCTGTACTAATGGAATTACCTAGGCTATCGCTTCGATACTGATCGCTGATGTTAAAAGTTCTGAACTCGAATGTGCAAACACCACAGTGAACTAAAGAATCGCGTCTCTCTTACGCCCAGATAGTTGCAACCATTTTCTACGCGTTACTTGGTTGAATGAGTCCAGCGTTATGTTTCAGGTGGTATTCACAATCGGTGCGTATGTGGCGATATTTATGATACCTGTTTATTATAACTTCAAAGAAGAATATCGGAGACTTCAGAAAGGTCTTCGTAAACGATGCCTAGGCGAATACGAAATGACGTTAAAAAATGCATGACTCAAGAATGGTTGGAACCCTTCCTGCTTCAAGTAACCTATCGAGGTACGTCTTCCATACGTAATTCCTCGCAGCTATTTTTTTTCAGCCAACGATTTTTATTTATTCTATACATCAATAGTTACATTCACACATGAAATAAATCGGCACTTGCCAGGTATTGGTGAAATAGTGTTGAAATAGTTCATTTGTTCATGCACTGTCTGGTATTAAAAAAAATCACTGATACCTTCGAGGTGTTCATTCAAAACTAAAACGTAAAAACACAAAGACACATTATATATCAAGACAGTTCAAGTAATGGCCATATCTATCTTCTAGCTGTTCACTTTCACTCAGTTTCCATCTCTCTTTCCTTAGGTGGTACAAGAGAGCCGGTAGTATGACACCATCAACACTGTCCAACATGTATGTAATGTAGTGACCTAGGAGCCATACAATCGCTTGCTGTTTTATCTGAGGAAAGGCCGTTACAGACAGGCGAATCAGTTTCCTGTCATGGATGTCTCCAAGAGGAAAGTTCATGAGGCGACACACCTGTCGTTTACACCAGCTCCATGTGCGCACGGCATGTGTGCATGTTGTCAAGCGATGTATCACTGTGTCCATCTGACCACACACCGTACACCAGGGTGATTGTTCCAGATGTATTTGGTAGCGACGTTGTGCTGTTGGTACCAGATTGTTTAGGAAAAGGAATATTTGGGAACGTGCGTGTGACGAGAGTTTCATACGGCTAAAGTTGACCCACATCGTTGACCAGTGGGTGTAGAGTGCCGTGGACTCAATCCGCGGGGTGAAGTGCACAGCTCGTCGTAACATAGTGTAGATGGTCTTGGTAGTAGCATTCGTTCCAGACGGGAGTTCACTGACGAACTTTTGGAGTTTCAGTTGGTGATCTCTAAAAATTTTCGGCAAGGAACTAGAGTCACAGGGATCTGGGCTCCAAGTGTCTTTGTACAGTGCCTTCGAGAAATTGTCCGATTGTAATAATATAGAAATATCATTTTTAAGAAGTAGAGCTTGACATTTCGTTCCGTGTGCGATGAGTCCTAATCCACCAAGTTTACATGGGAGATACAGCTGTTCCCGTTGTACTCTAAATAAATAGCCTTGCCAGATGAACCAGCCAATATATTTTGAGAGCTGGCTTTCAAAGTTGTTGGGTAGCGGGAACACTTGAGCTAAGTACCAAACCTTTGAGAGAGCATAGATGTTTGTCACCACAATCCGTTGAGTTATATTCAAATTTCGTGTACGAAAGTTCATCATCACACCCCTAACATTAGCAATAACAGTAGCCCAGTTGGTTTCTAAAGTACCTATCACAGTCATTGTCCATTTAATACCAAGGATCTTCACTTCATCAACAATGTTAAACCAGTCCTTCTGTACGATGTCGGGCCCATCGTTTAAGTTCAGTAAAGTAGTTTTCCTTGGATTGGCTTTCGCCCCTGAACCGGCGCTGTATGTGCTGAGAGCTTGAGAGATATGTTGAATGTCCTGTTCACCTCTGACTAATATCGATATGTCATCTGCGTAAACACACATTGAAAAGTTATATATATTCACTCTGTATCCTTGTAACTTTGATTGAAGTGTCCTAATAAATGGTTCCAGCCCTATGACAAAGAGTAACATGGAGAGGGGGCATCCCTGTCTTACTGATCTTTCTATCGGTATGGGCGTCGAGAGGAATCCGTTAACAAGGATTCGAGATATAGAGTGGCAGTTTATCATTCGAATGTAATCGATCACTGTGTCAGGGAATTGGAAGTGCTTTAAAACGATGTAGAGGTACTGATGGCTAATACGATCAAATGCTTTATCAAGATCTATATTCAGGAGACTGAGGTGGTCACTCGGCTGAGAGGCCGTTTTCAGATGGAGATCACGTAGTGTTCTTAAATTGGTCAAAATTGTACGTCCGGGAACGCTGCAACACTGTTCGGGTCCAATTACATCTATGAGGACTGTCTTCATACGACGGGATAACACTCTGGTTAGTATTTTATAATCACTGCATAGGAGAGTAATAGGCCTGAAGTCCTCCACCTGAAGGGTTCCTTTCTTTTTGGGGATGAGAACTATGATACCTTCATAGTGGGTTTTACATAGGGAACGACGTCTCAAGATAGTGCGGATAACGTCACAAAATTCTTTGCCAATAATAAACCAGTACTGTTTATAAAATTCATAAGGGACCCCGTCGATTCCTGGAGAGCGATTGGTCGGAAGATTTTTTATGATGGCTTGAATTTCATCATCAGTAATGTCCATGCCAAGCAGTTCTTTACTTGCTGGAGTATGGTGGGCATCGCAGGACTGAAGCAAAGTATTGACTTCGTGTACATCGATAGATTCCTTGGTATAGAATTGTTGATAAAATGAGGAAATCTCTCTTCTGATGTCTTCTTGTGACGTCACCTCTCTTCCATCGGACGATCTTATTGTATGAATGTACCGGCGTTGTTGCTCTCGCTGTGTACGTGCAATATAATAGACACTTGCAACCTCATCAGGTAGTGCCGTTTGATCCTTCAGGGTTACGTTTAATTTTGTGAGCGTCCTCTGCTGTACCGTCAACAGTTTATCTATAACATCTGTAATCTCATGGTAATTTCGTTCGCCAGCGTTATTCCTCTCCTGGAGCTGTCGGAGAACCCTGTAATAGAAGTCAGCTGTATCGCGTCTCTCTTGGGCCTTTTGATACGCAATATTTTTGAAGAGTCTTCTTATCCCCGGTTTGATTAACTGGTCCCACCATTCTGCACTATCGCTATATTTACATTTCTGAAGTAACCATTTGTTCCATTGTCTTAGAAAAGCTTCCGTGCATTGATCATCCTGTAACAGTGAGCAGTTCAGTTTCCAGTACCCTCTCCCTATATAGTATACTTTGTGTGGGAAATTTAATTTACATACAACTGCGTGGTGATTGGTGAAGCTAACGGGGATCACCTCGTAAGTTCTAGGGTGAATGAGTGTTCGGGAAACATACATACGGTCAAGGCGGGAGGAGGAGTTATACTGGATGTAGGTATAGTGGGGAAGGGGTACATGCAACATATCCACAACATCGATCAGGTTTAATGAGGTTATGAGATCATTTAAGGCAGGGTTGGCCCCATAAGTTTGCCCCGTCGAATCTTCTGTTCGTTGAACACAATTAAAGTCCCCGGCGAGGATTGTTTTTTCTTTCATATTATGCAGGTGTTGGAGTATATCGTTCTGAAAGAAGTTCTTACGTTGAACACGGTTGTGGCTCCCTGATGGTGCATAAATATTTATTAGCGTAGTGTCATTAATGTGTCCAGATATGATCCTTCCTGAAGGGTGACTGTGCACATCTTCCAGTTCCAGGTCGTGTCGGGTAAGGAATCCTGTTCCCCTACTAGCATTGCCAATGTTTATATATTGGTTGAAGTATGAGGATATGGGTAACACAGGGAGTGCGACTTCTTGTAAAAAAGCAATGTCAATATCATTAGAACGAAGAAATCGTTCAAACACTTGAAATTTAAGGTGGCTTTGGATGACATTGAAGTTCACAGTAGCGAGTCAGAATCTGCACCATCAGCAATATAACCAACTCCCTTGTACACAATATCCTATCAAAAGTGCGTCCCATTATCAATCTATTTACGAGCCTCTGGAGATTTGCGACGGCTTCGGGAAGTACTGCGGGGTTGTGTACGATACGGTTTAGCTCCCTCACAAGCACTATTTTTACTGACAGCTTTCGTTGTTAGAGTGAACGAATCTTTAGGAACTATAGGCGTGGGTGTCTTATTATCCAGGTTTCCAGTAGGTAATATTCGTTGTTCTACGGCTACTAAGTCCGTCCTCAGATCAGGTGTTAGTGTAGACTCAAGTTGCTGTACGAGGTCAATATTAGTAGGTGCGACTTCAGTGTCTTTAGTGACATCTACAGGCACTAATTGGTGTTGGTGTGACGGCATCATATGGTTGGCAGGCTCATGATGAATGTCCACTGGAAGGAGTTTATGTAACTGGGGCTCATTGTCTTCTAGTACGTCCATCTGTTCCGCCCATGAGGGGGATTTCACTACGGTGCCCGCATTAACATTAAGTTTGCTATCCTCTTGTCCCTGTTCAACAGTCTGGCCTGTCACTGTGTTATGTGTGTGTCCCTCAGCGGAAGGTTCTAGTACTACTGCTTCAATATCCTGTGTATGTGAAGCTGGTTTATCTGTGTTAATGTGCTGTACGGCTGGTTCCATGGTGTTGGCTATGTCTGTGAGATCTGCATGCGAAGTATTAAGGTCTTCTAAGCGAGGAAGTGGTGGTGAACTAACGTCTCCACCATCCTCAGTAATGTTATTTATATTGCCAGTTCCGTCAGAAGCAGTCAACACAGTGCTGTATGTCGGCTGCCTGACGTTCAAAGCCGGTCGGCTTCTACGATGCGGACAATCTACTTGTAAATGTGTCGTTTCCTTACAGTAAAAACATGATTTCATTTGGCCCTCATACGTTAGGAGAATTCTACAGTCATTAACAGTTAGTTGAGTGGGTATAGGGTACTTAAGTTCAATATTGACAACACGAATGCCGTTACTCACGTCAGAAAATTCGTAGGGGTCATTCCACTTCTCGTCCCGAATGTCCTTGACCAGCCCGTAAGTTGACAGCACGCGGGCAAGCCGTTCGTTGTTTACTTCAGGTGGTAAGTTGAATACACGCACTCACTTAGTAGAGGTGTCCGCAGCAGTAATTGTTACATTAGTTGAAAGACCAGTAGAAAGGCGGAATACTTTCACACCTTCATGCCGGGATAATAAGTTTTCATATAGTACAACAGAGACTAATTTAATATACACTGTATTTTCCCCATTATGAAGTTGAATGGCTATAATTTGGTCCTTGTTAAGTTTGAGTTCTGTTCCTATCCAGCGATGAATTTCCAGTGGAGTAGGCCTATTATTCCTATCCTCAAACACACATTTAATAGTATTTTTCCGTATACTTGCCATATTAGTACTGAGGCTAGTTCCAAGGATGTAACGAGAACACAAGTCGCAATGACTGTCGCACTAGCTCACTGTCACCGCTTGGCTGCTTGCCGTATTACCTCGACCGAGGATGCGCACGAACTCCTTGTAACTCTGTATTCACCAGGAGAGCGAAAGTTCCCGCTTCGACAAGTTACTGATGAGTTACAGCCTTATGGTCCCGTTTTATGCCTTTTTTGATCGCTCTAACGGTAGTAATTACATGGCGTAAGCTATCACATCTGCTGTACAGCATTTGCGTGCCACAGATTATAAACTACAGTGCAAAACACGTTTCTATCAATTTCGATGTGATGAGACTGTACAAAATGGTGGTGCATTGACATGTCTGTAATTGGTCTTACCCTATCACGTTTTCTATGATACCACGACCGCCCTTTCTATCAAAAGAAAATGGCCTCTTGGACCAATCAGGTGCGCAATTCTCTACCGACAGCTATAGGCGTGTTTATGGTTTTTACAGTATAGTAACATTTCGTAAAAATTAGTAGAGTATTGGACACCGCTCTACATAAAATGGTACAGTGTTTTTGAGATGGACCTCACTTACTGCCTCTTGTACCATTTTTCCATTGTGCGCAGAAGTCTACATCGGGTTAACTGCACATAACATTGCTGTAAGGTGTTGAGCAGGATGGGACTAAGAGGCATTTACGTCCTAGCTGGTTGCATATATTCGGGAAAAAATAGGGGCAGCTGTACCACCCGGTATATACATACACAGTTATATCTGAGAATCGAAGACGACAGTTCCCTTATTAGTGGCTATTTACAAAGTCTGTGTCCTCCTCACAGCAGCTAGCTAGTATTACCTGGACGGGCGATAATTCTGGTTGATTGGCCTCACATTCACTTCTCTTCACACGCTCAGGCGCTTGAGACAACAACTGAAGGCAGACAGGTCCGAACGCGCAGTCTGTTAGGAATCACGACGCAGGACAACTGTTCCCTTGCACGACACCAGATGAGTTCGATAAATCACATAATTAATACAGTCAACTCAATTACCGTACAAGCAACTCCTCGTTCACGGCAGCCCTGTATTCATATATTTGGTGACGAAGTATTGGATTCTTAGAAATACGGCTAGAGAAGGAACATCCTTGTTTTGTCTTCGAGAAGGCCTACGGGAAAACAATACGAAAGCAGAATAGCAGAAGCCGCGGCATGTTTTTAGGCCGTCTAGAAGTTTGGATTGGCTTCATCCCGTCCAAGAAATTCCGAATTGGTCTTCCAGAGGGCTGGTAATCATCTGAACATGCAACAATAATATTAATTACAGTAACAGATGAACCAGGTCCACCGTATGCATTGAATAATTTCCAAAATACATGTACATACATCATTTCTTTTCTATGGAGTTATTTCAAATCATTTCTTTAATTGTCAGATAAAGAGTTTTGTTACCGGAGTGAGTGGCCCAGATGGCTAGAGCGCTAGTTTCTTGAACCCAAGTAAGCTGTTTCGAGCCTGGCTTTCTTTTTTGGACTTCAAGGTGCTGAAATTCGTCAGGCTCGTGCCGGTCGATTTATTGGTTCGGAAAAGAACTCCTGAGGGACAACATTCTGGCATTTCAACGTCTCTGAAACCCATAAAATTAGTTGATAGTGGCACGTAAAATCAATAACATAATATAAAGAATTGTATTAAGCACTTTAATAGTAACCATATGAAGGAAAGTTTCAAGCTGGATTAATAAATGCTTACGCTTGCAACCCTTCCATAATAACGCTCGTTTGCGACTAAGTCCGACTTTTGAACCCTCCACCCTGCTCAAACCCTCACAGACTTGTGGGCATTTCGAAATTTTCTAGGATATCTTGAAGAGTATGAAGTTATTTCGTACTCTGGTTCATGGGACCTCATTAATCCATGTGTTTTCATTTTCATACGTACTTTCGTACATCGCTTCACTTCGACGAAACGGAACAAAGTACAGCCCTGATGGGCGCACGCGTCGTCAATATGATGAATTCTCTCCGTCATTGTTCTTGAATTTCTACACCAGCGTTGCTATATCACCGTCAGATAGCTACTCGCTAGCCCTCGAAATCTAATAGCGTCGTGGTCGGAAAAGAACAAGAGTTGACTAAGGTCGGATAGGATAGATAGAAGTGAGGAACCTGTCATAAGTAAGTTGAAGCAATGCCAGGACTCAGCTAAGGGCCTCGTGGTCTCCAATCCACGCTCCCAAGTTAAGAGAACCTGGGGGCTCCTTTAGTCACCTCCTACGACAGGCAAGGGATACCGTGGGTGTTATTCTAGCGTCCCCACCAACAGGAAAAGCACAAAAAATTTACTGAACGATTTGATTTTTATCTATGAGGACGAAGGAAAATTAACGAGGAAAGTTCGTGGTGTCATATAGAGAACGTTCATGAGGGTTGGAGATGCCGTTAAGAGGATCAGTATTATAAATTCTTCTTGTGAGTTTCATGAGTCCAGACAGTGAATTTAGAATCTTACAAGCCTAGTAGATATACGATAAAATCTAAACGAATATTATTTTGATTACACGGGCATATTTCCGGCTAGACTGTATGGCCTTAATTCGTACACCAGTTCTGGGTAACCTCTTCTGAATTCAATCAACAGCATGTTCCGAACGATCTTCACAGATCTCATCGAAATAAGTTCATCATTAGGGGAACGCATCAACCGGCATCATCCTTTCCATCTAGAAGTCGGGCATAGCCCAAAAGCACAATTTTTTGCTCCGCTTGCATATCAGGCATAAGCCAAATTAACATTTTCGTACCTCTATAACGGAACAGTAATAACATTTGTGCACACTCCGCGAGTTTTTCGACAGGGCTATTTTACGAGAAAGTATGGAATTATTTATCAGTAACCATCGTTAAATGCGAAAAGACTTTCCAGGCTTTGGTTGTTCATAGTGTTAGTAATTCGTAATGAACTTCTTACAAAGAACGTGTAAACCAGCATCCTCGTTTCATCATACCGATGAAATAAGATTCACTGTGCTATACACAGTAACATCATCCATTCTTTCATTAATTCAATTCATTCAAAATGTGTGTTGTAATTGTAGGATAACTCTATAAAGACTGATGACTATACCTCGGATTTGTAGGTGGTAATAAGTTAGAATGCGAAGTAATTTGGTTTGTAGGAAGTGTCATGCAACACGTTGTACCACCGTGTAGGATGAGTAGCATAATTCAAGGTGTTCTATAGGCTGTACCCCTAATATCTATGCAAATCTCATAGCATAACCGTTGTACAGTGTAGGGTATACTTGTTACTGGCTTAAGTAAGTTTCCATTCTAACCTATCAGTACCTAATAATCCGGACTCTACCAATGACACAAAAGTAGGCACTAATACAACTTAGGGAGGGTAAGATACATGTTTGTCCTAAATTAATGTGTATAACTCTGTTAATGTCTAGGAGTCCGGCTCCATGGCTAAATGGTTAGCATGCTCGCATTTGGTCACCGGGGTCCTGGGTTCGATTCCCCGCAGGGTAGGGAATTATAACCATCATTGGTTAATTTCACTGACACGGGGGCTCGGGGTGTGTGTGATCATAATTTCATTATCATCACGACGCGCAGGTCGTCTACGGGCGTGTCCTCGGACACTCGGACACTCCTGGTACTAAAACCCATACGCCATTTATATCTATCGTCAAGGACAAAATAAATACATTTTAAAGAAAAACTACAATTTAGGATTTGGATTGAAACAGTTGAAAAGTTTAATTTCAATGTTTAATGTAGTAATAACTTAGATAAATGGTAATCGGGAAAGGAATGCATGTATCAAAACGCATTTTGGATTACAATAAATATAGAGTAACAGGATATGTTTTTCGTCAACTATTGCGAAACATACATTACAGTAGGAAAGTAGCTCTACAAGAGAGTATTGTATTGCATTGTATGTATTTATTTATATATTTATTTAGTTTTTACAAATTGCTTTACTCGCACCGACACAGACAGGTCTTATGGCGACGATGGGACAGGAAAGGGCTAGGAGTGGAAAGGAAGCGACCTTGACTTTAATTAAGGTACAGTCTCAACATCTGCCTGGTGTGAAAATGTGAAAAACGGAAAACCATCTTCAGGGCAGCCGACAGAGGGGTTCGAGCCCACTATCTTCCGAATACAAGCTCACAGCTGTGCGTCCCTAAACGCACGGCCAACTTGCTCGGTACTCTATTTATTTTAGTGAAGTGCTTTATATAATATTACCTCAGTAACTATGCATATTGCTGGCCCCACGTTCTGGGCATAATGAGCGTGACTCTTACCCGGAAGACTCGGGTTCCATTCCCGGTTAGGACAGGAATTTTTACCTGGATCTGACTGCTGGTTCCAGGTCTACCCAATCTACGTGAGAACAAGCAAAAGCCTATCTAATGACGATGAGACAGCGGCCTCTGCCAAGAAAGCGAAGAATAATGGCCAAGAGGAGGCACCGTCCTGACCACGCATCACCACGTAAGTCCGGCTGTATGGCTAAATTGTTAGCATGCGGGCCTTTGGTCAGGGGAGTCCCGGGTTCGATTCCCGGCAGGATCGGGAATTTTAACCATCATTGGTTAATATCGCTGGCCCGGGAGCTGGGTGTTATTCTCGTCTTCATCATCATTTCGTCCTCATCATGGCGCGCAGGTCATCTTTGGGTATCAAATCAAAAGACTTGCATCTGCCGAGCCGAAGTTCTACTCGGACATTCCAGGCGCTAAAAGCTATACGCCACTTTAATTTATCACCTCGTAATCCGGTGGCCGTAAGGCTGATCAGTGGTTGCTTGGTACGCAAAGGTCCATGAGGACTGTCGTGTAAAAGGGTTTGGTTTTATTATTAGTAATACTAGTAGAATGTATATGCTATATAATAATGCCGTCTTGGCAGTGCGGTTAAGGGAGCGCAGCTGTAATCTTGCATCCAGGAGATAGTAGGTTCGAACCCTGCTGTCCACAGCCCTGAAGATGGTATTCCGTGGTTTTCCATTTTCACAGCAGGAGAATACTGGTGCTTTACCTTAATTAAAGCTACGGCCACTTCCATCCCACTCCTAGGCCTTTGCTATTACATCGACACCATAAAACCTACCTGCGTTGATGCGACATAAAGCAAATTGTAAAAAATAATGCCGTGTGGCATCTGAAGAGGCCTGTTGCAGGTCTTTCGAGCTGACGCCGTATAGGCTACCTGCACATCTGTGAGGATGAGGCCCTACCTCACAAAGGCGTGACAACAGCGACTTGAATAACCACAGACCTGTAATTTTGACGTCGTTCGTATGCAAACGAATGGGGCAAGTAAGAATAGATTATTTCAGGTTAAAATGGGACCCTTCTGGAGTAATATTTAAGGGGCGGCGTGGTTTGAGGGAAGGCTTCCCCTGCGAGAGCCAGCTTTGTACCGCATGTCAAAATATATCGGCAAATACAGTAGAGACAATACGCGACACTCAGCGAGATATCGAGGGACAGCTATTAGAGCTCTCTCTAGCGGATTGACCTGAGAACTACTGATTCTGTCATAAGAGCACGTGTATTTGTGTGTGAAGTTTTCGGTGTTATTTATGCGTTTTCAGTGAGTTAACATAATTAAATAGTAGCGTGTGCCATTACTTGATATCTCCTCTCAACATGAGGGGAAAGGTATGTGCTGTATTTGGCTGCAGTAACTATGAAGTAGAGAAGAATGCGCGGTCTTTCTTCCGTTTCCCTCGTGACAAGAATATGCTTTTTTTTTTTTTTTGCTATTTGGTTTACGTCGCACCGACACAGACATGTCCTATGGCGACGATGGGATAGGAAAGGCCCAGGAATTGGAAGGAAGCGGCCGTGGCCTTAATTAAGGTACAGCCCCGGCATTTGCCTGGTGTGAAAATGGGAAACCACGGAAAACCATCCTCTGGGCTGCCGACAATGGGGCTCGAACACACTATCTCCCGATTACTGGATACTGGCCGCACTTAAGCGACTGCAGCTATCGAGCTCGGTACAAGAAAATGTAGGTAATATTGTGTTTGCATATATATTCTTCTAGTGACAAAGAGAGTTTTATAGTACTTCATAATCTTCTGACCTGCTTAAAATATAATACACATGTTTTATTGTATAGTGCAGCAATTAACCTTCAATACCGATGTGTTGTTGTAGGTGTGATCTGTGGGTTTGATTTAATTCAGGAAAATACATATGCATATGAGTGGCTGGTTGTGTTCCAAGTTACCCCATTTGGAATGCCGTAATGCATTGTCAAGCACTGAATAAAATGTGGGTGATTTAAGAAATGAACATATTTTGTTGAAACAATATAATGATGCAAATTTGCTTTACCCTAGTATAATGGCATTATGGCAAGTATTGCTTATAAGGAAAGTTTGAATGTTTTTGAGGCTAAATTTATAGATTTTCTTTCTGTTAGTAGGCTTCAAGTTAAAAGGAAAATTGTCCAGCTCTTTAATGTAAATTCATTGAATCATGTGTGTAAGGAATGTGCCGATATTTTTGTTGACATGTGTTTTGATATGATGATACAATGCTTTTAAATGAGAAAAAAGAAAAATCTAGCCGTGAAAGTTCAGGCAGGAATTCTAAAGCTAAAAATGTATTGTATAAATGAAGGATCAAGCCTTTTCACAGCAGTCCATTTTACGTCTTGATTATATGTCTAATTTCAGTCTTTAAATAATAACCTGTTAGATAATTCTTCATTCATTTATCCAGAATTGCTTTAGTGTCTTTGAAGTTAATATCTTAGTAATACTTTCTTTCTAGACGTAATTTATTTATCCATTTCCGTATATACATTTCCATAGATATTTGAATTTAGCGCGAATTTTCAGGTCAAGCCACTAGGAGCGCCACTTGCGACTTGTCTCCCATTTTAACAAGGCTAAATCCGGAAGTGTCGCGTATTGTCACTACTGTATTTGATACCGACTAAGATCCACGATGGGTCAAGTATTGATGCATTAGTAATTGGTTTTGCTAAGGCATTCGATCTTGTGCCACCCCACACCCTCCTTAACAAATTAGCACGTACGGATATTGACATCAGAGTAGTGAAATGGATATGAGAACTCCTCAATGGAACATCTCAGAGGGTGCACGTGGGAGAAACGCTATATTCTCCAGTAAGCTTTACGTCTGGTGTAAATCAGGGTAGCGTTATTGGACCAATTATTTTCATAGTTTTCCCGAATGATTTGCCTCATTCGATAAAATCGGAAGTGCGCCTATTTGCTGATGATTGCATCATATACCGGGAGATAAAGTCAGAGGAGGACGAACTATTGCTTCAGCAGGATTTAGATACGATTTAAAAGTGGTAAGTTGTAAGTACTTAGGTATTACTGTTATAAATGACTTAAACTGGTCGGAGCAATTGGAAAAGGTAGTTAAGAAATCCTGGAGATCGTTACATCTCAAGAAAGCTAATTCTGGTGCCAAAAGTAAAGCTTATGAATGTTTGGTAAGACCGATTCTCGAATATAGGTCTGCGTGCTGGGATCCGTACAGGGCAGGTTTACTAAATTCCGTAGAGAAAATTCAAAGAAGAGCGATGCGTTTCCTAAACGAGAATAGGTGAAATACCATTAATTGGAAAAGTCTTGAATCTAGACGAACTAGAGCACGCCTGCATGGACTTTATAAGAGCTACACGGAAGAGGCTGCCTGCAATAGTATGATGAATAGGTTGGAACGTCCCTCGTACTTATCGAGTAATCATCACAAGCATGCAATTAGGACCAGTAACCAGAATACTGGTATGGGCAAGTTTACCTTCGTAAACATGACCATAAGGGATTGGAATAAATTACTTGCAGCAGTCTTTGAGAGATTCCCTTCCGGTATCAAATCGTTTAAGAAGATCATTAGTGCTAGTGAAAAGTAAAAGCTGCAAACGACGGACACCGAATTTGTGATTTTTTTGCTGGATTTAGAAAGTTAAACTACTGTAGTAGTATTTCTTGTGATATTTTTTTTTTCTAGGGGCTTTACGTCGCTCCGACACAGATAGGTCTTATGGCGACGATCTTGTGATATTTTCTTTGCGTGGCATTGCTTGTTGTGCTGTTGTTGTAGTAGTTGTTGTTGTTGGGTATTTATATTTTTAACTTTACTTTATCATCACTTGTAATGTTAAGCTAGTAGTAAGCTCAACCTGTAATATAGTAGGCCGTACTGTTAAGCACTGGAAATGATTAAGTTATGTGTGAAACTGTATATGATGATGATGATGATGATGATGATGATGATGATGATGGATTTAGAACGTTGAAATAGTTGTATTTCTAGTAACATTTTCTCCCATGGAATTGTTTGTTGTTGTTGTTGTTGTTGTTGGATAATTATGTTAAATTAACTTTATTATAACACTACTTTAAGTGACCATTGCCATAGGGATTTTCCATTTGAGATGTATTTGTTAATAATAATAATAATAATAATAATAATAATAATAATAATAATAATAATAATAATAATAATAATAACGGCCCACATACCCAGCTCTCAAGCCACTGGAATTAACCAATGGGGTTTAAAATCCCCGACCAATCCAGGAGTGAAATTGCGAACCTCTGGGCCAAAGGCCAGCAGGCTAACCATTTAACCATGGAGCCGGACTGTATACTCTGTGACAAGCTGTGAAAGCAGCTGTCAAGAATAAAGGAAGCGAAGAATTTCTCTAATATGGCCCGTTTTCTTGGCTGAATGGTCAGCGTGAGGTCTTCGGTTCAGACGGTCCCGGGGTTGATTCCCGCCGGGTCGGGAATTTTAATCGCGTGTGATTAATTCTTCTGGCTCGGAGGCTACTGTAAAATCCACCACAGAACCAGGCAATAGTGAATAAATCCCTGCACATAGGGTTGGCTTTAGGAAGGGCATCCGGCCGTGAAAAGGTCAAATATATGTGACACAGTTCGCACCCGCGACCCCACAACGTGTGGGAAAAGCGGTAGTAGAAGAAGAACAAGAAGAATAAGAGGAAGAAGAATTTCTCTAACAGGCTACTTACTCAAAATACTGTACAGATTATTTAAAATGTCAAACTCCCTTGAATTATTCCTAAACATTTAAGAGTATTCAAGGCCTGTATCTGGTAAGTTGAAGTTTGTATGTATGAGCAGATGAGAGCTATATGTTTCTGGCAGCCGTCTAGAGACGACCGCACTACTGCCGGTCCGGCAATGTGTGAATATGGCCCGAACACGCCTGCTAGCCGCACAGTGGTTACCCGACAGACTAGCCGCACTACTTCTCCCTTTCCTCCCTGCATGTGAGCTCGCTTTTACATCCACAAGCCTTTTCCACTGTGTCTCGCATATGCCTTGAATAACTATTGGAACTTACTGATATTGGAGCGAGCAAGGAGAGTGAACCTTATATTTATAGACAATATTATTTTGAAGCAAAGCCTCCGTGGCTCAGGCGGCAGCGTGCCGGCCTATCTCGGTTGGATTTCGTGGTTCAAATCCCGAAGACCCTACGTGAGATTTTCTCTGGACAAAGCGGAGGTGGGACAGATATTTTTCCGGGTACTCCGAAAATCCCTGTCATCTTTTATTCCAGCAACACTTTCCAATATCATTCCACCTGTCAGTCATCAATCATTGTCCCAGAGGAGTGCGACAGACTACGGCAGCCGGCACATTTCTTATTCTCGCCGCTAGGTGGGGGCTTCACTCATTCCATTCCTGACCCTGTCGAGTGACTCGAAACAGGCTGTGGATTTTTCATTCTTTTGTCGGAATAATTGGAATTACCTTTATTTCATTGGCCTACTATATCAAATTCCAGATGTTTATGTTCTTCAAATTAATGTGGAAAGTGAAACATTACCATACTGTACAATTTATACCAACATTATAACATAGTCCACCTCTGTGGTGTAGTGGTTAGTATGATCAGCTGCCACCCCCGGAGGATCGAGGTCGATTCTCAGCTCTGCCACGACATTTGAAAAGTGGTACGAGGGATGGAACGGGGTCCACTCAGCTTCGGGAGGTCAACTGAATAGAGAAAGTTGTTCGATTCCCACCTCATTCATTCTGGAAATTGTCTTCCGTGGTTTCCCACTTTTCCTCCAGGCAAATGCCGGGCTGGTACCTAACTTAAGGCCACGGCCACTTCCTTCCTTCGTCCTTGTCTGTCCCTTCCAGTCGCCCATCCCCTCCACTAGGCCCCTGTCCAGCATAATAGGTGAGGTCACCTGAGTGAGGTACTCTGCACCGCCCCCCCCCTCCCGATCCAATGTCTCACGCTCCAGGATACTGCGCTTCAGGCAGTAGGGGTGAGATCCCTCGCTGCGTCCGAGGGAAAAACCAACCCTGGGCGGTAAATAGATTAAGAAAGAAATTTACTGAAACGTAAAGGGGCCCATTCACAGTCGAGTCGGTTGGCGAGCCGGTCCACGTATGAAATCACCACCCCGAACCCCACTGGCTCGACCGTGACCATACACTGGCGAACCCGTTGGCGGACCAGTCCGCCAGTCTGTATTGCAAATAGTATATCCATTGCCTAGCTTTTGTTATGGCCCAACGAAAACATTCCAAAGTGGCTGTAGCTCTTGCAGCATTATTGTGCGTTGATGAAGAAAAGAAGAAGAAACGTGTGTGGATGAAGGAATGGTTCAGAGATAAACCACGATTTTCACACGTCAGCCTATTTAAAACTCTGTGCGTACAAGAACCTGCAGATTATAAGAACTTTCTGCGTATGGACAGCGACAGTTTTTGCGAATTGTTGGAGTTGATTCGGCCAAACATAGAGAAACATGAGACACACATGAGAGATACCATCAGTGCTGAAGAGAGGTTAATTGTAACATTGCGATTTTTAGTGACAGGGAGAAGTTATGAAGACCTGAATTTTAGCAGTGTAATATCTCCTCAGCTACTTCGAAAACTCATTCCTGAGACGTGTTGGGAAATCTTCGATACGTTGCAGCCGGAATAATTGCACATAAGTAGGCCTACACAATTTTGATTGTGATCTATTATAAGATCGTTTTTATATAACAAACATAATATTCTTTTGAAAGTAATTAGTTTGATAAATGTTATTTCACTACTAATTATGAAATACAGAAAATTTCACTATTGTAGTAATGTATGATACATACTTACAGTATTAACAACTTAAGTGCAGAGGCGCGAGAGGCATATATGTCATAACAGAATGGTCTATAGGCTAATAATATTTGAAGGAGAGTATCGGGAGACCATGGATTCTTCTTCTTCTTCATATTATTATTATTATTATTATTATTATTATTATTATTTTTCTTGCTATTTGCTTTACCTCGCACCGACACAGATATGTTTTACGGCGACGATGGGATAGGAAAGGCCTAGGAATTGGAAGGAAGCGGCCGTGGCTTTAATTAAGGTACAGCCCCGGCATTTGCCTGGTGTGAAAATGGGAAACCACGGAAAACCATTTTCACGGCTGCCGACAGTGGGGCTCGAACCCACTATCTCCCGATTACTGGATACTGGCCGCACTTAAGCGACTGCAGCTATCGAGCTCGGTTTTTATTATTATTATTATTATTATTATTATTATTATTATTATTATTATTATTATCATCATCATCATCATCATCATCTGTTTACCCTCCAGGTTCGGCTTTTCCCCCGGACTCAGCGAGGGATCCCACCTATACCGCCTCAAGGGCAGTGTCCTGGAGCTTCAGACTCTTGGTCGGGGGATACAACTGGGGAGTATGACCAGTACTTCGCCCAGGCGGCCTCACCTGCTATGGTGAACAGGGGCCTTGTAGGGGGATGGGAAGATTGGAAGGGATAGGCAAGGAAGAGGGAAGGAAGCGGCCGTGGCCTTAAGTTAGGTACCATCCCGGCATTCGCCTGGAGGTGAAGTGGGAAACCACGGAAAACCACTTCGAGGATGGCTGAGGTGGGAATCGAACCCACCTCTACTCAGTTGACCTCCCGAGGCTGAGTGGACCCCGTTCCAGCCCTCGTACCACTTTGCAAATTTCGTGGCAGAGCCGGGAATCGAACCCGGACCTCCGGGGGTGGCAGCTAATCACGCTAACCACTACACCACAGAGGCGGCTTTATTATTATTATTATTATTATTATTATTATTATTATTATTATTGTTGTTGTTGTTGTTGTTGTTGTTGTTGTTGTTTGAGGAGCCTCCGCGGCTCAGACGGTAGCGCGTCAGCTTCTCACCGCTGGATACCGTGGTTCAAATCCCGGTGACTCCATGTGAGTTTTGTGCTGGACTAAGCGGAGGCGGGACAGGTTTTTCTCCGGGTACTCCGGTTTTCCCTGTCATCTTTTATTCCAGCAACACTCTCCATTCTCATTTCATAGCATTTATCACTCATTAATAAATGACCTTGGGAATGGCGACCCCATTGTAATAATAGCCTATATACGTTTCATTCATTACATCCCTGACCCGGTCAATGACTGGAAAACATGTTGTAGGTTTTCATTAGTGTTTGAATGTTGCACTAACACATGGAAGGTATTGCGTGACGTAAGGTTGGGAAAGCTCCAGGACTCGCCCGGTACACTTCAATAAATTCTTCCCAGAACTGCTTATTCTCCTCAAAAGTCATTGTTATTCGAGGTAGGCCTAATTAACTCACACAGAAACAAAATTAAGCTACAGACGAAACCACAGCGAGCCGGTCAGGTAGTGGCCATACACACACTGACGGGTTGGCGAATTTTGTCCGGCTCCATGGCTAAATGGTTAGCCTGTTGGCCTTTGGTCACAGGGGTCCCGGGTTCGATTCCCGGCAGGATCGGGAGTTTTATGGCCAGTTCTGCTTGGACCAGCGTGCGTGCAAGTCAGGGCAGCTAGTGAGCTCTCGAACTGAGTGTACGGTCTAACGAGTCTGTTTTTACTTGTGTATAAGTGACTATCTGATAAACTCTTGACAGTGGTGACAGATAGGGTTGTTCAAGATATCTATGTGTTCATAGTTAAAAGATCATCATGATAGTGGAAAGGAAGAATACGATTGTGATCAACTTCACCGACAGAGACACGCCCCGACCAGCCCCATACGAAGTGCATGACTGGATTTTTGACACCTTGCACCTAGAAGAAAGTGACATCGAGATGATCCAGCTTAATGGTATATCGCGGCAAGTGTACATAAAATGCAAGAAGCAGGAAACAACTGAAAAACTGCTACAGGATTATGCAGGTGAGCACTCCTTCTTACACAGTAATGGGTTCCGTAGCAAAGTGACTATTGATTCTGCGGGTCTTGGTACAAAGTTGGTGAGAATCTTTAATCTTCCGATGGAGGTACCTCATAGAATAATTGTGGAACAAATTAGTAAATATGGGACAATTTTTTCGATTCAGGATGAAACGTGGAGCTCAGGTTTCCGGTACAAGGTTCATAATGGTGTACGAGCAATTCGACTAATGTTAAAGCAACATATACCGTCTTACTTCGATATTGGTGGGCATAAAGCCCTGATCAGTTACGAAAATCAGCCTACTACGTGCTCGTCTTGTAATGCAGTGGGACACTTACGGGGTCAATGCCCACGACGTAAACAACCTGTCCAGCTAAGCGAACAGCCTGCTAGTCCCACCTGGGCGACCTTGGCCAGTGGGAAACTGCCGACACAGCGCAGTCCGCTGCAAGCTACGCAGTTGACTCCTGAAGACAACTTACACAGTTCATCACCTAGTGACTTACATGAAGCTACACAGGAAACACAACATGATCACCAGAACACTATGCCGGCCACTTCTGTGACGCACAGGGAGACAGAGTTATTAGGTCAACAGGTGGGGGATCAGATAACTGAGAACGACAATTCTGATAATAGTCATCAAATACCGCAACCGGAAAGGCTAACTACGCTCGAGTCAGATGCCGTACGGCCAGCACAGCTACCCCAAGAAACAAATCATAACCAGTTACCCCCTCCAATAACTCCGGATATGGAAACAGAGGGCGGAGATGTATTGCCACCGCCAACATCCGTCAAAGACAGTAATATGCAAAGTAGGGAAGAGCATAATATATCACCGACCTTCGAACATGAGGGACCCCCGTCGGTGGAAGAAATGGAAATTACGGAAACAAAACTACCTCCAGTTAGCCAACGGGATCCTAGGTTAAAGCGGCCGGTAGATGACACTGGCAAAAAGAAAGTCACTAAAATTATCAAACATGTTCCGAATAAATAACTTAAGCACTCGTCTCCATCTTAAAACACATCATTATGATTGGCGCTGTGTTCTTTTCCTTTAGCATTCTACTTCTTCATACCGTAGCATCACTTAATGTAAATTGCCTGAGAAGTCGCAGCAAACAGGTCCTCTTACAAGAATTTATTAGAGATTATGACATCGATATCCTCTTTCTACAAGAACTTAACGTCTTTACTTTACCTTACCTGGGGAATAATTACCAGTATATTGCCAATCCTGGGGAAGACTCGAGAGGTACTGCAATTATATACCGATCTGGATTACACATTAAACTTTGTGAAACACACCCTAGTGGGAGGATCACGTCGATATTAACAGAAGATAACACACTGTACATAAACATCTACCTGCACTCTGGAACACATCGTCGTCACGAGCGAGAGGAATTTCTGACCACACACTTACCATTCTATTTACGACATAACTACAAAGACTTAATTTTCGGTGGGGATTTTAATTGTGTTTTACACGCCAAAGACCAGAGAGGAGAATTCAACCCTTTTCCTGCACTTGAAAGGATATGTCAGGCCTTAGAGCTTCGTGATGGATGGGAAAGTAAACATGGCAATTTCGTACAATGTACATTTTTCCGAGGAACAGCGGCTTCTAGAATTGATAGATTTTACGTTAACAGAGACCTAGCACCGCATGTACATGACATCAGTGTTAAAATATTACCCTTCAGTGATCATCACGCTGTCCTACTGAAGATTCGTACCACTAGGAGAATACCTGTTATCGGGAAGGGATATTGGAAACTAAATAATGCGTTGCTTGATGACGAGCAAGTGAAAGAGAGCTTTCAACAGATGTGGTCAAATATGCTCAGTCGTCTCACCCAACAGGGACCTTTAACTGTACACAAGTGGTTGCATAAGGTTAAACCGGCGATTCAATCCTTCTTTAAGAAACATGGAGCAGAAAAAGCACGTAACAGACGGAAAACTCTGCACTCTTACTACACTATACTAACTGACCTTCTGGAGCGTCAACAGGCAGGTTACAACGTAAACAGTCACATAGCCGCAGTTAAACGAAGAATAACAGCTATTCAGGAGAACATCCTACAGGGTTCCTTAGTTCGTTCGTGTTCTAATTCACCCTTAGCAGAAGAAAAAGCTCAGCTTTATCATGTAGCCCATAAAAAAAGGAACGGGAAGAGCAAAGTAATATCTACTCTTCATACAGACGACAACAGACGGCTCTTATCTACTAAACACTGTCTAAATGAAACTGAGAAATACTTCCGCGAAACGTTCCGGGACTGTGAGAATTCCCCGCTAGATCAAACGAACATTCTGTCCTTCGTCGATCAACAACTCAATGATAATGAAAGGCAACAGCTCCTCCGTCCAATTGAAGAAAGTGAACTATTCGAGGCCCTACGATCGGCCAGTAAGCGATCAGCTCCCGGCCCTGATGGTCTGACTTACCTTTTCTACAAAAAGTACTGGAACATCCTGAAAACACCCCTTTTAACACTAATGCAACTATTGTTCGCCAATCTACAAGATTGCACAGGCGTTAATGAAGGCATTATAATCCTTATACCCAAAGTCGCCGCACCACGAACTGTATCGGATTTCCGCCCGATAACACTCCTCAACACCGATTACAAAATCTTCATGAAAATACTGGCGAAAAGAATACGTCTCTACCTTAATAACATCATCAAAGAAGGGCAAACATGTGCTATACCCGAAAGGAAAATTACCCACATCCTACAGGCAGTAAGGAATGCAGTGTTACACTTTGAAGCAGAACCAACTGAAATGGGCGCGATTCTAAACCTGGACTTCCGAAAAGCTTTCGACAGAGTGCATCATGGGTACTTGTTAGCAGTGCTTCAACGCTTGGGTCTCCCAACCGCAATATGCAATCTTATTCGAAACCTGTATAGTTCGGCGCATTCTCGAATCCTTCTTAATGGACTCTTTTCCAGACCAATTCCAATTAAGACATCGGTACGACAAGGATGTCCCCTCTCAATGACTCTTTTTGCTTTAAGTATTGAGCCCTTTATTCGGGCAGTCCACTTTGTACTGTGCACGATCCCCAACCCCCAGAGCCTGTTCACGGTTGCAGCCTATGCTGACGACGTCACCATATTACTGCAGACACCAACCGTTGCCCCACAGTTGAAGAGTATAATAACAACTTACGAGAAAGCCTCTAATGCCCAAGTCAGTTATCAAAAATCCGAGATACTACCGCTTGGTAGCTGGTCACAAGAGATGACAATTGCGTCCATACCAATTAAAGATAGAATTAAGATTTTGGGATTAGTGTTTACCCCTAATATGTCCCAAAATATTGACATAAACTGGTCAACCATAGTTTCGAGGGTACGCGCCACATTGTCAATCAGTTTGAGTCGAAACCTGAACATCATCCAAAAGGTGTGGCATATAAACTTGTATGCCTTGTCTAAATTGTGGTATGTGGCACAAATTCTACCCATGCCGGTAAAAATAAGCCAGCGAGTTGAACTCTGTATTAGTTATTATTTGTGGCGCGGATATATGTTTCGTGTAGCAAGGTCACAAGTGAGAAAATCCGTAGCGCAAGGAAGACTGGGTCTCATAGCAGTCGGCGAAAAATGCCAAGCGCTTTTAATGCGAGAGATAATGATTGCGAAGACGGGAGTAGGAGCTGCTCATAATACTTACTTTTGGAATATACATCAGCAAAACCCGAAGTATTTAGTGCCGACTCGATGTTTTAGAAGAGCGCTGCAAGCGATAGATACGGTACGAGTGACAGGAAACAACGTTCCTCCTACACGAGTAATATACAATCATCTATTACAGAAGAACGACACACAACCCCAGATCACGGAGAAGTACCCAAATCGGAAATGGAATGAAATCTGGAGAAATTTCAAAGATCCTCTTATACCAACTGACTGGAAAGTAGCCGCATATAAAGCTATAAACGAAATTATTCCCACAGAAGATAAAAAATTCCGTCACAACATCACCCAATCCCCACTTTGTCAAAAATGTCTGGAGGTGGACACACAGAGGCATAAACTTACTACCTGTGGAAATGTCAAAGTTATCTGGAAATGTTTTTGTTCTGTGCTAAGACAGATGACAGGATCGACAAATCCTAATGCAGCTTACAGAGCAGCCTTAGAGCTCGATTTCGGTACGCAGCACTTGAAATTTGCGCAAACCTGGCTTGTCATGGGGTATCTTTATTTTGTCCAGACAAACGAACAGTGCTCCCTTAACACGTTCATTCGTCTTCTAAAAGATGCCAAACGAACATTACTGAAACGTGTGCCATCGAGAGAGAAACATCAAGTTAAGGAACTCGAGAGTGTTTCATTATAACAGTCGAATGGTCGTGTAGTGGATAGTGCAGTGTTTTTCACGCAATGTGTTTTGTGCCAATGGCTTTTTTTCCCTCTCAGTTGAAATGACTACTCTCTAGAACAATCAGGACAGAAGGACTTGTGACTAGTGCACATTATACTGTAATAAGAGATTCAGTGCTTTGCTTGATGTGTTACTTTTGTATGTTGATACTGTATCTTGTTATTTGTGAAAAATAAATGATTATTTAAAAAAAAACCGATCGGGTTCGCCGGCTTAGCTGTCGAACCGCCAACATGGACCCAACCTCGAGCCCAACCCTCAACAACACCCCATACACCTTCGAGCCGGTCAATGCGACGAAGGTCACGAACCGGCTCGCCAACCGGCTCGACTGTGAATGGGCCCCTTAAGAGAACATCCTGCGGCACAAAGTTCCAGCTACTCGGCGTCTTCGAATACCATTAGAGGGACGTTAAACCATTGCTATTATAGAGGAATGTTACCGAACATGAGGGAAGCAAGGGCAGTGAGGGGGATAGTATAGCACAAAACAACATAAAATGTCCCTATGATCATATGTCCAATGGTCGATCGTTTACGAATTACAGACTTCATTTTTTTTTAAATCTACATTACGCTGCTCCGACACAGATACTGTAGATCTTATGGCGACGAAGGACAGGAAAGTGCGAGGAGTGGGGAGGAAGCGGCTGTGACTTTAATTAACATACAGCCAATGCATTTGCGTGCTGTGAAAATGGGAAACCACGGAAAACCATCTTCAGGGCTGCCGACAGTGGGGTTCGAACCTACTATTTCCCGAATGCAAGTTCACAGCTTCGTAACCTTGAACGAAAGATTTTGACACCTGGCCCATCACATGTCGAGTAGCTCACGCCATGTTTGTGTACCAGCAAGGATACTGAATTCTAACACAAGAAGTACTCAAAATGTCCACTATGCGCCTGAATGCACGTCTGAACACGCCATCTTATTGAATTTCGAACAATTTCGAACACTCCAGGCATTCTACGTGTTCGACGACAACCTTGCTCCAAACACTACCGAATTGCTGCAATATCCGTAACGGCTTGCCTGACTCCAAACCTAATCGTAAATATCCTATGAAATATCCCCCCCTCCACACAGACACACATACGCACTTTTCACCCTAATAACTAAAACAGGCGTAGCTTGTAAACGATCGTCCATATGGCATGGTGTCCAGTACCAATTAATAATTAATGTTGTTTATTTTACGTCCAACTAACCACCCTTTTACGGTTTCCGGAGACGCCGAGGTGCCGAAATTTAGTCCCGCAGGAGTTCTTTTACGTGCCAGTAAATCTACCGACACGAGGCTGACGTATTTGAGCACCTTCAAATACCACCGGACTGAGCCAGGATCGGACCTGCCAAGTTGGGGTCAGAAGGCCACCGCCTCAACCGCCTGAGCCACTCAGCCCGGCTGGTGTACAGTACCGTCCATATGTATTTTGACATTCATATTTTGACCACTGATAAATTATACCCATGGTGCAAAAAAGAACAGGAGACCGGTTCATTACCTGCTTGTGTCTGAGTAGAGAGTTCAGTGTTGTTTATGTTTCGAAGCTAGCAATCAAGTGCGGCCAAATGTTTATGTGGAGACCGTACGTATTTTGACATATGATATTTTACTCATAACGGTGATTTACTTACGTCTGATTTCCAGTTCTTTCTTTTACCCAAAAATATGTTAAATCAGGAAAAGGAAAGCGTAATCATTCGATCTTAGGCAAGCAGTGATTGCGTCTTTGAAGAGAAATAATAGGTAAAGCCATGCTGAAAAATACTTGGGCTTTCTATAGAAATTGTAAATATTTGGAACAGAGTCAACAACAACGTCGGAACACTTTTATATAAGCCTAGATCTGGTCACCTAGAATTGTTACCCCCACTGTTGAGGGACTCATTTGAAGTCAATGTGTTGCTGACCCTCGTACGATAGCAGAAGCTGTAGGGAATAATTTACAAGACAGTATTAACTACTATCAATCGATACCTCAAACACCAAGGTATAATGGGCCGACGACCAAGCAAGAAGCCCTTGATATCAGCAAAGATCAGGAAGGCCCGAATTGCCTTTCCTATGGTGACTGAACGAACAAGGAATGGAGTAAAATATTGTGGAGCGATGAGTGTAAATTCAGTATGTTCAAATAGGATAGAAATTCCTTTGCTAGATGTCCAGTTAACACACGCAATGATGTACCGTACCAAAACCCCACGTAAAACATGGTGGTTATGTAATGGCTCGGGGCTGCTTTTCTAGAATTTGAGTTCGTCCACTGGTAAAAATTGAAGTCGTCCTGGATCAATTTGCATGTGACCGGATCATTGAACAACATATAGATAGATAGATATTTATTATTTTTCTCAGATCTACAGTAAGAGTACCTATTTGATCCGTTAAAGAGAAAATAACAATGTCCAGCCTAAGCCAAAATTCACACTGTATGAACTGTAAAAACAAAAATACATATCACACTCTATGTGCTGTACAGAAAGGAAAAGAAAATAATGTACGGAATAAACAAAAATGAATAGAACAATATTTCTATTGTTTCCCAGAATATGCAATTTCAGTTGTATTATGAATGTCACAGACCTTCGTGCCCCTGCTGAGTAAACACGCGAACCTTGCACATTCCATTCCTCCTACATTTCCTCTACTTGACTCCCTCTGAGTTGCTGATTCCTTACTTCCGTTGCACACACATTCTGCTACAACGTACTCTGCACACGTTGCAAATTTATCACTACACTACTTATCTGTTCCTGCTTGTCTTATACAACCATTCTTAATC
Organism: Anabrus simplex; assembly: GCF_040414725.1. NCBI lineage: Eukaryota > Metazoa > Arthropoda > Insecta > Orthoptera > Tettigoniidae > Anabrus > Anabrus simplex. Next base: position 136,056,356 of record NC_090272.1, read on the forward strand.
TAATTCAAATAATCATATATAACCAACTATGTTTACCGATCTACCATTAGTTAATGAATCACTTATCAATACCATTTAAACTGAGCTGTCTCTCTTATCATCCATCCATCATCACCTTTCATACTTAACACTTCAATTAGAGTCCTCCATCTAAACTTCACTACCTTTCTTATCATCCATCTATCGAACTCCACAAACCATACATATACAGACACCATCACTTGGCTAATTACCATCTAAACTTCGTTCTATCCATCATCTAAACTTCACTACCTCTCTTATCATTCATCTATCGAACTCTACAATTCATCCATCTTATGCCTAAAACACTTGAATAAATACCATACCATTCCAATACACTTGAAAACACCTTATCACCTCGTAACTTCTCTTATCCTTCGTCCGTATATACAGTCAGCATCACTTGGATAAATACCATTTAAACTTCACTACCTCTCTTATCATCTATACCATTTAAACTTCGCTACCTCTCTTATCATCATCCCTCTTGACACTTCCAATCCAGTCGTCATATCATCACTTGAATAAATACCGTACAATTAATCCATCCATCTTTACCTGAAATCACCATCACTTCAATAACAATTATATTACACATCATCCATCCATCGAACTCCACAACCATCCCTCATTTTCCAGGCCACATTAACTTCTACAATTATATACACATACTGACACCATCACTTGAATAATACCATCTAAACTTCTTTACCTCTCCTCATTTCCCTCCCTCATCTAAACTTCGTTACCTCTCTTATCATCCATCTATAGAACTCCACAATTCATCCATTTTGTACCACAAACACTTGAATAGATACCATACAATTACAATACACTTAAAAGCACCTTATCACCTGGTTACCTCTCTTATCTTTCCTCCCTATATGCAGGCACCATCATTTGAATAAATGCCATCTAAACTACGCTACCTTTCTTATCATCAATACCATTTAAGCTTCGCTACCTCTCTTATCATCTATCCCTCATCATTACCTTCCATTCTTAACACTATAAATCCAGTCGTCATATCATCACTTGAATGAATACCATACAACTAATCATCCTTCTTTTACCTAGACATCATCACTTCAATTACAATTATACTACACATACAAGTACCATTGCTTGGATAAGTACTTACATACAGAGCCACCATAAACTACACTTCCACTCTTGTCATCCATCCATGGGCAAACTATGTTACTTGCTACTGTTACTTGACTCTTTACTTCTCGTAATTATTCCTTCCGTTTTTCCCTTTTTGTCCCATAGGTCCTTCAAACTCAGGCTTCTCCCTTTGATCGCGGCACTTCTTACTTCTGCTTCCTCTCTCGAACCATTATTCTCACTCCGATTGTGTCCACTTGTCTTCCCCTGTGATTCTTTTTCTTCCCTCGCGCAGACTTCCGACACTAGTTCGTCCATTAATTTCCTGACTGCTTCCATCCTCCTTGCATTTACTTTTTCTTCCGCTCTTTTCATGATCTCTTCCCAGGAACCCCATCTACTCAGTGTTCCTTCCTTTACAGTATGTACATCAGCCCTGGTAGTATCTTCTTGCCTCGAACTGACAGCCCTGCTTTTTTATTTTTGACTCACATCATTCCTGGTAGTTTCTTCATGCCTCAATCTCTCAGCCCTGCTTATTTCTTCTTGCCTCAAACTCTTTTGCCTCGAACTCTCATCCCTGCTAGTTTCTTCTTGCCTCGAACTCTCATCCATTAATTTCAGTTTAGATATTGTCCACTTTCGGGTCCAATTCCTGTCGCTCACCACAAGTATCTGACCACTAATATACGCCTTCAATCCCTGAATTTTTGCTTTCACAAAATGTTTCTTAAGAATTTTAAAATTTTTACTCTCTTCTCTTCCGAAATCTCTCTTGATTCTAATGTTCTCACACTGTAGGATTACCAGCGTTCCTTATCACTATATCTGCCATCAATGAAGATAGCAGCGACACTTTTATGGGCCTGTCCCCTCCCACCTTGCCAATTCTCTCCACATTGTCTATATCTACCTCACTTAAATTTATTTTCATTTTTTTTTGTTTTTGTATAACATCTACCACTTTGTAAATAATGTCTACCTTAGATTCTGCCTTTTCTTCTTCCACCCCATAAATATATATGGATTTCTTCTTACGCTCCTGTCTGCAGACTTCAATTTCTTTCTTCAGGTTTATCATCTCTTCTTCCATATTTTTTATTTTCTCTCTTAGTGACACCAGTTCTTTCTCGCTGCCTTCTATCATCGCCTTCGTATTTTTCATATAATCCTGGATCCACTGTCTCGTCTTTTCTTGCTCCTGGACTTGTTCTTGAAGCATCTTCTTTAATTGTTCAAACGGACATACCTCCTGTATTACTTCTTTTACTACTTTCCTCATAGCCTCTACGTCTATCCAATTCATCGTATCTATCTCCTTGCCGACCGCTTGACCTTACCACTTCCTCACTCCTAATCCACTCCACTCAGCAGGCGCACGCCACACAATACGTCCGTCCTCCTCACTGGCTTAAGTTAGACTGCCGAACAACATATGTTACCGTATTATAAATAAAAATGCCTTGTGAGTGATTGTACCAGCATGACAATAATCCTAAACATTCCTTAAAGTTTGTCAAAGCATGTCTCAGCAAGGAAAGAGTCAGGGTTATTGATTGGCTAAGTCAAAGCCATGACCTAAAACCAATTGAACATCTATGTGAGGAACTCGAAAGGCGTGTCAAACGCAAAACATACACAAACAAGGAGGCATATTTCGAAGCTTTAAATGAAGAATGGTCCAACGGTTGTATAAGCAAATGTCTTGTAAATACTGCATGATACGAAGTTTTTTTCTAGTTGATTACGTCGCACCGACACAGATAGGTCTTTTTTTTTTTGCTAGGGGCTTTACGTCGCACCGACACAGATAGGTCTTATGGCGACGATGGGATGGGAAAGGCCTAGGAGTTGGAAGGAAGCGACCGTGGCCTTAATTAAGGTACAGCCCCAGCATTTGCCTGGTGTGAAAATGGGAAACCACGGAAAACCATCTTCAGGGCTGCCGATAGTGGGATTCGAACCTACTATCTCCCGGATGAAAGCTAACAGCCGCGCGCCTCTACGCGCACGGCCAACTCGCCCGGTACAGATAGGTCTTATGGCGACGATGGGACAGGGAAGGGCTAGGAGTGGGAAGGAAGCGGCCGTGGCCTTAATTAAGGTACAGCCCCAGCATTTGCTTGGTGTGAAAATGGGAAACCACGGAAAACCATTTCCAGGGCTGCTGACAGTGGGGTTCGAACCTACTATCTCCCGAATAATGGATACTGTTCGCACTCAAGCGACTGCAGCTATCGAGCTCGGTATGATACGAAGTACATATGAACTGCTGGAATGGTTTCCTTGCTTAGTTATATGCGTCAAAATATATATAGTCTCCATGTATTACTATCGAGTAATTACTCGTTTTAGTCCGCCTCTGTGGTGTAGTGGGTAGCGTGATTAGCTGCCACCCCCAGAGGTTCGGGTTCGATTCCCGGGTCTGCCACCAAATTTGAAAAGTGGTACAAGGGCTGGAACGGGGTCCACTAAGACTCGGGAAGTTAACTGAGTAGAAGTGGGTTCGATTTCCACCTCATCCATCCTCGAAGTTGTTTCCCACTTCTCATCCAGGCAAATGCCGAGATGGTACATCACTTAAGGCCATTGCCATTTCTTTCCCTGTTCCTTGTCTATTCCTTCCAATCTTCTCATACCCCTACAAGGCCCCTGTTCAGTGTAGCACGTGAGGATGCCTGGGAGAGGCACTGGTCCTCCTCCTCAGTTGTATCCCCCCGACCCAAGGTCTCAAGACCCATGAGACTTTCCTAGAGGCGGTAGAGGTGGGATCCCTCGCTGAGTCCGGGGGAAAATCCAACCCTGGGTGGTACTGTGCGTTCATGGAAAATGTTGGTGTTTGTGGTGAAGTATCCATACTCCAAATACTTCCCACGTGTTTCGAATCATCCTGTCAGATCGATAGTTTTTATCATTATACGGGTGCACTGCTTTTGCTGGCAGGACTTAGTGTTTACAGTGCACTATGTCTTCTGGTATAGGCTAGAGAAATTTTGTTACTTTCATAGATCTGTCTCTGTCTCATCCCTGGCTTTGACAATATGAAAGTGACTGAGGAATGAGCGATGCTAGTAATGCCAATCCTTATGCAGCCAGTCCCTGCTATGAATGGTGTGAAAATGTTGCTCATAAGGTCGGATGGTGCACGCATTTCAGTGGGCTTGGCAGACTGATATGTAATAGCAACTCTGGTTCGGTGAGGAAAGCAACGGAAACTACCTCACACCTCATTTCCCTACTACGCCTCTTCAGTGATGCCTAGGCCTTCTATGGCAGCTGATGGCAGAGCTGTTGAGGATCCCACCAGCGTTAGCGCTGACGGACTGAACATACACATCTTACTTGAGATGTAGTCTAGAACCCTCCTGCTACATGTTCCCCATCCTCATTGTCCTCCTGACTCCTTTTCATTGCTCTCGTTGACCACCTTATGTTGGCTTCCACTGTAAATAGTTTTTATTCTCCAGTTTGATCCCACAAAGATCAAAAGTTTGAGACGTACTGAGCGAATTCCACCCGTTTGGATCCCCAGCTGCTCTAGTACCTTAATTTTGCCTGCATTTCTCATACTATTATTATTATTATTATTATTATTATTATTATTATTATTATTATTATTATTATTATTACTGAATTTCCCATTACAAACCCTATTTTACAAGTAGTGTATTAGGGCTATAGATAGTGAGACTAAGTTAATACATGGCAATTTAATTAAAATAGAGATGACTTATAAATGAGATGGATAAATTTAACTAACACTTTATAACAGCATCTTCTCTGAAATACCATAGTGAGAGGTGCTTGGTATTCTATATTATACATGTTGAAATGCATTAATAATTCATATCTACTCCTGTTAAAAATCGGACACTGAAATAAAAGATGAGGAACAGTTTGTTGCATTTCACAGGTACACCTATAGGGCTTCCGAATACTGATTCCAAACCTCCCCAAAGTATGATCCAAACTTTCCATGTCCTGTCAAAAACTGAGTTATAATATGTTCATGTTGCAAAAACCTACTTTGTAGTCTGTCTTGAATATTTGGAAAGAACAGCTCCCTTGCTAGCCGGCCATTAGTACTGGTGATCCATTGGTTGTTCCACATATCTTGTGTATACTCCCTCAGTTCCTTTTGTACATTAGACATAGGGGACTTTTCATATATATCAACAAGGCGTCAGAAGAAGTAGTAGCTTCTTTGGCAAGTTCATCAGCTCTCTCATTTCCTTCTACTCCGTCATGACCTCGGACCCATTTCATGCAGATATGGTTACTGTAGCCTAATATGTGTGATCTTATATTAACAGTTACCGGATGAAAGTTATATTTTTCTTGGATTGCTCTCAAAGCTTGCAGTTCAGGAGTGACCCTTAATATCCTATCAGGATACAAAACACCTTTTTTTTATGTGAGCTCAGCTTTGACAATGGCAGTTAAATACAGAGGTGGGACTCCCGCCAAAACAAGGACTGCTTCCGTGGATATTGTGCGGTATGCACGAACAATTCTGAGTACAAAACCTCTTTGAATTTGAGCTAGTTTGGCTTGAACCCACTTCCTTTTCAATACATTACGATAAGCAGATGAACCTTACAATAATAATGGTTCCACTGCTCCATGATACATTGTCTTTAAAAGTTCGGTATTAAGACCCCATGTCAGTCCGGTAGCAATAGTGAAGCCAGACAGCAATTTGCTAGCTTTGGTAGACAGAGCATTGAAATGAGCTGTAAATGTTAGTTTTCTGTCTAAAACAAAACCTAAGTATGACATTTGGTCCACCAATTTTATAACTTGTCCATTCATGTGTACTACAGGTGTTTCAGCTTTCCTCTTCCTCGTAATGAACATGCCGCTCGTTTTTTGAGGGTTGAACTCCAATTTATTTTCAAATCCCCAGTTGTAAATTATATTCAGCTCTGTATTAGCTCGAAAAGTCAAATTTGAAACATCATCACTTTTAAGTAAGGGAAGGGCATCATTTGCATAAGCAATTATGTGACAGTCAGTAGGTAATTCCAAAGTCAGTAAGTCATCATATAGAATTGTCCAAAATCCTGGGCTACATGCAGCATCTCGAGGACAGCCTTTTGTGACATTTTTTGTAAATGTAGTACTGCCCATTGTGAGCTTTGCCATTCGATTATTAAAGTAGTTTCTGATTATTATATAAGAGTTTCTAGGACAGGATTTTTTCTCCAATTGATGTAATATTTTTGGCCACCAGGCATTGTCAAACGCTCCTGAAATATCTAGTGAGGTCAGCAGAGCAGTCTTCTTTTCTACAAATACCTCTCCTATCCATTCGACTACCGGTCGTATTGCATCCTCTGTTGACTTCTGTGCTGTGAACCCAAACTGGTTGTCCTTTAAAAGATTGTTACTGCGGAGGTGGTACATAACTCGATCAATTAATAGCTTTTCTAATAGTTTTCCTAACACTGGCATTAGACATATAGGCCTATAAGATTTTGCACTAGCCTTGTATGAAGAATTTGTTTTTGGAATAATTTTCACTGCAGCCACCTTCCAACAGTCAGGGAACACACCAAGTTTCAGGCACATATTAAATATATTCAGAAATAGTTTTGGGCAACACATTTGGATATTTTTTATTATATTGGCCGATATTCCGTCTATTCCTGGGGATTTATTATCACATTGTTTCTTGATTACACGTTGAACTTCTTCAAGTGTAAAGGGAGAATCATTTATCGTGTCTGGTGCAGTTTTTGTGGAATTTCTGACATATTTCTGAAAGTTATTATCTTGTGATTCTTCGGGGAAGAATTTTTTCAAAAGTACCTCTGCTTTTTCTTGAATGGTTGATGTGAACCCACTCGCTGTTTGTAAGGTTGTGATAGTATTATTGAAATTTTCAGGTCTTCGTATCATTTTATATACAATGTTCCAAGGGTTACTGGTCTGTTGTGCAGAGCAGAAAGCTTTCCATGCCTCATTTTTTGTTTGAATTATTTTTATTTTATAATCCAATTTAATTCTATTATAAGCCTCTTCATAATGTCGACGAAGTATTTCACAAGTAGATCGCTTATATCTCCTGTATGATGATAAGACCTTCTTTCTCCTCCGATCTAATTCCGAGTTCCACCAGTAATTGTTTGCAGGTTTATGCGACAATTTCGGAAGATGCGCTTCACAGATATTATAAATAGTTTGCGTGAGGCCATTTATCATTATATTAAGTTATTTGCTCGTAGTCACTTGTAATACCTGCTCTGCTATTCTTTCAAGTTCCCGAGCAGCCATCTGAAAATGAGTCCACTGAACATTTTTGTTCTAAAAATACGTGTAATGGATTGATTAGCACTAACTGTATTTATGTCTGTTTTAATTTTTATAGTAATAAGTCTATGATCAGAAAGACTAGGAGCTTCACTGACTTCCCATTCCACAATGTGTTTTAAAAGTGCAGGTGAACAGACGCTAACATCTATAAAACTATTACTATAATTTCGACTGAAAGTTGGAATTCGTCCATCGTTAAGTATTATTAGATTATTGGAGGAGCAAAAATCGAAAAACTGATTTCCACGATTATCGGTCACAGGACTACCCCATGCACTATGTTTAGCATTAATATCTCCAATTACTAAGAAGGCCTTGCCTTTCAAATCAATACAGAGTTCGTTGAGGTCATTTAAAACTTCACTTAAATCATCCTTGGATTCACAGTAAATATTGCATATATAGAAAGTCCTACCATTTAAGTCAACACTACTACAACTCTGTCAGGGGAACAGTATTGTATCAACTGAAAAACGGACGTTGAAGTTGTTACGATAGCGGCACGCGGTCTATCACCGTTTTGCGCATTATTATTGGTAAGAACTTTACAGTTCAGACCAAATCCAACGACTTTATTCCCTCTGGTGTTCGGTTCTTGTACACACAGAAGTTTTATAACGTATTTCTCTTTTAAACTATTGAAGTCCGAATTTTGTATGAGCTCCTGCGTTGGAACAACTGATTTATGTATGTTTTTCTGATATATATTAATTTCAGCAATAATTGATTTGATAATATTTACGATTCTTTTATAAATGGGACAATCAGTTGATGTGGAAGGATGATCAGTCTTCAAGTGTTCGTACCTTGTTCTCGAAGCCATTTTCCGATTTGTGTTCTTCCCATATTAAATGATAAAACAGCATCATGTACTCCTAATTTTAAGGTTTTATATCCAACAAAATTATTGTTTGGTACACGGCTCCAAATAACGCTGTTAAAAGAGTCGTTTATATTTTAGGTTTTCCCTTGCAAACATTTCTTCATTAAATCGGGATAGTCAAGAACCTTATAAATGGGCTTAATCATAAGCATCACTTCGTCATGAAGTCCATGGTGTTTTTAGGTTTCCTTGTCTTTCTTATACTTGCACCAAGAACCGCATAGGCTATGTTGGGGCTTCTCATCAATAGAAATATTATGAAGAAAAGTTGCCCACACAGCCTCCCTCATTATGTTCAAGTCACCAACATTCCCTCTTATAGCTTTGCCGTCGTCATTTTGTAGCCTGTCTATTTCAGAAGAAGTGAGTCTTTTTCTACCTCCAAGTGCCCCACCATCCTGTAATTTCTTTCCTTTCATGTCATGGACTAACCTCCGCAATCTTGAGCACCATCCTCTTGTGAACGTGACCTAAGCATTCCAACTTGGTAATTGCTACAATTTCACCATATGGTTATTCAGACAGTACTCTGTTGAAGGCTTTACTGTCTCTATCTCCCAAAAACTGCACATACCTCGCACCCCTTGTAGCAACCGACCTATTAAAAATCCTTGATGCACCCTCAGCTTCCATGCCCCTACTAGACCCAGCATAATTTTTCATACATACATGCTCAGTTTGCGATTTGAATGCATGGCAGTGTTTACTGAGACACTCAATTACTTTACTAGTATCGACACTATTAACAGTAACCACAGCATTCTGACTGGTGTTGCCTTGATTTTGCCAGCTAACATCAAGAGCAACAGGTATGTCATTATCACCCTCATTTTCTATTACTGCTTCCTGAGTGCCTTCCTTCATGCTGTGTCCACTGACTTCCTCTACTGCCTTACTAATAACATTCGTGAACCTATGGAATCTAGTAGGGGGACTAGGCAAATTCATAACAGCACACAGCACGTCATCCCTTGCTTTGCCCTTATCAATTGATCTGAGGCCATACACTAATCGAAGGCTCACCTCATGCGCACTATCCACATATTTTGAAGTGGAAAACTCTGTTTGTTCTCCACAACGTTCGCAGGAAAAAACCATGGTGCAAGCTAGGCCCTTACGCAATGAAGCCTTTTCAGACACTGTCACACACTCAAGAATTTTACAAAATTTACACAACACAAAAGATTTCACAGCAACACACAAGAGCTGAATATAGCGGGCGAGTTGGCAGTGCGGTTACGGGCGCGCAGCTGTGAGCTCGCATCTGGGAGGTAATGGGTTCGAATCTCACTGTCGGCAGCCCTGAAGATGGTTTTCCTTGGTTTCACATTTTCGCACCAGGCAAATGATGGGGCTGTACCTTAATTAACGCCACGGCTGCTTCTTTCCCATTCCTAGGCTTTTACTCTCCCATCGTCACCATAAGACCTATCTGTGTCGGTGCCACGTTAAAAAAAGGAGCTGAATATCTATAACCTGGTATCCTACTGAAACTTTTTCAATATTTACACCACTAAACGCACTACCTGAGTCATATTCTTCATATACACTTTCGGAAGTGGCCAGTTTTCTACGACACGAACTTGGAGAAGTACTACTTGGACCTGCGTCACTGTTGTTTGAGGATATGGGAGTGGTGGATACCTTCAACCTTGAAGCATATCTTCCTGTTCTTATATTGATTCCCATGGCACTTACTTTTGCCGAACTTTTTAAACCTCGGCATTTTGAAAGTAAACACTCAAAGTAACTATATCTCACAACATGCCCCAAACTATTCGAATATAAACAAATACAGCGACATGACACATTGCTGACAGTGGCACCAATAGCTAAGCAACAAATTACCTACAAAACGAGGCCACGTTCACTAATTTCCTAGAATTTATCAAAGAGTAAAATTCGGCGTGCAATCAGAGGAGGGCGTGGCATTCGTAAATGGGAGGGGCCATGGAATATCCAAATTATGGGCACTTGTAGCGCGATTTCACTGAAAGAAAAAAAAAACGGTGCTCTGATGAACACATACCAAAGAATACTAATATGCATTAAAATGAAATTCGCAAATTTTTGCAAAAAATGAGGTGCGTAGTGCCATACCATTAAAATGGGTATGATCAAAATATATTGTTTAGTTGTGGTGGAATAAATGTTTCAACGTACTGTGGTTGAAATTTTCTGTTTTTATGCGCAGATAATAATCCGGTACTTATAGTGATAAGATGCTGATAGGTTGTCACGGGTAACTGGTGTAATGATACATGTAGTGCATGCCACAGCTGCCGCTCAATAAATGGCGGAGGAATCATATATATAACATGACGATCCAAGTGATCCCACTCATCTTCAATTGGGTCCAAGTCTGGAGACTTAATTATGCCATTTAAATGGTGCCGAACATTCCTAGCCATGCGACAAGTCATATTTTGAGGATCCGCACGACGGAAGAAAATGAGAATGTGTAGGTGATCCAAGGATATTTTTATAATCAAATCGGTCGAGAGCGCCTTCCAGAAAGATTAAGTAATCCCAGTCAATACAACAAATATATTTCTCAGATCATAACGATGCGTCTGAAATCGAAGTACAGCGATATTAGAACATTCAAGACTGGACTGGAATACGAAGCGTCGCACAACTCTACCGTGTTGCTGAAGATCGAAGAACACTGTACATACTGTTCGCTAACGTCCGGGAGACTGGACAAGGCATATAAAATAATAATAATAAGAATAAGAAGAACGCTGCGTCCCCAGCGTGTGTTTATCCAGCAAACATTGCAGATTGCTTGATCTCCGCTCCTTTTGGACTAACAACACCTATTCGTTCCATGAAAGAAGAATGGAACTCATCGAAGAAGGCTATTATTTGTCAAACAACGGATGTTCACTTCTGACAATTCTGTGCAAGAAACCTATTCTTCCAATGTACCTTCTTTAGCTTACTTGAAAAATTTCATTCAATGACCTTTCGTTTTCTTCGGTATTTCATGCCTTATGCAGCAGGATTCGCTTAACTGTACTTTTAGAGAGACGTCTGACATCCTGCTGGTTCATGTTGGAGGTAAGCTACTCCACTGTAGCGTGTCGGTCGACCCTCATGCTCCGTCATATTCGACGTTTATCTCTCAGCTCAATGGTAAGTCCTCCACAGTTCTCTCGTCGGCTATTTCCGGCGGGGCTATTTGTCTATCTGTGGCACAGTTTAAATAAAATAAATCGCCTCATGAATCCCCTAAGGGCTATGACCTCCTGCAATGCAGGGTCATTGCTCAGTTTAACTCACCAGGGCAGGTCCTGACACAGTTGAGGTCTCCCAAACACCTAATTCTGAACGATGTCTGTGTAACTCAAGAGTGTAGTGTAAGAATAAAAAGGTACATTTCGTCATTAAGAGAGACATCGGATGGAAGAACCGCTATAAACGCAATTATAAGAAAATTATTCACCTTTGTAGCCTTCTACATAATTGCCGTACTGCGCCAGGCTCAATAAACGTCAAAACCTCACTGTACTCTAGTGCGAGCTTTGTGAATGAATATTGCCTTACCATGAATGTAGCCAACCAACCCATAAAAATGCAAAGTGAATAACAAAAGGATCACTTGAAATTTCCCAAGACTGATGTGCGGGAGAAATGAAGTAATTAATATTACTTCACGTCATAGGCCGTCACTTAACTTGATTGAAAGAGCAAGTTCCCTGAAGCGGGAAAGCTGATAGTCAGGCAGAGTCAAACCAGTAAATAATCTGGTAAAAACTTAATTTTCAGATAATAATAATAATAATAATAATAATAATAATAATAATAATAATAATAATAATAATAATAATAATAATAATAATAATAATAATAATAATAATAATAATAATAATAATAATAATAATTCGCTTCTGTGGTGTAGTGTTTAGTGTGATTAGCTGCCACCCCTGGAGTAGAGGGTAGTTCGATTCCCTCCTCAGCCATCCTCGTAGTGGTTTTCCATTGTTTTCCCCTTCTCTTCCAGTCAGGTGCTGGGTTGGTACATAACTTTAGGCCACAAGCGCTTCTTCCCTCTTCCTTATCTATCCCTTCCAATCTTCCCGTCCACCACAAGACCCCTGTTCAGCATAGCAGGAGAGGCCGCCAGCGAGAGATACTGGTCCTGCTCCCCAGTTGTTTCCTCAGACCCAAAGAATCACGCTCAAAGACATTGCCCTTGAAGCGGTGTAGGTGGGATGCCTCGCTGAGTCCGAGGGAAAATCCAACCCTAGAGCGTAAACGGATTAAGAGAGAAAGATAGAAAGAAATAATAATAATAATAATAATAATAATAATAATAATAATAATAATAATAATAATAATAATAATAATAATAATAATAATAATTGGTCGATTTCTCTAGCCCCTGGATTTTGTGAGGACACACATATCTCAGAGACCAGAACGGATAGAAGATTGCAAATTTGCATGTACACCACTGTAGGTAGCCCCTAAACCTCCAGGCAACAGGAATAGAAGAATTCACCATTCGAGTGGAGAAGTTGGTGGGGAATAGTCTCAAAAATTAATATAAGAATATCAAGAATTAGAAGCCTCGAAAGTTTCACGTATGGGTAGGCCTACTTGGTAACCGGAAATATCCACGGAGATAACAACGCGGGAGTTTTTCCGAAATTATTTGAAGTTGTAAAAGAATACCTTTCCATTTCCACACTGAAATACATTAACGCTGATTGTGTTGATAATAATAATAATAATAATAATAATAATAATAATAATAATAATAGTAATAATAGTAATAATAATAATAATAATAATAATAATAATAGTAATAATAGTAATAATAATAATAATAATAATAATAATAATAATAATAATAATAACTTCCTTCACCTATAGCTGGCCTGGTGCAGCCCCTGTAAGGCAGATCCTTCGATGGCGGTGTGCTGCCTTTTTTGCGAAATTGCCTGGTACTGTGATGGATGTTTGAGCTGTACGCGCTGCTGGGATAGTGAGAACAGCACCAATACCCAGTCCCCGTTCCATAGAAACTAACGATTTAAACCTCCGACCCAGCCGGGAATCGAACTCGGGGCCCTCTGAAACCAAGAATACTACACTGAATATTAAGCTAAGAATCTGGACGAAATTCATATCCTTCTGCAATGGAGGTGAGTTTAGTGTACAATTTTAACGACATTCTAGCATCTCTACCTATCTTAAATTTCTGGCAGTACCGGGAATCAAACCTCGGCCTACGCGGACGGAAGCTTATAGAACTAATCTTTGCAGTACGGACGATTTGCACCCTGAAGAACCACAATTTCCCCTCACCCCAGTATACATTACTACTCTTATTACAGCGTTAGAACAATCCTACAATAACGTATGTTTTTTCCTCAGAGAACTGAAATTTTCTAACAGAAGGTTAAATTTTGCGACTTTGGTAGGGAAGTCAAATATTTATTTACTTTATTTAAAATTCAATATAGTGAGGAACAGGGACATTTATTATAACATTCAACAAATATTTACAAAATCGTTGAAAATGGAACACTGTACATCGTAAGAGAACGAAAGTACTCCATATAGCACATGAAGCCTAAGGGTCTATCGTGACAGCCGCTAACCAGCCACATGATCTGCTGATACAGGAGTCACACTCAGGCAGCGTTACGATAATCTCTTCCGAATGGCTTAGCTTTGTGATCGACTCCTCTCCTTCTATCTGCCTGTCTCTCTCTTACGGTTGATCCTATGACAGTGAGTTAAACTGCCCTCAGTTGAGAATTAATAACATTGGACGAGCCAGGAATCGAACACGGAGTCTTCGAAAAGAATTCGGAATGGAAAGTCCCTACGCTATAGGGCTATTATATCACCGGAGGATGACCTGGGATAATGTAATATAAACATGGGGCTTGCCCTTTTTCACTACATCATCCATAAAATCTGTAGGCTATGTATTGTGATAAATTAATAATAATAATAATAATAATAATAACTACCTCAACATGAGGTACAAGATTCTCTCGAAAGCCTTCCAAATCAAGGCAAAGAAGCGGCTTGATTTTCAACTGGGGGACTAACAAGGGGGCTTCAGGAAAGGACACTCGTATTTAAATCCAGTATTCCGTATGTGAAACTTAATAATACAAATTTAGTGGTAACCTTCGGCGAATTTTAGAAGGCCTACGACTTGATTGATCGAATCACCTTCAGCCGAATTCCGAAAGAACTGAGCTTGGACAAAAAAGCAAGAGCGATGACTCGACAAACCCTGATGTATTCATTCAAACTGAGATTTAGAGGCTACATTTCAGACAACTTTGAATTCATGGCTGAAGTTAGGCAGGGAGACGGGCTTTCACCTCTTTCCTTCAACTGTCTGCTTGAGAAAGTTATCCATTTATGTCGCAAGAAACTGGGTAATAATACTATTGAAAATGGGGTTGGATTGGGCTGCAAGAATAAGAACGTGACAATCGATAGTCAAGCGTTTGCAGACGATCTTGTGATTTCTTCCGATTCCATTGCCATAGCTGCAAATCAACAAATTCCAAGTAAAAATGGTAAAGGCAAGTACCCAGATCACCTTTGAGGAAGCGATATTCGTAAAGGAAATAATGAATACGAAAAGAGGTTGAATACCATGAACTATATTCACACGCGTAAAAGGTAACGTTGTGGAATCGAAAAAGGAGATTCTTTACAAGAAGCGGGGATCACGCGTGGCGACATCCTCAATCGAGGTCTTTCCGAAAGAAACTTGGAGGTCCTGTGGCTACTAGAAAAAACCCAACTTAAAAAGAGGCGAGATTTGGACTGAAGAGAACAGAAATAAGCTCACCGCAGACAAATGTGGAAATTCTGGGAAAAGTTTAAAGGGTATGAAAGAAAACAGTTGAAGTAACGTAGTCCAGAGCTGGGCGAATCGAAAATAACAATAATAATATTGTCCCCTCTCTGGAAAAGTGTACACTTTAAACGAAAGAGGAGAGTTGAAGCAAGTTGTGATTTCTCCTGTAAAATCAATTTTGACGATTGTATTTGTTACTTTATCACTTTGGCTAGTTTGCTACAGGGAGCGTAATATAATGTACACCGAACTCGATATCTGCAGTTGCTTAAGTGCGGCCAGTATCCAGTATTCGGGAGATAAGGGGTCGGCAACCCTGAGAATGATTTTCCCTGGTTTCCCATTTTCACTGGGTCCTGTACCTTAATAAAGGCCACGGCTGCTTCCTTCCCAATCCTAGCCCTTTCCTGTCCCATCGTCGCCATAAGATCTATCTGTGTCGGTGCGACATAAAACAACTTGTAAAAAAATATGTATAATATACAATGTACATTCGTTTCAGTAGCACTTTCTGGATATGTATAAGTTTCAGGTCACCTCTGTACTATAACAGTGGATTTTAGCTTTCGTATCTGTTTGTCAGTTCCTTTCTCCGACCAGACAATTGAAACGGCTGTATACACTTCAGCCAAGCTTCGTACTTAGAAAATATATATCCAGATTTATTTATCTCTTTCAAATTTTCATTCTTCGCTTACGGATAGGAATATCATTTTAAACGAAAATTTGCCTTCTTAGAGAAAATAATGGGTACACTATATGGCGCCACTCACTACATTTATTAAAATATGGCTTATTATTATTATTATTTATTTATTTATTTATTTATTTATTTATTGACTTGTGGCGTGGCTCAGGCTATGAAGCCTGCTGTTATGCCAAACCATCTCATATGTACTACATTGTACAAACTACAGAGTATTAGGATTTCTAGTTACATATAATTAATTATAAAATTAAACTTAAATAATAGTTATAAACAAAAGGAAAATTTCTGAGAGTTACTTTAAAAAAAACATTAAATACTAATTTCTTAAGTCTATGTACCATTTATAACATGTTTTTTTAAATACATTTCTACTATGTATGTCTCTAATTACAGCCGGAAGGGAATTCCAAGAGCGTATGGTTGCAGGTATGAATGAGTTGCCGTACCCGGTCGTGCGGTAAATTGGGAAGCTCAGCAGGGAAGAGGTTTCTGACCTTGTAGGTATGCTGTTGGGAGATGACAAGTATTTAAGATCCATTCTCAGATAACTTGGTGTGTCTGTACGGAGAATGTTGTGAACAAGCGAAACAGAGTGAAGGTTTCTTCTCTCCGCCAAATATAACCACGACAGCTGTTCAAGACAAGGTGATATATGGCAATACCTGGGCATATTTAATACAAAACGGATGCATGTATTATAAGCCCGCTGAAGTTTAGTGTTAAGTGTGGTGTTTAGGTTGTTGTATATTACGTCACCATAGTCGAAGATGGGTAGAATTAAGCTTTGAATAAGTAACTTTCTCGTATTTAGAGGGAGGAGATCCCGTAAACGTTTAAGAGAGTGCAAAGAAAAGAATACTCGTTGGCATATTTTCGTCGTGTGCTCCGTCCAGTTTAAGTACTTATCAAAAATGAGGCCAAGGTTTTTTACTGTTTCGTTTATTTGTATTGGTGTTGCGTGGAATAGGATTGGGGGAATTTTAACACTTTTCAGTTTGGTATGATTACTTTTGGATCCAATTATGATTGCTTGCGATTTGAATGGATTGACTTTAAGAGAATTATTTTTAGTCCAGTCTTTTATATTTTCCAGGTCATCGTTTAGTTTGTCAATGTCTAGTTGGATGTCTTTCGGGTTTGTTTGTATATAAAGTTGAATATCGTCTGCGAAGAAATGGTATTTACACGTTTTTATATGTTCTGGTAGGTCATTTAAGTACAGTGAAAATAGCAGTGGCGCTAGAACACTGCCCTGAACTACGCCAACTTCAGTTTGTTGCCAGTGTGACACTTTCGTACCTGCTGAAACGCACTGCTGCCGCCCAATTAAATAAGAGTGCAGCCACGTCAGTGCGCTTGAAGAAAATTTTTGTGCTTGTAGTTTAGCTAATAATATTTCTCTGTCTACACAGTCAAATGCTTTACTTAGGTCTAAAAGTACAAGGATAGTCATTTGTCCGTTGTCCATGCCTGCTTGAATGTCATTTGTAACTTTTAGTAGTGCTGTAGTTGTGCTGTGGTTAGGTCTAAATCCTGACTGGTATTTGTCGAGTAAATTGTGTTTGTTAATGTAATTTGTTATCTGCTTGTGAACGACCTTTTCTAATATTTTACTAAGACAAGGAAGTATGCAAATTGGTCGAAAGTCTTCGGGTTTTGTTGGATTATCGATTTTTCTTATCGGTCGTATTATGGCACTTTTCCATATATTGGGAAAGATTCCTGTCATGAGTGAGGTATTTATTATGTGTGTAATTGTTGGGAGAACAATTTCAGTGAGTCTTTTAATTAATGTCAAATTTATTCCGTCACATCCTGTAGCCTCTGACTTTATTTCATGAATTGCGTCTCTGGCGTCATTAAGAGTTACATGTGAAAAATAAAATTCTTCTCCATCGTGTTTTGTTTTCGTATGTAGTCTGTCGATTGTTTCCCTTTTAGTTCGTTCGTCTGTATGTGAATTTTGTGAGCAGAAAAATTGATTTAATTCGTCTAATGGCAAGTCAGTGTTGTTTTCGTCGGTTTTATTTTTTGTCAAACCAATGTTCCGAAGAATTTTCCAAACATTGCCAGAACTGTTATTTTTTAGGATTTCATGTGTGTGGCGTATCTTAGCATTCCTGATGGTCTGAGTTGTTGTGTTACGCAATTTTTTGTACTTTTCGAAATTTTCTGCGGTTGGATTTTTTCTATAATATTTGTAAGCTGCATTTCTTTCCTCCATTTTTAACCTTATGTCTTGCGTCAGCCAAGGTGATGGTTTTCGTTTCACTCGTGCAGTCCGTATGGGGGCGTGTTTGTCATACAGTCCTAAAAGTAGTTTGTTAAACAAGGTTATTTTATCGTTAATGTCTTGTACGAGTTGTATGTTGTGCCACGGTGTTTTGAGTGCGTCCTCAATGAACGCCTCTTCGTTTAGGCTTTTGAAGTCTCGATAGGAAATTAATTTAGGCTCAAATTTGGGACATTTCAGTGAGTAAGTTGCGTAAATAAAGTCATGTTGGGAAAGTCCGGGAGCTGGCTGTTGTCCGTAAGTCTGTATTCTATCAGTATTATTATCAGTATTATTATCAGTATTATTATCAGTATTATTATTATTATTATTATTATTATTATTATTATTATTATTATTATTATTATTATTATTATTATTATTATTATTATTATTGAAATATTCCCACTTTTTGGGGCTGACACTTGGATCAGTTATAAGGCTAGATTCCCTTCCTGACGCCAAACGCCATTGTGCGTTTCTGTGGTGGTTGGTAGTGAGGTCCGTTTTATGTAGATGAACGAAATGTATTAAGACTAACACACACACCTAGCCCCCGAGACAAAAGAACTAACCATACGCCGGCTTGGTCTGGAATTGAACTTGATACCATATGCTCTGAACCGAGGTCCGGTAGTCTGTCCTTTCACCCAAGGAGCTGTATTTTAACGTCTTATATTTTACAAAAAAGTTGAGTTGAGTTTAAGCATTAAATAAAATATATTCGTTTAATCGAAAGGACTGGGATTTTAGTTCATGGTCCTTTTCATGTCAGGCTTACACTCTTGTTAAGTTGCTCCTTTATAGTTATTAAGTTCTATTAGATGATTACATGTTCTCAGAAGTGTGAGAAGAGAGATTTATGAATAGGTAAAAGTCACTCCAATAGGTCTTGCTAAATCAGGCGAAGAATTAGGAAAGCATGTGGAGTGCTGTGTAGATTATCATGAACACTGGGTCTGAGTGGATTAATGTTTTCTCATATACAGCACTCTTGATTTTGAAGAATTTAGAGCCTCTTTGTTAAACGACTTTTATTTTCAAACATTTCTTCCAGAACAAGTTTTCTCTTAGTCTTGAAATAACGGAGCAAATCATCTGCTATTTTGGGTCTTATGTTCTGGCACAGGTAACTGTTTTTCTCGCAGCTTAGTATCTCAGTTGGTAATAATGTTCGAGGTCCCGATATCTTTTGAATAAACTTTCATTATTCCTGCCCTCCCCACTGAAAATTCCATTGCGTTTAGATCTGGGAAACGAGCAGGCCAGTCAGTGGCTCCACGTCTACCAGTCGGTGCAATGTGACTGTATTGAGGAGTCATCTTGTTCTCTTATTAAATTCCCTCGAATTGGCTGCAGATGTTCCATTACACAACTAAACAAGGTTTTTAAATTACTGGACTGTTTTGCAATCCAGTCACCACTTCATACAGCATGCAGAGTAACATTCATAGCTAGCAGTCCAGACAAAATAAATTCAGTGCAATAAGCCTTATGGCAAACACACAGATAACATTAAATTAACGTTCTGTTGCTAGCGTCAAGTGACTTATGGTCCATCCTGTACGTCGTAATGTTCTCTTGTTAAGCTGATACAGGGTTAACAAGTAAATGCTAAAACTAATTATTATGACTCCATACGACAGACATTATAGTTTCCATTGCAATTAAAAACCAAGAACGATCAAATTTCGTAACTGGACTGCGAAGGGTTGAAGTATTTAAAGGCAAGCTGCTGATGAACTTTCATTGAAAGTGCCTAATAAAATTGCCCCCCAGACGTGTTCTTTCTCCTGACTCTCTTAGAATCGCTGAGGAGTGAAAGGGTGATCAGTGTTATAGCAGCCATTGGCATCGATCGCATGCATACAGATGTATCGCGTTGGAGGGAGGCAATGACTCCCTGGGGTCAGCCGAACAGGGTGTGAGAGGGTGAGACGATCAAATCGATGCCAATTGCTGCACCGTTTGTGTAGTTACATGAAACCATTTCAAAGAGAGTGCTGCCGAGTCCCATGTGCGCAGTATGCTAGCCCTCGTCATACATTTCACAAAGGATTTTATACATTGTAATGGAAGGTATAGTAAGAAAATTGCCGGCACTAGTGGTCGAGCGGCCAGGGTGCTAGCTCCTTGTCCACAGTATCACCAGTTTGATTCTCAATGAGGTAGACTGGAAACAAATAACACATTATATCAGCATTTTAATGAACAATAAGTACCTCAAGGGGCTTAATGGGAGAAATTCCCAGATATCTTCATAATAAATCCTGATTTCACTACTAGAAGAGCTGCTGTCCTCCTGACGCATTGGATTACTGGACGTTCTTCTATTTCCAAAATAGTGAATTCAATTTCGCCCAGCTCGGCAGCAAATACTCTATAATTATATCATTATTTCAGAAATTAAGTTCCCGGATGGGAATCATAATTTAATTTCATCGATTGCAAATGTTAAAAGCCGCCTTTGTGGTGTAGTGGTTAGTGTGATTAGCTGCCACCCCCAAAGGCCTAGGTTCAATTCCCGACTCTGCCACGAAATTTGAAAAGTGATACGAGGGCTGGAACGTGGTCAACTCAGCCTCGGGAGGTCAACTGAGTAGAGGTGGCTTCGATTCCCACCTCAGACATCCTTGAAGTGGTATTCTGTGGTTTCCCACTTCTGCTTCAGGCAAATAACGGGATGGTACCTAACTTAAGGCCACGGCCGCTTACTTCCCTCTTCTTTTTTTTATCCCTTCCAATTTCCCATCCCCCCGCAAGGCCCCTGTTCAGCATAGCAGGTGAGGCCGCCTGGGCGAGGTATTGGTCATCCTCCCCAGTTGTATACCCGACCCAGAGTCTGAAGCTCCAGGATACTGATCTTGAGGCGGTAGAGGTGAGATCCCCCGCTGAGTCCGAGGGAAAACCGACCCTGGAAGATAAACAGAAAAAGTGGAAGAAGAAGCAAATATTGAAAACATTTACGCCCTTTAGCCCTTTTCAAAAGTGAAATTACCAGTTGGACGCTGGCAGCTAGTGCGCCGTTGAGACACCACTACAATCCTCCTATATAGGATATTGCAGTGACGGTGATCCAGGGGAAGCATGTACCTCCATTTTAAACATATAAATGCCTGCCTTTGGCCTTTATATCAAAAACTGATGAGCTCAGTGCTACACTGGGGAGAAACGCTGGTAATTTAATGATTGGAAAGGCTTAAAGGGCTTAAATGTTTTTATATCATTATTATTATCTGTCTGTTTGGTCATCAGCTCAGAGGCTGGTTGGATCCTCAGATAGCACCACTAAACGTTATTAGTTGCGGAGAAACCGCAACAAGCTGATGGCGGCGCCAAAATGAGGCGTACTAAGCAAGATGAGGAGTGAGGTGTTTGCCATTGCTTTCCTCACTGGGACACAAAGTGCTATTGCAGCTGAAAATATTTAAAGACTTACAACATCATAATCTCGAATCTTAAAGTTACCTGTTCGAAAAATGTTATCATTCTTCCTCTTTAAACTTCATACCAGCTTTTCTGAATTTTGCTCAGCTAATTATTTTCAATTGTGCTGTTTATTAAAGTAGTACACACTACGATGTAAAACTTCATGCTAATATATTCAATAATATATTTATATAAGGGTAAACATGTGTAAAAATAAAAGCTGCGATAAATGATCGATAAGTATAGGTATGCTAAAGTGGGATGCAGTAAGTGATATATGTGTCAAAGTAATGGTGTTAATCGTTTCCACCTCATTAATGACGAAAGTACATTTTTTTGCTAGTTGCTTTACGTCGCACCGACACAGATAGGTCTTTTGGCGACGATGGGACAGGAAAGGGCTAGGAGTGGGAAGGAAGCGGCCGTGGCCTTAATTGAGGTACAGCCGCAGCATTTGCCTGGTGTGAAAATGGGAAACCACGGAAAACCATGTTCAGGGCTGACGAGAGTGGGGTTCGAACCTACTATCTCCCGAATACTGGACACTGCCCGCACTTAAGCGACTGCAGCTATCGAGCTCGGTAAAGTACATTCTTTATAGAGAAAATAGAAATTCGTAAATTGACATTGACCCACCTCTTAACCGGTTTTATTCTGTGATATATCTTCGTAAAGCCAATACCAACGGAGAGGTCTGTATTTTTTTCTCGCATTATTACTGTAAATCCTTAATACATTCAGGGACTTCGAAATGATACTTATCTGAAAATTGTCACTGAGGTGGAACATTCTTCAAATAAAATTTCTTTGAAATACTTTCATAGGTTATTCCGTTATAAACGTAAATGCAAAAAAAAAAATGTTTTAACGCATGGCTCTTCTGTCTGAAAAGTGTAATGAACGCTCAATGTGATTTGAATTAGCAAAAAAACAAGAAAAAATTTTGAATATAAACAGAGAGAGGGAGAGAGAGAGGAAGAGATGTGTTTATAGTCACTATCTTCTTATGAGCAAGAACAAATTTGTATACATTCATTAGTCTGTCTCTGACCGATTCTTGACTTTCACAGTGAAAGTGGTTGAGGTATGAACGGTACTAGTAATGCCGTTCCTTATACAATCAATCGCTCTTATGAATGCTGTTAAATGGTCTCTGTTGATATGTAGTTGGAACGTCTGGCTCGGTGAGGAAAGCGATGGAAAATTTCCTCACTCCCTCATTTCCCTTACCATGCCTCTTCAGCGACGCCTAGGCTATCCATGACAGCAGATGGCGAGCCCTTGAGGATCCAACGAACCTTCGGATTGAGTACACAACATGCAGAGAGTGAGAAAGAGAGAAGAGGAGGTGGGGGGGGGGGAACTGGGATCTCTTTCAAGCAATCTTCACTAAAGCTGGAAATTAAGTCCTAAGTTCTAAATTATATCATAATCATGGTGTTGAATTTTTCGTTTTATCTGCAAATAAATTATGTATCTACTGGGCGATAATGGGCTAAGGGGACATTTGTACGAAATCCCTCAATTCTTTTCCTTTGCCGAAGTTGCTAGCTTGTTATGTAGGGAATCTAGTCCCAAAAGGATTTACTTAAATTCAGTACCTAAGTGCACTAAATTTCTAATACATGGGCGTCATGTGCGACGCCCGCCCCCTTTTCATTCATTGCTCTTTCATTTTCTTCTCCGCGGAAATCTTTACCTCTGTTTTATCAGAGAGGTGACGATATCAAATTTAGGAGTATTGAAGAAGGCTGTGAAGCGTCATTCCTTGTTGGTGAAGCATGGCGATCTCGGCGGAAAGTTTGTTTTGAACTGGGAGGTACTGTGCGAGTTATCGTGCTGAAAAATTCAATCGTCACTTCCTAGACTTCCGTTTTCCATGACAAATGTACCTTTTCCTATGAAACTATTAACGGTTTCAAACTGAAATTTGACAGACAGGCAGGCTAAAGACTTTCACATATTTTCCTGCAAGGAAATTATAAAATGTGTGATTTTATGGACTTTGAAGTTTTAATATTTGTATTTTTTAGCTTTTCTAATTTACAAATTCACTTATATTTAAAAAATAAAAGTATGTTTGCAATTAAAAATGCCAGCAGGCATTCAATCATTAAGTTCTTCGAAATCACTAACAAGGATTGCAAGGTCCAGGCCCTCAACATTGCTGAGAAAAATGTACATCAATATAACCAAATTCAAATTTGAATAAAATATTTTTTTCAAAATATTATCCAAATGATCTTATTAATGTGTATAGCTAAGAACAATGTCTCTTAAATCAACGTGTGAAGGTAGTGTCCTAGGTACAAAGAATTTAGATAATCAATGCATTTTCGTGCATGCCTCCACTTCATTTAAGAGAAGAGGATAATTTAGCTTCGATAGCAGATAAATTAATTAGTTAAGAAGGCAAAATAAATTCTGCTAGCAGTCAATACTGCGCACCGTTTTAGTATTTTTATGTTCGCATGAACTTTTGATTGCAACGGGACAGAAAACGGGTTCCTCGTTCTCTCTTTCTATAGCCACACTAGGGAGTATAATAAAAGCTATAGGTGCATTTGGCCAGATAGTGGAGTGGTAAAGCGTGTATGGCCATTCTGTCGTTAGTTTTATAGTCTCATTGCAAAGGAGATTCATGCAGAGTCATTAAATGACACGCCACTATAAAGTACTTCATCAGAAACGCCGTTCTACCCTCCACTACTTTACAGGTAATTCCCTTGATGAAGTAGATGATAGCAGTAAACAAAGCCCTCTCATGCCAATCTGCAACAGAACTATTCCATTGAGGAAACATGTCTGGGAAGTTCATTTCATTAACTTGGCACAGTCATACATTAAAAAAAAATGTTGTTGCGACAGAAAGCATGGTAGTTAGAGCATTTTATGAATCCCGCAGTTGACTAATGTTTGTTCATCCCCAGTGGGCCAAGTCATTAAGTTGGTACTTCTACAAAATATACAAATCTCATCTGATGAAATTGTGTAGTATTTCGACGTAAAATTTGACTTTTTACCCACAATACGTCTGTACTGAATATGATCATATATCCACATTACTAAAATACAATTTTTAAAATGCCCATACCATGCCTAAATACCAACCGCAGTTCCTCACGTCATTCATATTCGTGCTGTTGAATAGTTTACAATTGTCTGACAGACTCAATATTTCGTTCACTGAGAATTAGTGTGACATCGTTAAACTCAGGCAAGACAGATTCAACTTTCCGTATATTAGTATCTAGAATTAAATCCCAGAAAATGTGTAGCCTATATTGGTGGGCAATGGGATCGTACTTAGTAATCGAGAAAATTTGAAATAAGTTTTCCTATCAGGTTTTAATTGGAATTTCAGTCAACGATTTACAACGAAGTATTACAACAAAAGTTACTATTATACCGTTTTCTTTGATTCCGAAAACGTTCACGACAGTATTTTCGCTCCAGGTCTAACCTCGTCTCAGCCATAGTTAGGAGCGTAAATGGGGATGTGATCTTCTCGGATATCGTAGCACATTGTGATCTATATGGTGACGAAAGAGACTGCCATTTCATGAACAGAGTAAACGTCAGTTGAGGTAAAACGTTCTATAACAGATGGGTACACAATTAGGTATAAAGGCTTTATTATTAACATTAATTATAAAAACAGTATCTTTCTTAAGTCACAATGAGGATGGCACACATACTGTAATACTGTACTGTGCAAATCATTTAAACCTTCCTGTAGTCTAGTTTCTGCACTCAATAACAGAGACATTTATTGTAATAAATTTCTTGACATGGTTCTCTTATGAATTGACACATGTTATCAGCAGTGCGTGTTTGTTCTTCCGAATACCTTCTTTGATAACTAAGAAGTCCATTGGGATAAGGTCTGATGATCGTGGTAGCCATTAAAGTGGCCCTTACCGACCTATCCATCTATTTTGTAATTCATTATCAATAAACTCACGAACTATTAAAGCATAGAGGAGAGAAGCTCCATATTTTTGGAAATAGACCTCTTCATTACCCGGCTGCCGTAATTGTGGAATACCAGAGTCCATTAGCATGTTAAGATAGGTGTTATGAGTAACAGTCGTACGGAATAAAACAGGTCCAATGACCTTTTCACGTGAAAGGAATACCCAGACTGTAACCCCAGGTTGGTTCAAATGTGTTTCAATTGTTACTGGGGTTTTCTAGACAGGATTAGAGAAATTTATGCATATTAACAGCTCCTGACGGTTTAAAATTTGCTTCGTCCGACCAACAAATTTTCCCAATGATGCCATTACACTCATTCAAAATTATCTCGCAGAAATGTTAACTAAGGGCCGATACATTTACAAAACTGAACGTTGCATCAGATGACCTAGAGAACTACGGGAAATGTCCAACTCAACAGAAGCTCTCTTTTTGGATTTCTTTTGGCTTTGGATAAATACCTGAACTACTAACATTTCAATGTCATAGGTAGTAACACTCACTGGTCGACTACACTTTGGCGTATTACAGATGGACCCATTTGCATCAAATTTATTGCGCACTCTGTAAACTGATAGTTACTTGGTGAAGGTGTATCGAATCCTTCAGCCCATTTCTGTCAAACCGGCTCATCATTCTCTGTCTTCCAGTATTGTTTGATTATCGACTTCCAAAGGTTGTTGCCGGCCAGAGTGGCTCAGACGGTTGAGGCGCTGGCCTTCTGACTCCAACTTGGCAGTATGTGAAGGTGCTCAAATACGTCAGCCTCATGTCGGTGGATTTACTGGCTCGTAAAGAAACTCCTGCGGGACTAAGTTCCTATAACTCGGTGTCTCCGAAAATCGTAAAAGTAGTTAGTGGGACGTAAAGCAAATAGCGTTATTATTATTATTTTTATTATTCTTCATATTATTATTATCTTCGGATAGGTCCAATATGGACCATGTTAAGCACCGTTCATTTCCGTTTCTTCTTCCTCCGATCAGCCCAGTACTTCTTCATCCTTTTGGAATGGGCTGCTTAGCGTTCTAGCGACCAGGTGGTGCCAGTCGGTTTCCAGCTCATTCGATCTTGGAATCCCTTAATTTTGTTGATGACCATCCTGTATTCTTGTCTATTGTATACTACCTCCTGTGTTATGTTATTTTCTTTAAGGTCCTTCTTGACTCCTTTAAGCCAGTTAATTTGCGTCTTCCTGCTCTCCATGTACTCCAGCATTCTCTTGGCTGTTTTCTCTACTGGCATTCTTTTAATGTGTCCATAGAAGCAAAGTCTTCTCTTTTTAAGAGATGTTGTGATTGTCTCGGAATTATTATTATTATTATTATTATTATTATTATTATTATTATTATTATTATTATTATTATTATACGATTCTGTACGACAAGGAAGAAGGGGAAAATATATGTTTGAAGGATACAACTTATCTAAAAGAAACGGACTGCGTTACGGACAGTATGTAGCACCGATCCAGCAGCTCTGCATGTGGGAGATGATGGGATCAAACCGGACCGTTGTCTGTCGTATGGCGACGGTGGGATAAGAATGAGCTGGGAGTGGCCTTAATTATGGCATAGCCCTAGTATTCCCAGATATAGCCTGATGTGAAAATGGGAAATCACGGAAAAGCCGACAGTGGGGTTGGAACCCACTATCTTCCGAATTCAAGCTGACAGGTACAAAAATGAGATTCGAGAAATGTTTCCACAACATGAATATTCAAATTTAAGGCATAATTTATTTCCTTTATTAAAACTGATTGCAAAAAACTACAATAATAACAAACCTGAAGGACAATACTGAACGGTCCTGAAATGCTACACTGGACGATATTCCGAAATAAGCTAAGTGAAAATACTTTCTTAATTTTCGACGATTATCACAATATCATATTATCCATCACCGAGTTCTTACAAAGCGTGTCAACTTGACGAGTACAAACAATGGATCTAAATCTGCGTGATAATGTACTAGATACCATTCTCGATAAGCCTATTTTCCTCCCACTTTAAAGCATCGGACCGTGACGGCGATAGTGTTATGCTGGTGGTGAACGAACATGTCAGAGGTTAATACTCACCATCTGATTTCAGTGCTCTTAACTCTATTCCACCAGCTAGTCACTGGGTGGAGTGATGGCTGGTTTAGAACGGCCCACGACCATTCTTGAAATAGATTGACATGGTTAGTCCATTTCGCCTCCGCAGTAACGTTTGTGTTTACAGACTGAGTCTTCCCTAAATGAAACCCCCGTTAATGTGAAACACACAACGATAGGGAACACACTGATAGTTTGATGGATTATTACAGTTAGGTGCATAATTTCGATATGAATTATATGCATAAAGTATGAAAATAAGGAAAAACGTATATGATTGAAATCACGGAAGTGGATAAATGTGAAAATAAGAAGAAGAATAAAGACAAAAAATGAAATACATATAAAAAGAGTGTGAAGCGAAGAACGAAAACATAGGCCAGAACGAGAACAGGAAGAAGAACTAGAGCAGGAATGAGAATGAGAAAAAAGATTAATAACAAGAATAAGAACGAGAATAAGAACATGAAAGGAACTAGAAAAATGAAAACTAGAACAGAAATGAGAACAAGGTAACGAAGAAAAAGTACAAAAATGAGAACGAGAACAAGTACAAGAATAACAACGAGAAGAAGAACGAGAACAGGACTGAGAACAAGAATAATAAATAGAACAGGAATAAGAACGAGAAGAGGACTGAGAAAAAGAATAATAAATAGAACAGGAATAAGAACGAGAATAATAACTAGAACCGGATTAAGAACAAGAACGAGAATAATAACTAGAACCGGAATAATAACAAGAATAATAACGAGAACAGGGATAAGAACAAGAATAATAATTAGAACAGGACAGAGAACAAGAATAATAACTAGAACAGGAATAACAACAAGAATAATAACTAGAACATGAATAATAACAAGAATAATAACTAGAACAGGACAGAGAACAAGAATAATAACTAGAACAGGACTGAGAACAAGAATAATAACTAGAACAGGAATAAGAACGAGGACAGGACTGAGAACTAGAATAATAACTAGAACAGGAATAAGAACGAGGACAGGACTGAGAACAAGAATAATAACTAGAACAGAAATAAGAACGAGGACAGGACTGAGAAATAGAATAATAACTAGAACAGGAATAAGAACGAGGACAGGACTGAGAACAAGAATAATAACTAGAACAGAAATAAGAACGAGGACAGGACTGAGAAATAGAATAATAACTAGAACAGGAATAAGAACGAGGACAGGACTGAGGACAAGAATAATAACTACAACAGGAATAAGAACGAGAACAGGACTGAGAACTAGAATAATAACTAGAACAGGAATAAGAACGAGGACAGGACTGAGAACTAGAATAATAACTAGAACAGGAATAAGAACGAGGACAGGACTGAGAACTAGAATAATAACTAGAACAGGAATAAGAACGAGGACAGGACTGAGAACTAGAATAATAACTAGAACAGGAATAAGAACGAGGACAGGACTGAGAACAAGAATAATAACTACAACAGGAATAAGAACGAGAACAGGACTGAGAACTAGAATAATAACTAGAACAGGAATAAGAACGAGGACAGGACTGAGGACAAGAATAATAACTACAACAGGAATAAGAACGAGAACAGGACTGAGAACTAGAATAATAACTAGAACAGGAATAAGAACGAGGACAGGACTGAGGACAAGAATAATAACTAGAACAGAAATAAGAACGAGGACAGGACTGAGAACTAGAATAAGAACTAGAACAAGAAGAACAATGAGAAGAGGAACGAGAACAAGTACTCGAACGTGAACAAGACTGAGAACAAGATTAGGAACTACAACTAGAACAAGAATACGTACGAGAATAAGAACTCGAACGAGAAGAGGATTGGGAACAAGAATGCTTCCTGTCGTTCGCATTAACTACCCAATTTGCATTTGGTAAATTCAGATCACCCGCTACAATCGCATTCCTCTCCATGTCGTTTCCCACATACCTGATTACCTTTTCAAATAATTCTGAATCAGCGCCAGCGCTACCCTTTCCCGGTCTATACACTCCATAGACATCAAGTTATCTTTAGAAATGAGTCTTACACCTAGAATTTCATGTTTGTCATCTTTAAATTTTCGTAGCTTCCAAATTCTTCTTTCACCTGAATTAATACTCTCCCTCCTACCACTCCTATCCTATCTCTACGATACACACTCCAGTTCCGTGAGAACATTTCTGCATCCATTATATCTTTTCTCAGCCATGATACAACTCCTACAGCTCAACACTGACATTTTTATGTCATCCCTACTTGACTTGCAGATCCATCTAACCTTATCACCGCTCCCTAGACCATATGCTTTACACATTACACATTACACATTACACATTACACATCCAAACAAACTTCCTAATTTATACGTACCATTGCGGTTTAAGTGGAGGCCATCTGAGCGCAGATCCCTATATCGTACCCACCCATTAGGATCTAGAAATCTCTCCCCCAGTTTTCCACATACCCACTCCATGGTCTCATTTAAATCCAGAATCACCCCTCCAGTCAGTATCCCTCCACAGTATTCTACTGATAACAATCTCCGCTTCCTTAAACTTCACCCGTGCTGCATTTACCAGATCCCGCACACTAAGTTGGTACTTATGCCAGCTTTCCTTACATTGTTGGTACCAACGTGAAACACTACCACCTCCTCCTTCCCCTCCTCCGTCTCTTCTACTTTCTTCAACATCTGCCTCAAACTCATTCCTGGATTACACTCTAACCTGGTTCCCTTTCCTCCACACAATTTCCCCACATGTCTAACAATGGAATGCCCCATGGCCAGAACCTCAACCCTACCCACCTAATTTCATCCCTTCCCCTCCTGGTCATCTCTATCTTTCCTGAGGACTACGGAAGCTACTTCCTCCTCCCTTTTCTCCCTCTCATTACCTTGTTCCACCTGTCTTTTCCTATCCACTACTCCACATTTCCCTTTCCTACCTTTTCCTTTCCTTCTACTTACACACTTCTCAGCATCAGTTCCCTGTTCCTCATCTTCCCTCTATTATTCTGCCTGCAGTGACTCGTACCGATTTCTCACAGGCACCTGTCGTGAATTCTGAACCTGAATAGAGCCCTTAGCCTGCAATCTCCTTCCCCTTAAATCATTAAGCCACCTGTCCTACAATTCCCCCCTTTTCTCCCCATCCCTCTTTTACACCTACTGTATCCTGTACATTGTTTGAGGGAGGCCTACCTTCCTTCATTCCTGTCTTCTTAGAAAATCCTAATTATCTCCCTCAAACTCTCCAACTCCTCCCTTATACTCCTCAATGCCTCGCCACACCCACAGATCCTACACTTGCTATTCTTTACGGAAAATGGAAAGAAAAAGGAAAGTAAAATAACTTATTATATGCAAGAAAATGAAAGGAAAGAAATATAGTCTAGGATAGTCCAAAAACTCACACTACAATAATATAATTAATATACTACAACACTACAATACTAGTTAGTCGTACTTCTTTATCCTACAACGCCACAACAGGTTAAAAGCTGCCGTTAATTACTGAATAGCGAAGGGAATACACAAGAATTACACAATTCTAAACTTCAGCTAATCCAATCCTAATTACAAGTGCAGAATTCTAGTAAGAGTATTTCTACGGATACCTCTACTATACTACACACATATTTTACAATAATAGAATAAGCACGCTAATTTATAATAAGATACAACTCGTATACTACTGTACAGTACACAGCAATAATTTTAAACTACGTTCAGACGTATCCTAATTACAATAGCGTATGTTACTACTAAGCACAAACAGAAATTAAAATTGCAAGTTTGATATTTGCTAGAACTACTCGAAGATTACCAACAAAGCTGAATGCTTAGACAGATTGTTATTAGTACTATGCTCTAATAGACACGTACGAAAGATACATACACAAAGATACACACGAATATAGTAGGCAAGATACGATACTATCTAAATATACCGTATCTACACTACAATTCTGAACTGAAATGTGGATATATGTTTTTTACCACTGGTGGGTTATTATTATTATTATTATTATTATTATTATTATTATTATTATTATTATTATTATTATTATTATTATCTCTGCTACGTGGTACGGAGAATAAAAGTGTCCTTAAATTCTGAAAAATGAGAGTCAATCTACAATAATTTCTGTCAAATCTACGCCGGGGGCTTGAACTGCAATATTATTGGGATTTGGAATATTGATTAATAACTTTTACTCGACAAATAAAAGAAGGTGCAAAGTACAAAGTATTCCGGGAACTTAGACTACAAATTATCGTAATAAAGTAAACAGACGATTTTTGTATTTGTTTACACAAATAACATGTGCATGCACTCTTTGATCTCGTCGGAATACAGCAACAATCGTCAACAATCCAAAGACAAAATGAGTACCGTTATTATCCAGTGAAATACCATGTATTCTCTTTGACTTCTTTTTAAATCGAAGTATACAGGCCTATAGTTTTATTTAATTTAATAAATTATTACCTTCGTGATGGTTTGAACGGATATCTATACGGAATACCGGTACCGGAAAAGTTGCGGAAGTTACATCTCATTATGATAATCTGCCTTTGTAAGTGTTATACCATCGAACCTACAGATATTTAAAAATACATTTTAAAAAATATTATATTTACCTAAAGAGTTTCCTAAACCTAAATTCGAAACAAGGTACACCCAGCTAGCCTACTTACCCTAGAATGCGTAATCTACTTAACACCAACTGAACTACTTGTTATAAAATTTAAATAATTACCACTACTGTCAATTTCTACCAACAAGCACTAAACACCAATATATAAATAGCACTAAATAGATCACACACGCAAAAATTAAACAATTTCAATAGGTTTTTAACTACTTTATTACTACAATAATATAAGAGCACACTCACCAGCCAAGCATTCACAAGCGCATCCAACAATGAAATCCCTAACCGGGACAGAATAATTCGATGCAGGAAACTTTTCTCGCTCAATGTTTTACTACAACACTTCGTTGAACTTGCGGCGTAATCGTTGTCAGTATATTCTCCACAGTGGTAGAGTGTCGGCCTTTCTAACTTCGTGGATTCAAACCCATCAAAGATAGACGAATTCTTGTAGAGAGGATGAAGGAAGGACCACTCGGCATTGTATGTCGTACGATGTTCGCATGTGAAAGATCACTGCTGACAGAGTTGATATTTACCAGACATAATTCCTTAAACCAATCCGCTATAGGTCGCCCAAGAGAAATCTTGTTTACACTGCCATCTGCTATAGTAAAACGAAACGTCTAAATTGACGAACAGGCAGATTAAAGGTTTGAAATCAAAATTATTATTATTATTATTATTATTATTATTATTATTATTATTATTATTATTATTATTATTATTATTTGATTATTTATTCGCTCTGGCGAGCGAGGAACACGTTAAGTTTCGTTATATTTCGCAGTGAACTTTGATTACTTTTGAGCCCAGGATTCCCTCATTTTTCTGAATGGGCCTGCTTGTGTTCCCTTGTCCAAGGAATACCGTGTCTTCTTTTCGGTTGTTCGTCTCGGTTTAGTCCGTTCGTCACCATCCTTTTTCGGAAGTGACCTCTGTCAAAGGCGTCTTCCTGTTTGATCTGTAGCACTAGCGGGTCTTCTTTGGAGTTTCTAAACCAAGGCGTCGTGGTTTTAGGTTGCAGATCAAAAAGGTGAAAGATCTGTTTGGTCAACCTCTTTCGTTCGTTCGTTCGTTCGTTCGTTTGAGATGATCGTAATATCGTGCCAGACTTATTATTATTATTATTATTATTATTATTATTATTATTATTATTATTATTATTATTATTATTATTATTATTATTATTATTATTATTACTTTATTCTTTATGCCCGATTAAAGAGTGCGTTGGAACGTATTTAGCTGATGTCGTTGTCTTTTTCTTCTCTCAACATCGCTTCATCTTCTCTCTGTGGCTTTTCTCCCAATCTTCTGACCAGATTTTGTTGGTGGTAGTTCTTGGAAGGTGAGTAAAGCGGTGATTGTCGACTCATTTTCTGAACTTAGATCTGTCTAAGACAGTGTCATCTGTGATGCATATTTATTGAAGATCTTTTCCAACTTGGAGCAGCCAGTTGATATTACCTTTCATTGGTAGGGCAAGGTTCAGAATTTGTTTGATCAATCTCTGATTACTCATTCTGAAAATATGTCTGTAAATTTTCAAATTACTTCTTCTAAATATGTCTGAGTTTTCCTCTGAATTTTGGTGCAGGTGATGAGATTTTCTTGTCAGCCACAATACCCCTGTATAGACTGGTCCAAACAATTTCCTTAAGATTTTCCTCTCTTGCTTTTATACATCATTAATCAGTGATATGCCCCCAATGATCAGTGTTTCATGTGCATATAGTGCTTCAGGCTTGATTACAGTGTTGCGATGCCTTAATTTTGCATTTAGGGATATGGATTTTTTATTATATCTGTTCCAAGCGAGTCTGTATGCTCTTCGTAGTTTAGAGATCCTTTCTTTGTTTGCTTCTCGAGTCAGTCCTGAAGGTTGGATTACTTCTCCTAGGTATTTGGATTCAGACACATGGTATATTTTGCCATATTGGGTTTTCATTGATTGTCCGCTAGGTACAGAAGAGATCCTTCCATGTAGTGAGTTTTCTGGTACGTGATCTGGACTCCTGCTCTGGATGCAATTTTATGGAATTTTTGAGTGGATGCAATCGCTTCCTGCCTGTTGTTGGACTACAGTGCTAAGTCATCAGCGAAGGCCAAACACTGTAAATTAATTTTGTTTTCACGTAATCTGCAAGGGTTATTCCTATATTATTATTATTATTATTATTATTATTATTATTATTATTATTATTATTATTATTATTATTAGCGGGGTTTGGTGGATTAGCAGAGGTGAAAGAAGGTGCCGGGATGAATGGGTCAAACTACAGAATCAAAGTTAATTTTAAAATTTCGAATAAAGGTTATATTTTTTAATTTTAACAATCAATCAACGACAAAATCTTAACAACATTTACTTTGGGAATAACAATTTGTAAACAAGACTAGAAAGATCCAAGATTCCAGAACTTTAATTCTCTCGGGCTACACGCCCCTAGTTTTACAAAAGCACAATTTGTTCAAAGGGGCACAAAACCCCTACCCCATGGAGCACTTCCTCCCAACTTTTAACCTCAAGCCTCCCTGAGGACTTCTTACAACACCAGGAAAGAGCAGACGCGCTCTCAGTTTTTCTAGCCTATTTAAGGCAATGTCAGACTTTACAATAAATTGCCATCAAGGCACAACTTACAACTGAAACAGGGGAATGTCGTACCCAACCTACTGGGTCATAGCAGAAAATAACAGGTTAAGTAATTGGCCCGCAACACCAAGTTTAATTGAGGCGTGTACTTGCACTCCTACATGAAACTTCTTATAACCTAAAAGGCACTAGGCCGATGAAACAGGGGCTATTCCCAAACTATGGAGGTGACCCGTATAAGGAAGAAATTTAAACATTAAGGAAGAGAAGAAAATCAGTTACCAAAACGTAGTCACCTCAAATCAAAATGAAGGGGAGCTCGAGAGGGTAAGGCACTCTCTATCCCCGATTTATAGTTAAAGATATTTACATAAGCCGGCAAAATTATATTACAGAAAAGTAGGTTACATGGTAAAAGTTTCGGACCTCTCCCGCGGGTTAAACTGCTGAGCTAGCAAGAAAATAAAGTTGTTAAACGGCCATTACCTTACTGAAGAGCTGCTGCCTGATGAAAGATGCGCTTCCCACCTCCTGCTACACGTCCAAACACTAGGTTAGATGTTGATGAAGTGGCCAGGAGACGTGAAAATCAGCAGTTTTTATTCCCTCGGGGAAAGTTCGAGACCTTTCATGAATAAAACAGCCACACCCACTTAATTTTATTGGGTCGCTTAGAGTTACACACCAAAATCGAAGAAGAAACCTGTGATTGGTAGAAAATTAATTACAGAAATTCTTGATTGGTTAAAATAAAAACAGGCGGAAATACAGTATAAATATTGCCAACCCAAAAATGAATGCACTAAATTTAGTAAAGAACAAGCTTGCGAATACAAAAATTTCTTCAAATAAAGTTCCTTCACTTCTCACCAGGGTGCATGATCATAGTTTTTTGCAGAGGCATCTGTGAGAGAATGTCCAAACTTCTTGATAAATAGTAAACAAAAACACGTCGAAATTCACACAGTGATATCTTCAGAGTAAAGGTTTAAGTTGATCCAGTTTTAAGTTCAGAGTTTCTCCTGTAGAGGAGGATTTATTGGCGCAAGATTGAAAGGTGCGGCGTAGGGGTGTACCGCCCGGTAAAATTCTTCTTCTTCTTCTTCTTCTTCTTCTTCTTCTCCTCCTCCTCCTTCTTCTTCTTCTTCTTCTTCTTCTTCTTCTTCTTCTTCTTATTATTATTATTATTATTATTATTATTATTATTATTATTATTATTATTGGTCGGACGTGAAAGTACGGGTGAACTTCGCAGCTACAAGGTACCTCAAGAAAGTGGGTTTATATTGTGAAGGTAACGTACTTACCAAAACAGGTTTATACGGTTACTTTAAGCTCCATTATATGGTAGATGTGTTTGTTTACAGTTGAAACGACAGAATATCGAGTGAAATACCTATTGAAAAGCTTGTGGTGAAATAATCTTGTTATGAGCAGCCATCTTGCTAAAGATCAAAATCGCGTAGAAGTAGCACTGCAGTAGATGGACAATCGTTTTGTTATGCAAGCGCTCCTAGCGCTTACTCAAGACACCATCCCCTCCGTTCAAGTCACGGTCAATTAGAATCCCTCATTGGTATTATGGCAGAAGCAGAGATTAAGTGTGAGACAGTGGAGCTGTCTGGAGTATCAAGGGAAAGCATCCACGATGGCGGAAACGGTAGTATTCACTTAAATCTGATTGATGATATCGGTCGGCAGATAACGGAGAATCAGTATGAAGAAGAGGTGCATATTGAGACTGCAATATCACTGTTTAAGAACATCACGGCTATTCCTCTTAAAAATCTGAAAATGGAAATAAGAAATGGCCGTATGAAGCTGGAGAAAGCTTTAGAGCCTGAAAATGCATGTAGGATGTCGTGGAAGAAACCTATAGGACTAAAGCAGAGATCAAAGGCCACGGAGAACAAGGATTTGTCCAGTACATCACCAGTGACAAATGACATGCAGGAAGACCAAGGATAAGGGGAAAAGTTTATACCCAGGAAGAATAGAAAGAAGGAAAGTGAAGATAGGAAGATATTCAAACGGGTCGGAAACGACCTTGAATGTACAGCGGTTAGCGAGAGTGGAAAAGGACCTTATTCTAAATCAAAGAGTCGTTCAATGAACGGTAAGACTTTCGCTGATGGTTTGAAGGATATCAAGAACAGGGTGAAGCCAGAAGACAGTGTATCAGGCACCCAATCTATCCACAGAACAAGATCTGGGACTGTTCTTCTTAAATTCAATAAAACAACACAGATTGAAAACAGGGAGATAATCAGTAAATCTCTGAGAGATGCCCTCGGACAAGATGGCGATGTAAAGGCTTTAATCTCCCGAACTACACCGGTGATACGTCACTAACGCTGCAGATGTAGAGGACAGAGGTAAGACGAGATTAAGGTAATCCCCATGGGGAGCTGAAAATATCGGTCACAAAACCAAACAGCTAAGATCAGAAACTTGCCATCTTCAAAACTAAAGTTGAGGATGCTCAAAACTACTGGAAGCAGGAATAATTAAGATAGGATGGCTATACTGCAGAGTACGTGCTAGAAGCATGTTACCTCGCTGCTTTTGTTGCTTATCAAATGAACACCTGACAAGAAAATGCACAGGCCCTGATATAAGTAAGCTCTTTTTAAGTGTGAAGAGCCTGTTCATAAGGCAGTAGACTGCAAAAAGAATAATCCGCGATGCATGCTGTACAGACAAGGGTGTCATTGAAGCTAAACGGAATCATGTACCTGGATCAGGTGCATGCATAATATTTCGTGAAGCACTTGAAAAGGCAGAAAATGGCCGAAAATGACGCGAATCCTTCAAGCAAACATGCACAGGAGTCAAAGAGCTAACGACCTTATGCCACAGCTGATTTATAAGTTGGAACCTGACATCGTTATTATTAGCGAACCATATGAAGAGAGGGAATATCCAGGGTGGATAGTGGATAATATTGGAACAGCTGAAATTTGGATACCAGATCTAAGAAAATTTCCAGTAACAGACCATAGATGTGAAGATGATTTTGTTTGGGTACAGACTGGGGGAATCACTACTGTAAGCTGTATTTTTACGCAAAATGAATCTGTTCCACTTTCAGATTAAACTTGATGGCGTTGAGGTGCATTACGCGGAACGGGAAACAGACTAGAGGTCGCTGGTGATTTTCATGCTCAAGCGTCTCAATGGGGCATGCCACAAACAGACTCCAGAGAACGAAGTATAATGCAGATGGCATCCAGAGCGGGTTTGGTGGTCAAGAACATTGTAAATGTGCCAACATTTCGACCGCATAGGATGTCAGAGAACAATACCTGATGTAACCTTCTAATCGGAGGATACTGCCCACAAGATTACTGAATGGCAAGTGATAGAGAACTATACGGGGAGTGATCACCAATATATCATCTTTCGACTGCTCCAGGAAGCTCCTCAAGTAAGAAACATCTTGCGGAGGCCAGCACGGTGGAGCATAGCCGGTATCAACAAGGAAAGGTTTCATTATGTGATACGGAATGGAATGGAGAACATAATAGAAACAAGTTTTGGCTGTAGAGGGAAAGAAGCAGCTGGTGTATGTGTTGAATTCACCATACAGCGAATCCAGCAAGCATGCAATTTTTCAATTTCACGAAAGAGACCACTAACTAGTAAGTGCCCAGTGTACTGGTGGACCGAAGGGATTGCTGAACTTAGAGGGAATTGTCTGGGACTTCGAAGCAGGGATCAGAGGATGAGAGACAGTCCAAAGAATACCTTAGTCTCAGTGGAGTACAAGTCAACGAAGAAGGAACTCCGCAATGTAATTAGAAAGAGTAGAGCCGATAAATAATGGTGGGCATTGGCTAAGGAAGTATAAGGTGATCCATGGGGACTAGGTTACAAGATTGTAATTAAGAAACTCAGAATATTTTCAACCTTGAGCAAGGATCCGAAAACCATTAAAGAAATTGTTGATAAATTATTCCGCGACCATCCAGAGAGGGTTCACTGTGACGATGAAAAAGAACTTGGTGACATACCCTTCTTCACAGTAGAAGAATTGAATAGAGCTATTAGCTCTCTTAGAAACAAGAATACTCCAGGTCCAGATGGTATAGCTGCAGAAGTGCTACAGATAATATCGGAACTCTGTCCATAACTGGTGCTGAATATGTACAATCACTGGCTGCAAGCGGCTGTTTTTCTTCCCCTATGGAAAATGGCTTGATTGGTTTTGATCAGGAAAGGAAAACCTGGTGGTTATAGACTTTTATGTATGTTGAACACAGCTGGAAAAAGCCTGGAGAAACTTCTGCAGCCCAGAATTCTGTCAGCATTTCAGCTAGCAGGGGATTTATCTGTACGCCAGCATGGATTTCGGAGAGGGCACTCGACGATGGATGCAGTGTGGGAGGTGGTGAATACAGCAGAAAGAACACAAACGGGCAATCATCATTCCCGTAAAATGAAACTTTTTCCGACCCTGGATGTGAAGAATGCTTTCAATTCGACAAGGTGGAGTGACATGTTTGAAGCTCTTGAAGAATCTTTCAAGCTACCACAGTAACGTATGAGCATAATGAGAGACCGCTGTACTTCAAAGATCGCACTCTGCTGTGTGATTCAGAAGATGGGCAAAGGACAAAGCGACTGACGGCTGGTGAAGAGCAGGGATCGATCCTTGGCCCAAATCTTTGGAACATCATATATGATGGCTTGTTATTTTTGGAGATGCCACAGGACATGAAGCTTGTGGGCTACGCTGATGATATGGCCACCTTGATAGTGGCTCGTAATGTTTAGTTGGCTCAAATCAAATTGAACCAGGTGATGGGGCGCATAAAAGAATGGATGATGAGTCACAGGCTAACAATACAAAACACAAAACAGATATAATTCTTATGACGAGGGAAAGATCGAGACTCTTGTGCCAATGACTATTGGATAGTTAGTGATTGAAACGTCTACGAGCACAAAATATCTAGGAGTGACACTTCACTCCAAGCTCACATTCTGTAATCATATTCAGATAGCACCAGATAAGGCATTAAAATACATGACTGCACTTAGTAGACTGATGGGAAATATTAAATGTCCGAAATCCAGTAAACGACTCCTTCTCATGTTGACGGCTTAGTCAGTGCTCCCGTATCGCCCTGAAATCTGGGCTGAATCTTTAATATTTGCTTGGAATCGGAGAACGATAGCTACCGTACAACGGAGAGCAGCTTTACATATTGCATGTGCATACCACACGGTTTCTGAACGTGAAATACTCACGGGGCAGCAATATCCCCAATAGATCTACTTGCATTGGAACGACAAGAAATCTGGCGTACCCAAGCAGAGCTGGGAAAGAAATGTGCAAAGAAGCGTGCCTTGAGTGAACGGATTAGGCGATGGCAACTCAAATGGGAAAGTGACCCTCGGGATAAATGGAACAAGTGACTACGCTTTGATATCTGGGTTGAAAAGGTTCATGATGAAGTCAACTATTACCTATTACCTATTTGATCAGGAAAGGGAAACCTGGTGGTTATAGACTTCTATGTATGTTGAACACAGCTGGAAAAGTCGTGGAGAAACTTCTGCAGCCCAGAATTCTCTCAGCATTTCAGCTAGCAGGGGATTTATCTGTTCGCCAGCATGGATTTCGGAAAGGGCACTCGACGATGGATGCAGTGTGGGAGGTGGTGAATACAACAGAAAGAACACAAACAGGCAATCATCATTCCCGTAAATTGAAACTTCTTCTGACCCTGGATGTGAAGAATGCTTCTAACAGGACATGGATATTTTTGGAAGTTCCTGCAAAGAGTGGGCGGAGCGATTGATGCACCATGCATATCGTCGCTGCCTGGACAAAACCTCCTATGTGAAATATTTTAGCTTAGAACTTTGGCCGGGAAGGTTCTGTCACCTAAGGTGCAATATTGTGTGAATATTTTCAGGGTATTCTCGCTCTTCATAATGTATGTGCTGCGGGTCAGTATATCTCCAAAAATATTATCACATAGAAGGTTTTGTCCCGGCAACGACGGTATACTGTGACGACATCGACGATGTACTTCACACTTTATTTGTGTGCGGCCATTGGATGATAAAGAGAAAATGTGTGGAAACTGAATTGGGAGAACTGACACCAGATTATATTATTTCTGTGATGCTTCGTAACCAGGAATCCTGGAATCGTGTGGCAGTGTATGTGGAAGATATCCTTCATCCCAAGAAGAGAGATTTGGAAGCGTACGAACGCCAGTAAAAGAGGAATAAAGAAAGAAGAAGACCGAAAGACTAGGTAAGCACGACATCA
The DNA here is from genome assembly GCF_040414725.1 of Anabrus simplex. Lineage (NCBI taxonomy): Eukaryota > Metazoa > Arthropoda > Insecta > Orthoptera > Tettigoniidae > Anabrus > Anabrus simplex. The sequence continues at coordinate 136,097,545 of NC_090272.1, forward strand.
CCCTGAAGTAATGCGGGAACGGTTCCGGGGTGATAATACACATCGTGGGAAAAGGGTGTGTAGTCTTTAGTGGGTAAGAATCCGACACACGTGTGGAGTGCGAACCATTCACTAGTGTCTTTTGAAGATTTCCACAGTCCCTCGTAAAAATATTATTATTATGGACCGTACCTTGGAGGGAAGTATAAAGAGACGAGTATTACTCATTTTTCAATGATTTAATTATAAGATGTGTGGAACTAAACGGGAGGTACCTTTCTCTTATATTTTGCTTCAACATATAACCTGATATATGTCTGATTATTTGAAAGAATTCACGTAATATTTTAAAATAAGATTCTCATCATATCTTGTTCAATTACGCCTAAACTACTGGGTGAATTGAGCTGAAAACTGGTTTATTTATTTCGAATACAAAACTAATATTATAATTTTTCACTCATATTTTTTTTCTAAATGGCTGCCACTCATGTGTACGGTGGTGGTGGTTATTGTTACTTAAAGAGGAAGTACAATAATGATCCACTCTATTAACACTAACCAAAGGAAAAAAATGGAAGGGATCCGATACTTCGATAAATGAAGGTATCAGCCAAAGGAAGACAAGGGCCACAAAGAGCTTGAAAATTAAAGATTCCTCAAGATTTGCAAATCTAATACTGTCAGGATCGGAAAAGAACAAGAGTTGGCCAAGGGAGTTCAGATATGCTAGCACAAGTATGTGGAAGCAAAGCGAGGACTCAGCAAAGGACCCCGTGGTCACCAACTCATGGCCCCTTCTGGTCCTCTCTTACGATAACAGGGTATTCTACCCACCCCCCCACTCAGAGGAAGTGGCATGTACGTATTTACTGATTTTGTGCATGTTCATTTTGGATTTAAAAAAAATATTGGGCAAAAGGTATGCCAAATACCAAATGCTTAAAATTCTACAAGACAGGAATATGCATTTGGTTTTTACTGAATTTGTGCAAGTTAATTTTGGATAACAAACAAAATATTGGGCGAAACGTGTACCAAATACCAAATGCTAAAACAGGAATATACATTTTGTTTGTAACTCTACAAGTTCTCCGGCAAATTCACAAGCGCGCGTTCCAGAGCACTTGCCTGCTGTACGCTTTTCGGCTGGGTATTTAACCGCTTCTTTGTAGGCCCTGGTAATTAAGACTGGAAACCAGAGTGTGAGAATGTTTCTCGTTAAAAATTACAGTCACCGAGCTCGATAGCTGCAGTCGCTTAAGTGCGGCCAGTATCCAGTATTCGGGAGATAGTAGGTTCGAACCCCACTGTCGGCAGCCCTGAAAATGGTTTTCCGTGGTTTCCCATTTTCACACCAGGCAAATGCCGGAGCTGTACCTTAATTAAGGCCACGGCCGCTTCCTTCCCACTCCTAGCTCTTTCCTATCCCATCGTCGCCATAAGACCTATCTGTGTCGGTGCGACGTAAAGCAACTAGCAAAAAAAAAAAAAAAAAAGAATAATTACAGTCACCAAATTGTACAAACAGAGGTCAGTAACATTTGCAATTTACAATGACAGGTACGTTCCGATAGTTTATAACATAAGTAGATGTTAGCAGCTAAAACACAGAAGTACACTGAAGGTGGGGTGGATAGATCAGATCACAAATGAAGAGATGCTGAGTAAAGTTGGCGAGAGGAGAATGAACTGACAAATTCAAACCAATAGAATGAGAGAGATTCATAGGATACCTTAAGAAATACAGAACGTTTTGAGGTATTTTTTGAAAGAAGTATGTGGGGTGAGGCTTTTCCATGGATTAACGTCGACCATCTCAGACGAGTTTTCTAGTGACGATGAGGTATGAAAGTCTCGGGCTCAGAAGGTAACGATCGTGGTCTGAAGTTAAGCCCCAGCATTTGCCTGGTGTGTAAATGGGAAAATCTTAAAAATCCACCTTTTCTTTATTGTCATTGTAGAAAAGTATACACTTTCATAGGACATGTTTGAAGTCTGGTCAAAAGAGTTAAACTAGGAAAATAAAACTTATGGAAAGCAACTTTCCAATATTTTCCCGTTGACTTCTTGTTATAAATAAAATACCGCAAATAGAATATAGCATTGTCATCATTAAATGCACCACACTGAACAAGACAGTTTATTTTGTTTGTCCTCTTTATTTTTTCCCCCAGTCTTGAGACTCATTATACGACACTAACACACTTCGCTTCGGATTGAATTTAGAAATTTTCATAAGGAATGCATTTTCCTAACCATCAAAAGTATAAAAAATGACATTAAAGTATTTCTAAGCCTTATAGTTCCCAAGTGGAGGACTTGAATTTTATTTTCATTTCGTTAATATGTCAAATGTAAAGAAAATTAAGTTTCACTCTCATGCACTTGAAGAGGACGTACTGCATTGCACAGTGAGTTTCTCTCGTCTGTTGGCCGGCAGACGCACCCAGCTTATCTGCCTCCCGTTGACTCATCACTAATCGCTCCGCGGCATAGCAACGGGGACAGCACTTTGCCCACTTTATTCGTGCATGGCATGAGATAACAATTAAAATTAAGAAAATAAGAATTAAGAATTAAGAAAATTAGTAATTAAGAACTTAGAAAATAAGCTTGTACCTTATGACAGGAGATGTTGGAAATTTTTAAATTTTTAACTCCTGCTTCTTGTCCAAGTCGTCCTACGGAGTTTTAGGCATGTGTTCTAATCTTTGACGGACAGAGTGGCTCAGAAGGTTGAGGCGCTGGCTCAGGCCGGGGGTATTTGAAGGTGCTCAAATACGTCAGCCTTTGTCGGTAGATTTACTGGCACGTGGAAGAACTCGTGCGGGACTAAATTACGGCACCTCGGCGCATCCGGAAACCGTAAAAGTTGTCATTGGGACGTAAAGCCAGTGACATTATTATAATTATGTTAATATTTCTGCGATTTAATTTATTTTTCCTCATTACGTACAGGTTTCTTATACACTTCGCTCCTTATCGAGTAATGAACCAGTTCCTCACAATTTTTTTTCAAGTTTCCGCACTCTCTCTCTATGTGGAGGGCGTACACCTGGAAATTGGGTTACAATTCGCTTAACGACTTCCCTGCAAGACTCTGTTTTACATAATTATAGTTCAAAAATACCCCATCTTCTACCGTTTACACAGGTGGTGGCGTTAAGAGAATTTTACTCCGAAATAACACTTCACAACTCGAGAACAGTCGGAGCGACAGATCAACACTTAATACACGTTCTAAGCACGGACCTGAACTGCGAAGTGCGGGCATTCCCGCGCTGTCGATGCGCTGTGTTACGGGAAGTGATGAGTCAACGGGTGGCAGATAATCTGAGCACGCCTGCCGGCCAACCGATTTGAGAAACTCACTGTAGACTGAATATTATTTCAGTGTTCTAAATTAAATTATTATGACTGCCAGACGGGAAAAAGCGTAGAATACTTTAATCGCGCTGTAAAATCATGGCCCAAATATCCTTGCCCCAACTGACCTTACAGTATTACTGACCACATGTGTTGAAATTCTTTAACTACTTCATCGTCTATAAAAGTATTATTTAGTTTCCGAAACCCTCTCTATTTGATTATCACCATGCATTTTCAATACGACACCATGATGATGAATGAAGGGGACAATTTTAACATCTACATCGTTGATGCTGGTCGAAGCTTGTTTACTGATGTAAAATCTATCGATCTGTCATTCTGATGCGCTTCGGTAAATAGTATATATATATATTACAACTTGCTTTATTTCGCACCGACACAGATAGGTCTTATGGCGACTATGGGATAGGAAAGGCCTGGTAGTGGGGAAGAATCAGCCGTGGTATTAACCAAGGTAAAGCCCCGGCATTTTCCTGGTGTGAAAATGGGAAACCACGGAAAGCCATTTTCAGGGCTGCCGACAGTGTGACTCGAGCCCACTATCTCCCGGATGCAATCTCACAGCAGGTAAATAGTATACTGAGCCGTATTACAGTGTTTCTGTTATCATGCAATCTTCAAATGAATCATTTATACAATATTCCAGGGCAGGAGTGGCCTGAAATTTCTTTTCTGATCTTTGGCGATCGAATCACAGTTAACGTTACGGCCATTGATGAGTCGTTTTTAATTGTGGAGCAAGTAGACAAAGGATCTTTGCTCATTCCGGAAGGTAAATATGTGTCTGCATAAAGAGTGCCATTATCTGTTAATATGGAGGGTTTTCAATAAGTTGCATGTTTACACGTTGAGTGCCAGACCAAATTTTTTGGGACTGCTATATAGCGCCGTGAGCTAATAACACCGAGTTACTCCCTGGTGCCAAAACCTTCACAGGTTTAACCAAGCAATTGATTACTGAAATGATAATATATTTATAAAAGATTAGGTAAATGTATTATCTGTCGGCGGATGGATCGTCTTTTCCAGAAAGTACCCAAATGTTACTAACCTCTAAATAAACACTTACTGCACAAAATGATACGAAGTAAAACTGTGAAATTATTTTCAATATTAATCAGACATGAAAAAATTGAACAAAGGGCCTAGTTTAAATTAGGTAAGAATGTTATTCATAATCCGGGAATACATCGGAAAAAAATGATCTAAAATGACCATGATATCTACTTCGTACTTTCCTTTTTTTAATTGTCTTTGCTTTGCTCCGACACAGATAGGTCTTATATCAACGATAGGATGGGACATGGCCAGGAGTGGGAAGGAAGTGACCGTGACCCTAATTAAAGTAGAGACCCAACATTTGACTGATGTGAAAATAGGAAACCACGGAAGGCTATCTTTAGGGCTGCCAACAGTGGGTTTGAACAAAAAATTAAATCCCACGAAAATAAGCGTAATGTACACTTGTCCTGAAAAGGTATAAATTATTACAACTTGCTACTTCAAAATTGTACCCCATTTACAAGTAACTCAAACAGCTCATTAATTAATTATTTATCAATCTGACTTAAATATCAGTTAACCATTGGGATTCTCAATAACAAAGGTATAAGCGTTCTAAAATGCGTAGGAGTTATGTACCATAACTTATCAAAGAACAATTTTTGTTTTAAAGTGTAAAAATTATACAAATTGTCCTTTGGTAACCTATTGCGTGTAAAATGGTACCAAATAATATTCGCTTTATTTCATGTAGAAATTACAATAACACGCCTACAATATTTTAACCATTGTGTGTTGTATAAGGACGCACATGTCGCCATATGAACATGTGTTTACAGTCGACAATGTTTCCTACACACATATGAACGTGATGAATATTACTTACAAAACTAATATCACTAGTGATTTCCATCATCCTGTGGTGTTGTTCACATGAAATAAAAGGCTAGCTAGGTACGAGCTTTAATGATAGTAATCTACTGCTCACTTTTATTAATGGCTTTACTTAAAGCAGGCTGGCAGGCCGGGGTTTTCATTGTTTTCACTTCTTATCAGCCATGATACATTAACAGAATAATAGCGTACCTGGCTTGCTGTCATATATCACACTGTATAGACGAAACCTTTGAGACCTGATCTGCCATCGGTATTTTGATTCCGCGACGCTAGCAATAAAACGAGTCTGCCGTAACTCGGCCTTTAAAAGCGAGCGATGGCCACAAAATTATTACTGGATATTAGAAGCGATATTGGAGTGGATGCCAAGACTACAAGGTGTCATAAAACATTGCTTTATAATCTGAGTTATTGCTTAAAATGTAGTTCGTTTAAGCCTTGACCACTCAGGAGTAGCATCGTGGTGGTTTAGTGGAAGTGTGTGAGCTTCTGAATTAAAAAAAAGAGTTATAAAACCTGGCGGAGGAATTTTAACTTTTAAATGGTGGATCAGAGTCCATTAGGCACTCCAAGTCGTGCGATGTAGGCATATAAAAGATATCTCAATATATATTCAATATCTCGCAACAAAATTAATTTAAATCTCTTCAGTGGTTTCCAAAATAAAGTTCTGATTTAACTGCTTTCTGATGGAGGAGACTGGAAGAGAGAAATGGACACACACGAAGCTTAAATTGATTCACATCGAAAGTTGGCTATAAACTTATTAATAGAGTATTATGATTATTATTAATACAAGAGCAAGATTTTTACGATCAAATAAATTCTGATATATGACATATAGAATGATCTAAAAGTCATCAAAAAGATATTTAAAACAAGCGAGAAAATAAGCCAGAAATATGAAGAAAAGTAAATGTTTTCCAGAAATAATAGCCCTAAATATGTGTATTGTCGACATTACCTTTAAGTCGTAATAGAGTGAATACAATTAATAAGCGTCATCAGATAAGAATAATAATGATACAAAACACATCTCACAGATAGAATCAAAAACAAATTTGAGGAAATCCACTGTGTTCAGAATTTCCATTACCTGGGAGAATATATCACCCCGAACGTAAACTAAAAAGAAGCTATAAATAAAATGGCTTTCAGACTACGTCATAGAACTTATAAATCCAAGTCCATATCCATCCAAGCAAAATTAAAACATTATTCTACGGTGGTCAGAGCACAGTGGCGAAAACAATGGCGAAAGTAAGGGACGCAGCCACTGAAAGAAGAGGAAGGTGAGTCCAAAGAAGTCACTAGATTCACAACCCATTTTCCGATACAATGGGAATCGAGAACTTTATGAAAAAGTTCAGAAGTTAACAACTACAATGAGGAAGAGGAGAGTATCATTTTTGGCCACATTAAGAGGATGAATCCTAAGAGAATAGCACACAGGACACTTAGTCTACAAGAAAAGCGGACGACACAAGCTTTATGGTTTGAGGAGGTTCACAAGGAATTGAAAGATGTGGGGACCCAGGAGGGAGATATAAAGGAAAGAACAATTTTTAGGAAGAAAATTGCGGGAATGAGGGATGCACCGGAGAAGGTCGTCAAGTCTTGCAACATCTCGACTGTAGAGCGACAATGGAGAAGGCAAACTCTTAAGAACATCTGGAAGGAGTGCAATGAAAATGGAGCAAGATTGAGAGATAAAGATCTGGTGGATTGTAACGTGGTCCATATGTGACACTTAGAGCAATTAATAGCATAACTACCCCAAGTGACAGCACCAAGTGTCTGACCGTGTACGAAAGGCACGGTTCAGATAGGTGGAAACGTGCTAGACAAAGACCAATGAAGGAAAAACAAAGGCACTTACCATTAGAGAATTAAACAGGGCCCCCAAAGGAGCGGATAAAATACACCTGGTCATCCCAAATTAACACCCCTTTTATAAGGAAAACACCAACACCTTGGGGAACAAAAATATTTAATCAAAACAATAAAGAGGTAAACAAGAAAGTAATATCCTCGCTGGAAAATAATAAAATTAAAAATTGGAAAATACTTAAACTCAAAGCAAAACCCTACGGTCGACCGTTTATAAAGAAAATGATAATTTAGTTCTTAAAGGACTTTTTAAGATAATGCAGATTTGTGAAACCACTCCTCAACTCTCAAGTTTTCTTACGACCAAAAGTTTTCTTAGTACAGTACCAAAGTTTTTTTTTTTTACATCCTTTTAACCTCCTTTAACAGAAAACCACCTTTTAGGATGTGTCAAACGACCCCCTGCAAGGATGGGTAGGTATTACGTGCACTTTTCAAGAAATCAAAAATAATAATAATAATAAGCACCGAAACACCGGGAGGGAAAACGACCAGAAGGTAAAATTAAAATCACAAAGAAAAATGAAATGGACCAAGGAAATCCGCGGAGAAGGTAGAATACATCACCGGCACATCAAATACAAATCATCAATCATCACAACCAACATCAACAACATTAGCATTCCCATGGCAACGACCAACAATGGGTCAAGGGGGGAACCGGCCAATCGCAGGCCGCCAACAACAATAGGCGTAAACCAACAAAGGACCAAGAAAACAGACGCAGAAAATAACCCAGAAACCAGTAAATTAAATTAAATTAAGTTAAATTAAAATAAAATCAACCCGAGAAACACGAAAGAAAGGAACCGGGACACAATGTACACGTAACACCCACACCCCTGAAGCGACTCGCTTGTTAAATTATTCAGGTTAAATAATACCTTTTTAGCACAAAACCTTTAAGCCAAGAAAGGTCATCAATAAACCCTAGGTTACCCAATTACATTTTTGAAGAATCCAAAAATTACTTTCACACGGTACGCAAGCCCCAATTTAACAGACATAATTACACATGGTATAATTTCCAATTAACAAGCCGAAAATCTAAAATTCCACAAGGCAAGACTTAGTTTTTTAGATGACGCCAGTTACGTGGTGCCGCGCGCACTTTCTGCACATAGGAAAATTTTCAGTTCTTTCACCAAAAATCAGTAAAGGTTTAGTTGTAACAACACTTACAGTTTCTTCCAGATGAAAGTTGTGAGGGCAGCTTCGGTAGCCTAAGTTGACTTACTTACATAAATAAAACATAACATGTAAATTCCAGACGAGGAAAAATTAACCAGAAAACTTGTAGAAATCCCCAGGGCAAAAGCCCCGTATACATAACTTAGCCAGGCTCGAACATTTTCGGTGAAATTATCTCCTTAGGGAGAGAGAAGCCACACACGTCCATCTCTTCCATGTCACCAAACAGCAATGGCGATTTCCCAAGATTCCGCAGTGCTCCAACGATCACATGTGCGCAGAGGCCAAGCGCCTGAGTGGTAACGTAGCTCGCGAGGTAGTACATACCTACGCCACTAGAGTGCAGGAGAATACGGTCAGGCACAGATAGGACGTGCATACAGTCAGTTATAAGGTTTGAAAAGAAGAAATACAGAAGCGGCGAACCACTTCTAAAGACACAGTTTTTCCACAGCCTTTAGGCTAGTTCAAAAATATTTCCCAAGGGGGAAAAAATTGTTACGCAGGTAACAGTCTCCCTCCCCGAAACTTGACATGTCCAGCACAAGTTTACCATCATAAGGCGGTGGCCTTGAAGCAAACTAAGTTTTTGGTAGAATAGTCCGAATGTGAAAATGACCACCAATCGCCAGCTTCAGTTTATGCACCACCAGCAGAACGAGTCCAACAGTCACTAAGAACCCAAACACATGTGATTTAAATTAAAGGAACAGTACAGTTCACTTAGACGACACCAAATGTCTATCCACTTTCAATAATAATGAAGTTCCATGCACCAAACTGTGCAACACCCAAGTCACAAGCAAAGTATTAATGGTCCAGATCACAGGTAACACTTCTCCTCTAGATTTCTTGCTAAAATTTAATGCGAACTATTATCTTCCGCAAGTTCGTTTGCGTCATCTGATCGGAGGTTACGCTACCTTGTGGTACATACACACCTTTAGGTAAAGTTCATAACTATTTGCTTTCAGAACATTAGACCTTCTAGGTCTTAACTGCACCAGATCACATACCTAGACTTAAATTACTACATGTTTGTTAACTTTGTAATATTATAGGACTTGCGTTAGATAAGAAACGCCTTCATTTGGTTTCCACCCTTTGGTTTGGATGGTAACGACAACCCCAAAAAGGAAAAACGCCCAGAAAGAGAAGGGAAGAGAGAAAACAACATTGGTGAGCGTAAAACACAATCACAAGGTACAACCGGTAAATACTTAACCTAACCTTAACCTAGATTAACATGACTTAAGATTACGGTATGGCACAGCAACAGAATATGATAATCTTTTAAACAAACCATACCCAAAAACCAAATTACATTACATTCAAGGTATCATGCCAACTAAAATATATGGCCAAGGATACAATTTTCAATACACAAGGAAAACAATAACCTGTGAAACCAAGATAGTTATCTCCACAAAACACCTTTCAAAGCATACAACCAATCCTACCAGGATGGTTACACAATAACGTCACCATTGACAAACAGAAACCAGGAGGCAACTTTACATAGAAAAACTTACAGACAAGCACCAACTCAAGGGTGCTGAGTAATTGCAATAACAGAAAAGCTAAGAGAAACTCCCTTCCATACATAACATTACGAAACCAAGACCAGACCAAGGAAAAGGATGTTGAAAAACGTTACACAGAACTACAAATTAATTAAGCTTACAACCTCCCTTAAGTTAAATTTAAAACGGAATAGAACCACCAATCAGTGAGTCAATTAACCAGAGTTAACCCCTTTAAGCACATGCCCAAGGACAAGAAATAAATTTAGCAATAAATCAATTTTAATACCACGTATACATTCCATGCAAAACCCCAAATAAACAAGAAACAGGATTGGAAATAGTTTACCCTTTTTAATATTACCACTAAAAGAAACTTCCAGAAACAGGATACAAGGTAAGAATCAAAATTTCATGGGTCACAGTAAATAATTACTCAAGACAAGATGAATGTACAGGCTGCGTTTGGAGACTTCAAGATCTTTCAGATGGAGGGTACGCGTATAGTTGGTCATCAGCAACGAGCCAAAACAACACCAAGCAAAGAGTAATAGGAGGGTAGCAGAGGTTATGAAACACAATCTTTAACACCATGATGAAACGGGACAGAAATTGGCCGAAAGGAAATAGGAGTGTTACCCAATCTAAAAACACATTTCTCACAATTTTACTGCACATACAAACATATATCTTAACCAAGGGCGACTCAATCATTTAAAAGGTTCAATAAAGTACCTCAATCAAGCCAACGCCTTTGAATATGGGAACACAGATCTGACAAGATTCCCTACCGGCTATCCACAAGAAATCTCGGACAAATCCAGACTAAAACAAAGTGATAACCGAGACTCACACTGTGGCCACACAGTCTCAGGTAGCTCGCCAACAATTGTACAAGGGAAATAAGATATGAAAGGAAGGTCACGAACCAGGTAACTAGAAAACACTCCAAATAACAGAGAAATAAGAAACCCCACCAAACAAACACATCACCAGATAGTGGGAAGATTTCAGTGCCGCCAATGAAGCACCAGCTGATCCCATACTCAACTGTAGCACCGAAGGACGACAAGATGATAAACGATAGCCAAGGTTTTCAAACACTCCAGAAGAAAAAAAAGGACCAATAGGCTGGCAGGTTATTTCGAGAAGAACCTTACAGTATAGGATAACTGCATGATGACGTCAGATTACTAGGGTATGCAGAAAATTAAAATTAAAAATAGACCAGGACGTACAGAAATCACACATTATATTCAAGCAGATAAGACACACCTACAGAGAGAAGTAATTCCATGCCAGGGTTTATTTCCCAATCTACCAGGACACAGGGTAAATTAAAGGCAAGACCGCCCATACCGAAGAGCCATAATAATTAACCAATACTACACGACAACAATACAACAATAAAGGACCACAACGGACATGCGTTAGCTAAAAGGGAGGAAAAAAAACAACTACCCTCAACAACATGTCGTGAAGCCGTCATTCTACCTCACCAAGGTAAACCTAAAACCAAACCACGGTACCGTTTACAGCATTACAAAGACAGGACCGAAACCAAAACCTACAAGGCACGAAAGGAGACCGCACTCCTCAGGTTCAGGATCCATTAGTGCAACACATGCAAAACACCACAATAACAAATAGACTGGGCAGGACAACATGGAGCTACGACTCCTTTAAATAACATACTACAAGAATAATACACCACATAGAGACAAAACCAGGGAAGTAAGGACTTCAGAAGAGGTTAGAACTAATACCACTTGCAAGCAGAAATATCATAAGAAACCACCTAGTTAACTGCCACAACCAGGAAGGAAAGCCCAAAGAAAAATTTACCCAATTAGGTTAGGCGGGGCAGGATTTTTTTTTGAAAACCAAAGGTACAAGAATGGTTAGGAAAGGATAACTCAGTAAACCGGGAATTCACAACAGATAACAGAAATGCCCCAGAGAAGGACATCAGAGCACTCGCAACCTAGGGAATCGAGTCACCAGAAATTGGAGATAGAAGGCAGTGAAGACTGTGAAGTCCATGCCGTAGAGACAACCAACCAAGCACCACCATTTCCAATTGACAGAGTCCCGCCATTGCCATTACCCACATCCAATCCAAAACATAACCAACAGGACCATAACACCGGGTATATCCAGATCCTAGTCAACTTACACCAACAAGGAAACCAAAAGCTAATTCGTTTCAACAAAGCACACCTAACAAACCACAATAGGAAAAGATAACCGAAATATTACCCGCAAGGAAACAGATAACAAGAACTAGGACCAAAGACAAAGACAGGGCAAGATAAATAGGGGTTTAGGAGACTAACAAATTTCCTACCGGATTAACAACAACGCACAGAGCAGAAATTGCCCAGAATTTTCCAAATGAGTTCCAAAACAAGGCAAAAGCAGTACAAGAGCCAATAAATAAATTTATTATCAAAATTTTGCAAACGTAAATGATCAGGATATAATCGAATTATGATAAGACGGAGAGACCTGCAGCCAGACCCAAAGAGTAGTTAGATATTAACAATTAAGAAATTGGGTGCCAATAGACCAAGAGAAAGTACAGACACTTCTCGCAAACCACAATTACCTTTCCAAAATACAATGTTTACACAAGTACACCCTAGAAAGTACTACATGGTCATGCCAAGAATCACCGGAGGCGTGAACGCAGCAGATAAGGCACCAAAGCTTAAACACGTGGTAAAAATTCTCACCCAACTAAGCAACCATGGTTGACAGGAAAAGAAGTTAAGTACGACAAGCAATACCAAAACTCCTCAAAACAAATACAGTACATGAGAAAAGGGAGAAAAATATTACATGATTAACTTCACACTAGACCAGAATAATTGCATAATAACCCACGGAGACCAATTAAATTTGCTCACTGAAAGGTAGCTCTCATCCGCAAGTCCAAACATGCGTTAACCTGTTTTTAACTGGGACAAATGAACCCGTCTAATCCTCTTGGCGATGGGGTCACTCACCAGTACCGACACCGGAGATAAAAACTGTAAAATAGTACAGGGACCATGATACCGAGGAGCAAGTTTGGCAGAAAACTTGTTAATAGCCTTGCTAATGGGATAGGTCTTCACAAAAACTTGATCTCCAACCTTCAACCTAGGTGACATTCTACCCTTATTATACTTAACCCTACCTTTCTCATAGGATACAGACAACTTCTTCTTTGCTTCATCCCAGATTTTCTGAACGTCATTTGGTTTAGACAAGTCTGGAAGAAGATCATCAATACCCAGAACATTGGATATAGGGGAGTACGGGGTGTAGCAGAACATAAGTGACATGGGGGTTTTACCATGAGTTTCATGTGTGGCAGAATTGAAGGCATGAGCCAACCAGTGCAGGCAAGAGTCCCACTTGGTTTGGTTATTGTGATGATATGCAATTAAAGCAGATTTGAGGTTCCTGTTCATCCTCTCGGCGTAAGAAGGGTTAGGATAGTATGGGGTAGTGGTGACATGAGAAATGCTTAGCTCAAAAAGGTACTTCTTAAACAAGTGACCAGTGAAAGCACTGGCATTATCAGAAACCAGAAACTTGGGGGGGCCAAAGGATGCGAAAATAGAATTAAGGCAACTTATAGTGGTACGAGCAGTAGTAGATCTAGTGGGGAAAATCCAAGAGAATCTAGAAAACGCATCAATAGCAACGAAGATATGAGTGTTTCCCAAGGTAGAGCGAGGGAGCGGACCAACGAAATCGATGAATAACCGTTCCATAGGGCGAGAAGCTTGTGAAGAAGATAATAGACCTACACGGTTGTTCAAACTAGGCTTGCTGATAGAACAAATTTTACAGGACCTAATCATGTTTCGGATATCACCATCCATTCTTTTCCAAACGAAGAACTGTCTAATTTTCTGCCTAGTTTTAAAGGTGCCTAAATGGCCACCAATGGGACAAGAGTGATAGTACTTGAAGATGATTGGCACTAAAACCTTGGGTACAACAATTTTGAAATTAGTGTCCCTTCGACCTTTGCAGCATAAAACACCCTTCACCAGAGAATAAGGCTTAACCACAATACCATCACTAATTTTGTTGATGATTTCTCTCAAATCAGGATCAGCCTTTTGATGATCTGCATACTCATGGTACAACAGAGGTAGGTCCGAAAGAATGGCACCCACACTAGCAACATTAGTTTCATCATATTCTTCAGCCTTAGATTTTTCATCAAGACCAAAACTCCCGTCAAACATTCTACTAAGGCTGTCAGCGATGACATTTTCCGACCCCCTAATATGCTTTACTTGAAAACTGAAGGCTGAGATCCTAAGCGCCCATCTAGTGATTCTGCCCGTTCTTTTGGGACGGTTCAAGACCCACGACAGAGCCTGATTATCTGTTTCCAGATCAAAATTTACATGTTCAATGAAAGGTCTGAATTTTTCAAGAGCAAACAGCACGGCCAAACATTCTAATTCATAGATGGAGTACTTACTCTCCAGATCATTGAGGATCCTAGACACATAGGCAACCGGTCTACGACCATCCTCATATTCCTGTAAGAGTACACCAGCAACTGCTTTTCCAGAGGCATCGGTTTGTACAATAAAGCGTTTACTAAAGTCGGGTATAGCCAACACAGGAGCATTTGACAAGGCAAGCTTCAGGGTCTCAAAGGCTTCTTGCTGGGAGGGGCCCCAGATGAACTTGACATCCTTACGTCTGAGATGATTTAGAGGAGCTGCTATCTCTGCAAAATTTGGAATGAACTTCCTGAAGAAGTTCACCATGCCCACGAAACGTGCGATGCCTTTGACATCTTTAGGGGGTTGAAAGTCCCTAATAGCCTGGGTCCTAGAATGGTCGATGGAGACACCATCAGAGGAAACCACGTGTCCAAGGAAAGACATACTCGGCTTAGCAAACGCTACTTTAGACAACTTAACAGTTAGTCCAGCTTTTCTCAAGCGATGCAGGACTTCTCTAACGTGTTCGACATGTTCATCAAAGGAATTTGAGAAAATTACGAGGTCGTCCAGGTAATGAAAAACGAACTTGAATTTAATACTCGAAAGTATCGAATCCAACAGCCTCGTAAGAACGGCCGCCCCACAAGAGATCCCGAACGGAAGTCTCAGAAACTCGTAAAGGTTCCAATCAGTAATGAAAGCAGTCAGTGGAATAGATGACTTAGACAACGGGACTTGGTAATACGCTTGATTGAGATCTAACACAGTGAAAAACTTGGCTCCTGAGAACCACCCAAAACAAGTGTGCAAATCCGGTAAAGGGATTGATTGCAAGATGATCTTGCGGTTCAAAGCCCTGTAGTCAATTACAGCACGATAGCCCCCAGAGGGTTTAGGTACTAGGAAAACAGGAGATGCATAGGGAGAAGTGGACGGTCTGATGACCCCATCGGCAAGCATCTGATCAATAATCTTTTTGAGTTCTAACATCTTAGGTGGTGAAAGACGGTAAGGAGGAGATCTAACAGGTGTGTTATCAGATAGCTCAATCTGATACTCAAGAACATCAGTAACTCCTAACTTGCTAGTGAAAACATCGGGAAATTGGTGGCACAAGTCACGCACACTATTAGCCTGCTGATAATCCAAATGACTAAGATCCAACTGATCTATTTCGTTGTTCTCCCTAGGTAGCGCTTTACCTACACAAGAAACCCTGAAGGTACCCAAAGGAGCATCAATAATATCGAATTTACAATTTGGAGAAAATTTAAAGTGAAATCTCCTAGCCTGGAGGTCCAAAATTAAACCAGTTCTTGACAAGAAGTCCGTACCTAAAATCATGCTACACGCTAGCTTTGGAGTCACCAAGCAAAGAACCTTCCAAGTAAAATTACCAATACGCAATTTCACATCAACGGACCCCAAAATTTTCATATTATGCTTATTAGCCGTGACACATGCAACATTGACCTCCTTCAACTCAGGCAGTTTACAAGGGGACCTCATTTCATCATACCAATTAGCATCAATTAAGGTGACGACGCTACCCGAGTCCATAAGAGCAACAATGGGTTCATTATTCAGTTCCACCTTCGCGAAGGTACTTTTAGACTCAACCAAAGCAGAAATCTTATTGCATGCCCGCGGGCAAATAACCTTTTCAGAATCCACGAAAAATTCTAGCGCAAGCGATTCACCAGAATTACCTTTAGGCCTTAGTCATTGACTGCGTTTTCGGAACGAAGTAGGGCAATTATTTTTAAGGTGCTGCCTCGAGCCACACAAATAACAACAAGGACCAGAGCCACGCTTGACTGAGGGGCAAGCGTTCCTAAGGTGATCACGTGACCCGCAATTATAACATTTTTTAGAAGACCCACTATCCCTAGTTTGAGGCGAAACAGGGGTCACAGTGGGAGGAGGGTGGCAGATAGGTCTTGCAGCATCCCCGTGCTTTACATCTTCAGCAAATGTACACGCAGCTTCCAATTCAAGAAAATTAGTCGGACTCTTTGTGAGGGAGAGGTATGAACGATAGGCGGGGGAAATACCCTTCAGAATACGGGCCACCATTTCCTCTTCTGGCACCGAAATTCTAAATACCTTGCAATAAAACTGCAAGTCTAGTACATAGTTCAAAAGGTTTTCATGGAGCAATTGAGTCCGAAAGCAATACTGAGGAATCAAACTCTGCAATGCCAAAGAAGGAATAAATTTAGACAATACCAGTTCATGAAATTCCATAATGGTTAAATTATTCGAAATTGCTTCAGAAATTTCACGTTTCAAAATTCCCTCACAATGAGAGAATAGGGCTCGGAAAATTCCCAAGTCATCGACAGAATACACGCTACCTGACTCTGTCATTTCTACCAGGAACCTCAGAAACCTGGTACTTTCTTCAATAGAATTGACGGAGAAATTTTTAACTCCGTTGAAAAGATCCTTCAGTGAAGAGTGAGAGGGAGCACAATTTAAACGGGCTAACAAATTTTCAAGAACTGGGGAGGCAGCACAACATGAAGGTTGATTATTAAGTGAGGCATCAGCATGACTAGAAGGCAATGAGGTTTCCCTCTCAACAACTGATAAATTCTCCATATCCTTACTTGCTAGCATAATATCTAGTTCAGCAGAAATGCTAGAAGCAATTGTTAACAGCTTAGTGCTTTCAGAAACAAGACTAGGTTGGGGACACATAGTAATCAAATCTTGGATGCGGCCTAAATAATGCCACACCCTAGCCTTAAGTCTGTTAATCTGCCCCTTAGTGGGGGAAGTTTCAATAAATTCTTGTCTGACAACCTCTATTTCTGTAAGGGAATCAGTAATTAAATTTAAGGACTCACCAAAGTTGCAGCACATCTTTACAGAATCAAGATTAATAGGAACCTGGACATGCGATGTCAGCAAGGAAGCGCACTCGGCAACAGTGTTAGCAGGATTGATACCCCTGATAGTGAGCTCATAAACTAGCTCTGATTTCCTGAGTTGGAAAGGGAACAGCACAGCCCTCGCCATAGTTGATGTACATGAAACAATAAATCAAAAATAATTAATCCAAATAAAAGCGTTCCTTTCACAGTAAGATACTTTACAAGTTTCAGTTTTTTACACTCTTTGAAACCTCAAATAATTTAAAGTTCCCCAATGACCAGGTTTTTTAAAGGGACAATGCAAAAAAAAAAACTCAGGTGGTTGGCACCAACAAAATAGAAAAGCTTAATGAAAGGGAGATAAAGCATATAGTACACAGTGCCAAAATAAATTTAATGAGGATGCAACAGACCTACAGGTAGATCCAAGTAAGAGGCACACAAATCAATTAACTAAAGCTCTGCTGCCACGAACGGTGACACTTAGAGCAATTAATAGCATAACTACCCCAAGTGACAGCACCAAGTGTCTGACCGTGTACGAAAGGCACGGTTCAGATAGGTGGAAACGTGCTAGACAAAGACCAATGAAGGAAAAACAAAGGCACTTACCATTAGAGAATTAAACAGGGCCCCCAAAGGAGCGGATAAAATACACCTGGTCATCCCAAATTAACACCCCTTTTATAAGGAAAACACCAACACCTTGGGGAACAAAAATATTTAATCAAAACAATAAAGAGGTAAACAAGAAAGTAATATCCTCGCTGGAAAATAATAAAATTAAAAATTGGAAAATACTTAAACTCAAAGCAAAACCCTACGGTCGACCGTTTATAAAGAAAATGATAATTTAGTTCTTAAAGGACTTTTTAAGATAATGCAGATTTGTGAAACCACTCCTCAACTCTCAAGTTTTCTTACGACCAAAAGTTTTCTTAGTACAGTACCAAAGTTTTTTTTTAACATCCTTTTAACCTCCTTTAACAGAAAACCACCTTTTAGGATGTGTCAAACGACCCCCTGCAAGGATGGGTAGGTATTACGTGCACTTTTCAAGAAATCAAAAATAATAATAATAATAAGCACCGAAACACCGGGAGGGAAAACGACCAGAAGGTAAAATTAAAATCACAAAGAAAAATGAAATGGACCAAGGAAATCCGCGGAGAAGGTAGAATACATCACCGGCACATCAAATACAAATCATCAATCATCACAACCAACATCAACAACATTAGCATTCCCATGGCAACGACCAACAATGGGTCAAGGGGGGAACCGGCCAATCGCAGGTCGCCAACAACAATAGGCGTAAACCAACAAAGGACCAAGAAAACAGACGCAGAAAATAACCCAGAAACCAGTAAATTAAATTAAATTAAGTTAAATTAAAATAAAATCAACCCGAGAAACACGAAAGAAAGGAACCGGGACACAATGTACACGTAACACCCACACCCCTGAAGCGACTCGCTTGTTAAATTATTCAGGTTAAATAATACCTTTTTAGCACAAAACCTTTAAGCCAAGAAAGGTCATCAATAAACCCTAGGTTACCCAATTACATTTTTGAAGAATCCAAAAATTACTTTCACACGGTACGCAAGCCCCAATTTAACAGACATAATTACACATGGTATAATTTCCAATTAACAAGCCGAAAATCTAAAATTCCACAAGGCAAGACTTAGTTTTTTAGATGACGCCAGTTACGTGGTGCCGCGCGCACTTTCTGCACATAGGAAAATTTTCAGTTCTTTCACCAAAAATCAGTAAAGGTTTAGTTGTAACAACACTTACAGTTTCTTCCAGATGAAAGTTGTGAGGGCAGCTTCGGTAGCCTAAGTTGACTTACTTACATAAATAAAACATAACATGTAAATTCCAGACGAGGAAAAATTAACCAGAAAACTTGTAGAAATCCCCAGGGCAAAAGCCCCGTATACATAACTTAGCCAGGCTCGAACATTTTCGGTGAAATTATCTCCTTAGGGAGAGAGAAGCCACACACGTCCATCTCTTCCATGTCACCAAACAGCAATGGCGATTTCCCAAGATTCCGCAGTGCTCCAACGATCACATGTGCGCAGAGGCCAAGCGCCTGAGTGGTAACGTAGCTCGCGAGGTAGTACATACCTACGCCACTAGAGTGCAGGAGAATACGGTCAGGCACAGATAGGACGTGCATACAGTCAGTTATAAGGTTTGAAAAGAAGAAATACAGAAGCGGCGAACCACTTCTAAAGACACAGTTTTTCCACAGCCTTTAGGCTAGTTCAAAAATATTTCCCAAGGGGGAAAAAATTGTTACGCAGGTAACACATAGATGACATTAAAGAATGAAATATATAAATAGTAATAGTAATAATAATAATAATAATAATAATAATAATAATAATAATAATAATAATAATAATAGTTAAGGAAACACCTGAGAGAATAATATTTCAGTCATTTTTAAAACGCATTTCTTTACAAGCAAAAGTAAGTGAGCAATATATATCGTCATTATTAGGATATTATGCAGTCCACTGATATTCTGGATACCACTTGTTTGTCGCGACTTATATGTTGCTGAATAGTAAATATTTCATAACCTACTCCTTTCACGTGAAATACTTCTCAGAGAAGTTCCTGAACATCTGCAGAAAAAATAGTCTCGTCAGAATGAGAAATAATTATCCTTCAATGGACAGCTTTAGATGGCTTTACCTTTCGCATCTAACATTTGAAATGAATCACACACGAATAATTAAATGTCGCAGTGTGTAAAATGAAACCAAAAAGCATGTATAATGTAAATTAACACTCGGATACTTCAACAACCAGACTGAAATGTGAATTTGTATCCGCTACAATGATAATACCTCCCCCTCTCATCGCAAGCCCATCCATATAAGAAACAAATGCCCCATCACACTCTAGGGTTGTGGATTTGCAAAGAGTACGAATAAGAGTTGTAGTAGGTTACTTTATTTCACAGTTTTCGAACTTAGTACTGAACCTTTTGATGTTGTAGTATTCTTGTTTATTAAAAGCATACATATGAATAAATAATAACTCAGAACAAAGAAAATGTCTTAAAACAAAAATAATGCAATGAATTACCGAAGATAACAAAATAATGAGGCAAAATTCAGAAAAAGTTTTACGAGTAAAAAGTGACAAAAATGACGAAACAGTGACAATTAATATGCATTCCTGTAATCAGAGAGGAATGATCAGGATTTATATAGCAGTGTGTATGATGTACCATTCAAAAGCTGATATGTAATGAAAATCCTGGCCCAGATTATTATTATTATTATTATTATTATTATTATTATTATTATTATTATTATTATTATTATTATTATTATTATTATTATTATTGCATGTACAATATAATTAAAGAAAATTATAGGATTATAAAAGAACATGTACCAGGAATGACACTGAGGCGTAGAATTTTTGTTTGTGGTCTTCAGTTTTTTCGTTGCTTACGAATTACTTTCATCAGAATTAATACTCTCCATCCTACCATTCTTATCCTTTATCTACGATAAACACGCCACTTTCTTGAGAATACTTCTGCATCTATTATATACTTTCTCAGCTATGATTCATCTTCTGTTACAATACCTGGTAAGTATTTATCTTACTTAATTCTATTCCTTTCTTTACAATACTTCTACATTTCAACACTTAAACAGTTTTATGTCATCCCTACTTGACTTCCAGATCCCTGTATCCTTATCACCGTTTTCTAGTTTATCCCGTTTCACTGAATGTACCTCTCAATGAACCTTCTAAACAAACTTCCTAAGTTATACGTACCACTGACGTTCAAGTGTAGGCTATCGAGCGTAAATGCCTATCACCTATCCACCCATTAGGATCTAAAAATCTAACCCCCATCTCCCACATGCCCAATCCCCAATTACTCTCCTGCACAATACCCCAGTGATAATTATCTGAAGATAATTTAAACCAGACTAGGTATTTTGTGTCCGACTCTGGCAGGTTACTTTTGTAGCATTGTGGTAATATTACTATCTAACGGTTATAACCGGTTATTTATATGCCCTTTCACCTTTGTCGTTCACTTTACCTTTACTTCCACTAGGGTGTTTAGCAGGTGGCTGCCATGAACTATCTACACCTTTTTTGTCCAGAGAAGGGATGCATAATCTATATGTTATGTTAACGCAACAGTAAGTTGATAGTCTATGTATTTTTTGAAATCGTAATAAAATGCACCATTTTCCATTTTAGAGAACACAACTCCGATAGGGAATCCAACCTAAAAGTTCTGTAGCTAGGCATACTCGGTGAATATATAGACGCGTGGATCTACGGGCAACCGACCGCTTTTCTACTCGCCCAGATCAGGCGACGATAGAGGGCTGAATTTTTTCAACTCACCGTAGCTCCTTGGTGAGAACAAACCATTGTTGCTTGCTAAGCTACGCGTCGCTACATAGATTCGCTGCACACGCATTTCGGTAGTATGTTCAATTAAAATAAATTACTTGATTTTATTTGCTCAGAATGTTTTTGGAACTCAGCCTACCCTATCAACCCTCAATACTACTGCAATAGAGGCTACCATACTTCAACTCAAAGACAACTGCAAATGATGTAGTGACTCAAATATAGCGTTTCATAATGTCTACCACTCTAACCAGTTTGTCATTGTCTACATTTTCTAGTATTCCCCACAGAAGGAAGTCGAGTGATGTAAATTCTAATGAAAGAGTGGCCTGCTTAGAGAGACAACGATTACAAGAGATTCAAAACATGCAGACAATCCGTTTGGGCAGCAGTCTTCTAGAGAGACCCCATTCAATGGACGTTATAGACGATGGTCTCGTTTTTCGTTTTGGTATAGGTATACCAAGTATATCGCGTAAAACTACCACCCTGAATATTTCCAAAACAAGGCGTATGGTTATCGCGATGCTTTCATAGAATGGAAGTACAGACAAGGCTGAATTGTAAACACTGCACTTATACAGTCTGTGCTACGTCTTGTATTACGAGCCAGGCACTCATTATGCTGATACTACATATTCCTCCTCATCTACAATTGAATGACCTCAAACATCGGTGAAGTTCACAGCCCAGAAGGTTGGAAAGTGCTGAAATTCAGTGATTTGAGCAACATACACTCAATCGTGGAAGATGACCATTACTCTAATTAAACACTGTTCCTTTTGGTGACATTCAGCGGCACATTAACATACGACTTGGCAAAATTGTGGGGCAGTCTATTTTGCACATGCGCAGTTTGTCTTCAGCACTCAGTTGTCCGCAGGCTGGCAGTCGTAAAGCCATTTGTATTCTTTTCTTTAATCGAAGTTCAGTTTTCTAACTGAAGGAAGATAAGTTGAATATTATGTCAAGGACAGAATTTAACACGGGTGAAAACGTGTACGTTAAGAAATATAGGTGACGACTCCCTGTCGAACAGGAAAAGCGTGTGTGTTTGTCTTCCACTGCGAAAGGACAAGCTGAAGCTTCTCATCGATAAATCAAATAATTTACTCTAAGGCGTAAGCCAACAACATAGCACGGCAGTTTGGTGCGCCACACCCACTAAGAATAAACTGTAACTAAATTCTTGAAACGGTACCTGCTTCTGTATTTCAGAAAAAATCCGAATACATAATCCGTAGAAACAGGTCAGTTATTTCGTACAACAGTTTTCGAGCGCATATCGTACAAGTTATAATCGAGTAAGTCAATCGATGGAGATTAAATCATTCTCTAACATTCATCTTACTTTGCGGTAATGGGTTTAAAGACACTTCAAAATTTATTTAGGTTTATTATAGCAATTAACCCTGCAAGTGAATTGCTGAATACGACATGACCTCTACGTTGATGTGAACAAGCATCATATAACACTACTGATGTCTTGGAAGGGCAGCAAATATTAAAAGTAAGTCGGAATGTTGTGATTTCCATGTATCGCCACTCCACCTGCACTACATTTGATGATGCATTCGCTGCTGTTGATAGATGATCAACTGGATGGTCGATTGCACCGTAGTTGTGTGGCAGTATTTTTGAAAGTTTTATTTTCGAACCCACGCAGTTGCACAGGTCATCCATTCAAGTTTCACTCAGCTCGAAGTAACAGGAATGTAATCAGCTCCAATGTCTCTTTCATAAGCAATGAGACTTCGCACATTAACAGCTTTTACAAGAACAAGCTGTCTTCTGTTTAAATATGTTCTTCACAAATACTGTCCTAAATAGCGTTGTGTTGGCGGAAGTGATCGATGTCCGTGACGAGCGTCAGTAGTCAATGTGGACGTTTTCTCGCGTACTCGTGGTGGACTTCCTTCTCACTCAAATCCGAATTGCTGTAAACGTGATAGAAATGGAAATATCATTAACATAGCTCAAGTAAAAACCAATGGTACTACTGACTTGATACTCTGCTACGTACACGAGTTCATTATGTTGAAACTTGTCGTAAAGGAATAATATCTCATCAAATCTCCCTCCTTGCAACAAGTGTATTGTGATCGCATACGTGAGCACTACAGGAAACTGTGTGCATCAACACTTGAACAAGCCATCAAGTGTAATATTCCCCGACTGTTTGGTCAAATTAGTCCAAAATGTAGCTTATACCGTTCGCACAATACGTGAGGTTAAGCATCGTTGATTCAAATCCACTGGATAAAACTGAAGCCACAATTCAACCCTGCTTTCAGCCGTCATCGGGCTACTTAAGATGGCCATTTGATTGGGCTTCTATTTCTTACTCAACGTATCGATGTTTTCATAATACCGGCGGCACCATTCATGAATCCATCCCCAACGCCTATGTTTGTCGTGAACCCGTGGCGAATTTGATCAAGTAAAGTAAGCCAATGTTCTCCATCACACTTGTTTCTTGCAGTATCATGCGACTTCACTCGGACAGAATTCAACTCGGCATAATGGAATTCTATGTACTAAGCGATATTTTACTGTATGCATTGATATTAAACTTACTGGTTGCTTTATTAACCATAATGGTGTATAGGTTCTTTCCAACACTGTTCCTGTGCCAGTACATGGTATCTCTGATCACACCGAACAAGTAAAATCCTTTCCAACAGTCAAATTTGCATTTATGTATTCGTCTGTGTATCACAGTCTCGCTTTCCAGCTTACTCTTGGCATTGCCTGTGCTGAGTAGTCCGTTTCATTATCATGCACCTGCCCACCCCCCTGACGTTTGCTTATTTCCTTCCTGCGATGCATTTTATTTGGTAAATTAAGTTTGTGTAATTGGAAGTGACAGTTAAGATTTACAGCCTTCATCCATTGAAGATGAAGACGAATGAATACTTTCCTCAATAATAGTATGATTTACGTAAATAACCTATGTATTTATTGTGTTACTCGTGTTGCCTTTGCCTGAAGAACCTAGTGTTTACAGTGCACTATGTCTTCTGGTATGGGCTAGGGTAATTTTGTTACTTTCATTGATCTGTCTCTGTCTTATCCTTCGCTTTGAAGATATGAAAGTGACTGAGGTATGAGCGATGCTAGTGATGCCATTCCTTCTGCAGCCAGTCCCTGCTATGAATGGTATGAAAATGTTGCTCATAGGGTCGGTTGGTGTATGCATTTCAGTGGGCTTGGCAGAATGATATGAAATAGCAACTTCTGGCTCGGTGAGGAAAGCAGCGGGAAACTACATCACTCCTCATTTCCCTAGTACGCCTCTTCAGTGATGCCTAGGCCATCTATGACAGTTGATGGCGGAGCTGTTGAGGATCCAACCAGCCTTAGGGCTGAAGACTGAACATACAAACATACATACATACATACATACACACATACATACATACATACATACATGGATAGATACATACATACATACATACATACATACATACATACATACATACATACATACATACATACATACATACATACATAGATAGATAGATACATACATACACACATACATACATACATACATACATACATACATACATACATACATACTCGTGTTCCATAGAGGGAGAGAACATTTCTCCATCCCAGTTCATAAAATAATATAAAAAGTCATTCAACAGCCTATGCGGATAGAGCGATACGTGAACGCGTTCATGTATGGACAATGAACTGCGTGTTGAGAAGAACCTCATACGGCCGCATCCATTTGCGCTGCTTATGCGTCGACACTACGAATTTTCTCTGAACTTCACTCATGCAGTTTTCCAATTTAACCATTCGACTGTTCAATTGAGATTGTAGTCTGATTTGTTAAAAAAATTTGACATATCTTTGAGCGGTCTATCGCTTCTCATTGTCGAGTTACTCTGCCCCGGATGCTGCACGACCCATCTATTCGTGACTCAACTTCCATCCTCTGGTGTATAACTAGACAACGACATCCGCTCCAACTCAATGTTGGATAAAATGATCCTCCATGTGCCCATTATCATTTATTGAATTAGAACATGTTTTGAAATGTGAAAACTACTGGCGTGAAAAGTCTTTCCTGAAAGTATATCGGTTGATATGCCTGGAATGGCTCCCTAGTGCTGGACAGTAGTTATAGACGAATTAAAGTCAAGGGGTTCTGTATTCATAGTAATTAATCAGTTACCATCATTAAAATTCCATCCCACGCACAAGTAAATATTACGGAAGCCTTATTTAAAATGGACAGGTCACTGAAAATCGAAGTAATTTCATATAACCTTTGCAAAATATAAGATCATTCACAATTAGAATTTACACACATATGAATATAAACATCCTCACTCCCGTCTATCATTCACTGTGATATTGAGAAGACGAGAAGTATCATCAGTTGAAATTGGCATCAAATATAGATTGTAACCACCCGATTGCAAGACAAAACGCTTATATCAGAGAAATTATTGCATCACCTTCGATATGTTGACACTCACAGCTCGGTCCATAAGAATGAGTTCGAACTACATCAGTCCATGGGTTCTGTCACTTTCCACAGTGATAATAACGAAAGAGAACGTCTAGGATACTGAAACTAACACCAGGAACTCGTAAAGATTACAAGAACAATAGGATCATGGGTGAACTGTTAAGTGAAAAGCCCCCATCAGCGAATAGAACGAAAACTGGTGTATGCACTAACATTACCCCCATTTATAAACACAATATTGAACTCTTACAACTGAGTTTGGGGAATCGCACCTAACAAATTTTGATCATGGATGCCTCGTTGTAGGTATTTGAATGGTAAAAATATTATTCGAGCAAGGTGGAATTTTGCATACGTGGGTCTTCTTCAATACAATATCTCTGATTCAGTGAAAACAGATGTCATCTTCGTGCTAGTAGCAATAAATCTACGGTAGTAATTACGACTGTCAAACCATTGTAGACAAAAGATACATTAACGATTTCATTTCAAATGTCCACTTTCTGTTCATATAGTTATTTCGGATTTCGAAGACAGGCTTTAGTAGTACTGTATTTTTATAAAATTCTTGAAGGCTGCTCTATCCGCGTAGTGTTTATATATCTCAGTATCATGAATGCGAAGAAAAATAGTTTAATGTCGTTTTAGCTCAAATTCACACTCTTCAGAAAATAGACTTTCCATTGTATCAGGTATTCCTGTTCATGGAAGTCTCAAACAGAAAATATAATTAGAATCTAAGGCACAATAGATAAATAGTATATACGAACTAATTGCTCGTATACACTCAATTAATAATTCGTCTAATATATTTATAAATAATTTTTAATTTTCTGCAAATAGAGTTGAGAAAGAAATGTCTCTCCACTCATTCAACGAACGTATGGCAATCACCTGTGATGAAAGTTTGCTTTTTCTGTTGTAATCCCTTATTAATGAATGGGCATGGACTAGACTTTGAAGCGAGGCTCTGCTGTCACTTGTTCAATGAATGAATTTTAACTCTCTAGTGACAGGTGCCTACATAATCTCAAAAAGCAACGCAGTAATCGAGATAACAACGTGGCAATACAGCATTTCAACCAGTAATGAGCCAAGTTCAAATTTAATTCTTTTCTGAGGTAATTGCCAGATAATTAAAACACATCCTAGCAAGATTTAATCCTAAAACGTTCCTTGGTTGAGTTCAAATGAAAGGAAACGTTCAAAAGAAGAAAATTGTGTAATTTATGGAATTATTCTGAAGCAAACTCCTGAAAAGTGTTATTTTGTTATTTTAGAACGTGCTTCCTTGTTACAAAGTATCCCTTGAATACCTTTTATGGGGGTTGGACAAAATCCATGGTAACTGAAATATATATAATCTGACTCTAAAATGGAGTTTTATATTTCAAATTATTTTAACAGCTTTTGAAAAAAAATAAGCTATTATTTGAATGTGAATCAACATGGGCCATGGGAAGAATACTTCTCACCGCAATATTGGGGTGATAAAAAAAAAAAATTGTCTTTAAAAATATTCTTTATTTGCTTTCTTATTTCCAGTCCAGGAAATATTTAAAAATCTGTTACACTGCACCATAAATATTGGCGTGTGAAAGGGTTAACGAGGTTACTTCAACAGTATGTATTACTACTTTCAAGTAGTACAGTTTTCTGTGTTATTAGCAGTAAATTCACGGACTACTGCGGAATGAGCTATACCATGCCGTGGAATTACCAGAACGGGTGTGGATTTAGCCGAAGTATTAAAATTACAATTAAGTACAACTGATAAAGTAAATTGTAATATTGTTTTGAATTACTAATTAAATATACAATAAATAACAGTTTTCAAGTGTGTATATATATTAATATTAATATATATATGTATATATTATTTTGAAAGACAATCTCAAACTGCATCTCCACTAGTGTGTAATCCTTCTACTGTTGTGGTATTTGCTGACGAGAAAGTTGACTAAACTATCGATCGAAACTATATATATGTGATCGGTAGTTAGCATAACGAATGATGAGATTAAAAATTCCTGAATGGTTCAAGAGGTCCATTCTAAACAAGAAGCTATGTCGCATAGCAGGTACATCCTAAGTTCCCCGTTGCAGTACGGCGTGACAGTCACTCTTCTTCTGCTCTGATTTTCTTCTTATGTTCTATGATCTCTCTTAATTTACTCAACGTCACTGTTGTTTAAAATGTTATGCACCCTCGGGGACAGTACGTCTCCACATCAATCGATCAGACGCTACGTTCTCCTAGTTGCCAGTTTTCGATTTTCGACTTCATATTTCCCACGCACACTTCCTCAGTGACGCCTAGGTCATCTTTAATAGCTGATTAAGGAGCTGTTGAGGAGCAAACCAATATTCAATCTGAATACTCAATATTTTGTAATATCTCAAGACACCACTTTTTAGTTTCGACTTAGTTCCTATATAACTCTTCAGTATTCCTGAAGAACATAACATTTATAGTATACTCAATATACTGCTATGTTTATAGCGTCCACCACTGCAATGTTCGACTTTGGGTGGGCTTCGTTACGTCATCCATATGACCCATATGCATCACTCGCGGAATGGTGGACTTAGAGGCCGCGCGCGCTGAACTGCATTAGTTTACGGATATAGTTATATGGATCTTCTTGTTCATCCTTGACATGAAAATACACCACCTAGTTTTCGAGGGTGTGTTGAACATGCAGGTGACATGAACGACCAGTCGAAGTAGATATTTGGTAGTCATTTCCTCAATATTCACATTTTAGGACTCTTCCAAGATTGTGTTGTTTGACTTCTGTCCTGCCATTTTACTTATACGGTCAATACATTTATAGCGTTATTAATAAGTACCTTATAAATGTATTCAAGTTCTCACATCCATAAGCAAGTGTTAATGTCACTATACATTACAAAATATCAGTACTGCAGGCTTAAGAATTGAAAATGTGCTCGCCCACAGGGTGGAAACTGATATAAGGCCTATCTGTTCTATAGACACGTACGTCAACCACTACCGTCAAGAGGATCTACTGCATACACGATAGAATTGTGCTTCCAACAGAAAAATATTCATTTTTTTCCGACAGAGTACAAGCCCAGAACATCCAGCTGGCTCTACCTTCCTTTCCCAAAGACATTACAATTCTATACTCATTCTACAAATGACAATACAGCCTGAATTACTACTACAAATAATAATATTTTTGATTTTTCATTCCACAAATACGACTGCTGCTAATACTACGGTTTGTGTAGACGGCACGGTGCCAGAATTTTGTCCCAGAGGTGTTATTTTACGGGAATTAAATCTATGGACACGAGGCTGAAGTATCGAAACACCTTCAATTACGACCGGACTGAGCAGGGACCGAATCCTTCAGCTTGAGCTCCGAAATTCAACACTTCTACCGTCTGAGTCCCTCAGTTCAGCAAATAACTATTATAAGCAAAGTCTTATTCTTATTTTCCTCTTTTCTTCTACGCTTCGGATGTTATGGCTGGTTGTGCGTTGGGATCCCAAATGCGCCTGTCTGGCCATTTTTGGTCTGAAGTTAATGTTACTACCGCATTTAATACAGTTTGCCCTTAATACGGTCTGTGAAGTTCGACATTAATTTCATAGAAATCTAGTGACACACTGGGCCTTTATTCAACAAAATTAATTAAAATTCGGCCTTAATTGTGCAACAGATTTCCGATTTACTCTATCTGTCAACTCTAAAACAGAATGTCGAAATTGACACGCAGGCAACTTAATGGACGCCAAATGAGAATGCGTGCTCTTGGTATCTGCGGTCACGATATTATTAATGTTATTGGTTTTTACTTATCACTTACTACTCTTACGGTTTTCGGACACGCAGAGGTACCGCAATTATGTCCCGCGGGATTTCTTTTACGTGCCGGTAAATCTACCGACACTAGGCTAGACTATTTGACCACCTTCAACTACCACTGGAATTAATCAGGATCAAACCTGCCAGCTTGCAGTCAGAACGCCACCACTTTACCATCTGAGCTACTCAGCCCGGCACGACTATTATTATTATTATTATTATTATTATTATTATTATTATTATTATTATTATTATTATTATTATTATTATTATTATTATTTTGCTATTTGTTTCACGTCGCACCGACACATATATGTATTATGGCGACGATGGGATAGGAAAGGCCTAGGAATGGGAAGGAAGCTGCGTGGCCTTAATTAAGGTACAGCCCCAGCATTTGCCATGTGTAAAAATAGGAAACCACGGAAAACCATCCTTAGGGCTGCCGACAGTGGGGTTCGAACCCACTATCTCCCGATTACTGGATACTGGCCGCACTTGAGCGACTGCAGCTATCGAGCTCGGCGCTATTATTATTATTATTATTATTATTATTATTATTATTATTATTATTATTATTATTATTATTATTATTATTATTATTATTGTCTACAATTAAGGTGGTCGCGTAATTACGGCCGTGAAGCTGTTAACTTGTATTCAGAACATGGTGGGGTAGAGACCTACTGTCGTCAGCCTTGAATAGGGTTTCCCATTGTCTTCCATTTTCAAACTAGGTAAACGCTGGTTCTGTTCCTTAATTAAGGTCAGTCTCAGTCACTTATTATTCAGTTCTACCCCTGTCTTATGCTATCGCTACTGAAACATATTTTTATGCTGTAGGACGTAAAGGCACTAGCAAAAGAATCATATATTTTATAATTATTATACTACAATATTGTTCTTGCTTTCCTTGCCATTACTTAGTTTGCACCATCCTTGTGTATTCGATTATTCGGGAGCCTTAAACAATTTGCTTAAATATTTGATGAGTCATCACTAGAGCCCGGAATTGTATGCACTAATAGGTTAGAATGCAAACTTACTGAAGCGAAAAGCAAGTATAGTCTACCTTCACAACGATTATGCTTTGGGGTTTGCATAAACATTAGGGTTACGACCCATCAGAACCCCTATAATTTATGTTACTCTTTCTACATTACGGAACAGCGGGTGGCCGGCATTTCCTACTAACCAAATTAGTTTGCAATCTAACCTATTACTGCATGAAAATCCGGGATTTAGTCATCACGTTTATGGCGGTCATTCAACAGCAAGAGCGCCGTCTTGCTTAGCGAAAGAAAACTTGCCTATCTCTGACGTCATCGCCAGTAAAAAGATATAAAAGAGAAGCAATAAAACAGGAACACGAGTCAAGCGAATGATCTTCCAAGTTAATATAATTCCGACTGTTGACTTGAGATCTCTCAGTGTGGGAGACAGAACTGAATTAAAGGAAGTAGAGAAAGCGTTATCTGTGTATATCTAAAAAATTCTGAAGATTCCCTTTAACACAAGTCAGAAACATATCTCCACAAAGAAAAATGTGGAGTGCAGTTCAAATGTTGTAGAATATTACACTTTCTAGTGTTCAGAGAGTAACAATTTTAACGTCACCTTCTCATATTTTCCGCACACTCTTGAGATATGTTTTATTCTCGATGTTATCCGTTTTAAGGGTAAATGTTATACCTAACCAACACTACAATTTCTAAGGATATTTTATATTTTAAATAATACAATTTCCTTTACATCGCATCAACACACATAGGTCTAATGGCGACGATGGGATAGGAAATTAAATGGCATATGGCTTATAGTGCCAGGAGTGTCCGAGTAGAAGTTGGACTCACCAGATGCAGATCTTTTGATTTGACGCCCGTAGGCTACCCGCACCTCGTGATGAGGATGAAATTATGATGAATAAGACACGTGCCAGCGGAATTAACCAATTACGGTTAAAATTCGAGACCCTACCTGGAATCGAACCCAGGACCCCTGTGGCTAAAAGCCAGCACGCTAACCATTTAGCCATGGAGTCGGACGATGGGATAGGAAGTGGCTAGGAATGGGGAGGAGGCGGCCGTTGCATTTATTAAGATATAAAAACCAAACCTCATGACACTACAGCCCTTGAAGTGCCTTGGCCTACCAAGCGGCCGCTACTCAGCCTGAAGGCCCGCAGATTACGAGGTGTCGTGTGGTCAGCACGACGAGTCCCCTCAGCCATTATTCTTGGCTTTCTACATCGGGGCCGATATCTCACCGTCAATTCTAATCGCGTAGGCTGAGTGGACCTCGAACCAGCCCTCAGGTCCAGGTAAGAATCCCTGACCTGGCCTGGAATCCAACACGGGGCCCCCGGGTAAGAGGCAGGCACGCTACCACTAAACCACTGGACCGGCTTATTAAGATATAGCCCCAGCATTTTTGCTGGTGTGAAAATGGGAAACTACAAAAACTATCTTCAAGGCTGCCGACAGTGGGGTTCGAACCCTCTAGCTCCCGAACGCAAGCTCACAGCTGCGCGGCATTAATCACGCGGGCAGCCCGCTTGGTTATCTCGGTTTTCATAAGAATGTTTAGGGAACATTAAATATTAAATATGCATTAACCTAATAAGTGTTCGTCTCCGTAGCGTATCTTTTACCACTATTAACTGCCATCGTAGGAGGGCAGGGTTCGTTTTCCGGTTTATGCAGTTTCATTACTTATTTAAGTTATTTAACGTACTACGTTCAGTGCCGGCAGAGTCCAAGGACAAATTAGGCTCGCCTGGAGAATATCTTTCTATATGATGGCCACGGGTAACCTCCGCATCTGACGGTGAGGTGATGATATTGAGATAGGGGAGGATAAAAACCGAATTTGGCACATAGCCTACTTCTGTTGAGTAACATCAAGGAGCCTTCTGAATGCTTAACGACACAATCCGATGGACGAATCACCATCCACGGCGTCATTTGCGTTCACACCATATGAACACTGGGGAGAGATTTGGAATTGAAATTTTGGCTTTACCAAATAAGGTACAGTAGTGATAATAAATTGCATCACACCACCTCCCATACCCTGCCGGCCAACATTCTGATAGAAAAGAAAGTTTCTCCAGCAATGGTACTCGGACTGGCTAACCACGGTGTCAAATCACAAAATCGATTATGATCACCAGACGGGCTTTATATGTGGTTAAAATAATGGAAGCAGCTCACTGCCATTAGGGGTGTTCCTGAAATAAAGCGCACCAAATCGGGAAGAGGATACCACTTTATTTAGCCTAATAAGTAAAGCATTTAACGCATTATTTACCATCCAGGAAGGTGACGGATATAACTATACTATGTGTATTTGTCGAGTTATAATATTAGCGTTTGATCTATTCAACAAGACAATATTCCCTCACGAAGGAAAAGACCTACTCTAATGCGCATATGAAGAGCAAACTGTCCAATCTCCTACTTCATTCCTTTAGTCACCTCCTTAATAATAATAATAATAATAATAATAATAATAATAATAATAATAATAATAATAATAATAATAATATCATAATATCATTATTATTTAAAGATAATCAAAAACAGGAAAGAAAAATCCCCAGGAAAATCTTAGGTGAATAGTGCGAAAATGGAATTTGAATGAAAAGAAATCACATGAAATCCATCATGTTACAAAAAACGTTATTATTATTATTATTATTATAATTATAATTATTATTATTATTATTATTATTATTATTATTATTATTATTATTATTATTGTACCGGGCGGTGCACCTCTACGACGCAAGTTCAAATCTCGCGCCAATTGTAAATTCCCTACTGGAGAACTCTGAACTTTAAAAACTGAACTCACTCTACTGTTTATCAGAAGATGTCTCTGTGTGTTTTTCATTTGCTTTTGTTTCATTAATCAAGAAGTGTGGACATTCTCTAACAGATGTCTCTACAAAAAACTATGATCATGCACTCTGGTGCAAAGGAATGAACCGTCTGGAAGAAATTTTGTATTCAAAAGTTCTTGTCTTTACTAAATTTTGTTATTTTATTTTCGGGTTGGCAATATTAATCCTTCCCTCCACCAGGTTTGAACTTAGCCAATCCCGAATTTCTTTAATTAATTCTCAGCCAATCATGTATGTCTTCTTCGATATGGATATGTAGCTCTAAGCTATCCAATAAAGTTGAGGAGGTGTGTCTACTCATTCTTGAAAGGTCTCGAATTTTCCACGAGGGTATAAAAACTGCTGATTTTCTTGTCACGCGGCCACTCGTATAACATCTAACTCAGTGTGTGAATATGTAGCAGGGGGGCGGGAAGCGCCTCGTTCTTCAGACAGCAGTTCTTCAACAAGGTAATGGCCTTTTAACGTCTTTATTTCTTACTAGCTCAGCAGTTTAACTCTCGGGGAAGGCTCGAAACCTTTAATATGTAAACGATTAAACATGTAAACTTTTTGGGTTAAATTTCAGTTTTCTTGAACATTAATTCGGGGATAGAGAGTGCTTTACCCTCTCGAGCTCCCCTTCATTTTGAAATTGAGGTGACTACGTTTTCATAACCGTTTCTTCTCTTCCTTAATGTATTAAAGTTTTCTCATACGGGTCACCTCCCTAGCTTGGGATTAGCCCCTGTGTTTCGGCCTAGAGCCACTTAGGTTTTAAAAGTGTATTTAGGATTGCAAGTTCACGCTTCCAGTCCTTTCTGTACTTTGGGCCAGTAACTTAACCTGATGTTTTGTTTTCTTCTTGAGAAGGCCCAGTAGATTGGGTACGAGGTACCCCTGTGCCATTATATGTGTGCCTTGAGGGCAGTTAGTGTAAAGTCAGTTTATGGCCTCTTAAATAGGCTTGAAAACGTTGAGAACGGGTCTGCTCTTTCTTGTGTGTGAAAGGTGCCTCTGGGAGGCTTGAGTTAAAAGTTGGGAGCAAGTGCTCCATGCATTTAGGGGTTTTCTGCACTTTTGCAATTGTGGTGGTGAGCTGAGAGCTCAGAAATTATACTTGGGGCTCGAAGCCCAAATCTTGTAACGAACTGTAATTTGTAATTTCTTAATTTGTTGATCTGCTACTTGGTACCTGTTATACTCTGTTATTTGTTGATTTTGAAAAGAAAATATAACCTTTGTTAAAGTTTTAAATTAACTTTAATTTTGTAGTTGATACCTATTCCAGCCCGCACCTTCTTTCACCTCCGCCTACCACGGATATCTCCGTAACAAGTGGTAGCAGAGCGTGGTTGAATGGGTCTCAATTTAGACCCTTTTGACGGCTAAATATAGCTTTTGATTCGAACTCTAACAATTTTCTCCGTCGCTGGAATTTTTCGATTTTTCTAAATTTGTAAAGTTGTATCATCATGCCCGGCCCTCGCGATATCCTCCATCCCGGCTATTTGCGCAAGGAGGAATTGATTTTTGAATTAACAACTAGAAATGTGCAATCTGGAGGCACGGTTGCAGTAGATACCAACAAGCTTAAAGAGTCCCATGATTTGTCTATTTCCGTCCCCACTTCGGGAGAGAAAGAGATTTATGACGCTCCCTCCACGATCACTGATAATACTACTGAGCTAGCATCGGTAGTTTTTTTGAAGAAAATGATCCCTCTCCAAATCAACTCAAAAGAGTACAGGCCAGATTGTACCATTTTTCTAATAGAGTTAATGATCTGTTGTCTCTAAAGTTGAATGCCATTCAAGGGAAGGAGGCTAGTGCTCTTCTCGAAAACCTTGCTAAACTGTCCAGTAAGGTTACCCTATTGTTAACTGGGGCAGTCCCTTCCAAAAACGACCAACCCGCTACGGTAAAGGTAGTTAGCGAGGAAGAGTCTTCGAAAGGAGAAGAAAGTAGGAAATCAGTAGGAGCCCAACGAACCTCTGCCCCACTAGACAACGAATCTGAACGTCGTAACTCGTTGAATAACGCACCTCCTGAATTAGCTTCTCCGCCACTTAGGCCTCTACCTACTATGTCACCTGGATTCAGCAGTTTGCCCCATCCTTTAGCTATGTTGCTTAGAGGTATTTCGAAATTCTCAGTCAATTCCACCAGTGATGTTAATGCTTTTCTAAGATTTTTTGTTGAATTCCAAGAACATGCTCTTATTTTTTCTCTTTCCTCGTGTCAAATCCTGCAGATTATTTATCCCTATTCAATTTGTGTTCTATCTGACAAAATAGTTAGGGCAATTGCCGAACAATCAACTATTGAAGAGTTTCATGCACACCTTCTGGCAAATTTTATCCCCGCTCGAGCTAGGTCATCGCTAATTCAAAAGTACAACTACCGGGTACAGCGTCTGGACGAAAATCTTGCCGACTTTATTCAAGATATCAAATTCTATACTAGAGTATTTGCCCTCCATTTTCCAGAAGATCAAATTGTTCAGGCTATTGTGGAAGGAATTTCACCATCTTACCGGTCCTACTTGTGTTTTGCGTCGCGCCCGGAAACTTTTGCCGAGTTGGAAGCTATGGCTGTCTCTGCCGAAGGGGTTAGATATGCCGACACATTACGTGTTGCGAAAGAACCCCCTCCATCTTCTAGTAATTTTCGGCCTCCACCTCGCCGAACCGTAACACCCCGCAAATATTATGCTTGTGGGTCACCCTACCATCTTCGAAACAAGTGCCCCTTGATTAAATCCAACGGGACAAACAAGGGAGCAGGGTCATCCCAAGGATGTTTTAAATAGGGCGCTTTCTCCCATATTGCCAAAAACTGCCCGAATTCGAATAGCACTCCCTCTTGCTCAACTTCGGGTGCAACTTCCACCAACAATCATAAGTGATTAGTGGCTCCGGCTGAGTCGTCAGATTCATCTTTTCAAGGCTCAGCCCAGGTTAAATCCGATGAAAATTCAGGGAAAAGGCAGAACTGTTCTACATTACCATTTGAATGTCCCAGAGAATGTCTTATTTTGCAGCGGATTCACCCGCACCTGTTCCCTATCTCAAAACTGAATTAAATAATGAGCCCGTAACTGCTCTTTTAGACTCAGGCAGTGTTTGTTCCATTATTTCGACTGAATGATATTCCAAATTGAAATCCGTTTGTAAACTTCCGGATTATCGTTCGTCTTTGGTTCAATGCGTTTCGGCAAACTCATCCCCATTAGAAATTTTAGGTTTTCTAAATGCCAAAATTCGAATTTTGAAATTCACTTGGAAAATGAAACTGTTGGTGGCTAAGCACTTGTCTTGCCCCATTATATTGGGAGCTGATTTCATATCTCACACCGGTTTAATGCTCGACATTCAGAGCAAGTCGTGCACGTTCAAGTTTGCTTGTAGTCTCAAAATTCCCTTGTTAACATGTAGTTCTGTATCATGTTCATCTGTTTCGGTTACCCAGGATGAGATGTTGTTAGACCTTAGACATCTACCTGAGAAGCAGGCTGATAGTATTCGCAAGTTGTGTCAGTCGTTTCCAGAGGTTTTTTCTGATACTCTTGGTGTCACTGACCTTATTGAATACAAGATTGAGGTTACGGATTCGATTCCAGTCCGTTTTCCACCTTATAGACTATATCCACCTAAAATGAAGGCTTTGAAGGAAATCATAGATCAGATGTTGAAAGACGGCATAATTAGGCCCTCTAAGTCGGCGTATTATTCGCCTATTTTTTTTTCCCGAAACCCGAAGGTGGCTTCAGGCCTGTGATTGATTATAGGGCTCTCAATCGGAAGGTGGTGTTACAATCTGTGCCCCTTCCAGACCTTCACTCTTGTTTTTCATGGTTTCGAAAGGCTAAATTCTTCACCATCTTAGACCTCAATCAGGCTTATAACCAGATACCTCTGGCGGAAGAATCTAAACATCTTACAGCGTTTGCCACCGTTTGGAACCTGTACGAATACAACCGCGTGCCTTTCGTGCTCCCCACGGGAGCAGCCGTGCTTACGAGACTGCTAGATAGGGTCTCCTCCGACATCAAATTTGAGTATTTATACCATTATCTTGATGACGTCGTCGTATTTTCTGAGACCTTTGAAGAACATCTAGATCATCTGAAAGAGGTCCTGAGTCGCCTTCGTAAGGCAGGGTTAACGGTGAAGTTGTCCATGGTTGCTTTTGCTAAGCCTTCTATGTCATTTCTAGGGCACATTCTGTCGCCCGATGGTGTCGCTGTAGATCATTCTAGAACAGAGGCAATCCGTGATTTCAAACCTCCCAAGGACATCAAAGGTATCGCCACGTTCATAGGCATGGTGAATTTCTTCAGGAAATTTATTCCAAATTTCGTCAATAGAGCGGCGCCCTTGAACTTACTCCGCAGAAAGGCGTCAAATTTGAGGGGGGGGGCCTTCTCAACAAGCCGCTTTCGAAGACCTCAAATTAGCCATTTGTAATGCCCCTGTCCTCGCTATGCCCGATTTCTCTAAGAAATTAATCGTCCAAACCGACGCGTCGTCGGCGGCGGTAGCTGCAGTACTTCTCCAAGAGACTGAACTAGGGTGGCGACCCATCGCCTACCCCTGTAGGACATTATCGGCCCAAGAATCCAAGTATTCCATCTACGAACTTGAAGGTTTAGCAGTTTTGTTTGCTCTAGAAAAGTCCCGCCTCTATCTGGAACATGTCAAGTGCGACTTGGAGACAGATAACCAAGCCTTAAGTTGGGTCCTAGGTAGGCCGCGTCGTACAGGTCGCATAGCCCGCTGGGCCATCAGAATTTCTGCCTTCCAATTTTATGTTAGGCATATAAGAGCAACTGAAAATAGTGTGGCAGACGGACTTAGCCGTATGTTTTCTAATGATGTAGAGACCTCTGAACAGGAAGACAGTTCTTCACTTCCCGAGCCCATACTACCTGTGGTTAATGCAATTCTAACTGATGCTCCCATGCTCTTTAGGGACGTTGAAAAATATCAACGTGAAGATCCAACGCTGGCCCCAATCATGGAAACCCTTTCTTCTGGGGAACATGTTGTCCCTTATGTATTGAGGAATGGTGTTTTATGTTCCCCGTCGGGGCATGATAAGAAGATGAAAGTTGTGGTTCCAGCTGTTCTCGTGCCCATGATCTTCAAGTACTATCATGAGACCCCATTAGGGGGGCATTTAGGCATCTTTAAAACTAGAGAAAAGATCAGAGTAATGTTCATTTGGAAAGGTATGGACAGTGAAATCCGTGAATTGGTAAAAGCTTGTAAAACTTGTTTGCTTAGTAAACCCACCATGTCCACTAAGCAAGGGCTCTTGTCTTCTTATCAAGCGTCGCGCCCCATGTAACGTCTTTATATCGACTAGGTATGACCCTTCCCCCAGTCAAAGGGGAACGCCAACAAATTCAATTTGGTGTGTGTAGATGGTTTCACAAGATTTTCTTGGTTATTTCCGACTAAGCTGGCTACCGCTCAGTCCACCATTTCTTGTTTAAATTCCATCTTCGCTTCTTTTGGTCCGTGTCAATATATTGTTTCAGATAATGCTAAATCTTTCACATCCAATCTCTTTCGTAAATTCTGTTTTGATCTGTCTATCTCTCATGTGACTACTTCTGCTTACTATCCTCAACCATCTCTAGCTGAACGGGTCAATCGTAACCTGAGGTCGGCTCTTATTGCCTATCATCATGAAGATCATTCTAGGTGGGACACGTCCCTGCATTGGTTAGCTTTTGCTTTGAATTCGGCGGTTCATGAATCTTATAATTTACTCCAGCTTCCTTGATGTTTACGTTTGTACCCAACACGCCGCTCTCTAACCTTTGGTCTCTTAGTGATATTGTACCTGAGGCAATAGATCCAGATATTATTAAAGATCTTTGGAAGAAGGCTAAGGCCAATCTTAAAATTTCCCATGAAAAGGTTAGGGAAAGATATGATCGTGGACGGTGCCCCACCAATTTAAAGGTAGGAGACCAAGTTATGGTCAAGAATGTTGTTCCCGCGGGCAAGCTTGCCCCAGATTTCATTGGCCGTGCACCGTCTTGGATTATCTTACGCCGGTCACTTTGTTAGTGAGCAATCCAGCCACCGAGATAATCTTTAGGGTTCACCTGTCTCAGGTGAAGCCTGTGTAAATTACTCGCTCATTGGATCTTTAACATTTTGTAAGAACCACAACGGTTATATTTGGGGGGGGGGGTATTTTAAGGCCTTCTGTTCTGTGTTTGTTCATTCACCTTGTAAAACATTCCCCATAGTTACTCTGCTGTCCTGTCTATTCGGCCATTACCACGCTCCCGTCTCCTGCTAAACCACATCAGTGGCATTAAAATAAAATAAAATTTCCACGCCACTGGCCCCTCAGCCTCACCACAAAGACTGTACCCTAAAACCATTATGGTACAACACAATTCTGCCGCCGAGATCTTACTGTTTCAGTGCCCCCGCGGCCGTGCGGCGAAGTACCGCCACTGAGGTGGGGTACGGGCCCACTCCACTCCAGTGAGGTCAACCAGTGCACGGCGAGCCGGAGCCCTCCTTCCGGCCAAGGCTGATGTGCGGCGCACCTCCCGCAAGCTACTCGAGGACTGTAAACAAACTTCGCATCTGCGGCGTGCTTCACCACGACTACCCTTCTCATAGAGAGGTATCTCAGGGTACTTGAGGGGTCCGAGCGGCCTCCACTGGACACAAGCAGCGGCGGCAGGTCTTGCCGTCAAAATTAATCGGCAGATAATGTATTTCAATAGTTACATGGACACTTTATTTCTGCAATTAATAATTGCTTCAAATCAATCTTTGGTGGACTTAGAAAAATTTTACTTCCACGAATTAATGTTTGATTTCGCAATTCTACAACAACAAAGAAATTCTAAAACTGGATTTAAACTAGTCCCACCCAGCAATATCAAACAAATTAAGTGACCTCCGTCTATTGAAAAATTGTATTTTATCTTCTAAATTCTTCTTCAACTAATCAGCAAAAACTTCGATTTTGTTTTGAAAAAAAAAATGTTTTTCTTCTGTGTCACCCCTTGGAAGGACTTTGGGGGGGGAGGAGGTCTGTACCGGGCGGTGCACCTCTACGACGCATGTTCAAATCTTGCGCTAATTGTAAATTCCCTACTGGAGAAGCTCTGAACTTAAAAAACTGAACTCGCTCTACTGTTTATCAGAAGATGTCTCTGTGTGTTTTTCATTTGCTTTTGTTTCATTAATCAAGAAGTGTGGACATTCTCTAACAGATGTCTCTACCAAAAACTATGATCATGCACTCTGGTGCAAAGGAATGAACCGTCTGGAAGAAATTTTGTATTCAAAAGTTCTTGTCTTTACTAAATTTTGTTCTTTTATTCTCGGGTTGGTAATATTAATCCTTCCCTCCCCCAGGTTTGAACTTAGCCAATCCCGAATTTAATTAATTCTCAGCCAATCACGTATGTCTTCTTCGATATGGATATGTAGCTCTAAGCTATCCAATAAAGTTGAGGAGGTGTGTCTACTCATTCTTGAAAGGTCTCGAATTTTCCACGAGGGTATAAAAACTGCTGATTTTCTTGTCACGCGGCCACTCGTATAACATCTAACTCAGTGTGTGAATATGTAGCAGGGGGGCGGGAAGCGCCTCGTTCTTCAGACAGCAGTTCTTCAATAAGGTAATGGCCTTTTAACGTATTTATTTCTTGCTAGCTCGAAACCTTTAATATGTAAACGATTAAACATGTAAACATTTTTTGGGTAAATTTCAGTTTTCTTGAACTTTAATTCGGGGATAGAGAGTGCTTTACCCTCTCGAGCTCCCCTTCATTTTGAAATTGGGGTGACTACGTTTTCAAAACCGTTTCTTCTCTTCCTCAATGTATTAAAGTTTTCTCATGCGGGTCACCTCCCTAGCTTGGGATTAGCCCCTGTGTTTCGGCCTAGAGCCACTTAGGTTTTAAAAGTGTATTTAGGAGTGCAAGTTCACGCCTCTAGTCCCTTCTGTAATTTGGGCCAGTAACTTAACCTGATGTTTTGTTTTCTTCTTGAGAAGGCCCAGTAGATTGGGTACGAGGTACCCCTGTGCCATTATATGTGTGCCTTGAGGGCAGTTAGTGTAAAGTCAGTTTATGGCCTCTTAAATAGGCTTGAAAACGTTGAGAACGGGTCTGCTCTTTCTTGTGTGTGAAAGGTGCCTCTGGGAGGCTTGAGTTAAAAGTTGGGAGCAAGTGCTCCATGCATTTAGGGGTTTTCTGCACTTTTGCAATTGTGGTGGTGAGCTGAGAGCTCAGAAATTATACTTGGGGCTCGAAGCCCAAATCTTGTAACGAACTGTAATTTGTAATTTCTTAATTTGTTGATCTGCTACTTGGTACCTGTTATACTCTGTTATTTGTTGATTTTGAAAAGAAAATATAACCTTTGTTAAAGTTTTAAATTAACTTTAATTTTGTAGTTGATACCTATTCCAGCCCGCTCCTTCTTTCACCTCCGCCTACCACGGTTATCTCCGTAACAATTATTATTATTATTATTATTATTATTATTATTATTATTATTATTATTATTATTATTATTATTATTATTATTATTATTATTATTATTATTATTATTATTATTATTATTATTATTATATAATTCGCTGGGGCCATCAAGGACCACGTTAAGTCTTGTTGCATTTGATACTGAACTTGGCCTTCATTAGAGCCCAAATTTCCCTCATTCTTTGTGAGTGGGCCTGCTTACGCTCCTCTGTCCAAGGGGCACCGTGTCTTCTCTTCGGTTGCTCGTCTCGGTTTAGCCCGTTCGTCAATATTTTCTTGCGGAAGAGATCTCTGTTAAGGGCATCTTCAGCTGAGATATGTAGCATTTTCAGGTCTTCTTTGGTATTTCTAAACCAGGGAATTGTGGTTTTGGGGTTTCAATCAAAAAAGTGAAAGATTTCTTTAGTTAACTTTCTTCCGTCCATTCTTTTCAGATGACCGTAAAATTGTGCCCGTCTTTTTTCTGATTGTGTCGGTAATTTTCTCTATTTTACTGTAGACTTCCTCGTTGGATCTCTTTTGATGGATTCCATTTCTGTACTTTGATCCCAAGATTCCTCTCACAATTTTGCGTTCTTTTTCCTCCAGTTCTTCAAGGAGTCCTTTGTTGGCATTTAGAGACAGGGTTTCGGCTCCATATAGAACTACTGGCTTCAGAACCGTTTCATAGTGACGTATCTTGGTGTTTTGGGAAAGGCATTTTTTGTTGTAGATTGTGCGGGATGTTTGGTAGGCTATTTCCAGTTTGCGTACTCGCTCCTGAAGTGCTTCTTTGTCCAGTCCATTTTTCATGATGATCTCACCCAGGTATTTTAATTTGTCTACTCGGGTGATGTCCCCTTATTTTGTATGGAGTTTTTGTGGAGCCTCTTTGATGTTAGTAATTACTTCTGTTTTCTCAAACGATATCTGCAAACCAGTTTGTTCGGCAATTTCCTTTAAAATTTCAACTTGAGCTCTAGCGGTTTCTAAGTCGTTTGAGAGAACAGCAATATCATCGGCAAATGCTAAGCAGTCTGTTGCGATCCCCTTGGATTTGGTTCCTATTCTCAATGGACTATAGTTGGTTTCCTGTAATCTCATCCGCCAGGTTCTGATGATCTTTTCAAGAACACAGTTGAAGAGTATCGGGGATAGCCCATCACCTTGTCGGACACCTGTTTTGATGTCAAAGGAATGCGAGACACATCCGTGGAACTTCACCTTCGATTTTGTATCGGTCAGGGTGGCTCTAATTAATGCCAGCAGTTTCAAATCAACTCCGAATTCATTTAAGATGTTTAGCAGGACTTCCCGGTCAATGGAGTCGTACGCTTTCTTAAAGTCCACAAAGACAGACACATACTGCTTGGACCTTAGTGTACAATATCTGATGATCGTTTTGAGATTTTGGCTCTGCTTGGCTGTT
Source organism: Anabrus simplex (assembly GCF_040414725.1). Lineage (NCBI taxonomy): Eukaryota > Metazoa > Arthropoda > Insecta > Orthoptera > Tettigoniidae > Anabrus > Anabrus simplex. Next base: position 136,141,330 of record NC_090272.1, read on the forward strand.
GAGCGACCTTTTCTGAACCCTCCTTGGTATTCACCTATTTGATGTTCGACTTGTGCTTCCAAACGCTCCAGGATGGCAAGTGATAGAATTTTGTAAGTCACGGGTAGCAAAGATATTCCTCTGTAGTTGTTGATGTTCTTCATGCTGCCTTTTTTGTGTAATGGATGGATCAAAGCTATTTTCCAATCTTCGGGTAGGGTCTCCTTGTTCCAAATTTCTTCTATTTGCTTTTGCAAGTTATCAAGTGATTCCTCTGGGGCATATTTCCATAGTTCTGCTACTACTGAGTCTTCCCCCGGCGCTTTGTTATTTTTGAGACGGGCAATGTGGCGCTTGATTTCATCTCTGTCGGGTGGTTTGGAATCTGGGTACCTGAGTAAGGGTTCCTTGGTCTCAATGGGGGTTTGCGGTTCAGAGCAATTAAGTAAATTCTTGAAGTAGTCTGCCAGAATGCTGCAATATTCTTCATCTGACGTCGCCAGTGTGCCGTCCTTTCGCTCAAAGCATAGAGATGGTGGTTTATAGCCAGTGAGTTTGCGTTTGAAGGCTCTGTAGTACTCTCTGCTTTAATCTTCCTAAAGCTTTGTTCTATATTTTCAGTGAGAGATTTTTCGTATTTACGTTTCTCAGTTCTGAACACCCTAGCTGCTTGGGCACGTTGGGTTTTGTAGGTTTCCCAATCATTTTCTGATTTCGTAGAGTACTACTGTTTCCAAGCATTGAGTCTTTCTTGGAGGACTGATTCGCAGGTACCATTCCACCAGGCATGCTTTTTTCTTCTCTTGATTTCTGCAACGTCTTTGGCGGCCTCAACAAGGAGACGTTTGGCGTTGTTAAAGTCACAGTCATTTGGTCTAGCCTTCTCCTGGAACTCCTCGACCCTTTGCCGAAGTTTATCATTGTCGAAGCGTGTGATCTGTTTGGTTGTCCTCCTTGTGTTTGCGAGAATTGGTTTGAATTTGATAAGAGACATATAGTGATCTGAGGCCACATTGATGCCTTTCTTTACCTTGACATTCATAATCTCAGGGCTGTTTCTCCTGGAGATTGCAACATGATCAATTTGGAACTCTCCGAGAGTTTGGACGGGAGAACGCCAAGTCATTTGCTTTCTGGGTAGATGACGAAAGTGGGTCGACATGACCTGCAGGTTGTGATTTTCGCAAATGGACACCAGTCTTTTGCCATTGGGATTGGTTCTTTTGTGAGCAGGGTAATTTCCTATAACTTTCTTGTACTTCTGTTCACGACCTAGTTGGGCATTGAAGTCACCGAAAAGAAGCTTGACATGGTGTTTGGGGATTTTGTTTAATTTTTCATCCAGTAGGTCCCAGAAATTATCAACTTCGTCTGGATGAGACTTGGTCTTATCGTTTGTAGGAGCATGTGCGTTAACTAGAGAGTAGGTTTTGTTCGCGCATTTAATTGTAAGTATAGACAATTTGTCATTCACAGGTTCGAAATTTGCTACCGATTTAAGGATCTTGGTTCTAACAGCAAACGCAGTTCCAAGCATCACAGCTCCATTGAGGATTCCTCTTTGCGCTTTGCTCTTGAAAAATCGGTAGCCTTCGGATTCAAAAATCTCTTCATCTGGGTATCTTGTTTCCTGTAGGGCCATTATGAATATCTGATTTTCGTGAAGAGCTTTGGTGAGGGTTTTCAGCTTGCCAGTTTGTGTAAGTGAATTTATGTTGAAAGTTGCTAGAAAGGTTTTAGATTTTGGCCTGAGTTTTTGACTCTTCGGGGTACACCGAGACGCTCCGACTCGTCTCTTGCATGATGTCGAGTCTCCCCCAGAATCCGAACGAGACTCGTGCGCCGTGGCGTACACGACGAGGGATTTATCCGAAGATTTACGCCCTGCGGTATGTTTCTTGAAATGTTGTGCCATAATGCTTTTTGACTTGACTTTGCTTCGGATGGGTACCCATCCTTTTACAACTAGGGTTGTTAGCCCTAGAGGTTGCCTCAAGATGTTTTCTGGCTTCTGGTCATTTACCAATCTTCGCCGTAACCCTGGCAAGGGACCAATTTTTTTTCACGGTGATATTTTATTACCCTACTACCCTCTGACTCTGCTGGCGGCAGAGCCAGCGAGCTTCCCCAATTCCAATGGGACGCGCCCGATGGAGGTAACTGGTAAATCCCCACACGGGTATTATTATTATTATTATTATTATTATTATTATTATTATTATTATTATTATTATTATCATTATTATTATTATTATTATTATTATTATTATCATTATTATTATTATTATTATTATTATTATTATTATTATTATTATTATTATTATTATTATTATTATTATTATTATTATTATTATTATTATTATTATTATTATTATTAATTCGTTATGCCCCAACGAAAGAGCGCGTTTGAACTTATTAACACTATTCTTTTTTCTTATATTCCCAATATCTCTTCAGCCTCTCGCTGAGTTGTTTTTTCACGTAGTTTTGTCCATCCTGTATTTAGTCGGGTGGGCTTTACAGAAAATTTGTGTTTGTGAATTAAGGTTCTGAATTTTGTTCTATCTTGAATGGTTTCTTCACTAATGCCAATTTCATTTAGGTCTTCTCTGATTTCTTTCAGCCAATTATTGTGTTCAATGATAAGCCTAAATTTAAAATTTTCTTTCTTAGCCTGTTATTATCCATTCTATATAAGTGACCATAAAATTGCAATGGTCGTTTTCTGACTGTGTCAGTGATATTTTTTGTAACATGATGGATTTCTTGTGATTTCTTTTCATTCAAATTCCATTTTCGCACTATTCTCCTAAGATTTTCCTGCGGATTTTTCTTTCTTGTTTTTGATTATCTTTATTCGAGATCTGCCACCAATTATAACAGTTTCAGATGCATAAAGTGCTTCTGTTTTAACTACTGTGTTATAATGTGGTAATTTTTACTTTTCTGATATAGTTCTTTGTTGTATCCGTTCCAAGTAATTTTGTATGCTCTTTGAACTTTTTCAGTCCTTTCTTCGTTAGCTTACTGATTTAACCCTTTTGGTTCAATAATTTCTCCTAGATACATAAATTTGTCTACTTGAGCGATATTTCCATATTTGGTGATTAATGGTTGATTGTCGAAACGTGACCTAATCCCTTCCATACACTATGTCTTTTCATAAGAAATTTGGAATCCTGTTTTAGCTACTATTTCGTAGAGTTTTCTTACAGATTGGATTGCTTCCTGTCTGTTGTTAGATAGGATAGGAATGTCATCAGCAAATGCTAGGCAAGTAAGGTGAATTTGATTTCGATATATCTACCAATATTTATAACTTAAAATTCTTGTTGCCATAATAATATTATTATTATTATTATTATTATTATTAGTTTATTATTATTATTATTATTATTATTATTATTATTATTATTATTATTATTATTATTATTATTCGCTTTTCCCCAGTTATCTGGGATCGGAAGTTTGTATGCATTTAGCCTACTTTCACTGCCGAATGCCCTTCCTGACACCAAACATACGAGGGGGGATGTGATTATTATTCTTGCGTGTTTCTCAGGTTGCCTTGTATGTATTTGGAGTGTATTAAGGTGCCACAAATACCTAGCCCTCAAGCTAGAGGAATTAACCAGACGTCATTGAAATTCCCGGTTCTACTTGGCAAGAATAACCTTTAAAAGATGGCCAGTACGCCGACCATTTAGTCAATTCTTCCACACACTATTACGTTATATTTGAAATCTACGATATAATTGATTCAACACATTTCTCCCCATGTGCATCTCGGTATTATGTATTGTGAAGGAAAATTGATATTAAAACTTAGTCAACGTGGGTGGTAGAATAACATTCACGATATCTGCTACCTGTCTTAAAGTGGCGACTCTTTGTAACATGACAGCGTGGTTTGGCAACCACGATGTCCTTAGTTGAGTCTTGGCGTTGCCTCCACTTACTTGTACTCATTTTCATCTGTCCTATCCGACCTCCCTTGGTCAATTATTATTTACTAACCCTGGCGATATTAGATTTCCGACACCTAGGGAGTCTTTCATTTTCACGCCCTTCGTGGCCCTGGTCTTTCTTTGTCGGACACCTTCATGTTTCGAAGTGTCGGACCCATTCCATATTTTCCTTCCGATCAGTGTTAATATTGAATGGCAGCCCAGTTCTATTTCCCCTTAAATCCATAATCAACACCACCACAATCACTCTGATCTTGAAGGGTAGGCTAAGAACTACATTTCCTTAATATTTTGCATGTGGACAGGTAAAACAGGTAAAGATGAAGAACACTGCTTTACTCTGACATCTCTCTTGTTTTTTCTTGACATACACTAATCACCAAAGTAATTCAAGCTTTTGTCATAGCAAAAATGAGTACCGTATTTCGTTTCATTGACAAGAGAAAGTGGAGTCCTCTTTTTTAACACCTCTTACAGGTTGAACGTAAATGTCTGGACACACATTACGGTACTATGTTCGGACCGTAGTGTGGTCATAGGTTGGCCGCGTCATGGTTCGTCCTTCTAGAACACCACACTTATCTGCAGCTCGTCCGTATTACTGCCTTATACGTACTGACGTTTACCTGTTCGAAAGGTGAATCAGTCTCCTTTAACATTTCAACGTGGCCGGTTGTGAGGAATATGATGAGTTATTTTCTTAATAATGAATCGTAATTTATACAGGGTGAGTCCCGCTACGCGCCGGTAAACGAGAGCGCGTTCGTCGTCCCACCGTTCCCGTCAGTCCGCAGAAAACTCTTCAGCCTCGATGAATGGATAATCAGATTGAAAAATAACAGAAAGAATATTTTTCAACCTGCTTTAAGTCGCACCTACACAAATAGGTCTTACGGCGATGATTGGATAAGAAAGGCCAAGGAGTTGGAAGGAATCGGCCGTGGCATTAATTAATTAATTAAGGTACAGCCCCAGCATTTGCCTGGTGTGAAAATGGAAAACCACGGAAAACCATCTTCAGGGCTGCCGACAGTGGGATTCGAACCCACTATCTCCCGGATGCAAGCTCGAAGCCGCACTCCCCTAACCGCACCGCCAAATCACCCGGTAAACAGCAAGCAATAAAACTTATTCCATTACAGCAAGTGTTGAAAATGCTGCTCTTCAGAGAGTAGAAAAGTGTTGTAGGATCTGATGATACTCCGGTCCACTCTCTGAAATTCAAACTCATGAATTTTAAAATTTTCGAAGCCAATTCCTTTTACAAATTCACAGTATGTGAAAATTCGTTTTCCAGGCCTAATTCAAAAGCCAATTAGTTACTGGTTTATAAAGAGCAACCATCTGTGCACTGTACGGAAGGTTATCGAAGACTGTGACCAGACATCACTGGGCAATCCATATGGATCAGGTGACTATTATACACTGACTGACAGAGCAAATGCAACACCAAGGAGGAGTGGTTCGAAAGGGATGAAAGTTGGGGAAAAGACAGAGTCGGCACGGAAGAATAATTGATGTTTATTTCAAACCGATATGCAGGTTACACAATGCGCACGGCATCGACTCAGTAGGATGTAGGACCACCGCGAGCGGCGATGCACGCAGAAACACGTCGAGGTACAGAGTCAATAAGAGTGCGGATGGTGTCCTGAGGGATGGTTCTCCATTCTCTGTCAACCATTTGCCACAGTTGGTCGTCCGTACGAGGCTGGGGCAGAGTTTGCAAACGGCGTCCAATGAGACCCCACACGTGTTCGATTGGTGAGAGATCTGGAGAGTACGCTGGCCACGGAAGCATCTGTACACCTCTTACAGCCTGTTGGGAGATGCGAGCAGTGCGTGGGCGGGCATTATCCTGCTGAAACAGAGCATTGGGTAGACCCTGAAGGTACGGGAGTGCCACCGGCCGCAGCACATGCTGCACGTAGCGGTGGGCATTTAACGTGCCTTGAATACGCACTAGAGGTGACGTGGAATCATACGCAATAGCGCTCCAAACCATGATGCCGCGTTGTCTAGCGGTAGGGCGCTCCACAGTTACTGCCGGATTTGACCTTTCTCCACGCCGACGCCACACTCGTCTGCGGTGACTATCACTGACAGAACAGAAGCGAGACTCATCGGAGAACACGACGTTCCGCCATTCCCTCATCCAAGTCGCTCTAGCCCGGCACCATGCCAGGCGTGCACGTCTATGCTGTGGAGTCAATGGTAGTCTTCTGAGCGGACGCCGGGAGTGCAGGCCTCCTTCAACCAATCGACGGGAAATTGTTCTGGTCGATATTGGAACAGCCAGGGTGTCTTGCACATGCTGAAGAATGGCGGTTGACGTGGCGTGCGGGGCTGCCACCGCTTGGCGGCGGATGCGCCGATCCTCGCGTGCTGACGTCACTCGGGCTGCGCCTGGACCCCTCGCACGTGCCACATGTCCCTGCGCCAACCATCTTCGCCACAGGCGCTGCACCGTGGACACATCCCTATGGGTATCGGCTGCGATTTGACGAAGCGACCAACCTGCCCTTCTCAGCCCGATCACCATACCCCTCGTAAAGTCGTCTGTCTGCTGGAAATGCCTCCGTTGACGGCGGCCTGGCATTCTTAGCTATACACGTGTCCTGTGGCACACGACAACACGTTCTACAATGACTGTCGGCTGAGAAATCACGGTACGAAGTGGGCCATTCGCCAACGCCGTGTCCCATTTATCGTTCGCTACGTGCGCAGCACAGCGGCGCATTTCACATCATGAGCATACCTCAGTGACGTCAGTCTACCCTGCAATTGGCATAAAGTTCTGACCACTCCTTCTTGGTGTTGCATTTGCTCTGTCAGTCAGTGTATCAAACACTCGGCACAGGGAGTAACTAAGGCTCGCACTGTAGCACTCGCGTTACAGGAATATGAGAACTGGAGAACACGATATGCAAAAAAGGAAATGAAGTGGGTACATAATGATTGGTAAAGAACTGTTGAACGGGAGTTTTGCACATTGCTGTCTCAATACGATATATGACGAAAGGAAAATTATGGATATTTTACAACAATAATATCCACATTCCACAACCGTCATAATTGCAGTCGTATTTAAAAGTTTAAAAAATAAAGCTGGCAGTAAAAAGTGATACTGAAACAAACTTGAAAATCTACAGGTAGCTAGTCTGCAGCAGTCCTTATAAGGCAGACCGTCAGACGAGAGAGAGTTGTATCTGCCCTGCATGAGAACTGCGTGTTATTGTATGATGTACCTTATAAGTTGAAAGGATGTTGGAGTAGCACAAACATATAATCCCTGTGCCTACAGTGCTTCTATACCGAAAGCCACTACGCTGACCATTCAGCAAAGAAGACAGACTGTAAAACAATTTATCACAGGAGAAACTCCGAGAATTCCTTCGTCACAGAGATTTAAAAAATGAGTTTCATAATCGGGAAAAGAAAGTGTAGATCTTCGGCGATACGATAGGGGCTAATAAGAATATTTCGAACAAAGTAGGCCCTCGACAACTGAATGGACAACTTGCCAGAAGTAAAGGTCAGTATATGACTATGAGAACTAAATCCGGCAGATCCCCGACGGTCACTAGTCCAGATTTGGTTGCCCTCACACCGAAACTCTTCCTAGGGCAGATCAACTGTGGATCGTTGCTCAGAAAATCACTTCAAAATTCAGCTAGATTTCAAATAGCCACTACCTTGACGAAGATTACAAAATTCATGAAGAGAACATCGGCCTTAGTGCAAACTGCTCTACGCATAATGTGATCATAATGACCTTCTCCCAAACATCCTGATATGCGCTATAATGGACACTACAATCGGGTTCGAACAGGGCACTGCTCAAGCTGCGGCTGTCGACGATGAAGGGAAGGCCGTATACTGTACAGGGTGGTCGGAAACAACGTTAACCGATTATATGAGCGTATTAGCGGAGCTCATATTAATAAGTAATTTGAAATTAATACGTCAATATCTAACACCGTTCCCATTTTTTCAGCTGCTGAAGTTAGGCAATCAGCTTCGCGGGCGAATTCAAATGAGTCTTACGAGGCGGTGTTGCTAAATTTGCACGTGGCTTGGTCGGGCTTGAGAGCCATGCCGAGGAATGAGCATCACACACTAACACACCGTGGGTTTCAGCCAATGGTTCCGTAGCGTGCTTGCTGTGGGCCGAGCCTATCAGCAGGGAGATCCTTGTTCAAGTCCCTCCCCTGGAGAAGTTTATTTCTTCTATTGGCGCTCTCAAGCCGGTCATAAGGCACTTGCAGATTTAGCAACACCGCCTCGCAAAGCCCATCTGAAGTCGCCCGCGAAGCGATCTGATTGGCTAATTTCAGCAGCTGATAAAATTACAACGGTGCGATATATCAACGTACTTTTTTTTTACAAATTACGTATCGGTATGACCAGCGCTCTAACATTCATATACACGGTTCACGTTACTTCCGACCACTTTGTATACCTCAACAATACTTCTAGAAATACTACAAGGTTGGAAGTATACATGAAATCCGACTGTTTATTGGTGTACGCGATGGTATTTCCAAGTCATTGGAGAAATTTCACTATAACTACGGGCTATCTACGAGCCTCAGAGATGACATCGCCTCTAATGTTCTTAATTATATTACACCAATCTAAGTGCTCACTGAGAAATGGCATGCCGTTAACCTATGTAGAGGTATTATCATTATTATAAAAATACTACAGGTCGTACTGAGACCTTAGGGATATCTCTGTTGAGGAGCAGTAGTACAGTATATACTGAAAATATAAAATCATTTGCAATGACGACAAGATAAAAATGTTAATAATCCGATGGACATTTTAGTGCCCATAAATATAACCCTGCAACTTCTCATATTTATTAGAAGCAGTACCGCGTATTTCAGGGATTGTAGCCCACCTAAGTTTGTATTGTTTGCTGCAGTCTCTCGCCAAGTTCCGTGAGCCTTGACAAAAGTACGTTAGCTAGAGTTTATCCGCGTCGCTCTTTATAACAGAGACAAGCCTCAAAAAAGTTAACTTCTTCCTTGGAGAACACCAAAAAGGCATAATATTTACTTTCAGATCCCTCCGTTGTTATTGAAAGATTCCTTTAAGACGAGGGGAAGGAGCAAGTGCTTCAAGTTAAGAACGTGCTTTCTCTATGTGTATCGTCTATTGATGAAGTTATTTTTGGTCTCTCAAGAGTCTGTCTTGAGGATAAAGTACACCTCTCTTTGATGAAATTACGTAATAAACTTTGTGTATTTATTGTAGCTACCGACTGCAATGCACACAGGAAAAGCAGTATGTGATGAATCAACACAAGGAATTTCTCAGGGGATGATGATGTGAATTCACTAAAGCAAGCATTAGATTGTGTAATGTGTGTGCATAGTACAAACTAGTTAAGGAGGAAGTAGAGCTCAAATTTTCTACATTAATTGGTTGGACCCAATATTTATTATATTTTAGGGGGCATGATTATCTCAGTAGCTTAGCTGCTCTCTTCCCATGCGGAAGGGTGGGGTGCGAATCCCAGTCGATTCTGCGTGGAGGTTTTCATCTCGAAGACCACGTGACCACGGTCCCAGCCTAAAATTCCGGACCGATTTGAAAATGACCCTGGGTGGCTCAAGCGACCCCAGAAATGCCAGGTATAAGCTAAAGGGAGTTTACTTTTTAAAATATGTTATGCCGAAATTAGAGGCAGTTGGGCGCCAGGGACGTAAGCTTCAGATTAAATATCAATTCAAAATTAAAATTATGTCACAATTTAAGTTTTTTTTACAATTGGCTTTAAGTCGCGCCGACACAGATAGTTCTTAAGGCTGCAATGGGAGAGAAAGAGCTAGGAGTGGGAAGGAAGAGGCCATGGCCTTAGTTAAGGTGCAGCCCCAGCATTTACCTGGCGTGAAAGTGGGAAACCACGAAAAACCATCATCAATACTTCCGAGGGGCGGTTAGAATCCATTATCTCCCGAATGCAAGCTCACAGCTGAGCGCCCCTAACCGCACGACCAACTAGCTCAGTCACAAAAATCTCAGGTGGAGTGACAGGGATTTGAAACACGGAACACAGCGTTGAGAGGCCGGCAAGCTGCCGCCTGAGCCACGGAGGCTCTCGGTAACTTGATAATATCATTTACAATATTTAGCAGTGTATGCCGTAATTTAAGTGAGAATACTACAGCTAGCCCCGCACGAACAGGGAATTTCCTTTCAGGTTGAGTACTCTCCTCACGTTCGGCTTTCGCCTTCATATCAATAAACATCATTAATAATTAATATTACATAATTAATTCCTTGCTACGTTCCGGTCTGGAAGCACAGTAAGTTATAAAGCGATTTTTTTTACCACAATTTCACATATAGTATGCTTTCATGTCTTTGTTATGAAATAAATCATAGTTGGATGTTTTTGAGCAAACTTTGCACTTCTCTTTCAGCCATTCTTCCTTAGCTGACGTTCACATTCTACGTATCTACTTTATTCTTTAATCGCACGTGTTCTTTTTTGCCCTCCTCTTTTCTTTTACCTTTTTGTATTTTCGTCGTTCATCGGTCAGGTCTAATATCTCCCGAGTTATGCACTGATTCTTACTGTACTTGATCTTACCTTTCTTCCTAACTTTCAGCATTTTCATTCATTCAGTCTTAGTGCAACATGCTCCTTGAAACAAATCGCTCACGCACTTTTCTTTCAACTTATCTAGATTAAATCTTATTGCATTCCTTCCTTTCATCAATTTCTTCAACTTCAGATGACATTTCGTGACCACCACGCTGTGGTCAGAATGCACGTCTGCTCCGGGGAATGATCTACGATACAACACCTTGATTCTGAATCACGTCATGTCCACGTATACAGCCGTCGTTTGCAGTGCTTGAACCAAGTATTAACAAGGACTAAATTATGATCAGTGCAGAATTAACTAGCTCACTTCATCTTGCATTCCTTTGTCCCAGTCCGAATTATCTTACGGCATTACATTCTCTTCCTTGGCCTACCACTGCATTCCAGTCTGCCGTCACAGTTAGATTCTCGCCTCCTTTTAGGTATTGTATTAAATCTTCTATCTCTTCATATCTGATCATCATCATCTGCTGAACTAGTAGGCATATAACCTGCACTATTGTAGTGGGCATTGGCTTTGTGTCTATCTTGACAAGAATAATTCCTACACTGTGCTGGCCGTAGTACTTTAACCGCTGTCCTGATATCTTATTCTTTATTAAATCAACTCCTGTATTTCGCATGTTTTATTTTGTGTTGATAATTCTATAGTTGGCAGACCAAGAATCCGGCTCTTCCTGCCAACCTACTCCACTTCAGGAGTCTCTTCCAAAGCTGCTATGTCCACTTCAGTTCTTTTATTATTTCGTCTTCATGCATTGCACTTTTTAAAGAGGAAGTACAACTTGCCAACCATCTTCTTTATAAGACTAAATCAGAGAGAAAAATGGAAGGATCCGACACTTCGAAAAATGAAGATATCGGCCAAAGGAAGACAAGGGCCACGAAGGGCGTGAAAATTAAGAACTTCCTAGGCCTCATGAACGCTAATACCGTCGGGGTCGAAAAATAACGGAAGTTGACCAAGGAAGGTCGGATAGGATAGATGAAAGTGAGGAGCCTCGTACAAGTAAGTGAAAGCAATGCCACGACTCAGCTCAGGGTCTCGTGGTTGGGCAACACACGCTCGCAAGCTAAGGGCCCCTCGGCCTCCTTTTAGTCACCTCTTACGACAGGCAGGGGATACCGTGTGTGTTATTCTACTTCCCCCACCCACAGGGGGAGAATGTCATGGGAAATCAAGACAAGGAAGGTGTAATTTCTTAAAAATAGTACCATACCCAATCATAGGTACGTTCCATGTGCCTTTTATAGTACGTTTCCTTGTGTTTTTCCAAAATTATTTTTGGGTAGTAATAGAGCCTTTTGAACAGACAATCCTCACGTATACCAAGTACATCTAATTTCAGTCTATCCATCCCTCTCTTCAGATTCTCTAACCTACCATTCCACGCTCCGACTCGCCAAACGTCAGTATTCATCTTCCTGATGATAGCCCCTTGCCGTGTAGTCCACACTCGAAGATCCGAATCCCTCGGGAGTTAGTTACGACTGTAGTTTCCCGTTGCTTTCAGCTGTGTAGCAGTATCAATACAGGTAAGCCATATTAAATATGTTAAGGCCATATCAGTCAATCATCTAGACTGCCGCCCTTGCATCTTCCGAAAGGCTGCTATCCTCCTTTCGATGAATCGTTACTCTGGTCTCTCGACAGAAACCCCTCTGATATGGATGCACGTACAATTCGGCTATCTGTTTCATTGGGGCGTGTAAGCCTCCACACCACGGCAAGGTCACATAGTTCATAAGAGAAGAATAATTGTCAATGTCTTTATTATCATCACCAGAATATTGCTACGTGCCAGCTCTAGTGAGTCAACTGGGAGGGGCATGGCGGACCTCCACCCGTATTGTTCTATTCGTTTGGATATATATCCTGCACCCTCTGGAACACGAAACTGGAAAGTTCCGTTTCTTGCCGAGCCCTGAATATTCGAGTAATCCATCATCGAGATGAAAATACAAGGCCACCGGGAACGAGGGTGGTTACTGTATTATGCTGGGGGGCCGAGTGTGTGGTGTGTATTCCACCAGTCGGTTTTGGAGTTCGGTATTCGGACTGGGGTGAAAGGAGTGTTGGTTGCTATCAGTGCCCCACCGGTGTCAGAGTATCTGAGCGGAGTGTACTGCCTTGGAGAGCTGAATGAAGCGCTAAACGTGAACCAATGTGGAATGAGCGATTAGAGGTTGATGGAAGAAGTCATGGTTGTCATCTGAGCCCGACCGGAGTCAGAGTGTCCTCGCGTACTGAGCAGGGTACTGCCCTGGAGTACTTTGTGTGTACTAGTCTACCATGGACTGAGAACCGCCGTGGAGCAGCGTGTGGAACAGCTGTCGTCAGTGTAATCGGAACAGTGTTAATGGTCGGTATTCTGAGGAGTATTGTCATTGCTGTTTGCTGTTTAGTTGTTCTCTGTGTTTGAACCTGTGAATTACAGGACTTTCCCTGGTGTCGAACCAAGGAACCGGCATATTTTGGGTGATAAACCCTGGTTTGTATTTGTCCACCTGTAGCTAGTGTGCGGAGCGGCTGGACTTGCGATCGAATGTGAAAGGCCTGTCAATCAGAATTATAGCCGTCTCAGATGATACCAACGAGCGGAACTCCCTACTGTGAAGAGGACAGAGGCTTGTAAATAGGCATCAATTAGTGAGTGTTGTCATTCATGCTAGAATATAATTGTGTGTGTGTACATTTTTAGACTATGAGAACAGACGGTATTTTATTCGTAACAATATGTTAAATCTGGCTGTGTATGTTAATTTATAACTAAAATGTAACCTGGGTTTCCTCGTCTGCGTATTCGGAGACGGCAGCGATATGAAATAGGGGATAGCCTGTAAGGGCGAAGTACAATGGGGAACTTGTGGGCCCCAGGACCGCAACTCTAGCTCTTAAGGCCATGCATGAACCCTGGAAAGTAACCGCTAACGGGGCTCTGGTAAAGTCCTTAACGGCAATGGAGGGGGAAAAGGAGATCCTTGGTATAGTTGGGGACAAATCATGACGACCTCGCCTCATACCACTACTTTCCAACGGTAGCTCTGTGTCTATTAGCGACTTATAGGATTTACTACCTCTACTGCAGCCAGAGTCGCCAAATCGGCAACTGCACTCTACATGAAGAAAGGATAAATACTACAGGGAGTGAGGAAGAAAGTGGTTTGGCAGCCTCTCAAAAACAAACAAGGATCACTTAGAGCTCGTTAACTCAGCAGAGTGCAGGGTCTGATTGACTACTGGCTTTCAGGAACTATAAGGCAAAGTTGGCGGAGGAGCCAATCCTCCCTCTTGGGGTTAAAAGAAGAGATAAACAACTGCCTCTTGGTGAAGATGGATATTCAAAGGCTAAGGGAAAACAGCATGCCCGGAGGCTTCAAGTGGCAGCCCCACTGCACAACCTTAAATTAAGCCATTACAGAAACATCAACAAAGAGAAATCGGACTGATCCAAAGATGACGACTTTTGGCTTGAAAAAGGTAACAAGAACTGGATTACGGAATGTGAGAACTCTGCGGGAAAGTGGAATACGACGACAGGCATGGCATGTATGATGAGTTATGACTTGAACATCTTAGAATTAAGTGAGGTGTGATGGAGCGAGTTTAGGGAATTGACCATCCATGATGGAGCTACATTTATATATTCTGAAAGACCTCAGGGCGATGAAGTGAGTTTTGAAGGTGTGGGTGTATTGATAGACAAGGAGGCTAAGAGGAGCCTTATGGAGTGGTATCCGGTGTCGGCAAGGATAATTGTGGCACGTTTTACAACAAATATCAGAAATGTTGTGATGATTGTGTGCTATGCACCAACTGAGACAGAAAAGGAAGAAGACAAGCAGGCCTTTTATATGCATCTAAATAGCACAATTAAGACACAGGAGAGGAAAGATATAATTATATTTGGAGGAGATTTGAATGCAAAAGTGGGCCTGGATAATGAAGAACTTAAGGAGATCATTGGAAGGCATGGTCTAGGAGAACGAAATGAGAATGGACAGCTCTTTGTGGACTTCTGTGGCAGCCACTATCTGGTTATTGGTGTTAAGGTATTTCCACATAAAGATTGCCATAAAGTAAATTTAAAATTGGGACAGGAATGGTTAATATACATTTTATTACATTTTGATTTATTAAACCCTCAGCCCGTTTTGCTCTGTAGAATTCACGCTGGTTGAGAGCGTTTCCAAAAGCAAACGCCAGTCTTCCGAAACTCATGGGATATCAGGTATCTGCGGATCAATATGGCTAAGAAGTGCGGTATACGACGGTTTGCTCCTTCAAATGTCCGCTGTAGCAGAACGCAACCCTCTGGTGATCATATATTGAAAAGAAAAGGAAGGCGTAGTGGCTCCATCGTTAAATCTGGAATATGTGGCCCTAACAAGACTAATTCTTGATTACCGCTCGCTTCTTGACCTGCGGGCCCCGGCTTGAGCACTCTTAGCCTGGTACCGCAATTAGCCGCTAGATTATCTCTCGTTAGGTGCGTGTGTGCCGCCAGCTCCCTTGAAAATAATGAGGTCTGAAACATCAGCGGAAAGGTAAATACTTCTTGGGGACCAAAGTAAGGAAATAAAAAAACTTCAGCGGTTAATGCCGGTAATTATACTTCTATTCCCAGAAGTGGGGAACAGGATTGAACGTAGTCTTAAACATTACTTGCTTGACAAACACGTAAAATTCCTTTAATTGTCTTCTGCAACAAGTATTGGTTTAGTAAATTTCTAGTTAGAGAAAACGGGTTAATCTTGGGTAAGTTACAGATACAAATTCTTCTCTGTGTTAAAATTAAAAGATTCGATAAAATTGTATTTGTTGTTTGTTTTATGACGCACCAACATAGAAAAGTCTTATCGCGACTACGGGATAGGAAAGGTTTAGGATTGGAAAGAAAATGACCATGGCCTTAATAAAGGTATAACCCTAGCATTCGCATAGTGTGAAAATGGAAACCCATGTAAAATCACCCTTAGAGCTGCCGACAGCGGGGTTCAAACCTGTCTACCTCACGAATGAATGCTCAGAGCTCAAACTGCGTGGCCTACTAACTCGGTATAAAATTATCTAAACAATCACTGGAACTAAGAGGTGGATATAAGAATTTTAAAAATTGTGTCAACTCTCCCTTTGGGAAAATTAAGTTATAAGTTGTCCATCTAATGAAAATAACATTGATGACCATTGATTTATTTGCATCGAACGAATTGTTTTCGAGAGACATGTGTATAGAATTTGGTGTTGACATTTGTAGGATTCAGTGTTTCGAAGGGGGAAACTGACTCAGAGGCCATTAAAACTACCACAAATGAAAATATCAGTTCCCTGGAGTGTGATGAGACGAGGACCCTTTGATAAAAGAGCCTTCTATATGCCTCTCAGTCATGACCATTCATCAGTACTTCACTTCACAGCCTGCACGGTTGCTAGGTAACATTGTATCACGAACTAGCAAACGTACCCGTGCTGCGCTACGGTATTCTAGCTTGTATACGGATTTCTACGTAAATTACTATATATAAAGTGAGTAAGATTTTATTAAATTGCATGTCTCTTAGCGATTTCTAAGAAACAAACCGGGAAGGACCTCATATGTTGTTTCCAATGTAAGCTGCGCGTTGGGGAAGTTTTGATGATAAGGCTACTCCGTATTTATTAGTTACCACGAAACGAAGGTCTGCACCGTCATTATAATTGCCTCTATATTTCGATAATTTCCGGGGCCTAAATGTAATCAATTAAAACAGCCTGGAACTTATAAGGTCTTGAGTTGACCTAAATCGGATATATATGAAAAATTGGCAAAACAAACGAAATTACAGACGGCGGAACCCTTACAGCTTTATTTATACTGATTTCAAAATATTTTAAAATACATATTGAAAGAAATAACGTAAATACGTATGAGCAAACACAGTATTTAAAAACACTGTCGTCCATTTAAACTACCAATATTGTTGGAGGTCTGATAGATGCATTAATTAAAAGTCCTTGTAATTATTGGCCTTGATGTGGCTAAGGCGGCAACGCGCCAGCCTCACACCATTTGGTTCCGTGATTTAAATCTCGGTCACTCCATGTAAAATTTGTGCTGGGCAAAGCAGTGGTGGGACGGGTTTTTCTTCGGGCACTCTAGTTTTCTCTATGATCTTCATTCCAGAAACACTCTGCAGTATGGTTTAATTTCACCTGTCAAGCATTAATCATTGACCCAGAGGAATGCGACAAGCTTCGACAGCCGGCATATCCCTATGCTCACCACCAGATTGGGGCGTCATTCATTCCGTTCCTGAACCGGTCGAAAGACTGGAAACAGGCTGCGGATTTTCATTTTCAAACAGGAGATGACAGATGTTACATTTGGAATTACAAAAAATGATGATGTGATGAAAACAACTCAATGTAGTTATCATTACAACATGAATCTTGACATAAGTTGTCAAAAACAGGACACTCATTTGTACAAACGGATACTTTGTACCTTCTTTTTTAAAGCTAGGAGAAATCCTCCCAAAAAAGAATTTGTTAAGGATCACGGATACTTTGAAGTAATGCGGGAGTTAACTTGAAGAATTTTAAATTTTTAGGAGTGATGCTTTCGAAGAGCGATTCTAAAAGAGGAAAGAAACAAAATTGCGCAAATAAATTATGTATTTGGAAAGATAAATAGGGGTAGTTGAAATGGATAAGTCTCAATTCTTTGCTGGTGCCCGTTGAATGGTGAGTGTAATACTAAATACAACATCTGATATCTGTATAAATGAAACATCTATCAGATCTTCAACAATATTGGACGGTTAAATGGATAACAGAGTTCCTAAATTCTGTTTTCATAAATACTGTGTTCTTAAATACAGTTTATACTCATATTTTTTTACATTATTTCATTTGATGTGCATTTAGGTGATGTGTTGGAGTCATACAATTTTCTTCAAATAGCTGAGGATGTCCCAAAATTCGCAACAAATCACGCACTAATGTGGTTGGAATATAATTGTATTTTTAGCAGATAAATACATTTATCGGCATTGAAAAGTTGGTCTCCCCTCATTTTTCAGTTACCTCAAGAATATTAACCTCATTTAACAATCTCCATACTTGTAAATTAAAATAAATTGGTGATGAAATCCAATACCTTTCTCACAAAAGAATATTAATTTCTACCGCTCAATAGTAAGCATCCAGCCCCACGTGTCCAGAGTGGACCAGCTTGTCAAGGCCCGCGTAAGGAGGTCAGGTTAGATCTAGTTGTTCTAAAATTTTGGTAAAATGGGAATATGGACTCATTTTATCATCACTGTTTAAATGACGCCATTCCCTTAAATTAGTTTACTTTTATATATGGAAATCCACTAACTAAGATAGGCATTGAGTTGTTGTGATCATTTCTCGACCAATATTACCGTACCTTGATTTATTTTCAAAACCTAGCACATTTACAACATGGGTTTAAAAATTTCGCTCTTCTATGGTTAATTTTGTGAAACAAGCCTGTTTTGAACGTGTCATGTGTGTCATGTGTTCTGCGGTACTACTAATTGCACTGTCAGTACCGTAACTGTACGTCGTAGTTAAGAGGAATGGAGTTCCGTGATCGAGCAGCTACCCATAAACAACAGATTACTCTAATGGACATTAGTCGCCACCTAAGGTTGAGTACAGAGTGACGCCACTAAACAGAGGACAACTGTAATCGTGTGATTTGAAGTGATGAATTGCACCGGCATTCCGATAGAAGCTATATCTGCAGGTACGAGTAGTGTCAATAGTAACTTTTGGATACGGTTGCTGAGCAGTGAGGTGGACCTTTCCATAGTATTGATTAGGCCGTCTCGTAAGACTACACGCAAATCTAAATCATACTTTTTTATTAAAGGACTAAGCAAGTAATCATCTAAAACACTATTTTAGCACAGTAAAATTCAGTTTCATAGTGGCACTTCGTATACGTTTTTCGTTTTGGAGCCATTCATCGCAAACCGAATCATCACTTTTTATGAAAGATCACCATCCCATGTACTTAACTGAGGCCTGCCAAGTGTCATATTTCCCCTTACGTTCAATGTTTCTAATCAAATGGTACCTCAAGCATTGGGATTGTATCTTCAGCTATGAGTCCGAATAAGAACACATGATTTAGTTACGCTAAGGTTTGGATATATGTAGCTTAATGTTGTAAATAATAATGATAATAAGTAGTGAAATAATTTCAAACACTAAAATGGCACTGCTGATTGTTACTGCTAAGCCAAACAGGATAACCAGCAAGACATTCGTCAGTGACATCGTGGGCAACCGACCTGTCAACAACGGTTAATACTTTTTTCTGTTTGTTTTACGTTACACCGTAGCAGGCGGGTCTTAGGGCAACAACGAAAATGTAGGGAAGGGCTAAGAATGGTAAGGAAGCAACCCTGGCCTTAATTAGGTCGTGAAAATTGGAAAATGAGAAATCACGGAAAAATCAACTTTAGGTCTTCGACACTGGGATTCAAGCTCACTATCTCCCGATTGTTATCTCACATTACAAACACATGGCGAATTATGACAGGTTTCAAGACTGCGTGGGAGATGAATGGCATTGCCATCAGTCTGATCATACTCTTAGAGAACGGATTAGTGTAGAGTATGATCAGACTGATGGCAATCAAGAGGACATATAAACTATCGTAGCAATAACAACCTCAATTAAGACTTGGGGACAATATGAAATATCAGTAACTCGAACTGGCCACAGAACTTTCATTACAATAAGCATGTTTCAGATAAAATGAGATACCCGAGCAGAATTACACCATATAAGGCAGATAAAATGTTGAAGAACCCCACACTGGGGAAGGAAAGGAGGGGTCACAGGCAAGGACAGGAAACGGAACATCGCCGAGATAAGTAAAAATGCAAAGTATTTAGATAAGTATCACCGAATAATGAGAAAGACTGTAACGCATTGACGGAGAATGTTGCACAGAACTTTCCAGTCGGACATCGTGATGCTTCAATTCCAAAACTAGTTATAGGCCTATGCATTAATCAACATAGCACTCGTACCAAATTCACAACGTTACGAGAATATAGGCCTACAACCTGTGTATGAAGAGTTCGGTGAATGGTCTCGTGAAATAAAGACAA
Organism: Anabrus simplex; assembly: GCF_040414725.1. NCBI lineage: Eukaryota > Metazoa > Arthropoda > Insecta > Orthoptera > Tettigoniidae > Anabrus > Anabrus simplex. Next base: position 136,161,032 of record NC_090272.1, read on the forward strand.
CGTAAGTTACACACAAAACTCTTCTACTGGCCTTCAAAGTAATCACCGTTAGCTCAACACATTACATCGACTGTAAAGCTGCTGGAAGCTGGCGGCAAACGCTTCTTTTGGAATCTCCCGGAGAACCCTTGTCACGTGTTGTTGGATACCTGCTACACTGTCGAACCGGTGGTCTTTCAGGACTAATTTAAGAAGGGGGAACAAAAATCTGCCTGCGCCAAATCCGGAGAACACGGAGGATGTGGAAGAGCAGTCACCTTGCGTTCAACGAGAAACTAGGTCACGCGGATGGGAAACTAATTTCCAGCAAATAATAAAATGTCTTTGCTCACCAAGTGTCTCCGAATAAAAAGTCCTGGATATAGGATGATAATATGGCGTGACCAGCACGGCAAAATGTTGAGCCCTCCACACACACACCACAGTCAACGCTGGACTGAGGAAAGGACGGAAAATCTCAGTATATACAGGGCATGTGTAAGGTTCTGGAGACTTACGAAAATATTCTAGAAAATGTCGCCAAAAGATGACGTATTCGTGACGTGACGATGACGCGGTGAGCGAAGGGCAGACGCATTCGGCGTTCATTAGTATGACAGGCAGCGGTGCGTGGGAATGGTAGTATGGCGGCCATTCAGAAATCGACGACTAAGGAAAATGAAGTAGCATGTAGACTTTTGGGGTAATGTTACAAAATGCAGTAAACTAATCCTTATTAATTTGGAGTTTTATTTATTGAAACGTAACTTATTTATGGTCATTTTATTTTCTCAAAGGGAAATTTGACATCATTTTTTTGAACTTCTTACAGTCACAGATACTTCTATCCTACAACGTGATAAATAAAACAATTGAGCATTCGGCTAAGAATACGCCAAACATTTTGAAACTACTTGAAATAATGAAGTACTCGAAACTAATTTACATAGTTAACTTTCAGGAGTATGAATTTCCCATCAATTACTATAATTTAAAATTTCAGTGACCATGTTAAAATTGATCAATCATGATAAAAGAAGAAATTCAGAAAGTAATCACGTTGGAAAGAGATGATGAGCATTTCTGGAAATTTGTAATAGTTCATAACATTTCGACCAGCTACAGTATATTTACAAGAGAAAATAGAGATCTAGAACTCGTAATTCGTTTGTATGAGCCGATATAATCCTGCAAAGTTATAATTCTGTGATAGAAGACTCATATAGCAAGAGCCCGTCTTCTTACCATACTTGAAGACATTTTAAAAATTTGTAATGTGAATATGAATTGTAAATGGAAGTCTATTTTTTCTAAAACAAAAAGTACAATATATATATATAATTTTTTATCATCCTAGAAGTCCATACAAATTATACCGCATACTCAACGCCATATGGATAATAATTTATTCAGTGAAACTATTTATTATTTCATCTCCACTGCGGAAAACCCTTCGGGACAAAGTGGTTTAGTATAAATTAAAATTAACCGAATTCGATGACCCAGTGGAATACAAATTAATATTTTTAATTCGCTATTATTAACATATATGCTAATTTGAGGCACTTTCATCACTACAGGTCTGTGAGATAACTATCCGTATCACAAAGGAATTTTTTGAGGAACCTTTAAAACGTGCCACTGTTTAATTTTTAATCGGTAACTTGCTCACATTAGTTTTCATTGATGAGAACTAGCGGGAAGAACTTGTATAACAAAAACGACGCTTGCAATACCAAGTATGTAACTTCATTTTGCTAATGAATTAACACCGCACTAACACATCGAAGATTTTCAGCGACGGAGGGACGGGAAAGAGATAGGATTCGGAAGGTAGCGACTGTAGCATTAAGATACAGATCCAGCATTTACCTAGTGTGAAAACGGGAAACCACAGAAAAACCTCGTTCAGGGCTGCCGATGGTGGGACTTGAAACGGCCAGCTCCCGAATGCAAGCTCACAGCTACGTGTTCCTAACCGCACAGCCAACGTGCTCGGTCGAATATGTAATATTTAAATCTCTGTAAGTTTTCTATGTAGTCATAAAACTGTATCCAGGTTCTAAAACAACAGGTTTTGTTTCAAATAAGACATCTGAATTATGAGAACATCGGGCTCCACAGTTTAGTGCGGAACACTCCCTGCAAGTTTATACACGTATTTCAGACATTGTTGGTGATACTGGTGTTTTACTTATCTTCCACTTTCCGCTCACTTTTGTCCTCGAATTTCTGTGAAATCAAAGACATGTGCGGTACGACACTAAATCTCCCGAAATTTTCTCTTTCCAGTGCCAGAAATCAACTGAGGGGCAATTGCTTCTAGTCATCTGCTTTCGATGTCATGTGTCCATCACCTCAGTTGTAAATTCTTCTCTGAGTTATTTAATGGTTAGCACGAATGTATAGTAATTAGAACTTCTCTGATCCTCTTTCTCTTAATAGATCTCGTCAGAAACTACTTGTGAGAGGAACCACTTCATATCCTACGAACATCTTTATAGTAACCACGGTCTATTTTTTGTTTGCTTTAGAAATAGCAGTTGTATTGCTGAAATGGTTTGAATAATCGTAATGCCTATGTTCAAAATAACAGATCTCTGCGGCCCCCCCCACACACACACACAACACAGACACTTTCGTACAGCAGTCAGCGGCTGGACTGTTGAAGAGTGCGTCTCGCGTAACGGGAACTACGCAGGGCCGGGAGAGGCAAATCACTGCAGTTGCTTGAAGTGGACGCGGCACACTAAATACAATGCATGGTTTTCTGGCCCGTAGGGCTTACCGAGTTTTGTTCTTTGCGTCACGGGGCTTAAAATGAACTTTGTCCCGTCTTTGTATGACAAATTCGATATTTCGCCTGTATTAGCCTATTATTTTTATATCTCCCCCCGTCACCCCCCCCCACGAATTGTTTTGAAAATAGAGTACATCCCATGTCCCCCAGGGATAGTGTTTATTTACATTAGTAAAATAATATTTGGAATCGGCCCAGTAGTTCCTGAGATAGCCATTACATACAAAGAAAGTTTACCTCTTTATATATTTAAGTAGATTATGTGAATCTGTGCTCGTGAAGGTGGCACGTCACCAGGAACTTCCTAAACAAATGTATCACGTGAACCCCCCCCCCCCCACGTCCGCCGCGAGCCGGTTCGTACTTAAATAACTTTTTCGTACGAAAATACGGTGTTGCAATGATAACTGTCTCATCATGTTGAGAGCTGAGTTTCAGATTGGCGACTGATGCTTGCCAGGTCGAACACGTGCACGCTGCTTGCATGGTGCGCGCATCCAATAACGCAGCTTAGGTATCGCAGAGTAAAAATGCGGCTTGGACCGTCTTAGTTTGTATGGGAGACCCTGTAGACATGTGTAGAGCATACGAATTGTAAACTTGTTAACGTGGTGGAAAATAAAATACGGCAGAACAACTGCAAATTATGAATTTATTTGTGCGTGTTTTATGCTTTTGAACTGAGAGTCGTATTCATGGCTCCTGTTGTGTGTGATATCACCGTATTTTGCACATCCCCACCCTTAACAAAATATTGAAAAGACTTGAAAACAATCAGATGTTGCTTAACGCAAATAAACCATAGGGTTTTCACTTAACACCAGTGTAAAATAAATGATGCAATAGAGCAACCTTCTTGTTATAAAACAGAACTGGAATACAATTCGACGTTACTGATGAACGTGTCTTCTATAGTCTCCAACTTGCCCGAAGGGATGAATACAAAGCATATTGAAAACCACATTAAAATGAATCGGTTATTTTAAAAAACCCTTAAGCCAAGAATTGTAAATTTCTGCGAAAATAAGAAAACGGAATAATTAATTACGTAGAGACATTTTATATGCTTTTTTTGCTTCTGGATATCCAATGGAGGTATGTAATTTGCTTGTATGAATATTACAATTGCTGTTACTCTTGTTTAAATATTCATGACTTGCGGTATTTTAAAAACAAATGAAGACATTAACGTAAATAAATAAATAAGTGAATACTGGATTGAAGCCACTATATGTATTTAATGAAGCCGAGCTTTCAGCCAAATTGCATTGGCCTTCATCAGGGCATGTTAAGTTCTGCTTCCGACAGTGGGCAAATAAATTCAAAGAAACGTGGAAGTCATGACCGTACTATCCATGGCCTAGCCCACTAACTGGACTCAAGGATCGTCACCACCCTATGTCGACGGTTTCGTGAGCGCGTCCCGCTGTTCCATGGTGGTATTATGCATGTATTTCTGCAGTAATTATGGTTCCCCTTGTAAGACACCGTTCGTCCGTATAATTCTATCTGATTTAGATGTTCCATCGTCTATCACGATTCTGTTTGAGACGAGAATATTGTTGACTATAGTCACTAATTTGTTCTTTTCTCAAATCATGTGTTCCAGTTTGCAAATTAATGATACGCAAATGAATCGACTTCCCAGTGAAATTTATTTCATATACCTGATCAACATCTATCTCTAAGCGATGGGAAGAACGTGAATACATTAATTACTAAAAGTGAATATTGGTCACAATCTGTGGAAATATCTTATAACTAATGTGTATATTTTATGTAAATATTACATATTTAAAATTTGATAATACCTAAAATATGCTAAAGGAACTATGTCTTAAAAGTTAAGCTCGTACAGACAAATAAGTTCAGCCTAATGTTATGGAAGCTAGATAACTTACTGCCATTATGAGTTTTATATCTCCGCCATGGGGCGAGAAGTCGCAGGGGAGGACGCACGCACCTCCATTAAAAGTGCTTATAATTAGAGGACGAAGCGCAGCGTTATTACTGCTTTTCACAAAGTTATTTTATTAAATCAATAATTAAAATAATGTAGGCGCTCTATAATTACAACGTTTTGCATCACGCGGCACCAAACTATGTACTCAGCTAAATTAAAATATCAGATTCGTTCGGCAGAAAAAGTCCATTAGAGGATTCACGATCGTGAGAGATATTTTCATAAAAATACGTTCCTATCTAAAAAACATTATTATAATATATTTTTCGACCTGAAGAAGTGTAGATATTCAACAAATATTTTAAACACAAGAATTACTCGTGGAACTACATTATAGAAAGTTAACAATACCTGCATACTCTTTCAAAGAACCTCATTGTTTCAATACTTCTTCATCTTTCCTGACCGTACCGGTATGTGTGCCCAAAATGGCCACTCCTAATTATCACTCAGGGTCGGCTCTTCTGATCGCTAGAGAGTACTCCTCGCTATTGGATGTCTCCACCACTTGAATGCTGTTTCTATTCTAGGCCCTTTCGGCTGTACGCCACCAAGATGACCCGGGCTCCCGCGTCCTCTCGTTGGTTCATCGATTGCAAGAGCTCTATTAACGGGATGTTCTTCATCTCGACGTTGTACGTGTCCGTACCAGCTCAACTGCCGCTCCTCCGATTTCTCACTGATAGGGCCATATTAAATGACCCTCGAATATGCTCATTGTGCGCTCGGTCAAAGAGGGTGACCACCGCAACATGCGCATTTCAGTTATATGTATTGGCTGATCATGCTTCTTTTGCCTTATCCAACACTCGGAAGCGCAAATGAGGGCAGATTTAACAACAGCCTTGTTTATCTTAGTTTTGTGCTTTATATGCATCCTCCTGTCACATAAAACGCCTGTCAGCAAAAGCCACTTGCTCCATCTAACGTTAATACGATGCTTCACGTCATCATCTATCGTCGTGTCGGTGGTAATAATTCAACCCAGGTATATGAATTTATTCACCACTAGCTGATGTACCCGTGCTTTGCTACGGGATTCTCATAAAGACAGACTTTGTGGTTTTCCTAACTAAAGTCAACATAGGTCATTACAGAAACGTCAGTAAGAATGTAGTGATTATAAAACACTCGATCAAATGAAAAACCGCACATTTTCTCACTTTTAACGAACAGTACTACGGTGTCGATCTAACAGTCCAATGTTTCAATATTGTAGGCCTACCCATTTAGTTTTCTTTCGACTCTTTGATATTAGAGCGTCTTATAAAGTTATTTATAGCGTAGACTGTAGTTCCTTATTCTCCGACTTTACATACCGATTTTCGTTAAATACTGTTTAACCATTTTGTCATGACTCGGCGCTTTTATGGACTCAGTAACATAATTCCAAACTCATATCTCTGTGATAGTTGCCGGTACTGTAACAATGTATAAGACATAAATGGTCGGAAATTTAATACTACATAACTTTAGTTCTAGGCCTTCCCCTAAACTACCACTTTTGTCAGCGTGAATACAATTCTTTATAGCCTATATTATAGCAACTTATTCCCCGACTTTGCCTACCGATTTTCACTAAGATACGACAACTAATAACATAAATATCTAAGAATTAAAATTTAGACCTGCCGCTAAACTACCATTTCAATCAGCGTGAATAAAATTATTCATGGCCTAGATTGTAGGGAATTATTCCCCGACTTTTCATACCGATTTTCATTAAATTCTCTTCAACCGTTTTCTCGTGATGCGTGTACAGACAGACAGACAGACAGACAGACAGACAGACAGACAGACAGACAGACAGACAGACAGACAGACAGACAGACAGACAGACAGACAGACAGACATTGCGGAAAATTAGAAAGTGCATTTCCTTGTTACTATGGACACGAGTGACACAGAAATACCATCCTTTTTAAATTCTTAGCAATGTACAGACAAAACTCTTATTTTATATATATAGAGATTGCCAGTGGTTCACCCACTAAGAAATGGTGTTGTTCGAATGCTGAATGTTTAAAATTAATAGGTAATTACAGTGGCTGTAGTCATCTATCTACTTCACCGGTGATCACTGCGTATTATATTTAATATAAATATAAAACATTAATTTTGTTCATACACTTGATATTTTGGTTTCATTCTCATACTTTCTTTTCTTAGAGGTAAAAAAACCGAATGCAGGTATAGTTACATTTTTGTCTCTCAATCTGTTTGTGTGTTTGTCCGTTTGACAGATTTCCTGCAATTCAGTTTTTAAGGTGAGACATAGCCGTATTGGGCGTTTCGACATATACCTAAGTATATATTTACCGGCATACCGGGTGGTACAGCTGCTCCTATTTTCCCCAAACATATGCAACCAGCTAGTAATTAAATGTCTCTTAATCCTATTTTGCGCAACATCTTACAGCAAATTTATGTGCAGTTAGTTCGATATAGACTTCCTCGCACAATGCAAAAACGGTACAAGTGGCAGTAAGTGAGGTCCATCTCAGAAACACTGTACCATTTTATGTAGAGTGGAGTCCAATACTCCAGTCATTTCTACGAAATTTTACTCTACTGTACAAACCATAGCAACTCCTTTAGCTGTCGGCAGACAACTGCGTACCTGATTGGTTCAAGAGACCATTATATTTTGACAGAAAAGGGTGGTCACGGTGTCATAGAAAACGTGATACGTTAGGACCAATTACAGGCATGTCAATTCACCACCATTTTGTATAGTCTCATCACATCGAGATTAACAGAGACGCGTTTCACAGTATTTTATAACGTATGTACAGCAGATGTGATAGCTTACGTCATGTAATTACTACCGTTACAGCGTTCAATAAAGTCATAAAACTGGACCATAAGGCTGTAACTTATCAGTTACTTTACTAAGCGAGAACTTTCGCTCTCCTAGTGAATACAGAGGCTTAAGAGCTAGACGTTCAATCAGGAAGTACCTGCGCGGAATTATACATGTTAGATATGCCTTGATAAGCTACTGGGAGCACCGGGCGAGTTGGTCGTGTCGTTAGGGGCGCGCGGCTGTGAGCTCGCATCCGGGAGATAGTGGGTTCGAACCCCTCTGTCGGCAGCCCTGATTGTGTTTTTCCGTGGTTTCCCATTTTCACACCAGGCAAATGATTGGGCTGTACCTTAATTAAGGCCACGGCCGCTTCCTTCCCACTCCTAGTCCTTTCTTATCTCTTCGTCGCCGTAAGACCTATCTGTGTCGGTGCGACGTAAAAGCTACAGGGAGCAGTGAGGGTTCTGAACATTATTGAATCATGTCTTTCTTCAAACTTTCATTTCGTACACTTCTATGCATCCTTTACAAAGACTTGACTTCCATGGAAGCAGATCGATGACTACAGCCACTGTAATTACCTATTAATTTCAAACATTCAGCATTCTAACAACACCATTTCCTAGTAGGTGAACCACTGGCAATCTCTCTATATATATTTCGATCATCATCATCATCATCTGTTTACCCTCCAGGTTCGGCTTTTCCCTCGGACTCGGCGAGGGTTACCACCTCTACCGCCTCAAGGGCAGTGTCCTGGAGCTTCAGAGTCCGACACAGGGCGATTTTTTACTTCGTTGTAAAATGTTCGTGTGAGTCGTCTTGTTGAAGATGAATGTAAATCATGGTCAGTTCTCATGTTGCAGGTATGATATGTTCATTTCGAAGTAGCTCTTAAAAGAGCAATTTGCAGTAAATTAAGCTATTACTGACAGGGGCACAATGGGCTTGTGCATGGCCATTCGATTAATGAAGGGAATGTTCTGTGGTGTAGTGGTTAGCGTGATTATCTGCCACCCCCGGAGGTCCGGGTTCGATTCCCGGCTCTGCCACGAAAATTTGAAAAGTGGTACGAGTGCTGGAACGGGGTCCACTCAGCCTCGCGAGGTCAACTGAGTAGAGGTGGGTTCGATTCCCACCTCAGCCATCCTCGAAGTGGTTTTCCGTGGTTTCCCACTTCTCCTCCAGGCGAATGCCGGGATGGTACCTAACTTAAGGCCACGGCCGCTTCCTTCCCTCTTCCTTGTCTATCCCTTCCAATCTTCCCATCCCTCCACAAGGCCCCTGTTCAGCATAGCAGGTGAGGCCGCCTGGGCTAGGTACTGGTCATTCTCCCCAGTTGTATCCCCCAACCAAGAGTCTGAAGCTCCAGGACACTGCCCTTGAGGCGGTAGAGGTGGGATCCCTCGCTGAGTCCGAGGGAAAAGCCGAACCTGGAGGGTAAACAGATGATGATGATGATGATGATGATGATATGTAATTAAATTTATTTTAATCCCATTAATTTATTATAATTTGAACTATTTTAGCTACTAAAGCTAACTATGGTTATATTTAAGATCAAAAGCAATAGTATTTGGACGAAATTTTAGACTGATCTTGCCTACCTTACAACTTCATTACCAAACGATGAATAGTGCTCAAGAAGTCTACAGTACGTATTTAAAGCAAACTTGCTTTGCAAGGTCATAATGGCGCTACTAACACCACTCTTCCTTGACTACCGCGCAAATTTGAATAGGCGTCACCTTTCAGCTGAGCAAACACGCCTCCCGAATCCCTTTTATCTATAACAATCTTCTTGGTGTTCGGATTTCTTTCTCCACTGGTGTATTTTACTGCCTCCACTCCTGGTTTCAGAATTTCTTGCCTAATGTGGAAATTCTGTGCACCATCATCCTGCCTATTCAAAAGTCTTTAGGTATTCAAGGTAAGGAAATGTACGCTAAGTTCCCGAACCTTTCGAATCTGATCACAAACCCTTGATATGTAGATATTCAGACATGATTCACTCTTGTCCCGTAAGTTGCACCAGTTTTTATATACTGAGTAATTTCAATGATCATGTTTTAGTACTGATTTGATGACAGATTAGGCATCAGTTGAATATGTGACTGCTGCTAATAAATTTAAAATGGTTTTCTAATAGAAAATCCGAACTATGACATGATCATGTGTTGGCTACAGTTTATAATACATACTCTGTAATAATAATTGAAACTGTATTTGTGTGGTAACGCTACTTTATAATCCAAAGATAAACAAAAATTGATAGGTAGCCTTCCGTACCTGAAGTTCAAAAACGAACAAATTTTATGTCTAATTTTGTCCATGTGCACATGAAATTATATAAGTTGGTAAGTATAGAGTTTAACGTACTCCAGTATCCTTTGATGAGCATTAAAATTAATTAAAATAAAATTAAATATTGTCTGAATAACCCTAAACGTCAAATGTGGACAGAAATGAAAATCTCTGTGACACTAAAATAACTACTACAACCGTCTGCCGATGTCCCTAATGATATGATACACGCGGACACAAAATTTAAAGGCTTGGGTCTATTTTTTACAACCTAGGACGTCCTATTGCAGGGTGCAAGTTTCTCAAGCTCACTGACAATCACATCTTCAATACACCTAGGAATTTCTCTCAATAAACTTCCTACATTCTTACATCAATATGTGTTACAGAATGTGAATGAATTCTGGCGTAGCGGCACGTTTGGGTTGATACAAGGAAAGCACGACAAGAACTATGACTCTAAGGGGTTCGAGAACTGGGGAGTAATAAGTCTCATATAAGAAAGCAATATATAACAGCTAGCAAACAGATTAGGGACCACAAGGGGTTGATATGCAATGCATGAAGAAAAAGCGACCAAGATTTCTGCAAATGTGTCAGCCGTGCGCTCTGTAACGGGCAGATCTCAGGACAATATCCTCTATCGACGCTGTCGCAGATACGAATGAGGCGGGAGCAACAGACGAATAGACATATCACCGTCGATCCTCACACATCAGTAGGCTACACCATCGACTCGACTGTCTGGTTCAAGGCAAATGAAGACCAACCGGAAGAAAAAAGTCGAATTTATGAAACCAAAATACCGTACTACAAAGACAATAAACAAGGTTGAGTTCATAAGCATCACTGGCCTCATGATCAGGGCTCGAAGAACAATTCCCAACAACTCAAGGACTTCTTGGAAACATTTGGGTTAAGTGCTGACCTTCTCCACTCAATTGTAACAGTTGCATTGAAGAGGTAGATAGCCATCTTCAGAAACCACACATACAGGCCTCAAAAATCACCATGAACCTGCCCTGTTTTCATCTATATAAATAAAACTAGCAGAAGTACCCGTTCTTCGTACGGGTTATCAGAAAATGGCTTTAGTTACTCATAATATCGGTGTGACTGACTTCATTAGATATTTATATCACTGGTGTATTTACGTAAGTACGTAGAAATTATTTGTCATGTTTGGAATTATAGTGTATCTTCTTCTTCTTCTTTTCTTCATGGGGCCTCTAAATATTAGTTCCTAATTATCGTCGACCTCTAAGATCTTTTTCTACCATATTTTTCCTTCATTCCCACCTAGATATACCTGCTCCCTTCACAAAGCTGCAGGTTTATTGTAAGTATACTTCCGCTAGATAGTACCACAAATATAAATATTATTGAACTAGCAAATGTACCCGTGCTTCGCTACGGTGTTCAACATTGTATTCGAATATCGAAGTAAACAGTGTACATGCAGTAAATAAGATTGTTTTAAAATTGCATTTCTCTTAGCGTTATCCGAGAAAGAGCATGGAGATGTCCCCATACGTTGTTTCCAATGTAAAGTGTTTGTTACGGATTTGTGATATAACGGCAGGCTCACTTGCCTACTGCCATTCACAATCGAGTTGGGAAGTTTACATTATAATTGGAGGCCCCATTGCCTACTGCGCGGTCACAATCAAGTAGGGAGTGTTCGTTACAATGGCAGGCCCCATTTCCTACTCCCAAACAGATTACAGTCGAGGAGATTTTATTATAATGGCAGGAAAATTCCCTACAACCATTCAAAATTGAGTTGTGCCGTTATCATTATAATGTCAGGCCGATTTTCCTACTGCCAGTCACACCAAGTTGGTGAGTTTCCATCAAAATAGCAGGCCACTATGCCTAATGCCAGTCACATTTTAGATGAGGACATTTGTTTATAATGGCGGGCACCCTTGCCTTCTGCCAAACACAATCGGGTAGGGAAGTTTTACACAAAACTGCATGCTCACTTGCCTTCTGCAAGTCAAATCGAGAAGCGAACTATTCATTACAATTGTAGACCTTCCTTACTAATGACAGTTACACAGGAGTTGGAGAAGGGCCCTTTCATACAGCCAATCAAAGACGGTGTGGGGAGTACTGATTACATTAGCAGACCCACCCTTTCTCGATCGCTACAAATCGACATCAGTGAATATATATAGATCGACATACGAAAGTATATGCGTGTTTATATTGAAGACCTTCATTTACAGATTAACTGCTACTAAACGTACGTCATATCGACAAAGAATTATACTATAAGACACGCCGGATTTAGTGCCCTAAATGGCTGGTCCTATGATATGTCATCTATTCTATGGTCAGATTGAGTTAGAAACGTGGAACAGGGTAACGTTCTTGTAAGATTATCTCACATTACATTACTTTTCGGATAATTATGTGACAGCTACATACATAGCATTTGGCTCACAGATGGCTACTGGGTGGGCCAACTTTCGTGAAGAGTATGATGATTCTGTATTTCATATAAGTAATCGAAAGTATGAATTATGCTTGTGAAAATTCCAAACTGACTTAACATCGATTAATAGAGAAAAAAACAGCGTAAAAGGGATACAGATACGGCAAAAAGTCATAAGACCAAGGTTGTAGATCATTCCAAATTGAACGGAGATTGTGCAATCTGTTATGTGAATGGAATTTCCGAAGGTCTGCACCATCATTAAAATTGCCTCCATATTTCGATATTCTTCGGGGATAAAAAGTGAAAAATGTAATAATCTAGGATGTTTTCCGTTCGTTACAGGCTAAAACGTATAATTTTGTCAAATTTCAATTATCTTCTTTTTTTCTTCTGGCAGATTATGCCGCAATCTGGATTTTGGGTGAGGCGCTTAAAAATTAGGACTTTCAGGAAACTAAACCAAAAATTGTGCAGATGGTCATTATTACCCCTTAAACGGAAAGATGTACGAAAATTTCGCCAAAATAGTCAGTGTAGTGGCACACAGTCGTTACGATTTGATTTATATAAATAAGGAATCTGCTCCATGTAAAACACCTTTGTGGCTATGTCCGCTGGACTTAACCTGCAAAACTGACCATTCATGGTATCTCCCTTATTAATCCTCCTGACGAAAAAATGCACATGAAAAAAAGGTTTAGAAGTGGAATTCCATCACGTTTGGTCGATTTCCAGTCAGGTTGGTCTTGTTCTGTATATATTGTGGAAGAGTAAAATCACCATTTCGGTTCCCTATAAACCACCAGGCCATTCCGGAACATGAAATGTTATTTACGTTTAAAAACCTACCTATGGACAGGTGGATGCTAAATATAAATTTTCGAACCAAAATTCATATTTAGCATCCACCTGTCCAAAGGTAGGTTTTAAACGTAAATAACATTTCAAGTGCCGGAATGGACTGGCGGTTTATAGGGAACCGAAATGGTGATTTTACTCTTCCACAATATATACAGAACAAGACCAACCTGACTGGAAATCGACCAAACGTGATGGAATTCCACCTCTAAACCTTTTTTCATGTGCATTTTTTCGTCAGGAGGATTAATAAGGGAGATATCATGAATGGTCACTTTTGCAGGTTAAGTCCAGCGGACATAGCCAAAAAGGTGTTTTACATGGAGCAGATTCCTTATCTATATAAATCAAATCGTAACGACTGTGTGCCTCTACACTGACTATTTTGGCGAAATTTTCGTACAGCTTTCCGTTTAAGGGATAATAATGACCATCTGCATAATTTTTTGTTTAGTTTCCTGAAAGTCCTAATTTTTACCCGCCTCGCCCAAAATCCAGATTTCGGCATAATCTGCCAGAAGAAAAAGAAGATAATTGAAATTTGACAAAATTATACGTTTTAGCCTGTAACGAACGGAAAACATCCAAGATCATTACATTTTTCACTTTTTATCCCCGAAGAATATCGAAATATGCAGGCAATTTTAATGATGGTGCAGACCTTCGGAAATTCCTATCACATAACAGATTGCACAATCTCCGTTCAATTTGGAATGATCTACAACCTGGGTCTTATGACTTTTTGCCGTATCTGTATCCCTTTTACGTTTGATTTTTCTCTATTAATGGATGTTAAGTCAATTTTGAATTTTCACATGCATAATTCATACCTTCGATTACTTATATGAAATACAGAATCATCAAACTCTTCACGAAAATTGGCCCACCCAGTAGCCATATATGAGCCAAATGCTACGTATGTAGCTGTCACATTATTATCCGAAAAGTAATGTAATGTGAGATAATCTTACAAGAACGTTACCCTGTTCCACGTTTCTAACTCAATCTGACCAAAGAATAGATGACATATCATAGGACCAGCCATTTAGGCCACTAAATCCGGCGTGTCTTATGGTATAATCCTTTGTCGATATGACGTACGTTTAGTAGCAGTTAATCTGTAAATAAAGGTCTTCAATATTGTAAACACGCATATACTTTCGTATGTCGATCTATATATATTCACTGATGTCGATTTGTAGTGATCGAGAAAGGGTGGGTCTGATATTGTAATCAGTACTCCCCACACCGATTTTGACTGGCAGTATGAAAGGGTTCCTTCTCCAACTCCTGTGTAACTGTCATTAGTAAGGAAGGTCTACAATTGTAATGAATAGTTCACTTCTCGATTTGACTTGCAGAAGGCAAGTGAGCATGCAGTTTTGTTTAAAACTCCCCTACCCGATGGTGTTTGGCAGTAGGCAAGGGTGCCCACCATTATAAAGAAATGTCCTCATCTAAAATGTGACTGGCATTAGGCATAGTGGCCTGCTATTTTGATGGAAACTCACCAACTTGGTGTGACTGGCAGTAAGCTGGCTGGAAGTAGGAAAATGGGCCTGGCATTATAATGATGACTGCACAACTCAATTTCGAGTGATAGTAGGGTAATTTCCTGCCATTATAATAAAAACTGTAATCTGTCTGGAAGTAGGAAAGGGGGGCTGCCATTTTAACGAAAACTCCCCAAATCGAATCTGTCCGCATAGTAGGCAATGGGGCCTGCAATATTATAATGTAAACTTCCCATCTCGATTGTGAATGGCAGTAGGCAAGTGAGCCTGCCGTTATATCACAAATCCATAACGAACACTTTACATTGGAAACAACGTACGGGGACCTCTCCATGCTCTTTCTCGGATAACGCTAAGAGACACGCAATTTTAAAACAATCTTATTTACTGCATGCACACTATTTACTTCGATATTCGAATACAATGTAGAATACCGTAGCGAAGCACGGGTACATTCGCTAGTTTAAGTATAAAAAGAAATAGGAAAACAATTCTTGTGGAATACTACATATTGGTTATGGTATTATTTGTCCTTGTGGAAGCCTGCCATTGCTGAAGGAAGATATTTAATATATAAATATATGAGGCACGCTGAAGGAATCCAGATTCCTGTCACACAACCGACCTTGGAATGTTTCCGAATTACGAGAGAAAATACAGTGTTTTTACTATCCTTGCGCCAACCAGTGTTCAACAACCAACAGTCAATCTACGGTTATGAACAACATGTAAGACGTGTGATTACAGATTTTGAATGCATACTGTACTGATGCAATTAGGTACCTATTGCTTTCCTCACCTCGCAAGATATAATGGCGCTTTTTGAAGTTTAGAGCATGGTTCTTCTTCCGAGAAAATGGTGTACATCAGGATATAACAGAACTGTGCCTCAAGCTTGGCTTCAGTTGAAATAAGGAGTAGTACTGGTTGACGTCTCCTTCTGCTGTATAAAGAGCTGTTGTTAGCTCGTTCGAACCCAGTCAAGCCGCGCTGACGGCATGAGGATGCTGAAGGACTTCGTTACAGTTACCTGACTGGAGTGCAGTCTCGTAACTTCGACTTATCTGGAAAATCCGAAGTAAGTGGGTCACGCAGATTTGTAACTACGTCTGTTCTCAATTGAAGTACGGGGAAGTATTTCTATTCGAACCCCTGTGAGTGGGGCGGTAGAATACAACAGCAGAATCCCCTACCTGTCAAAAGAGTGACTGAGAGAACCCAGAGATTTTAGATTGGGAGCATGAGTTGGCGGCCATGCCATTGTTTCTACTTACTAGTACCAATCTTCTAAATTTCTCCTTTCCTATTCGACCTCCCTTTGTTAGTTCTTGTTCTTTTCCGATCTCAACTGTATTAGGTTTCTGAGGCCTAGCAGTATTTAATTTCCATATCTGTTCTCTTTCTTCCACCGATATCGCCATTCTTCTGAGAATTGAATTGAATTTCCCTCTTCTGATTCGTGTCAAAAAAGGATAGATACCCAGTTGTACCTCCTCTTAAAGCAAATAATCACCATCACCTATTTCTATTCAAGTGCTCTTTTATGGAAATTTATCGTGTGGTGTATTGAATGGCAGAAGTTCACCAATTTAAAGGCTGTATAGTAGCTTAAAAGAATGAAGACACAAACTACGGAAATGCGAACACTACAGCAGTAGTTTATAATAAATGTTTTCTTGTAACGTAGCGAATTTTAAGTTATGTGATTTTATGTCTGATGCATATTTTTAAGTACTCTAGCTGATGATGTCTCCTAGGGAAGGAAACGCATTAGATAAATTTATATAATATATATAGAATAGGTGGACTGCTAAATGAAATATTTAAGCACTTCATAAAATATTTCACTTAATTTTCCAGTCAATAAAAGTTTTTATAATGCAGCTTTTAAAGCTCGTCATTTTTAATCATCGGATTCTACCAAATCACACTTAAAATATTTAGAAATACGCTCATGTTCACAAAAAACAAAACACCTTGAAAGACTAGAGGTAGGAAGTTCATATTCACAGGACATACTCATTACTATGTTCTGTAGAAATGATTAGTATTTCAGTCACATAGGTCCAGCATGTGTCCTATTACCTAGTGGGCAATAGGTCCTCCATGGCCAATGATAATATGTTCCATGCCTGATGGCATCGACGCGTATAAGGCGCGAATGGCATCCTGGGGTATAGCCACACATGCTGAATTCACCTGGTTCCACAGTTCATCTTTGGTGGTTGGCATTGGGTCACAGCGCCGTACCCGTCATTACACCATATCCCACACATTTTCAATTGGCGACAAGTCCGGTGATCGGGCGGGCCAGGGCAACAGTCCAACATCCTGTGACAACAAGAAGGCACGTGTTCGTGCAGCAACATGTGGTCGCGCATTGGCCTGCTACAATATGGCGTCCGGGCAGTCGTGCAGAAAGTATATGGCTACGGGTCGCAGGATGTCATTCATATGGGTCAAACTGGTCACAGTGCCCTGAACACGCACCACCTGTGATTTGCCGTTGGACCAAATAGCACCCCACACCATAAGGCCTTGAGTTGGCGCTGTATGTCTTGTGCGAATGCAGTCAATGTGATGCCTCTCCCCCTGTCTGCGACGAACCAACATACGGCCATCATTTTCAAACAAACAGAACCTCGGTTCGTCAAAAACACTACCTGCTGCCATTCCTATCCCCAGTGATGTCGATCCGTACACCATTGCAGTCTAGCATTTTTATGCACATTAGTCAAAGGTAGGCGGAGAAGTGGATAACCCAGACCGTAATAAACGGCGACGGATTGTCACTCCTGATAGTGTACGAAGTGTTACACTGTTCCATCGTTGCGCCAGAGCCGACGAGGATGCTGATCTGTCCTGCAATGACATTCGGATGAGGTATCGATCTTCTCAAGGGGTGGTCTGTGTGGTGCCACCAGACCCATCTCGTCGTGTTCTACGGCCTTCTGTGAACCATTCTGTACACACCCGTTCTACTGCCGATACATTTCGTCCCACACGAACAGCAATATCCTCGATGGATGCATCACGTTCTCTCATGCCAACAATGCGCCCTCCTTCAAACTCACTCATTTGAAGGTACGGTTCTCGCATACATCTGCAAGGCATTCGGCACGTCTACTCAAGTCACAATGATCGATCACCTTCAGTTTATAGCGACAACGAGAGCTGCAGGCACATTTTACCAGTCGGTGGTGGTGCGCCGAGATATCGATGTGGATATTGAACCTGAGGGCCGAAATTGTTCATCTGCTAATCAATTCATCAGAACATATTACTGCACATGTTCTGTGAAGATGAACTTCCTATCTCTAGTCTTTCAAGGTGTTCTGTTATCTATGAACATTAGTGTGTGCAGACTTATGTTTATGTGTGTTTAAATCCTTATGCACTTCATATTTACGCAGCCATACCTCAGCCGATCAGAGTTATGAAAGCATGATAGATATAGAATCGGAATAATTTCTAGACAACGCATGTGAAAACATTGTTCATTATCTCATTGTGAAGAGGAAGATCTACTTTCCTGTATGACCTCGGAATGACGTCATAGGATGTTGCGATTGTGCAGGCATTTTGAGGTACTAACATCACCGCTCGCACGGCTAATAGTTTATGAAGTTTTGAATATTAATATTGTATTATAACTTATTAATATTGTAATATATTAATATTCTATTATTGGACCTTTATGTTTATATATATGTATATTATGAGCAAAGAACTGGAATCAGACATAAGGCTTTTTGAGAATGATGTTATTCTGTATAGAGTAATATATAAGTTACAAAGTTGTGAACAACTGAAAGAAAGTCATCGACAATGTTGTGAGATGGATGGCGGGCAATGGTATGATGATAAGCGGGATTAAAAGTCAGGTTGTGAGTTTAACTATAAGAGGAGTCCTCCCAGTTTTAAATACAGCGTTGATGGGATGCAAGTTCCTTTTGGGGATCATCGTATGTACCTAGGGATTAATATAAGGAGAGATCTTCATTGGGGTTATCACATAAATGGGGTTGTAAAGAAAGGGTACAGATCTCTGCACATGGTTACGCTGGTATTTACGGGTTGTAACAAATTTGAACAGGGAAGGGCATAAAAGTCTCTGGTAGGACCAAAACTAGAGTATAGTTCCAGTGTATGGGACCCTCACCAAAATTTCTTGATTCAAGAACTGCAAATAATTCTAAGAAAAACTGCTCGATTTGTTCTGGGTGATTTGCGATAAAAGAGTAGCGTTACATAAATGTTGGAAAGTTTGGGCTGGAAGGAAATGGGAGAAAGGAGACAAGCTGCTCCGAGCTGTCAGTGGAGATATGGCGTGGAATGCCATTAGTAGACGAATGAGTATGAGTGGTGTTTTGAAAAGTAGGAAAGATCACAATATGAACAAAAAGTTGGAATTCAAAAGAAAAAAATGGGGCAAATATTCGTTTATAGGTAGGGGAGTTAGAGATTCAAATAATTTAAAAGGGAGAAGTTCAATAAATCTCCAAATACTTTGCAATCATTTAAGAAAAGACTAGGAAACCAACAGATAGGGTATCTGCCACCTGGGCGACTGCCCTAAGTGCCAATCAATGTTGATTTTTTGATAGAACTCCGGCGTGAGTAAGCTGCAATGCAAAGAATTGCGATTTTTTTGCGAATTGTCGCGACATATGACAAATAAATAGTGTCAATATGGTCGAAAGTGCATTCCAGAGCATAATCATAATCATTGGTCCATGTGCAAAATGTCCACTTCTAATAACAGTACAATTGGAATTATGTCCATAAGTATGGTCCTTAGTATACTTCTCTCTATTGTAATTAAGCCCACTCCGAATATGTCCATTTTACACGATGTTCACATCATTTCATTGTCCATTTTCTGTAATATTATTTTAACTGAGCCTGTTAACTCAGTGCTGCAAGAATCAATTACTTTTTCGATACACTATTTAAAAGAGTATACTTGAGACACGTTGAGAAAACGGTTCGAAATTATGTTGCCTATAGAGGAAGAGTCGAAACTGAGAAGCATTTGCGAAGCCTTACCAGTTGAAGCTGTATCTTGAGAAGGTTACCAAAGTAAGAGAAAATTTGTTTAATTAATTAACAATTTTAATGAATTTTGTACGTTATCCAACTTATGATAGAATTTCTGAAAAATGTTGAAAACCTTCCATTCTTTAAAGACATAAAATTAACGTAATTCAGTAGATTTTGATCTCTGGACATACACTGAGTGGACCTGTATGATCATGGATATTATGCTGTAAATGTGGACGAAAGAAAGCGTACATCAGTAATGTAGACACTAAAATATTCTACATTTTTCCAACGTACATAGAGCCACGGACTTATCATCCCTGAACCGATTCATTAACTTTAATTCTGACTTTTTAAGTTTTGAATGCATATTTATTACGCCCAGAACTTTTTCTACTTTTATGGGCACAAAGGTATCGTCCCAAGGACCATTCATGTTCCTTACCTCTCCAAAATTTGTGAAAATTGGCATTCTTAGATAAAAATAAATAAATAGGTTTGTAAATCTCCTAAGGGCTATGGCCTCCTGCAATGCAGGGACAATACTCAGTTTAACTCATCAGATGAGCAGGTCCTGAGGAGCATTATTTTCTAGTTTGTTTCGTGACAACGTACTACTGCATTACTTGTGTAGTCTCACCTCCGAGTGGATGCATTTGTGTCTTTCGAGATCAACAATACTCAAAAACGTATAATTTTATTCTTGACACTTGTACAGTTTTACCCCAGGAAGGGTTGAGTTTCCTTTCTTTGTGAAAGCGTACCCCTTTCATAGGTTCTTACATAGCTTCTTATAATTATACAATTCGTTCTAAACGGGTCATGTAACAGTAAAATGGTAATTCCGGTTGTCAATGTGTCTGGGTTCTAGTCACATAAACAGGGTAGAGTTAAGGCCCCATTACTGTCGCTTGTGACATGTCAGACCTTATCTGATGTCACGTTATCGGCTGATAACATCACCACTGTCATCTTCCCCCAGGGACTAGTCACTCGATCCTCTCTTATCGCTCTAGGCACTGTGTAACTGTTTCTTTTATTACCAGGCCTACAGTGTTTGTGGTATACATCAAACTATTAACTCGGCCCACTCAACAGGCAGTGAGCAATTAACGGTATTACTTTGGCCTTAAATAAGCGATGGCCATTAACTCTGTCATTAAGCAATTTAACTATTATGTACAAAACTCTCAACCTAGATATTCCCTCGCTACTTCCTGTTCTATATCATTCTTCTGTATGTTGCACTTTGTCTAAAATACTTCGCGTAATACAACATGGTGTGCTTTTCGACTTGCTAGTAAAACTGACCTATATACACTAGAGAATGACAGAAAAATGTGAAAATGCTTACAGATTTTACAGACTTTTTAGTTTGATTTCTCAAAGGTAAAGTTATTTTCATTTCGTTTACATTTGGACTGGTCCATGTGTTGAAACTTAATAGCCGGGATGAGTGGCTCAAATGGTTGAGGCGCTGGACTTCTGACTCCAACCTGGCAGGTTCGATCGTGGCTCAGTCCGGTGGTAAATGAAGGTACATAAATACGACAGCCTCGTGTCGGTAGATTTACTGGCACTGCAGGACTAAATTCCGGCACCTTGGCGTCTCAAAAACCGTCAAAAAGTAGTTAGTGGGAAGTAAAAGCGGTAAGATTATTGAAACTTAGTAAGTTACAATCCAGCTGTAGTGTGAAAGACTTGTTCAGGTGGAAATCGTAAGTATTCCGACATAGAGCACTTAACTGACCTGTGCTTTGTATGCTGAGTAATTGGTCTTCAACGCTGTTTTCTTCATTTCATAGGTAGTTCTGTACTATTCTGAAGCAAAAGATGTACTTTGTAGAGATTTACAGAATGGTATTAGCCAGGCTCGAGTTGCATTTCTAGGTAGCTTATGAACGTCTGTAACCGTCTGTTTTTATTCTGTATGCTTGAAAACGTTGACAAGCAAAAGCCACAGCTACGGGAGATCGTTTGATCAGAAAAAATTGTATTACAATCCTCATACTATAGTTGTACATATAAGAAATAATTTGCATACCAATTATTATACTGATCTCTCCCTCATTAATATCAAAAGTGTGTTCACCATAAACGTTTGCTGCATAAAATCATTATTTTCACAGCAGAATTACAAAGACTGCCCTTACCTTGTACAGAAATATGGTCGTTGGACAATGAATGGAAACGATATTAATTGAAAGTTCCACCGGAATAAGAGTCCATGCCACAAAACTAAAATGTTCAGGAAACAGGAAAACTTTTTGAATAATGAGAAAATGAAAAATATATTTTGAAATAAATCAGAATGCTTAAGGAACATTTGAAAACCAAAGTATCACAAATTAACTTCATTATTGTAGTAAAAAATCACTTTCTCATTTTGAAATCATGGAATAAGCGTCTAAACCACATGTTTACAGTTTAATACAGTGTTACTTATTGCCAGATGAATCACTTCAAATCGCTATAAAATCCTCTGAATTCTTGAGACATATAGTCACACATCTTCAGTAGGTCATTCTTTTTTCTTTCTTAAGAGCAGAGTTGAGTCGTAGAGTTGTGGGAATTCTTGAGGCAGAAGGAGTGGCTTATTCCGTCTGTTCTTGACACCTTTAACTAAGGTATATCTTCCCCGAGGAGCAATCACATAATCGCATAAACACAGATGTGGGGTCATCTTCAGAAAACTTCCGTCACATTGCTTCAGAAACCTTGAATTTAGGGTTTTTGACCAACATTCCACGTCTTTGAAATCAGAACTCTGGACAGACAGACTAAACATGTGTGACTATTGTTACTAACTTTTGCTGGAACGTGATATTCAAAAAATATTTCTGACGTGAAGTGGCATCTGTTCTCTGATTACACCTCCTTTTTGGTTCGGATATTTTGAGGCACTTATTCACAAGAAACGAAGACTGCTCTTTAAGGTCCATGGCATAGTATTCCGTACACCACTCCTCCTTTTCACAGTCAGTGAGCTGAATACACTCATTCTTGTTACAGAACTCTGGATCATACACACTGCCCCGAAACAACGAAGAAGCAGAAAATAATGTTATACCCTATACCATTTTAGCGTAATGATAATTAAATTAATGGTTTGTATAATGTATTATGTATTAAACAATGACCAAATTTATTATAAGTATCTTCCTTAGCACACAACATAACCCATTTATTACAGACCCTTATTCCACTAACCTGTTGTGGCCTCATTTTTGCTTCTTTTATAACTCCTTTCCTTGTTGTATAAGCCTCACTCCCATTTCGTTTCCTTTTACGTTCATTATCATTCCAGTTATTCATATTCGTCTTCATTTCTCTTGTTTTATTCAAGTTTTGTAACATGTTGGACGAAACATTCAACACACTGGCAGCCATCTTGAATGAGTGGCAATGATGTTTTTTAACAAACAAACGTATGACTATCATAGTTCGCATGCAATAACCTGAGATGATATAGACATTTACTCCGCAAAAAACTAAATTTGCTGAAAAATGTGGCTTAGACCCTTCTTCCGGGGCGGGGCCTTCAATTATCAACACCCACGTAAAACATAGTGGAGGACATAATACAGACTTGGATATGATTTTCTTGAAACGCCGTAGATCCATTTTTAGATATAAAAGTCAGTATAGATTGTTTCATATATTATACTAATATCCTTGACCAACACATCGTGTTACATCATTACACCATACATCATGGATGGTTATTCCATCAAAACAATGGAACGAAAAACACAACTGAGGATGTAAGAAGCTTCTCCTCAGGCGTGAAATTCATCGTTCATGATCTGCCCAGTTATGACCAGGAACAACATACCATCGAACACGTACGACGTGTTTAATGCAGAAATATCCAAAACAAGCAATTATTTTGCTAGGTTTGGAAGACAAATGTTTGATTATTGGCTTAAAATTCTAGAAAGACTTGAGGATTCAACGTCAGATCAGTATATCGCAGCTGTATGCGGGTTTATTATTACAAATTCCAGTTTTGATGATAACGTTGCTGTGTTAGTTAACAACTGCTGTCCCGGGAAGTTATTTAGAGCATATACTCCAGTTATTTTAATACTTTGTTCTTCACGTCCCTTTGTGCGTAATCAACCACTGATTTTAGATTTCAATTAGCGTTCGATGTTGACTTCTTCAACGATCAGAAAATACTTCATCTATTAAATGGCTTGCATGAAATAGACTACCTTCAACTGAAGACACATGACCGTTCTCATACGAGGTGTTGTGCAATTTTGTGAAATTGTCAAGAGAACTTATCGGTTAAACACGCTCAAAATTTCACAAGTCCCTTTAACTGGTTCTCTATGATACCGATATGTATGTTCAGCGCGAGAGTGTTCTGTAGTCCACAGGTGTGAGTGAAGATCAGACCAAACACGCTATTTAGACTGAAACTCAGCTCATTTGTTACTCAATCACGTCAGGAATTCTGTTATACGAGCTTGATCAATTAAACAGTGAAAAATGCTCACTCACTTTCGATAATCAAGTAATTGCAGGTATTGCGCAGGATGAACGCACTGACCCGTTAATACTTAACATAGAATTCTGCTAACTATTCTTCGTTCTTTCTGATACACTGATATTACGAGTCATACTGTGCACGGCAGTACTGAAACAGAAATAAGGTATTTGGGTTCTCGCGAATCTGTTTTATTTCAACTTAATGAAGACTGGGGGATGCACAAATGTAACATATACAGTAAATTCCTTGAATGTGCAGAAGAAAGCATCTGGGAATTGAATGATTTAGACAAGGGAAAGGTATGAATTCAGTCTGAGCGACATCAATATTTCAATCAGCAAACCAGAGAATGAAAGGCTCCCGAAATGCTTACTACAAAGGAACACCAGTTACTGATGATTAAAACAACAGACTCTAGGGGATTTTGAATTGAAACTGCGCCAAAGTTTTCTAAACATAAGATATTACACATTTTTACAAGAGTTAAGAATACCTGCTCATAAACTAGATACCCTAAATTAAGACAGCTTGCTCTACTGCACAATTTTAATATTTAACTTTAAAATGCTGGCAAATTTTCCTATGCTAAAATCAGTAATTACAAATATGTCTTTCAGTCATGACTATGCATCAACGGTTGATAATCTCAGATGACCACCATCCGTAAGACATAAATAGTCTGCATTGTTGCTAGGTAACATTGTCCGGCCATCCATCAATACTTTACATCGCAGCCTGCGCGGTTGCTAGGTAACATTGTCAACATTGTCTGGCCATCTATCCAAACTTTACATCACAGCCTGCACGGTTGCTAGGTACCATTGTCTGGCCTTCTATCCATACTTTACATCATAGCCTGCACGGTTGCTAGGTAACACTATCTGGCCATCTATCCATACTTTACAACACAGCCTGCACGGTTGCTAGGTACCATTGTCTTGCCTTCTATCCATACTTCACATCATAGCCTGCGCGGTTGCTAGGTAACATTGTCTGGCCATCTATCCATACTTTACATCATATCCTTCACGGTTGCAACTCTTTAGAAGCGGCCGCGTCAACAAAGCACGACTGAGAAAGCCTGAAAGGAATGGCTGAAGATCCTCAGGGTGATAATAAATTATTTTTCCCTTCTGGGAACATTGAAAAAAAAAACGGTATCGGTTTTGTTTGAATATGAAATATCTCAATATTGTTCATGTTTAGGTTCTATACTTGGAAGAATGCCTTTACTGGCGAGGCATGCACCATGTTTTCGGACATAGTCTAGATCAAATTTCATTGCCCAGTCTCATCCTTGGCTTTGTTGATATGAAAGTGACTGAGGTATGATCATTGCTAGGAATACCATTCCTTATGCATCCAGTAAGTGTTATGAATGGTGTGAGAATTTCGCTCATAGAGCCGGCTGGCGCGTGCATTTTAGTGAGTTTGGCAGACTAACACGTAATAGCAACTTTTGGCTGGATGAAGAAAGCAACGGCAAACTACCTCACTCATCAATCCCCTAATATGTCTCCTCATTGACGGCTGAGCCATCTATGACAGCTGATGGTGGAACTGTTGAGGATCAAGCTAGCATTCGGCCTAACTACTCAACATACACAGTTCGAAGAATGGTGTTGTCAGCTAAAGAAAACCAAGGACCACGAATGGTATATAAGAATATTACCCTCTAGGTCTCACCAACGTAAACTCGTCAGGGTCGAAAGGGAGGTCAGATAAAATAAATGAAAATGAGGATGCATGCATAAGTAAGTGAAAACAATGCCAGAATCAGCAAGGGAACCCGTAGTCACCCAGCCACGCACACAAGTTGAGAGCCTCTTTGAGTCACCTATCACGGCAGGCATGAGAAACCCTGGATGTATTCTATCCCCACTACCCATAGGGCAAGCTGAGACAGAGTGTGAGAACGCAAAGATTTTTTTTAAATATATATTATTTATTGTCAACATAGTATATTACAATACATATAATTCAAATACAATATACTTCAAACGAGAAGATTGCTAAACAACAAACACACACCTTTTGTGAGTCAATGAATAACTGGAGTATTCTATGCCAGCGAAAACACAATATACAATAAGTGAATAAAGGAGCGATAATTTACATCAGATACACACTCCTTGCCGACAATCACACACACCAACCAACCTTAGTCACAGTAATAGGAGCTAGAGAAGTAAGAAATAACACAAGCTAACCCATATAACTCGTGCACCACTGTGTACGATCTCGTAGGAAAATGACACTCTGGTGACCGAGAGAGAAGTTTTAGTAGTTACACTATTCACACAGTTACATTATTAGATGACTGCTACCAGTTTATTAATAAAGTCCCCAATAGGGAGCTTCTTCTGAGGGGACGCGAGGGCTTTGTATACACTAACACTGATGTCTGCGAAGATCTCTTGTTTGGTGTAGGGTCTTTTGGCTTGTAACACACAATGTACATAAATGCCTAAGAGGAGCACTACAGTATTATTTAGCTGAACCGTTCGCAAGCTAAAGGTAGGTCGAATTGTCCATTCAGAGGCAATATAGATCTTGGGCTGATTTATGATAGGATGTAGTTTCACTTTAAATTCACTCCACACTTGTTGGGTGACGTCACATTCCGTCAGTCTATGTTGGATTGTATCCCTAGGAGCTCGGCAAAATCCACAGGCGTTGTCCTGCATATGGATGCGATGGAGGTTGCTATTTGTAGGAATGATATCATGACCTACCTTATACCACGTATCACATATTATTTGAGGGAGAATGCGATTTGAGATGTTCCGCCAGACTCGGTACCAGTTTATTAACATCGCTGCCCGAACTATTTTCGGGGCTTGATACTGCTGTGTATGCACATACGTATAAAGTTTCTTCGTAGTTATGACTGGAGACAGAAGAAGACCACGGGGAACGTAGCTCATCTCACATCGCATATACCGAGCATGTGGCGCGTGGTGGTGGATATCGTAAAATGCTGGCGGGTTCTTAATCTCTTCCGGGTTACACATTCCCAGTAAAAAATTGCCGGACCTGCGGTTGTCTGCTGCTTGCAACATTCTGAGATTCCGTAACAAGAAGAGCACTTTACTTTCAAGCTGTACATCAATAAGACCAAGACCTCCTTCAGATTTAGCTAGCATGAGTGTAGGTCGTGCGACGCGTAAAAGTGATCCTTGCCAGATATACCAGCCTACTGCTGAAACTATACGGATGCCAACTACTCCTGTCATTGGTAAAATTTGGCTTAAATACCAGATTTTGCTTAGACCATACATATTGACATATTGCACTCGTTGTTGTAACACCACGAATTTATATTTAACTTGATGCAGTATACTTTTCACAGATGCATGGGCAAGGGACCAATTTTTTTTAATCATCTGATGTATGCTATTACAGAACTGGATACCGAGTATCTTAATCTCATCAGTTATCTGCATCCATGAGGGAACATTTTCGGAAGTCCTGCTTCGATACCCTATCCGCATAGTTTAATTTTTTGGAAGTTGAGATGTGCACCGGAATATTGTCCATAAGTGTCGAGCTCGGTGAAAAGACGCTGGTAGTCAGCATTGCGATCCAGAATTAATGTGACATCGTCAGCGTAGACAGAGACGTCGATCATACCATGGGGGAAGGTACGTAATACATTGACAATAAAGGGTTCCAAGGGTAGCACAAAAAGCATCATCGATAAGGGACAACCTTGCCGTACTCCTCTTGTAATTTTGATAGAGTTTGAAAGGTAACCGTTCACAGTTATTTTAGAAGAGCCGCCGGTCAGTATCTTAGCCATCAGAGTGGTAAAAGGCATAGTGAAACCTAATGCTTTAAACACTTCGATCAAATAACCATAGTTAACTCTATCAAATGCGTGATCAAAGTCCAAGGAGAGCAGCTGTCGCCGTTGCTTCTCTACGAGTGACCTACTAATCATATCGCGAATGGCACAGACAGTGTTCAAAATACGTCTTCCCTGAACAGCTCCTGACTGTTGGCTGGAGGTTACGTCTGCTAAGAAATTGTTGAGCCGTTGTTTCAAGCACCGAGTAAGTAACTTGTAATCAAAATTGAGGAGTGTGATAGGTCTAAAGTCGACTGGGGTCGTTGGTTTCCCTTTCTTTGGAATTAGAACTATTTGACCTTCCTTCATCTTTGTAATATTCCTGTCAGGTTGTAGGGCGTTATTTAGTATCAGCACAATTTCGGCTTTGATGATTGGCCATAGCTGTACATAGAATTCGTTCCCCAGTCCATCTATTCCTGGTGATTTATGGGATGCGCTCTGCTTGATTGCTTGATATATTTCGTCTTCCGTTAACTCAGCCGTCAGACTGTCTTGTTCACGGTGCTGAATCCTTCCACGAATTCCATCCAAAAACGTGTGTCGGTGATCAAGATGGGTTACCTCGCCTTCTCCATACAAGTCTTGAAAGAAGTTTTCAAGTGTTGCTTGTATCCGTGGGCGCTCTTGAACAATTTGGCCATCCCGGGTAGTAATCTGATGAATATATTTCTGCCGCCCCCTGCGACATTCTCGAAGGAAGTGATATATGGAAGGAGCCTCTTCGCTGTTATAATGGCTGTCTCGAGCGCGAATTTTCAAACGTTCTTGGTATCTCCTGTGCAGTGTCAATAGCTGGGCTCGTACCTGCTTAATGCGCTGGTACGTTCGCGGATTGGTAGGATCTGCAATATAGAGCTGCCGTAAACATCTGTAATAAAAGTCCGTAATCTGGTTGAGTAGCCGTCGACGTTGGGAACTGTATGCCTTCAATAACCCTATTGTTCGAGGTTTAGCATATAACAACCACCAATCTAATATATCTCGATAGTGGTGTATATGTCGTTTCCATTTTTCCTATTCAGTGGAGAAGCGGTCCTGTAACTACTCTTCACGCAAAATATTGCAGTTTAATTTCCATGTACCCCTTCCACGTGCCGGCCCCATAGCCGGCTGTCTGACCTTACAAATATAAGCACAGTGATTCGAAAATTCCACCGGGCATAAATCAACTTCACGTAGCTCGTCCTGTAAATGGGTACTAATGTATATGCGGTCCAAGCGAGATGCTCCCGTGTTGTAGAAATCTGTGTAGCCAGGGCTGTGGGGTTTCTTCAGTTCCCACGTATCTTTCAATTGTAAACCTTGTATCAGCGCAGCTAACGCAGGGCAGCCCTGAAAGTTACTTGTTTTGTCCTTAGGTGAAAGTACTGCATTAAAATCGCCTCCAAGGATCATGTTACCGTTAAATTGTTGAAGAAGGGGTAAGATTTCTGTCGTAAAAAAGGTCCTTCGTTCGGGTCTTGCGTTCGAGCCCGATGGTGGATAAATATTTACAATTAATAGATCGTTAATACGAATACTAATTCCGCGAGAGTTTAGAAGCAGAACTGTATCGGTGTATTGGATGTGGTCTTTGATGTATATAGCAGTACCACGTTTGTCTTCGTTAACATTTTTTTCATATCCAGGTATTGATTGCCAGTCCTCCGTAGCTACTTCTTGAAGAAGGGCAATATCAACATCCTGGTCACGCAGAAGTTGCCGGAACAGAAGTTGTTTACTAGGAGCATGGATACAGTTTATGTTAAGAGATAATATCGTGTAAGTCAGCAGCATGATCCTAAGAGGGACCATTGTATGTCGTCTTCTTAGTAATAATGGGAAAAGAAAGTGGCGAGTATTCGTCGCAGTCTTGGACCGTTGTGTTTATTGTTTACTAGCTGGCGTCCCATTCAGTAGTGTGGTCTTCATTCTATAGGTTGACATCCTTATCATTCGAGGTGACATTCCTGATCGGGCAAAAGAATAGAAGGGTGAGTGGGGGGTGTGCAGGTCAAGGAGGGGGGAGGGAGAAACTATCTTCTTTCTGCAACTCTACTCCCGTGTAGACGCGGATCTCTTGTCATGTAGGGCTTATGGGTTTCTTTCCGCGAATGTCGTTGTGTTTTTCATTTTGGTGTGATTTTCATCATGGCGGCGTCTTTTGGTGGTGGTTCATCGACCTGTATGCTTGCTGCGGTCCCTGATCCCGTGTCTTGAGTTTCAATAAGCGTAGAATTATCGTCTTCTATTTCTGCAACCCACTGCATGCTACTGGTCACTGGATCGGGAGTGGAATTCTGACTCGGGGGTGGGACATTTATGTCCCCTTCCCCAGCTGTCTTTAGTACCGTAGCAGGTAATACACTCTCCACGTCAGTGTTGGTAGGTGCGCTGCTAGTTCCTTCTGGAATGTTGTTTATAATCAAGCTGTCTCTTCCTACAAGGCCGTCTATCTGTGGCTGAGTGCTGGCAGATGTTTGGTATTGCTCATGTGTGTCCAGCTTTGACTGTTGTGTTTGTGGCTGTGTACACATTGCAGTTGGGGAGTCGACCCGGCTGACTGGTGTCTGCGAGACGACTGTGGAGTGATTAGATGAGTCATCCGTTTGTTGTTGTTCTGCAACTTGTGGTTGGACCGGGACCGGATTTTCTACGTGTGTGATACTTGTGGACATCCGCTCAGACTCTAGTGCAGCCATGGAGTCACTGTGACATTCATTATTGGCAACTATCTCACTAAGGAGTCTAGGCCCCGATTTATGTCCTTTCTCTCCGCGCCGTATGGGACAGTCCTGTCTAAAATGATCAGTAGCATTACAGAAAAAACAGGATTTCGGTTGCCCTTCATAGATTACCTGCGCCCTGTATCCCTCTATAGATACAATGGGAGGTATGGCAGTTTTTAACTCTATGCGCATGGCCCTAATTCCACTGTATATATTATAAATATAGGTGGAGGACCACCTCTCATTCCGGATTTCTCTTACTTTGCCATACTTGCTAAAGAAAGACATTATTCTTTCATTTGGCATTTCTATGGGGAGGTTCATTATTCTCACTAATTTGCTATCCACGTCTGCACATGTTATCACCACATCAAATATAGAGCCATTAAATTTGCGTACCTGTGAGTGTCCATTGGTCGTGAGTAGGATCTTCTCCATTAACAGTTTACTGGTTAACTTGATGTAGACTGCCGTTTCCAAATTGTCAAGTTGTATGGCCTGCAGTTGGTCGACATGCAACTTTAAAGTTTGCTGTATCCACTCGTGTATTTTCCTTGTCAGGGAAAGCACATTTAATAGTATTTTTCCGGATGCCGTTGGTTGCCATTTCCACTTTATGTAATTACACTATAGAGTAATAGAACACTACACGTCACGCGCAATGAGGCAGAGTCGCGCGAACCGCCTCCTGCCACAGCTCAAGCCGGACTGAGATGAAGAGGTAATGACAGAAAAATAAATTAGACGATTACCCAAAACACACGGAGTGTTATCTTAATTTTCCAAGTCGTTATGATAGCAGTGAAATAGTTTAGTAGTTCATATGAGCTAGTGGCATAAGATGAGCTCTCAAATCCCATACATACAGTGAAGCAAGTGTCTGGGGGTTGATAATGAGGAATTACTGAGGCCATTACTCAAGGTTTGAGGGAGCAGGGCGACCCCTAATTTACGAGCAAGGGTCGCTCTGCGGGACATGTTTCAATTAAAATTGGTGGGTTGTGGGAGTTGAACGCAATTCCCGGCGGTGATTCACTCCGTGTCATGAGACCAGGTTCGAATCGTGGAAGAGACTTCAACGTGATTTAGCGTAAAATGTTCTAGTTAAGAATATTCTACATGTTACTGATTTACAGAATATATTTCTCACGTTAATGTTACGATACCTGTCCTCTCCACACATATAGCTCAGCATGACTTCAAAATTACTCTACTATCGTTGAGCAAAACTTACCAAATTATAACCTTCAGTCAGAAATATTATACACTTGTTGAAGAAATGATGTTATGCTGTGCTACCCTAGAGAGAGAAAATCCACAAGTGATAGCTGCCCGAGAAGAAGGAGTAACACACGGTAACAGCAACGAATTGAGAGTAATATTCGCACTATTTATCTTAGGACAAAATGAGCTCACATTTTTTTAAATTTTAAAATATCTCTGTTGTACAGCTACCCCCAGGGAGAAAACTTTATTTTTATTTGCATTTACCAATAAATGGCGATTTACCATTGACAATGAATTACTTAAATATCCAAAAAATATATTTTAAAACCGAAACAGGAATAACAAAACGAAGGATGAAATTAATTTAATATTTTGTGACTGATGATCCCGCACCTAAGAACAACCAAATTACCTCCCAGCAACTGGCGGCTATGTGAATCTTTTTTTTCAAAGTACTTACAGCAGGGTTCATAGTGTCTCTTCTTCTCAGAATCAACTTCTTTAGCTTGTAAACTTTTACTCTCAAACCTCATTGTTGGGTCAACAACAAAGACGATTCTCCTCTTCCAACCAATTAACGATAAAATCCCATGCCCGGCCGGGAATAGAATTTGGGACCCCCTGAAACAAAAGCCAGAACGCTAACAATTTGCCCATGGAATCGGATGGAAGTTGACTGCTAAGGAAGTATTCAAAGTAGTGACAAAATGCATAAAGTTTGACAATAATCCGATGAACTTATTTTATTTAGCGTACGATATTTTACATGACAACCTTCAGGAATTACAAAATAACAATTACTTAATTATTAGTAGACAAGTATTATTGATTAACCAAAGTAATAAATTGTAACAAATTATAAAGAAAAATGAGGAAATTGTTACAGGAAATATACCATAATCCGATCTTAGTTTCGTACGAGAAGTAAGATGAAGCGTTTAATAAATATTTACTTGGAAAGTTGAATGTATTATTGATAATTGGCTGTGAGATATTTCAACTTGAATCATTATACACAAAGATATACCCGGTGTCCAGGAAAAGAGGTATTTCCGTGGTTTAGGCACCACAATTAATTTAAAAACACTGTAGGGGGTCTGCTGTCTGTAATTTCGTTTGTTTAGCCAATTTTTCAGATATTTATCTCTTTTAGGTCAACTGATGACCGAATCAGTGGTTTTTCTTTGGCGTGTCTCTTTGTTTGTTTGTTACACCATGACGGCGAAACGGCTGCATAGATCTCAACCACGCTTCACATTTAGAGTATACTAAACCTGGGGAAGGTTTTGATGTGCAAATGATTTTAAAATCTCTGAATAGACGAGGGGTTTATAGGAAAACCTAAAGTTTTCTTCCATTTTCACTTTTGCTATGTAAATAATTTCGCTTACTCTTCATATGACGCAGGAAATTTCTATTTTGTGCGGATTTCATGCTCTGCATTCAGTGACAGACCGACCGACAATGAACCTACAGGTTTCCATGGCAACGTCTCTGCTTGCCAGCATTGAAGTAACGTATTGCCATTTTCGACATCATTCCTCTAAATTCGTGGTTGTTCCTTGGGTAGAAAGCAAGAGAGATGTCAATCGGCCATTCTGGGGGATATTGGCAGAATACCGTTGGAGGTTACAATCGTCGTCAAATGGTACTCAGGGACGTTGTAATTATTTCAACAGTACCGTGGAGGGTAGCCCATTATTTTGCACCGCAAGGTGTTTTCTGACATTTTCTATAATTTTTACTGTAGGCCTATTTGTATTCTACTTCTGTTTTCCACTTTAATTTTTTGACTCTACCTTGCCTCCTTAGGCATAAGTCATCTTCTTATCTGTTTACCTAAGAATTCATGCGCCTAAATCTCCTCTGTTAAGGCCTTTTTATATCCGGAGCTCATACCATCTCAATTTATTGAGGGGGATTTTATTTTTCCAATACATCCACTTGGTATTTTCATATTTCTCCTATCCGGGTGTCCTCAGTTATATTCCTATGTTGTATCAATTTCAAGATTTATAATTGTATGACATTCTTCCTTAATTACTCCGTGCGTATGCGAGTTCTAATCCAGAAACCTGGACACACTTTTCTTCAAGAAAAAATTCCAAGCTGTTCAAATGTACAAATTTGGCCTCGAATAATATCGAAATATGGATGCATTTTAATGACGGTGCAGATCTTAGTTTCTGGGTAGTTGGTGGCTAAACGGTAAGTCGTGTTACAAATCAGATATCACAATCGCCGTTCAATTTGGAGAGATCTACAACTTTGATCCTATGATTCATTGTCGTGTCTGACTGTTGATATGTTATATAGCGCTGCACTTTTCGATTATAATCTAATCTCTCCAACTCGATTGTGTCTGGCATTAGGAAAAGGGGCCTGTCCTTATAATGAAAACTCTCCATCTCTATTGTGAATGGCAGTTGCCAAGTGAGCCCTCCGTTATAGTAGAAACTCCCAAACTCGACTGTGATTGGCAGTAGGAAATGTGGCCTGCCATTATCAACAAAACTTCCCCAATGCCTACTTTACATCGGAAAATTAACGTATGGCGCCCTCCCTGTGTTGTTTCCCAGATATCGTTAAGAGACATTCAATTCAATATAATCTTACTTGCTGGCTTTACAGTAATTTACGGAGAGATCCGTACACAATGTAGAATACCGTAGCAAAGCACGGGTACATTCGCTAGTTAGGAATAGGTAACGTAGGTGATAAAAAAACATACAAATTTCAGAAACGAATATTGATTCTTCTGGCGTAGATCCTTGTTCGGAGCTGCCATTATACGTGGCCTGCTTCACGCAAATGCACCGAACAAAAATTTCAGGCAATTGTACACAGGCGAGCAATGTTACTGCTTTGTTTATATTCCATAAACTCTTAACTCTCTGGAGTAGCGTATCTGCTCCATCGTTTTTGAAGAAATTTCGGGAACTAATGCGTTCTTCTCTGGAATATTGTACGTAGGAGCGAGTCAATAGTCAATCATTCATTCACTCACGCAGAGGGTGCTTCACGTCCTCGGAGTTACGCCAGCAGTTTCCCTTTGCTTTCAGCCATGTAGCAGTATCAACATAGCAAGATTTTACGCAGAATACATACTGCGTAATAGGTACTGACGAAATAAACGTTATAGTCAGTATGGGTCTGAAATGTTATTGGTGATATTTTTTCTTCATTCTCAACAAATTAACACATCTTCAATGCAAAATTGATGTACAAAGAGTCTGTAATGTAAGAAGTAGAAAATAGATGTGGAAAAATAATCGTCATTACTATGTGTGAAACTTAAATCTATGTTCATAAGGTAGGGAGGCCAAATTCCATACCGGCACCTAATTTCGTCCCCCTGAGGATTTTCATTTTGCACGGTTGGAATCTGATGTTTCGTCACGCGCACACGCGTAGCCTCATCCCGTTCTGTTGTTGTGAAAGTTGGTTGTGAGCACCACGTTTAGTTTCTGTGTACAAGGAGGATTCATTGATTTTGCATGCTGATCTGAGGTAGTGCAGCATTCAAATTAAGAGCCTGTTTTTCCTAGAGTGAGCACTGTTATGTGTATGAAATACTGGCCTACACTTCAGTCGGGTGGTGTATTTCCTAGCGTGTAATAGCTACAGTGAGGTAGTTGGCCTGAGTTACTGTAGCGGCCATTATGACAAATCAGGGAATGTTCGTAATTTCGTCTCTTTTCACTTTATTTGTTATTTATGAAGTTTATCATTATTTTGAGATTGGAAAACGCTATCAGTGGGATAAGGAGGGTATGAGAAACAGGGCTTTAATACTGCGAGGGACAAAATAATGGGTTACAAACGAGCGAGTAAAGCGTATAACATCCCACGAGCAGCGCTGAAGGACTATTTTAAAAATAATGCCATTAACATATTTTTCATAAATTGCCTTCAAGTAATTCATTATAGGGAAAGTGTTTGGTAAGGTTAGAAAGGAAAAATATATTAAAATTAATTGTACCTATTGTACCTATCGTAAATTTGATGGGGGACAAAATTACGAACAACTTTTTGGTGGTTTAATTTCACATTATTTATGTTTTTATCGAATATTGACTACTTTAAGTTAAATCAGTTTCATTGTAACTTGCCCGTTAGTGGAGAATATATTTAGTAATATGTATACCAATTTCTAGCATTGTCCATAATATTCCTGAATTTTTACAAGAGCAAATCTTCTGAGGGAATGAAATATGGGCTCCCTACCTTACCATATAGAGACGTGGGAGCTTCGAGGGGCAGATAATCTAGACGGAAATGCGTATTTTTGGGATCTTACAGCTGATATATTTAGATTTCCACAACTGGGGCTGTAGATGTGCTCGGCTGGAGCTCCAGTAGCGTGTCGCAGTGCTCGGCCACGTTAGATTTGAGACTCTTCTAAGAAGGCGTTTGACGCTCAGCATTGGTGATTTTGGACTTTTAGTAATTTTGATAACCCGCTTTGTCCTCTCGAATACGTTTTCGATTATTTGGACGCACTATTTTGCGAAAGAAAACATTCTTCGCAAATCATCCCACTACTGTACTCAAATAAGTGTTAAATTTTTGATAATGTCTGTGCTGTATACGTGCAAAACTCATTGAGATGAATCAAACGACACCTCATACGGGGATCCTGCTGTGGATAGGGGTGGTGGAATAACACCCGCAGTATCCTCTGTCCGTCATGTGAGGCGACTGAACAGGTTCCCAGGGGCTCTTAAATGAGGAGCGTGGGCTGGCGATCACGGAAAACTTCATGCATTGTTTCTACTTACTTGTGCCATATTCCTCACTTTCATCATTCCTATCCGACCTCCCTTGGTCAACTCTTGTTCTTTTCCTACTCCGACAGTATTCGAATTTCGAGGCCAAGGGACTCTTGTCTTTCTCTGGTCGTTACCATAATTTTTCGAAGTGCCGGACCCCATCCATTTTGCTTCCGAGTGGTGTTAATTAGAGGATGGTTGCCCACTTGTACTCCCTCTTAAAACAATAATCACCACCACCACCACCACCGCAATATCACTCGGGGTGCTGCCGTGCGGGAGTCCAAAGCTAAATTAACTGTTGGCCACGCGGTACCGACGATTTTGGTACGTCGAGATCGCAGCGCTACTTTATCGAACTCAGACTCTTGTCGATAGATGCAATGGTCTCTTTACAAAGAAATATTTAATGCTGTAATCACACGTGATGCCTATGAATTATTTCTACTATAAAACTCTCATTTTTGTTATGGTCACCGACCCAAGTACGATCGCGAGACTATTCTACGATTAAATATACAGTCCCCTTTCTCTGATGAACGTGTGAAAAACGTTTTTATTTTTATGAGACAAGTTAATCGGTTCTCTTAATCCAACTGATAAATATGTCACCGCTGCACATTAGGCGTCAGGTAGCTGACCTGAGTTTCCTCCATGGGATCTCAAATGGGCACTACCGCTCGGAACATCTTGTCTCACTCTTCTCTCCCCGTATCCCATCCCGCTCCACAAGAATCAAAGTACTTCTCCACATTCCCCATACCCAGCACTCAATATTTCAACGATCTTTCCTTATCCGCCTAACAACTCTCTTTAACTCTACAGTATATACCGAGCTCGAGAGCTGCAGTTGCTTAACTGAGGTCAGTATCCTGTATTCGGGAGATAGTGGGTTCGAACCCTACCGTCGGAAGCCCTGAAGATGGTTGTCCATGGTTCCCCATTTTCACACCATGCAAATGATGGGGCTGTACTTTTATTAAGTCCACCACCGCTTCCTTCGCACTCCTAGCCCTTTCCTTCCCATCGTCGCCATACGACCTATCTGTGTCGGTGCGACATTAAACAACGTGTAAAAAGAGAATAATAATAATAATAATAATAATAATAATAATAATAATAAATTAACACTATAAACAGGAGACAAGAACTTCATTTAGCATCAAGTAAACGTATATACGAGACGGGTGTACATAATATATTAAGGATAAGTTGATGTGTAGTGGTTATATCGCTACCTTGACTCTCGACGACTTGTCTATGAAAATGGACATTCTCATGGCTCTCGATTTGGACAGTTGTTATTAGCAGGCTGGGTACGTGAGCTTGTTATCTTTTGTTATGTTTGTTATATTTTATTATAAAGGTTTACATTTGTTAATTAGTCTTAGTGGTTATATCGCTACCTTGACTCTCGACGACTTGTCTATGAAAATGGACATTCTCATGGCTCTCGATTTGGACAGTTGTTATTAGCAGGCTGGGTACGTGAGCTTGTTATCTTTTGTTATGTTTGTTATATTTTATTATAAAGGTTTACATTTGTTAATTAGTCTGTTGACAGTGCAAGTGGAATTTGCTCATTGTAGCTGTATCGAATGCCTCTTGAATAAATAAATAAATAAATAAATAAATAAATAAATAAATAAATAAATAAATAAATAAATAAATAAATAAATAAATAAATAAATAAATACATTAGTGTATATTACAAAATAAATAATATAACTTATCGTAAATTTTTCTGCTAGTTCAGATTATTTCACAACATTTTAAATGACGTGAACAACACAATACGGATGAAACATGGGCATGGATGTTGTCCTTTTCACGTCAGCCGAATTAACGCGTTGGACGCATCAGTGTGCAAATTTGCCTCCTCAGGTGTTGCAGACTTAAAATTTCTTCTCGTAGAATGTAAGAAATATCGCGCATTGAGAAAAGTGATGTATATGTTTACAAAATTAGGATCACCGCTGCCAAGAAGTGCATCTGTTTCCTTTTTTCTGCAATCGGCATATTTGCACCATCTTCGCTGAATTTCTCAGAAATACAGTGGCATTAAAAATAAGTTCAGAAGTGCCCATCGACTACACTGTTTATTCAAAACACAAATTTGGTGATAACCAGCCAAATTTTCTTGTGGAAAAGACTGAGACCTAGTACAGTTTTGACACTCTGTAGCAACCTATCTTGTGTCCATAGTGTGTAATTTGCCTGTTTCGTATGTAATAAAACTAAATGAATCGTCATTCGGCCAAAAGTCGATCAATAAAATTAAAAACAAGTAATTTGTACGTCTCCATACACTTCTGTTCAGCTTCAGCATTTGGTAACACACCGCCATCCATCAGGACCTGGTGAAAGTATAGGAAGAAATGAAGAACAGCTTATAAAGGAGCCTAAAATTCCATCAGCGGCAATCGTAAATTTTCTGTTTCACTGAAAAATAAGTATTTATGAATATTGCCGAACGGATACTTATCTTAGATTAAATTACTCTCTGTACGACATAAGTGATTAGGAATAGTCACAGTATAGCTCAGTGCACTTAGTCGCCACAGATCTCAGTATTAACGTACCGCATTAATGAACGGTTCCCAATTAAAGCCAAATTTTATGAAAGAAATATCTTGTATATGTGGGGAAAACACTGAAGTCTCAAGGAGTTGGTCAACGCTGCGGATCTGTTGTTCCAGCCCGCCCTGGTCTTAACTTGTATCTATACTGATATTCCTGTTCACAAAAAGTAATATATTTCTAGAAGCATCATTAAGTATCAAACTAATGTCACTAATTAACCATTATTATTTTAAGGAATCAAAATATAACATAAAGAGGAAGAAAAGTCATTCATTACATTTTTCAAAACATGAATACGGTATTCCATTCTCTTTGAAGTAGCTCGTGGCAAATAGAATATCAATGGAAGAGCAATTCACATTGCTCACTCTTCTTTATCATGGGGGAATAATGAAAATGTCAAAACTCGTCATTAAGATGTGGGGCAGATAGCGGAGAAACTTAGTGCTGTCGTATTTCTTTATGGCTCACTTCATCACGCTGAACAGAATTATCAATTTGGCCTCCATTTTAAAATGCATCCAGGGACCTTCATTACTCACATACTGAGCTATAAGTGATTTCATGTCCGGCATGAATTATAAATGACACAGTTTGTGTCCACCTACTTGAATATAGCCCTCACAGGCCTAGGAATTAGCTAGTGTTTCACTCCACCTTCCTTCATTTAAATATTATATCAGAAATGCCTCATATTTAAGTTCAAAGAAAGGAACACAAAAATAACTAATAGGCCGTCATTTGATTAAATAGTAATTAAATAGTAATTTTTGTACAATAAAAGACAAAAATGATGTTGGAATTATACTGTATGATAAAACTTTTCTGGCAATGAAGCTCCAGGATTTCTCACTAAAGCACAATGATGGTATCGAAACTAGAAAGCTCACGAATTTATCGTCACCTCCGCGACTGTGCAAATACAAATACGTAATCAGTCGATCCTAACAAACTAGAGTGGACTGGCCGTAATGGAAAGGGAGAATACACAGTGAGTACTTATGTTGTAGATTTTTCTTGAAATCTGCTGTAATTGATGGTACTGTATTGTATGTAATAGATTTTATTTATATCATTTCTTAAATGGAGATTGAAGTGTACCGCGATAAGAGTCTGATTGGTAGGTTTCGCAATGCAAGATGTTATAGTTACATGAATGAGATACGTACAAAGCTCGCTAGGTGGAATTCTACCACTCAAAAGATCATCCCCGTTAGTGTAATGAGTTTTACTCTCCCTAACGAGGAATATTCGAGAACGATCTATTCCGTCCATTACTTGTTTGAAAGCAAGGTCAAAATTGAAGCATACCGAGGTAGGGATGGACCCGCCCAGTGCTTTAAATGTCAAAGGCTGAGACACACAGGCAATTATTGTAAAATGGCCCTACGGTGTGTTGAATGCGGCGGAAACCACCTAGATACAACCTGACCGCTTGCTCCGGAGGCTAAAGCGAAAAGCGTAAATTACATCGAGGAGGAACACCCGGCATCATGGAAAGTGTGCAGCCTTTCTCAGAAGGCTGCTGAGCAAAAGCAAACAACAGAGCGCTTGGAAGCTTTGAAGAAGAGAGCTCTGCCGCCCTCTCGCCTCGTCACCGAAGGGCTTTCCTTCGCAAACGCTGTCAGTGGCATTGGTGCACCCGCAACAACCGCCAACTCCGCTCATTCTTCCAATTAGGCAACACCAGGATTGCCCCTTCCGATCTTGGTCACCTTAGTGACATACCTGATCTGCTGTGGCAGATCAATTTTAGTAGATTTATACTTTGTTGAGGGAAACTGCGACCAAATTGAGAACTTGCACTAATAAACCGGACAAAATCTTGGTCCAGACTGATGCTGCTATGCATTATCTCTCAGGTCCTTAGACGACGCGATTGACGCCAGGAACAATGATAGACTTGATGATCTCTGGAATTGTGAGAGGTACGAACATGATGCTTTTATCACTGGGCATAACATCGATATCGTGCTACTTGCTGAAACGTGGCTAAAAGAACACATGCACTTTAGAATAAAAAAATATGGTTGTTTACCGGAAAGACAGATACGGCATAAAGGGAGTTGGTATGGCCGTGCTGGTTAAGTCTATTCTTTCCCATCACGTGCTGGACCCCCCTCCTTCACTCCGTGCTAGAAACCATTGGCGTAGAAATCAGACTACCACTATAGACATTTTGCCGCTTACCTTCCGCCTTCGACGCCCCTCCATGTTGCCGAACTGGATGCTCTTTTAGTGAATAAAACTCACGTACCCACATTAGTAGCTGGCGATCTAAATTCCAAGCACCCTGACTGGAATTCTAGGCTTGTCAATCTTAAGGAAGAATTCTCCTGAGGTATATAAAATAACATGACGTCATGCTTCGTGCTCCTACAAAGCCCACCATTTACCCTTTTAAAGGTTTATCTGACGTGACGATGTGACAGTTTCCAAATTTTATAACCGGATAATAAATTTTGTTGTACCAAACGCTTTAAATACAGATCTTGACTTTGTTATCTTTAATCATACTTTGGGACGCCTAAACAAGCCATCTCGTCAGAACCTTCGTGAGAACCTGGACTCTTTCCAATTTCGCTCCCTTGTCGATAAAAATTTACGAGCATTTCACGTTCGCAACCGGGATGACGTCGACCAGGCTGTTTTGCATCTTCCTCGTAAGATGTCCAACGCCAGGTGGCTCATCCAAGAGGCAGCACGAAATACCCTTCAGGCGAGTTGTCCATAATCTGACGAAGGAGTATCTGATCTCCTAAAAAATTTGATCAAAGTCATAAACGCTATCGGAAGCGATGGCAATTTAATGGCGATTCACACGACCGGACAGAATACAAAGAACTTGCCAAGGCCGTCCACCAACGCCTGCTGGAATCCAAGATTGAGAAACGGGAACAGCTCTGTCACACTCTTTCAAGAAAACGGGCAGACTGCGAATTTTTGGCTGGTCACTCGCAATTCGATTCATGAACGAGAACACCAGCTTGCGATTCATGGCCGTCGGAGATCGTCTCCTCACCCCTGGAGAGGCCTTCGCTGACACAATTGAGAGTCAGTATGTTGTCCACGATACGCCCACGATGATGACGCTACGGAACGACTGGAACTCGCAAGGCCACAGCATACAGGCGGGATAGGACGCCACGTGAAGAAATGACCGATATCACGCCTGTGGAGGTCCGCAGGTGTATTAAAGGACTTAGTGAGATTAAGCCTCCCGCAGCTGATGCGGTAACTGCCAGGGAGCTCAAGTATCTTACCTATCGAGCTCTGGTGTTAGTAACCACCATATTTGTAACCTGCCTTTTACTGGGCTATTTCCCAGCAGCCAAGATATGCGTGCTTCCTAAGCGGGGTAAGGATAGGTTGTTCCCTCAGAACAACCGCCGCATCAGTTTACTCTCCCACTTATTCTGAAACTATTCAATTCCTACCTTGCTTCCAGTAATATAAGGCGACCGGAACAGTTCGGTTCCCGGTTCAAACGACCAGCTCCACTGGCAGTTTTGTGCTTCGTCCAGTATGCTATGAGGTCTTTCAACATACGTCGTTACGTGCCAACGGTAATTTTTTGGCATTGAAAATGCTTTTGACACCGTCTTGCACTATAATGTTACAGTCAAATTACTAGAATTATATGAAATTCCACACTATTTGGTCAAAATTGTACTATTTAAGACATAGAGTAATTTTTATCACTTGCGAAGGCAAACACTCCACCCCTTGGCACTTTCTATCGCCAATATTTTACTCCCTATACCTGAATGATCTCTGGCGAGTAGCGGGAAATGCAATTCAACTATTTGGAAAAGACCTGGCTGTTTATATCGCTCAGCGAAGATACTGCGATGCCACTGCAAACCTACAAGGCAGGATACGAAAGGTATTATATTGGTGTAAATATAACAAAATCACAATCAATCCAGAAAAGACACAGGCTATCCTTTTTAGTACGACGGTACCGAGATTTAGTCAGCTTAAAATTCGTCGACAGATTTGGCAATGGTTGAGAACGGTTAAGTATCTTTGGCTGAAACATGACCTACGTTGACCTAGAGATGTAATAGTGACCAGGCATTACAGCAAGCCAGCGATTGAATGGCAACATTGCGCCCTCTTCTCCACAATAAACACCCCAGTGATAGCATTAAGAGAAATTTGTACCTCACTGACCTACGGCTGTGAGGCCTGATGTTATATCCCGAGGACGCCCATGCAGCAACACCAGGTGTTCCAAAACAAGGTACTGTGGAGCATGACCAATTCACCATGGTATAAGTCTAACATTAGCATTCACCGGGATCTTAGGATTCCTACTGTCAGACAACATATTGTAAAACGTATTCGTCAGACGAAGCCTCGGATCTTTCAAACCCAGTCAACGGATCGCTTTGCTGAAAAGGGTCCTCAGAACCAAGAAGCCAAATAACGGCTTTACGTACGGTGCCCATTAGCTCCTGTACATGTCATCATCAGTTTAGGTATTTTTTTTTCAAATTTCCTAATCAATATTTACTAAAAGCACCAAAATTGTGATTTATGAAGACTGACCCTCTTACATGTTGCCATGACTCAGCGATGAGCGGGTTTAAGTTCTAACGTGCTCAACAGCAGCAGGACAGTGTGATTCTTTCCCCGCCAGTATACTTAACAAGGGATTTCTTCGGCCTCATCAGGTAAACCACGAAAACCGATGAGTAAAAGGACATATTTTTCTCTGGGGCTCCTATCCACTCGACACCATGGAAAGAAACGTACAAGTCAATAGAAACTGTAATATACAACAATAATTCTCGATGACTAGTTGCATTGTGCGAGTAATATTTCTATCAAATTTATTCAAACTGTGAGGGACTTACAATGATCAGCCAGAACATTATGACCACCTACCTTCTATCGATATAAACCCGTTCAGGCGATAGCAGCGTCACCTGACGAGGAATGACTGCTAGTCAGACGCATGAACAGTGCATGTAGTATCAGTGAGCGTGGTGTCCGTGTGTAGAATGGGGAAGGCGCACGATCTATCTATGCTTGACCGAGGACAGATTGTGTTTGCCCGGAGAATTTTGGGAACTGCACGACTTCTCATGTGTTCGAGCTGTGGTGAGTGTCTTCAACAAGTGGTGAAACCAAACTGAAACCTCATCCAAATTTCGAAGGGTTGGGCGGCCACCCC
This sequence comes from Anabrus simplex, assembly GCF_040414725.1. Classification (NCBI taxonomy): domain Eukaryota; kingdom Metazoa; phylum Arthropoda; class Insecta; order Orthoptera; family Tettigoniidae; genus Anabrus; species Anabrus simplex. The sequence goes on from NC_090272.1 coordinate 136,205,565, forward strand.
TCATTACAGATGTCGGATGTCGTAGGCAGGACAGACTGGTAAAACAGAACAGGTGGCGAACTGTGGCGGAACTAACATCAGTGTGTCTGAATACATAGTGCACCAAACACTCCTAAGGATGAACTTCCACATCCGACGACCCATGCATGTGCCAATGTTAATACCATGATATCAGCAACTCCGATTTAAAAGGGCACTTCACTATCGCCACTGGAAGTTAGCGCAGTTGCAGAGAGTTGGATTGTCTGCTGAATCCCAATAACTTCATCATGCCGATAGGAGTGTGCGAATCCGTCGCCTTCTAGGAGAACAGCTCCTTGACACCTGTACTGCGGGACGGAGACAAGCTGGCGGTGGCTCAATTATGCTCTGGGAAACATTCACGTGGCCATCGATGGATCATGTGCAAGGTGTTGTAAACAAGGTTGGGTTTACAAAAAGCACAACTTCTTTATTTGCTTCACATGTAAAATTACAATATTTACACTAACAAAACTGAAAGTTATCTCGAAGCAAATTGAACTATGAATTTGGAGAAAGAGTCTGTCTTTGTACACTATATACACGTTGGAGTATTCACGTTCACTACTATTTCGGAAAGATAGTCCTTGTGACATGAAAAGTTCTTGATAGTCGAAAACTATCAGAAGCACTGACGTAAATATCTCAGAGAGTCCTTCCTTGTTGAAGTGTCTGATTCATTAACGTAAGTTCAATGACTGAAGAGTTCCTACTTAGCGAAACTAAGTCGATAATGGGAGCTTGCATTAGCTAGGGAATGATAGTGGCATATAATGGTAAGACTGGGCATGGACAGCGGAATAGGCAAGAGGAGCGGTGACCCGAGGTGAGACCTCATACTGCCAGAAATTCAGTCCACCTGGCCGAAGCACATTTTCAAGAGGAGTAGCCTCCGTGCTCGACGTAGGGTGTATTCTGGAGCTGGACACCGGGGTCAGTGGGCGTCTGAACAGGCTAGGAGCTCCTTTATATAGCACACACGACGTTCCAGGCACGCGCACTGAGGGCTGCGCGTCGAGGCTCGAAGAATAACACACTGGCACGCGTGTAGCTGGCTGGCGGATCGAGAAGGGAGCGACGGACATACAACACAAGGCACCATGACGGCCGAGAATTATCGTACACTGGTTGCAGATCACGTACACCCCTTAATGGCGATCATGTTTCCCAACGGCAGTGGCAATATTCAACAAGGTAACGCGCCATGTCACAAGGCCAGGAGTGTGATAGTGGAGTGGTTCGAGGAACACAGTGGCGAGTTGCAATTGATGTGCTGGCTCCAAATCGCTAGATCTTAATCTGATCGAACACATCTGGGATGTGATTGAACGTGGCGTCAGAGCTCATCGCCCCCTCCCCAGAATATACGGGAGTTAGGTGACTTCTGTGTGCAGATGTGGTGCCAAGTCTCTCCAGCGACCTACCAAGTCCTCATTGCTTCCATGTCAAGACGCGTCGCCGCTGTTATCCGTGCCAAAGGAGGACATACCGGCTATTATGTAGGTACTCCTAATGTTCTGGCTGATCAGTGTATATTAAATTCTGCAAATTATTCAGTCACTTAAAGTTACTGAGACGTAGCATAGGTTTGCATGTATTTTCTGATGCTGAACATTAAAACTCAGATTGTGATGAGGATTTGAATTTATTTCCCAGTAATTTTAAGTGCGATGCTCTAACCATTAAGATTTCCTCCCTGAGGTTATAGGTACTTCTGTGTGGCTTCGGAAGTACCACACGAAATCATATTTTTTATGTATTCACCAAAATAGTATATAATTGCAGTCTAAGGAATTTTAGGTTTTACACAGATGTTTAACGTCAGATGTCTTGCTTGCACCACGTGAATTTTCACTGATAATTCTATCCTATATTCAATATAATTCGAGTTTCGATCACCAAAATGGAAAGGTAAGAACAAATGTGCATTGATAATCACGATTGCAACCTTACTGTTCTGTGTTCAGTACGGACATGAAACTTGATAATCTGGCAAGAAGAAAATTAACCCGGTTATATTTACTAACTAAAAGAGCCTACTGACATTTGGATACTTGTAGTTTCACAAAAGCCTTTCTCAGGTTTTGATAAGAAACCACTGGTCATCTACTTGTGATGTAATAAATTCTGGGGTCACGAAAGAACATGAACTGACGAAGTAAAATCAGACAGGAAAATAACAGAGATCTTTCACAAATACCTAAAACCAATGCCAGACTCAGTTGAGTATGTATCACGGTGACACAGAATTCTCACAGAATGGGACATACTAGGGATAAGGGAACATCTACACGTTAGGAACATGGTACACGTGTATCACTCTACACACAGGATGATGCTGAACATTGTGAACGACGTTCCAGAGAACACTCTCACATATCACCGTCAATGAACAGACGGACATTAAAACGTACAGAAACACTGGAATTTGGGCAAATGGACACGGGACGGAAAGAATAAAGAAACGAGGTAGAAATTAAAAGTGAGGTCCCCGTTTATGTGGGCGAAGCATAATTCCGATCTCGATCGCCAAAATGGAAAGATAAGAACTAATGTGTAATGCTTTTGTCAAAGATGCCTCATCTCATCATACTCTAGGGAATAGATTATTTCATTGGTGGTAGTTTCATAGGTCGCGAGTCAGTCTTCCCCTTCCGATGCACTAAATTCTACACTTGTCGACTACAAATACCACGCATATGACCCTCGAAAACGATTCGTTTGATGCAAATAAATTAATATCTTTTCAATTTGAGATTAATTTATTAAAATTCGTATATACGAATATGATCATTTCGTTTTCCCAACAGTATCCAGTATTCGGGAGATAGTAGGTTCGAACCCCACTATCGGCAGCCCTGGAAATGGTTTTCCGTGGTTTCCCATTTTCACACCAGGCAAATGCTGGGGCTGTACCTTAATTAAGGGCACGGCCGCTTCCTTCCCACTCCTAGCCCTTTCCTGTCCCATCGTCGCCGTATGACCTATCTGTGTCGGTGCGACGTAAAGCAACTAGCAAAAAAAAAGAAAATTAGCGTTTTCCCAAAGGGAAATCTAATACCATATTTGAACTATTTGTTGAGTCCTCAGCATGACATACTGAAAGAATGAACTAAATATCTACAGATAAAACCTCCACGTAACGATATTTACCATTCCTATAGTTTGTTCGTTTATATTACACAGTACTAAAAGTGAAAAGGTGACTGTAGTAGATACTAAGATGTTCAAGATTTTTCTCTAAGTTCACTGCTCAGAAAATAAGAACAGAGCGCGCTCTGACGTAAGTATTCCATAGTTTTCAGTTAAATAGACTGATTCAGCATGGGTGTATCAGTAAAACAAAAACCTGAACACTTGCGCAGCGGTAGTTGCACTGAGCGAGCCGTCACGAGAGGAATCCCACACAGTGATCCGTTTTGTGAGGAATAAATACGTAATATGTCAACATTCACAAAAGATGGTATCTATATAAACAGAATTGCATTTTCTTTTGGTGTGGGTAGTGGTATAACACCCACGGTATCCCCTGTCTGCCGTAAGAGGGGACTAAAAGGGGTCTCAGGGTTTCTTAACTCGAGAGAGTGTGTTTGCCGCCACGGTACCCATAACTGAGTCCTGGTATTGCTTCCACTTACTTATGTCACGTTCTCCACTTTCATCTATCCTATCCGACCTCCCATGGTCAACTCTTGTTCTTTTCTGACCCCGACAGTATAGCATGTGGTGGTCCAGGGATTCTTTCATCTTCAAGCCCTTCTTGACCTTTGACTTTCTTTCACCGATACGTTCATTTTTCGAATTGTCAGACCCCTTCATTTATTTCTCTCTGATTAGTGTGAAGAGAAGATGGTTGCCTAGTTGTATTTCCTCTTAAAATATTTACCACCACCATCACTACCTAGAAATTACAGAGGCTCAAACGACTGTGAACAAGCGAAAAACGGAGTGTCTGACCATCGACATCAGACGAATTCGTCAACGTCATCGATTTAGTGATGCGGGAGAACAGACGTCTAATACCGAATGCCTGAATGACATAAATGGATTCAACGAATATGACGACACATTCTACTGTCCAGGCACGGAGGTACGAATACTACGCTGTGACAAATGTTGAAGATCTTCGATTAAGACTTCTTTAAGGGCATGCCGAAATCAGCATAAGTTGATTATTTGATCCTAAAATCAAGCAGTGCTCTTTCATTTGGTCTGTACACCTAAAAAACGTTACGGAAATTTACTTCTTGATTTACCCTCGCAGAATCATATTTTAAGAAAGTAAGGAATAGCTTCCGCAACGAATTATTAAAGAGTACAGAAACGGACGTAAACAATATCATGCATTGTTGTGTCACAGGTTATTGCAATTGAGTTCTGACTGCATGCTGAGAAAAATTACCAATGGGTTCAGAACTTTTATCCAGTGGTCATGTGACACGGTGGCTGAATTTTCAGCTTTGATACCATACCTCTGGTTGGGAAGGTCCCAGCTCGATTCTTGACAGGTTCGGAGCTTTTAATTGCGTCTTGTTAATTCCTCAGTCTCGTGAACTGGGTGCTTATGTTTGGTTTAATACGCATCTCATCATTTACATTCAGCATTCAACACACCACACTCTAACTAAGGGATCCACATGTCAAATACATCCCGTTACATACAGCTGTCCTCTGCAAGAGCATCCGACCTTAAACAATGGACCAGGTCCATTGTGCCACATAAATTGCAACCACGAATCCACCAGGCTGTAGGAAAAATAGAGCAAAAAGAAGAAGGCCAGGAGACAGCCTATGGGATACGTATTGTTATGAGCAGGGGTCGGGTTTTTAATGTTTTAATCTTTTCCTTGCTATTTAATTAACAAATTTCAAGACATTTATTCGTTCCACACTGCACGAAGCAGAATATGGGAATTTCGTTGTAGCAATAATACAGGGCTAACACGTAATATAACTTAAATGGCCGTTTTGCCCACTTCATGTGAAGAATTGTTATTTTCCCATTGAAACTTATCGTGAAATGATTTTCACCAGTCTTAAAAGCATTAAGACGGAGATAGTTCAGGTTACTAGGATTAAATGCAGCACGTCCCATGCCTCGCATTGCACATGCGACATTTGATGCAGATGATAGACGGTCAGGAGGAACGTAACGGGGTGGCCTCCAGTCATCCACCGAGAGTACAGCTGCCAGAAAACGTAGTGAATGGTTATTACAAAAATTTTCTAATTTCAATTGTTGTGTAGCGAAACAATGTGCAGTACACTGCACTGCACGCCTGGACTGAACTGAGGGAACAGAGGAAGCGAACAGCACTGGCGCCGTCTCAAGGTCAAGCAGACCTGCCAACTGCAGGTTCTGCAGGTTCTGCACTGCACTGCACTGCACTGCACTGCACGCCTGGACTGAACTGAGGGAACAGAGGAAGCAAACAGCACTGGCGCCGTCTCAAGGTCAAGCAGACCTGCAACCTGCAGGTTCTGCACTGCACTGCACGCGCGCCTGGATTGAACTGAGGGAACAGAGGAAACAAACAGCACTGGCGCCGTCTCAAGGTCAAGCAGACCTGCCAACTGCAGGTTCTGCACTGCACTGCACTGCACTGCACGCACGCCTGGACTGAACTGAGGGAACAGAGGAAGCGAACAACACTGGTGTCGTCTCAAGGTCAAGCAGACCTGCCAACTGCAGGTTCTGCACTGCACTGCACTGCACTGCACGCACGCCTGGACTGAACTGAGGGAACATAGGAAACAAACAGCACTGGCGCCGTCTCAAGGTCAAGCAGACCTGCCAACTGCAGGTTTTGCACTGCACTGCACTGCACTGCACGCACGCCTGGACTGAACTGAGGGAACAGAGGAAACAAACAGCACTGGCGCCGTCTCAAGGTCAAGCAGACCTGCCAACTGCAGGTTCTGCACTGCACTGCACTGCACTGCACGCACGCCTGGACTGAACTGAGGGAACAGAGGAAGCGAACAGCACTGGTGTCGTCTCAAGGTCAAGCAGACCTGCAACCTGCAGGTTCTGCACTGCACTGCACTGCACGCACGCCTGGATTGAACTGAGGGAACAGAGGAAGCGAACAGCACTGGCGCCGTCTCAAGGTCAAGCAGACCTGCCAACTGCAGGTTCTGCACTGCACTGCACTGCACGCACGCCTGGATTGAACTGAGGGAACAGAGGAAGCGAACAGCACTGGCGCCGTCTCAAGGTCAAGCAGACCTGCCAACTGCAGGTTCTGCACTGCACTGCACTGCACGCACGCCTGGATTGAACTGAGGGAACAGAGGAAGCGAACAGCACTGGCGCTGTCTCAAGGTCAAGCAGACCTGCCAACTGCAGGTTCTGCACTGCACTGCACGCACGCCTGGACTGAACTGAGGGAACAGAGGAAGCGAACAGCACTGGCGCCACCTCAAGGTCAAGCAGACCTGCCAACTGCAGGTTCTGCACTGCACTGCACTGCACTGCACGCACGCCTGGACTGAACTGAGGGAACAGAGGAAGCGAACAGCACTGGTGTCGTCTCAAGGTCAAGCAGACCTGCCAACTGCAGGTTCTGCACTGCACTGCACGCACGCCTGGACTGAACTGAGGGAACAGAGGAAGCGAACAGCACTGGCGCTGTCTCAAGGTCAAGCAGACCTGCCAACTGCAGGTTCTGCACTGCACTGCACTGCACTGCACGCACGCCTGGACTGAACTGAGAGAACAGAGGAAGCGAACAGCACTGGCGCTGTTTCAAGGTCAAGCAAACCTGCCAACTGCAGGTTCTGCACTGCACTGCACGCACGCTTGGACTGAACAGAGGGAACAGAGGAAACAAACAGCACTGGCGCCACCTCAAGGTCAAGCAGACCTGCCAACTGCAGGTTCTGCACTGCACTGCACGCACGCTTGGACAGAACTGAGGGAACAGAGGAAACAAACAGCACTGGCGCCGTCTCAAGGTCAAGCAGAGCTGCCAACTGCAGGGGAGCCAAACTTCGAGATTGATGAATCACACACTACAAACTAGAAGAGTGTATGGCACTTTGTACAGATTCTAGGACACATCAAAACTAGGGAGTCGTTTTCCAAACACCCCGTATTACTTTTCATGTTAAATGGGAGCAGAAATCTCATCTTGGGCAGCATAAATTTGCAGCTGCGTACATTACTAATGTAGATACGAAAACTAAGTCCAGCAGCAAGAATAATGTAACGCTTATTTCTTTCACAGTTGGCAATCTTCTAGATTACTTTAACTTTTGCCTACGCCAGATGTTGGTGCCTGAAAACGTCCCATGGGTGTATACTAACCAACCCGACCATGGAAACATTCTTAGAAGACATGAGTATGTGCATCGACGAATAAAAACGTTTAAAGATCTGTTTTTAGGATACAAGAAACCCAAAATAAAAGGTTATACCACCTAAAAGTTTGGGCCCTAGTTATGAGTAGTTCTGAGAATTACCGTGCAGACTGGTTGCTGGTTGGATCTAGACATACCCGATAAATTTTTCATGCGATATTTCACACGCAGGTATGTAATTGAAAGCAATTTCAGTCCCAGTGGGATGATAACACTTCCTGTAAGTTCCGTCTGTCATTTTCTTTCATTCGAACTGACACTTTAAAATAGAAAAGATTAGCCTTTATTTATATTGTTGCTCCAAATGGTGTCATTGAAAGTTTGCAAGTCACATTCTTCTGGCTGCAGGGTGTGTTATGCATTACAGCTCGTTCCCTAATAATTCATCCCTGAACATCCGTTGCTGGTCTAAGGCATCTGAGAGTTCTTTCACGAAGTGTACGAGAGAATAAAGGGTGTATTGTGTAGTATCGAACTCGTCTCTACCAACACAAGACGCCACAGCAGCCGGTCGTGATTGATGGCTCAATCAGCAGCAACACGATCCAATATGTACTCGTCGGCACTTATTATTAGTAGCTTGGAGAAAACATATCACCGCTCCTCCGTCTTTCAGCTTTTATAAAAGCTTCTTAAGTAAGGGGAAATATTATCTTAAAGCAACAAAAGATTCCTAAGGAACGGAATTGCCTCCTGAATTTAAGTTTTAGCATACGCATTTCAATCCACTATGGGTTGGAAATAGATTAATTCGCAAAAATACTGTTACGTTTCCTTATTTTGGGAGTCATTTCTTGAGTCAGATGTAGTGACATTTTTCACGGTTGTGAATATTAACTCGACTACGCTGCGTGAATGAACATCAATATCAGGTAATCACTTAAACACACTATAATTTAATTAATTAAACGATAATAAACCATTTTCTTTCTTTCTTTCTTTCTTAATCTGCTTACACTTCAGGGTTGGTTTTTCCCTCGGACTCAGCGAGGGACCCCACCTCCACCGCCCCAAGAGCAGTGTCCTGGAGCTTCAGACTCTGGGTCGGGGGATGCAACTGGGGAGGATGACCATTACCTCGCCCAGGCGGCCTCACCTGCTATGCTGAACAGGGGCCTTGATGGGGGGAGAATTGGAAGGGATAGACAAGGAAGAGGGAAGGGAGCGGCTGTGGCCTTAAGTTAGGTACCATCCTGGCATTTGCCTGGAGGAGAAGTGGGAAACCACGGAAAACCACTTTCAGGATGGCTGAGGTGGGAATCGAACCCACCTCTACTCAGTTGACCTCCCGAGGCTGAGTCGACCCCGTTACAGCCCTCGTACCACTTTTCAAATTTCGTGGCAGAACCGGGAAATGAACCCGGTCCTCCGGGGGTGGCAGCTAATCACACTAAGCACTTCACCACAGAGGCGGACAGTAAACCATTTTATGGTAAAATTATATTATAATTAGCCAACGGCCATAGCCGTGTTGAAACACCGGATCCCGTGAGATCTCAGAAGTTAAGCAACATTGGGCGTGGTCAAGATTTGGATGGGTTGCCTCGCGCGTTTGGTGGGGGCTAAGGGAATGGAGGAGCGGAAAGGAACTGGCCCCCCTACCATACGTAAACTCCGGCTCAGGCACACCTCTGAGGGGGTTCGAACCTGCCTTCGGGAGAATACACCCTTACCTTACCTTACCTTTATATTATAATTCATGGGTATGGGTAATCTTTTATCCTTACGTGGAAGATACTGTATAATTACAATTGAATGTAACAATCGCGACGGATATGAAATATGCCACTTGAAGGCACCCTTTCATATTTTGTAAGGAAACAAGTAAATAATGTTTACGTCCTAGTGATTCTACAGGACAAGGCATCATCCTAAAAGGAAGACCATCAATTTATCATATGCAAGACATTCATTGACAGTGGGGCTATAATAAAATCAAGTACAACCCTAACGAAAATTCGCCCTCCCGTTCGGGAACGTGTTATAGCCTTTCTAAAGTCACCTGAGAACTCCTTAACGGAGGGAGGTTTCCATTAAGTGTTACAGAAAATAACTTCGAATAAAGATTTTTGAAGTTGATGAGTGGGAATAACGCATCATGAATAGAAGGGAGAGAGTTATTTACAAGAGAAGTGGAGCTGTGACTGTCTCTGATGAGATCGAACTGGTACTCTCAAAAATATCAGCATTTAAAGCTACTTACTAGAGGCTTAAGCAATGTTTCACATGGGGATAGCACAGATTTAAGTTATTGACCATTTATTTCTTTACAAATAATGCCAGAAATATGAAGGTTTATGTTTGAATATCGAGAACATGAACGTTTGATTTAAACAGAGTTCCTGGGGATGGAAAAGTAATGGCTAAATTTCCACTATTCTAAATTTCATTGCTGAGAGGAATGAAATTGTTGAGTGTTTGTTTTCTTTATCTAGTATTCATTTCTCTTTAGTACATGTTGAACACAGGTTAATATTATTCTCCAGGAGTGGAAGGAAGTATCGTTCCCACATGTTTCGACTTTCTAACGGTGAAAGAAATCCTCTCCGCCCAACCCACCAAGTTTTCACTGTCTCGAATAGACAACACCCGCACTTCTATACTACGCCGTACCAGGACCTTAGTACATGCGGGTTTCATAAAATCAACAATAAGGTGAGAAAAAGTACAAGCATACATTCTCCCCTTGCAGATGGGGGCAGTAGAATACATCCACGGTATTCCCTGCCTGTCCTGAATGATGACTAAAAGGGCAAATACTCAGGGGCACTGAAACTGGGAGCATTTAATTCTTCTAGCTAAGTCCGACCTTGCTTACACTTACTTGTGTCAGGCTCATCATTCTTTCATCGAATATCTTAGCTCCTTGATCATTTCCTGTTGCCTTCCGACCTCGACGGTAAAAGGTTTGCGAAACGTAGGGATAGTTTCATTCTCACGCCCTCAGTAGCTCTTTCCTTCCTTCCGCCAACTTTGTCATTCTTTGAAAGTTCAGACCTATTCCACTTTTTCTCCAATTACTGTTCTAAATATTTGTTGGTCAGGGGTAATTTCTCATAAAACAATAAGTACTACCCAAAAGCATGCATGAAACTACAGTATAACAAAATCTCGTGTCAGAAATTTCTTGCGCACGGCAAGTGTACAATCACCAGAGGAATGTTACGCGAATTGTGACCGATATTTTTCTACTTCTCAGACGGCAGCGCGTCGGCCTCTCACCGCTGGATACCGTGGTTCAAATCCCGGTCACTCCATGTGAAATTTATGCTGGACAAAGCGGAGGTTTTTCTCCGGGTACTCCGATTTTCCCCGTCATCTTTCATTCCAGCAACACTCTCCATTCCCATTTCATAGCATCTGTCAGTCATGAATATATCACTTTGGGAGTGGTAACCCCATCGTTCTAACAGCCTATATATGCTTCATTCATTACATCCGTGACCCGGTCAATGACTGGAAAACAGGTTGCATGTTTTCATTTTCAGTTTTCTACTTCAAGTATATTATCCATTGCTTGAACCAGTTCACCTTCAATACATGAGGATGGACCTATTGGACATCGGAGCAACTGTTCCATGGTTTTCAATTCAAGAATCTCATAATTGATCCGTATGACTTTAACAGTACAGAAATATGTCAGATTTCCAGCATGAATTCACATCCAATGACAACGATCTATTAAATCTCCCTGGAGAAAATAACGACAAGTTACGGAACATTATTAAAATATTTTCATCCATTTAGATCCAAGGTTTTATCCCCTTTTAAATTTAAATGATATTACTGAACAAACTAACTTTCTTTTCGAGACATCATTAATACTTCTTGATAAAACATAAAGTCACAACTCTCCCCGTCATATCATCTAAGTTCCCCCTCCCATGATTTCTTCTTCCTCCTCCCTTACCACAATAAACAGCTGACCTGCTTGGTAGTCTATCAGTTCCATGGTTTATCCTACGTTTCTCTGTTTCCTCCGTAGTTGCTTCATACTTATTTCATTTTTCTAATTGTCACTTTCATTACTTCTCTGCAACACGAAATTCTGACACAATTGATATTTCTACAATAATTCAAGAATAAGTATTTTATATAATCTTATTTATGGTTTTAGTTATGTTTTGTTTCCTACGATATGACGCAGTGTGACTCTTCAAGATCAATTCTATTTTTACATACTTTGAATGTAGTGTTTTATCTATATTATTTTCTAAAAACTTTATAATCTTTTCAAGACTGAAGAAGACCCAAAAGGGCCGAAACATGTGTCACTAATTGTGTTTCTAATTAACATTTGTGTATTGACTAAGGGGGACTTTTATTTTACATATTTCTGTTCGCTGCATTCGTACTTGATGTTGTCAGCATCTATGCAGCCCCATCTCGCAAAGTTTACCTTGGACCGCCCCACTCCCATGCTCAGTCTACTCAAATATTTCCGGGACGTAATGGATCTTGATTTTCAACAACTGTACTCTGGCCGTTTCAGGTGATTTAATAAATTCCCGTGATGTTCTCAGGAAACATTTCCTGGAATTGAGTCTTTGAACTGGGGGGAGTGGAGTGGATGAGCACTTTACCGTTTTAATCTAGTCCACACCTTGTTTGCAGCTACTTCTCTGCGAATACAGGGTAAAAAAGTCTCTGCAAGCAGCTACAGTCTGTCGACTGGAGTAGAGTTTAAGCAACCTGTCATTAACCTACAGGTCTCATCATTGAGGGCCACGTCTGTTTGACATGAGATGATGTATACCAAACTGGACATGCAAATTAACTTATTCGTATTTATTTATTTATTTATTTATTTATTTATTTATTTATTTATTTATTTATTTATTTATTTATTTATTTATTTATTTATTTATTTATTTATTTATTTATTTATTTAAATGTGCCCAGGGAAGTAGGCCCAAAACAGTATCTTCTTAACACATCAATACTAATAATACATGTGTAAGTAAAAACAAGTACAAATAAAAATTACGAAAATAAAAATTAGGAAGAAGAGGAATGAAGCGAAGAAGAAAATGCATATAAAGAGAAAATAACGATCTAAAGTGCATCAAGGGTATTTCTACGTTCAGTAAATACAGAAATTAAAACGAAGGTATAACTAAAGTAATAAGTGACTACAATAATGAATACCATAAGGAACACCGTCGGAATTTTTAAATTAGAAACCTGCGACGAAGTAAAAAATGGCCATAACTATAGGCGGATAGTTTGTGGTCGGCTTCCCCGCTGTGATCAAGCCAATTTACGCAGCCGGTTATTTTGTGTGGAAACTTTCATTTTGCAAATCATGCTGTGCTTTTTAAATGTGAGAGTTATGTCAAGCGTTACTCTCCCAGATATTTAGGAGTGTCACAGATCTGTAGTTTAATACCTGACCATACCATTTTGACCTTACGACGTAATTCCTCACTTCTCAGGTAAAAAAGGCTTACACTTGTGTCTTTGCAGTGTTAGGCGTCAGATGGTTTGTACTGCAATAGATTGACAGGTATTCAAAGGAAGTGGGCAGATTCCTTTCCACTGCATAAACCCCTGTACTCTGTGTGTCCAGTGAAAGGTCATAAGGATTTTAAAAAGATTTTGGTACCTGAAAATACTGGTTGTTAATTTGTATAAAAGTTGGATCCAAAGTTATATTTTTATCTTTAATTAAATCATTGTGACGTTTCCAATTTGCTAATAATATTTCGGTCTACTTCCAATTGGTTAAACACATCATTATGCCTTAGGGCACCTGTTCTAGGGTAAGTAACGTAATCAGAGTGTATGTTGATGCAAGAGGCTTGTTTAGGCTAAAGGCAATGGTTTACAAATATTGATTAGCAATTAGTGTCTTGGTTAGAGGCTGAATATAACTTTATTACCAATGTTACATGGCATCAAGACACTCTTTTCGGAAATTTCGATTCCAGTTCATTAATATTTCCCCAAAGTATGTCATATTATTATTAAATTTTATGTTTTTTCAGTTTAAAATTAACACGTGTCATACGGTAGATGTACGCCATTATAAGTCATATCACTGGACGCAATGAGCGATATTTTTCTGGATTCCGAAATGTAAACTAAAAATCATATGCAATGCAATAGGAAAAAACAATATCATCACATTCACAAATATGATTTTAAATATGTCGATATTCTTATTTTTCTTCTTCCCTGAACCGGTGCCTGAATGATGCCGACCTCCAAACCAGTACGATTCTGCGGTTGCCATTGAATGACGAGCTAAATGGATGATTACCGTACAGCTTGTCCGTTCGAGTGGTGCTTCTGACGCCTTCGTTAAGGCAAGTCTAAGATGCTGCAGGTCATCGTTGTTACTCTTGGAACAAATGTTCCTCGGGAACGAGAAATTGGGAAAGTTTGTGAAATCCATTCACTTGCCCTGCACTAAGGAAACCATTCGGAATAGGGCATATGTACATGTGAAATATTTTGCTTCAAATAATAATTGTTCCTGTTATATCCTTTACTATTGATCATTACTCCTGGGACACGCCGTACATTTCTCAAATTAAAACACCAATGTTAATGGTGATGATAGTAGAATTAATAATATTATTCTTACAAGTACTTGGTTTGGAGGTAGATATGGAAAGGCTTGCCGTGGATAGCAGATAGAGCACTGTTCGTAAAGCTAGAAAAGATTTGCGAGAGAGAATTTCAATTCTGGTGTCCCCTCGCACACCAAGGGAAAAGAGTCGTTCTTTACAAGGAGTGTACACCTGGTAATAGATGGTTGAGCAAGCGTGAAGGTCTGAGTAGCGGGGGGGAGTGTAAAGAAGCCATGAAGATGACAACTGACTTGAGTGCTAATAGAACCGTACCAAAACGATAACCATTGACGGCGATGGCACAGTGAGTATGAAACATTCGCACATGAATTGGGTTTTTGTTCGTACGGCCAATCACCGAGTAATTCAAGGCACCATAAAATAAGATCGGCCTTTGCTGACGGTTTAAGTGAAGAATATTTTCTTATTCACGAAGAAGTCCATGGAATCTCGGAAACAGGCAGGACAAGGCGTATCGACATCATAGCCATCAATCTTGAATCGAGAATAGATACGATTATAGTGAGCCGTATCCTACCGGCCCATAATAATAATTGGAATATTATTTGACCAAACATGTGAAATTTATTCAGAAAAGTTACAGTCTAATATGTGAAAGCATCGTACCCTAAGATAGTTGATACCGGATGTTGAGCAAGACAGTGGTTCGCTGGATGTTACTTCATGTTTTCGTATGACCGTGAGAAAGGATAGCGTACCCAAGCGTTGGCAAGGATCGACACGTGTATTAGATGCTGACCAAGCAAGATATTTCAGCCAATGGGAACTTAAGGATTTGGCAAACCTGGAGGCTACACCGCGCCAAATATTAATTCCAGGATGACCAACGTGCTCTGTGGATAAAGTCAGTTTCTGTAAGAGATCGGTTTTCCACAGTTTCTGAAGTCAGATATATTTGGAAATGTATTATAGAAATTGGTGGAAGAGATTTGCTAGTGTTTGAACTGTGTTTTGTAAATATATCACAATAAGTATTATGTCATCATACATGACGAACTCTCTGATTGGTGGTTAGTTCAGACACCCGGGAACCCCAATATTATTGGCGTCACCGAAGCCTCCTCAGTAACCCTTAGCTCTGGAGAGCGTCAGTCCGTAGCAAAGATTTGAGCAGTACGGTTGTACTAACTTTGTATTCCGTAGTAAAAGTTTGCACAGTGCGGTTGTACTAACTCTGTGGCTGGTGATCGTGATTAACGTGGTATCATTCCTGTAACAGTAACTGAGTTTCATTGATACTTCAAATTGTGCAGTCACAATAATTTACTGTACCTGAGTAAATGAAATAGTATAATTTTGGCAGAGTTTACTTTCAATTGATAAAGACGGTGTTTAGTGACCGCTGAGTAACAAGTGTAGTGGAAACGTGCTATTGTTTCACTACTTCGCGACGGGCGCGTATTCGCGTGGAACTTTCGTACCGAACCGTGGGCTGTTTTAAAAACTTTTTACCCTTTAAGTGAAGTGTGTTATATATGTGAATCAGTGTGTTAGCTGATCTGGTAAAAGAAAGGGTATCTCGGCTCGCAGCATTAAGCAGTGAAGAGGTTATCAATAATAGTCTTCTGTGTTCCAGTGAATTATTTTCCAGCAAGATGATGGATACGCCTGTAGAGGAAGGAAGTGCATTCCCACATGTTAAGGATGTGATTAACATGGAGTAAACCCATAAGTAGTGGGGATGTAAGCTGCTATCCTGGTTTCCCGAGAGTCATGTAGAATGTAAAGTAAGACGCATGTATTATTTACGGCATGATATGTAAGTTATGTTAAGGTACTAGGGCAGTGTAGATAGAATTTTAATTTTCATTCAAAGTAAGCCTGACGGCATGTGTTTGTTTAACTTTGTTACTATGATAGATTCGGATACGAGATTAATGCATATTTTTTAATTTTCATTTTGCTTTATGAGTAGATGTTTGGGAAAATGAGGGATTGACAGGATCAGTTATTGTTGTAAATATAGTATTTAGCGTAGGATATTCCGAGTTTTCCTTGTATATAGGCTAGAAGGGCTAGATCGACAGGTTCATTTTTATATTACGTCAAACACGTATCAATTCATTTTATTTCGGTTATTCAGAGAGACAGGTATAGCTATTTTGCATGATGCATGGTTTTACAGAAGCTGCCAGAAGGAGCTGCAGAACGTCGTTGTTAAATTAAGATCTTTGAAGTTAAGTTGAATTCTGTTTGCCTGATGGTCTGCCAAGGACTCGAACTGCGTCTCGTTATGTGGAAAGGCCAGTGGGATTCATGAGGAATGATGAGATAATAATTGCATGCTGAATTATAATGTATTGGTGCAGGCTGATGGTATGCCTGACAAGATAAAGAATATTGTGCAGATGTGTGTGTGCCTGCCTAGTGTCTTCTGAGTGTATATTGTGATCAGAATGGACAGTGTTAATTCCAATCTATTGAGTCTGATGTTGTTAAATGGCCCAAGCATGCCAAGAAGGAATAAATATACGGGAGTTTCCGTGTAGTTGATGATGGGCGTTATCTCATGGCAAGATGATTCCTGGCCTGTGTTATCGGCATGTGTGAAAGAGACAGTATTTCCTTGTGGCGGCCTCGGGAGACAAAATCCAATCTTTAGCATAGTGGAGTTCAATATTTCTTTACAGCTCGTAATCTACCCGGAAGTACATGACGGATGACCGCGCTGTTGAGCGCTTAAACGCAGTAGAAGGAGGCAATGTTGCCCATTGCTTTCTTCATGATATCAAGGATTATTTATATGTTTTTCCCTTACAGGATGGTTTTACATTATTATTTATGATTGTATACCTTGTCTCGTTGTTTTTAAAGGGAACAGCCCGAGTGCTGAAGTATCGTTGGTTTATCTAGTTCTGTCTAGATCTTTTGTAGTGAACCGGGATTCACATTAGAAGCAGTGTAGCATTTAAGACTTTACTCGATATCCGATGTATATATATGTTTAGTTTGATTATTTGAATTACTGTAAATATAGTGTAGGATTTGCCCCTAGTATTTTGCATACCTTACATAGCGTCCGGTGCGTCTTAATTATTTTTCTTTCCGTCGTGATTTTTCTTATTATGTAACTTTTATTTTACGCAAATAGTTTGACGACTCTCGGGAGTAACTTATCTTTGAAACCGTATCGTTGGGATGCGATAGTGTGAAACTCCATGCGGAAATACCACATGGCAGTGTTTGCGTACACTTGTTGCCATACAACATAAACATTGGACTGTTAGAAGAAGCTCAATCTTGATTTATATTAATGTTCTTTGTTGAACTTGTTTTTCTTTTTAATGTCAAATTTGTACAATTATTCAATTAACGTTTCTGATTTCAACTTATTTCTACACTTTGAGTTTATTTTTTTATAAATTAATATTTTTTTCTTGATTTAATTATTTTCGTGTGATTTGATCGGGGATATTTGTTAATAAATCCATCTTACCCCCTATGATTGTTTCTCATTCGTGTTATACCTCCATTTCCTGTCATTGATTGCTATTTTAGTGTAGAACTTCGACTTTTATCCTGACCCAATCGACAACCAACCCACACTCTGCCCAACCCTGAGTTAGTCGGATGTTCATACAGGAATGGAGGCATCGTCCTAGAGGGTATTTACCCCTGGGTACGGTACAATAGATCCGAGTGGAAGAAGAGAGTTACACCTGAACCAACCATTAGATGTGCACATCGAGAAATGATCAATGTATAATCCAACCATTTCTTATTACATGACAGCAGTCAGGTCATCGGTTTGATAATTGGAGCGAGAGGTACGATCCTCAGCTTCTTCGCAAAGTTCTGTAAGGACTTCCATCTGGACAACGGATTTCTTCTAAGAATTGTATTTACAGCTCTAAAGGGTTCAGTTTCATTGCTATATAATCACTTCAACGGGCCCTAAATTAGGGTCATATTTTTAAGATATTTCAAATCGTCTTATTTCTTATTGTATAATCATAATTTTCAGTAGGATTTTGTCTTATATAAATCCCTGGATAGGGAAAGAATATTGTTTGTTATCAAGCTATAAAATGAAATGAACAATAATGATGAGAAAACAGACCTACACTGTGTACTGTGATTAAATACAACGATAATTAAACTAACTACCCCAATTAACTACTTGTTACCAAATATTAACATGACGTTTATATATTTATAAACTATCTTAATAAGATTGTTATATTAACTATTCCAATAAAGAAGGATTATATCACTGTACACACAACTTTCAAGTTCTATTGTACTTGTAAGACAATCAAGAATGGCATTATTAAGCTGCTAAGCGCTGAGTCTTCGAGCAAACAATCTCGCCACCGTACAGACCCGGAAAGACCATGAGGGGTAGAATGTAAATAATTCCAATTTTCATAACCTCGGCATTATGTTAAGCCTATATTTGGCCACTATTATCCCCAAGAATCAACCTGACACTCTTCTTTATGGGGAAGGTTGAATGAAAGCGAAACCTTGTGCCTACCTAATAGTGGTAGTGGTGGGTATTTGTTTCAAAAGGAAGTAAAACTTGGCAATAATCATCAAAGAAAAATGGAAAATGGAAGTGGTCCTACACTAATGAAATAATCCCTAGGACTAGAAAACTTAATACCGTCGTGTTCGGAAGAGATCAAGAGTCGAATGAAGTTGGTCGGGTAGGAAATTAATTGGACAGATACCAGACCCAGCTAAAACCCTGTGGTCGATTACCCAATCTCCCAAATTGAGAGACCCTGGACCCTATTACGACATGCAAGGAATGCTGTGGATATATTCAACCACCCCAATCCACAGGGGAAGTTTATCTATTTGATATTCCCCTTAAAACAATAAACAGTACCACCAGCATCACCGTCATCGAACCCACTGCTAGTTGGCCATAAATATAGGCATACATTTTTCGCGATAAATATGTACAATTTTGCGAAAAGGAAATAAACTTTCGCGTTATGTCGTGAAATAGGACTTCTACCAACGCTTGAATTTCGTATTTCCTAAAATTCATAAAATTATTCATAAAATGTTTAATTAGTGTGATTCGTTAATTATTTATTGAAATATATATAGAAACAGTGTTAATAATCATTCATTATTCCTTATGCAACCTTGATCAGGACAATACATATAGCCCATATCAAGATTACATAATAGAATTCATAAATAAATTCCGCATGGTCTGTTCGTCTATGGAATCTTTTACCATCTGAAGTAAAACTGGTTCCTCTTCCTCACTTCTTCCACGCAGCAAAGAAAATGTATATGTAAATAGAAACTCATATATGATGTAAACTTTAGAATTTCAAGATTGATGTTTGCAAGTACAAGTTGAATGTGGGCGAATGTGTATGCATGCGGGCGTGGGAGTGCTTGTGAATGAGTATGAGCTCGGAAGAGTGTGTGTACAGGGGTATGAGTGAGGGTATAAATGACTGAGTCTTTTTGTTCTTAATATGTATAACATAAATCAAGATAGTTATACTTCTAACATCGTTTACATTGTGAGTATATAAATTTAAAATTGCCTATATATCTATAAATATTCAGTGGAGTTTATATAATCATACATGTGAGGATGGATGCACTTCACCTTATACAACCCCTAGATTGTACATGTGCAATTTAAGGAAAATAAATAAATAAAGAAAGAAAGAAAGAAAGAAAGAAAGAAAGAAAGAAAGAAAGAAAGAAAGAAAGAAAGAAAGAATAACCCTACATATCCATGACGTTATCCCTATTTAGACATGCCATCAATTGACTTTCTAGAGTATTAAAAACAGGTATTTCTGTCGAATTGATATATCCCCATGAATTTCGTTGCAGTTTCGTACTAATCGCGAAGTAAGTCAATTTTGCTTTAAACTGGCCTTATCGCTGTAATTCGTTGTAATTCTCGGAAACAAAATCTTCTTAACCAAAATCATGTGATTCGTTGAGACAAATAAAAATCGCTTGAAAATATGCTTGTTGCATGTATCGTTAAAACGAAAAATGATCAAACCATTCGCTGGTGGAAAAAATAGCTCGTGTGTCCTTGCACGGTGACGATACCATTCAATAAATGATAAATAATGGATACATATGGATGCATGATGTCCAGCTCTATGGCTGAATGGTCAGGACTGAGGCACTCGGTTTTTTCTGAAGTGAAAGCTATTTGTTCGGGGCGTCGACCTAGAAAGATCTTTCGCCCCAATTTGCACCATATATTAGGAACCTGCGTGTATTTGGAAATTGTAGAAGTGTAAAGTGTTGAATGCGAGGAAAGAAACGTTAAGGACGACAAAAACACCCAGACCCCAGGGCAGGGATATTAATTATTTACAATTAAAAACCCCTGACCCGACCGGGAATCTAACCTGGGACCGCCGAGTGAAGGGCGGACGCGTTGCCCCTACACCGCGGAGCCGGAGAGGCACTCGGTTTAGACTCTAAACTTTGGAGGTTCGTGCGTCCGATTAATTCCGCTGGCTTGGAGACGTTTTGTTTGTGTTTCTCTTGATACACATCTATTTTTTCATACACAACACACATCATACCATCAATCAACACAGAAAATCTTAGTTTGTCTACACCTGACGAGTGTTCCTCCGAAACAGTGAACTCGATCGAACACTTCCCCAATACGAACACAAAGGGCAGCACTCATCCGTGAGATGTGACGAGCAAACTGGCCGAGTGAGTGGATAGACACCAACTATTTTCATGGACGAGTTGATACCCACCCTTCATCTGTAGCAGTAAATGTGTTGCTGCTCGGTTCGGCCTGTCTGAACACTTACTTGTTGGCGACTGTCGACTGTGTATGCAAATAATTTCGTATGTTTCGCTCAAAGGTTTTAAAATGTGCGCACGCATAATTGGTCAGCGCAATCAGAATAGCATTCCCTGTTGCCAAAATCGTATATGTCACTTTACTTCCACTCTCTCTGATACGGATATTTTAAACACTCTCATGTTTTTAACGGCCCAAGCAGGGTTTCAAAACTAGAAACGTACAGTAGAACCTCGTTAATCCGGACTATTAATGAATCTCTAGGTTGTCCTAATTAAGGAAAGTTCGGATTGATCAAAATAACTTATGAAATGGGCCAAGGTATATACTTAAACACTTTGCTCATTAAAAAGAACTTGTACAGTACAATATTTTAAATTTAAGAAATACAAAAATGTATTTATTATACAAGTTATAATTCAATACAGTATCAGTCCCTACAAAAATCAGAATAACAAATGCAGTTCAGAATTAGAACATGGTAATCAGGGCACACCTTCATTCACCACACTTAACACGCTTACTAGTTTGAAGAAAATGTTGATTTTTTCTTGTCTTCATTTAACATTAATATTTAATTATTATTTAATTAATATTAACTCACGCAGATGCCTCAAAAGTTCTTAATATTAAGATATGTTTTCATCGTCATCTACAGCGTATTTAGTGACAATGTTTAGTACGTTTTGGCTTAGGACTTATAATAGTACCCGCTTCATCCTTGTCTTATTCATCTGTTTCAGAGCTTTCTGCAGCGACCACACTTTCAACGACCTCCTCTTCTGTTGATATGTGATTACCTGCGCCATCCTCATCTGCTTCTGGGCACAACTGAATGTCTTCCAGTGTTGCTGAATTTTCACCACCTTGGTGGAAGGTGTTGTGAAAATCCTCTGTTTCCAATACAGCCGTATCTGGTTCGGCATCTTCATTTATTAAAAGTTTCTTCAACGAGTTAATCAAAATTGGTGGTTTTACATCGTTGGAAGCAGACGTGAATTTGAAAATCATGGATCTGAAAATGTAACTGCATTTACGTATTATTATTATTATTATTATTATTATTATTATTATTATTATTATTGTTCCGAGGTATCTGTGGAACAGCAGAGGTGAAAGAAGGTGCAGGGGTGAACAGGTCTCAGGCTACGAAATTAAAGTTAATTTAAAATTTAACAAGGTTATATTTTCTTTTCAAAATCAAGAAATAACAAGCATGGCAGGTACAGAGTAGCAAGGCAACAAAAGTACAATTACAGTATTTACAGGATTTGGGCTTCGAGCCCCGAACTCACAATTCTTGGGCATTTAGCCCAACTTTACTCCAAAATAAGATTTAACAGAGGGGCAGAAAACCCCATTCATGCCCAGGAGCACTTGCTCTAAATTAGACAGAAAAGCCTCATCGAGGCATACACACTCAATTTTCAAAAAAGAGCTACTCGCTCTCAACTTTAAGCCTATCAAAGGCCACACCAAACTTCACCTTCAAGTTGTCCTCCACGGACACGAAAACAGGGGTAAAATACCCAACCTACTGAGGCCTATTAAGAGAGAAAAGGGTAATTATATGGCCTCTAAAATACCAATTTGAGGGGAGGCGAACTGCACTCCTAATACATTTAGTTTAAAACCTAATCTGGCTCTAGGCCGCTAACGCAAGGGCTAATCCCATACTAAAGAGGTGACTTTAGAAAGAAACAATTTACATTACATTAAGGAAGAATCGGTTATGAGAAATAAGTTCACCTCAAAACAATATGAGTGGGAGCTCGAGAGGGTAAAGCACTCTCTATCCCAATACGTAGCTTAAAAGAGAATAGATACTAAGAGTCTTTACATTTTAGGGAAAGGTTACATGGTGAAAAAGCTTCGGACCCGCCCCGAGAGTTAAACTGCTGAGCTAGCAAGAAAAGAAGTTATTATACGGCCATTACCTGGTTGTTGAACTGCTGTCCGAAGAAAGAGGCGCTTCCCGACCCCTGCTATGTACTTTACACACTGAAAGATGGTAGAGAAGTGGCGCAGAGACCCTAAAATCAGCAGTTTATATACTCTCGCGGAAAGTTCGAGGCATTTCAGGAAAGAAAACACCCGCCCACAATCATTTATTGGTTAGGGTTAAGCAGCATATCCAATTTGAAGAAGAAACCCCTTATTGGTTGTAAATTAATTAAAGAAATTCGGGATTGGCTAAATTCAAAACAAGGGGAAAGAAAGGGGAATACAGCCAACTTAAACAATA
Organism: Anabrus simplex; assembly: GCF_040414725.1. Classification (NCBI taxonomy): domain Eukaryota; kingdom Metazoa; phylum Arthropoda; class Insecta; order Orthoptera; family Tettigoniidae; genus Anabrus; species Anabrus simplex. The sequence goes on from NC_090272.1 coordinate 136,228,555, forward strand.
CCAGAAAGAAATTTAACAAGAAACAAACTTTTGAAATAAAAATTTCTCCAAAAAACAGTTCTTTCACCTTGCACTAGGGTGCACTATTGTAGTTCTTCAGTAGTGTCCTCTAGAAGAGAAAGTTCACACTTCTTACTACAAGCAAAACAAGAATACGTCGAAAACGACCCAGTTCAGAAACTTCAAAATTTCCAAGTAGTGACATCTTCTGGGTAACTTGAAAATTAATACATTAGATAAAGTTCGGACTTCCTCCAGCAGAGGATTTTCAACTGGCGCAAAGTTTGAATTAGCGGCGTGGAGGTGTACCGCCCGGTACAATTATTATTAAACCACTGTCCTAATTAAGCTAATTCCAGACTAATGGGCTCCGGATGAATGAGGTTCTACTGTATTCTTCCCAAAAGCTGAGTAGAAGGAATAAAATATGGATGTCCGATAGAATTCTTGCGTTCACCTGTAGGAGCACTGCGTTACTACCCACCTGCTGTAGTTCTACTGTATTGGAAAATCGTGCGAGACGCACAGTATAGCGTGGTCTCACGAAAACCAGCGTGTTCTGTATTTATCAACCCAGATACATCGATCTCTATCCTTGAATTATGAGCTACTTACAAAAGACAACCCTTTTCACAGCTTGTTCTTTTGTATAACTTTTAGAAGGAGAAGTTTCCAAAAGAGAAAAAGAAACTTTCTGAAACATAAGCTCGCTCTGTCGGAAGTGAAGTGACGAAAGGAAACGCAGTAGAAAATGGTAGTTAGAGTGGAAAAGAGAGAGCCGGGAGGGAAAAAGAAAGAAGTCTAGACGTATTTCGTCCGGCGGCTGACCACAAAGACGTGCGCGAGATGGTCGCCACGTGCCCACATCACAAGATGAGCAATGCAGCAGATTTTCCAATAGAAAATTCATTATTCATAGCAGTTAGCTTAAATTTTTCGTTCCGTGCGAATTTAGAGGAAGAAGAAAAGATAAAGAGACGGCCTGCTAACTTTCCTGAATACCAAGTTTCTATGTAATGTAAGACCGGATGATTGGCACAGTTGGATATTCGGGAACTAATGAGCATAAGAATGTTCGTCCGAAAGCCAGATTGAATGTTTGGAATTTAAATGAATTCGTGTATAAAACTGGGTTCAAATTAATAATAATGATAACAATCAAAACTAATACATTACAATACAATCATCAAACTAGAATGTATTTACGGATCTGAGACGCTAATTATGAACGGGAAAGCAGACACTGAAAACATTGAAAAGAAGAAACGCAAAATAATAAGAAAGTTTCTAGACCCAAAACTCACCGACGGACAATATCAACTTAGAGGCCGACAAGAAATCAAACAATACACAAATATTCACAGTGATATTAGAAAACGCAAGCTAAGATTCAGTGGACATATTAAAAGAAGGCATCCAGACAGACTTATCAAACTAATAGTCGAATTCTATAAAAACAGGAGTGAATCCAAAACAGACACAATGAAATGGATTGGCGAAATCAAAACTGATTTGAAACATTCAGGAATTACAACAGCAGATGTCCATAAGAGGGTAATTTCCAGATCCAAAATTCACAAATGGCAAGTTGACCAAGGGGAAAGAGCAAAAAAGAAGGCTTGGAATAACCTGGTCTGATGACAGAAAGGAAGCCCACAGTAAAATAATGAAAGAAATATGGGCACAAGCGAAGTCGAATCGACACCTCTTAGTACTTTGCGTAGTCCTAATGGGTTTATTCACATATATATATATATATATGACGATAATAATAATAATAATAATAATAATAATAATAATAATAATAATAATAGTTTTATGTGCCACCAACTACTCATACAGGCCGGCTCCTTGGTGCCTAAATGGTTAGCATGCTGGCCTTTGATCCACGGGTACCGGGGTTTGATTCCCGCTCAGTCGGAAATTTTAACCTTCATTGGTTAACTTCTCTAACTCGGTGACTGGATCTATGTGCCGTTTCAACATTAGAATTTACGTTATATAGAACCCAAATCTCACAGGCTCGCGAGTCATCTATATAGTTTAAATTCGAAAGACCTGTACAAGGCCTCTCCGGACGGCATACACCATTATTGTTAAACACATAAGAACATATAAAACATAAAAAAACATATAAAATTCTTTGTACCGTATAAATTATTGTTTCGTTCTCAGGAGTTCTTAAACGTGCCAGTAAATACAATATGTCGACACGAGGCCGACGAATTTGAGCACCTTCAAATACCAGCGGACTGAGCCAGGATCTAAACTGCTAAGTTGGGGACAGAAGGCCAGCGCCTCAACCGTCTGAGCCATTCATCTCGACGCTGAATTGAAAGGAATCTGGCATAAATTGAGTATCTTCGAATACAAACTCATTTAGCTGGGATTGAACCCACTAATTTGGGCTCAGAAGACCATCGCTACTACCGCCTGAACTACTTATCTCATTGCTCCAAAATTTAACATAATTGCATGTGCTGCCGATGTAGTGAAGAGAATCATGTATTTTAGACAGGGATAATAGTAATAATAATAATAATAATAATAATAATAATAATAATAATAATAATAATAATAATAATAATAATAAAGGAAATAAAAGCATGGGACTTCAAATCATGAACAAACCACAATATTTATTCATATTGCCAGGGCCGTCTAGTGAAGAAACATCTTTTCTTCTTCTGTAGCTTATCACAGAGTTTGTTGAGGTTCTTGGTGCTATCTACTGTATATTGCATATATGGACTTGGTCATGTTTTACGGCCGGCGGCCATCCTTGACGCCAATCTTATGTAGATTTTGTTCACTATAGCGTGCTTCTATTAGGACTGGTAGTGTGATGGAGGTTTTTGTGTATATGAAGAGGAGTGCGTTGAGGCAAGAGCAAACACCCAGTCTCCGAGTCGGCAGAATTAATTCCCGTCTGGGAGTCGAACTCTGGACTACTTGAACTATTGGTTGTTACACTGTCCATTCAGGTAGGGATCTGGACTCAGATTTCAAATATCTACAATCATAAATCAGTTAACAGCATTCAGAATGAGAAGAAAAAATAAACCAATAAATACAAATGCAATTTTCATTTTTATCAGTCAACTTAATTTAAAATTGGTCTAGAAACGCGAAGTTTAGTAGGTACATTGCAATAATTTTATCATCACGAAATCGCTTCCACAAAATACCTACATAGTTAAAAATCTGTTGTTCCAAAAATAACGCCTCCACGGTTTAAATTCAATGAAATGTAGAATTAAATATTAGAAATTAATACAGCAGAATGTATTGAATGATTAACTGTACACAATTCCATGCATACATGCATAGGCTAATACTTTCCTTGCGAACTGATCAGTGCTGTATGCATGTTCTAGCGATATTCGGATGTGAAACTAAAGGTGATGAAATCACCATTTCCATTTTCACCTTCTAGTCGTATGTTGTAAATCAGGTTACGTGCCAGATGCGACTGTGCCGGATGCGACCAGGCCATTATCGTGTCAATGGCGACCGAGTGGATAAGCATCGTGCTGCATGCGACCCATAAATCACTTACAATTGATCTTCATGAAGGGCTGTCACCAAGTGGCAGATTGCTTATAAGTATCTAACTTGGCCTTTTCTAAAATAAAGTTTTGACACCGTGGTTAGCAGGTTCGAGTGTCGTTGGTCGAAAGAAAAATATAATAATGTTGCTGGCTGTACGTCGCAGTAACTAATTTTATGGTTTAAGGAGACGCCGAGGTGCCTGAATTTAGTCCCGCAGGACTTATTTTACGTACCAGTAAATCCACCGACACAAAGCTGACGTATTTGAGCACGTTCAAATACCAACGGACTGAGCCAGGATCGAACGTGCCAAGTTGGAGTCGGAAGACCAGCATCTCTACCGTCTGAGCCACTTAGCCTGGATGAAAAAAAAGTCACCATCAGAATTTTGGCCGGCAGGGTAGGAAAGTTTGTGGTAGACAGTTTCTAATCACCAGATTGCATGCCAAAAGCCTGGATTCAAATCCAAACAGTTTCGCAGTGTTCAAATGGAGTGAGGGGATATGATGCTGTTGATGGTGATTTGGCCGTCGGTTGGCGACGTAAAGCATTGAGCAGACCCCTTGGTATTATTCGAGAGGAGTAGGCTACGTGCCGAAACCGGGTTTCATCTCTCCCTACTTCATTATAATAATCCCACATCCAGACGCGCAGGCCGCCCACGGGAGTCAGGTAGAAAGACCTGCACCAGGCAAGCCGAACACGTCCTCGGACACTCCTGGTACTAATAGGGCACGATAAGTAAGTAGCCCTAAGTCGTAAATGATTTCAGAGAATTAGGATTTATTTTACTAGTGGCATTACGTCGCCCCGACACAGACAGGTCTTAAGGCGACGATGGGATAGGAAAGGGCTAGGAATGGTAAGGAAGCGGCCCTGATCTTAATTAAAGTACAGCCCCAGCATTTGCCTGGTGTTAAAATTGGAAACCACGGAAAACCATCTTCAGGGCTGCCGACACTGGGATTTGAACCCACTATCTCCCGGATGCAAGCTCAGGGCCGCGCGCCTCTAACTGCATGGCCTACTCGCCCGGTGGGAAAAGACATAAACGCATCACCATGTTTCGTGTTGTAAAACAAGTTCCCCCAGAAGTGTTTTGTAAAGTAGGGGCAGTAGCTGCTTTATTGAAATGGCATTGCACTTCGTTTAGCTTGCCTTATCTTGGGTGATGACACAACTTATCAAATGATAATTTGCTTGTCCACGTCGGTCGCATCCGGCACGGTTACAGATTATGCGGTCGCTAGTGGCACGGGTCGCATGCGGCACGGTCGCATCTGGCACGCCACCGTAAATACGACAATAACTATTTTATAGAGCCATCAGAATTAATCAAATAAAACTTGGTTGCTAGGGCTACAGTTTAACTCCCGGTTATTACCGAGGACCAAACTTTGCACTAGATACTTATTCAATAGACTGGTGCCTAAACTATAGTGCGTGGTAAAACTTTCTCCACAGTGAACTCACAGGTGATGGTGGGTGCGCTTAAGTTGGAAACAACGAGATAACGGAGCATCGACCTTATATCTCGACCAGGTACTATCCATGAACTGTACAGCATTCCAACTTAGTATGACTGTTGTGATTTTTGTAAGTTAACGATTGAAGTGAGCGTGGTTTTAGTGGAGTAAGTTTTCCGTGAAGGTGATGTTTTCTAGAACTATTTCCGAATTCGGTATGTCCTAATCATAATACTCCGAGATATTTCATTAATTCGTTTCGTGAAATCGCATCAAGAAACGGTAGGCGTAAAATTTTAACCGAGGCAAAACTGGACGAAATTTCTGATGCAATGTTGAGGAGTGCCGCTAAACCAATTTGGAAATTAACGCAGAAGACAAAAGTATCTCTGCGGTCAACACACAGAGCGTTACGTAAGGAACTTAAATGTAATCCTTATAAATTAAGGGAGAAATCACCAATTACGCAAACTTAACTACACAGGAAATCCTACACAAATTGTTCGGAAACATGCGCAAAAATTAAAGACCTGCCTTAAGCAGCGGGGATGAAATTTCCATCATAATGTTACTAAGTTTAGGGGGATCCGTTGTCAACGTAATTGCTAGGTTAGCAAAAGTTTTCATTCCCCTCCCCGAAGTGGATTGGTGGGCCTCCTGGAAGGTAACGCCCTCTCCCTGGCCAGACGTAAATTGAGTGTAACTGAATGTGCAAGCGTACAGTCTTGCCATGCACTTTAGTAAACCGCCGTAGAATTAAACTTTGGGGTAATTAGGTATACAATTATCAAACATGACAAATTATATCATCACTAGGCATAGGCTACACAGTTTTAGGAACTATCGACCCTCTTCAATGTCTAGTTGAAATAAGGATATTGTTTAGGAACGTAATGAACAACGTTTTGGTACTTAAGAGTGGGACAATGCTATTGTTGATTGCTTTATAATAGAAAAGTTTTTGTTACGTCCTCCTGTTTAATACATGTATCCATTCTTTTATGGAGTGATTTTAATCAGATATATTTCGGCTCATTTTGAGCCATCTTCAGTGAAATATTATATTAAAAGCTACATGAAGTGATGTCGAAAGAGCATCATTAAAAACAATTCCAAGTGAGACATGATGATAAAGCTAAAACAATACACGATTGTGGCAAGGTTGGAAACCTCTCAGTCTAAAAGTTTTGTATGCCACTCTAAAACGAGGAAAACATCAGAAATAAAAAAGTTAGAATAGTTAATCTTCAATAAGTCACATATTCATGTAGTCTGGAGGGAAACAAAGCTTGTGGACGAAGGATAAGAGAAACAAAAGCCAGTTACACGGTTATGTGACTCAAATTAGTTGAAACCGTCAATATCATATGAAGTCAAATCTGTAATGGAAAGAAGGTGAATTAATGTATGTAAAAAGCTTGTGCTAAGAGGCAGGAAATAAAAGTGAAATGAAACTTGTGAGTTACTTATTAAATAATTGCCTGACCTTGTCAAAAGATGGATACATGTATTGAAGAGGAGAACGTAACAAATACTTTTGTATTATAAATTGAAAACCGTCAATCATCATCATCATCATCATCATCTGTTTACCCTCCAGGTTCGGTTTTTCCCTCGGACTTAGCGAGGGATCCCACCTCTACCGCCTCAAGGGCAGTGCCCTGGAGCTTCAGACTCTTGGTCGGGGGATACAACTGGGGAGTATGACCAGTACCTCGCCCAGGCGGCCTCACCTGCTATGCTGAACAGGGACCTTGTAGAGGGATGGGAAGAGTGGAAGGGATAGGCAAGGAAGAGGGAAGGAAGCGGCCGTGGCCTTAAGTCAGGTACCATTCCGGCATTCGCCTGGAGGAGAAGTGGGAAACCACGGAAAACCACTTCCAGGATGGCTGAGGTGGGAATCGAACCCACCTCTACTCAGTTGACCTCCCGAGGCTGAGTGGACCCCGTTCCAGCCCTCGTACCACTTTTCAAATTTCTTGGCAGAGCCGGGAATCGAACCCGGGCCTCCGGGGGTGGCAGCTAATCACGCTAACCACTACACCACAGAGGCGGACGAAAACCGTCAATACGGACCGATATTAAAATCTTGTTGATTTCAGTTGAATACTGACGAAATTAAGCACAGAATCATTTACATTTTCGGGGATACTTAACCTAGGTTCCTGCATATAAATATTCAATGTACTGTAATTGGTTTATAACTACTTTGGAATGATCGATAATCTTCCACTGTGAGCCTATGGTGTTGTGACGTGGTATCTGAAAGACATTATAAATGGCTTCTCACAAAGGCAGCCATAGAACGAATACCAGCTAATATCGTACATGTACCGGGCGAGTTGGCCGTGCGCGTAGAGGCGCGCGGCTGTGAGCTTGCATCCGGGAGATAGTAGGTTCGAATCCCACTATCGGCAGCCCTGAAGATGGTTTTCCGTGGTTTCCCATTTTCACACCAGGCAAATGCTGGGGCTGTACCTTAATTAAGGCCACGGCCGCTTCCTTCCAACTCCTAGGCCTTTCCTATCCCATCGTCGCCATAAGACCTATCTGTGTCGGTGCGACGTAAAGCCGCTAGAAAAAAAAAAATATCGTACATGTAGGATTTTTGAAATTAAAAATCGATTTTATGGGGATCGGATTCTACGTTAAATTGGAAATCCTATGGGCATGATCAGTATATCAACAATCACGACAAAGTTCAGGTGTTATTAGTTATTTCCTGGATTGCTGCTTTCCATTATTTTGTAGTTGGCACCATACACAAAACTAGAATTAGAAAAGGAATTGCCCAAACAAGTCTGTTATATCTTAAAATAAAATTATCTCAACCGTTACAATAATCTCTCGAAGGAACTTAGCGGCCTATTTTCCGCCTGTCTATGCTATACGCGAGTCTTACCTCATTCATAGTATTCAAAGGCATTAGAGCAGCGAGAGTAATTATTAGTACAAACAGGTGGAATCAATGGAATGAGCCGCAGATATAGGCTGCGTTAGAAATGAAATCAATGGATGAAGTGTGTTGTATGAATTGCCTTCGGTGTTGGGATCATATGGGGTAAATCTACAAGGTGAGGTTGCCTAGGAGAGCGATGAACTCAGGCATGAAAGGTACTAGAAGTAGACGTTCACCGAGTCGACGATTGTTAAACTGAAATTTTAAGGATTATTTTATTATAGCTTTGAGACCCCACGAAGCCTCAGATCTAGTTGTAAATTGGGGATTGACGATGCGGTTATAAAGTGCATAGATATTTTCAGACTGAAAATAGAAAAGCATAAATAATATTCAATGAAAATAAAACGAATTACTGTTTAAAATTAAAGTACGTTGGAGTATTTCTGAGAGATTCCTACCCAAACTAGATAGCCTTATTACCTAAATTCACTAAGTAACTTTCCAGCTTTCAGCTGGAAGTGGGGATGACAACCAGAACTACTTTTGCCACTCAAGCAGGTATCTAGGTCAAGTAAGTTAGTTAACACTGAGAGCCGGAAATTACATCGCGTGGTTTGTTTGGCTTGAGAGCTTCATGCTATAGTACAGCGTCGCAAAGCACACTTGAAAATACTCAAACACAAGTCTAACAGGAAACTTTGGTCAGTTTTACTATTATTGGACCACTAGTTTGAATCAGAAAAGGAATCCACAAAGGTAAGAATAATTTCGTGTGGCTATTTCTAGCCGAGTGCTGCCCTTGTAAGGCAGACCCTCCGATGAGGGTGGGCGGCATCTGTCATGTATAGATAACTGCGTCTTATTGTAGTGGAGGATAGTGTTATGTGTGGTGTGTGAGTTTCAGGGATGTTGGGGACAACACAAACACCCAGTCCCCGGGCCACTGGTATTAACCAATGAAGGTTAAAATCCCCGACCCGGCCGTGAATCGAATCCGGGAACTTCTGAACCGAAGGCCAGTACGCTGACCATTCAGCCAACGAATCGGACATCCGCAAAGGTGATTTAATAGATATGGTTATGAATAATAATAATAATAATAATAATAATAATAATAATAAAAATAATAATAATAATAAAATACAGATATTACCTTGTAACGGGATTTGAACCGTTACATCTCATATAATTAATATTGTCAATACGTTCTCTCATGAAATAATAGAAGTGCCTGTGGGTTTTGCTACATCTACAAATATAACGAGTGGTTATGATTTTTCAAATGTCTTTACCTTATACCGTTTCCTTACTTGTACTTCATGTGAATAGTACATTGAGTACAGTGTGCGGGTGTGATGGTTGAGTGACATTCCAAATTTTCATTGTGGCGATCACGGTCTGAATATCAGCGAATACAAATGAGAAATTTTTCAAAACGAAAATCATGTTTCTATAGTATGGATTCCACGGAAAAGTTGAAGGGGCGTAGCAATGGTAACAACAGAAACTGCGACATGATATTTAAGCTAGCTTATGAACCATGCAATTTTAAGAGAACACTTAAAAGTGTTCATTAGCCCGACATTATAATTGCAAATTTGTGGGTTTATTCCTATTTTCTATATTAAAAACCGAGATAAAAGAGATTCAACTTATATTAATATTTTTAGAATTTGCTTTAAGTCGCGCCGGCACAGATAGGTCCTACGGCGACGATGGGATAGGAGTGAGAAGGAAGCGACCGTGGCCTTAATTAAAGTATAAACCCAGCATTTGCCTGGTGTGAAAATGGGAAACCACGGAAAACCATCTTCAGGGCTGGCGATAGTGAGGTTCGAACCCACTATTTCTCTAATGCAAGCTGATAGCTACGTGACCCAAACCACGAGGCCACTTACTCGGTAACGTAAAATTTGAAATGTACGGGAATTAAGGCAATATATTAGTGTGTAATTAGGTATAATGTTCATTTTCAGTTTTCAATAAATATTAAACTAAGAACGAAGATTCCGAAGGTGTAAAGGTAAATCTACAATAGTAACGTATACACGCGTGACGGATTTAATACAAATATTACGGTTTTGTAAATGTAATTATTTTATTAGGCATTGCAAAAGGTTTTATGCAGCACAACGTAACTATTTATGTGTAAAACTCCTCAAAATGCTAACTTTAACTAGCAATATCGATACTAAAGGTAACTAATGACTAATTAGTACATAAATAGTACAGAAAAATGTTTATACTTACGAAAGTATAATAAATAATTGAATAAAAATTAATGGATAAATAAGAAAGTTCAATTAATAAGTAGAATTCTTGATTTTTTTTTATGATTTGGAATTGAACCACTGCACGAGCAACTCCAGTTAAGAAAGTAAATTCTGGACCTGGATAAGTGCGAGAAAGAGTGTGAAGAAACCCTGGCACTAAATGTTCCGTAGAGCGAAAAAAATGCATTTGCCACCATGATAAAGGAGTACTGAAAATTTAGAAAGGTTGACAATTTCTAAACATGGTCCTAAGCGGCCAAAACCATATACAGTATTTAAAAAGTAACCATATCTGTGTTATAGACCTTTAACGCAATAAGCAACCACGATACGGACTGCCCAGAATGAATAGAGTAGGGGCTGAAATTTATTCCGGCCTATTGTACCACGTGTTGTCTTCACACTGCACCAATGATTGATTATTGTTCATTCATTTACATAGGTATATTTTACCAATTTTCTATGCGGAGTTCTAATTGCTAACATTGGGCTGAGGCATATGAAAGCACAATATAATGCACCATATGATATACATGCTGAGTATGCTATCATAACCTATGTACCGATTTTTACAAATCCTTATCTCGTACCAGTAGTGCCACTGTACACAATTCAGTTTTCAGTTCCTAGTGTAGTGTATACATAAATTTGTGAGATTGGAGCTTAAGAGTATATACAGAATGGTCAGAAACAACGATAACCGGGTACATTAGTGTTAGTGTGTCGGTCATTCTGATAAATTATGTGAAAATTATAATTCGATATCTCTCCCAATTGTCATTTATTATCAGCTGCTGGAGTTAGCCAACCAGATCTCTTCGCTGGTGAATTCAAAGGACTTTTTATTTCTTAATTTTAATTATTTATTCATGGAAGGCCCCAACGAGCAAGGCTTACTATAAGGGGCTGTATACATAGGACAAATGTATTACATTCAAAATGTAAAACATTCGAACATATGTAATGTGTATCTGTTACATACAATGGAATATAAAATTAAAACAACTACAGTAATAGAAATAATAATATCAATAAAAAGTAGAATAAAATTGAAAGAGACTAAGTAGTAGCCTAACTAATGAAAAAACAATGTTTACATGTTTTAACTTAGTAATTTACAGATATGTTATTTACACATTTTTTTACACCAGGTAACACTAAAACAATAATTTCCTTAAATTAAGTTTAAGTTTATTACTTGTTGAAATATATATGGTTTTAACTTAGTAATTTACAAATATGTTCTTTACACAATTTTTCTAGACCAGGTAGCACTGAAACAATAATTTCCTTAAATTAAGTTTAAGTTTATTACTTGTTGAAATATATATTATTTGATGAGATAGTTCGTTATATATTTTAAGCAAATAATTCTTTAGACTTTTTGTTCCATACGTTACTGTACCAGACTGACAGGTATATTCCGATTTTTTCGTGTGTCATTTTAATTATCTCTCTATTCTGCTGTACATATGATAAGATTGTTATGAATTTTATTTTTAACATACTCGTATTTTAAAATATAAAAACGGCATGCCTTTGCTGGCGGGACCTAGTGTTTACAGTGCACTGTTTCTTCTGGTATAGGCTAGAGCAAGTTTGTTACTTTCATTGATCTATCACAGTCTTATCCTTGGCTTTGACAATATGAAAGTGACTGAGGTATGAGCGAAGCTAGTAATCCCATTCCTTATGCAGCCGGTCCCTGCTATGAATGGTGTGAAAATGTTGCTCATAGGATCGGTTGATGCATGAATTTCAGTGGGCTTGGCAGACTGATATTTAGTAGCAATTTCTGACTCGGTGAGTAAAGCAACGGGAAACTACCTCACTCCTCATTTCCCTAGTACGCCTCTTCAGTGGTGCCTAGGCCATCTATGGCATCTAATTTCGGAGCTGTTGAGGGTCCAACCAGCCTTAGGGCTGAGGACTGGACATACATAAAAAAGTGGCATTGAACTTAATCTCTAATTCCAAAGGTAGTATCCAACTCCGATCATAAAGAACTTTACTTGGTGTTAAATATCGTGATCCTAAAAAAATTCTAATGGCCCTATTCTGTTGCTAATCTGCACGTCTATTGTTTGAAACGTTCCGCTGATCATATCCATGTACTTCTGTCCGATTTTCTCTTTCTGAAAAGTTACCCGTATTGGTCTGCAGACAGATTTCACTCTTCTATCCTAGGCCGATTTTGTTCACTGTACATCAGATAATGGTCTGTATCATCGACATTCTCAGCATACCCGCATATTTCTAACAGATTCCTGAAGTCAAAGTCTTTTATGGATCTGGCTCCCCTACACTCCCTGAATTCCAGTAAACGATTTCCATTCCTACTAGCTTCCATATCTTTCCCATATTCACCTTATAATATCCTTCAGTTCTATTTCCAACTCTCGCATTGAAATCACCCATTAGCACTATCCTATCCTTGCTATTGATGCTGACTACGAAGTAACTCAGTGCTTCATAAATCTTGTCAAGTTCATTCTCATCTGCACTCTCATAAGGAGAATAAAATGAGACGTCTCTCATCCCAACTCCTTCAACTGTTGTATCTATCCACATCATTCGCTCATTCACGTGTCTAACAGAAGCAATGTTTGTGCAATAATATTTTTCTGATGAATATTGCTATTCCACACTCTACCCATCCCATTTTAACACCCGTCAAGTACACTTTATAATCTCTTTCCCCTTATTTTCCCTTTCCCGAAAATCATTGAGCCCTAACACATCCAGACGCATCCTCCTTGCTGACTCAGCCAATTCTATTTCCTTTCTTCCTTAAGCACCATTAATGTTGATAACTCCCCATCGAATTCCATTCTTTTGCAAGGTGGTTTCCAAGGACTCTCTCGCCTGTCGAATGGAAGTGGAACTCCGTTAATTCCATGATTCCGAGGCTTGCTTAAAAGGTTCTGAGCCTGCTCGCAAAAAAATTCCTTGAAGCAGGGTGCTGCCTTTCTTACACATAACCCCAGCGAGAATTTCTCCTCTAACAGGTTTGGTATCACAGTGGATTGTACATTTATAGCTGCCTGAGCACAAGGAGGACCATGACTCAGGATATTTCCGAGGTTTAAATTATGATGACGATGATGATGATGATTATTATTATTATTATTATTATTATTATTATTATTATTATTCTTGTTACGGAGATTTCCGTGGTAGGTAGAGGTGAAAGAAGGTGCGGGTGTGAATAGGTCTCCAACTACGGAATTAAAGTTAAATGTAAAATTTAACAAGGTTATATTTTCTTTCCAAAATTCAGAAATAACAAGAATGGCAGGTACGGAGTAGCAAGACAACAAAGTACAATTACAGTATTTACAGGATTTGGGCTTCGAGCCCTGAAAACACAATTCTTGAGCAACTAGCCCAACTTTACGATATACAAATTTCAACAACGGGGCAGAAGACCCCAATCAAACCCTGGAGCACTTGCTCCAAATTACACCGTAAAGCCTCCTCGAGGCATACAAGACTCAGTTTCCGGAAAAGAGCCACTCGCTCTCAAATTTAAGCCTCTCCCAGGCCACACCAAACTCCACCTTCAAGCTGTCCTCAACGGACATAAACACAGGAGTAAAATACCCAATCTACTGAGGCCTATTAAGTGAGAAAAGGTTAATTATATGGCCTCTAAAATACCAACTTGAAAGGAGGCTCTCCGCACTCCTAATACACTTTATTTAAAACCTACTTGGCACTAGGCCGTTAATGCAAGGGCTAATCCCATACTACAGAGGTGACTTCAGAAAAGAACAATTTACATTATATTAACGAAGAATAGGTTGAGAAAAATAAGTTCACCTCAAAACAATATGATTGGGAGCTCGAGAGGGTTAAGCACTCTCTATCCCGATATGCAGTTTAAAAGATGAAATAGATACAAGTTTCTTTACATTTTAAGGAAGGTTACATAATGGAAAAAGCTTCGGACCCGCCCCGAGAGTTAAACTGCTGAGCTAGCAAAGGAAGAAGTTATTAATTGGCCATTACCTTGTTGTTGACCGCTGCCGAAGAAAGAGGCGCTTCCCGCCCCCTGCTATGTACTTTACACACTGAAAGATGGAACAGAAGTGGCGCAGAGACCCTAAAATCAGCAGTTTATATACTCTCGCGGAAGGTTCTAGGCGTTAGGGGAATGAGAACACCCGCCCACAATCACTTTATTGGAGAATAAAGAGAAACCCCTACACAAGATGAAGAAGAAACACATTATTGGTGGAAAATTAATTTCAGAAATTCGGGATTGGCTAGATTTAAAACAAGGGGAAAGAAAGGGGTAATATTGCCAACTTAAACAATGACTGAAAGAAATTTAACAAAGAACAAACTTTTGAAATAAAATTTTCTCCAAAGAACAGTTCTTTTTCTTCGCACTAGGGTGCACTATTGTAGTTCTTCAGTAGTGTCCTCTAGAAGAGAAAGTTCACACTTCTTACTTCAAGCAAAACAAAAACACATCAAAAATGACACAGTTCTAAAACTCCAAAATTTACAGGTAGTGACATCTTCTGAGAAAGTAGAAAATTAATACCGTCAATAAAGTTCAGACTTCCTCCAGCAGAGGAGTTTCAACTGGCGCACCTTTTGAATTACAGGCGTGGAGGTGTACCGCCCGGTACAATTATTATTATTATTATTATTATTATTATTATTATTATTATTATTATTATTATTATTATTATTATTATTATTATTATAATCAATTGAGGAACATGATAGTGGGGATATTTTTGAAATATTGAAAAATGTTTAACGAAACATCGAAACTGAGCTCCAGAAAATGGAAGGACTAGTTGATGGTGCCACCAGTAAGTCCGCTGGTAATTGAGATGAAGCGAGCCCGCCATCATGGCTGCAGCCGAATCAATTAAGCAGAGTGCTTGTGTTCTTAAACCGCTCCCAGGTCCGCAGGTCGCTGCAATTAACTAGGCACCCAGTATTAGCTAATGTACATTATTTGCTTGCCTCCACGAGAAAGAGAAAAAATATATATAAGCCACCAGAGGTCAGCCATTACTTTCCATTTCCCAACAAATAAATGAGGCTTAGAGGAATGACTCTGGTAGTCTGTTGTTGTGTACAGTCTCTGCAGTAACTTCGTACTGTAATGGAAGTTTATCAAACTGCATAAGTTTACGTGAGCAGGGTATGAATTGCAGAAGCTCAGTCGTCACCGAGGCGTAGAAGTTACCATAGCATGTTTCTACCTCTATTAACTGGGTTGATTTCTCTGTTCAATCAACACTTTAAGATTGATTTAATACGGATTTACCCTACATGGCCTTATGTAAAGTGATAATCGCCGACTATAACTTTTTCATTGAGTAGAAGATTACAGAGGTGCTAAAGAAATTGGTAGGAGGTTCAAGGCATGAAAGTGGTTAGGATCAACACTGTATATTCATTGCCTAAAACGGATAAGGTCTCAGTGGCTTCAAAGTACATCGTTAAGTAGAAAAAAATAGAATGTGTCAAATAGTGGAACCGAGGCTGCAAAGATGTCAGGGTAAGATGTCATTTAGTATGGATGAGGTTACAAGAAATATCAGGAAATATCATGAACTTTGCAAATTTGCATCACGAGCATGTAGTTCGTCCGTGTGTGACATTAGGATCCAACAATGGGTACAATAACAGTACGAGCAACTGAACCAACAGGAGAAGACTACCTCATGACAACCTGAACCGGAATCCAGGAAGGCAAGAGCACGACATGAAATCAACCAGGTAATTTTAGTCTTACTCTAGAGCTCTTGCAGAGTTCCTTGCATGTACCAGGGTCATCGGCAGAACTGCTGTGTACTCCCTATCCAGTGTAATCGATATTCTGATGATCATCATCACACCAATGTGGATCAGCTGCAGAGGAATCTACCTGGCTTCTCGCAGCAGTTACCCTGTTCATCAGCGTATGGCGTGGTGGGGGAGGAAATAGGCATGTCACTAATGGTTCGCAAACAACAATCCAAAACGCAGGAGGGAAATGCGCTCTTGAGATATCTGCCTCTTGTTGAGCACACTGCAATGACCGAACACTGAAGAGCCCGTTTTCATACTGGGGCGAAACGCTGGTAATTTCCCTTTAGAAAATACTGAAGAAGTTGAATATTAGCAATAGGTGAAATTAAATTATAGGTCTCCTCTGCCGGAATGAAATATGACAGCGAAAACCAGAATACCCAGAAAAAACATGTGCTGCCTTCATTTTGTACAGCAAAAGTCTTACATGGATTGACCGAAAAAAGGATTGAAATTTGGCTGTATGAAGTGTAAGTGTAATACCATTCGTCCAATAAAGCCCCTGGTTTCTACATTCTTCGACATGGGCCAAATGGTGGACTTGCTCTGCAGATGTTTGTTAAAAAACTTACCCAGAAATTGTTGTTATCATGACTTTATAGACTCTGTTTTTCCAATAACTGCGGACTATATACTCTCCCTCCTTCGGAATACACATATTTATTTTCCAACTACCCTGTGTGAATACACATGCACACTGCACTGTATTAACACTCACAAAAATCAGCTGTATGGTGTTATGTAAGCACCTCAGCCAACTGACAGAGTGATCTACAGACAGAAAGAGGTTGGCAACAATCAAGCTTGAGGCTACTCCGTGTCGCAGCTATTAAGGAGATAGGGCGTATTCTTGTTCAAATTAGGCGCCAGACACTTTTCCCGCTAACTTATTCTTGTTCAAATTTCGTTGAGATATCCTCACTGATGTTGGTATAATTTATTTAGTCCTTGAGTTACCGTACGAGTTAGCCGTGCGGTTATGGGCCTGCATCTGTGGGATAGTGGGTTCGAACCCCACTCTTGGCAGCCCTGAAGATGTTTTTCCGTGGTTTCCCATTTTCACACCAGGCAAATTCTTGGGGCTGTACCTTAATTAGAGCCACGGCCACTTCCTCCCCATTCCTATGCATTTCCTCTCCCAACGTCGCCATAAGACCCATCTGTGCTGTGCGACGTAAACCAAATTGGAAAAAGAGGCGGTGAGTTGGATTATATTTCTGTTCGAAGGTTTTACTTTGATTGGGGAAAAGCAAATATTTAATGGGGGTGGTTTGAACTCCTAGGCCCTATTTCGTACGCCACTGCCTGGAAATAACTTTTACATTCCACTCTTTCATCTTACCGGTCTCTGGGCTGAAGACCTAACAGGCGTGTAATGTAGGGTTCTTTTACGGAGATGAAGAACTGAGCAGCTGTGGGTGTATTCGTTCATACTCAAACTGTTCGTGTGGAATGAATAATGTCCATGTCAAACATGACATATAACCCTTGAATGATGAATTCACGCGGTAATAATTAAATCTGAGAAATGTGCATTGGTATAACTTTTGAGTGGAATGAATATATGCTCAGGTAAATTGATATACATGAAGTATTCCTATACAGAGACGCTATTTTCTAAAGCCCTGTATTTGCGTTTGATCTCAGAGGAAATAACTTGGAGATTACTATCTGAAACACTACTCTAACTCTATATTTTAACTCCATCCATCAAGCAGCACTGTTCTGGAGTTACATATGTCAATACTGGCAAAGCGAATATGAGATTGTATCAAGTGATGATGGATAGCTGAACTTTGTTTCCAACTCACTCGAGAATTCGTATATTCAGTGGATGTTCAAGGAAAAATTATATCCTCTCCAAGCACTCACAGTCAATTACGTTTCATGTGCATATATATATATATATGACCGATAAATATTGACATGCTTTCAAAATAATAACAGAAAATACAAGTTAAGATTACAATATAGAAAGCACTATCACCTGTTGTGTAATATAAAGATAGATACAGATATTGTTTCTCTCATAAATATTTTACAAACTATTCGTTGAACTTTTGTATGTTTAAAATATTACAGTACAAATAAGTGTAGAGCCTGTAAACAATTGCATAAGGCTCTTCTCATAGCAAAGACAAGCATTCTTTTTTCCATACTTGAAGAACAATAAGCGAAAACAAAATATGTGAAGACTCAGATGTATTTTAACATTCGTCATCACCGTTTCATTGTAGTGTCATTCTTTAGAGTGTGTGCTGTTCTATTGTCTAATAATTATTTTGTTGGATAACCATTCGCAGATATGATACACATGCATAATGTTAATCATGACCTCAGTAGATATAATTTTCTATTCATGGCACAAAACTTTAAAGAATGTATATTCATCTCTGCATTTGTGGCATCTGAAAAGTTTCTCTAGCTTCACTCTCATGTGCTCGATTACATTTAAGAAGGGGCTACTACTATGCCAGTCCAGAACCTGAACCTTTGCTTTCGTAACATGATTTTTTGAAAATTATAATGGAGTTTTCGGGTCATGAAAGATTCATTTGGAATGCGACAATATATATCATTCCGGTATATCCCAATAGAGAAAGCGAGCCATGGAATCATTACACGTTGTAATATACATGTAATACTTGCCCTGCACTTGGGCGTTAATTGTACGAAATGTAATTACAACCACTCTGGCCTCCATTTGTAACTTGATTCTACTTGATTTGAAATAAATAAAGTAATTATAGTAATCTGAAACACATTATATGCTTCCCTTAGCAAAGACGAAGATTCATTTTCACCAAACTTAAAGAACGAAAAGTGAAAACAACCAACATTTGAAGACTCAAAGGTGTTTTGATAGTCACCATAACAGTTCCATTCCTCAGCGTGTATGAATTTCAATGGCTATTAATCACATCCATCAGCGAAATTTCTTTTTACACTGCATCTGGAGTAGGGAAGGATGATGAAAACCGGCAGGTTTACGTACCTGGGAGAATGGCTGCATCCAAATCTCTCCAAAGGAGTAGCATTTAAAGACAATGGGTTAGGATATAGTATTATATCTGAAGTACTTATTTGATTATTGTTTGGTTGATGGAGCTGTACCAAATGAATATGGAGAGTTGCTATTTTAGCCCCTGTGTATAAAGGAAAGGGTGGTAGACATAAAGCAGAAAATTACAAGCCAGTCAGTTTGACATGCATTGCATATATGCTTTGGGAAAGCATTCTTTCTGATTATATTAGATATGTCTGCAAAATTAATAACTGTATCGATAGAAGGCAATTCGGGTTTAGGAAAAATTCCACTGAAGCTCAACTTGTAGGATTCAGGAGATCAAATGGACTGTATCATGACTGACAAATCTAAGGCAGTTGATAGGGTATATCATAGGAGAGTAATGGAAAGAATGAGTGCAATTGGACTAGACAAAAGACTTGAAAGGGTGACTATATTTCTAGAAAAGAGAACTCAGTGAATTAGAGCATAGGAATCTTTATCTGACCGTGTAATAATAATAGGGGAATTCCTCAAGGCAGTATTATTGGATCTTTATGTTTTCTTATATATATATCAATGATTTGCATCCATCTCTTGGCACGGGCCATGGTAAAGTATAGCTTCCACTGAAGTCCCAGTCAACATCCATGGCTGTGACAATATGGAAGTTGCTGGGGTATGGGTAGTGCTGAGTAATGGCATTCAGAGCATGACTAGTGCATCTGAGTGTTATTAAAGGCGCCAGAGACGTGCTGCAATAGTACTTTCTGACCCAGTGAGGAAAGCAATGGCAAACTACCTCAATCCTCAACTTGCCTAGTATGCCTCATTTTGGTGCTGCCATTGGGTTTTGGGGTTTCCTTATAGCCGCATAACCTTTGGTGGTGCTATCTGAGGATCCAACCAGCCTCTGGGCTCATGACGTAACAGACAGACAGACAGACAGACATATCAATGATATGAGTAAAGAAGTGGAATCAGTGATAAGGCATTTGCAGATGACGTTAATATATACAGAGTAATAAATAAGTTACAAGATCGTGGGCAACTGCAAAATGACCTCGATAATGTTGTGAGATCGACAGAAGGCAATGGTATGACGATAAACGGGGTTAAAAGTCAGATTGTAAGTTTCAAATAAGAAAAGTCCTCTAAGTTTTAATTACTGCGTTGATGGCATGAAGGTTCCTTTCTGGTGTTAATACAAGGAAAGATCTTCAATGGGATAATCACATAAATATGATTGTAAATAAAGGGTGCAGATCTTTGCACATGGTTATGAGGGTATTCAGAGGTTGTAGTAGGAATGTAAAGAAGAGGGCATATAAGTCTCTGGTAAGGCCCAAACTAGGTTACGGTTCCAGTGTATGGGACCCTCACCCGGATTACTTGATTCAAGAAGTGGATAAAATCCAGAGGAAAACATATCGTTTTGTTCTGGGTGATTTCCGTCAAAAGAATAGTGTTACAAAAATGTTGCAAAGTTTGGGCTGGGAAGACTTTAGGGATTGGAATATGTTAACAAGAGAGATGTTCAATAAATTTCCAATTTATTTGCAGTCATTTAAAAAATGACCAGGAAAACAACAGATATGTAATCTACAACCTGGGTGAATGCCTTAAATGCAGGTCAGTAGGTAGTGATTGAAATTGAAATTATAAACTCAAGTTAACGAGCTAGAACTGGCGTATAAACTGCCCATGAATACCTACTATATGTCTCTCTCGTAACACTAAAATGAAGCACTACCAGACAGTCATTCACCATAAAGGGACAAACTGGAAATCCAGGAGATAAATATATTGAGGAAGATCCTGAGACCAGTTAAGGAAGGGAACAAATACAAAAGGCTCCCCAACCGAGAGCTCTGCAAATACTGGAACAAAATAATGGACGCAGCCAGAAAGAGACCCCAAGCATTTTATGGGCACGTTTACAGGATGCATCTTTCCAGGTTGACCAACTAGCGTCTCCCTTATTGGCAAAAGAGGAAGAACACGGTACCATGGTTGGTAGAAGTAAGCGAATATCTGCAGGAACTGGGAGGATCAGAAAGAGACTCAGAAGACCGGATATCTCTCAAGAGGATTAAAAAAAATGGGGTTCCAAAACAAACTGCCAAGAAGAATGACAGGTAACCTCTGGACAAAGGAGAAGAAGGAACAACTCAGCAAGAGGATGCACAATTACATGGTAAGCATCAAAACCCACACTGAACGCAGTGGTTGAATGTCGTGGTCCTTATTCAGCCTATTTGAAGCAAGAAGAAGAATCAGATATGCCCGTAGTTTTGTCGTCAGTGTTTATCAGCATGTATCCCTGGAATTTAGAAAACGAAAGTAATCTTTTCTTCTCTCCGATGGCGTGTACCGGTACATGAAGCTGTATACTGCTACATCTGCTACTGGTCCTACCTAATCCTCTGAAAACGATTAAATGGATAGAAACTGCACCATGGTTATCCGCTTCAAATAAAATCTCCACAATGACTTGATATAAACTAGCTATATTCTATTACATAGTCCATTGAGATTCACTTCATCAAATATACAATATATATAACCATTCAGAATAAATAAACGAACGACTGGGAAGTTTCGTATAGCACATTAACACACCAAATCTAAAGCTTAAATACATTCATGAGAAATCATGCACTAGTTTCTACTACCATTTAAAGTCATCGTTTTAGCAACGACGAACAATATTATTTCGACATACACAATTTTCGGACATTGTTCCACCGACACCTGATATCATCATTCAGATTATCTTTGTTATACTGTTCAGTGTCTTTTTTAGTCATTCACTGATTTCAAAACAAGTATTATCATACTGTTTAGCTAAAAAGAACACGCGATCTCTGACAAGAATTATCTACGCCTTGAATCCAGGCCATATACAGTAACATTTCACCAACGCATACCAGCTATAAAACAGATAGTAGCTAATATAAACTGTACCTTACCGAGCAAATTTGCGTGCGGTTAGGAGTGCGCAGCTTGCATTTGGGGGACAGTGGGTTAGAAACCCACTGTCGACAACCCTGAAGACGGTTTACTGTGGTTTCTCCTACATTTAATTAAGGCCAAGGCTGCTTCCTTCGTATTCATAGCCCTTTTCTATCCCATAGTCGCTATAAGACCTGTCTGTGTCGGAAAGGAAGGTTGTACTGGACTTAAGAGAGTCCATGGACATTCATCTTCGTCTTATCATTCTTCTCCTTATCCATCATCATCTTATCCCGCTTCAATCGAGGTCGATGTTTCTGGCAAATCTTTCACATATTATCCTATCGCACACGTTATCTTCCCGTAATTTCTTCTCCTTCAGATCTTCTCATGTATTGTCTGCCGAACTCCTGGACACTGTACAAGATATAATAAATGATAGCTCGTATATAATTCACTGACGGACATTGATTATTGTCACTGGGCTACACCAAACAAAACCTTTGTACTGACCTCCAGTCATTAGACTCGCCTGCCCGTCAACACATGGCATATTTCATTTTATCAGTTTTGTCACTGATGATTCATCGAACTTACCCGGCTATAGTTAGAATTGATTTCCTCATGTACTGTGCAAACATATGCAAAAAATATCGTCTTTGTACAACTTTACAGGGTCTTTATTTAACCTGTTAACTGAATAATATAATACAGAAAAGAAGTAATCATAAATATATTTCTGGTATGTGACCTATCATGCACTATCACAACAAGCCAAAGCATCTGCTCCTTAACGAGAGAAAAACTAACATGCCAGAATACTGCCCCCACCATGCTTCACGCTAGGAACGTGATATTGCACATTGATTGATTGATTTGCTGGACATCGAACATAATGAAATTCATCCGAATAAAGTAAATTAAATTTACGGCTTCACTACAGAGCACATTAGAACAGTTTTCAAAACTCCAGTGTTTGTAGCTTTGAGCAAAGCTAATTCGGAACGTCCCGTTCTGCTTTGATATGAAAAGTTCCTTACTTTGTCACTAATAATTTATTTGAACCTTTTTAGGCATATTTTTGCTGCAGGGACGTATGACTTTACACTATTATTTTCCTCTAGATCATCACGTATTTCAACGGCAATACGGCATGTATTTTCCTCATACTTCCTTACGATGAGGTTATCTGTCCATGTCGAGGTTTCCTTGGTCATCAACAACTTGCAAACTGCGCCTCTCTTAAAAATATTCAAGCACTTTAGGCCTTTCTAATCGTACCTCTCTTGTTGAACAGTTTATTCCACACACTTACAATTTGTATAGTCATCTTAAAGTTATGAGCTATATTTGCTTGAGAAAGGCCCTAACTTAGAGGAGTGATTACAGACATTTGTAGGTTTTTAGAAAATTCCTTCACATGCGATACGTGAGCATTAGTACGTTTCAGTAGGGAAATAATGTACCTTTATTTACGTACAAAACCAGTATTAGCATGAAACAACTTCAATGTCGAAACACTTTTGCTTGCATAGTTTTTTGAAACGTACAGCAACGGAGTGACTTACTTATCTAATGCGGTGTAGTGCATGTCGTGAGTAAAGGTCAGGTATTCCTTTCATCAGGAAATTGAATACGATTACGTTGAATCTATAGAGTTTATGTAAATAAATCCTTGTTGTCGAAATATTTCTGGCTGTGACTTACGGTGTGGATACAGAACGTTTGCTTGGTATATATAACATTTATTTTAGAACTAGCTCTAGTGCAGCACGTCTGGCCGAGGACCACAAGAGATGGAGACAACTGACCAATAGCCTCCTCGGAGATCACAATCTTCAGAACTGAGGGACAGATAAGAGAGTGAAAGCTATTGTACATGTCACTGACTGTACGATCAATTAACATGTGCACGATTAGGTTTACGTTAACCGCTCATGTTATACCTGAGATTTGAGGCACTTAAATGGACATGCTACTGTCAGTGACTTGTCGTGATGTACTCCATCCTTGGCTCTCTGTGGTCCTTCGCAAATTCATACGTTTTGCATTATTGATGCAGTTGTAGGAGAAGGAGAGGATGGAAGAGCAGTAGAGCATTTGTGATTTAGGATACATAACGACACCCAATGATAGACTTCTATAAAAGGAATGTTATGGTAGTGGACAACATTTTGTTTGAAAAACCATAAACATAAGATGTACACTCGGATATCAAGAAGTAATCGAAAACGGTATCAGATAGATTACTTCATGATTCTTCAATAATATACGAAAAGGTGGAAATGTACCAAGACTTACCCTGGAAGCCGAGAAGATGGAACGGAAGATGCTTCTCAAGCTAGAAAAGTAAGGAAAAAGTAGAGAATTTACACAGAAAAGCAATAGCAAAGTGAAAAAGCAAGATAATTTAAAAATAAGTTCAGCAAGCTCTTGAAAATGAGATAGGAACTTACTAGTATAAGTGAGTTAGCCTATGGGAGTGGAATAAGTATAGTCTAAAAGAGGCAACAAAAGAAACCTTACGAATCAAACAAAGGTGAACTTCTAGAAAGGAATGAAAACACAGGAAGTGTTAGATAAAATGGAAAAGAGGAGGAAATAGAAAACGGTGGATACGAAAGAAGGAAGAAGAAAATGCAGAAAATTAAATAATGAGTTACGCGGAGAGATTATGTGAAAATTCCTGAATAACGCGTTTAGTAGTATGGCATTGAACAGACTAATCTGCTCAAAACAAGTCCGTGGCAAGCAGATTTATTAAAAATGTCTTTATTGTAACAAAGACTGAACAAATATTAATTTTTCTTTGCTGAAGTAACTACTCTAGACTCTCTGTGATCTTAGCCTCAATAGTCGGGCCTTTCAGTATTGCGCCCTATAGCTGTGACCTTAAATAATCAGACTCGAACTATTCTACCGTTACGAATCACTTTCAACAGCTGGCATTGGCAATGAATTACATAACGCTAACGGATACAGAATAATTTAACGACATCAGACGACAAAAATGTAAATATGGCAGGTATCTTCTCTCAACCTCGTGGTCTCCTCCGCTGCTTCATGGGGGTTCCATTATTTTGCAGGCTAAGGCGTAGCGGTCATTTAAACGGACATTTCCTCTTCACAGATGTAGGAAGAGTGCACAGTTTCTGCACGGTCCCTCGTTGGAAGCTCATGTTTTAGATTGTATCTCGAAATGCAGTCAAAATTCTCCCTTCAACCTGAACTTGAAAATGAGTTCAATCTATGTCCCAACAACGCGTGGTTCAGAACCTAGCCAGCACAGAAACTACTTTATTTGTGCATTGTCTCTAACGAAGCAATGTGAAGTGAGAGCCTTCTCCACACATTCACTCTTAACTGGACGCCAACAAGGGTGTAAGTGCTTTTACTTGATAACATGGATTCAGTTACAGTACAGCATTATGGTTTCGCTTCGTAAAGACGCCACGTTATATTAGAAACGGAAATTTTAGCGAAGGTGATCCGGGGTTCTTTAGAGAAAAGCATTGCTTGCGGAAATGATTTTGGGTGTGGAACTGGCCACGATAACAAACAGAAAGGAAGTGATATCGAACAATATGAGACACAAAATTACAGTAAGCTGGTAAGAGGTGGAAGCGATAAAACGATCCATTTTGCCTGCATAGAGCACCTACTTTGTGGCAATTACAAATTCGTGATATGTTTCATAGTGAGTAACGCTGTGTGCAGAAAACACAAGGACTAATTTCTGCCATGTTAAATTGTCACTAAATGTATGAATGTTACGTTATAACTAGAGTCCGGATTATTAGGTGCTGATAGGTTAGAATGCAAACTTACTTAAGCCAGTAACAAGTATACCCTACACTGTACGAAGATTACGCTCTGAGATTTGCATAGATATTGGGGGTACAGCCTATAGAACTCCTTGAATTTATGCTACTCTTCCTACACTTTGGTACAACGGGTTGCATGACACTTCCAACAAACCAAATTACTTTGCATTCTAACCTATTACCACCTACAAATCAGAGGTATAACGTTGGATTTAATAAAGTACAATTTCAACTACATTTCTCAGACATTCCCAATAATCCGACACCGCTCAATGCATGGCATGACCGGATTAACGCTGGTCTGGTGTGGACAAAATTCAGTTCGTATCATCGTTTAGAACGCCAGGAATGTATACACAGTGACTTGACAGCGTGGACAGACAAGTTGCCGGCTTCCGGTGCAATACACCTATGTGGAGCGGGTTGTCGCCTCCCCAGGCTGAATTTTTCTGCTGCACAGCTCACAGTGCGAACGGATTTATGTCCCCACCAGATATTTCGGCTTTTCAGGAGTCTTGTACGCAACGAGTCGAAAAATTTTGAATTACTCACCGGATAACCGTGACGTAGCGTGCGTAAATCACCCATGTTCTATACTTATTACATCAAAAAACTAATCGTCGAGCTTTAAAACAAGAGTATATATAGATATTAAATACCAACACCTCCTCAATTTAGAGGATGCCTAAAAGACGAAGTATACTACCGACTCATATTGTGCATTATAAAAACAAGTAAAAGTTTATTGAATTTTAAATAAAATCACTAAAGATGGTTACTTAAAATACTTAGTGACTATTTCAAGAATGAAAGTGCAATGTGAACAGTCAAGGATTTTGGCAGGTGGAATGTCTTGCAGAGCTCAAACTACAGAACTACTAAATTGGAGGCTGGATATCACAAAAATACTCTATGGTTTGATTATCATAAGAAACAAGTATGTTAATAATATAAGAATTATACACTCTAATTCATCATCCCATAAATGACGAAATGGCAATTCTGATAGAAATTAATAGATGAAGAGGTGATTTCTACACTTCAATATCAGAGAGAACGTGGAAGTATAATCTGGAGGCACGTTCCGTGAGGTGTTAACCATTACCTGCACGCGAACGGGTGCAGTTCGTAATAACGAGAAGTAGTTCGAATGAGAGACGCTGGCTGTTAACACAATTGTTTCCATGAGGTGGGACAAGCAAATGCTTTCCGCTGCGGCATTAATTGTGGTTAGTAGCTAGGACCCGGGGAACTTTGTGTCCCTTAGGGCGCTCTTTAGCTGCGGCCAATGTGCACCACTTTGAGTTTACTCTTATATTGGGAAAGAGAAAGCTGTATTTAACTACACCACATACATTTTAAATAAAAAAAATATCACTAGTGGTACTCGTGAATTTGTCTACAGCACAAACCTCTGCGAGTTTTAAAAGAGAACTTCAACGATAATGTGTATTACTTTTGGAATAGACCGTGTTATATAATCATACTTATAAATGGGGAAACCAGGTCCATAAGTTTTTCTAAAGGGAAGTGTAGGAATTAGTCGTAAATACGCTAAGCGACACAGAAAGTAAATGTGTTTTACGTAGTTTCTTTCCATCATTTCAAAACCACCAATTACATTTATTTCTCTCCTTTTAATATGGATTGTCTAGAAAACGCGTATATCGCCGACAGTATTTAACTAACGATTACGTTTAATGTCTCAATACCAGAAAAAATGGAAATAAAAAACGAAGCTTCCGTGAAATAGAGCTTCAAATAACGCATAATTTGTGCTAAATATGCGACGTAACACGCATAATCTGTTATAATATGGCGCTATATTGAAATGAAATGGCGTACGGCTTTTAGTGCCGGGAGTGTCCATGAGCGCATGTTCGGTTCGCCAGATTCAGGTCTTTCGATTTGATGCCCGTAGGTGACCGTGAATAAGAATTTTTCAATTGCATGTCTCTTGGCGATATCCGAGAAAAAGAATAGGGAGGTCCGCAGACGTTGTTTCCAATGTAAAGTGCGAGTTGCGGAGTTCTGATGATAACAGCAGGTCCACTTGTCTACAGCAGTTCACTGTGCGTAACGTCAGTCACATTTTGATGGGTAAATCTGTTTATAATCGGGGGCACCTATACCTAATGATAAAGAAAATAAGGTAAAAGTGTTTTGAAAAAAATGCACGCTCCCTTGCCTTCTGCTAGTCAAATCGAGAATGGAATTTTTCAGGCGTTGGTGGAGGACCCCATTCCTACTGCAAGTTAAATTCGATGTGGGGAGTACTGATTACAACAGCAGACGCCCTCCTGCTGACAGTCACTACTGATTTGTAAAGTATTAATTACAATGTCAGATATACCCCTTCTAGATCGATATAAATCGACTGAAATGAATAAATGTAGATCGATATTCGAAAGTATATGCATGTTCACCTTCATTTACAGAATAACTGCCGCTAAACGCAAGTCATGCTCATGCTTTAAGTCATATTTCAGTTATTTACAGGTAGGAAGACAACAGCTGAGTAGCGTTCGGCGGGCGCACCGACGAATTTCATTGGTTGCGCAAAGAAAGTGTTGTATGGAAGATACTTCAATCACCATTTCCGAACCAATATTGAAACTTTAAACGATGTCTAGTCAAATACCGGCTGAACATTGTTTATACAATGGAAGTCCGTGCACAACATAGGAGTTGTTCAGATAGACGTTGTATAAGGCTTAAAACTTGTCATAGTTTTTTCAATCGGCCCGTATTGTTTCATGTCCGACTGATGTGGCATAGTGTAGTAGCGATTAAGTCACAACCCCGAGTCTCCATCGCATTAGTTTGATTTAACACCTGTGGTACTGATAGTGTGCTCAATGTGTTAGCTTTGAAATAGCGTAGTTTCTGTATGAATACAATAATTATTGACCGTTTTATGAGTGTGTTATACAGTAGAGCAGCGTGTATTCATTGTGTCTTGCTATGCGAAGTATTATTCTGTTAGAGTGCCGCTTTCGATTAATTTGCGAATTATCTGCCATCCTCCCTCCCCATAGGAATACGATACGTAATTTAGTGAAAAACACCATGGAGACGAACTGTTTTAACAGACGATAAGATTGATGAAATTAATAGGAGCCCTCTTAGAAAGAACTCCAACAAAATCCCTGTCGCATTTCGCCGTACTAGCTAATGTGTCATTACCTTCTGACCATAGAAGAACAAAACGGTTAATGGGCAAGCCTAATAAACCCACTGCTGCCCAACATTTAAGAGAACCAGGCAGTTTCGCTAGGGTTCGGTACTATAACTTGTTTTATAAAATGAAGTTGTACGGGGTCCGTATTTGTAATGTCATTTATTTCGCCATATTTTGACATATTTATCCGTTTCGGGTCAGTTCAAGATCGTATCAGTAGTTTATAGCTTTTGTGTTCGTTTGTTCGTTTTTCTGTTTGGTTGTCTGTTTGTTCCACCATCACGGGTAAACGACTGAACAGATCTCGGCCAAATTCATCCATAAGCAGGTTTCGATATGCATATCATTTGAAAAGCACTGAACAGACTGGGGTTTTACAGAAAGACCAGAAGAGTTCTTCAGTTTTCACTGGCACTATTAATTATATTTAGACCAATATTCAAATTTGGAGTCTACTCACTCAGCAGCAGGTTTTGATATGCATATCATTTAAAAGTCATTGAAGGGACTTAGGTTTTATAGGAAGACGAGGAGAGTTTTTTCAATTTACTCTTACACTTTTGATTATACCTCCACCAAATTTCATATCTGGAGTCTACTCATCCAGGAGTAGGTTTCGATATGCATATTATGTAAAAATCACTGAACAGACTGAGGGTTTATATGAAGACCAGAAGAGTTCATTAATTTTCTCTAGCACTATTGATTATATCTTGACCGAACTTCATATTTAGAGTCTACGCATCCAAGAGTAGATTCCTATACGTACATCCTTTAAAAATCGCTGAATAGCCTGGGAGTTTATGGGAAGACGAGGTAGAACTTTTCCCATTGATGTCTCTCTGCTTATTCCTAAAAGTGGATAACTGCTGGATTCATTTCGACCAAACTACGTATTTGGAATCTACTCACTCAGGATTGTGTTATAAGGTGCATATAATGTCATGGTAATCACATGGAGTTGGTATTTGTAGGAAGACTTTTCTTAAATATGTTTGTTAACATTAGGTCAATCAAAATATTGTATATAACAAGCGTTTAAGAATATTTTATTTCTCTTCCTGTATGCCATGTACTTATTTATCGTACGACGGATAATAACGCAGACGATTACGAAAAATTGGATGTTTAGTCCAAGTCCCGTGGGACATGACATGCATGTTACTTAAAGATGGGAAATGGGAAGAAATTAAAGAGCCATTTTATTCTTTTCGGTAGGGCAGAAGTGACACCCCATTGGTCAGAGATACAATACGAAACCTGAGAACCATGGAGAATTTCGCACAACTTCGGAGCAGGAACTGTACCGTACAATAAATTCGAAAATCGTCCCCATTATATTTCTCTACTTTGTTCAGCTTCATCATATTTCATGTTACTGTCCCGCGCTTTCGTAGAAAAATATAATTTGAACATGTTACTTAGTATAAATTCCTGAAGGTAATATGTAATCCACAGCAAATTCCCTTACGAAGAACGAGTAGACATTCTAATAATGTATAATAATGTAACTAGCTTTCGTTTCGGGAACATTGTTGTCAGACGGGATGAGCAGTTCACGACGCCGTAGTGCATTTTGAGCTCAAGATTATGGGTTCGATTCCAGTGCAGTCCGTTGGTATCTGAAGGTTCTCAAATACTTCACAACGTAAAAAATCACCTATGCGACATAATTCCAGCAAAATAGTCAGTGGGATGTAGGACAAAAAATTATTATTATCATTAGTAGTAGTAGTGGTAGTAGTAGTTGTAGTAGTAGTGGTAGTAGTAAATTTTTGTCAGGTACTTTACTGGGTTAAGGGACTGTCTCTTGTACCATCCAAAAATACAGCAAATATTGAGAATATAACTAAGAGGATTTTTCTATTTCTGACTTCGTTTCTGGGAATGCAACTAGCCGTGATAATTAGGCTGCAATCCTTACCGTATGATTTACTATTATTCATTGAGGATCGTCCCAATTAATTTTACCTTATAAATAGAAGTGATTAAGGGAACGTTTGACGAAAGTAGGAAGTGAAAGCTATCAAGAGCATGATCAGGTGGGACATTCATAAAATTATTATATCACTGTCCAAAAAAAATTGTCAAATAACACACACGTCATCAACGGAATGTCTATGATGCCGTAGCCAAAGAATGAGTTGGTGTTAAATAAGGTCCAGGAGTTGATAACTGTGTTCGGGAATATAGCACCTGTATTCAGCCAATAACTTTTTGTTATCTAATCCTTGCTGGCTTTCGCATTGTATAAAGAAACTACATGGGAAAACGGCTACGCTATCGTCACAGTAAGCTCTGCTGCACAAACACTTCACCTGCCGTAAAGCGTTTGCGGAAAGGTCAGTTCACTAAAAGTTTTACCTTACTGAACCAGGTAACACCGGGACAATAGTAGTATCTATACAGTTTGTGAGGGAAGCTCCAAGCCACAACATTTGATACATTGTTTCACGTAACGGTGGCGAAATCTGTCATAATCCCTTTGGAAGGTATGAAACTCTGAAGCAAATGTCTCTCACACGCTCCAATTAACATCAAACATAGACACAATGCTCTTCTATTTGGTATAGATTGTAATTGTCGCCCGAGTCCTTGGCTAGCATTCTAGGTCCCTTCTTCACATGGTCCTGGGTTCAATTCTCGGCAGAGTTGGCGATTTCAAGCGCATCTCGCTAGTTCTTCTGACTCCGGGACTGAGTGTTAGTATTTCTCCATATGCTCTTCTCTTCATATAGTGTATAATATACACAACGCACTACATCAAGCAATATAGATACAAAAAATTGAATATAGAAAGACATCTGATAGTACAGTATATCGGGACCAAGTCCACATGTGTGACATAGTTCACACCCACGACCTCACCAGAGTGTGAGAAAAGTAGTGGAAGGAGAAGAAGGAGGAGGAGAAGAAGAGAACAAAATATATGTCTATGGTAGCGTGGCTACAATGTGCATAGCAACCGGCCACTTTTGTTTTCCAGTTACCACAAGGCGTTTCCCCTTTTCCCAGATCTAAGTGGCTGTGTGGTTTGGGTCACGTAGTTGTCAGCTTGCATTCGGGAGATAATGGGTTCGAACCCCACTGTCGACAGCATTGAAGATCGTTTTCCCTGATTTTCCATTTTCATACAAATGCTGGGACTGTACCTTAA
Source organism: Anabrus simplex (assembly GCF_040414725.1). Taxonomy (NCBI): domain Eukaryota; kingdom Metazoa; phylum Arthropoda; class Insecta; order Orthoptera; family Tettigoniidae; genus Anabrus; species Anabrus simplex. The sequence continues at coordinate 136,260,692 of NC_090272.1, forward strand.
TTAAGGCCACGCTATCTTTCTTCCCACTCCTAGGCCTTTCCTATCCATCGTCGCCATATGATCTATGTGTGTCGGTGGGACGTAAAGCAAATTATTCTTAAAAATCCGCGATCTGTATTTAGAGATTGAAACAAGGTGAGTTCAGAGTTTCGTACTGTACGCAAAGAAAGATATTTTATACTTGACTTCCAGATGAATAGAGGGATGATACCTCATTGGGGAACTGTGAGAACTTGGTACTAGTTCGAAGAAAAATATAACGCTTCACAGTCACCAGAGCTGATATATGAAGCTGACATACACAAAATGAACGATAATAAATATTCATATAGTCGGGCTCCATGGCTAAATGGTTAGCGTGCAGTCCTTTGGTCATAGGGGTCCCTGGTTCGATTCCGGCAGGGTAGGGAATTTTAACCGTCATTGGTTAATTTCCCTGGCGCGGGGCCTGGGCGCATGTGTTGTCTTCATCATCATTTCATCCTCATTACGATACGCAGGTCGCCTGCGGGCATCAAATCGAAAAGAGCTGCATCTGGCGAGTCGAGCAAGTCTTCGAATACTCCCGTCACTAACAGCCATACGCCAATTCATTTCATTTCATTTCAATATTTATATAACTTTATCTACAGAGAAAACAATTTACGATTAATTTAGCAATAGAAAATATTTCCGCATGACATTGGGAAGAATAGGACACGCAGGAACAGAGAAGTTAAGGTAATATCTTCGATTGCAATATTTATCCATCTTATGGCATGCTTCTCATGACATATACTTATTGTATCGGAGGTACACCCTCCCCGTGCATTAGAACTAGTGCCCTGTAGAAGGCCATCTAGATCAGGAAATCTGAAACTCATTTTGAAAATAGTTTGAATATTTCTCAACAGATGTGGCTACTATCAATTTAGGTCGCGCCCTCTGGGGTGAAAATTTTTAAAGTAATTTTTTATGGCAAGGTTTCCTAAACTGAATTGGTTATAGTTTCTTTATGTTCAAAAGTTATCTCTTCCCGCCAGCTTAAGATGTTGGCCAATGGGATATCACTTTTATTTAAGCAAACAATCACTGTTTTTGCTATTTATTTGATTGTCCAATGAAAATTTCGGGTGTGTATGGGTTTTGACCCAGAGAAAGCTGGTGCCTTCCTCTCCGCTATATAACCTGGCACCTTTTGGGCCATGTTGTCTTTTGATCGCTACAGTCTAGAGTGTGTACGTAACGGAGGCAAGGGGAAAGGATCCCTCGTCCATCTTTGGAAGGTCCAGCAGCTCAATGTAATGGAAGATCCTGCCTAATAACGTAACAGTCTTTGAAAGCTAGCTCGAGGGGAAGGTTTGAAATTCCTTTTGGAATGTAACTTTAATTTCTTAGTGTAAATTTTAAACAATTATAAATAACTTACCCCAACCTAGGGAATAAAAAGTTAAGAACCCTCTTATTCCCTCTCAACATAATATTGAAGTGACTACGATTTTGTAAACTTTAAAATCTATCTAGTACTTTCTGTAACTTAAATGTTTTTCTCCATCTGGTCACCTCTCTGGTATAGGCTTAGCCTCTGTAAAGTCAGGCCACAAGCCCAAGTAGGGTTTTTAGTATTTTATGTAAATGAGTGTAAGTGTTCACCTCCTAACATTTTTTTTCCGGCCGGTAACTTTAATCTTTTGTTTTTACCAAAGGCCAAAGGCCATGTAGAATGGGTACTTGTTACCCCTATTACGGTTAACCTTATTCATTTCAAGGCAAATAAGTGAGCAGTTAAGACAGTGAATAATGTTCAATTTTGTTAAATGTAGGTCGTGCCTTTGATAGCCTTGGAAAGTGTAAATTTGTAGAGCAAAGAAGCTCCTTCACTGATGTAAACATTAGAAGATCCGTCTCCTTGAATGTTGGTTGAAAGGAGCCACAGCGCTTATGTAGAATTTGTAATTAGGGAGCTGCAAGATCAAGGGTGTTAATAGGTTATTAGTCGATTGTTCTGATTGCTCCCCTAGCTTACGAGCTAGATTTTGTACTTGATTTATTATTTGCTTAGCAAAGTGTAAAGTTCAAAATTTGAAAAGGGAAAGAAGAAGAGGAAGAAATATAGCTCAAATTTTAAATTTTTAAATTTGTTGTATGTCCGTCGCTACCTTCTCGATCCGCCAGCCAGCTACACGCGTGCCAGTGTGTTATTCTTCGAGCCTCGACGCGCAGCCCTCAGTGCGCGTGCCTGGAACGTCGTGTGTGCTATATAAAGGAGCTCCTAGCCTGTCCAGACGTCCACTGACCCCGGTGTCCAGCTCCAGAATACACCCTACGTCGAGCACGGAGGCTACTCCTCTTGAAAATGTGCTTCGGCCAGGTGGACTGAATTTCTGGCAGTAAGAGGTCTCACCTCGGGTCACCGCTCGATACTCACAGATAGAGAAAGAAGCTTTAGCCATCATCTTTGGTATTCGCCGTTTCAATGAATATCTCTATGGCAACCATTTCCTGATCATTACTGATCATAAGCCTCTCGTATACTTATTCCACCCTGGTAATAAGATCCCTGAGAATTCCCTCCGCAAGCTTCAAAGATGGTCCATGTTCCTTTCGGATTATTCCTATCAGATTGTCCATCGAGCCACATCCCAGCATTGTAATGCTGATGCCCTCTCACGCTTACCAGTTGGTCCTGATACTGCCTTCGATTCTCAGGAATCTGAATGTCTTCAGTTGGACATAGAACTTGAAGATACTGTATCCAGTTTTCCTATTGATGCTACCTGCATAGCTAAAGCTACGGATAGGGACAGTACACTTGCTACTGTGCGTACTTACATCCGCAACGGTTGGCCTCTTCAGAGCAAGCTTCCTGCCCACCTTGCACCTTATCATCGTCTGCAGCATCGTCTCACGACTCGTGCTGGAGTCGTACTCCTAGAAACAGGCACCATCTTCCGAGTGGTTATCCCACTTCGCCTACAGAAACAAGTTCTCGACTTATTACACCAAAGCCATTGGGGTATATCCAGAACAAAGCAACTAGCACGTCAACACTGCTACTGGCCCGGTATTGATGCCGCAATCGAAAAACTCATCCGTCATTGTGAACAATGTCAAATGAATCAGAACGCCCCGTCTTCTGATCTAGCTTCATGGCCTCCTGCTACTACTCCATGGGAACGAGTTCACATCGATTTCGCAGGTCCTTTCCTCAGTTCCATGTGGTTAATAGTCATCGATTCACTATCGCACTTTCCATATGTAGTGGATATGCATTCAACTACTACGACCGAAGCTACCATTCGTGCTCTTCAGAAAATATTTACTACAGAAGGTTTACCTCAAGTACTCATTTCGGACAACGGACCTCAATTTACAGCTACTGCTTTTAAGAACTTTTGTACATATAATGGCATTCGTCATATCCTAGCACCGCCTTTTCACCCTCAATCTAATGGTGAAGCTGGACGCTTTGTACAAACATTTAAGAGAAGTATGAAAAAAGCTGTCTCTTCAGGCTTAACTAAAGACCAAGCATTGCTCCAACTCTTAAGCAACTACAGAACTCTGCCCGGCGCTGATAATATCACTCCTGCACAGAAGCTCCATGGACGACCTCACAGAACTTTACTTTCTCTGTTGCAGCCTCTTCCGGCCCAGCCTCAGACCTCACCACCGAAGTTCTCAGTCAACGACAAGGTCTACACCAGGACATTCAAGTCCAACCCACTCTGGATACCTGGAGTCATCTGCAGATCGTTGGGTCATCGACTCTACGAGATACAGACTACGGAGAAACGTATCTGCCGTCATCAAGACCAGATACGTCTGCGCTACCGCCCATGTCCAGCTATTGATGCTATTGCTAAGCCAGATAAATCTATTGCTGAACGAGCTTTAGACCATTTAATAACCATGGGTTCCTTTCAGGACGAGGCAGCGCCACTCCGCCCAGTCCCAGCTCCGGACAATACAACAGAGACATCAGCAGCTCCGGCCCAGCATCGCAGCCGCCGCCAGCGCCGCCGCCGTTTCACGCCGTACCGGCGTATTTAGGAGGGGAGGGTGTTGTATGTCCGTCGCTCCCTTCTCGATCCGCCAGCCAGCTACACGCGTGCCAGTGTGTTATTCTTCGATCCTCGACGCGCAGCCCTCAGTGCGCGTGCCTGGAACGTCGTGTGTGCTATATAAAGGAGCTCCTAGCCTGTCCAGACGCCCACTGACCCCGGTGTCCAGCTCCAGAATACACCCTACGTCGAGCACGGAGGCTACTCCTCTTGAAAATGTGCTTCGGCCAGGTGGACTGAATTTCTGGCAGTAAGAGGTCTCACCTCGGGTCACCGCTCCTCTTGCCTATTCCGCTGTCCATGCCCAGTCTTACCATTATATACCACTATCATTCCCTAGCTAATGCAAGCTCCCATTATCGACTTAGTTTCGCTAAGTAGGAACTCTTCAGTCATTGAACTTACGTTAATGAACTCAGACACTTCAACAAGGAAGGACTCTCTGAGATATTTGCGTCAGTGCTTCTGATAGTTTTCGACTATCAAGAACTTTTCATGTCACAAAGACTATCTTTCCGAAATAGTACTGAACGTGAATACTCCAACGTGTATATACTGTACAAAGACAGACTCTTTCTCCAAATTCATAGTTCAATTTGCTTCGAGATAACTTTCAGTTTTGTTAGTGTAAATATTGTAATTTTACATGTGAAGCAAATAAAGAAGTTGTGCTTTTTGTAAACCCAACCTTGTTTACAACACAACTCTGTGGCGACGAGGTAAAAACACAAAACAAAAAATAAACTACACTTCATCGGCCCCAGTCGCCAACTCTGGGGCGACGGGATAACAAACTTGCAATTCATCTGCGCCAATCGACACTCCGTGGTGACGAGACACAGCACGACCTTTATAGGCCCCGTCATCCACTCATTCACACCGAGATACAGCAAACTCTGTGCCCTCAGACACTTATACATTGGCGACGAAGTCAATCAGTGCTCAGTGTGTCGCCCACTCGGTCGCAACAAAGTGCAAGCCTGTGTCCATTCGGTTATCAACTCATTTGCCACAGACCAACAAACTCTTGCGGGATATTGTCCACTCATGGGCACAGTGACATTATACTACGTAACTATCATCATTCCACATTGGCGCCCGTACGACCTATCACAGCAGTTCGCTTTCCTCAAGTGAAGCTATTACACTTCTTCACACTCCGGACCGTCAGCCGACATTCCACAGCTCTCTGTCGTGCGCTCCACCTGTGTGGCACGCTCCAGCGTGTTTGCTTGCTCTCTCTCTCACTCCCCGCTATACCGGTCAAGGTCTCGCATACAACCAGTTCTGACACACAGCTATACTTGCTCTTTATTGCACGCATCTCGCAATGGCTACAGCTGAGCAACTCGCTACAGTATTCCAGGCCTTACAGCAGCAACAACAACAGTTTATGCAACAACAACAGACAGCCTTAATTCAGGCTATGCAAGCTATTTCTGTCTCTACACAGCCATCAGCTATTCCTCCGTTCTCTGCTTTTGATCCGGCTAAGGAAGAATGGTCAGTTTATTTAGCCCGCTTACAACAGCATTTCATCTGCCATTCTGTCACAGATGATCAACGCCGCCGAGCACTATTTCTTAGTTCGGTTGGCAATGCTACGTGTGAATTACTACGTAAATTAAGTCCAGAAGAAAACCTCTCTGAGGTACCATTCGCACAGCTCTTGGCCCGTCTCACTGAACACTATGCCAAAGCTCCTCACATAGTGGCTGCTCGCTATAAATTTTTTCAGAGCAGAAAGCAACCCCATCAGACACATACTGAATGGATAACTGAATTGCGTGGTCTAGCTAAACCCTGACAGTTCATATGCTCCAAGGACGGTTGTGGTTCACCCTACACTGATTCTCTCATTCGGGACATGGTAATTTTACATACTCCTGAGTACAAAATACGTTTTGACGCTGTCAAGAAGAGTAACCCTTCTTTAGAAGACGTCCAGCGTATTGCTACGGTTTATGAGCTTACTACCAAGACTGCCGCAGCCATAGCTTCTCCACACGAAGTTGCTCAAGTCTCGCCTCAGGCCCACAAGTCCTCTGCTACAGTGAACCGCGCAGACAAGGCGCTCTCTACCAAGCATTCTCGCACGGGTCCCTCTCGTCATTTTACCAGGAAGCCCAATTCTAAACGCAACTCGAAACTCCTGCCTTCCTGCCGAGGCTGTTTCAAGCATCATGAACGTCGTGACTGTCGTTTTTTCAAAGCCACTTGTGAACGATGTAATAAACTTGGACACATTCAGACTGTATGTCAGAGTTCGCTCCGCCCTGCTAAGACTCCTGCAGCACCCCGGAAGCATATACAGCCCCGCCAAGACATGGAAGTTGATCAGATCAATCTTATTCTTCCTACCAAGAATTCTCACAAGATCATCGTTCCTCTCTCATTCTCTGATCGATCTGTCGATTTTCAATTAGACACTGGATCACCTGTCTCTATTATTAACCTGGCTACATACCATGACTTAGGTTCACCTGCATGCTCTCCAGCTGACATCCAGCTCGTGATATTTAACAAAAGGAAAATTGACATTAAAGGTCAAATCAAGCTTCAGGCTAGTTATAAAGGAATTCGGAAGGACATTCCTCTTCTCGTAGTTAACAACTACACTGCCTCCAACATTATGGGCATGGATCTATTTAACTTATTTGGTTTCCAGATACATGACAACATTAACATCGTATCTACATTGCATCCTACTTCTGACGTTACCGCACTCCTAGAGCAGTTTCCTGAAGTCTTTGACTCTCAGCTCGGAACAGCAAAAGACTATACAGCTCACATACAGCTGAAATCCGGAGCTAAGCCTCGCTTCCTCAAAGCAAGTCCAGTACCCCTAGCACTTCAAGACCAGGTCACGAAAGAATTAGACAGATGGATACAAACTGGAATTGTGGTACCAGTTACTTCTAGTCAATGGGCTACTCCACTAGTGGTCATCAAGAAACCTGATGGTAATGTTCGACTTTGTGGAGATTTTCGATCTACCGTCAACGCACACATCGACACAGATATCTTTCCTATTCCACGTCCAGAAGACTTATTCCGTCGTCTCTCTAGTGGACAATTCTTCTCTCGAGTTGATCTTAAAGAAGCATATCTCCAGCTACTTTTAGACGAAGAATCTAAGAAATTTCTAACACTCAACACTCCTCTCGGACTGCTCCAGCTCCAGCGGCTCCCATTCGGTGTTTCATCCTCAGCGGCTATTTTTCAGCGCTATTTAGCTCAACTCACCGCCTCCATTCCCGGTTGTGCTAACTACCTGGATAATATTATTGTTACTGGAAAAGATCATCAGGAACATCTAACCAATCTACGACTCCTTCTCCAGAAATTGAAAGACAATGGCCTACGAGCGAATCTCGCTAAATGTACATTCTTTCAGCCTCAAGTTCACTACCTAGGACATATACTTGATAAGACTGGAATTCGCCCTAGTGCACAGAATGTCTCAGCTATCGTAAACATGCCGGCACCTCAGAACCTCAAGCAGCTCCAGTCCTTCATAGGCAAAGCGAACTACTACAATAAGTTCATTCTCCGCTTCGCTACAGTGGCAGCTCCATTAAACGCTCTACGTAAAAAAGGTGTTAAATTTCAGTGGACTCCGCAATGCCAACTGGCATGGAAAACCATCAACAACGCCTTAATTCAAGCTATACAACTCACTCATTTTCAGCCCGACAAGCTCATCACGCTAGCTACTGACGCTTCAGACTACGGTGTCGGTGCCGTTCTCTCCCAGAAGGATCGTCATGGACAGGAACGCCCCATCGCATTCGCTTCGAAAACACTTAATGACCATCAACGTCGATACTCGCAGATAGAGAAAGAAGCTTTAGCCATCATCTTTGGTATTCGCCGTTTCAATGAATATCTCTATGGCAACCATTTCCTGATCATTACTGATCATAAGCCTCTCGTAAACTTATTCCACCCTGGTAATAAGATCCCTGAGAATTCCCTCCGCAAGCTTCAAAGATGGTCCATGTTCCTTTCTGATTATTCCTATCAGATCGCCTATCGTGCCACATCCCAGCATTGTAATGCTGATGCCCTCTCACGCTTACCAGTTGGTCCTGATACTGCCTTCGATTCTCAGGAATCTGAATGTCTTCAGTTGGACATAGAACTTGAAGATACTGTATCCAGTTTTCCTATTGATGCTACCTGCATAGCTAAAGCTACGGATAGGGACAGTACACTTGCTACTGTGCGTACTTACATCCGCAACGGTTGGCCTCTTCAGAGCAAGCTTCCTGCCCACCTTGCACCTTATCATCGTCTGCAGCATCGTCTCACGACTCGTGCTGGAGTCGTACTCCTAGAAACAGGCACCATCTTCCGAGTGGTTATCCCACTTCGCCTACAGAAACAAGTTCTCGACTTATTACACCAAAGCCATTTGGGTATATCCAGAACAAAGCAACTAGCACGTCAACACTGCTACTGGCCCGGTATTGATGCCGCCATCGAAAAACTCATCCGTCATTGTGAACAATGTCAAATGAATCAGAACGCCCCGTCTTCTGATCTAGCTTCATGGCCTCCTGCTCCTACTCCATGGGAACGAGTTCACATCGATTTCGCAGGTCCTTTCCTCAGTTCCATGTGGTTAATAGTCATCGATTCACTATCGCACTTTCCATATGTAGTGGATATGCATTCAACTACTACGACCGAAGCTACCATTCGTGCTCTTCAGAAAATATTTACTACAGAAGGTTTACCTCAAGTACTCATTTCGGACAACGGACCTCAATTTACAGCTACTGCTTTTAAGAACTTTTGTACATATAATGGCATTCGTCATATCCTAGCACCGCCTTTTCACCCTCAATCTAATGGTGAAGCTGAACGCTTTGTACAAACATTTAAGAGAAGTATGAAAAAAGCTGTCTCTTCAGGCTTAACTAAAGACCAAGCATTGCTCCAACTCTTAAGCAACTACAGAACTCTGCCCGGCGCTGATAATATCACTCCTGCACAGAAGCTCCATGGACGACCTCACAGAACTTTACTTTCTCTGTTGCAGCCTCTTCCGGCCCAGCCTCAGACCTCACCACCGAAGTTCTCAGTCAACGACAAGGTCTACACCAGGACATTCAAGTCCAACCCACTCTGGATACCTGGAGTCATCTGCAGATCGTTGGGTCATCGTCTCTACGAGATACAGACTACGGAGAAACGTATCTGCCGTCATCAAGACCAGATACGTCTGCGCTACCGCCCATGTCCAGCTATTGATGCTATTGCTAAGCCAGATAAATCTATTGCTGAACGAGCTTTAGACCATTTAATAACCATGGGTTCCTTTCAGGACGAGGCAGCGCCACTCCTCCCAGTCCCAGCTCCGGACAATACAACAGAGACATCAGCAGCTCCGGCCCAGCATCGCAGCCGCCGCCAGCGCCGCCGCCGTTTCACGCCGTACCGGCGTATTTAGGAGGGGAGGGTGTTGTATGTCCGTCGCTCCCTTCTCGATCCGCCAGCCAGCTACACGCGTGCCAGTGTGTTATTCTTCGAGCCTCGACGCGCAGCCCTCAGTGCGCATGCCTGGAACGTCGCGTGTGCTATATAAAGGAGCTCCTAGCCTGTCCAGACGCCCCCTGACCCCGGTGTCCAGCTCCAGAATACACCCTACGTCGAACACGGAGGCTACTCCTCTTGAAAATGTGCTTCGGCCAGGTGGACTGAATTTCTGGCAGTAAGAGGTCTCACCTCGGGTCACCGCTCCTCTTGCCTATTCCGCTGTCCATGCCCAGTCTTACCATTATATACCACTATCATTCCCTAGCTAATGCAAGCTCCCATTATCGACTTAGTTTCGCTAAGTAGGAACTCTCCAGTCATTGAACTTACGTTAATGAACTCAGACACTTCAACAAGGAAGGACTCTCTGAGATATTTACGTCAGTGCTTCTGATAGTTTTCGACTATCAAGAACTTTTCATGTCACAAAGACTATCTTCCCGAAATAGTACTGAACGTGAATACTCCAACGTGTATATACTGTACAAAGACAGACTCTTTCTCCAAATTCATAGTTCAATTTGCTTCGAGATAACTTTCAGTTTTGTTAGTGTAAACATTGTAATTTTACATGTGAAGCAAATAAAGAAGTTGTGCTTTTTGTAAACCCAACCTTGTTTACAACAAAATTAATCTTCTGACATTTCTATATCTACATGCTCACACCTTCTTTCACCTCTCTGCTCCACAAAAACACGGTAACACAGTTATGTCCTTTTTATATTTATGGGATTTGTTTTCTTTTGATTTGCGCAATTAGAGCTATGAAGCTTTCTCTTACACAATGAACAAGAATTTGTTCTTCTTCTTCTTCAATCTGTTTACCCTCCAGGGTCGGTTTTTCCCTCGGATTCAGCGAGGGATCCCATCTCTACTGCCTCAAGGGCAGTATCCTGGAGCTTCAGACTTTGGGTCGTGGGATACAACGGGGGAGAATGACCAGTACCTCGCCTGGGCGACCTCACCTGCTATGCTGAACAGGGGCCTTGTGGAGGGATGGGAAGATTGGATGGGACAGGCAAGGAAGAGGGAAGGAAGCGGCCGTGTCCTTAAGTTAGGTACCATTTAGGTACCATCCCAGCATTTGCCTGGAGAAGAAGTGGGAAACCATGGAAAACCATTTCCAGGATGGCTGAGGTGGGAATTGAACCCACCTCTACTCAGTTGACCTCCCGAGGCTGAGTAGACCCCGTTCCAGCCCTGGTACCACTTTTCAAATTTCGTGGCAGAGCCGGGAATCGAAAACAATTTCATAGAACTAATACAACTTAAAGTTTATTTACTTATTTATTCATTCTGAGTTTTGTCCTAATGAAAATGTATTACCAAACGTCAATGAAACATAACTAAAATAAATAATTATAACAACTTCATTAACATTTTTAAAATAATAATCGAAATCATAGTTGTAATAGTAATAACAAAAATATTTATTTCTAATACTGCTTTTTAATGATTTTGTTCCTGAATGATGAACCTGGCAACAGGCTCCGCAGTTCGTCTGTTATAGAGTTGTGGATGCACGCTGCTCCTAAATGCAGTTAGAGTACCGTTTGATGGGTTGGTGAGAGTGTTCCTGCTGTGGCAACAATAGTTTTCAGTTGATGAGGAATCGGAATCGGAGCCTCACTCGTATATAGATAAATCAAAACCCTTGTTGACATTTATATCGTATCAATGATTGAATTCACTTGAGCTAATAAGATCACAATACAGAATGTTGTCTATATTGTGTGATATATGAAACCATCTCTTGCCGGGCAGAGTGGCTCAGACGGCTCAGGCCCTGGCCTTCTGACCCCATCTTGGCAAGTTCTATCCTGGCTAAGACCTGTGGTATTTGAAGGTGCTCTAATACGCCAGCCTCGTGACAGTAGATTTACTGGCACGCAGAAGAACTCCTAAGGGACAAAATTTCGGCATCTCGGAGGCTCTGAAAACCGCAAAAAATCTAAATAACATTATTATTAAACCATCTCTTTTCAGTTTTGACTCAGTTAATTTACAAATTTTGGGTTCTTCAATCTGCGGAAATTAATCTTCAATGAATAAATTTATAGACTACCAGCAAATATACAATGACAGAATCATACCCAACAGTTATAAATGATCTATATAGATTACCCATTATACAATATTTCCATTACCGTACTTGTTATATATATATATATTGTAGCATGTCTCACTTGTGATAGGAGAGACGCGTGCAATGTTTTTCTGATGAGGAGAGATTCGACAGAGAGTGTTTGAAAATAAATAAATAAATAAATAAATAAATAAATAAATAAATAAATCACCACTGATGTGTATTTAGGGCAGTCGCCCAGGAAGCAGGTCGTCACGGCCGTTGGATGAGACCGAGAATTCCGTGGAAGCTACAATTTTTTCTCTGGTAGTTTCAAAAGACATATACAGAAGTACTGCACCCAACATGCAATAGCAGTAGACTCTTAAATGCTTTACAATAAAGAAATTAAGCCACTTTTGAAATCAGCAACTTTGTAAATCATGACACTCAAACACGAAATCGAATGAAGAATTTACGGTAGAATATTGAAACGTGTACAGTACTTTTGCCTCGAATACCGCACATAATATACTACAGTTCTTCCCATTGAAGGTGAGAGTGAAAACGGTATTTGCTCCATTTATCCTCTCGCCAGGATCAAACTAAGCTGGGTGTTAACAATGCCATATTCTGCTGCGGCAGAATTGCTATTCTCATGATGACAAAAGCTGAGCACAAGTTCATGAGCTCGCCTCAAGTGCTGCAGCCTCTTGTGTATCGCCAACTCGCCCCACAATGAGAACAAGTGATTCACAGATGCTTTATGTGTTCGTCCTTCTCCTATTTGACTTGCTCTTTGAGCGCTGTGCTCATCTCTCATCGCCGACTACCCCTTCACGTCACCCAAACCTTGTTTGTTTGTTGGTTTGTTTGTTACTAGTTTCCCATCTCTAGCTTTCCTGCCTTCCATTTATGCATTTCAACTCAACTGTGCTTGAAAGTAAAGCTTCTTCCTTCCTGTGTTAGGGGTCATAAGCTACTCGACCTATCTTATACAGTAGAAAGAGGAGGAAGTGGGAGAGAACACATTAAATGAAACTGTGCTGTGTCCACAGCCGTACGGAAATGTCCCTACGCATAGAAATATCCTTCCTTCTTTGATAACTGCAGGGACATTTGAACAGATTTCATAAAATTGGAGAGTATGTAGGGACTTTTAAAGCTTAATTAATGCTAATGAAATTAATGTAATTCACTACCAGTGAAGCAGGAAATACTCAACAGGACACAGAAAACATCAAACTTTCACAGTCAAACAGAAATCTACTCTGGGACTTCAAAATACTACAAAAATCGAAAACAAAGCTGCACCACACTTTCTCCGTACCGATTCTCACATACTGTATGGTTTAGAGGCATGAGCTCTACTAAGCAATGACTACAGCTAATTTCAGGCAACAGAAATAAGATTCATTAGAAGTATGAATCAAACTACTTGGACCGAGCTCGATAGCTGCAGTCGCTTAAGTGCGGCTAGTATCCAGTATTCGGGAGATAGTTGGTTCGAACCCCACTGTCGGCAGCCCTGAAAATGGTTTTCCGTGGTTTCCCATTTTCACACCAAGCAAATGCTGGGGCTGTACCTTAATTAAGGCCACGGTCGCTTCCTTCCCACTCCTAGCCCTTCCCTGTCCCATCGTCGCCATAAGACCTATCTGTGTCGGTGCGACGTAAAGCAACTAGCAAACTACTTGGAAGGACAAAATCAGGAATGAAGTAAACAGGATGTTAGCTGCTGTTGAGGTCCCCATTACCAATATAATAAAGAAGCGTAGACTTCAGTGGGATGGTCACATTATGAGAATGAAGAGCGAGAGATTTGCCAAAATGTTCTTCGACCTTACTATCTACGCTGAAGGACTAAGGAAACGCTGGATAGATACAGTAAAATCAGATGTGGAGGAAGATGTCCTGGAACAGAAGATTTATGCAGACAGGAAGGCGAGCGCTCGTACACTACACCCGGGAAAGTGGAGTTGAAAAATGATGATGATGATGATGATGATGATGGCCAGTACTGATAAAATTCAACAAAATGTTATAGACAGATAGATATGTAATAAGTAATTTATTCTAGCAAAATTATGGACAGTTTTTCCTATCTTCTAATTAACCAGTAACAAAAAACTAGATTGATACATAACCTCAAATCTTAAAAAATTCACCACTCATAAACTTAGACAACGTACAACTACTGAACTATAGCTAATAGTAACTACGTATGCATTAAATGTTATAAAAGTCAAGGAGAAAGAATGTAATATTACTGAAACGTAGTAAAAGTTTGAAGAGACACGTAAACACTAAAGTTTTAAAAAACAAGAGATTAAGAAAGAAAGTAGAATTATTACGTATTATTCTACTCGACATAAAAGTTACTCTTGTACTGCGAGGTTCCACACGAGTTGAGAAAGGTACAGGGGAACGATAAAATAGACGGGGTGAATATGACGAAAGAAGAGGACGAAGAAATTGGTACGTGATTATGTCTTCCTGCCTTGCTATTTGTCTTTCCCTCACATATTTTGTGTATGCTCGATTAAATTTCTTGGGCTCTGATATCCCTCTGACGTCTTTCGGCAGATTTTTCCATTCACTAATTGCAGCAATTGTGAAATAATTACCATATATTGAGGACTTGTGATTAATTGGGGTAAGAATATGCATGTTCCTTGCTCTTGTGTAGTTTTCGTGGTATAAAGAGAGATTATAGAAGCGTTCTTTAAGGTACGAATGAGAATTGAGATTCATATTGTGTTGCAGTAAAGTTAGGCAGTGACGATTCCGTCTATCTTGTAGACGGAGCCAGCCGTGTTTGGTGTAGGATGATGGCACATGGTTAGTGTATTTAAGGTTGCAGACATCAAGGCGCAAATATAATCTAGCTGCTCTAGAAATATGTTGGAGTGTTGCATTAATTTTAGGGGTTCTGATAGTTCTGATCCCTAATATTTATGCAAATCTCATTGCAGAACAGTTGTGCGGGTAGAAGACACTTACGCCTTGTTTAAATACGTTTGCATTCTAACTTATTCCTCCCTATAATTCCCATCTCTAAACATCACACATGCATTTTGCGAGGGTTGTCATTTTTGAAGTGATTTGTCGGTGACATCGTTATAAACTACATCGGAGTAATCAATAATTGTCATGACTAATGTTTAAATTAATATTTCCTTGATTTCTTGTTATTCTTCTTCTTAATCTGTTTACCCTGCGGGGTTGGTATTTCCCTCTGACTTAGCGAGGGATCCCACCTCCACCACCTCAAGGGCAGTGTCATGGGGCGTGGGACACATTGGGTCGGGAGATACAGCTGGGGAGGAGAATCAGTACCTCGTCCAGGCTTACTCACCTGCTATGCTTAACAGGGGCCTTGTGGGGGGATGGGAAGATTGGTAGGGATAGACAAGGAATAAGGAAGGAAACGGCCGTGGCCTTAAGTTAGGTACCATTCGGTATTTGCCTGGAGGAGAAGTGGGAAACCACGGAAAACTTCGAGGATGGCTGAGGCGGTGATCGAACCCACATCTACTCAGTCGACCTCCCGAGCCTGAGTGGACCGCGTTCCAGCTCTCGTACCATTTCTCAAATTTCGTGGCAGAACCGGGAATCGAACCCAGGCCTCTGAGGATGGCAGCTAATCACGCTAACAACTACACCACAGGGGCGGACATTTCCTTGATTTAAAATTTTAAATTTCCATTTAAATTTGAAATTGGTGAAGGTGTGTAGTGACGCAAATACTACAGTTTTACTGTGAGACATGACTTTCTTCTCTATATGCATCACTGGAAGAGCTGCTAGGTCTGCTTCGGATAATAGCCGCAGATTCGCTATAAGTATTGTTTGAGATTCGTCAAGGCTGAGAGACAGCCCATGCTTTATTGCCCAGTTGTTCACTGATTCGCGATCTAAATTCAAAATTTCCGTTGTTTCTTAAATTTCATCCGGTCTACAATGAATGTACAGCTGCACGCGGTCTTCGCATATGTCATATCTGCTGTACTTACGAGTTTTAGAGAGATCATTGATCTGGCTGTTATCCCGAAGGCCAGCTGGATCCTCAAATAGCACCACCAAAGGTTATGCGGTTATAGTGAAACCACAAAACTTCCTTTCTTTTTCTAGTGGTTTACGTCACACCGACACAGATAGGTCTTATGGCGACAATGGGATAGGAAAGGCCTAGGAGTAGGAAGGAAGTGGCCGTGGCCTTAATTAAGGTACAGTCCCAGCATTTGCCTGGTGTGAAAATGGGAGACCACGAAAAGCCATCTTCAGGGCTGACGACAGTGGGATTCGAACCCACTATATCCGGGATACAAGCACAGAGCTGCACGCCCCTAACCGCACGGCCAACTCGCCCCGTACCACAAAAATCAAATCAAAAATTAATGGTAGTGCAAAAATTAGGCGTACTAATTAAGATTAGGAGTTGAGTAGTTTGCCATTGCTTTCCTCACTAGGCCAGAAAATTCTATTGCAGCACGGCCAGCCCTATGAGTATTACCTTTCGTAACATTAAGACACACTGGTCCTGCTCCGAATGTCATTACTCAGCACCACCCATACCTCAGAAGCTTTCATACTGTCACAGCCACATTTTGTTTTGGCCTTTGATATACAGTGAAAGATGAAGTATTAGATTTTATTTGCTGGGGGGTTAATTTTATTAATGTAACATTAAAGGGATCTGTTTAATTTTAAATAACATTGTTGTCCCATGTGATATTGGGCATTAGTTGTTGTAGTTTTGATATCTCAATTTGTTGAGCACCTGATGTGCTGGGGACTTAGTAAATGGATACTTTGGCCATCAGCCTCCTTATTTTTGCTAGTTGCTTTACGTCGCACCGACACAGATAGGTCTTATGGCGACGATGGGACAGGGAAGGGCTAGGAGTGGGAAGGAAGCGGCCGTGGCCTTAATTAAGGTATAGCCCCAGAATTTTCCTGGTGTGAAAATGGGAAACCACGGAAAACCATTTTCAGGGCTGCCGACAGTGGGGTTCGAACCTACTATCTCCCGAATACTGGATACTGGCCGCACTTAAGCGACTACAGCTATCGAGCTCGGTCAGCCTCCTTAAATTAACTGCGTTTTGGCCATCAGCCACTGGAAGTTCTTTTGGGGCCATCAGCCTCAGTGAATTTATATTAGGACCATCAGCCACTGTAACTCATTTTCCTTTGGCCATCAGCCTCACTGACTTAGTTTTTAATATTAAGTGATAGATATCGGTCCATGGCATAGTCTCAGGTCACGCCGACACAATTAAGGGTCCATGCCGGGCAAGCACTGTATGAAATACGTTAATTGGACGGCCTTGATTATATTAGGAGTCTCGAGCTCATGTTACGAGAGCTGGACCATCACGAGTTACCGTGGTGATACAAGCGGTCTCAAATGCAAAGCTACTTAAGGGACTTCCGGACTTTTCTTTTGTTTTAACCATCATATTATGAGAGTGTTTTCCAGTAAAGATGCCCTTCAGGGAATTGAGTTGAGATTTCCTGAACCAGCGTTTCACTTTATTACAATGTATTTTACGTACATGTTTATAATTTTAAATATCTAAAAGCCATCCGTTTCATTCTGTTGCAGTTAAGCATTCCACAATATCTTTGATATTTTTGCTATTGTAAATAAACATTGATTTGATACCGACCTATCTCCGATTTTACTTATTGGTAGATGAATAGAATTAAAGTTACTGAAATCCTTTCCAATACCTCAGCAAGTATAATTGTTAGCTAAGAAATGTAATGTAATCTTCAAGACCATCAAAGGGTTCAATATTATTATTATTATTTCTATGATTATATCAGACATTCGAACATCCACGTAGAGCTTGAAAATTTGAATGGAATTTTTATAAGTAGTTGCTTGAAGTCCACTTACCGTCACCAATATTTTTCCCTTTGAGATAATTACAACCCTCCGGTTAAGCATCTGACATTCATTGTTTTGCGAGCAGCGACGGGAGAGGGACACGAGCAGCCAGTGTGTGTGACCACACTGCTACCCACACAAGCTGGTGGTTGAGAGGTTCATTTCACATAGGTGTGCAGACGTGGCTGCGGAACTGCCAGTGAGAATAACGGTACAGTACTGGTTGGAACAGTGATAGTTCGTTACTGCATGTGAATTGAATTCCCATGATTTCAAAACGAGATTTATTCAAGCCATAGAGACTTCAAGGCAGTGTAAGTGCAGTTTATTACAAGCATTTTGATGTCCTCACCGAGCTATAGACGCTGATTCATATTAATAATAATAATAATAATAATAATAATAATAATAATAATAATAATAATAATAATAATACACATCCTTTATTGAAAATACAACGGGAAAAGCATCGCCGAATGGGAATTAATTCTTATTGTATTCACTAAATGATTTTGTTATTTTGTGGTACGTAGTTTGATGATACTTGGTACGCCTTTAATAACATAGTACACATACACATTTGTCACTCGGAATGTGGAATGTTCTGATTGAACATATCTCATGATAGAAACCATGAATTGCGCCTCTCGTTATTATGTGCGTTTGGTGTTGTTTCTCGTTGCTCCACGTTCTGTCCATCATGGCGTCAGTAATATGGAAGTCTTGATCGACCACTTTTACCTTTGCTTTTCTACACTCTAATAGGTGTCCTGTAGCTGGCAATGATAATTTTATTCTAAGGTCCTCTATGTAGAATGATCTATTGCTAGCTCGCAAACTAATCTTATATGGGCCATTTTTTAAAACTCTTAGGGCTCATTTCAAGAAACGCGACTTGACACTCCCTATTCTTTCGAGATCATTCATTGTGAGGTGATCCCATATTATTTCTATAACATACGTCACAATGGGTGAGATGGAAGTACAAAATAGTGTTAACACTGTAGTGAGAGATAGAGCGGTTAGATTGTTAATCTTATAGATGGTTCTGATGGCTTTCCCTAACCTCTCTTGCATATGATGGCTGAATGAACTTGCTGAAGTCTGGAGGGTTATACCCAGGTAATTTAATTTGTTCATTACCATAAATGGTTTGTTTTACATAGTGCGGGTGCCTTTACGAGTAGATTTTCCGCCTTCCCTAAAGGTTATTTGGATAGTTTTGAAGGTTATTTTCAGAGTGATTTTCATTTACACATTTTTCTAGTTCTATCAATGTGTTTTGTAATTCAAGTTTGTTTGATGAACTTAATATGATGTCATATGCATAGTGTAATATTGTTGTGCTTGGGTGGGGTGTAAGCCAAACATACTGAAATACATTCATTGACTGTGAGAGCTGCTCTGAGTGCCTCAGACAACAGAAGTACTCACCCTCTTACCTAAACTTAGTGCACCGAGCTCGATATCTGCAGTCGCTTAACTGCGGCCAGTATCGAGTATTCGGGAAATAGTAGGTTCGAACCCCACTGTCGGCAGCCCTGAAAATGGTTTTCCGTGGTTTCCCATTTTCACACCAGGCAAATGCTGGGGCTGTACCTTAATTAAGGCCACGGCCGCTTCCTTCCCACTTCTAGCCCTTTCCTTCTCATCGTCGCCGTAAGACCTATCTGTGTCGGTGCGACGTAAAACAACTAGCAAAAAAAAATTAGTGCATTCGATTTCAGTGCAGTCCGATGGTAATTCATTTTACGTCCCACTAACTACTTATACGGATTTCGAAGACGCCGACGTGCCGGAATTCGGTCCAGCAGGAGTTCTATTACGTGCCGGTAAATCTACCGACACGATGCTGATGTATTTGAGCACATTCAAATACCACCAGACTGAGCCAGGGTCGAACTCCCCAACTGAACTCAGAAGGCCAGTGCTCAACCATCTGAGCTACACAGCTCGGCTCCACGAGAGTTAACAACCTGGAACTGACCTATAAACTGACTCAAAACCCCTGAAACGTGCGATGCTTTTGAAGGCATATCGCTACTTACAAACCAAGGACCGGGCGAGTTGGCCGTGAGGTTAGGGGCGTGCAGCTGTGAGATCGCATCCGGGAGATAGTGGGTTCGAACCCCACTGTCGGCAGCCCTGAAGATGGTTTTCAGTGGTTTCCCAATTTCACACCAGGAAAATGCTGGGGCTGTTCCTTAATTAGGCCACGGCTGCTTCCTTCCCATTCCTAGGCCTTTCCTGTCCCATCTTGGCCATAAGACCTATCTGTGACGGTGCGACGTTAAGCAAATAGCAAATAAAAAGATAAGGATTGCATGAGCACTGTTAAATCACAGAAGCTTGCAGAATGAACGCTGGAAGTCATGATTGTTTATAATGGAACCGTATTTCGATTTTTATAACCCTCTGAAGCACTTGGTACAGGCCATAGCAAAATGTATCTTCCACTGAAGTTTCAAGCTCATTTAAGGCTGTGAGTATAGCCGCAATATCCCCCAGTAAGTTTTATAACATAATATTGAACTTTAAATGGTGCTATTAGACAAGATGCGGGCTTTTGCGCTTATGCCATGTCAAGAAAACAATGTGAAACGCCGTTACATTTTGCAGAGAACTTTCCTCCGCGTCTTCGGAAGGAAGACTTCTACAATAATGAGAGTTTGAATTTAAGAATGCTTTATCGTTGGAACTGTAGTGGTACACCCATTCGTCACCAGGTAGCTCGCTAATTCCAAGAATAAAGCAGGTCCTTCGACACTCATGAAAAGTAAAACTTTGTGTTAAAATACCCACAAGGAAACAAAAGTACAGGCAGTCGTGGGATAGTATAAACAGTATAGGAAGTGGCTGCGTCCTGATCCAACATGTGAAGAAAGGGTAAAGTGTATATGTTGCATTTCCCTACTTCTATTAATATGTTTCAGTTAAGTATTCCTACCTGATATTAATACTACTTGCTCTTATTGCACGCGTACCATTGAATTTTAGTGTATTTGGGTGAATATTAGTACTGTACGGTTTTACGGCAAAGAAAACGGTTCATTTAGAATTTCTGTACGGATTTTCAAATTTTGGAGGTTGGTAACGCTGCCCAAGAAGTTTAAACTGTCATGACGTGTGGCGGCAACCTTCGTCAGCTTCTCTCCCTGAAGATGGTAGAGGTATGTTGTCCATATCGGGGCCTAAATAATAACTGTTCCTGGCAAGACGCACTTTTTTATAACTTCCAGCAATGTCCGTTTGTCCCGTTTTTTCCACACGAGCAACAACACCTTTTTTTTGTAGTTACCCCTTTCCAACCCACCTTCAATGAATCTCCCTCTGCTGTACTTAGATTTCCCGAATTTGCTCCCGTCGATTTCGACGACTACATCCGTACCTTCTGTTTTCTTTTTGTTGGCGTCTAATCACGCCACACACCCTCGTGGCATAACTTACCCAAGCCGACAATTGTATTCGGAGGGAAACCTTACAACAAGGGATAAAGTTTTCGATAGAATACACCACACTAGACCGACACTACAGAAGCCAGCCTAATAAAACGAGAGTTTCGATTCACCAAAAAAGTGTTCTTCCACGCATGCGAACCACATTCTTTCTGCCCATCAAGACGGTGTCGGCACACAAAGGCTTTGATATTACCTTTAACGCTAAATTTCACGTAGTGTCTGCGCTTCTCACATATTCTCCTACTTGAAATTAACTCATGGCGTTCATAAAAGTGCAATGAGTTAGGAAAATTGCTCTTAAAATTAATTACAATTTGAGTACACGGTATATCTCACCCTCTGCTGGTGGAGCAGCTAAGAAATAAACAAAATTCAGTCGTGCCGCTTCTAGATACGTGTGACGCAAGTTGGGCCTATTAGTTTTAATATTGTTGCTCGGTTACTTCATTAATGCCATGTCCGTAACTACAATGGAGGCTGTAGAAATGATGACTTCTGAGTATTATAAAAAGCCATACTGGAGCAGTGAGGAAAGAAATGGCAAACTATTTGATAATCATCTTGCGTAATAGCGGCGCTATCAATTTTTGTGGTTTCCCATAAATATGATTGTGCTATCTAAGGATCCAACCAGCGTCTAGATTGATTAACCCAACAGACAATCCTTGAAAACGTGAGTATAAAGACGTTATTTTTTTCTTTCACGAGAGAGGAAAAAATACGTGGGAAGATAATCTGTAAAGAACTACAAATGAAGTGTTGTTCTTTTCGGCTAAGAAATGTGTGGAATAATTTGGCCGTGGTTGGCGGCTCGAGGGAGGGAGAAGAGTAGCTGGACATAATTAATTAAGCAGGCCATCTCTCGAGACTACACAGCGCAGAGAAAACACGGCGTAGGCATGGAGCGAGGGACAGGGTGCACCAACACAAGATTCACAGCGCTTCACTAGCACGTAAACACACCTTGAGCCTTGACAGTCCGAAGCAGTGATTATCAACCTCTTATAAACTATACGGAACGTCTATAGAACACGCTGTTCATATCAACATCAGACTTGGAGAAAATGTTGTGGCAACTCTGTAACTGGTGTCGCCTTACGTTGATACACTCACGCACAGACATGGTGTCCCGATATATATAAATCATGGTGTCCGTCCACCTCCTCACTTAACACATTGTTACAGGTAGACAGCCCGCTACAAAACTGTTGTGATTGAAATGGGCACAAGAAAGTTTAATAGAAATACACACACTGTACCTTCAGTACTGCTCATTCCCTCCCTTCCCCTCCTCTGTGGTACTGGAGTGGACTTCAGCACTACCCCTTCGCTTCCTCCTTTCCTTTTCAGTACTGCAGAGGCGAAGTGTTGGTTGTATATGTTGGGACACCATTTCTGTGCATACCTGTACCCACGTGACAAAGCTTACAAATACCGCCTCTGACTCCCCACCCGTAACCACTAATGCTTAATTTAAGTTTATCATGTTAGCGCCATTTGTCGCGAATTGTGAGTTAAACTTTCATATTTGTCACTTCGTGAAATTTATTAGGGTCAAATTTTTGGTGTTAAACTGATTATAACCTGTAATTATATTAATGAGTAGACATTCGATGTATTTGCTCTAGAAAGTACCATTCAGTGTAGGGATGTGGAGACCTCATCGCCCAGTGTCTACGACACTGCAGTCATCCAGCCGAATGACTCCCGGGATAAGGAGTTCTCCTATACCAAGTGGCAACGGCTCTTTTAGGCTGGGAGAGCGGGAAGAAGTTTAGGGCACTCTCTTGCCCTTGCGATGAGAAATCACCCCAAATGTCGGATGAATCACTTGTTGATCAACGGCATAGAATACAGAAGGCAATGCCATACCACTGGATTAAAGATCCTTTCGGATTTCCCTAGGAAAACCCATTATGGCCAGTTTCAGAGTAAAATGTTCCGGAGTTTCAATTCCCTCATTCTCCTGGAGGGAATGCGTCGGAAAAAGCTATGAGAAATACATCAGTGAATAAACTATAGGTACGTGGAATGCGAAATCATAATATCAGAAATGAAAGTTGTAAAATATGAGAAAAGAAATGCTGCAACTCAAGATAAACATACTGGGACTAAGTGAAACAAGATGGCCTAGCTCAGGTGAATCGTACAGTGACCTAATGAATATATACTACTCTGGTAATGTTGATAATTATCACTGGAATGTAGTTGTTATTACTGTTGACAAAATGACGAGCCAGTGTGCGGCCAGCTTTATGCAAATTGATTGATTGGTTGGTTGGTTGGTTGGTTGGTTGGTTGGTTGGTTGGTTGGTTGGTTGGTTGGTTGGTTGGTTGGTTGGTTGGTTGGTTGGTTGGTTGGTTGGTTGGTTGGTTGGTTGGTTGGTTGGTTGGTTGGTTGGTTGGTTGGTTGGTTGGTTGGTTGGTTGGTTGGTTGGTTGGTTGGTTGGTTGGTTGGTTGGTTGGTTGGTTGGTTGGTTGGTTGGTTGGTTGGTTGGTTGGTTGGTTGGTTGGTTGGTTGGTTGGTTGGTTGGTTGGTTGGTTGGTTGGTTGGTTGGTTGGTTGGTTGGTTGGTTGGTTGGTTGGTTGGTTGGTTGGTTGGTTGGTTGGTTGGTTGGTTGGTTGGTTGGTTGGTTGGTTGGTTGGTTGGTTGGTTGGTTGGTTGGTTGGTTGGTTGGTTGGTTGGTTGGTTGGTTGGTTGGTTGGTTGGTTGGTTGGTTGGTTGGTTGGTTGGTTGGTTGGTTGGTTGGTTGGTTGGTTGGTTGGTTGGTTGGTTGGTTGGTTGGTTGGTTGGTTGGTTGGTTGGTTGGTTGGTTGGTTGGTTGGTTGGTTGGTTGGTTGGTTAAAAGTACCTCACAGCTAGGTCATCCGCTTAGGAATACCTTCAATGTGCTGGCACAGTGATGATTAGACGACAATCAACCAATATATGTCTGCTTTTTGTATTGAACCCATGACCTTTGTGCCCTAAGAACATTATGCATAATTTAACAATGAAATTGAAAGTTGGATTCTTGATAGCATGGATTTGACACGTGACGAGGGGGTGATTACCTTCGGTCCCACGCTCTGGATTACGTGACGTCAGCCACACGTGTCAACGGCGGAAGAATCTCAAGTCATTTTTGTGAACTATTTCAAAGCGCGTGTACATGGCGTGATCAAAGCCAAGTCAAAAAAATATAGTGCCTATCAAAGGAGGTCAATCATCTCACAAATCGAACCCGTATACATTTTAAATGTCCATGAACACTACCGCCAGAAATGTAGCAAGCATGTAGTCACTTTCAAAACTCTTGAAATTACAGTTTAGGTAAGTCAGAAAATTTATAGAAATTTTCTTGGCGGCAAAGGGAGAGATCCGAAGAGAGGGGGTAACTGCTATAAATATGAAGGGACGCCATGACGAAGTCTCCTTCTCCGGCATTTGTGATACAAAGCGGACAAAAAATTGTTGAGCTGCTCTGCGAAATCAAACCAACGAAAGTAGACTGAGTTCAACTGCAGATTTTAGCCATTATGGCTAGGTCTTGACTCCATGAGGAGATAGTTTTCTTGAGTGAAATAATTGTACCAGATAGGACGGTCAAAGTACTGAATAAATTCTAATGTGATTAAGTAATTCGTGTGCGGAAATAATTATAGTCCATCGTGTGCGCTCAGCAAACAAGTGAAGGGTATTTTCTTTTTTTTTATGCTTTATTCCAGGAAACCTGAAGAAACATAATGGTTTGTAAAGCCATGAATGTAAAAATGGCTAAATAAAGTGCCAGGGTCGTAGGTGAGCCCTATGACGAACACTGGCGTGACGACATGAGGTAGGTGACTTTCCATCTTACTACCTCTTATATCTTGTCTCGTGATCTCTAAAAGTGTATTTGAATGGGGATATACGACGCAGTGGTCACCCCTACTAAGTTTTGTAAATGTGAGAGTACGATTAAAGGAGTCATTTATTTTATTTTCCACTTGGATAAATTTTGAAGTCTTGCGAGGGCCGTATAATGTTGTAAAAGTTATTCAATAGGGTTCCGAAGTGATATCACGTCCAATGTAGATCGTCATCCGTGTGAGTGTACTGCCTATATTTTGTGATGTCAAATTAAGATGTTCATTCGACGTAAAATTTTTCTGTCTGCAATTTGACGTTAATAATAATAATCCATGGTCACTCATTTTCAATCCAGTGGAAGCGCGCTGTCGGGTGAGAACCTAGGGTGATGAATTTGGTCAAGGAGAGATACGTTTTTCTAAGCCCATTTTAAACTGTGTCTGACTGACAATAAAAAGATCTAGTAGAATGTTTCAGTCATTTCTCGTAAAAATCAAGTTATTAAATACGATATCCTTTATGCGAAGTTATTCATGATTAATGCATTGTGCGATGTTAGACGTCGAGATTTCTAGTGAGGATTTTATTCCAGTTCTTTGTTGATGATAATTGTGGAGCTGGGAAACAGAGGTTAGTTTTGTTGATATGAGATTTGTGAATCAGGTTGGACCTGTCATTGAAGCCGGGACACGATAGCCCGAGGTATATATTTTATAATGTTGGGAATGGAAAGAAATTCATAGAAATCCATAGCGGTATTAATTGGCGACGCGTATAATTAGTGTGGGCATCTTGAAGCTTAATCTGTGCATTTTGTTGGTTAGAATATCGTATTTGTTTAATTGTGTCGGCAGAGTTTAAAGTGAGCATTTTGAGAAGCCAGTCAGCTGGAACACCCCAGGTGTTTCATGTAACTGCCAAGCGGACTTGGGGGTGAGAGGCCTCAGCGGATATATAACGGGACAGGCATGGAATTGAGATTGTACTGTATTCTCGGCCAGGGAAACGTTAAAATGCTGGATTTAGTTGAAATTCATAGCCGGTAATGATCTGAGTGTTGTGAAATACTGTAATTGGGGACGTAATGAACATTTGAAATCACGAACTTTGAGTATAAGGAACAGAGTAACTAAATTCAGGGTTGTCCAAAATATAGAGCGATGGTTGTGATGATCGGTTTGTCTGTGAGGGGTGTGCAATTCATAAATGGTAATGACGAGATATGACATCGTAATTATATGGCAAGTTGTTTGGTTTGTACGTAGATTATTAGGATATCCAAGTGTTAATAACGGTTAGGACTAGATTAGATTTTAAAAGTGTGAGATCACGAGACAAGATATATAACTGGACATGAATTATGTAACAATTCTTTTCCAGCCAGATAAACATCACAATATTGAATTTACATCACAGCTGCGTAGGAATTTGTGAAGAAACCAGAGTCCGCGGAGATAAAACTTGTTGTTCGTTAACATTTTGTCAAATCATTTAAATTTATTTAATTATTAAATTCAGTGAAACCGCATTTTGAAATAACTTTAATCAAGCGAATAACTTGGAGATGCATTCTGGAAATTTTAGTTTGTTTTCTGGGGAATATTAAAATGTAAAGTAATGATTAAGGGGACATATCCGAAGGAAATGGATTTTACGGCCACAAAGTTTGTGAGCATTGCTATTGTTGTAATTATTGAACTCTGATCGATTGAGCAGTGAATGTACTGGGGATAGTAAAGTGGAAACTTTGGTCATCAACCGATGTAACTTAATCGTGTTTAGCCTTCAGCCTAGAAACTTGGATAGTCAGGGGGTCATCAACCTCAGTGACTTAGATTAGGGCCATATGCCAATGTAGCCTCATTTCCTTGCGGTCATCATCCACAATGACTTTAAAGTAACTTAGAAGATTAGATGTCGGTCCATGACATAGACGCAGGTCACATCGATTCAATTAAGGGTCCATGCCGTAGAACCACTGTGTGGCACACACCGATTGGACGGCCTTAATTATACCCAGAGTCCAGAGTTCGTGTTACGAGGGCTGGACAATAACGAATCACTATGATGGTACATGTAGTCTCACATGGAAGCCGAATTTAAGGATTTCCAGACTTTCCTTTCTTAAATAATTAATAATTGAGACAATGGTTTCTAGTAAGATTGCCCATCAGGCAGTTACGTTAAAGTCTCACACCAGTGTTCTGACCATTATGTTAAAAATGATTGCGGTGTCCAGTGGGCACAGTTGACTTCTATGCTATCGTTGACATATCAGAGTGCTTCAGAATTTTCCTGAATAAATAGGAATCTTTTAAACAGACCTTTCATTCCAGTAGATAGATTAGAATTACTGAACACTACCTTTACCTCAGCAAGTGACGAAGAACCCGATACGACCCAAGAGACAGATCTCATGAACTTTGCTGATAGGTAAGAAAGGTAGGTATCCCTCAATATGGACCTAAAGGGTTCAGTATTATAATAAAGGTTTCGATAAAATTCGTCATGATTGCGTCATCCAAGTGCTCAGGAAGCAGACCTTGGACGTAAAGGACATTCGAATCATGAGCAATATATATTACAATCAGAGTACTACCTTAAAGCAAGGTTATCTGAAGTGGTGGTAATAACAGGTGGTTTTAGACAGGGTTGTGTCTTGTCTCCTATGTTGTTTAACCAATACTCAGAGGAAATATTACACACAGCTTTAGCGGGAGAAACAGCAGGAAGTAATGTTAATGGAAAAACAATCAACAACCTACGATTTGCAGGTGGCACATTGTTGATGGCAGAGCTTACAAGATTTACAGTGACTGACCAACCGAGTCGTGGAGGCAAATGACCAAAGAGGCTTAACATTTACTGTAACTAAGACACGTTTTATGGTAGTATATGTAATACAAAACCAAGACAGCTTGATGAACAATAGAGAGACAGTACAGCAAGTGACAAAAATACAAGTATTCAGGAATGAATGTGAACTAAAAGTTTGACTGTACTGAGGAAGTAAAGTCCAGGATTGGTAAAGCCAGAAATGCATTCAATAAAATGAGAAGAGCTTTCTGTAGCACAGACTTTAGTTTACATCTAAAAATTAGACTTCCGAGATGTTACATCTTCTCCACTTTTGTCTATGGAGTTGAAACCTAGACCATAAAGAAAAGAGAAATGGACAGATTAGAGGCATTTGTGTTATAGACGTACAGAAGGGTACTGCGGTTGATTTGGACAGATAAGGTCGCAAACGATGAGGTAATAAGGCGAATGAGAAATTGAAAGGAAATATTAAATACTGTCAAAATCAGAAATTTTCCAGTATTTCGGTCATGTGATGCGAGGAAAGAAATGACATCTACTGCAGCTGGTCATTCAAGAGAAGATACAAGGCAAAAGAAGACGAGGAAGAAGACGAGGAAGAAGACGCATTTTTTGGATTGATAATCTGAAAACTTGGGTAACTGTTCCACTATTGAGCTGTTCCACGGTACATCATACAAATAAAGCAAGATTCTCTATGATGGTAGCTGACCTTCTAAGACGAGATTGCACTTGAAGAAGAATAAGAAGAAACTATGCATGAAAATGAGCGTAAATGATGTTGAAAGTATGCATTTATTTCTTACCTAACACTTTTTAAATCATTCTGACATGGAAACACCTTTATTATATTTCAATTCACCCACGCAAATATATATTTATTCAAAAGTAATGACCAAATTATCAACCTAAAAGAAACAGCAAGCATTTCAGTTAGGTGGAGAGTTAGTAAGCACTTTAACGAGTGAACTAGCCGCGCTGTTAAGGGTGAGGGGCTGTGAACTTGCACTCCGGAGATAGTAAGTTTGAACCCCACTGTCGGCACCCCTAAATATGATTTTCCGTGGCTTCCCATTTTTATTATTAATAAATGCACTCAAGTTGTGTGTATATGTTACATAAGTTTTGGCGGTACATTTTACCCCGCATTTTGATTGTACACATTTTAATTAAGCACACTAGTCTACCAGGGGTATTACTCGGTTTTTACAAGTGGTCATGAGGTAACGATCACAAGGTTGATCGCACAACTCACATATACAGTTATTCCCGTTATCGTGAAAACGCTTGTTCTTGCATACTTTGTGGTGCTACTCATGCACAGCTATTGGCCCAAAGTCTATTTACCATGGCTTCTGTAGTATAAAAGTCCAGCCAAATTGCTCTTCGTTTCTTATGTCTTTCAAGGAGCAGTTTATTCGAGCTGTCGGTAGATTGGAATCTCATACGCAGTTCTTCTATAAAGAACGGTTCTCTCACGAGCTCGTAGACTAGCCTCGACTTTGTGTGTTTCGAAACACCTAGAGCGGCTTTCAAGAATCTTGGTTTAACTGCTTCCAAAGTCATTAGATCTTTTAGACTTAACTTATCCCAAATATTATATATTCCAGTGCCTCCGTGGCTCAGACGGCAGCGCGTCGGCCTCTCACCGCTGGATACCGTGGTTCAAATCTCGGTCACTCCACGTGAGATTTGTGATGGACAAAGCGGAGGCGGGACAGGTTTTTCTCCGGGTACTCCGGTTTTCCCCGTCATCTTTCATTCCAGCAACACTCTCCATTATCATTTCATAGCATTTATCACTCATTAATAAATCACCTTGGGAGTGGCGACCCCATTGTAATAACAGACTATATATGTTTCATTCATTACATCCCTGACCCGGTCAATGACTGGAAAACAGGATGTAGGTTTTCATTCATTATATATTCCGTATGTTGCGATGGGAACTATTTTTGCGTTGAATAAGGCCATAGCGGTCGTTAATGATAATGTGGATAATTCTTTGATGTCATAAATTGCTTTTGTGGTAGATGCTGCAGGGGATTTCATGTGTATTCTGAAAGATCTGAGGGTGGTTTGCAGAGTCACTCCCAGGTATTTGAAGCTGTTGACTGTCCCATTTTCACACTAGGCAAATGCTGGAGCTGTACCTTAAGTAAGGTCACGGCCGCTACCTTCCAACTCGTATCCCATCGTCGCCATAAGAATTACCTGTGTCGGTGCGACGTAAAGCAAATTTTAAGAAGTAAGTAGTGTTGCGGACTACTTGTTCATAATGGCAGATTGTGGAGAAAGGCAGGATTCTAATATCTTACAAATTGAAAACATGTGCAGTCTGTATCATATGAATGTTACCCTTTCCAAGATTCAATTGACGTAAGTAGTAAGAAACCTAAAGGAAACGAATGTCAGGCTGTGAAAACAAAGCTCAGAACAGGTAGATCACTTCAGGTATTTAGGATGTGTATTCTCTCAGGAAGGTTGTATGGTAAGTGAGATTGAATCAATCTATAGAAAAGCTAATTGTGTGGGTTTGCGGTTGGGGTCAACGGTATTCCGTAGGAATGAAGCCAGCTTCCAAACGAAATCATCTTAACAGTGGTCGGTTTTCAGGCCAACTTTCCTTTACGCGAGTAAAAGTTGGGTAGACTCAGGATATAACATTCTTAATTTAGAAGAAACAGACATGAAAGTAGCGGGAATGACCGCTGGTACAACTAGGTGGGAACAGTGGCAGGAGGGTGCTGGGAATGAGGAGACGAAGGTAAAGTTAGGAATGAGTTCGATTGGTCAACCTGTACGCATAAACCGGCTTCGGTCATGTGAGGCGAATGGAGGAGGATAGGTAACCTAAGAGAATAATGGACTATGTTATGGAGTGTAGGAGAAGTAGAGGGAGACCAAGGCGACGTCGGTTAGATTTAAGGATAAGAGGTATAGATCTAAACGAGGCCACAAAGCTAATTAAAAGTAGAGGATTGTGGCGTACTTTAGTAAAGTCACAGACTGAACGCAAAAAGGCAGAAAAGTCTATAATGAAATTGTGTGCATTAATGAATGTATTATATTTAAAGCTGTAAATATTTTGTTAGTACGAAGTACCTAGTACGCGATTTCGAAAATATATTTATCTTTTCATTGTTCACAGTTAAAACAAGCCTACAAAACATACAGGGCTCCGGGCGGATGACTATTGTGTAGTGTTCGTATTCATAATTATTTTCAACTTCTTAGTAAGACAAACGTTATGAAATGTCTATTTTTTTCTTTTGAATGTGCGTGAAATATACACTGACTGACAGAGCAAATGCAACACCAAGAAGGAGTGGTCAGAACTTTATCCCAATTGCAGGGTAGACTGACGTCACTGAGGTATGCTCATGATGTGAAATGCGCCGCTGTGCTGCGTAGCGAACAATAAATGGGACACGGCGTTGGCGAATGGCCCACTTCGTACCGTGATTTCTCAGCCGACAGTCATTGTAGAAGGTGTTGTCATGTGCCACAGGACACGTGTATAGCTAAGAATGCCAGGCCGCCGTCAACGGAGGCATTTCCAGCAGACAGACGACTTTACGAGGGGTATGGTGATCGGGCTGAGAAGGGCAGGTTGGTCGCTTCGTCAAATCGCAGCCGATACCCATAGGGATGTGTCCACGGTGCAGCGCCTGTGGCGAAGATGGTTGGCGCAGGGACATGTGGCACGTGCGAGGGGTCCAGGCGCAGCCCGAGTGACGTCAGCACGCGAGGATCGGCGCCCCGCACGCCACGTCAACCGTCATTCTTCAGCATGTGCAAGACACCCTGGCTGTTCCAATATCGACCAGAACAATTTCCCGTCGATTGGCTGAAGGAGGCCTGCACTCCCGGCGTCCGCTCAGAAGACTACCATTGACTCCACAGCATAGACGTGCACGCCTGGCATGGTGCCGGGCTAGAGGGACTTGGATGAGGGAATGGCGGAACGTCGTGTTCTCCGATGAGTCACGCTTCTGTTCTGTCAGTGATAGTGACCGCAGACGAGTGTGGCGTCGGCGTGGAGAAAGGTCAAATCCGGCAGTAACTGTGGAGCGCCCTACCGCTAGACAACGCGGCA
The DNA here is from genome assembly GCF_040414725.1 of Anabrus simplex. Classification (NCBI taxonomy): domain Eukaryota; kingdom Metazoa; phylum Arthropoda; class Insecta; order Orthoptera; family Tettigoniidae; genus Anabrus; species Anabrus simplex. The sequence continues at coordinate 136,292,452 of NC_090272.1, forward strand.
TCATGGTTTGGGGCGCTATTGCGTATGATTCCACGTCACCTCTAGTGCGTATTCAAGGCACGTTAAATGCCCACCGCTACGTGCAGCATGTGCTGCGGCCGGTGGCACTCCCGTACCTTCAGGGTCTGCCCAATGCTCTGTTTCAGCAGGATAATGCCCGCCCACACACTGCTCGCATCTCCCAACAGGCTCTACGAGGTGTACAGATGCTTCCGTGGCCAGCGTACTCTCCGGATCTCTCACCAATCGAACACGTCTCATTGGACGCCGTTTGCAAACTCTGCCCCAGCCTCGTACGGACGACCAACTGTGGCAAATGGTTGACAGAGAATGGAGAACCATCCCTCAGGACACCATCCGCACTCTTATTGACTCTGTACCTCGACGTGTTTCTGCGTGCATCGCCGCTCGCGGTGGTCCTACATCCTACTGAGTCGATGCCGTGCGCATTGTGTAACCTGCATATCGGTTTGAAATAAACATCAATTATTCATCCGTGCCGTCTCTGTTTTTTCTCCAACTTTCATCCCTTTCGAACCACTCCTCCTTGGTGTTGCATTGACACTGTCAGTCAGTGTATATTTATGTTATTGATAACATAATTTCAGCTATCAATCGTTTATATACCATGATAGAGAGAGAGAAAATCCACAAGGGGGAGCTGCCCTAGAACAAGGGGTACCATATGGTAACTGCAAAAAAATTATAGTAATTTTCACGTTATTTATCTTAAGATAAAATGAGCTTACATATTTCTTTTAATTCCTCTGTTATTCAGTTCCCCCGATCAGGTAAATTTTATTTTCCTTTGCATATACCGTATAAACGGTGATTTACCATTGACAATGAATTGCGTAAAGCATCTAAACACAAAACAAAGAATTCTAAATTGAAGGAAAGAGTTAACGGCAAATTTTGTGAGAGATTCTCGCGGACGGAAGAGCAAACTAAACACTCCCAGCAACTGGCGGGTATGTGATACATTCATCAAATTACTTAAAACAGGATTTGTAGTCTCTCTTCTTTTCAGAATCAACTTCTTTTCTCTGCAAACTGTTACTTCTTCTTTCTCAAGAAGTTGAAAGTTATATGTTTCTACATTTATTTATGCATTGTGAATTGCTTTTTCCACGAGCGGGACTCGAACCGGCTAAACACAGTGTCAGACCATTAAAGATCATAGCTACCAGGTAGGCTATAATAATAATAATAATAATAATAATAATAATAATAATAATGTGTGGTTCTTCAGGAGAGGACTGGCGTAGGTCTTTCGAGTTGACGCCGTATAGGCGACCTGCACCTCTGAGCTGAAAGGGTCCTACCTGAAATGACTTCTAATGTATTGAGTTCATGGGGGTGTATGGACTTTTATATGGATTTGTTAAAGGAAGAGACATGTTTGCTGAGATGTTTATACTTACTAGAGGAAGGATCATTAAAATTTGCTGAACAGATTATAAAATATAGCTTATATTTTCAGCTAGTACTTTTATATCTCAAAAGTATTTCAACGAACCACTGCCTCAAATTGATCATAAAGGTCTATTGTTGAAGCTTATTAACAACCTTAATAATGAACATATTTTCACGATTTGGAATTGTAACAGATATTTTAAAATTGTTAGATCTCTAAACATCAAAAGTGATTATAATTTTTATATATTCTCAGTTTGTCAACAGTTCCTTTTATTGACTATGTAGGTTTCATTATGTAACATTATACAGTACGTTTAAAAAAATGCTAAAGTGGTATTTATATGGGGAAATGGTTCATAACACTCAGTCCCCTAGACTGAGAAATTAACTAATGAAAGTTAATAATAATAATAATAATAATAATAATAATGTTATTTGTTTTACGTCCCACTAACTACTTTTTAAGGTCTTCGGAGACGCCGAGGTGCCGGAATTTAGTCCCGAAGGAGTTCTTTTACGTGCCAGTAAATCTACCGACACGGGGCTGTCGTATTTGAGCACCTTCAAATACCACCGGACTGAGCCAGGATCGAACCTGCCAAATTGGGGTTAGAAGGCCAGCGCCTTAACCGCCTGAGCCACTCAGCCCGGCTAATAATAATAATAATAATAATAATAATAATAATAAAAATAATAATAATAATAATCATCATCATCATCATCATCAACGTCATCATCATAAATATAATAATAAAGAATGAAACACTCTACAAGAAAATTGAAAACCTCGCAGACACATTGCGAAAAATAAGGATAAATGTTTACGATCTGTATGAACTCTAATGGATTAACCAAACAAATCTTTGACTTCTTCCGTAACCGCAAAACGAATCCCAACTTGTTTAAACAAACTGAAAAAGATCTAGCAGAATTAAAAATTACAGAATATTCACTATTCGATCAAACAGCTACAGTAATAACTAAAGACTAAAATATAATGTTCCAAGACAAATCTTCATTAAAAGAAAAACCTATTATTTTGGAAGGAAACGAAGATCAAAAAGAACGAAGAAATACTTGGCCCTAAGAAAAGAAGAATACGCAGAGAAATGATTGATTTAACGAACCCCAAAGAGAGTAAAACGAAAGAATAACAATTAAATACCTGGAACTGACACTCACAAATACACCTTTTCACTTCTGCTTTAATTACAATCATTAGATCTGCAATAATAAAACGTAGATAGGCCCTACCATCATATTCTCTTCAGCGCGTGAAACCGGAACATGCAAACTTATTCACGCGGCGTTAGTATCACCTCCTTGCTTCCTTATAACTTGTGTTGCGAGAGGACTTAACTTGTCCGCCTCTTTCTTATAGTGATTAGTGTGATTAGCTGTCGCCCCCGGAGGCCCGGGTTCGATTCCCGGCTCTGCCACGAAATTTGAAGAGTGATACGAGGGCTGGAACGGGGTCTACTCAGCTTCGGGAGGTCAACTGAGAAGAGGTGGGTTCGATTCCCAACTTAGCCATCCTGGAAGCGGTTTTCCGTGGTTCCCCACTTCTCCTCCAGGCCACGGTAGATTCCTTCCCTCTTCCTTGCCTAGCCCTTCCAATATTCCCATCCCCCGCAAGCCACCTGTTCAGCATAGCAGGTGAGACCGCTTTGGCGAGGTACTGGTTCTCCTCCTCAATTGTATCCTCCAGCCCAGAGTCTGAAGCTCCAGGACACTGCCTTTGAGGCGGTAGAGGTGGGATCTCTCTCTGAGTCCGAGGGAAAAACCTATCCTGGAGTGTAAACAGATTAAGGAGAAGAAGAAGAAGACTTAACTTCAAGCTACGGGCACAATGTGCTATTGGCACAGGCTTGTGACCAAACGGAAATGGACGCCTCCAGTGGCCTTTCTTGACAACGTTGACTCAAATTTGTTAGTGTGAATTAAATTGTGACAAGCTACTCTCATAACATTTACGGAATCTCTATCTCTAGTTCTAAGCCCACAAAATTGCTCCGCTTCCAGTTATACTGAACAAATAAGTGATTACATTAATTCACCGTCTGACATTTGATGTCGCAATAACAGGGGATATGGTCAAGTTTCTAATGACGTAGAAGTTGGGATTAATCCTACGTGAAGTCGTGTCCTAAGCTAATCCGACTAGTTTCCTGAATTCGCTTGTTGCTCCCGTGCAAGCACATTCGTATCGACCGGGAGTGGCGCCTCCGCCTCCATCTGAAAGTTTTAATAGTGTAGGTAGAAGAGTATATTCACTCAGCATAGTGTAGGTTCTGTATACGAAGCTCTGAAATCTCTGACAGTGAGGGGAGTAGCCTGTGTTCTACCTGTTATTGCTAAGCATAGCTTCACCAGCCCTCTAACCTTCCAATGTTGAAGGAATTAAGAACGGATAACTTGTACCGCAAGATCTTGTACACTACGCAGCCCTTTTCAATGAATGCATGCAGAAGATAACTAACTCGACAAATCTAGGTAAATATTGAAGAAGAATCTGCCTCTCTCTCTCTTTTTTTTTTTTTTTTTTTTTTTCAAAACGATATTTGTTCGTGGCCTCGACCTCCAGAGATATTTTGCCACTACTTGCACCATATGACATGAACCTGCGTGTAATGGGAATTACGGAAGTGTAGAGTGTCGAATGTGAGAAAAAGGACGCTAAGGACGATACAAACACCCAGCCCCCAGGCTAGAGATATTAATCATTTGCAATTAAAAAACCCTGACCCGGCCTGGATCGACAGGTGGACGCGCTGCCCCCTACACCGCGGGACCGGAATCTTTGTTGCTTTCATTGACCAGGAACAAGTTTTTCTAAGCTTCATTGCCTTTTGCCTCTGCACTGGGGAACGATTCATTCAGTTTAGAAGAAATGTAGCGATTTTGCTCGTGTTAGTCCAAAATGTGTTATAACACTATGAGTATGGACCTATGCCATGGGAAAGGGGGGGGGGGGGGGAAGGGGTTCGAATTCTAGACTGTTTCTTTCTGTCTTTCTTTCTTTCTTTCCTTCTTTCCTCTTTTTATTCATTCTTCCTTTTGTTACTTTACAATTATCTTACGTCGCATCGACACAGATAGGTCTTAAGACGACGATGGTATAGGGAAGTCCAAGGTGTGGGTATGAAGCGGCCGAGGCCTTAATTAAGATACAGCTCCAGCATTTACCTGGTTTGAAAATGGGAGACTACGGAAAACCATCTTCAGGGCTGCCGACAGTGGGGCTCAAATCCACTATCTCCCGGATGCAAGCTCATAGCTGCGCGTTCTTACACCCAAAGCCACTTGTTCGGTATTCTTCCTTTTTTCTTTCCTTTTTCCTTTTCTTTTATTTCTTTCTTTCTTTGTGACTGACAACAACTGTAGATATGACATGGTCATCCGACTCCATAGCAAAATGGTTAGCGTGCTGGCGTTTGGTTGCCAGGGTCCCGGGTTCGATTCCCAGCAGGGCCGGAAATTTTAACCATCATTGGTTAATTTCTTTGGCACGGGGGCTGGGTGTATGTGTTGTCTTCATTATAATTTCATCCTTATCATGACGCGCAGGTAACCTACGGGCGTCAAATAGTAAGACCTGCACTTGGCGAGCCGAACATGTCCTCGGACACTCCCGGCACTAAAAGCCATATGACATTTTATTTTCGGTCATATACTTAATCGCTTTTAAAGAATGAAATTTGGCCCCTATAACAAGAATAATTATTTAACAATTTTTACGGTTTTTCACTTTTTCAAAGCATAACATAGCATAAAATTGTATGTACTTTTCAACTGGGGCAAGCACTGCCTTATATTTGTATAAATAAGCAAAGCATACCTACAAAAATACCTGTACAGGATAGAGCTCGGACCGGTGATTCTTTTTAAGACTTCAATGGTGAACGGTGCATCACCGATTCAATCACAATAGCAATACACTATCGGTTGGAGGAAGTGTGGTATTAACTCATCACCCCTCCGCCTTAACATTAAATATGTGTGTCATTTCTCTAATTAATTGTATTTGGCTTTCATTTAAAATTCTACAACCGCAGATCACCTTTCTCCAACAATAACTTCGATAAGCAATTGAATGATTTAGTTGTCTTGAGTAATGTAATTTCGCGGATTATTTATTGAGACTAGTATGGACATAGCCCTGCTTCTACTCGTGGAATGATTAACTGACGTTACTTTGTTTGAATTCCTCAAAGTACCCACGGCAAACTCCTGCTTAAATAATTAATTGACATGAATGTTCTCCAGCTCACTAGTGTAAGCCGGCTGCATCGATTACCGCAGCTAGAGCATTATCAAACTTTTATCGTCCTAGTCTTTTCCTAGCTATTTGGAGCCGGTACTGTGTGTGAACTAACTGGAGCTAAACCTATTTGGAGGGATCTATTCACTATTGCGTGTTTCTATTGTGGTTTTGAGTGGGATGTGTTGTACTAAAAAAACATGGCGCTGCAACCCCGAAGAGCCATAGCCTACCAGCGACTACTGACCATCCCTAAGGCCTGCAGATTATGAGGTGTCATGTGGTCAGCACGACGAATCCTCTCGGCCGTTATTCTTAGCTTTCTGGACCATAAAATAGTTCCTCAATTGTAATCACATAGGCTGAGTGAACCTCGAACCAGCACTCAGATCGTGGTAAAAATCCTTGACCTGGCCGGGAATCGAACCCGGGATCTCCGGGTAAGAGCCAGGCACGCTATTCCTACACCGCGGGGACGGCGTTGTGCTTAAATGGATGTGTATATTACGACGAGCACAAACAGCCAGCCCCCAAGGTAGAGAAATTAATCAGACGCTGTTTAAATCCCGGGCCCGGCCGTGAATGGAACCCGAAACCCTCTGAACCAAAGGTCACTACGCTGTCCATTCGGCCAAGGAGCCAGATGTATAGTGTTATATCAATTCCTTCCACAAAATCATGAAAACTATTTAGAAGAGCGGGGGTGGTGTTGGTGCTTACTACTTTAATTGAAATTACATCTGACCAGCCATCCCCTCGTAATAGTAATCAGGGAAAAAGTAGGAGAGTTGCAACAAATTCAAGGAATTAAAGGTGACCCTATCGGCAAAAGAAACGGACAGTCCACGAACGGCGTCAAAATGACCATGTCGATTTCTAAGCAGGTACTAATTGTAAACAATATTATTCAGCAAGTAAACAAAATTACCGCCTCTGTGGTGTAGTGGTTAGTGTGATTAGCTGCCACCCCCGGAGGCCCGGTTATATTCCCGGCTCTGTCACGAAATTTGAAAAGTGGTACGAGGGCTGGACATGGTCCACTCAGCCTCGGGAGGTCAACTGAGTAGAGGTGGGTTCGATTCCCAACTCAGCCATCGTGGAAGTGGTTTTTCGTGGTTTCCCACTTCTTCTCCTAACTTAAGGCCACGGCCGCTTCCTTCCCTCTTCCTTGTGTATGCCTTCCAATCTTTCCATCCCCCCTCAAGGCCCCTGTTCAGCATAGCAGGTGAGGCCACCTGGGGAGGTACTGGTCATCCTCCCCAGTTGTATCGCCCGAACCAATGTCTCACGATCCAGAACACTGCCCTTGAGGCGGTAGAGGTGGGATTCCTCGCTGAGTCCGAGGGAAAAACCAACCCTGGAGGGTAAGCAGATTAAGAAAGAAAGAAAGAAAGAAAGAAAGAAAGAAAGAAAGGAAAGAAAGTAAACAAAATTAATTTCTTGGGTTTGACAGTAGATAATAAGTTGAAAACACCATATTTCTAGTTTATGTGATAGGATTGTTCCAATTGTTGATGTGTTCAGGTGACTTAAAGGAGTCCTAAAAGTCTCTGGACTTTATTTTTCATATATTCTCACAACACTTAAATTATTTTCATTTGGGATCACAGGTATAATACGTATTTGAAAGCACAGAAATGGTCATTAGAAAATTGTTAAGAGCACCATGTTTAACACCAACTAAAGTTCGTTATGATCATTCTAGGATACTACCTTTGGAATCACAGATTACATTGAATGCAGCTGTTTATATTTTGTTAAATAATAACAATACATTTCATAACAATCTCATCATGCAAAACAGATACACATCAACATGATATACGAAAAAATCTGAATATGTATACCTGGCAGTCAGATACAGTAACTTATGGAACAAAGAGTCTGAAGAATTATTCGTCTAAAATATACAACGAAATACCTCACGAAATAAATTTCAACTATTAATAAATTTGAAATTAAACTAAGTAAATTATTGTTTCAGTGCTATTTTTACTAAAATATATGTATGTAAATAAAATATTTCTGTAAAATACTAAAACATTTAACATTTTTTGTTATTAGTTAGGGTATAATTTGGTTTCTTTAAACTTTATTCTAGTTTTTAATTTGCATCATTATACTAGTTTCAATTTTGAATTCCATTGTAGTTTACTGATTTATCACATATCCTTAATATGTTCAAATTTTATATTTTAGATATTATACATATGTTCCATGTATATAGCCGCTTAATTTGAGCTTTGCTCGTTGGGACCCTTCACGAATAAATGATAACTAAATAAAATAACTTAACATCATCGGGTAAGGAAGAGAACATGAGTAAGAGAGACATACGTGAGGAGACTGCGAGAAGTAAGAGATAACAACGCCAGTCTCAGGTATGGGGCCTGTGGTTGCTCTCCCAAGTTGAGAGCCATTTTAAATATACCTCCTAGGGCAAGCAGAAGATTCCGTGGTTATATTCTACGCCTAATACAAGAGTACAATAATTAGAACCTGAAATGTACCATCAGTTTTCCTTATCACAAACATGTACTGTTATGGAGGATTTAAAATGTATCCACTGCCCCGAAAGGTGACCGGTATGCATGCCACGCAATAATACAATGAGTTTCTCTCACCTATTGGTCGGCAGACGTGCCCAGTTTATCTGCTTCCTGTTGACTCATCGCTTTCTGTTACACAGCGCAGCGATAGCACGGGTATGCCCGCACTTCGAAGTTCACGTCCGTGCATAGAACGTCGGTAGAGGAAAGGTTATTTATGGACGATAATTATGTGAAAACAGAGTCTTGCAGGGAAGTCGTTAGGCGATTTTTAACACAATTTTCAGGTGTACGCCCTCCACAGTGCGTAAACTCGTAAACAAACTGAGAGGAACTACTCGATAAAAAGCGAAGTGTAAAAAAAACGTGTACTTAACGAGTAGAAAGTAAATGAAATCGCAAAACGATCAAAACAAACGCCTACAAAATCTCTAAGGCGACTTTGGCAAGAAGCCGGGGTTTCTAAGAGTTCAGCATAGTGGACTACGAAAATGGTAAAATTTATGGGGGAGCTTAAAAATAAAGTGTATGCTAGAAACCCTTACACGTTGGACGTGTAGTTTACAGAAGCGCAGTATGACTCTCAAAACGGCCAGAATTTGTTCTCGGTTGATTTACACTTTAGACTACATTCTGTATATGATTTTGTCTTCTGACACAACTTCTTCCGTGACGTGGTGGCAAGGATGTTTGTAATGTTATTTACAGCTATTAAACGTACTCCCTACATTGCTTGATATATGTGAATTCTGCACACCAGTTTTCGATATTGAAAATTAGCTACATTGCCTAGAAAAGTAGTATTTCAGACTATCTTTATAACATTCTGACTGACATGTACTATACCTGACATCCTAGAGCAAATATTGCCGAGAGCCATATCCGTGATAGCCCGACAAATTGAGAGAAGCTCTAACAATGTAACAGCCAACCAGAATAAAGAATACTTTCACTTCAAGCAATCGATTCCCCTTCAAACTTTATGACTAGTATTACAACGTATAACATTATTTCATATTGAAGATATTCATGTACCCATTGCTTTGAGGCTCTATTTACTTAAAGAATATGTTGTATTTTATTTATTATAGTAGGTTATGTGTTCGATTCCAGTCAGAGTTGAATATAATGTACTGTAAGGGGACATTCTTTACGAAATGGATTCGTTGCACATTTATTAAATGTCTCACTTTTGATACTCTGCTATGGATGTGGAAAATTGTTGTAAAGTGAAATTTGGGTCTTTCAGCATTTTATAACGATTTCGTAGTCCATAGCCCAATTAATGCCAGCAAGCTAGCAATAACTGTGAGGAAATTGCCTTTTTACAGTACATTGTATGTCACGTCATGCGAGTTTTCAATTTGCATGAAGGAGAAGAACAAGTCCTACTGCATCAATGTGCCCCTGTGTCTGTCACCTGTCACACACTCGAATACTTCCCTCCTCCCATCCACTGGTACCTTCATATTGGGATTGAATACAGGCTTCTTTTGAGTTAGTCATCGCTAGACCGCGTTCTCTTGCCGTTCATCCCTATTGTTCATACTTTGTTCGCAATCATTCCTTATACTTCTTGTCACGTTTTCCATCTGTCTCATACCAGGAGTAACAGCAAATTTTTCATTTAATAGTACATGCTGAGAAGCTTAATTAACGTCAAAAAATTAGTTAGCTGTAGGATTAAAAATGTTGCAATTAGTACACAGAAATAGTTTAAAATTTCAAGCGTGAAATGTTTGTGTTCAACTACTGTAGTTTGTACATTAACGACAGGGTTTTCTTCGCGTGTGACCATGACAATAAATGCTTGGAGTTTTTTATGACTTTGTAATTTAGTTGTTTAGTTCGAATGTACGTTCTGGACAGTGGACATTATTTGATATCCTCTTACAGGGGTGATCCGTTGTCAGACGTTGGCGGTGCAAGTAGAAATTTTGTTTTTGTTGACTGCAGTTTGAAGAAGTTGTGTCGAAGTATTGAACCAAGTCTTCAGATATTTTACCCAGGTCATTCGAAGCCTTCCACGCCTACAATTGTCAGCTAATTTACCTTTTAGCATTAACTGAACGAGTCCAAACCTCCGAGAATGTCTCGTTATATGTCCCAGATATTCAATTTTTCTTTTCTGGTCTGATTTTTGGAAATATCTATGTCCTTCCTCAGTCTCCTTAATGCTTAATTAATTTTTAGAATCTTTTTAAAATATTCTTAATATGAGTATGTAGACCCACATTTCAAACGCTTCTATTTTTATGCAGTGGTCATTATCATTGTCCTAGATTCTACATTGTACAGCAAGACTGTAAATACGTAGCAGTTCACCAATCGAAACTTATTTTCTATGTCCAAATGGCGACTTATCAGAAGAGGACTAATATCAACAAAGTCATTTCGTGTCTGTTATACTCGACGTTTGATTTCGACTAATTGGTCCCAATCTGAATTCATACAGCTTACTAGATATTTAAACTTCTTCACTTTCTCGATCTCTGTACCATTTGTAATTTTATCTTGAAATATTATGTTGTTTACTAATAACCATAAATTCAGTCTTTTTCACAATACCATTTAAGCCATAGGGTGCACTTACCTCTGGTATCTTGCCTGTAACGGTCATTAAAGTCCATTACACGAAATAAGAAATTAAGGACCAGGTGATAAAATTCATAAATATTAAAACATCGTAAAATCAAATTTAAATTAGGGTAGTAAACAACGACATCTAAGATCAGGATGCGGGAAACCTACGAGTCAGTGGAATGAAAATTTTCGCTGCCGAAACTTCAGAAAGAAGAATGATATTCCTACGACTCCTGTTTGTTGTATAGAAATATGGCTCAAAATTCAAAACGAAACAAAAACAAGATTTGCTGAACATCGGAAGTAAATAACATAAAATAAAATGTTGTTTAAGTTTTCTTATTCTTCTTCTTAATCTGTTTACCCTCCAGGGTTAGTTTTAACCTCGGACTCAGCGAGGGATCCTACCTCTACCGCCTCAAGGGCAGTGTCCTGGAGCGTGAGACATTGGGTCGGGGAATACAACTGGCGAGAATGACCAGTACCTCCCCAGGCGGCCTCACCTGCTATGCTGAACAGGAGTCTTGTGGAGGGATGAGAAGATTGGAGGGGATAGACAAGGAAGAGGGAAGGAAGCGACCGTGGCCTTAAGTTAGGTGCCATCCCGGCATATGCCAGGAGGAGTAATAGGAAACCACGGAAAACCACTTCCAGGATGGCTGAGTCGGGAATCGAACCCACCTTTCCTCTTTGACCTCTCGAGGCTGAGTTGACCCTGTTTCAGCCCTCGTAATACTTTTCAAATTTCGTGGCAGAGCCGGGAATCGAACCCGGGCCTCTGGGGGTGGCAGCTAATCACACTAACCACTACACCACAGAGGCGGACGGTTTAAGTTTTAGCAAACAAATGTACAGCGTATATTACAGCCACGCCAGTAGAGAAAGACAGTTTGGTGCTAATAGCTCCACCTTACAACGGAGGGCGAATTATCGTACCTCTTAAAGATAAAATATATTTTAAAAGTGAAACGTATGAAGACCTCACTTCCAAAACGGCTTCCTTCCATTTAAAAAATTGAGGTAATGGAGGTTTGAGTCTCTCAACAATCCCTTCTAACAAATCTGTTACCTATTTCATGGCTAACCATGGTCTTTCTTTGGTAACTTAGCTTCAAAGATTATGTAATTTTTCAAAAACTCTCCTTCCTAGATGTATACCGTTCCAAAACTCTCTCTTTCCCTACATGAATTATTTTCAGAACTTCTTCAGTCAGTAAGCAAGATTACTGTTATTTGTTTTTTGGGTTCCAAAACTCTCTCCATCCTTCTTTTAATATTTCCTAGATGGTCAATGTAGGGTCGTGTTTTCAACGATTACTAACACTGTATAAGCTAGATTGCTATCCCTTCCTGTAGAGGACGAAAGAAACTGAATTATCCGTTAAAATTGAGGAAAACTAAGGTAACTGTTAGAGATAAAGTTATCTATAATTTTTTAATTCTGTGGGTGCGAGCCCTAATGCTTTAAACAATTTCGTTTAAATTGAATAGTTGACATAAATAATATCAGTATTGGTTATTTTTAATTTATTTCCTTTCAGATATAGGCCTACTTTTCCCGCTAATCTTCCAGAATGTAATCAAAGCAACGTCTTTATAGTTGTGGAAATTTTGCAGTGCAGGACATACGAACATTTAATGCAGCCTTTTATGCCAACTCTTAAAAAATAGACCAACATAAATTCGGGTCCTAGTGGAGAAATATGAATGATTTTCCATTCTAAAAAGATGCTATATAGAGTAATTCAGACTCAAATGAAGACCACGAGGAATTACATCATTCAACTGAAGAGGACGATGACCTGAGGATTTGAACCATTGTGTTAAGTTTGATTTAATGTTCAAATATTTTCCACAGCAAAGGAAAAATCAGTATGATGTCACTAAGAATATTGCAAACACAGTTTGATTTTCAGTAAACTATTGTCATATTTTACAGTTTCATGGTAAACATAATAGTATTTCAAGTTTATGATTTCTGCTTACAGGGATGTACATAATTATAATATTACTTTAATCTTAATTATATAGTCATTTTCAAAACTCTCTCATTCCAGCGTACAATTCCAAAACTTTCTTCATGTAATGAAAATTATTTAATAACTTCGCCAATACCGAGCTTTGATTTTCATAATTATAACTATAGTAAATGTGTATTCGCCCAACCGTAAAACTGAAAAACTTTGACCACTGCAAGCAAAAGGAAAGGAGTTATTAGTTTTCGGCGATTTTTACAAAATATTTTACGAAGGATGTAGGCCCTTTTGGAAGTAGAGACTTTATTTAATTTAGGTAACCAATAACGAAGTCACATACTTCACAGTTTAAAAGTGAAACAGAATTACGGAGGCAGTGTCATGACATAGGTAGGCTTTACAGTTCACAAAAAGTGTTAGTAAAGGCCGTTTCCTAATGACAGTTAGGATGGAGGTAATTGAAAAATCACCGCGTCCACAATAAAACTTTTGCAATGGACCTCAGCGGGGAAAACGCCTGCACATCTGAAATTAATTAAAATTACTTTAACATTATTATCAAAAAGCTAAGTTCAAAAGGAAGCAAGGCTTATCCAAAAATCGCTGAACCCCCCGCCCCAGCCCCCACCCCACGTGGAGAGGGGCAGGTCACGGACAACGTCCCTCCCCTACGAGAATCCAGATCAGTAAGACCACGGCGGGTATACTCACGAGGCGGAAGACAGGAAGTTACCTCATCAAAATTAATGTCCAATCAAAGTGCAAGGTTATGCTCTCTTGACATATATTGACCAATAACACAAGTTTTTATTTTGACCAATACGAGATATCTTCTTTCTTGCTGACTCTTTGGTAAAAAAAAAAATCTATAAGTTGCAGTGTGATGCAACCGGATGCAACTGCTAAAACACGGTGCGTGTCCCATAGGGTGCTTCTAAAGCTTTTCCACCAAATAAAATTTTACATAAACAGGCTTTTCATAAATTCATGTCCAAAAGGAAATAATAATTTCCGACAGCCAAATTTTCCCACTGTTACATTACCAATCTGCCGTTGTAAACCTTCCAAGGAGTAAGCAAATACAACTGCGTACCCGATATTTATGAGATGCTTACCATTAATAAGAACTCCCTGGTCCGAACCTATCACGGGTTCCCTGAAGGTAATCTCTGAATATATTGAAGAGTACTGGTAACGAAACACATCCTCGTTGGACATCGTATCGGATGGCAGTCTTTGCTGTGTGAACTCCTTCAACTCTTATATCAGGAGTTTGATTTCAATAGTTCTTAGTAATATTCATATCCTCATCATTAATTCCAATTTCTTTGAGGATACGTATTCATTTGCAATGTTGCACAGTTTGAAATATTTTTTTCATTTCCACATACCGGTGTTTCATGTGAATGCATCTTCAAAAAGTCAGCAATCACGTGTAACCAAGTTGTGATGTCTTTGGAGATCATGTTTGGGTAATATATCGCGTTATATTATAGTAGGACTAAAAACTAAGAAACAAGCCTGTGGTACAACAGCCGTGTCCATCCGAGACGACAGCAGCTTAGCCAGATGCCCTGAGGATACTGAAGTTCAGTGCGGCAAACGTGAATGATTTCCTCTACTGCATTGCTTATCTTCCCTGACCGGCTCCACTGCCTCTCACAGTTCCTTAGTTGGTCTCACAAGGGTAAGTGAACCTCATTTCAACTCTCAGTCTAGAATAATATTAATTAAACTGGCTGGTAATCGATTTCTGGACTCCCGACTAAAAGGCAGGCACCCCATTCCTACCCCACGTCGTTGGCGTTTGTAGGACTAAAGATTAACTAATTCAATTATTGTACAAATCACCACTCGTATGAACAAACATTTTTCAGTATCCGGATTTTAAGATTACTTTCATCCTTTTAAAATATCTACAGAGTGAATTATTTATCTCTGCAAACACCGTGAAAATAGTTTTGTTTAAGATTTTGTGATAGATTGTAACGCAATGATTATCAATACTGTAAGTGTATATATTTGTTTCTTTACACTTTTAACACAGTTATCACAGGTATTTTTTACCGTGAGACTTCAGAGAAAATACCAGTATTATGTTAAAACTTATTAAATATGAATGTATCTAAAATATTAAATAATAAGAATTCAGTTAACTTTCTAAAATAGATCAGTCAGAATCAAATCTGAAGCGATTCCTATAGAAATTATATAGGTGTAAAAGGAAACGTAGGAGAGCTATGGATAGTTTGTGACCGATTGGGATGGTTGCGTGGCTGAAGTTGCGTAGCTGCTACCTTTCATTCGGGGTATGATGTGTTGGAATCCCAACATCAGCAGCGCTGAATGTAGTTTTCCGTAGTTTTCCCTTTTGACGTCATCTAAATGCTGAGATACGTTAATTAAGGTCTCGGCCACTACCTTTCCATGTAGGCCTTTCCCATTCTTGCTTGGATGATAATCTATGGGTTAGTGAGAAAAAGAGCAACAAAAAAGACGTGAATAATGGATTAAAAGAGGGAGGCGCACTTGCGAATAAAACTCCAGATACCTACAACTATTAGTTCGCTTCGAATACCGTATATATTGCATCGATGCTGAACAAAGAATAAAGGCAAGGTGTTGCATGTTATTCGCATTTAATATTTTATCATACTCAATTTTAATTATTTTAATTATTATTCACCTCCCTCGTGGATACAAGCCCTGTAGATGCCGGCAATAAACATTATGTCCATAGTTTCAATTATTTCTGAGAAAAGTGTACCTGCGACGAACGTACAAAATACCATTCGCTCAATCTCTTTCTGAATGACTGCACATGCCAAAGAGGAGCAAAACTGCCATCCAATTACCCATAGCCTTTATATTTTACGTCCGATACACTCTACAGTTAACAACCTTTGGTGGCCATGCAAATTCTGCTCCGATGACTAGGATCTTAGATACAGGTCTGCCATTACTGCCAGTACACTACAAAGTGCTCTAGTTGCATGCTGTAGCTTAGTATTCGTACTCAGCATTTCAGGTTTCACAACTTCATTATACAGTATGTCCCGCTCCCAGCGGGGCCGGCAGTCGACATGCGACACGCTCCAAGCAGTGTATTCATAACCTCATACTGACTCACTGCATAGCCACGAGGTGATAGGTTACACGAGCTTGCGTGTCGTGGAAGCCGTGAAGTGATACGTTTGTTGCAAGAGCACGTGTGGCTGAATTACATTAGGATTAAATTAATTACACTATTACACCATTGAAATGGCAGTGAAATTCACGCTTGAGCAAAGAGTTTTATGTATGACACATATGTAACAACCGAGTCATGTCGAGAGGTGTGCAGGCAATTTCAGGAAAGATTTCTTGGAGTTCCAGTTCCAGGTAGAGAAACAGTTAAATATCTTGTGAATACATTATGAACAACGTTGCAATTCCTAAACCGAAAGGAAGGGTTCTATCGGAAGAAAAATGGGCCACATTAACAGATCTTTCGTACGATCTAAAAAAAATTAAAGAAATAATCTTCACACCATAGATGAACTTAAAATGGACAGTAATTAGTACATTTATGCAACAGGAACATATGCGTGTGAATAGCAATTTAAATAGAAGTTGCCTGGAATATTTTAATGCTGAAGGACAAAACTTTCAGCACCGCCTGTACAAAAGGTAAGTACTCATGATAAAGGCTACTGGGTGCAAGATAAAGGCTATTAGGTATATAAATAAGTAATAAATGTAATAACACCGGTAATAGAATAGGTCATGAATATACCACTCGAAACATGAATGTTGCCTATGGCCCCGCTGGAAGTGGGACACAGTGTACAAATAGGCTGTCAATTACAAGGTCGTGTCGAAAACTTATAGTACACTATGTCAATCGGATGTTTAGTTGCAATGTACAAAACCTGATACACCGAAATCTCGATACAACAATACCGCGCGGACAGTAGCGTATATTATTGTAGAGGGAGTTATCATTTAGAATGTCGGTTTCTGATGGATATTGGTGAGCGCAATAACATTTGAACACTGCATTACATTAACTACATGCCAAATCGTATCATTTTATTCCCACTATTATGAGGTTTGCGACAACATAAACACACAAAATAGTACGAAATTATAATACCTTATCTGTAGGTACAGCAAAGTACATTCAAACTGACCTGGTAATTTTAATTTTGAACACAAAATTGTTGTTCACACTACACCGCACCCCAATACTGAAATGACGTGCTGTTTCACATTCCTCTTCACAGAAATAAAACACACAAAGACCTACTTGCGACGAAATTCACTGCCAGAGTTAAAATAGTCCTTGGAATGTATGGGAATGTGTACAAACTAGATAACATACTGTACCGGTAACGGCGGTACAAACTAAGTCCCCGTCATAGAAATTTTAAAACTTACGTGTTACGCTCCGGGCCGCTTACGAAGGACTGATTAGACGGCGAGCAACAGCTGTGCGCGTGTGACGTAGTGAGCGGATGACGTCACAGCATGCCTCGCCGCACTACAGAGCCTAGACTGATGTAGAATGTTCTTCGAGTTTCGACGGGTAATAACTTTTCCCACGATAATAATTGAACAAATTGAACAACATCACCAGATAACGTGATCCCTTAGCTATGTTCCTGCCGAATTTCACGTGAATCTGACTTGGGACGATAAAGTTATGGAACAAGGGGTGGAGGCCCGGATCAGATATAAATACGTACTGCTTCGCTCAGCAGACCAGTGTGTGTTCCAGCATGTTAGAGTGTGCTGCAGTGCGCTGCAGTGTGTTACAGCATGTTGCCAGAGTGTGATGCCAATGTGTGGCCGGAGTATCTATGTACACACTAGACTGTAGTGTTCGCACAGTCGGTTCGCGGGCACCGTGATCGAGCGTGAAGCCGCTATTAAGTTTCAAGTCCGTGGACTTTAACCTAATCGTGTTGAATATGGACTTATGCAGATTTCTTTATACTGTGACAACTTTTTACTCCGATAGGACGTGAGATGAATTGTGTATCGTCTGGACATTATCTATTGACTGTTACTCTATACGAGTGTCTAAGACTCGCAAACATTTTCGAGTGCTCGAAATTGAAGTTTTATGTTATGGACAGGACTTAGAACTGATTGCTCCTTACCGAGTACTAAATACTTCGAGTTATAAGACTGTGTTTGAATCCAAATTTAATTTACCATTCCATGAACTGTGTCAATATTTTAGGTCATGAACTGTGAACTGTGCATGTGTGAACAGTGCATTTCAATTCTAATAAACAGCACATTTCAATTCTGCGAACATTCAGTTTACGAACAGTCGAACCAAGGACTGTCAATACTCGATTAATTTCGTCTTTTGATTTCATGTTATTTTCAATACGTGAATGAGTTCTAATTCACGAGTGGAACATCTTTATTTTCAATGAATTCTGTTGAACAGTGCTTCAAAGAACTAAGTCACGCGGCATTACCTGACGTTGTACCAAGTGCCACAAACTTTAAGTGACTCTGTTAAACTCGACGATAAGTTTCGAGTGAACTTTTATTTTATGAGTATTAACTTACACGCTTATTCGAGTCTAGTGGCATTCTTTCACTTAACACGGGACAAAGGTGAGTGACATTTCACCGTGTGATAAAGATACATTTTGTGTTTGAACTTTGTTAAAACCATTTATAAACGTTCCTCTCATCTGTGCAGAAGCAGCCTTTACATTAACTCGCCCCAGGGCTTAACGATGTTCATTCATGTTCACCATTCACAAGGACCACCTCAACGCCATTCATTAACGTCGCATGGATCTTCAAGACATCGAATGGATTTTCGAGAACTTCCATCGGGGGACGAATGGTGGTTCGCTGACATGGAAAATGGAGCTGCCGGAATCCAAGGACATCGCCAGCCATAGGACGAGGAACATTTTCGACTGTATCCGCTGTACAGAGGTGACATTACTTTCAATTTCTTAATAAACTCTGGAAAAAAAATTTAAGATTTATTTAAACAAACCCTCTCCCTCTGTATGCACTTCAACGAATGGTACACGCCCTGCGTTTCATCTCTACCGAAGTACCACATTTACTGTTACAGAGGAGAGGGCGAGAAATTGGCGCCCCAGTCGTGTCGGGGCCGATTTGAAGTGCAGTAAAATTAGAAATTAGCGCTTCAGCAATATCAGAACTGAATTATGAGTGCAGTAGAAATTAAATTGACACTTAACCATTCTAGGCTCAATTTTGAAGTACTAGTAATAAATTAAGAAGTGCAGTGATAGACCAAATCGCACTAAAATCGTGTGACTTAGCAATTTAATTCAGATACATTTCCAGTGCTTTGTGTGGAATAGCTATTAACTTTCCAGTGAACTTTCTAACAAGATTTAACTTCTCTATTATAAGAAGTGTTATCAATGATATGGGATAATTTTTGTGTGTTAAATGTCTTGGAGATTTTTCTTTTTGAGAATGTTTGAATGACTTTGAACATGAACTTTTAACCACTGGACAATAATGGTGATATCTGAATTCTTTTCAAGTGGTTTATGATTTTCTTGTTGCTTGGTTTAAATACATTACCGTCAACATGGAAAATATTTTAGCTGCTATTGAAGCTCATAAGATTAGCTTAAATGAACGTATCGCCGAATCGCAGGCTCAATTAGGTACTACTTTAGAATCTCGTATTGCTGAGATTAACACTCGTATTGATGAGGCCAATGCTGCAACTGCTCAATTAGGTACTACCTTAGAATCTCGTATTAATGGGATTAACACTCGTATTAATGAGGCCAATGCCGCAACTACAGCCAACTTAGAAAGTCGTATCACACAAGTAACTAAAATAATTAATACCAAGTTTACCGAAGTTGATGCTAATTTGGAAAATAGGCTTACTAAAGCTGGTTCTGAGATTGAAAAACGATTCTCAGAAACCAATGCGAAGATTAATTCTGAGTTTACGGAAATAAACGAACGCCTCACCCGTGACTTAGAAACAGTAAAACAGGACCTTAAACTACAAATAGTTGAAGACTTAAAAGCTTCGTTTCCCACCTCACATCAATTGATTAAGGAAGTTCAAAGCTTAAAGGCAGAATTTAAAGAATCTCATGGTCAGTTATCACAGGCACAAGCAAAAATAGCCTCTATTCAGGATAACATCCATGAATCTTTTAAGACTAACTTTCAGAAAATAAGTAATGAGGGTAATTTACTTAAAACAAAGCAGGAGGAAACAGATAAGCATGTAAAAACCCAATTAGATAGCGCACATACTCAAATCATTCGCATAGGCCGCGACGTAAATGAAGTGAAGCAGGACCTCGAAAAGGAAGTCCAGAGCGTGGAAAACTCCATCCGTGGACAAGTTAAGACTATCAAGGTCGAATTGCAAGGAAAAATAGAGACGATTGATAATAGAATCTCTCAGGTAGAGAAGGAGGTGTCTACACACCAGTGGCAAGGGTCTAGCGGAGATACTTCTAGCATTTCCACAGTTTTAAAATTATCAGACGATAAACCTGCAAAATTTTCCGGAAAGGAAGAGTACACAGCGAAAGAATTCCTTCTCAACATTGAAGAGTACTTTCAAGAGAATAAAGTACGATCCGATCACCAATTGAGGATAGCTTCTAGATTATTGGAAGGGAAAGCACTAAATTGGTACACAGCATTTAAATTTAACATTAAAACCTACGATGAGTTCAAGGAAGCCTTGTTGAAGAGGTTTTGGAATTCAGAAATTCAACATTTGATTAAGCTACAGTTGTACTCCAGGAGATACAACACAGCTATTAATTCTTCACGATATTCTGATTTTTTCATTTCTCAATTAAAGAAAATACAATTCTTTGATCCTTCTTTGCCAGAACAGGAGTTAATACAGGTAGTAACTTTACAATTTCCGGCGCATGTACAAGAAATTCTTGTGGCAGCCAATGTTCAAGACCTAGAACAACTTGATGATTTATTAAGGAAACTTGACACTGCCCATACACAAAATCCACCCAGGGTTACTAAAACGAAAGAGGTTGCAACCAACCATGTCGAAGTTAACAACCCGCCGAGATCGAATCCTGAACCCCTTGAGGAAGTGGAACCGCGGAGAGATTCGTTATCTCATTTCCGGCGATTTAGGAGACGTCCATACGGGCAAAGTACGCCCTACAGACGTAATCAAACATGGAAGAAACCTATCGAGTCGCTTACTCGAGATGGAGATTCGCCGAGAGCCGAGATCGAAAGAAGATGGAGAGAAACTCGCGAATATATCCAGAATCGAAATCGGGATGAAGGATTACCTGGCGCTACCTCTTTAGAATACCAAGAGCATGCCAGAAGACAGAACACGACGCCTGCGACAAACCCCGAATCGACAGGCGCAATAAAAAAAAACATCGACAACACAATAATAAGATTGCCTGGAAACCGTAGTAGAGGGGAAATAATTTGTGTCACTAATATTAATTACTGGTATTTGGATGACTCAGATCTCTTGTATGAAGATCCCACTCCTACAAAACCAAGGGTCCAACGAAGTCTTCCAGTTATTAATATTACTTTGGATACCCTTTACGTAACTGCCTTAATCGATTCTGGACCTCAGGCTTCATTAATTTCTGAGAGGTTAATTGAAATGTTTAAGGGGGGAGAAGACATGTTATTGATACCAGTCGCACAGATCAAAATTAAAGGGATAGTACCGGACAGGCATATCAAATGTAAATTTCAGCTTTTGTTACATTTGACATTAAAGGTGTCCAGTTCGAGCATATATTCCTAGTCATTTCGCCGATGAAATTCAACGTCATCCTAGGGTCAGATTTCCTAGCCAAGTATGGGGGAATCATTGATTATCCTGCGAACGTCATACGATTTTTTAACATCGACTCTGTAGAGTTGCAGCTGGTAGACTGTAATAATTTGAAGTGCCAAGGTCTGGGTACCCCATTCATAGAAGCCGGAGGCAAGATAAGCGATGCTCTGCCTGCCGATGAAATAGATTGCGAAGAGGGTGGACCCGGTCAAGAGGGACCCATCGAGGGCCAGGAAGTGCCCATTATTGAGGATGTGTTCGACGAAGGTCGTGATCACTTCATATTTCTCACCAGTGTGGCTGAAAGCCCAGAGTTCGACTCCCGCGTGGCAGAAGCAACTCAACAAATATTTGAGAAATTCCCTGAGGTTTTTGATGACAAACCCGGCGTTATTAGAGATTTTGAATACCAATTGAATGTCAAGGACACCTCTCCTTATAAAAAACGGCCCTATCCAATTCCTGAGAAGTACCGAGAGGAAGCCAGGACTGTGATAAAAGAGATGGAAAATAATGGTATTATTTCTAAATGTGTCACTCTGTATCTAAACCCCCTGGCCATTGGTAAGAAAACCAGCTGTTTCGCATCCCGAACTTCGCTTTTATGCAAAGTTTTGCCCACTTTATGTAGGACCATATAGAATTGCAGAGGTTCTCGAAAACGGGGCATACAAAATTAATAAGCTGGATGGAAGCATCGAGGGCATTTACAATGCAGCCAACCTAAAGAAATATTTCAGGAGAGAATATCATTGAAAGAAAATCCTATCGAATATTCTTTTCCCCAGGAGGAGGGGGAGATGTACCGGTAACGGCGGTACAAACTAAGTCCCCGTCATAGAAATTTTAAAACTTACGTGTTACGCTCCGGGCTGCTTACGAAGGACTGACTAGACGGCGAGCAACAGCTGTGCGCGTGTGACGTAGTGAGCGGGTGACGTCACAGCATGCCTCGCCGCACTACAAAGCCTAGACTGATGTAGAATGTTCTTCGAGTTTCGACGGGTAATAACTTTTCCCACGATAATAATTGAACAAATTGAACAACATCACCAGATAACTTGATCCCTTAGCTATGTTCCTGCCGAATTTCACGTGAATCTGACTTGGGACAATAAAGTTATGGAACAAGGGGTGGAGGCCCGGATCAGATATAAATACGTACTGCTTCGCTCAGCAGACCAGTGTGTGTTCCAGCATGTTAGAGTGTGCTGCAGTGCGCTGCAGTGTGTTACAGCATGTTGCCAGAGTGTGAAGCCAGTGTGTGGCCGGAGTATCTATGTGCACACTAGACTGTAGTGTTCGCACAGTCGGTTCGCGGGCACCGTGATCGAGCGTGAAGCCGCTATTAAGTTTCAAGTCCGTGGACTTTAACCTAATCGTGTTGAATATGGACTTATGCAGATTTCTTTATACTGTGACAACTTTTTGCTCCGATAGGACGTGAGATGAATTGTGTATCGTCTGGACATTATCTATTGACTGTTACTCTATACGAGTGTCTAAGACTCGCAAACATTTTCGAGTGCTCGAAATTGAAGTTTTATGTTATGGACAGGACTTAGAACTGATTGCTCCTTACCGAGTACTAAATACTTCGAGTTATAAGACTGTGTTTGAATCCAAATTTAATTTACCATTCCATGAACTGTGTCAATATTTTAGGTCATGAACTGTGAACTGTGCATGTGTGAACAGTGCATTTCAATTCTAATAAACAGCACATTTGAATTCTGCGAACATTCAGTTTACGAACAGTCGAACCAAGGACTGTCAATACTCGATTAATTTCGTCTTTTGATTTCATGTTATTTTCAATACGTGAATGAGTTCTAATTCACGAGTGGAACATCTTTATTTTCAATGAATTCTGTTGAACAGTGCTTCAAAGAACTAAGTCACGCGGCATTACCTGACGTTGTACCAAGTGCCACAAACTTTAAATGACTCTGTTAAACTCGACGATAAGTTTCGAGTGGACTTTTATTTTATGAGTATTAACTTACACGCTTATTCGAGTCTAGTGGCATTCTTTCACTTAACACGGGACAAAGTTGAGTGACATTTCACCGTGTGATAAAGATACATTTTGTTTTTGTTTCGAGAACTTCCATCGGGGGACGAATGGTGGTTCGCTGACATGGAAAATGGAGCTGCCGGAATCCAAGGACATCGCCAGCCATAGGACGAGGAACATTTTCGACTGTATCCGCTGTACAGAGGTGACATTACTTTCAATTTCTTAATAAACTCTGGAAAAAAAATTTAAGATTTATTTAAACAAACCCTCTCCCTCTGTATGCACTTCAACGAATGGTACACGCCCTGCGTTTCATCTCTACCGAAGTACCACATTTACTGTTACAATACTGGCTATTTTAGTTTCAAGCAGTTGTCAGACGGGTACAGTACTGAAGTCTAAATCCTTCTAGTACGCACACTACCTATATCTTAACGGAGTTCCGTAGCTGCCGAGGATTAACAAACCCACCCCTCAGGTGAGTACACAGCTATAAACACTCTTGATATGCTTTCACAATGGGAAGGTTCAATCTTCGTATGGCAGTAACAGATGTTTCTACCCACTTTTGTGCTTGGATTATCCTAGTACCGAGAGGAAAGCACATCGTTGGGATCTGAGAAGGCATTCGTAATGGTGTGATTTATCGTTTAATCGAGAGGAATTTTGCATTGAATTAATGAAATTAATACCGTGACCGGAATATTATATCGTTGCGGAGGGGATTGTCGTTGTATCTGAAATAGTTCTGTGGTGATTTTACTATATATTAAAAAGTGAAAAAAAACTTAGGAATAGCGAACCTATGAAATTCGATACATTTAAAATAATTGAGATGTGTTAACAATCTAGCGAGCATCCTACATTAATTAGGAGCATCTGGATCCTTGGCTTTATTGTCAGCGAAGCAGCGTTTGATTCAAATTGCCCCTTGTTTGATTCCCGGGTAAGTTTCTGACTTTATTAGGTCTTGTTTGGTTAATTTCCTTGCCTAGGGTCCTAAGTGTATATGCCAGTCTGTCTCAAAACACCTCTCTTTTTATACACACTGGTTGCTTACAAGCTGTCTACAGGAACTAGAGGTTGTAAATAATTTTGTATATACTGGATAAATAATTAGCGATTCATGAACTTCAGAAAATGAGATGGATCATTATGGGACTACTAGCTATGAGTAAGCTAACAAAGATCTGGCTGAGAAGAGCGAACTCCACGAAGATCCGTCTCGCTGAATCACTTGCTTTTTGTATCCACTTATGCCTGCGAAACCTGAACCATCAAAACAATTTGTAGGAAACGCATTGATGCCATTGAAATGTGCTATTTGAGAAGAATGCCTCGATTGCCTTGGACTGTTCGAAGGAAAAGGTGCGTCTATCATCGAGGAACTGAAAATTACAAACTGTTAATCATATTTATTTCCCCAAACCTTAGTCTTGCAGTCCTTCCATTATAGTCTTCTGCCTTTCATCTTCCCTCCCACGACACACACTTCCGAACTCCCCCCCCCCCCCTGCACATCCTCTTGCCTCGTGATGTGATCAAAGAATTGAAGGATCCTCTCATAAACACCGGAATTCTTAAAGACAAGGTAATGCTGAATAAAGTCAAAAATATGTTTCTACAAAGAAGTCGTCCGCCCGTGCATGTCCTGAGCTTTTCGGCCCGAGGAAGAACAGATGCTTCACGCTCCACAGATGAGGATTCTGAGGTGGTCATCGGGCGACACGCTTGCTGACAAATACCGTAATGAAGATGAAGTTTCGTCGCTAAAGTCTGAAAACGAAAATTGTGTTATTGGGACAATATTGGGAGAAGAGAAAATGATCACCGAATACAACGAAAACGGCAGACGCATGTGGTCGATAGAGGAGAAGAGGACGATCCAGGCTGATTGCAGAAACCAAAGACCAAGTGCTAGGACTGTTTACTGTCGAGACTAACAACAGGATGTAATTGAGAAAAAACTTATCATTTCGTTGTCCCCGTAACGGAATAACGCATGCGACAAAAAGAAGAAAGATAGAAGGAAAGAAAGAAGGAAACAAGTTTTTTTACTGCAAAATACTCGAACGGAGAATCACGAACAAACACAACAGTTCATTTCTCTCTTTTCTTCTTTCTGTTATCGTGTCAACTCTACAGCTTTAGTATCATGCCATCGCGTGTCAGAGCAATGAATTATACAGTGGTATAACATTAGCTAAAGTGGTTCCTTTTATAAAACAAAACACAACTTTATCCCCGGTGTCTACTAATTTATCTCTGAATTCTCGTCATCTGTTGCTAAGGAATGTTTATGTTACGGCAGGAAAACCAGTTACCGTGGTATCGTTCAAGATCCTTTCCGAAAAATATAGTCAACAATTCTCCTTAGAGTACAATAGTTGAAATTAATCGGGGTCATCCTATTTAATAAAAAGACATTTATTAATGCGAATTAATCACATGTCGTTCACATCAATAAATGTCTTTGTATTAAATTTGAGGACCCCGATTAATTTCAATTATTGTAATCCCACTTCAATACGGATCATGAAATTCCTAAATATCAATCTCCTTAGAGTAACTAAGAGTCCCGGAGGCTGTCAACAAAGGAGCGTGAGTTGGGACCTCTACCTTGGTCTGGCATTGTTCCCAGTCACTTACTATAGACTTCGATCTTCTCTATCTGACCTCCCTAGGTCAGCCTTTGTTATCATCCTATTTCGATGATGTTAGATTAACAGGATCTAGAGGTTTTTCCATGTCCTTTGTATCTTTCCCTTTGTTCTTTTATAGGTGCTTTCTTTCTTTGAAGTGTCGAGCCCCTCGCCGTTTTACATCTCATTAAAGTTGTGAGTAAGCTCATAGTTTTACGGACTGTTGTAATCATAATAATAATGGCGTTTGGCTTCCGGTAAATCCTGGTGAAAGTCTTTCGAATTTACGCCTGATACGCGGCCTGCGCGTATAAGAGAATGTGATGAAGATGCTAATGCATAAGACAGCACACACAGAGCCCTCGAACTATCGGAATCAACCAATGAAGTTAAAATCTCCAACCCGGCCATGAATCGAACTCGGGACCTCTTATACCAAAAGCCAGTGTGCTAAACATTTAGCCATGGAGCCGAACAAATGTCAACTCGTATCCTCATGCTGAGGTGATGCAGCTCTCTTCAGGCACACTTCAAGGGAGGTGATCTATATGTACCATTTTAGCCCCATACCAGCCCTGCTGAAAATGAAAATTCCCAGTCTGTTTCCAGTCATTCGGCCGGCTCGAGGATGGAGTGAATGTACCTCCATCTAGCGACGAGGATAGGAATTGTACCGGCTGCCGAAACCTGTCTCACTCATCAGGGGCAACAGTTAATGAGTGACTCATGAAATTAAATTATATTGGAGAATGTTGCTGGAATCAAAGATGACAAGAAAAACCAGAGTACCCGGAGAAAAACCTGTCCCGCCACCGCTTTTTCCAGCACAAATCTCACATGGAGTGACCGGGATTTGAATGACGGAACCCAGCGGTAAGAGGCGGGCGCGCTGCCGTCAGAGCCACGGAGGCTCACACCAGCCCTTCTGCCATTATTATATTTTTGGCAGTACCGGGAATCGAACCCGGGCATCCGAGGACGACAGCTAATACTGCTAACCGTTACGTCACTGAGGCGAACGTTTATATCGTGATCATAATGACGGAACTTCCAGGTTTACTAGGAATCTGACCTATAGGGACACGCATTCCATTTACAAATTCTTACATGCAATGGACGGGTTTCGAACCACAACCAACTTCGCTAAATAGGGCCACGTCCACATATGCGACACAATTAGAACCCGCGACCAAACCAAGTTGTGAGAAGAGCGACGTAAAAAAAATTTCACAGCAATAGAATGATTTTCACCGGATGCTCGATTCGAGTGAGCAGATAATTATCGTGTTCTCTGTGCTCGTCATAAATGGATTCTGTGAATGACATGTAATGAGGCGTTCCATTCTGTAGACAACCATTATACAATGACAGTTCCGGATACATTATAAGCGCAGGTTTTCTTGTGCTCTGGGCTTCCTAGTCCCTGGTCGGTAAGTTTCGGACAAACTCCCATGTGGAACTAGCAATATTGAAATGTGGAATGCGATTAGAGCATCCTGTCATGTCATGGATCTTCTACACAGATTTCAGTCCTATTATCCTTGCCGTGCTAGAGCGTTGTGTTCTGATGAAAACAGCTTCCTTTTATTAGTTCCTTTGAACAGATTTGGTGAATTAGACAAACATTATGGCTGATGCAAAACCAAATACATTATATGTAGCTAAGGCGCTAGGAACAACTCCTCGGAAGTACAAGTACTGAACAACCATGAACAACGAAGACAGGAACATAATATTCCTAGTGGCAGAACGCTGTGAATTTGGAAAGATGAATCGCCCATTGATTCTCCTGCTCAGCAACTCTATAGATCGAGATATGTCCAACTGCTTATAGAGGTAAGAGTTTCGTAGCATTGTGAATTGTGATGTTGTCCTGTTGGTATGAACCAGGGTTTCGCAGATTTTTTGTCTCTGAGGCCTCCTGAGAATATTGCATACATATCCAAGGAAGCCTTAGCCAGAGAAAATAATTATTATAATTGTGAATGAATATTGAATTTTCATGACCGCATTGTAATTGAAACCGACTTTCAACTTATTAGGTCGTGTGACGTACATTCAATACGTGTTGAAGAGATGTTAAGTACAGAACAAAAATGGCCAACCAGACACCAGTGGGATACGAACACACAACCTCCCGATTTCACGTCGGTTGCTCTACCAATTGAGCTATGGTGGCCGAGGCCATCTTAGTTCTGTTGGAAAGGATCTAAGATACAGGTCTGGTACTACTACCATCACACTAAGTGTTTTGTTCTGTTTTATTTTGTTTTGTTCTGTACTTAACATCTCTTCAACACGTACTGAATGTACGTAACACGACCTAATAAGTTGAAAGTCGGTTTCAATTATAATTGTGCATTTACGGCAGCATTGGACCACTGTAGTCAATTTCTGTCAGGTCTTCTATGATGTTTTATGTTTTTTTCTTTTCTGTTCTTCCAGTATTTCTTCATTATATCTGATCTTCGTTGTCGTTCTTCTTCTGAAAATACTATTTTAGTTGTTTCTCTGTTATCACATTTTGGAACGAATCGAATTTTACTATTCTTCAATTTATTTACTTTGTTTGATTTATTCTCTAAACCCTCTAGTGTTATGTCTGATTCTTTCATGTCTCATTTTATTTCTTTTGTCCAGACAGGTTGTTGCTTTTGTTTCCAAAGAGAGAAGATAATACTACATTCAGTAAACAAACAAACAAACAAACAAACAAACAAACAGAATTTAGTAATGATAGTATGTTTGATTTTGTTCATATATTTTAGGACTAATATTTAATTAATTTGAATGTTTAATTTAATCTAGAGAATACTTTATAAATACACAGAAATTATAAAACAATGTAACACTTGGCTAATAGTTACAACAGTCATGATCTGGAAACATACTTGAAAACATTCACTTGTGGCGGTTGTTGGATCAATGGGACGAATGCTGCTGTTTTCCAAAGACCAAGCGTTTTACAAGCGTCGTCACTCGAAGCCGAAGATTAGACTCTACATTATCTCTTTTTATGTACTTCCTTTTCATTTGTGTGAGAGCAGAAAAGATGCACGCACATAGGTATGTTGTCATGAAAGGCATTAAACACGTTATACTTTTCTAGAAGTTGTAAGGTATAGAGGGATGTCATGGACACAAAAGTCAATCAGAGACTTGGAGTTGTGATGCATTAATGGAACTTTCTGGAGCTAAAAATGCCACTCCATCTGATTCTGCAACTATATCATTATTCAATTTATTCTTCACTTTCTCCCTACTAAGATACTTCGGATAGTTGATTTAGTTCATATTCAGTTTCAAAGAAGAGATTTCTGATCCACGAGATTATGGTCTGAGTGTGGATACAGCAATTCGAAGTGCCTCACAATGACATCACTTACACTCCCTTGTAGTACACTGACTGACAGTGACAATGCAACACCAAGGAGGAGTGGTTCGAAAGGGATGAAAGTTGGGGAAAAAACAGAGACGGCACGGATGAATAATTGATGTTTATTTCAAACCGATATGCAGGTTACACAATGCGCACGGCATCGACTCAGTAGGATATAGGACCACCGCGAGCGGCGATGCACGCAGAAACACGTCGAGGTACAGAGTCAATAAGAGTGCAGATGGTGTCCTGAGGGATGGTTCTCCATTCTCTGTCAACCATTTGCCACAGTTGGTCGTCCGTACGAGGCTGGGGCAGAGTTTGCAAACGGCGTCCAATGAGATCCCACACGTGTTCGATTGGTGAGAGATCCGGAGAGTACGCTGGCCACGGAAGCATCTGTACACCTCGTAGAGCCTGTTGGGAGATGCGAGCAGTGTGTGGGCGGGCATTATCCTGCTGAAACAGAGCATTGGGCAGCCCCTGAAGGTACGGGAGTGCCACCGGCCGCAGCATATGCTGCACGTAGCGGTGGGCATTTAACGTGCCTTGAATACGCTCTAGAGGTGACGTGGAATCATACGCAATAGCGCCCGAAACCATGATGCCGCGTTGTCTAGCGGTAGGCCGCTCCACAGTTACTGCCGGATTTGACCTTTCTCCACGCCGACGCCACACTCGTCTGCGGTGACTATCACTGACAGAACAGAAGCGTGACTCATCGGAGAATACGACGTTCCGCCATTCCCTCATCCAAGTCGCTCTAGCCCGGCACCATGCCAGGCGTGCACGTCTATGTTGTGGAGTCAATGGTAGTCTTCTGAGCGGACTCCGGGAGTGCAGGCCTCCTTCAACCAATCGACGGGAAATTGTTCTGGTCGATATTGGAACAGCCAGGGTGTCTTGCACATGCTGAAGAATGGCGATTGACGTGGCGTGCGGGGCTGCCACCGCTTGGCGGCGGATGCGCCGATCCTCGCGTGCTGACGTCACTCGGGCTGCGCCTGGACCCCTCGCACGTGCCACATGTCCCTGCTCCAACCATCTTCGCCACAGGAGCTGCACCGTGGACACATCCCTATGGGTATCGGCTGCGATTTGACGAAGCGACCAACCTGCCCTTCTCAGCCCGATCACCATACCCCTCGTAAAGTCGTCTGTCTGCTGGAAATGCCTCCGTTGACGGCGGCCTGGCATTCTTAACTATACACGTGTCCTGTGGCACACGACAACACGTTCTACAATGACTGTCGGCTGAGAAATCACGGTACGAAGTGGGCCATTCGCCAACGCCGTGTCCCATTTATCGTTCGCTACGTGCGCAGCACAGTGGCGCATTTCACATCATGAGCATACCTCAGTGACGTCAGTCTACCCTGCAATTGGCATGAAGTTCTGACCACTCCTTCTTGGTGTTGCATTTGCTCTGTCAGTCAGTGTATTTTTTTCTTTTTCCACTGCTAACATGTACCATCTGTCGGCCAAATTAAGATTTATATAAATACTGCACGACAATTTTGGAATGACTGGTATAAACGATTCATTTTCGTAACCGTGGGATCCAATGTGACATCATGTAGCAATAGTGATTCGCCTCGTATGTGTTTAATATCTTGACTTTTTAGTATTTTAGGGACTTAGAATTTGGGGTGAGAAATAAAACATTATCATGCATAATTATGTTCTACTACGTACATTATGTCACGTTTACGCAAACTTTCCTCGGGATTGCAGGTGCATGCATGACAGGCCCAAATATGTACAGTACCGCTTACATTTGCCTCTATTTACTATATTTCCTATTTATTTTTTCTTCATTTAGATCTATAGAGTATTCATGTATAAATGAAGTACACTGACTGACAGAGCAAATGCAACACCAAGAAGGAGTGGTTCGAAAGTGATGAAAGTTGGGGAAAAAACAGAGACGGCACAGACGAATAATTGATGTTTATTTCAAACCGATATGCAGGTTACACAATGCGCACCGCATCGACTCAGTAGGATGTAGGACCACCGCGAGCGGCGATGCACGCAGAAACACGTCGAGGTACAGAGTCAATTAGAGTGCGGATGGTGTCCTGAGGGATGGTTCTCCATTCTCTGTCAACCATTTGCCACAGTTGGTCGTCCGTACGAGGCTGGGGCAGAGTTTGCAAACGGCGTCCAATGAGATCCCACACGTGTTCGATTGGTGAGAGATCCGGAGAGTACGCTGGCCACGGAAGCATCTGTACACCTCGTAGAGCCTGTTGGGAGATGCGAGCAGTGTGTGGGCGGGCATTATCCTGCTGAAACAGAGCATTGGGCAGCCCCTGAAGGTACGGGAGTGCCACCGGCCGCAGCATATGCTGCACGTAGCGGTGGGCATTTAACGTGTCTTGAATACGCACTAGAGGTGACGTGGAATCATACGCAATAGGCCTCCTTCAACCAATCGACGGGAAATTGTTCTGGTCGATATTGGAACAGCCAGGGTGTCTTG
The DNA here is from genome assembly GCF_040414725.1 of Anabrus simplex. Classification (NCBI taxonomy): domain Eukaryota; kingdom Metazoa; phylum Arthropoda; class Insecta; order Orthoptera; family Tettigoniidae; genus Anabrus; species Anabrus simplex. The sequence continues at coordinate 136,324,584 of NC_090272.1, forward strand.
CACATGCTGAAGAATGGCGGTTGACGTGGCGTGCGGGGCTGCCACCGCTTGGCGGCAGATGCGCCGATCCTAGCGTGCTGACGTCACTCGGGCTGCGCCTGGACCCCTCGCACGTGCCACATGTCCCTGCGCCAACCATCTTCGCCACAGGCGCTGCACCGTGGACACATCCCTATGGGTATCGGCTGCGATTTGACGAAGCGACCAACCTGCCCTTCTCAGCCCGATCACCATACCCCTCGTAAAGTCGTCTGTCTGCTGGAAATGCCTCCGTTGACGGCGGCCTGGCATTCTTAACTATACACGTGTCCTGTGGCACACGACAACACGTTCTACAATGACTGTCGGCTGAGAAATCACGGTACGAAGTGGGCCATTCGCCAACGCCGTGTCCCATTTATCGTTCGCTACGTGCGCAGCACAGCGGCGCATTTCATATCATGAGCATACCTCAGTGACGTCAGTCTACCATGCAGTTGCCATAAAGTTCTGACCACTCCTTCTTGGTGTTGCATTTGCTCTGTCAGTCAATGTATATATTGTTCAGACTGAAATTGACTTGTTATTCCCCTACCCTCCTTTGTTTCAATTTCTCTGGTTGGCATTTCTGCGAAATGATCGCGGAGGCGGTAGCCTTCTCCTTCGTCTGTCCCCACTCCTGCAGAGGCAGCAGCCAAGAAAACATGCATGTACTGTACGCCATCCTATCTCGTTTCCCTACCAGTATACACCTTGAAATGTAAGCGAGTAGTTTACATAATTTTCTGGGAAGAAGACGCACGTTTTGAAGTGTAGTGTGCTGGCACTATGTTAAACTAGCGAATGTGGAATTATTAATTAATGCGTTTTCCACTGTTTCCTCTACTATTGTTACACATCTTGTGGAAAATGGTCAAATCTGTTGTTGCTGAAGGGCTACAATGAACTCTTTAAGTTTGACGAATATGATATATTCATTACAGTAGTGATTATGGCATATTCGTAACTTTGCGTTGCTACTTTATCTCTATTCTTAATTTATGATGTGTGACTAAGTAACGAATACGTCACATTTGTTCTTTTGTTTTTTGCAGTTGTTTTGCTTCTTATTACGAGGGTCTTGCTGAAAACTAACCAACTTTCGGCACTTGTGATAATGAAGGTAGTTAAGCAGCTGGCGATCCTAAATGAAATTTTATTTTACCGAGCGAATTAGTCGTGCGGTTAGGTTACCGCAACTGTGGGTTCGCATTTGGGAGATAGTGGGTTCGAATCCAACCTTCGGCAGCACTGAGGATGGATTGCCGTGGTTTCCCGTTTCCACAGCAGTCTAATGCTGGTACTGTTCCTTAATTAAGGCCACGGCTATTACCTTCCCAGTTCTAGAACTTTCCCATACTTCCATCGCCGGAAACCTTACATGTTATTCTTATTCTTATTCTTATTCTTATTCTTATTCTTATTCTTATTCTTATTCTTATTCTTATTCTTATTATTATGCTTATTCTTATGCTTATTCTTGTTCTTATTCTTATTCTTATTCTTACAATTATTTCTGCGGAGCAGAGAAGGAAAGAAGCACGAGGGGTGAATGACTGGACAGAAGACTATCCAAAATTTAAGTACTGCTTACAAAATAATAGTTGAAATATATTTATTTTCTTTTTAGTATTACAGTGTTTTGAACACAAATACAATCAAAAGATACCTTAAACTTTTTACCAAGAAGCTGATAAGCTCGAGAAATTACATTTGTTAATTCAGAAAACTATACAACATCAGGAGCTCGTAAGCTCAGAAATCTTCCTCTTACAATTCCATGATCTTGTAACCTCAAAAGTTTTAGCAATACTAGTCGAATACGGGAGAGTAGAATAATAATAGTTGTACCATGAGTAGATCCTCTCCGTCAAGTCATATTAACGCCTTCTTCTACTGTGCATCCATATGTAGTAAAAACTGAGAACTTAGTGAAACCATATAATCTCTTACTTCACGGAGATATTGATGTTTTAGCGCAACCTGGGGTTAGGATTATATTACTAGTCATGGAGGAAGAAGCCGGAATCATAACAATTTCATATTATTATTATTATTATTATTATTATTATTATTATTATTATTATTATTATTATTATTATTATTATTATTTTATCGATGTTATTTATTGCGAACAAACTTACCTAATCGCTTGCCTAGCCACAAGGATGTCTAGTAATACAGGCCGAGCATGTGCGAAACGTACCACTCCACTATAATTCCGTAGCTATCGTCCCGTACGCTCATGTAAGTCGTGTGTTTCCATGCGACTATAAACTCTGAAGTTAAAGTCTGATAAGGGTTACGATGGCATAGTTCAGTTCAACTGTACTTTCTCCTTCCCATTACACTAAACACGAAAATGTTTCAAAAGAATTGGTATTTTTTCTAAATTGTATTCAACAATTTTATTGCAGAACAGACTTGGCGCACCATCAAGAGTTTCCACTCAATCCAGCAAATGCTTGAACCAGTCGCAAACAAGATTTTCTACTTACGGCTTCTCTTCCCTACACTTTTGCAGCATAGCATGCGCCTCCGTCGCCGTTTTTCCCAATCTGTAACTAAACATGATATTTGTGTGTTGCTCCAATGCACTATGGCACGAGTCTTCACACGCACTGCGTTCGACTGGCCGCAGTAGATTAACTTGCTTCATCCCCGTGTGTTCAGCGCTCGCTATTCACATGCGCATGCACGCATTGTTACCACACGTTGCCATTGAGATATAGGTCAAATCACCGAATTTTTTAGACGCACCTTTTAATGTGATCACCACAACATACAGTAGTGCCTGTAACGTAACTTGTAGGATAATATCTGAGATTATACTTCTATACACCTCATAGGTCTAATATAATTGAAATATTTAGAATATAGTCACTCTTTTCTCTATTTAAATGGATCACCTAACATAATCTATGACTGAAGTACAGTGGGGACTTCGAAGGCCCTGGGGCCGCTACGGTAGCTGTGAAGGCCCATCAGGTACTGTGAAAAGTGGTGGTAAAATGAGCTTTGGTTAAGACGCAGCAGGTCGTTATGCATCTTAGGTATAAAAATGGGTAAAAAATAAAATAAAAAATAAAAATATAATGTAAATTTAAATCTTATAGCATTTGTACAGTATAGTATTATTTGAAGTGATTCTACATAGTGTGAAGGAGATGATTATGTGTGTAAGAACACAAAATATTACGAGTAAAATTTTGTAAATAATATAAATTTAGTAATGATGAACCGCGTGTTTAATAGAAACATTGTTAGTGTAAATTGTAGAGTACTGTACTTTTGGAAATTTTCTTTCCTTTTTAAATTTACAATTTAGTGCTTGATAGTAATGTATGTGTATCATTTGTCAGCAAGGTAGACACCTCATTTGCAAATAAAGTGATTTTGATTTGATTTGATTTGATTTGATTTGATTTGATTTGATTTGATTTGATTTGATTTGATTTGATTTGATTTGATTTGATTTGATTTGATTTGATTTGATTTGATTTGATTTGATTTGATTTGATTTGATTTGATTTGATTTGATTTGATTTGATTTGATTTGATTTGATTTGATTTGATTTGATTTGATTTGATTTGATTTGATTTGATTTGATTTGATTTGATTTGATTTGATTTGATTTGATTTGATTTGATTTGATTTGATTTGATTTGATTTGATTTGATTTGATTTGATTTGATTTGATTTGATTTGATTTGATTTGATTTGATTTGATTTGATTTGATTTGATTTGATTTGATTTGATTTGATTTGATTTGATTTGATTTGATTTGATTTGATTTGATTTGATTTGATTTGATTTGATTTGATTTGATTTGATTTGATTTGATCTACCTGATGTAGGTAGATTCAAATCTAAAATGTGAACAAATATTTGTGAATTTCTTTCCATTGTTATGAATTATTTATAAGCATTTACAGACCGTTTTTACTAAACAATCTACTGAACATTCAGTGTCGAGTTTTCGAAAACAAGACTCATCGGCAGCAGGTATTATTTCCCAGAAATTCACAGACATATTAACTTTCTTTGTCACCATCGCCGTCCTCAACCTGCGGGATTTCACATCCGTTTAACGGTGGTGGAAACAGTCACTGCACTGATCGTGCTGTAGATACCTCAACGCAATGAGGTTGTTCGATACGTATTTGAATTTCATGCAACAAGTTTGCTATGTTGTAGTGAAAAAGCTTTTACTTTGGTGCGGGTATATTTACTCTGGTCTTATTAGACGATGCAACATCCCGTGACGTAATGTGACCAATAATCGATTAAGTACTCGTTGATTTGGGTCAAACTGGCTGTGCTTGTTTACCAATAGTTTTGGAAGCCATTAAGGACTTCACATTACTGTGTAAAGCAGATTGGCTTAGCGCGTTAGAAAGGGATCACACGGTGGCATATGAGAGCGTAGTGCATCATTTCCCGAACTTCCATCCACGCTCACAAGAGGGCAGTGTTCATGTTGTGTAGAAAGTACGTAAGCATCACAAGATTGTCAGGAGGTAATGATACATCGATCGGAATGAGTGAAATGTGGAACGGCACGATATTGATCGTTCCAATGAATCATACTTCATTTAGACGAACAGGATGAGGTCATACTTGTCAGGCAATGATCTGCGAGCGTTGACATCTGGATTGTGTTTGAATAAATTATACCGTACCAACGTTAGGCATTGCACTCTGGCGTACATCAGGATACGGTAGCAAGTTATCTCTTCTTGTAGCTCCCTCTGAGGATCAATGGAAGAATATCAAGCTCCGAATCCTAAGATCACAAGTGCAAACCTGGTAGATGTCGTCGGATATTTTAAAGACGACGAAAAATCAATTTGGCTATGCAAGTCTTGCGATGTTGATAATTAACAGATCCATGATGACGAATTCAAAAACAAACTCTCCGGCATTAGTTGCCCAATAGTGTTACAGCGTCTTTTATATTCTGGCAGAGTAAAATCAAACGTTGAAATTGACACAGACGCAACCGTTTAGCGAAGAATCTAAATGATTTTACTTCATAGCTGAGATGATACGACTCATTTACCTTTAGTTTTAAAGAGGTAAATGACTCTCTGATTCACCAACCCTGCACTTAAACTAATTACCAACTTCCTGAGGCAAGGATGGTCAGGTACAGAAGTAACCGCTCTGCGCTATTTGTGCTAAGTTTATGGATAGTGGAAGCCATCACCTTCCACTCTTCCAAGGTCTTTCATGACCTGAACTGAAATAGCGTTTTGGCTTAATTCCCAACCGTTGATCCATAACGAGTTCCAAAAATATTAACAATGATTCCAGCAAGAAAATATCAGACTGTGTATAGTGTGCCCAAACACCATTTCCTGACAAATAATATTTGGAAATCAATATTTTACTTTTACGATCACATCGTACATCAAATAAAATTTTAGCTCATTACGTCGTGTCAAGAATGTTCGAAGGCTGTGAGTTTCGTTCCCACTGGTGGTCACCTCACCATTTTGATTCTTCCTTCAATACCTCTTTGACATGTATGGTCATTCAAAAAACAAAAGAATGAGCCAAAGGTATTATATGCTCGTCGCCTATAATTTTTTCGGCGTTAACTTTAAATATTTTCAAAACACAATTCACCTCCCATGTAGATACAAAACTTTTCGATACCCACAAAAATGCTATATTTATAGGCTCAAGTGTTTGTGATACAACTACACCTACGATAAATACACTACCATGCGTCCTTTCTCTTGTTAAGCGACTATACCACTACGCACTTAACACGACTTAATAAAGAGAAATAATATTTCACTTCTTCCGTGGCGAACTTAATAGTGATATTGGCTTCCAATGATAATGTTAGAGATAGGATGAAATGACAGAGCTGAGATTGCGTGGGAGCAATGTGTAAATATCTAATCCTCAGCATAACTCGGTTGTACAATCTAGAAGATAACACTACTTCTTATTGAATCGTGCTACACATTCTGTATGTACTATTGTGATTGTCGATACTGCATGTGCCACAAATACTACTTCGAGATGCTAATCGAATTGTTTCAAATTTGAGTACTACTCAGAAATTTATTTATGCTTCCCCCATTTTAATGCTGCCAAAAAGACAAAAACAAACCAAACCCCATGGCACTACGGCCCTTGAAGGTCCTTGGCCTACCAAGCGACCGCTGCTCAGCCAGAAGGCCTGCAGATTAAGAGGTGTCGTGTTGTCAGCACGACAAATCCTCTTGGCTTTATAGACCGGGGCCGCTATCTCACCGTCAGATAGCTCCTCAATTCTAATCACGTAGGCTGAGTGGACCTTGAACCAGTCCTCAGGTCCAGGTAAAACTCCCTGACCTGGCCGGGAATAGAACCTGGGGCCTCCGGGTGAGAGGCAGGCACACTACCCCTACACCACTGGGCCGGCCCAAAAAGACAAAGCTTACATGAAAATTGTTGATGACATCTACAAATGTAGTGTAAAATATATTGTCTATAAAGGATTAGTATACCATATTATTCATATTACTCAGTGAAAATCGTTTCAATCAATATTTTGAAACCAATGAGGACTCCTTATAGGATAAATGTATAGGTATGGGGTATGAGCTAGAAGTGTTGGTTGTCAAGGGCTGCTTTTTAAGAGATTGAAGGCATGTTTGTGTCTTCTGTCTAATTTTGCTCTGTAGTGTCATTCTTACTTTTACTAGGTATCATGTTGAAGAAAGCAGCCTGTTTACAGGCCGAATCTGGGAGTGAGTGACGATAAAAGTTGATGAAACCTAGAAAAAGGTGAATGTCCTTGACCGTTGTGGATAGTGGGTAGATGGTTATCGTCTGTACTCTTTCTGGGAGTACCACCATATAAGGTCCACAATAGGTTTGTGATTAGTATCAACGTGGGTGGATCTCTGTGGGTTTTAGGTACCCGTGATTAGTACCACTATGTGAGAAACACCGCGTGTCTGGGCGTTGCCTGTGATTAGTGCAATTTTGTGAGGAACACCACGAGATTCTACGGGTCTCTGTGTTTAGTACCACTGTGTGAGGAACACCATGGATTTAATTTACTATATATTTACTAGATATCCAAGAAAGGGTACTTCAGTCACACCAAAAATCTCTTACTTAAGTTAATGTTGACGATGTGGTCATTGAGACATTGAAAGAGCAAACGAAGATTTTTCGTGTTCTTGTACATCTTCTGACACCACCAAGATGTCATCGATATAGCAGAAAGCAACTTATAAGTTCCGTGTTAATGAATCAATGAACCACTGAAATGTCTGGGCCACATTACGGAGACGAAATAATCCAAATGGCGTGATGATGGCAGTTTTGGGAATGTCATCTGGATGCATTGGTATATGATGATATGCTCGCACTGTATCTACTGTATTTTGGAGAAAAATGTTCTTCCCGTCAAGTTGGATATTGAAGTCCTATATGTTGGGATCAGGGTACCTGTCTGGTGTCGTAACATTGTTGAGAACCCTGTAATAACCACAAGTACGCCAAGATAAATCCTTACTGGGAACCGAATTGAGAGGACTGGTCCTACTAATTTGAGATGGTCTTCAAACTCGCATGGTAATCATTTGCTGAAATTCCCGTTTGGCAGCTTGCAGTTTGCCGGGAGGTAATCTCCTTGCTTTCGCTGTTACTGGGTGTCCTTTGGTTATGATTATGTGACTGATGTTGGTGTCAAGAAGTAAAAAGATGATGGTTTCCCGTAGCAAGTTAGGAAATTATTTCAGTATCTCTGCATATATTTGACCTGGTGGTATAGTGCGTACTGGTTTTATTAGCTTAGTTTAAATTAATATACCTGATGATGTTAGAGTGGTGGAGTCAACGAGATATCTGTGCTTCAAATCTATTAGCAAATTATAGTGATGGATGAAATCTGCTCAAATGATGGTTGTCTGCACGTCGGCAATAATGAAATTCCACGGGTAGTTACAGCGATTTCCGAGGTTAGTTTGAAGAAGTTGCTCGCAATAAGTATTAATGGTAGTTCCATTTTCGGCATAACGTTTACGACTAGGTGCTGTGGGCCTTCGATAGCATTTATTTGTAGGCGGTATCACAGAAATGTCAGCGCCTGAATAAATTATAATCTTCTAACCACTGGAGTTATAAATAAAAAATAGACAGCGAGAAATAGAATTCCTTTTACTTACCGCCGAGAGCGTGGGATGTTTTAGTTTAAATCAGCATCAGGGTCTGAGGTTTAGGTGGCCGATATGAACATGGGCTTGTACACATATTTGTCCTGTGACGGTATTTGAAATGGTACCAGCAAAGAGATCTACTCGGGTAAAAACGATGAGCCATACCTGCACGATATTCACCACTTGCCGTGATTGACCTGTTCCGCGAAGAGCGAGAAGAAGATCGAGATCTTGTCTTCAACTCAGTAATTGCTGTGGTCAGTTCGGCAATTCGAGCTTCTAATCGAGAAGGGCGGTCGATAATCCATGTTAACATGTAATGTGTTGTGACCGGAAATCGTTGAATGAAAATTGTTTTAAGAAAGTCATCCTTAACCGTGAACCCGCCGATGTGCGAATTTCCCGTAATAATTGTGACGGCTTTTTATCACTGAGTTCCATTCCAGTCAAAACATTTGTTACTTTTCGACATTCTGACTCTTCGAACTCCTGAATCAATCGCTGTTTTAGGTCTGAGAATGGTGTAGAGGTGTAGAGGTGGCAACTACGGATCAGAAAATTCGAAAGTAATTCTGCATCTTCAGGCTCTAATGAACCAACAACGTGGTTAAATTTTCTTGTTTCGAGTGTTATTCCCACAGTTTCAAATTGTGCTTCAATGTTAATGTTTTTGCGCCAAACTGGTGGAATCTTCACTGCAACACATGCGATCTCTGCTTTGCTGGTTGTCTTGTATTAGTTTCTTGACGTAGTCAACTGATGGTGAGTTTCTTCAATTTCGCTTCTTTAATGCCAATCAAGTCATTACCGGACCCCACTTACAGATGATATTCAATTATAAATAATACTACACACGATATGCACGTATGTAATTCAGCACTTTTTATTATATAGGTAGTAGTATGAATACTGCGATTAATATACTATTAGTTTTTAACAAAGACTAGAAGAGAAACATAAAACATAACTAACACAGCAGAAAATAAAGCATGGAATAAGTAACTTAATCTAGTGGCGAGTGCAGCAATAGCTACCGCTACACGCCTTTGTGGTAAGGTACACCAGGCATCGAATTCCTTCTCGCGGAGTTGTTGTCGTACGAGAGAGACATTGACTGATTCGTATCAGTTTTTTATTGCCAATTAATTAATGCGTTCATTAAAGAGGAATATCTCGTAAATTCATCCTATCGATTGGAAAAAAGATATGAATGAAGAAATGAAGTCCAAAAAGTGTTAAAAAGAAGAAAAATATTGAATAAGTGCTGCCTTTTATGTTATTTTCTCATTCTCATTGTTGGTAGCCATCTACGTTGCGAAGTTCAACTACCTCCACGGAGAACAACATAATATTCTAACGTCACATTTTTATGAAACAAAAATTCGGAGAGTTTCAAAAGAAGGACAGTGCATCTTCAGACATTGTCTTCAGAATGTAGTTCATTAACAAATGCCACAATATATTTAATTAACAATATCTTTAAAAAGGAGTTGCGAAAATTAGGGAAACGGCACAGCATAATTAATAATGATTAAGTAGATTATACATACATAAATAGAAGAGCTCAATCGTGATGAACAAAAACTGTAATACCGAATTTTTAGGTAATACAAATTGTTATCCTCTTCATCGGCATTGAATGGAATCCGAATTCAGGAAACAAGGGTGATCATATTGTACCGGGAACGCCGCTACGAGAGAAGTCCGAAGTATGTTTGTTGAACTTCGCGCGAGGTGGAAGGTAGGTACATAAATAGAAGAGCTCAATCGTGATGAACAAAAACTGTAATACCGAATTTTTAGGTAATACAAATTGTTATCCTCTTCATCGGCATTGAATGGAATCCGAATTCAGGAAACAAGGGTGATCATATTGTACCGGGAACGCCGCTACGAGAGAAGTCCGAAGTATGTTTGTTGAACTTCGCGCGAGGTGGAAGGTAGGCAGCCCGCCGAACGCAGTGACGTACCCATCGAGTGACCTGGCCGCCGTAAGCCAGCTATCCGCTACCATATATGGTAATGTTCCAGTTCACCCTCAAAAGTACATTTTGAGCTAATTTATCGCTATTTTGACACTGCCATCTTAAAAGCTTTTACAATAGACATTATCTGTCAAGATTTCAAGAAAATCCACCGAGTATTATAGAAGTTATAAGGGTAGATAGTACCCGAGTTCTAGACACTTCCATGCGAACGTGTATAAAAGGAGGACCACCCGACCTACGAATTCAGTGTTTGTCACTCCGCCGTCTCTGTGACACGGGTGACAGGAGAAGTATTGTGTGTGTCGAACTTCTAGTTGACAGTCTGCAAAATCCAAGTATTTCGGTATTTTCTCTAAGTGTTGTATCGGGACTTTATCATATTCTTGAAGTGCCTGAATGGTACTTTATTTTCTGCGAGCATCGTATTGGAACTTTGTCATATTGACACATTGGAACTTTGTTTTTTTTCGTGTGTCGTGATTGGACTTTGAAGTTTTCTTAAAGTGCCATATAAGAACTTCGTTATTTTTCTGAAGCGTCTCATTGGAACTTAGTTATTTCGCCAAGTGTCGCGATAAGACTTTATTATTTTCTTAAGGTGACATACTGGAACATTGTCATCGGAACATTATTTTCTTCGAGTGTCGTGTTGGGACTTTAATATTTTGGCACATTGGAACTTTGTTATTTCTACACATTGGAACTTTGTTTTTTTTGAAGTGCCACATAGGGATATACTTATTCGACGACGATTGAAAGGACTTTGAATTTTCACGAGTGTTGTGTACCGCATTGAACTTACGTTTCGAACTTATTCGAACTTGTATTTTTTGAATCAATTTCTGGAACATTGAAATTTTCCGAGCGTGTAGGATGAACTTGTGCCTACCAACGTAAACTTTCGTGTGAACGATGTGACTTGTTTTCTCAAGTGCCTCATTGAATTTACGCTTTGTAAAGACTATGAAACTTAGGGGACATTCAACATTACGTTTAATTGTGAAATATGCAATACTTTCCAAGTGCTGCACAGGGACTTATGTTTTGATTCTTAAAGACTGTGACAATTCAGAATACGCATATCGCGTTCCCAGAAAGCCTAGAACTTTCCAGTATTTTGAGTGATCCATAATTTATGAAGTCAGACTTTTTCTTTCAAATATTATTTTCTTTAATGGCTATTCACTTCGCCTATTGACGGAACAGGACAGTTTCCGAGTGCTACTTATTCAGTGCATTGCAAACATGTTTTAAATCTTCAGAACTATGCGTTTAGGACTGCAGTGACAGTAATCCTGTAGAACATTCTGACTTACAGTGAGCTTGCATTATGAACTTGCATTTCTACCAGTACTTGTTCTTCGAGTGATTATTCCAGAACGTTTTGATTTAATATCTAGAGTGCAGTAACCGTATTTAAAAGGTCATATCTGTTCAGACAGTGCCCTGAATGTGTGGAGTGCCGTGCAGGAAATTCAAGTGTGAATTACGTCTCGAATCGAACCCAGGAACGTGTGCCAATCTTCGAGACATTCCAGAACGTCGAGACTTCCAGAACGTCGAGACATTTCCAGAACCTCCAGACATTCCAGAACTCCTCATCCGAGCAAGTGTGGTCCCTGCCCAGTCGATGTCCAGCACCATCCCAGAACTTGGAGGTACCAACCAGCCACGACACTTCCACGCTGCTGTATGAAGGTGATATGAACTTGCTTTTGATGATCAATAAACTCAATTTATCAAAAGAATCTCTCAAATTGATAACTAGACCTCTCTCTGTACCAGATCCAATGATAAAGCCACTCCCTAGGTTAAGAATCATGCTCGTTAATTTAATATCAAGCGCCTTAAAGATATGAGCACATTTTTACGGGTACAATATATCAGTGGTGCATTTTCTTCCGGTTAGAATTGCACGTTCCTGCTAAGTCACTCCTATGTGTGTGTTCTCTAAGAGTGGCAATCTTTGTCCATTTCCTGTCTTTTTTCATGCACATAAAAACTTACCTCACCGAGAAATAACACAGGCTACTGTTACACAGACAAGCACTCAACTGAAGTTGAAAGGACCCATTAAACATATTTGAATCGTTTAAAACTAACCGAGGCTGGTTCTAACAATAGGTCAAGGCAGACAAAGCCAGTTTAAGGCAATGTTCGCAAGCAAGTTGATATGAACCACAATTTCTGCTTGTTCGAATTAATTTCTACACTTCGGTATAGAGGAATTAAACTGAATAAAAATAATTATGATTTATACTTAAATTAGTTACAAAGTTATCAGTGATGGCCCAGACATAAAACTATGAACCAGTGAAGTGGAACTGATAATTTCAAAAGCGCTGCCCAAATAAGCGTCGAATATTTCGACACTAGCACTACAGAGCAGTCGTAACTGACGAAAACATTGATAGTTGTGTCCATCATTTCCTCATTATTGCATAATGTATAGCGAATTTAAGATGACCATCATAAAGAGACTGCTAACTTTTTTATAGGAGAGAGAGCGTTTGCTTTTACAAATTTCAAATCAGACATTCCAACTACCAACGTGTCCATAAGAGTTTACAAATATTACGTGTAGAAGTGAGCCTAGATGGTTGCAAGTTACCTAGATAGCTAGTTTGTTATGGACAATATGGTTTACACTGGAATGTTTACTAAGCTATTTCATTGCTTTTATCACTATTCTATATCATTAGATACAGTTATCAAGTCACGTTAATGAGCTCAACTTTCCGTACTTGTATTACTAAATCCTGATTGTGATTATACACTGATATTGATTCAAAAACAGAACAGCTTAAGACCAAAAATATGGCTTCCAATCGGCACTGCATTGTGCTTATCACATGTATAGTATGCAGTGGTGTCGCTAGCCTGCCAGTGTCTTGGAGAAGTCCAGTATCTAACTGACCAGCCCATGCCGCGCTGGGGCGAAACACTTGTAATATTTTACGATTGAGTTTCCAGAATATTATTTAGAACAGCTTAAGCTCAATATATTGTGTTCAGAAGCAAAGTTCCACTAGATATATATATATGGTCATCTTGAAGTGTTTTGAAACTACATCACCCTTCCTCCGTCCCATCTCAGTAGAGGAAATGCCACTGGATCCCACTGAAAACATTATGTCGGGAAGCAGCTTCAGCGTCGACTTGATGCATAGAGAGTTCATGCTCGAGCTGATCACTGCTGTGTGGAAGAGAGATGGACCTCACTACACTACTATTCCGTTGAACACTATCATTATCATTATTTCTGCTTTAAAAGGATAATCCATCATTCGACTCGGCTGACAACCTGCGCTTCTGCAGTTTCATGCTGCAAAGTGTGAAATGTGCTGCTGGGCATATGCATGTAGGCAACCAGCCTTTGTCATATTATGATTTGCAAAATCTTATTAGTATTGTGGGAAGCACATGCGCCGAGTAATAGCTGAGGTAGTAGATATAGCACCACCCTGGTGACGTCACAGCTCTTGGTAGTAGGTTTCCATATCAAGATGACAGCACCTACGCCCATAAAATCGATCAACAATAACTTTACACCGATTGCTGTTAATTCGGCTGCAACTCGTCGCTTTTAGGTAACATTAACACTGCAATTGTATACAAACTAATCCGTCAACGACGGGTTCAAGAGATATTTATATATAATATACTGCGGATGATTGTTTGGTCCGCCATGTCAATACATTATCAGTTTCTAATTTCGTACAATTTTTTACTCATACATGTTTAGGGAGCCCCAACTCCCTTCATCAGCGATTTCTACGTCATGCATCAATATTCCCCATTTCTTAAGAGCTAACATCATTCAGTTTTACATTATACATCGTCATTATATAACATAATTTTTCACACATACACTTAAGAAAATGGAAATTGCAACACCATGAAGGCATTGGTCGTTTGTGTTGATTTTCAAGATATGGAACGATGCCATGTAGGCATGTAAACGATCAAAGTTTTAGCCCCATTGGATTGTTGCTACAGGTCTCCCCACGTGAATCATCGCGGAGGAATCAACTCCAGTATACGGACTCTGGTGTAGCGTAGTTGACTTGCAGTCTGTGCAGTGAAGTGTTCCCCGTCAAACATGCCTCGACAACATAGAAGAGCACGCTATCAACAACTGTCACCGTTTGAGGGGGCTCGGATTATTGGGCTGTGTGAGGCTGGATTATCGCTAAGGACTGTCGCTGCATGTGTTGGCCGACAAGCATCTACGGTACAACGTGTATGGCAGCAGTGGTCAAATGAAGGTACCCACACTCGTAGACCTGGCACAGGCCCAGCGCGACAGACAACTGTGAGAGAGGATCGCCGCATCATTCGGATGGCCCGGATGAAACCCCATGCAACAGCAGCGCAAATTCGAGCAGCTGTGGCACCCCATGTTACACAACAAACAGTTGGTAATCGCCTGCGTGCAGCTGGCTTACGAGCCCGTGTCCCTGCAGAAGGTGTTCCATTGACCCCACAACAGCGACGTGTAAGGCTGGCCTGGTGTCGAGAAAGATCGACGTGGGTCGACGAATGGCATAGGGTCGTCTTTGGTGATGAATCGCGCTTCTGTCTTGCCCGCAGTGATCGCCGGAATCGTGTGCGCCGACGTACCGGGGAGAGGGACCGCCCAGATCTTATTGTCGAGAGGCACACAGGGCCAACACCAAGCATTATGGTCTGGGGAGCTATTGGCTTTTTATGTGAAATCACAATTAGTGCTTGTTGAGGGCACTATGACTGCTCGACAGTACGTTGATAGCGTACTCAATCCAGTGGTTGTCCCTATGATGGCGAACAGTGCTAATGGGATGTTTCAGCAGGACAATGCCCGGGTTCACACTGCACGCATCTCCAGAGAAGCTCTCCACGACATCACAACCTTAGAATGGCCCGCCAGATACTCGAACCTCAGTCCTATTGAGCATGTGTGGGACATGATGGGTCGACAACTGACCAACCGTCCTCAGCCACCCACAACTCTGGAATAACTGACCCGTGCAGTGCAGCAAGCATGGGCCACAATTCCTCAGGAAGCGATCCAGGGCCTTATTGACTCCATGCCTCGACGAATTCATCAATGTATTGCAGCTCGTGGTGGGCACATCCTGTATTGATTGTTGTCCAAACTTGCGGTCAGACGGAGCTGAAAATGTAATCATCGAATCACAACCGAACACTCGTCCGGTATGTTCAATTGCAGCAATGTAGCACCACTCCTTCTGGGTGTTGCAATTTCCATTTTCTTCAGTGTACATACAAAATGCCCATTTCTTGATAATGATTGTTGTCATGGAACACTTTAAAACATAGTGGATCACTTTCAAACACTAATAAAGAGTTCAACAGGTTAATGTTATGTTGTATAACACTTTAAAATAAATACGTATTAACACGTCAAGTGGTTTCCTTAGAAAATTGGCCAGAGATAAAGTGTATCCTGCTACTGTTTGCTCTGTTGTAGTCCAGTTAAGCGTAGGTCTATTAAAAAACTCAACTATTATATTACCAGAGTTAAAAGCTTCCTCTTGTTATCATTAGAATCCTTTCTTATCTAAACTGGTTTACCATTCAAATTATTTGACTCCTTAAGCTCTAAGTGTTCCATGACAACAAACATTATCAAGAAATGCTAATTTTGTGTGTATGTGTGAAAAATAATGTTATATAATGACGATGTATCATGTAAAACTGAAAAAGGTTAGATCTTAAGAAATGGGGAGTATTGATGTATGATGTACAAATCGCTGATGAAAGGAGTTGGGGCTCCCGAAACATGTACGAGTAAAACATTGTACAAAATTAGAAATAATATTTTGACAATCACCCGTGGTATATTATACGAACCTAATCAACACGGACCAATTAAGGAACCGAAAATGGTCAAATTTGTCGAAACTAGTTATATATAAAGTAAATGTAGCTTGATTTTGAAATACAGTGATAAATTAATGATACAACACAGTGTTGGAGGAGTATCTAGCACATTCGATAGATTAGACAAATTGCCAAGTAGAATAGACATGAGTTCATTAGACAAAATATCTCAGTGGAGAGGAGGATAGTAAAACAACTATTCTCAATCTTCGGCCATATCATGGATGCTGATTACATAGAAATAATGATTATGCTCGGGAGGATGAGAGGCCAACGAAGACCAGATCGCCAAAGAATGCACTTGTTTTACATGATCAAAGCTGCTACTAGAATTCAAATACATGACCTGAAAGCACCAGTACGGAGCCAAACAACGTGGCATGCCTCGATCCATAAATTATCTTTGAGTTAATCCGGATTGAACAAATAAACTCGCCATCTCTCGTCTTAGTTTCGATGCTAACTATACGGTGATCGTTCTTTGGATAAACACTATTAATGTTGGAAATGAGGTACGGTACCACATGTTGATCGAATTTTGATAGCCCTTTTTGTATAATTATTGTACTACACTAGATTACTATCAGAGTTCGGAGCAATTCTGAAAAGATTTCAGGATGACTTCATTTCTCTTTCTGTCCCATACTCTTCACCCTGGTGAGGTCACGGGAGCAAATTGTGTGCCACATATGGACTTGGTTCTTTTTAACCGCCAGATGCCCATCCTGAAACCAACCCTGGGCGTAGGGATGTGCTCACTATGTTCTGTGGTGGTTGCCGTGTAATATGTTGTGTGTGTATATGAAGAGAATTGTTTTGGGAAAAACACAAACACCCGCCCCTTGAATCAGAAGAATCCAATCCGGAACCCTCTGAAACAAAGGCCGCAATGTTGGACTTAAGGTTACCGGGTGAGTTAGCCGTGCGGTTAGTGGCGTGCAGCTATGAACTTGCATCCGACACAGATATGTCTTATGGCGACAACGGGATAGGAAAGGCCTAGGAATTGGAAGGAAGCGGCCATGGCCTTAATTAAGGTACAGCCTCGGCATTTGTCTTGTGTGAAAATGGGGAACCACGGAAAACCATCTTCAGTGTTGCCGACAGAGGGGATCGAACCCACTATCTCCCGATTACTGGATACTGGCCGCATTTAAGCGACTACAACTATCGAGCTCGGTACTAGTTAGTGTAGCCTGATTGTATATAACATTACTACTGATGTATTTTAAGAGTTCTAAGAAGTGTGGTACATTACAGTTTAAGCACGTCTGCCTCTTATCTTTACGCCCCAGCTTCGATTCCCGGCAGTTATAATTATTGTAATTTAGTGCTGTGGGCTGGAACTAGAGTTTCTGTGATGTGTTATGTTTGAAAAGTGAGCACATTAGGATAATTTCACGGAAGCTAATGGTTGAAGTTAAAATTATGTTATTGATGCTTCTATTGATGTACATCTTGTATTCGTTATTAAAGGGATGAAGGAAGTCAAGATAATGCCTAAGCCTATTTAAACGCCTAATTATGAGGTACATGTTACGGCGATGGTCTCGTGAGACAAATTTTGAATTTGCTTAATACAATACGGATGATGATACAACACTCATCATGTAGCACCCCAATATCTGCATACCCACTGGCTGGGCAACAGTCATCTTGGCAGGCCAAGGCCCTAGTGGACTGTTACACCAGTTGTTGACAAGCACTTAAGAAAGGAGACGTTATAGTCGAAAAACAATATTGCTGGTTTCTCACAAAGACGCCGTGGTTCGAATCCCAGTCAGTGCTTGTGGGATTTCTGAAATAAAGGAACATGTACTATTGGTTCAAAATTCACTCAAAACTGCAGGTCCTCTGACTATGGTCAGGATATTAACATTCAAGTAAAACTATAAGTTTGCTTAAGAAATACTCCATTCCTGAGAAGCACGCTAAATACTGGTTATATTTAGCAAGTCAAGTGAGGGTCACGGGATACTGAGGAGGTCTGTTCAATTAGTTAGGAGCTGTGTTATGCTCTAAAATTACCAGATGTGACCAAGACATCATCATCACTTTATTATTCTCCAAACAAGAGTGAGGCTGCCAGGAATAACAAATATCATAAAAAAGGTACATATTCACACTCGAATTTCTACAGCCAAATTGATAAAAAATTCGTTTTAATTTTTATTTATTTATTTATTTATTTCGAAAGGGGCATCTTCGCCAAGGCTCGTAACGGTGCAGCACAATTAATAACATTTGGCAATATAGACGAAATTTGAGAACATCAGTTTCTAGGACAAAAATATAATAAACTGTATAATTGTTTGTTTGTTTGTTTGTTTGTTTGTTTGTTTGTTTGTTTGTTTGTTTGTTTGTTTGTTTGTTTGTTTGTTTGTTTGTTTGTTTGTTTGTTTGTTTGTTTGTTTGTTTGTTTGTTTGTTTGTCCAACCCTTATCCCTTTTCTCTACGGGGTCGGGTATGTGATGAGATGAATCTGCCGTGGCGGGTTTTTATGACCGGATGCCCTTCTTGACGTCAACTTCATCAGAGGAGGTAATGAGATGATATGAATGACATGATATATGTTAATACGAAGGGAGAGGGTGAAACCCGGTGCCGGTTCGTAGCCTACTCCTGTCGCATAGCACCAAAGGGTCTGCTCAAGGCTTAATGTCTCCATCCGACGGACGAATCACCATCAACAGCGGCATATGCCCTCACTCCATATGAGCACTGCAGAGAGGTTGGGAATTTAATCCAGGCTTTTGGCACGCAATCTAGTGATTAGAAATTGTATACCACCACCTCTACGACCCTGTCGGCCAACATTCTGATGGTGAAAAGTTTTTCGACCAACGGAACTCGAACCGGCTAACCATGGTGTTAGACCGTTTATGCTTCAAAGCCTTAACGATCAAGGCCACCAGGCGGGTAAACTGTACAATTAAATATAATATTAAAATATTAAAATATCATAGTGATATGAGTAATAGTAATATATTAAAACAGAACTCTTTAGGACCGGGTTAGTTGGCCGTAAAGCCAACTGTAAAAAAATCAAAAAACTTTATAGGCTAGACATTTCTTCGTTTGGATAATTAACAAGCTTTGTTTAAAGAACTGGCAATTTAGTAGCTTCTTGATTATGCTCATGAAGGCTATTGAAAAACTTTACAGAGTAATACCACAAATAATTAGTGCCGTACTTAGTAGACAAAACAAACTAGGAAATAACGTATATAATATGGTCCTCAGGACCTGCTCATCTGATGACTTAAATTGAGCATTGTACCTGCATTGCAGGGGGCCATCGCCCTTAGAGGATTTACAAGGCTATGTACTTATTTTTATTTCATTAACTTTGATGATTTACAGTGAATTAGAGTAGATCGTCTTGTACTGTATGAATGTATATCAGAATTAAAGTTGAATAGAGTGTAGAAATGAGCTTGTCAATTTTGTACTATAATACCTAGTATCCATCACCAGATCAGCCTATAATGTCTAAAATAATGTACTTCTGTTAGGTAAATAAAATATCTAACATATTTAGGTGCTTACAATTTCTATGATATTAATAGGCATGGGGTACTATACTGACTTTAACCCATCCTTAAAAAATTTAACTTCCTTTTCCCGAACTGCACTTTATGGATCCAGAGGACGACACTCTACAGCTGCTTTACTATTTATTATAGTTATGAAAAAAACAGAAATATATATGCCGATTAATACGAGGAGTACAGCTGCGAATCCTTGCTGCACAACGAAATCCAGTTTACCTTGTTACCGATGCTATGGAGCAGATGGCTGGTAGAGAGAGTCTGGCGGATGTTCCCTGTAATGCTAATGCTATAAGCACTCTCTGTCTGGGTCTTCTTCCCATAAAGGCGTTACTTAGCCTAATGACCTACGCCCCTTAATTACACGTGAAACGACAAGAAGCTACTCTAACGATGTCCATAACACTCGCATACAAAGACCAACAATCTCACGAGAACCATTTCATGTGCTCGCAGTGCAGGCCTATGTAAAATGAAGGAAATTAAAAGTACAATTTTCCAATCAAATGAGTTGAAGTGTGAGGCAAATGTCTAGAAACGTGTAATAGGCTTTAATTGGTTTCCCTCTTTTTTTAGCAGTAGCGAACAGTGAGTTGAAGACGACGAAAGCTAAGATATGAAGAGTAGGGGTAAAAATGATGAGGCTCCACAAATGGCAATCTTTGAGTTGTTGATGCCATCTGTTGGAATAAGTTGCATAGTACTACAGTTCGAATCGACCACTGCATAAATCGATGTAAGTCCACAGATTTTCATCCTTTTTTGAATGTGTATTTGAGAAAAACAATGAGTATCCACCGTGTGTCAGCGAATACCGATGATGATTAGCAATCAGGACATTTACACTCACGATAATCAATTCCAGCATGGAAATAAGCCTTCTCATGTCGTGATTTATTTTCATAAAATGGCCGTCTCCATGGAGAATGGACAGCGCTGAGGCCTTCAGTTCAGAAGATTCCGGATTGGATTCCCGTCCGGGTCGGGTATTTCAATCGCGTGTGATTAATTCTTGTGAATCGGGGATTGGGTGTTTGTCCCAACACTCTCCCATTCATATTCAGACAACACACCATACTACCAGCCACCACAGAAACACGCAATAGTGATTACTTCCCTCCATATCGTGTTGGCGTCAGGAAGGCCATCCAGCCGTAAAATTGGGCCAAATGCGCATGTGCAGTAGACTTCGCACCCACGATCCCACAGGTGGGGGAAAAGCAATAGAAAAAGAATATTTCCAGAAAATAGAGTCATAGGAGTTCAGTGAACATACTTATAACCAGATCTGGTGTTAAAAATATCCGTTACGGGGGCGCAGCTGTGAGCTTTAATCCGGGAGATAGTGGGTTTGAACCACACTGTCGGCAAACGTGAAGATGGTTTTTCGTGATTTCTCATTTTCACACCAGAAAAATGCTGGGGCTGTACCTTAATTAAGCCCACGGCTGCTTCCTTCCCATTTCTAGGCCTTTCCTCTCCCACCATCGCTGTAAGACCTATCTGTGACTGTGCGATGTAAAGCAAACTGTAAAAAGAGATATATCTGTTAGTGCAATGATTCACATATGAATAAAAAAAGATATATAAGGTGATGCAGTATTTTCTCGAATGAACTGAACTCTCAATATACTGTACATATTTCCATTTTCACATAAATGTTTGAAAAGCACTAATCATTCTTCAGTTCGTTAAAGAACTTCATCATGACGTAGAAGTGATTAAGATTAGTGACGTTCTGTACCCTAATGAAAGTTGTGTTTTTAAGTTGAAAATTCATTTTTCTAGACCCTTTTTCAGTATCCTCATCATTATTTCTCTCAACCTTTCATAATACGATTACAACCTTTCTTACTGACCGCTCGTCAATGATTGATTGTGCAAGGCCTCCGGAGAGGCCTGGTGCAGGTCTTCCTAGGTCGCACCCTTGGGTGACATGCACGTCTGCGTGTGTGATGGTGAGGATCGACGCACATGGTGAAACCCGGTATTGGCATATAGCCTACTTTTGTTGAATAACACCAAGGGTTATGCTGAAGGTTTAACGTCTCCATACGACAGACAAATCACCATCAATAGCGTCATATACTCTCACTCCATGTGAACACTGTGCAGATGTTTGGAAACAAATACAGGCTTTTAGAAAACTAGTGATTAGAATTTGTATACCACTACCTCTCCTACCCTGCCTGCCAATATTCTGAT
This sequence comes from Anabrus simplex, assembly GCF_040414725.1. Taxonomy (NCBI): domain Eukaryota; kingdom Metazoa; phylum Arthropoda; class Insecta; order Orthoptera; family Tettigoniidae; genus Anabrus; species Anabrus simplex. Next base: position 136,346,402 of record NC_090272.1, read on the forward strand.
GTGAAATGGTTTTCCACCAAATGGAGTCGAACCGGCAAACCACGGTGTCAGAGCTTAAAGACTTGACTCCTTGATACTCATGGCCACCAAGCGGGCTTGTTTATTATTATTATTATTATTATTATTATTATTATTATTATTATTATTATTATTATTATTATTATTATTATTATTATTATTATTATTATTATTATTATTATAAAAGGAATGGCAGAATGTAACCAGGCAGTTGAGAGAAGACACCAACCTTGGAAAAATCATCACGCCCAAAAATTAGAAATAAAATTTATAACTAATAAAACGAAGAATTCAACCTATAAAATCATCAGACAAACCAAACGCAAACATCTTTAAAGTACCTTGCAAAAGATAGAAGAGAGTTTTAACAAAAGCAATTACGAGATTATTATAAAACCTTTGGCAAACACCTTAAAGGATATGAGCCCCCAATATTAATGCTGAGAGATAAATCAGGAGGATTAGCCCATAGTAATCAAGAAAATGCAGAGATGCTTGCAGAGACGTTCAACAAACTTTGAAATTGCGATGACCCACTCGAAACATTGGAAGTAAATACTGACTCAACCATTTTAACCACCTCAGATCTATTAGATTCTCCAACTATCAATGAGGTAGAATTTGCAATTAAGGAACTAAAAATTGTAAAGCATGTGGTGAAGATCTAGTATTTGCAGAAATATTGAAAAACTCAGGGAAACCGGCAATCATAAATGTACATCAGCATCTAGTCAAAATGTGGATCACAGAGAAAATCCCAGAACATTTGACCTCAGGCGTAATCCATCCTTTATTCAAAAAAGGAGAGAAAACTGATCCAGACAATTACAGAGAAATAACCGTTTTGGAATGCACTAACAAAACTTTTCCCCATGTAATTTACAATAGGATAAAAAACATTCTAGAACCACAACTTGGAGAATATCAAGGAGGATTTCTTCCATACAGAAGTTGCCAAGACCAAATTCTCAGCCTGAATCTAATAATGGAATATTACAAATACAGAAATAAATAACTGTTTATTTCATTCGCAGATTTCTAAAAGACTTATGATAGTATACACAGACCCACTCTTTTAAAAATCCTCAGATCATATGGCCTTCGTCGTAAATTAACAAAAATTATCGAACCAACTTTAACCAGCTAAAGTTCAGGAGAGAAATGTCAAATGCTTCTACAATAAATACAGGCCTCAGACAAGGTGATGAATTATCTGCACTGCTTTTAAACGTGGCTCTAGATTACATAATGATAATTTGGCAAAAAGAAAACCCACCTAAAATCAAAATTGGAGAAAAACCCTCAATGAGGACAAACTACCTAGGGTTTGCAGATGATTTAGCTCTCTTAGCCCTTGACATGGAAGAAGTCCGTGTTCAGATCACAAGTCTCCAGAAAATTGCTTTAAAAATAGGATTACAAATATCCTTTGAGAAAACTGAGATCATGCCAGTGAAACCCCTTGACATAAACGAAGTCATCATAAATGATCAAAAAATTAATATAGTCCAATAATTTAAATACCTTGGAGAAATCATTATGCACAAATTGAGCGAGAAAGCAACATGGATAAATAGAACCAACAAAATTTTTAAAAAGCAAAATTTCTAACCTGCTCAACATATAACAAAAAATGCTTGTCAATAGACACTAAGATCCAACACTACAAAACTGTAACTTTAGCCGAAGCCGCTTAAGCTTGCGAAACCTTGTTCCAAATTATAAATGAAAGAGGAATTATCATAACTTGTATAAATAAAAAGTACAAGGTTGAAGGAATCTGGAGAATCCTTCCCAATCAATCTGTCTATCGAGAGATTGACCCATTTACGAGCACGTTGAAGAAAAAAGAATCTCTTATTTCTTTCACATCTTACGGTTACCAGGAAACAGAATCATACGACAATTAGTGATAAGAAATCTGGGAAAGAATACAGGAGGGCATTGGATCTAAGAAATTCTAAAGGATCTCAAAAGAGTTGGACTCGAAATAACAGCTGCAGAGAACAAGATTACCACCCTTCTTAAAAATCACATATTTTCAACCGAAATGTTGCACAGAAGGCTTTGAGAGATTTCAGACGAATTAAGAATGCGATCAGAACGAATGAATAAGTACTGGGCAGATAACAAGAATCAAACAGTACAACCTTCAAGGAGAAAGTGTACATGGACGATTCAAGTGGTCCAATGTGGCCAATAAATTTATTAATAATAATAATAATAATAATAATAATAATAATAATAATAATAATAATAAAAAAAGAAATTACGGAAAACCAGGCAAATGAATAATTTTAAGGCCGAATTTGTAGGCCCGTTTATATTAGAAACTATTTGTTCTAAGAGTAACAAACTTTACTCTCCGTTTAACATCAACCAGGGAAAAACACACGCGTAATATAAATCGTCTGTCTCCTTTAGTTCATCGAAATGATTGCAAATAACAAAAAAAATCCACTTGAATTGTTCAATTTTCTGCTATAATTTAAAATACATTTTTCACGAAACATGTTAATTCATCAACCAAATAAGTCATTCACCACTGATCTGCTTTTAGGGATGTCACTCAGGTGGCAATTTTCCCTTTCGTTTTTTAACTGATATTTTTTAAAATTATTTCAAAGTGTTTGGAAAACTATTGAACGTCCCTTTTGATTAATTATTGCAGTCACTAATTTATATTCCTGTAAATGACAATTTGCCCCATTTTATCCTATTGAATTCCAAATTTCTCCTCATATCTCTTAAAATGATTGCTGGGTAACTGCTGTTAGAACTAGACTTTTTAATTTCAAATATCACACTAGTGCTGAAATGTAAATAATGGCGTATGTTCAGCGAACACGCAAGACTCAGTTGTGCATCAACCTTACATTCTCGTGGAAAGTGAAATCTTATTGTCTTGACTTGATATGTAGTGTATATTATGGTTATGTCTTCAACATGAAATTTTAAGATCGTATTTCAGTCATATATACAGTATACATCCCCGCTCCTATCTGGAGTTTTTTCAATCATTCTTCAAACTTCTTGGGACATTTTAGGACAGTATTGAACTTTCTATAACGTAACAGAAGTGTTCATAAATTTATAGAAAAATTGCTATTTTAAAACTATGTTACTATATGAGCTTGTGCTTTTCTGAATTATTGTGTAATGTAGTAAATCATTCGAATACCTGAAGAAGTCATTTTATTACCTTAATTATGTAATTCCAGATGAAATTCCCGAGCAATACTAGCTCGTTTGTCCTATATTCTTTTACCAGAAATAATAACCTCACCGCTCAAAATTTGTAGATTTATCTCTTACAGTTAGTTTAATGGCAAAATATACCATGCAAATAATTATGAGAAGCTATGCATCACGTTGCATTTTCATTAAAGAGGGATTAAATATTGTGGAAAGAATTTGGAATCAAGAACCTTCAAGACTGAAAATTTCCAGATCAAATCACTGTGCAAAGCGGGCAGTCACGTGGTTTTATGGTATCCATAACAAACAAAAAAAAAAAAAGATTATCTACACATTAGATTAATTTTGTCTAACAACAAATAATGACCTTACATTATGCTATTATTATGCTAAATACTCATTTTCATCTACTACAACTCAATACAACTATTGGTACTTTTAGAATCGATATGTCGGTTTGTGGTTTTGTGATACTTTCAACTTTTGTGTGTTATTCTATAATTGCTTCGAAACTAGGCGTTGTACAATTACACCATTACAATTTAAATATATCACTGCACTAGCAAATGTACCCGTGCTTCGCTACGTTATTCTACATTGTATATGGATATCGACGTAAATACTGTGCGTGCAGCAAATGAGATTGTTTTAAAATTGCATGTCTCTTATCCTTATCCGAGAAATAGCATGGGGAGGTCCACATACGTTGTTTCCAATGTAAAGTGAGGGTTGCGGAGTTGTGATAACGCCAGGCTCACTTGCCTACTGCCATTCACAATCGAGTTGACAAGTTTACATAATAATTGCAGGCCCCAATGCCTACTGCGCGGTCACAATCGATTTGGGGAGTTTTAGTTACAATGGCAGACCCATTTCCTACTTTCAGACAGGTTACAGTTGAGGAGTTTTATTATAATACCAGGCAACTTCCCTATCACCAGTCAAAATTGAGTTGTGCAGTTATCATTATAATGACAGTCCCTTTTTACTGCTGCTAGCCAGCTTACTGCCAGTCACACAGAGTTAGTGAGTTTCCATGAAAATAGCAGGCCACTATGCCTAATGCTAGTCAAATTTTAGATTGGAACATTTGTTTATAATGGCGGGCACCCTGGCCTAGAGCCAAACACAATAGAGTAGGGGACTTTCGAACAAAACTGCATGAGCCCTTGCCTTCTGCAAGACAAATCGAAAAGTGAATTATTCATTAAAATGGTAGGCCCTCCTTACTAATGCCAGTTACACAGGAGTTGTAGAAGGACCCCATTCCTACTGCCAGCAGTCAAAGTCGGTGTAGGGAGTACTGATTACAATAGCAGACACATCCTTTCTCGATCGCTACAAATCGACATCAATGAATATATACAGATGGACATACGAAAGTATATGAATGTTTACAATATTGCAGACCTTCATTTACAGATTAACTGCTGCTAAACGGTACGTCATATCGACAAAGGATTGTACCGTAAGGTGCAGTATTTAGCGATCTAAATGGCTAGTCCTATGATATTTTCTCGCATCTAATCTATTCATGGGTAAGATTGAATCAGAAACGTTGAATAGGTTGAAATTTGTGTAAGAATATCTTACATTGCATTACTTTTCGGATAATTATGTGACATAGCATTTGGCTCACATATGGGTACTGGGTGGGCCAATGTTCGTGTAGAGTTTGATCATACTATCTTTCCTGTAAGTGATTGAAATGATGCACATGAGAAGAAAATGTTTAGAAATTAATTTCCATTAAGGCAGGTAGATTTCCATTAAGTTTGGTTGTGTGTATTTTGAGGGAGTGCAAAATCACGGTTTCGGTTTCGTATAAACCCCCAATTAGTTCAGGGATTTAGAAACAATATTTGCCCTAAAACAACCCCAAAGGACAGGTGGATTCTAAATATGAAGTTTGGTGGAAATATATCCAGTAGTTTTCAAGTTAGAGAAAGACAAACAGACCAACAAACAAACAAACAAACAAACAAACAAAGAAACAAACTAACTAACTAACTAACAGACACCAAGGAAACCTACCCTTGGACAGATGGATGCTATATATAAAATTTGGTTCAAATATCTTGTTAGTTTCCAAGTTGTAAGAAGTACACTTTACACGCACCCGCTCTTGCGTTAAGTCCGCTGGGATTTGTACCGAAAAACGGTCCGTTAATGATATCTCCCTTACTAAATCCTGTTATCGAAATGATGCACATGAGAAAAAAAGGGTTTAGAAATTAATTTTCATTAAGGCAGGTTGATTTCCATTAAGTTCGGTTGTGTATACTTTGAGGGAGTGCAAAATCACGGTTTCGGTTTCGTAAAAATCCCCACTCAGTTCAGGGATTTAGAAACGATATTTGCGCTAAAACCTACCCAAGGATAGGTGGATTCTAAATATGAAGTTTGGTGGAAATATATATTTAGTAGTTTTCAAGTTATAGAAGGACAGACAAACAAACAGACAAACAAACAAACAAACAGACACCTAAGTTAAAATGATGCAGATGGTCATTATTACACCTGAAACGGATAACTGTACGGAAATTTCGCCAAAATAATCAAAGTACAGACACACGGTCGTTACGATTTTATTACTTGCGCTAAAACCTACCCAAGGACAGGTGGATTCTAAATATGAAGTCTGGTGGAAATATATCCAGTAGTTTTCAAGTTATAGAAGGACAGACAAACAGACAAACAAACAGACACCAAAGCTAAAAATGATGCAGATGGTCATTATTACACCTGAAACGGATAACTGTACGGAAATTTCGCCAAAATAATCAATGTACAGACACACGGTCGTTACGATTTTATTTATATAGATGACGGATAAGCATGAGCACGTTGAAAAGTGCAGACTTCCACTTCGAGATTCATATCTCCTAAACGGTTTATGAAATTAAGAAACGGTTTGCGCCATCAGACGCCTCATTTATCGCTCTACATGTTTGTTTCTAAACCATATCCTCGTATCTCCCATATTAAGGGGGTAAATTGAGTTCAAATGTTGAATAGGGTGAAATTTGGGTATATTTTTAACATTTTACATTACGTTTTTCCTACTTATGAATAAGCTAGAATTATGAAATTTGCTACACATATGTCCCTTAATCGTGCCAATGTGCGCACACAACGTGATGATCCCATCATTCTTATAAGTGTGTCAAACAATGAAATATACTTGTAAAATCACCAAATTTACGAACAATGCAGAAATACGGCCAAATTTAACGTATAAGGGAGGGAGATACGACAAAATGTCACAGGACCAAAGTTGTAGATCACTCCGAATTGAAGGGACATTGTGCCATCCGTTTTGTGATACGACTTACCGTTTAGCCAAAAAATAGCTCAAAAGGAATGTCTGCACAGTCATTAAAATTGCCTCCATATTTTGATATCTTTGGGGGTAAAAAGTGAAAAATTTGAACATCTTGGAATTTTCCCGTCGGTTAGGGACCAAAAGCTATAATTTCACCAAATTTCAATTGTCTACCTCGTCTGACAGGTTGTGCCGCCATCTTGATTTGGGGGGATAGGGGATAAAAATGAGGAAATTCCCGAAAATTTTTAAGCCCACGAAACCTATAGGTTATCGTTTTGGATATACTATACGACTGTGTTCTTATGCTGAGCCCAAAATTTGAGCCCCCCCCCAGCGTGCCCCCTTCAGGGAATTTTGAGAATTTCCGATTTTTCTAGGGATCCTGGGGTCATCAGTTTCCCCCGTACCAAGTTTCAAATTTCAGACATTTCTGGAAGTGCCTCATTAATTCACGTCTTTTTTCATTTTGAAATATTTATATATACATCGCTCCAGCCCGACTTGCTTTTATATATATAGATGACGGATAAGCATGAGCACGTTGAAAAGTGCAGACTTCCACTTCGAGATTCATATCTCCTAAACGGTATATGATATTAAGAAACGGTTTGCGCCATCAGACGCCTCATTTATCGCTCTACATGTTTGTTTCTAAACGATATCCTCGTATCTCCCATATTTGGAGGGTAAATTGAGATTAAATTTTGAATAGGGTGAAATTTGGGTGCATTTTTAACATTTTACATTACTTTTTGCCTACTTATGTATAAGCTAGAATCATGAAATTTGGTACACATATGTCCCTTGGTCGTGCCAATGTGCGCACACAACGTGATGATCCTATCATTCTTATAAGTGTGTCAAACAATGAAATATACCTGTAAAAATCACCAAATTTACGAACAATCCAGAAATACGGCCAAATTTAACGTATAAGGGAGAGAGATACGACAAAATGTCACAGGACCAAAGTTGTAGATCACTCCGAATTGAAGGGACATTGTGCCATCCGTTCTGTGATACGACTTACCGTTTAGCCAAAAAATAGCTCAAAAGGAATGTCTGCACAGTCATTAAAATTGCCTCCTTATTTCGATATCTTTGGGGGTAAAAGTGAAAAATTTGAACATCTTGGAATTTTTCCGTCGGTTTGGGACCAAAAGCTATAATTTCACCAAATTTCAATTGTCTACCACGTCTGGCAGGTTGTGCCGCCATCTTGATTTGGGGGGATAGGGGATAAAAATGAGAAATTTCCCGAAAATGTTTAAGCCCACGAAACCTATAGGTTATCGTTTTGGATATACTATACGACTGTGTTCTTATGCTGAGCCCAAAATTTGAGCCCCCCAGCGTGCCCCCTTCAGGGAATTTTGAGAATTTCCGATTTTTCTAGGGATCCTGGGGTCATTAGCTTCCCCCGTACCAAGTTTCAAATTTCTGACATTTCTGGAAGTGCCTCATTAATTCACGTCTTTTTTCATTTTTAAATATTTATATATACATCGCTCCAGCCCGACTTGCTTTTATATATATAGATAAAGTATGCTTTTACTACCTTATACATGTATCCGTATGTGGTAAAACAAAATTTTGTGTGGAGTGATCATTTTCAAAAATTAATTAAACAGTTCTTTCTTTACTTTTAGGCAAAATATTCATCCATGTATGGCACAGGAACATGGGGTTAAAAAGTTATAAACCTAGTGTACTTCATCGTCGACAGGGTTGTTCAAACTAATAAACAAATTTCAAAGAAAACACACACACACACCCGGGGATCATTACATGGAAATCCTTTCAGTCTTCCTCGAGTGGAACAATAGAAATGAGCCCTTTTATAACCAATCTCGATATAAGTAATTGCTAATTTTATTACACTCAAAGGACAGAGAAAGCTAACAATGATATTATATAAATGATAACTTGTTAATTAATAATGACAGGTTTGTTAAATTCATTCATCGGCAACAAAAAGTAATAAATGCCGCTTTGAAAATGGATTGATTACAATTTCAGTTCAATTACAATTATGTCAAAGGTAGTTAAAGTTGTCTGGATTTGTAGCTCGTTATCGGACGCTAAAAAACCGACGGTGTATACCACAGAAATGATCTACGTTTTATGACTATACCAACATTTAGCCATGAATCCCGGTTGGCTTACTTCGACGTTTCACGTTGTAATAAATAGGAAACGTTATCATTATGTTGTTTAATACATAGGGGTGTCTCCTTCAGGTGTTGAACATTCCTCTAGGGCAAAGATGGTGAACCTATGACACGCGTGCCACTAGGTGACACGTGAACTCGATTTCTATAGACACCAACATACTGTAATGTTTATAACATGCAATAAATAGGCCAAAAATCTTACAACATAGCATATTTCAACATTACGCTTTAATAAATAAGTGTGTCACAATTAATTCTTTGGTCATATGTTTTACAAATTTTATTAGTTGATGCAAATATATATCTTATTCCCAAAGATTACTTGTTTTTAAAATGTAATTTAAAGTGACGTTTGCAAAATAAAACCATGAAACTGTCAGTCGAATGGATTGATATACAATGCAATCTAATACCTAAACGAAGTCAAATGTGGGGCTTTTATGAAGACGTCAAAGAAAAATGACCGTTGGCACACTAGTCAGTAAATAAAAAATAAACAAAACCTTAACTGACATGCTCGTCGGAAAAGGTTTCCATCCCTGCTCTAGGGGAATATGTATAGAAAAAGGTACATTTAGGAAATATCATTCACTCATTTTCATAACACATACAACCGCAAGAAGAGAGACTAATAAATGACATTTTTAACCTACATTAAATATTGATTATTTGCATTAGTGGTCCTTGTATGGGCGACCATATGCATGTCACTCGTGAGATCGTAATTTTTCGAAATTGTTCTTTTCTTCCAGGTCTCAATCAAGGGTAATCGATACAGTTTGTTTTGTCCATTACGGGTAACCGTTTCAGCTAGTAACATGTAATGACCACTTGGACTGTCTGTAATTATATATAATGTTCTGGTAGAGGATTATGTGTACTTAAGTATAAATTGATCATAATGGGAGAAAGCGAATACTCTGAAAAGTGATTAAACTCTCATTCTTAGAATGTTATTTCAGTTATTACATCTGAAATTCAGTGCATCTAAGATATAGATATGAGCTGTGGATCTTGAGACGAATGCTGCGGATTTAATGGATTGAAAACAGAACAAACACAAACATTCTGCAAGAAAATCAAGGGAAGAGAGAACTTATGCTAACGATAAGAAGAAGAGCCTTTTCAAGAAAACAAGGTGAATCTCTTTATGTTTTGCAGAGAACTTTACTCCTCCTCGTGTTCCGAAGAAAATGACAACTCTTCACGAGGAAGCCTTCTACAATAATGAGGGTTTGAATTTAAGAATGCATTACCGTTGAAGCTGAAGTGGTACGCTCATTCGTCACCAGATGGCTCGCTGTGTGCTGGCATAGCGCTCCAAGTGGGAGCTGACGAGAATATTAAGCTCCAATTAAGATGTTCTATCACACCGTGTGTGCGTGAGAAGTAACAGAGAGGATATCAGATGAATTAGAGACGAATGTGGTGAAAGAAACAAATAGAAACTAATAAAATGCAACGAAAGACACCAGGATCGATAGACGAGAAGAGAGCTGAAGAATAGAAAGAAAGTGTATGGAGAAAACCAGAGGATGATAATGATGTTAGACGTTGTGGGAGGGGAGGGCATAACTGGTGTACAGACGTTATGAAAGTACGACAATTAACACATAACAAGAGCTAAATTCATTGGCTACATCTTTGGACATCATACTTTTCTGACCAATCTGCTGGAAAGGAAAATCACGGGTAAGAGTGACCGAAGAAGACCACGGAGAAGATTCCTTCAAGACTTGGCACAGAATCTTCATTATGGTTCCTGTTAAGAAATGAAATGAGGAACTGATGATATAAAACAATGGTTGCATAGACAAGGCATTGCCTTCAGACATTGATGATTATGGCAGGGCTTTTACGAAAATACGACACAATATCCGAAGGAAGCAATGACCAATGACATCTAAACATTTTGTGACAGACAAGGAGTATAATGGAGAACATAGAAAGGTCGACACATTAATGTGCGCCATAATATTGTATGCCTGATTTATCGTTTGCTGTTCAAGGCCGAAGTTGCAGCACTAAAATCCGCTCTTTTACTGAGATAGTAAATCCATAAATCCACGCAGTTTCGAGTTCCACAAAACGGTCCTATTTTACCAAGAGTTCAGCTGTATTATTGGTACTTTACTATTGATAAGGTTCTTATTTATTGGTGTCGCTCGTTACTGGCTACTGTAACGTTTGCTTACATTAACGGAAATGACAACACTGGGAGGTTTATAGAGTTGCGGTAGTGATAAAGCAGACGTGAACTCTAAAAATAGCTGAATAACAAGAATTTACATGAACGAACACCAGTATTCATATTACAAGATTCTTCGTTACTACCATACGCATTAAAAATTGGTAATGCTGTACTTACATTTAAATGGAGACTGCCGAACCGAGGCGAGAAGGAAAACAGGAGGGCATCGTTATTAATGGAATCACAATAAATAATCTACGATATGCAGATGACACTGTTCTGCTTGCAACATCTGCAGCTGTTTGGTCGAACACAGTGCTGCGGCAGGACTCCGTTTAAACACGAGAGAACCAAAGTAATGGTCATAAGCAAACATGTCATTCAACCTGCTAACTTGACCATAGCTGTCACATCACTGGAGCAAGTCCAAAGCTTTAATTCGGCAGTGTATTTGATCACAGCTAGAACAATCTGTCTAAATTAGGTACCGGATTGAACAGGCACGGACTGCATTCAAGAGAATGAACAAACTTCACTGGTAAGAGGGGCTTTAAGATCAATCTCCGTCTCCGTTTACTTTGGTGTCACGTATTTTCTGTCTTACTTTATGGTGCCGAGACTTGGACCCTAACAGAGAACACAAAAAACTTCGATCCTTTCAGATATGGTGCTACCGACGCCTGTTCACAATATCATGGATTGACAGAATACGTAACACTGAAGTACTCCAACGCCTGAACAAAGTACTACAGGTAAAGCGCAACATCACTTGAGCACTTTGGCTACAAAATTCTAAATGATAAATATAGAATCATACATTTTACGTTACAAGGTAAAATTGAAGGAAAGAGAAGCAGGACAAGCTGGAAAATATCTTGGCTACGAAATGTACGAGAATGGTCTGGGATCAGTACCCTCACTCTTTTCGGAGTTGCTGAGAACCAGAAGCAGATCGCCCTGATGACAGCCGACATCCAATGAGGATTTGGTACAAGAAGGAGAAGAAACTGAAGCGGTAAAGGCTTGCTTTTTTATACCCAGAAGAACGTTGGACTGATTCCCTATTATAATTCGACATTCAAATATACAGTCAGCCTTAATGTTCACTCAGCCTACAGTAGAGGAGGTTAACAATGATAATAATAATAATAATAATAATAATAATAATAATAATAATAATAATAATAATAATAATAATAATAATAATAATAATAATAATAATAATAATAATAATAATAACAATAATTTTATATATTTAACCTGCGGCTTTTCGTACGAGGAGTGTCCGAGGAGATGTTCGGCACGACTGTTGCAGGTATTCCTATATGACATCCATGGACTAAATGGGCGACTGGGTATGCGAGGATGATGGTAATAGGGCAGAGAGAAAGTGAAAACCGGTGGCAGAACATAGCCTACTCCTGTCGAATAACACTAAGGACCCTGCTCAAGGCTTAACGTCTCCATCCGACGGGCGAATCTCCATAAGGTGGTCGTGGTGGTGGTGGTTATTGTTTTAAGAGGAAGTACAACTAGGCAACCATCCTCTATATAACACTAATCAGAGGGAAAAATTGGAAGGGATCCGACACTTCGAAAATTGAAGTTATCGGCCAAAAGAAGACAAGGGCCACGAAGGGCGTGAAAATAAAAGACTCCCTAGCCCTCGCAAACCTAATGGCGTCGGGGTCGGAAAAGAACAAGTGTTGAACAAGGGAGGTCGGATAGGATAGATGAAAGTGAGGAGCCTGGCACAAATAAGTGGAAGCAATGTCAGGACTCAGCTAAGGGCCCCGTGGTCGCCAACCCAAGCTCCAAAGTTCAGAGCCCCTGGAGCCCCTTTTAGTCGCCTCTTACGACAGGCAGGGGAAACCTTGGGTGCTATTCTACCGCCTCCACCAACAAGGGGCGAATCTCCATAAACAGCGCCTTATGCTCTCACTCCATATGAAAGCTAAGTAGAGGTTTGGAATTAATATTTAATATTAAACACAATGTGTGCATATGATTTTAATGATATAGAAATTCACTGTCAAGGCGCTGCCTGGCTGTGACGGTAAAGGCGTGCTTGGTTCGCCCGGAAGGACGTGGGTTCGAATCGCCGTCAGGAAGCCGTAAAATTTAAGAAACGAGGTTTCCACTTCGGGAGGTGCATATGGCCCTGAGGTTCACTCAGCCTACACCAACAATGAGTACCAGGTTAATTCCTGGGGGCAAAGGCGCCGGGCGTAGAGCTAACCAATCCACCCCATCACGTGCCGAGGTTACGACTGATGGAAGCCTTTACCTTCCACCCCTCCAAGGACCTTCATGGCCTGTACGGAGATGACTTTGCTTTTGCTTTTAGAAATTCACTGTCACTACAAGCTTTCATATTTTGCTTAATGAAAAGGAGGAAGTGTTCTTTGTGTGCACCCCAACAGGTGGTATATTGAACAATGTGAGCCGCAGATTTCACAAACACAGTCGCTGGATACCTGGTGGAAACATTTCTTATTACAAATACGTGATGAATACCGTGAAATGCTCCTCACGTGTAGAGGTGGTGTAGCTCGAAATCGACTTGTGTACCAGCAAGCAGGCACATCTTCCTTCATTGATGACCGGATGAGAACTTATAATCCGACACCACCCGAGATACCAAAGGTTTCCTGGATGAACGACTCCAGAAAAGTGCAGAAATAGCCTACAGGTTTGGAATTGAATCCAAATTTTCGGCACGCATTGTAATGATTAGAACTTATATATATCATCATCTCTCCTAGCCTGCACTCGTTCTTTTTCTTTTTTTTTTTTTTTTGCTTTACGTTGCACCGACACAGATAGGTCTTATGGCGACGATGGGACAGGGAAGGGCTAGGAGTGGGAAGGAAGCGGCCGTGGCCTCAATTAAGGTACAGCCCCAACATTTGCCTGGTGTGAAAATGGGAAACCACGGAAAACCATTTTCAGGGCTGCCGACAGTGGGGTTCGAACCTACTATCTCCCGAATACTGGATACTGGCCGCACTTAAGCGACTACAGCAATCGAGCTCGGTGTGTTTTTTTTTTCCACCGACAGTACTCGAATTGGCAAACAACTGTATCAGACTATAAAGACTTCACGCCTAAACGATCATGGCAACCCAGTCAGGTTGAAACAATCACAATAAGAAAAAGTAGAAGAAGAAGAACAACAACCACAACAAATACTATAATAACTTAATGTGGCTATGATCAGCGTGGTGCAGCTCTTGTAAAGCAGAGCCTTTGGTGAGGGTAGTTGGCGTCTGCCATGGGAACGAATCTTGAATCTGCTCGTTAATGCTGTGCAGGAAAGGGTTATGTTCGATATGTGAGTTGCAATAACCATAATGTCCGCCTCTGTGGTGTAGTGGTTAGTGTGATTAGGTACCACCCCTGGAGGCCCGTGGTCGATTTCCGCCTTTGCCACGAAATTTGAAAAGTGGTACGAGGGCTGGAATTGGGTCCATTCAGCCTCGGGAAGACAACTGAGTAGAGGGGTGTTCTATTGCCACCTCAGCCATCCTCGAAGTGGATTTCCGTAGTTTCCCACTTCTCCTCCAGGCAAATGCCGGAATAGTACCTAACTTACGGCCACTGCCACCTCCTTCCCTCTTCCTTGTACATCCCTTCTAATCACCCCATTCCTCCATAATACCCCTGTTCAGCATTGAAGGTGAGGCAGCCTGGGCGAGGTACTGGTCCTCCTCCACAGTTTTACCCCCACAACCCGAAGTAATACGCTCCAGGACATTGACCCTGAGGCGTTAGGGGTGGGATTCCTCCTTGAGTCCGAGGGGAATACAACCCTGGACTGTATATGTATTAATAAAGACAGAAATAACTGAATAATAATAATAATAATAATAATAATAATAATAATAATAATAATAATAATAATAATAATAATAATAATAATAATAATAATCATCATCATCATCATCTGTTTACCCTCCAGGGTCGGTTTTTCCCTCGGACTCAGCGTCCTTAGTGTCCTGGAGCTTCAGACTTTGGGTCGGGGATACAACTGGGGAGAATGACCAGTACCTCGCCCAGGCGGCCTCACCTGCTATGCTGAACAGGGGCCTTGTGGAGGGATGGGAAGATTGGATGGGATAGGCAAGGAAGAGGGAAGGAAGCGGCCGTGGCTTTAAGTTAGGTACCATCCCGGCATAGGCCTGGAGGAAAAGTGGGAAACCACGGAAAACCACTTTTGGTTGGCTGAGGTGGGAATCGAACCCACCCCTACTCATTTGACCTCCCGAGGCTGAGTGGACTCCGTTCCAGCCCTCGTAGCACTTTTCAAATTTCGTGGCAGAGCCGGGAATCGAACCCGGACCTCTGGGGGTGGCAGCTAATCATACTAACCACTACATCACAGAGGCGGACAATAATAATAATAATAATGATAATAATAATAATAATAATAATAATAATAATAATAATAATAATAATAATAATAATAATAATAAAGGCAAAATTACTTGCTAATATTCCATGACGAGCCATAGAGGAGCGAGTAACGTACGCAGATGACCGACATCGCGTTGCAGGGGCAACGCGTCCGCCTGTCAGCCGGCGGTCCCGGGTTCGATTCACGGCCGGAAAGGGGTTTTTTAATTGTAAATGATTTATATTCCTGTCCTGGGGACTCGGTTTTTGTGTCGTCCTTAACGTTACTTTCCTCACATTCAATACTCTACACTTCCACAATTCCACTTACACGTAGGTTCATATCATATGGTGCAAGTAGTGGCAAAAGATCGCCACGAACTGTTATTTTAAAAAAAGAAATCTAGGCAGGTGGGACATAGGTCTAGAGCAGAGTCGGTCAGGTGGGCTCCCGTTGAGACTAGCCGCAATGTGGATGGGCAGGCTTGACGTAACTGCGGTCCGCTTACATGTCAAGCGTATATCACAGTCGTGTGAGAAAGTGAACACATCTGGTACGATAAAGGAGGAGTGCCATTCGATTTGACTATGGAGCTTTCCTCGCACCGTTTTCAACGAAATGGCGTACAGGATAAAGAAGAACCTATTTTTAAAATTATTCGTATGTGACTTACACTGCGCTCGATATTAAGAAATACGGTGTTATTTTCCTAATTTACACATTCAAGAAAACTGGCACGTTACAGCTTTTGTTACAATGCACGTTCGCTGAAAAAGAGAATGAGCTCTTAATACTTAATCAGACTAAATTTTTATTTTTTCCAAGTATAATTCATCTCCAATCTGGATATAAAACCTGTGGATACCTACGGTGAACATTATATCTATAGGTTCAATTGTTTCAGAAGAAAAAGAAAGAATGTATCTGTGAGGAACGTTTGTAACACCCTGAGCCTTTTATATTCAGCTGTTGTAGAAAGATACAGGGTTGAAGCGTGCAAGCTACGATTTACAATTTCCACTAAGAAATTTAAAATCCCTATCACCCATTCAGTAAAACTTAATCAACATAAACCTATCCGTATCGGTGCGACATAAAAGCAAATAGCGAAAAACAGTAAAAATCTATATAAATAAAGTTGTAGGAGGTCCGCTGTTTTTAATTTCGTATGTTTTGTAAATTTTTCAGATATTTATCCGTTTTAGGTCAACTCAAGGCAGAAATCGCTGGTTTTTATTTTTCGTGTCTGTCTGCTTGTCTGTCTGTTCCACCATCACGGCGAAACGGCTGGATAGATATCAACCAGACTTCATATTTAGATTATACTCATCCCGAGGAAGGTTTCCATATGGATATCATTTTAAAATCTTTGAATAGACGGGAGTTGATAGGAAAACCAGAATGGTTTTGCTCCATTTTCTCTTACACTTTTGATTTTCTGTAAACTCCATGGGCGGTACGTGAAACGCATCTTCATTATAAACAACTTTCGTTATGTTCATATTTTACCTTACTCTTCAAATGACGGAGAAATTTACTATTTTCTGCGGATATCATGCACTGCATTGTGTGACTGACAGACCGACAACGAACCTACAGGTTACCATGGCAACGTCTCTGACTGCATGCCAGCAGGGAAGTAACGAATTGTCATTTTCCTCATCATGCCTTTAAATTTGTGGTTGTTCCTTGGGTAGAAGGCAAGAGAGGCGTCAATCGGCCATTCTGCGGGGTATTGGCGGAATATCGTTGGAGGTTATAAACGTCGTCAAATAGCTTAAGCTATAACACCATTAGTCATTTTCTTATCTGTTTACCTAAGAATCCGTGCGCCTAAATTTCTTCTCTGTTACCGTTTTCTTATATCCATAACTCACACCAGCATAATTTGTTGAGGGGCATTTGATTTTCCAATACATTCACTTGGTATTTACATATTTGTCGTCGTCCGGCTATCCTCAGTTATAATCCATTTTCTATCAATGTCACCTTTCTTAACTGTATTACTTTCTTCCTTAATTACTCCGTATGTATGCGAGTGCTAATCCCGAAGGCTGGACACTCTTTTCTTTGAGGAAATATTCTAAGTTATACAAATGTATAATTTTTGGCCCCGGGATATATCGAATTATGGATGCAATTTAAACGACGGTGCGGACCTTCGTTTCGGGATAATTGGTGGCTAATTGGTAAGTCATATCACAAATCAGAAATCACAATCGCGTTTCATTTTGGAGAGATCTACAACTTTGGTCCTATGACTTTTGTCGTATTTCTATCCCTTATACGTTAAAAGAGCTGTATGTCTTATTTCAAGTTAATTTTGTACTTTTACACGTATATGTTATCATTTGGCACACTTATAAGAAAGATATAATCATGACATTCGGCACGCACATTGACATGGACAGTGGCCCTGTGAGAGCCAAATTTTATAAGTAGTATGTGAAAACTGTACAAAATTTCACCCCATACAATGACTCTAACTCAATCTAACCCATAAATATAGTACTGTAGATACAAGAAGATGTCATGGGACCAGCCATGTAGAACACTGATGGTGAAGTCCGTTTGTAGATATGTCGTACAGTTTCAAAGCAGTAACTATCGAAGTAAAGGTCTGCACTTCTAGAGTGTGTCCGTACATTGACATTTTGGCGAAATTTCTATACAGATATCCGTTTCAGGGGTAATAATGACCATCTGCATATTTTTAGCTTTGGTGTCTGTATGTCTGTTTGTCTGTTTGTTTGTTTGTCTGTCCACCAAACTTCATATTTAGAATCAACCTGTCCTTGGGTAGGTTTTATGGCAGATATTGTCCGGCTCCATGGCTAAATGGTTAGAGTGCTGGCCTTTGGTGCAGGGGTCCCGGGTTCGATTCCCGGCAGGGTCGGGAATTTTAACAATCATTGGTTAATTTGTCAGGCACGGGGGCTGGGTGTATGTTTTTTCTTCATCATCATTTGATCCTTATCATGATGCGCAGGTCGCCTAAGGGTGTCAAATCGAAAGACCTGCACCTGGCGAGCCGAACATATCCCCGGTCACTCCCGGCACTAAAAGCCATACGCCATTTCATTTCATTTCAGGGCAAATATTGTTTCTAAATCCCTGAACTGACTGGGGGTTTATACGAAACCGAAACCGTCATTTTGCATTCCCACAAAATATACACAACCAAACTTAATGGAAATCTACCTGTCTTAATGGAAATTAATTTCTAAACTTTTTTTTCTCATTTGCATCATTTCGATACGAGGATTAATAAGGGAGATATCATTAACAGACCGTTTTCTGGTACAAGTTCCACTGGACTTAGCTCAAGAGCGGGTGCGTGTTAAGCGTATTTCTTACAAATTAAAAACTACTGAAGATATTTGAATCAAACTTTACATTTAGCAGCCACCTGTCCAAAGGTAGGTTTTAAAGGTCAATAATATTTCATGTTTCCGGAATGGACTGACGGTTTATAGGGAACCTAAATGCTGATTTTACTTTCCATAATATATACAGTACAAGACCAAGCTGATTAGAAATCGACCTAACTTGATAGACATACATTTCTTAAACTTTTTATTTTCATGTGCATTATTTCGACAGGAGGATTAATAAGGGAGATATCATGAATGGTCGGTTTTTCAGGTTGAATGCATCGGACATAGCCTAAAATGTGTTGTACGTGGAGCAGATTCCTTATCTAACTATATAAACAAAATCGTAACGACTGTGTGCCTGTACATTGACTATTTTGGCGAAATTTTCGTACAGCTACCCGTTTAACGGGTAATAATGACCATCTGCATATTTTTTTTTTTTTTTGGTTTGGTTTCTTGAAAGTCCTAATTTTTACCCTCCTCGCCCAAAATCCAGATTGCGGCATAATCTGCCAGACGAAGAAGAAAATTGAAATTTGGCAAAACTATACGTTTTAGTCCGTAGCGGTCGTAAAACTTCCAAGATCTTTAAATTTTCACTTTTTATCCCCGAAGAATGTCGAAATATTGAAGCAATGTAATTGATGGCGCAGACCTTCGGTAAGTCATGTCACATAACGGATGGCGCAGTCTCCGTTCAATTTGGAGTGATCTACAACCTTGGTCTTATGACTTTTTGTCGTATCTGTATCCCTTTTACGTTTGATTTTTCTCTATTTCTCGACGTTAAGTAAATTTGGACTTTTCACATGCATAATTCATACTTCAATCACTTATGGGAAAGAGAGAATCATCGAACTTTACACGAAAATTGCCCCACCCAGTAGCCATATGTGAGCCAAATGTTATGTATGTAGCTGTCACATAATTATCCGAAAAGTAATGCAATGTGTGATAATCTTACAAAAACCTTACCATGTTCAAAGTTTCTAACTCAATCTGACCTATGAATAGATGATATATCATAGGAGCAGCAATTTAGGCTGCTAAATCCGGCGTCTTATGGTACAATCCTTATGTCGATATGACGTACCATTTAGCAGCAGTTAATCTGTAAATGAAGGTCTGCAATAAAATAAACATGCATATACTTTCGTACGTCGACCTATACATATAATCACTTATGTCGATTTGTAGCGATCGAGGATGGGTGTGTCTGCTATTGTAATCAGTACTTCCCACGCCGACTTTGACTGGCAGTAGGAATCGGGTCCTTCTCCAACTCCTGTGGAACTTGCATTAGTAAGGAAGGCCTTCCATTGTAATGAATAATTCACTTCTCGATTTGACTTGCAGAAGGCAAGGGAGCATGCAGTTTTGTTTAAAACTCCCCTACCCGATTGCGTTCAGATGTAGGCAAGGGTGCTCGCCATTATAAACAAATGTACTCATATAAAATCTGACTGGCATTAGGCATAGTGGCCTGCTATTTTGATGGAAACTCACCAACTTGGTGTGACTGGCAGTAGTCTGGCTGGCAGTAGGAAAGGGGTCCTGTCACTATAATGAAAACTGCACAACTCAATTTAGACTGGTAGTAGGGAAGTTGCCTGCCATTATAATAAAAAATAATAAAAAATAACTGTAATCTGTCTGGAAGTCGATTGTGACCGCACAGTAGGCAATGTTTCTGCAATTATAATGTAAGGCAAGTGAGCCTGCCGTTTTCATCACAAATCCGTAACAAACACTTTACATTGGAAACAACGTAGAGGGACCTCCCCATTCTCTTTCTCGGATAACGCTAAGAGACATGCAATTTTAAAACAATCTTATTTACTGCACGTACAGTATTTACTTCCGTATTTGAATACAATGTAGAATACCGTAGCGAAGTGACAACATGGCGGACTTTGAGGTGACGCTGTGAGTGTGCGATAACTGCATTTAAAACAGCATATATAGTCCGTAAATTGTGTGAAAAGTGGTCTTAAGTTGTAACTAGTAACTAGTGTACGTTGGAAGATGCCTTCAGTCAAAGGTGCACACGAAAGACTGGATAAATTTGAAGCAGCTATGAACAGGTTCGAGGCACGCCTGGAAGGCTCCAGCACAACCAACCCTGCTGGTAATTCCCTAGCTTCCTTGAGGCAGGAATTCATGGAATTTAGGTCTGCGATAACGAGTGAACTCAAGTCGCTTAGAGATGAACTAAATGATCTTCAACATAAACTGGAGGAACAAGACGAGCTACTGGATGGGGCAGAGCAGTACAGTAGAAGAAACTGCTTGCTCATACATGGTATCGCCGAGGAGCCAAATGAAGACATTTACAGAAAAGTGAAGGACGTATTCTCCAAACATCTAGAGTTGGAAGTGCCCATGGAAGGGATCGATAGAATCCACCGAATTGGAAAACCTCAGAGGACAGCAGCAGAGGTACTAACAGCGGGTAAGCGGCCGATTATCGTCAAGTTCACTCGCTACTGGGAACGTGAACGCGTGTGGGGTGCTAAGCGCAAGCTAAAAGGCACGAAAATCCTGATCACTGAATCGCTGACAAGAACACGTAACGCAATTTTAAATTCTGCTCGGGACAGATTCGGCATGAGAAATGTGTGGACACTAGATGGTCGTATTGTAGTTCTGCTTCCAGACGGCACTAAGAAGATTATTACCACGAATGCGGATTTGAAATCTTTAAAGTTTTAGTGGGATAAACGTTAACAACTATGTTTCTTGTAATTATTATTGTTGTTGTTGTTATTATTATAGTGTTTTTAAGAATGTGTGAATGTGTGTGTAAATGCCGGCAAGTGATTGTTAGCTGTCTCATTCTATAGGAAGTCGAGGTGAGTTTCCTTCTTCTAAATAGCATGTATTGTTATCTTATAATCTACTTGTTGGAATTCTTAGTGTACCTGGCGGTACACCTCCACGCCGCTAATTCAAACATTGCGCCAGTTGAAACTCCTCTACTGGAGGAAGCCTGAACTTTAACAACCATGTTAATTCTAAAGTTTCTCAGAAGATGTCGCTATTGTAAATTTTGAAGAGTTCTGAACTGTGTCTTTTTCGATTTATATTTGTTTTCTCTGTAGTGAGAAGTGTGAACATTCTCTTCTAGATGGCACTACTGAAGAACTACAATTGTGCACCCTGGTGCGAAGTGAAGGAACTGTCTTTTGAGAAATTTTGTGTTCATAAGTTTGTTCTTTGTTAAATTTCTTTCAGTCATTTTTTGGATTGGCAGTATAACCCTTCTCTTTCCGCTTGTTTTGCATTTAGCCAATCCCGAATTTCTTTAATTAATTTTTAACCAATAATGTGTGTCTTCTCCGATATGGATATGTTGCTTGATCCTAGCCAATAAAGTTGAGGGGGGTGGGTGTGGGTTCTCATTCATGAAACGTCTCGAATTTTCCGCGAGGATATATAAACTGCTGATTTTCTTGTCTCCTGGCCACTTCTGTAACATCTTTCCTAGTGTGATTATATCGCAGGGGGCGGGAAGCGCCTCTTTCTTCAGGCGGCAGTTCATCCATCAGGTAATGGCCTTTTAATAACTTCTTTGATTGCTAGCTCAGCAGTTTAACCCTCGGGGCAGGTTCGAAACTTTTATCATGTAACCTTCCTTTAAAATGTAAAAGACACTTGGTATAAAATTCTATCTCTTTAACTACAAATAGGGATAGAGAGTGCCTAACCTCTCGAGTTCCCTCTCATATTGTTTTTGAGGTGACTACGTTTTCATAACTGTTTTTCTTCGCTTCATAATGTAATTAATTTCCCTATCGTGTCACCTCCGTAGTATGGGATTAGCCCTTGCATAAGCGGCCTAAGAGCCAAATAGGTTTTAAAAAGGTGTATTAGGAGTGCAAGTTACGCCTCCACTCAAGTTGGTATTTTGGGGCCATGTAATTGACCTGTTTCTTTACTTAATAGGCCTCAGTAGATTGGGTATTATTACCCCTGTTCTTATGTGCCTGGAGGGCAGCTTAAAGGTGGAGTTTGGAGTGGCCTTTGAATAGGCTTGAACTTTGAGAGAGGGCTGCTCTTTCTTAAATTTGGTTTTTGCGTGCCTCGAGCAGGCTTAACTGGTAATTGGGAGCTAGTGCTCCTTGGCATGATTGGGGTTTTCTGCCCCTTTGTTGAACCTTGTTCATAAGTAAAGTTGAGCTCATTGCTCAGGGATTGTGAATCTGGGGCTCGAAGCCCAAAATACATTAATAAACTGTAATTGTACATTCTTAACTTGTTGATATACAACTGTGTTCCTGTTATACTTGTTATTTCTTGATCTCGAAAAGAAAATATAACCTTTGTTAAATTTTAAATTAATTTTAATTTCGTAAGTTGAGACCTATTCATCCCAGCACCTTCTTTCACCTCTAACTACCACGGATAACTCCGTAACAGTATTCAGCTAGACAGTTATTGTGCACCTGGACCTGACCTTGGCAGTGACAGTATCAATAATCCCTCACTCTCGGCCTCTCCCTTCTCAGCAAGTACCGGTACTCTGTTGAAACAAGCACTGTCGTCCTCTTCTTACAATCTACAGTGTTGCCATGTAAATGCTCTTTCTCTTCCGGCGCACTACGACGAAATTCAAGCAATACTAACGGAAAATAATTTACATATACTTTGCATCTCTGAAACCTGGCTGACTCCTAGCATCCCTTCCTCCATGGTTGATATCGATCGATATGATCTAATACGCTTCGATCGGTCGTATGGAAGGCGTGGTGGCGGGACAGCGATTTACTGTAGAAACGATGTACAGAGCCGAGTGATATGTACTTCTTCCCAGGGTGTACGAACACGGCCGGAATTCATGTTCGTTGAAGTAAATATCAACAGACAAAAAGTGATGTTTTCTGTCATATACAAACCGCCTGGTGTAACTGATATGACCGAATTCGAAACGTCTTTACTAGACTTCCAGGCTATTTATGAACACATAATCATTATGGGTGACTTTAACTGTAACCTACTTAATACGACTCATGACAGTAAACGATTAGTAGATTTGTTTACAACTTGTAACATGACTATTCTCCCACTACAACCCACGAACCACGTGTATGCAACAAACCGTTTATCACACACAATCATAGATCTCATTATAACGAACAACCCAGGTAAAGTAATAACCCATGGACAAATCCCTGGGCCCTGTTTCATAAAACTAACTAATAATATTAGCTAATAATATTAGAACTCATAAAAATAATTATTAGTTAACCAAATTCTGTTTCATAAAGATTTACACATGACTAATAAAATATCTTCACTAATAATATTAGTTCATTAGTCAGCTGATACAAATGGAGGTTAGAATCGATCTGTTGCATATGTTCTTGGTTTGGATTTGTTCCTAGCAGTAGGCTAATGCTTGACTACAACCAACTATTAATCCACATGTTCAAAAGGCTCACTTGATATTTTCGTTGTTGTGAATTTGATACGTGTGAAAATGGATAAAAGAAATGAAAATAATGTGAGAGAAGAAAGTTTATTTGCGAAAAGTGATTGAGTTAAAGCGTCAACTATTCGCAGCCTTTTCCCACTATAACCCTCCTTGTTCCTTTTACTTTATTCCATGTGTTCTTAAAAATCTCTGAGATGGACTAGCAAAATCTTTGTTTACTACGCCCTTTTGGTGGGGGCGGCGGGATAACAGCCACGGTATACCTTGCCTGTCGTAAGAGGCGACTAAAAGGGGCCCCAGGGCCCTCAACTTGGGAGCGTGGGTTGGCGAACATAGGGCACTGAGATGAGTCCTGCCATTGCTTCAACTTACTTCTGCCAGGCTCATTTTCATCTAACCTTCTGACCTCCCTTGTTCAATTCTTGTTCTTTTCCGACCCTGACAGTATTAGGTTGCGAGGCCGAGAGAGTCTTTTTTTTCACGCCCTTCGTGGCGCTTCTCTTTCTTTAGCGAATACCTTCATTTTTCAAGATGTCGGATCCTTTCCATTTTTCTATCTGATTAGTGTTGATATAGATGATGGTTGCCTAGTTGTAGCCTACTTCCTCTTAAAACAATAATCATCACCAGCATCATCTTGGTTTACTTGTGATATAAGCCACGTTTTTAAAGGATACTTGGAGTGTCTGAGCAGAACTGCACTAGAGAAACACAATGATACTGTGCAATGCGAAGCTGCTATTTTAAGGTTATGCTTCATTTCTTGCAGTGGATTGTTTTATTACCAATCCTATCAAGCAAATACTCAGTAGTTCTGTAATCTAACCTAAATCTCCCATTGTATTCATATGTTTGTTATATGCCAGGACAGGCTGTTTTTTTACGTAACATTTACTGAACGGTGAATACCTACACTCGTTCCTTATCACTATTTGAATCAGAGTCAGCCATTTCAGTGATCTTCATGATTTTATGCCAAAATATTAAAATACCGCTCACTTTGGTTCCACTGATAATATGAATTATGAGTCAAAATACACTCATGGAAATAATTCTAATAATATGAGTAACTTTTATTAGTAATGTTGTCTATGAAACAATTTACTAATATTATTAGGAACATTTACTAATAATTTTGACTCATAAACTAATAACTAATATTATTAGCTAATAATTTTATGAAACATAATACTAATATTATTAGTTAATATTATTGGTTTCTTACTAATAATATTAGTGAAAGATGTTTTATGAAACAGGGCCCTGTACCATCCATTTGGACCCACGACCTTATATATTTATCTTATTCCCTCAAAGTGCCTAAATACAAACCCAAGTACATAACTGTCAGAAATACGAAGGACTTAAACTTGGATTACTTGAAATATGACGCTTATCAACTACCGTGGGACGATATACGGAGTCTAAATGATACTTACGCTAAAGTTAACTTGTTTAATACGATGGTAAAGAACTTATATGACAGACATGCCCCCAAACGTCGAATAAAGGTTTCTCGCCCTTCTTGTCCATGGCTAGATGATGAAACCAAGAGAATGATGGCCCACCGTGACTCTTTATTTCGACATTATAAGCATACCCTAGATGACGCAGACTTCGAATCTTACCGGATCTTAAGAAATCGCACAAAGCAATTAATCAGAAATAAAAAATGTGCATATTTCCGGAATTTAGCTAACGACATAAATTCTAATCGTGCATGGGACCAACTTAGAGCTCTGGGAATAGGAAAACATCAACAGAGACAGACAACTCCTGACATTCCACTTGACGAACTGAACGATTACTTTAGTAGAATAAATATTCAACCTACCCCAATTAACTGCACCGTCTCACCTCCCTCCCCTCCAGCCAATCCACCATTCACATTTCACAGTGTCACAGAAAATGAGGTTAAAAAGGCTTTGTACTCGATTAAATCAAAGGCTACAGGTGTAGACGATATTCCTATTGGTGTGCTGTCCTGCCTATACTGACGCACATACTGAACGTTTGTTTACTAAACGGAACTTTCCCAACTGTCTGGAAAACAGCCAACATTATACCGGTACCTAAGAGTTTAGACCCACAATCACCCTCTGACTATCGTCCGGTGTCCATACTCCCTGCGCTTTCTAAAGCCTGCGAACGTTTAGTATACGAGCAGGTTCTGGAGTACCTAAATAAAAATGCTCTTTTGGACCCTTTGCAGTCTGGATATAAGAAGGGGCACAGTACCGCGACAGCACTTTTGAAGGTTACTGAAGACATTAGAAATGCTATGGACAAACGACTGCTTACTATACTTATCCTTCTTGACTTCAGTAGCGCCTTTGACACTATAGACATTCAGACTATGATAAAGAAAATGGAACTACTAAATTTTGACCTGGCTGCGCTTAAATTTTTTAGTTCTTATTTGAGTAACCGTCAGCAGCTTGTAACAGTAAACGACAAGGTCTCTAAATGGAAAATGAAACTTAGTGGTGCCCCACAGGGCAGTATTCTAGGGCCCTTACTTTTCTGTATTTATATCAATGACATATCATCGGTGACAGGAAATAACACACACCACCTCTATGCTGACGATCTTCAGATTTATCGACACTGCAAGACTTCAGACTTAGATGAAACAATACAAGATATTAACAATGACCTCCGACGACTCAGTATATATGCACAACGAAATTCTCTTATACTAAACTCCACAAAATCTCAGGCAATCATAATAGGAACACGAAATTTACTGAACTGCTCAAACAATATTGCAATTCCGCCTATCCTACTGAATGGTAACATTATTCCCTACAATAAAACAGTTAAAAATCTCGGCGTAATTATGAATGAAACACTTGATTGGTCTGATCACACGAAAATCATCTGTAAAAAGATTTTTGGAGCGCTACACCCTCTTAAACGGCAAAGGGATGTATTTCCGTTTGAGCTTAAGGCCAAACTAATACAGACACTGGTTCTCTCTATTTTTGATTATTGTGACGTTGTTCTAGTTGATATGACAAGAGAAGAAACACTTAAACTTCAACGAGCACTGAATTCCTGCCTGCGATTTATTTACAATATTGGGTACGATGTTCACATTACTCCATACTATAAGGCTCTCTCATGGCTGAAGCCTGATAAACGTCGGCAGCTACACATTTTAATGATGATATTTAGAGTACTAGCGGAAAGTCAGCCACTGTATATTTCTTCTAAATTCACCTTTCTATCATCATTTCACAACTTAAATACACGTTTCAGATCCACTCTTTCTATTCCAGTGCACCGCACAAATAAAATTAATAGATCGTTTATAGTGACCGGCGCCAGATTATGGAATTCCCTGCCAGCTCAGGTCAGAGAAACTAGCTCTTTACAAAGGTTTAAGATCACCTGCCGAGACTACCTGCTGAGGACAGCTAACTGAATGGTTGAAGTATGAATGTGTGCGCGCCTGAGGATAAGTCATTATTAAGAGTTCGTACTTTTAATTAGTTTTATTATTAACTTAGTAATGTATTTAAATTTTCTCTCAATTCTATTAATTTTTTGTTTGGTTTCAACTATTTTAAATATCTCATAACTTTATGTATGGTTTTGATTAGTATGTGGTTAAGTGGAAGAGAGGGCCTCGAGCCCTAACTTCGCCACTGAAAAAAAGGCATAAATAAATAAATAAATAAATAAATAAATAAATAAATAAATAAATAAATAAATAAATAAATAAATAAATAAATAAATAAATAAATAAATAAATAAATAAATAATACATCTGCTAGTTAATAAATAATTTTTAAACATATCCTTGAATCTGCGCAGCGTTCTATTGTTTTGTGACCATCTCTGTTCGGTGAGTTATTGTTGTTCGAACATCATCTACAACAATATCTTACGAATGAGCATGTTTCGCTTTGTACTTTTCGATATAACAAACTGCCCTCATAGTAGACATTTTGCACAGTCCACTGCCAGCACAAGGAAATATACTGTTCTTCCCACTGGCTCTCCACAGTGAGATTCGCCGTGGTGCTTTCTTTTTCATTAATTTCTGCCACCATTTCGAACTCGGTTATCGCCGTAATGATTGAGTCTGACTAGCTGCCCCCCCCCCCCCGTTTTTATTCGCATCTTAGGACAGACGCGGGATGCCGCTGATATGTTCTAAAAATAATATCAAATAGCATTAAAATGATAAATATGAAATTAATATTCAATAAATAAAATACTCAATCGTAGTACCATGTACTTACATTTTGTTCTTACCTGATTACTTACACATAGTCCGACTCGTTGGCTGAACATTCAGCGTACTGGCCTTCGGTTCAGAGGGTCCCGGGTTCGATTCCCGGCCGGGTCGGGGATTTTAACCTTAATTGGTTAATTCCTACTGCACTGGGGCTGGGTATATGTGTTGTCTTGATCATCATTTCATCCTCATCACGACATGCAGGTCACCTACGGGAGTCAAATAGAAAGACCTGCACTTTGGCGAGCCGAACCCGTCCTGGGATATCCCGGCACTGAAAGCCATACGACGTTTCATTTCATTACTTACACATACAATATTTCATGGGCGCCAACTACAGCTAAGTGCAGCAATAATAGAATAAGTCTCTTGAATATCTGTAGGGTGTGGGCTAACAAGCTTACTTAGACAACATACTATATAGTTTATGGGAAAAGGATATTGGCCTTCGGTATCCCCATTAAATTTGAGGTTATCTAATTCTACCATTGAAATAAAACGATAGAATAAAATATGTTCTTTAAATTATTTCGATAAAAATAGTAAGACTGGCTGCGATAAAACAGATGAGAATATAAAAGTATGGCATTACAACTAAAAGAAACTAGGCATTAAATTTGAAATCCTCTTGACCGGACATTTAAAAATTGTACAAGAAATTTATCCCTCACTGTTCACTTGACTGTATCTTCAACACTTTCAGTGTAATTACGACGTATTCCTTTGAGTTGGAGTCTGCTGTAGGTATCTCAAGCCTAATTTGGTGATGTATCCTTTTAGTTTCACTGACGAAATATAGCATGGCTTGAAATTAGATTCACACTTCGAACATTTAATCCATATGGGGACTGGCGACTAAGTATCCATGTGACTGCTGCTTCTCCATCTCCCTGACTGCCTGCTACCATCTCAGTAGTACTCCGTATGGCAAGGCTCGATATTCCACTGACTTCATGGCAAGTCTCTCCGTTCAACTCTTTCATCCAAATGACTCCTCACATACCATCGCACTACAACACTTCATGGTAAGCCTCTCCCTCCAACTGAACTGACCGACTGAGGTCTCACCTTCCAATTGACTCTACTAACTGACTGACTGAGGCCTCTCCATCCATATTACTGACTCTATAAGACACTGGTCCAAGTATATATAGCCTTAGCTGACACACCTACGCAATCTCCAGAAATAACGATGATATTATTCCCACCCGGCTCCAAATGTGACATACTATGGTGAAATTGCCTGAGGTGGCTGTAGGTGTTTCCAGAAAATGAGCTCATCGCTAAATGCACACAATGACAGAGCGATGACTCGGCAGTTACGCTAGCAGTATAGCACAATGTTGCAATGTCAAAAGTTATTTCACACAATACATCCACATCTGACATCATACAGCAACTCTTACTGTACATGTCCTTAATGTCAAACCACACACACATACATGCATAACAAATCAACTACCATCAATAAAGTGATAATCATTACATAATTGAATTGAACAATATTAATTGTACAATAATAGTAATAATAATTATAATACAGACACAATAACAATAATAATAATAATAATAATAATAATAATAATAATAATAATAATAATAATAATAATACAGATATCATCTTGTAACGGGATTTGAACCGTTACAGGCTATCGAAAATTCAAGGTACAGAATATCGTGCATACTACTTCGGCTCAAAAAAAAAAAAACGGCTGTACCATCCTTTACTTCCTAAATTGCAGTAGTGGCTCGTGACAAAATTTTCAGGAGGTTCACAACAACATTTTTGTTCATGTCGCAAATGTACCAAGGTATAGCGCAAATCAGTAGAAAGTAACATAAAACTGTAAATAATTTCAATAAAAGTACCTTGTACGGTTCCTTCTCCGCTCATTAATATGAGTATCAGTTTTATCCTAGACTAATCTGTGAGTGTACAACACTGAGATTATAACTACTATTAAATTCCCTCACTGTGATGTGGTAAGACGAGCCTGGCAGCCCAGGAGATGTGTTACGGTGAAGGCGAGAGGAGAGTGGCAGTGGCCAATAGAAGAACTGTCTTGGAATTCGTCTTAGTGAAGAGAATGGAAAACCACGAAAAATCATTCTCAGGACAACCGACGGTGCAACCAGTCCACCGCCTCCCGAATAAACAGCTGAGATGCCATTGTCATTGTTAGTCGAAGTAACTCTCCTCGGTGAAAATAAAATTCACTTCTTTTCAATGTTTTATTGTAGCGAATATTAAAGGATACGAGCACTATTATTGGTTTTTACATAGCACGAATTTCACCTGGGTATGAGATCAAGCATAAAAACTATGGGTACCACATTTATCGCTACTCAAATTAATTCCACTTGAAACGATTCTCCACCAACAACGTAAAGCAAACTTCTTTCCGCGATTACAAACACCTGTCCACAACTACTAGCGAAATCTTCCGGCAGGATAGTAGCATAACATCCAGTGTGCTCCCTGCATTGTCAGTCAAAACGAACAGCTCTCAGTATAACGGAGTTTCAATATACGTCGAATGTTTTCGGTCGATTGATGAAATCGGTTCGAAAGAAAGGAAATAGTTCCGAATTGTCCCTAATGCGTGAATATGCTTTAGAACCGGGTGTTCACGTGCTAATGTGCTCTTGAGAGCCCGCCGCCACTGCTAAATTGTTGTCACCAATGCCACAACATTTCTCTACATCTACAATTATTTTAATATTATTAGAGAGTATTGTTATTTTAAAAGTCAGTGTTTAAAAAAAACAGTTTTATTGCGCCTTAATAATAAACATTCCAATTTAGGATAGTTACAAATCATTTACTTTGAAAAGGAGTTCGTCGTTCTCTTTGTAACACTGTACTAAGGATTGCGTAGTTACCTAAAATACGGTTTTAAACTGCCATGGCATGCAGCTAGTTAATTAATGCACTTGAAATTTAGAGAATGCTTATTCTTCTGTAAGGAGACGCTTTGAGTTCAGGTTCCTTCTACAGCAGGGGATAATCAAACACACATCAGGGTAATTAAACACCGTTTATATTTGAGCTTGAAATATCCTTCGAGTTAAGAAAAAATCCAGAAAGAGAGCTTCATGTTATAGAAAATACATAACATGTTAAATATATTCCTGTTCGGAAACGACAATCCCTTCGAGAAATCGAAAATTCGAGTTATAGAAGTTTGACTGTACTATGTTTTATGCAGACATCCACAAGCAGACCCAACTCCTTCGCCCAGACACTTCAACGAACGAGCGAAGTGTCATGTTCTGAGTTTCGTAATATATTGACTTTAAATAAAGCCAACATACGATGGTATGCGGGAGAAAGTGAACACGGCAGCATATTTGTTATTTCAAACGCAAACTAGTGAAAGAAGAAAAAGTACTTGATAAAGATTCCAAGAGAAAGGTTGAGTTATAGCATCTAAATACTACGTGACGTGAGTAGTAATATTTTATTTACGAAGGTAACGTTATTACTTGGGAATTGATTTGTAGGTTATTATTTATTCCTTAATACAGTATGCGAGAAGAGAAATTCACTGACGTGTTACGGAAACAGCTCACGGAGAGAATTTAATTGGAGTCGAGTGCGCGGAATATAAAGAAGTGGTGCATATTGTTCGAAACATCTGGCAGAGTCTACTCTTACAGTTTATGGAACTTTCATACCTAAGAGGTATTTCCAGCACTAAGACTTTTCCACCTTAATGATTCAGTTCGTAAAGAAATATTTTTAATTTTATAATAGTACCAGCAAATGTAACCGTGCTTTGCTGAGGTATTCTACACCGTATACGGACTTCTCTGTAAATTACTGTAAACGCAGTGAGTAAGATTATGTTAAATTGCATGTCTGTTAGCGCTATCCGAGGAACAAACCAGGAAGGATGCCATACGTTGTTTCCGATGTAAGGTAGGCATTGGGGAAATTTTGACGATAATGGAAGGCCACATATCCTACTGCCAATCATAGTCGACTTCAGGAGTTTTTACTATAATGGCAGGCTAACTTGGCAACTGCCATTCACAATAGAGGTGGAGAATTTTCATAATAAAGACAGGCCCCTCTTCCTAATGCCAGTCACAATCGAGTTAGTGAGCTTTGGTTGTAATCGAGAAATGCAGCGCTATCTAACGTATAAAATATCGAGACACGACAATAAGTCATGGGACCAAAGTTGTAGATATATCCAAATTAAATGGCCATTGTGCTATCTGTTTTGTGATACGACTTACCGTTTAGCCACCAACTATCCCGGAACGAAGGTCTGCACCGTCATTGAAATTGCATCCATATTTCAAGATTTTCCGGGACCAAATGTTATACATTTGAACAGCTTGGAATTTCTCCTCAAAGAAAAGCGTCCCCAGGCTTCGGCATTTGCGCTCGCATACATACGGAGTAATTATTTTTTTTTTTTGCTAGGGGCTTTACGTCGCACCGACACAGATAGGTTTTATGGCGACGATGGGATAGGAAAGGCCTAGGAGTTGGAAGGAAGTGGCCGTGGCCTTAATTAAGGTACAGCCCCAGCA
Organism: Anabrus simplex; assembly: GCF_040414725.1. NCBI lineage: Eukaryota > Metazoa > Arthropoda > Insecta > Orthoptera > Tettigoniidae > Anabrus > Anabrus simplex. Next base: position 136,379,309 of record NC_090272.1, read on the forward strand.
TTTGCCTGGTGTGAAAATGGGAAACCACAGAAAACCATCTTCAGAGCTGCCGACAGTGGGATACGGAGTAATTAAGGAAGAATGTAATACAGTTAAGAAAGTTGAAATTAATAGTAAATAGGATTATAACTGAGGACAGAAGGCGGTAACAGAGGAGAAATTCAGGTAAGATGATGACTTATGGTGTTATTAATTAAGCCTAAAGAGGCAAGCCTGAGGCAAGAAATTATAGCGGAAAACAGAAGTAGAATAGAACTACAGTAATAATTATAGCAAATGCCAGAAAAAACTTACGGTGTGAAATAATGGGCTACACTCTGCGGTACTGTTCAAACACTAACAGTGCCTCTTAGTGCTATTCGAGGACGATTTTAACCTCCAACTGTATACCGCCAATATCCCGCAGAATGACCGATTGACGTCTCTCTTGCTTTCTACCCAAGGAACAACCACGAGTTTACAGGAATGATGACAAAAATGGTAATACGTTAGTTCCGTGCTGGCAAACAGTCAGAGACGTTTCCATGTTAACCTGTAGGTTCGTTGTCGGTCTGCGGGTAACTCAATGCAGCACACGAGACCAGCAGGAATTAATAATATTCTCCGTCATTTGAAGAGGAAGCGAAATTATGAACATAATAATAGTTGTTTATAATGAATGGTCGTTTCACATATAGTCCACGGATTTACGAGAAAATGGGTAGTATAAGAGAAAATGGAAGAAAACTGTTCTGGTTTTCCTATAAACCCCCAGTCTATTCAGACATTTTTAAATCATATCTATACCATATTCTTTCCCGGCATGAGTATATTCCAGATATGAGGTTTGGTCGAGATCTATCCATCCGTTTTGCCGTGATGGTGGAACAAAGAAACAAAGAGACACGAAAAATATAAACCACTGATACGGTCTTGAGTTGACCTAACACGGATAAATATTTTAAAAATTGGCAAAAAAAAACAAACTAAATTACAGACAGCGTACCCCTTGCAACTTCATTTATAGAGATAAACCTGGACACGTCTAAAAAATGCAGATCTGTATTTCGAGAGTTACTGCTTTGAAATTGTATGACATATCGACAAACGGATTTCACCATCAGATTCGTCTTTCAGTGTTCTAAATTGATGTTTCTTTGACTTTATCTCGTATTTCCTATATTTATGGGTTAGATTGGGTTAGAATCATTGAATGGGGTGAAATTTACTACTGTTTTCACATATTATTTTTTTTCATACCCATGTGACAGCTGGAATCATAACATTTGGCTAACATATGGCCACTCGTCGTGCTAATGAGCGTGCGGAATGTGATGATTGTATCATTCCTATAAGTGTGTCAAACTATAACCTATACGTGTAAAAAGTACAAAATTAACTTGAAATCGAGAAATACAGCTCTAATTAACGTATAAGGGACAGAGATATGACCGAAAGTCATAGGATCAAATTTGAAGACCTCTCCAACCTCTCCAAATTAAACGGCGATTTTGCTATTTGTTTTGTGATACGACTTATCGTTTAGCCACTAATTAACCGAAAACAAAGGTCTGCACCGTCATTAAAATTGCATTCATATTTAGATGATTTATACATCTGAACAGTTAGGAATGTTTCGTCAAAGTAAAGAGTGTCCAGGTTTCAGTCTTAGCACTCGCATACATAAGGAGTAAATAAGATAGAAAGTAATACAATAAAGAAAGTTGAAATTAATAGAAAGAAGGATTATAACTGTGGACAGCTGGATAGGACATATATGTAAATACCAAGTGAATATATTGGAAAATAAAACGCCCCTCAATAAACTGTGATGATATGAGTTACGTAGATAGATAGGCGGTAATAGAGGAGAAGCCTAAAGAGGCAAGGCTGAGGCAATAAATTAATGCAGAAAACAGAAGTAGAATAGAAATACAGGAGAATTTGTAGCAAATGCCAGAAAACCCTTTACGGTGTGAAATAATGGGCTACACTCTGCGGAACTGTTCAAATGTTAACAGCGCCGCTTGGTGCTATTCGTGGACGAAAGTAACCTCCAACGGTATTCTGCCAATATCCTGCAGAATGGCCGATTGACGTCTCTCTTGATTTCTACCCAAGGAACAACAACCAATTTGCAGGAATGATGAAGAAAATGGCAATACGTTATTTCCCTTCTGGCAAGCAGTCAGAGACGTTGCCATGGTAACCTGTAGGTTCGTTGTCACTCTGTCGGTCACTCAATGCAGCGCATGATACCCGCAGAAAATAGCAGTTTTCTCCGTCATGATAATAAAAGTTGTTTATAATGAAATGACGTTTCACGTATAGTCCAGGAACATTACAGAAAATGGGTAGTGTAAGAGAAAACGGAAGAAAACTGTTATGTTTTTTTTTTATAAACTACCGGTCTATTCAGAGATGTTTAAATCATATGCATCAAAACCTTTCCCTGGATGAATATACTCTAAATATGAGGTTTGGTCGAGATATATCCGGCCGTTTCTCCGTGATAGTAGAACAAACAGACAAACAGACACGAAAAATAAAAACCACTGATAGGGTCTTGAGTTGATCTAAAACGAATAAATATCTGAAAAATTGGCGAAGCAAACGAAATACAGACAGCGGACCCCCTACAACTTCATTTATATAGATAATGTATGTAGAATAAAAACAATACCTAGTTGTTTAAGTAATAATAATAATAATAATAATAATAATAATAATAATAATAATAATATCTACAGGACCCGTGCTGCTCCGCAAGATTCATTATAAATAGGTCAGATAACGTCTTTTGATATAAAATTGTTCCATGCCCTGTCCGGGTACTATTTTAAAATTTAAATTTAAGATGTGTAATACCTGTTGATTATGTGTGAAGTGATTTTTTGTAGATTTCTTTACTCTGACGTTGAATGATATATCACAAACTTCTTTTACAATTTGTTTTACGTCACACCGACACAGATAGCTCTTATTTCGACAATGGGATAGGAAATAGAAGTGGGAAGTAAGTCACCGTGGCCTTAAGGTACAGCCCCAGCTTTTGTCTCGTGTGCAAATAGGAAACTGTGGAATGCCACCTTCAGAGCTGCCAACAGTAGGATTCGAACCCACTATCTCCCGAATGCAAGCTGACAGCTACGTTACCCAAAATGAGCAGCTACTCGCTCGGTTTTTGCGAATTATCTCGTAGCTTTGGAGTTATTGTTGTTTGTTTAATTTAATGTTATAGTTCTATTTTATTTTGTTTCGCGTGGAAGTTTGTCCTTTGTAGTAGCCTAGATTGTCTGGGAAGTAGTTGATGGTTGGATTCGGACTCACCATCTCCGGAATAAAGCTCAAAGCTGCGCTACCCACACTGCACGCTCGGTGGAAAGAACATATGGATGCTCTCCAGTGAAGAATTTCACAGATAGTAATTCGAACCTGCAGGTTTTAGGAAGCAGAACTTATTCCCACATGTCCATCTCACGAAACACTTCGGTGATTGAAATAGCTTGTGACACTTGGACGCTTCCCCATTGACTCCAACTGTCCTCAGGAACTCCCCATTCTATTGGAATTTAATTAAAGAACTGAGCCGTCAGATGTGAGGTAACAACTGTTAGGAATCGCAACTGCAACTGTTATAAATTGTTTAATGTGGGATAGAATAAGAAAACGGGATTAAGCTCGTATGAGTCAAAAATTAAATCTTTTCTGATGGAAACTTTGAAGTATTGGCGCGAATGTTTCCACCTCGGATTTCTACACTATCAGAAGTACCTCATGATACTATGAAGTAAAGTTTTATCGTCGTATTGGAACTCGAAATCCATGTTGATGATTTCAATCAATCAATCAATCAATCAATCAATCAATCAATCAATCAATCAATCAATCAATCAATCAATCAATCAATCAATCAATCACCATTGATCTCATTTTAGCCAGGTGGCAGACTCCATGCCAATCAATCAATCAATCAATCAATCAATCAATCAATCAATCAATCAATCAATCAATTAATAAATCAATCAATCACCATTGATCTCATTTTAGCCAGGTGGCAGACTCCATACCAGTTGTGTACCTAGTTTAATCTTAAATGATAGCTGCAGTCGCTTAAGTGCGGCCAGTATCCAGTATTCGGGAGAAGATGGTTTTCCGTGGTTTCCCATTTTCACACCAGGCAAATGCTGGGGCTGTGCCTTAATTAAGGCCAAGGCCGCTTCTTTCCTATTCCTAGGCCTTTCCTATCCCATCGTCGCCATAAGACCTATCTGTGTCGGTCCGACGTAAAACAAACAGCAAAAAAAAACAAAAAAAATTATTTCAAAGAAGTTAGAAATGTATCGAACAATTCAGTCCGTAATTCCTCTGCTAACTTTATCTTCATATTATGATCCTTCCTATTTTTAAAAATTCCATTCAAGGTCATTCGTCAACTAATGTCATCTCACGCCATCTCTTCACTAGAAGCTGAGAGCCATGCCAAGAAATCAGTACTTTGTGGCGGCCGATGTCTCCATGGCGCACTTGCTCTGGCACGATCTTCTCACGTCGGAGGTCCGTCTTCAAATAGCTTCCATGGAGAGTGTTTTTCTTCCAATTCTACTCTCAACATAGTCTTAAGCCAGGTGCAGATTCAGCAACAACGCCTCGCAAAGCCCGTTTGAATTTACCCGCGAAGCGATCTGATAGGGTAATTTCAGCAGCTGACAAAATGACAACGGTGCGATATATCGATTTATTTTCTTCAAATTATTTATCACACTCGTACATCCGTTTCACGTTGTTTCCGACCACCCTGTAAATCCATCAACACATATACTGTGCGTGAAACTACAATGATCCTAAATATTACAGAAACGCCAGTAGACGCAATGTTACAATTTGAAAAGAAACATTCCTTGGGCATTAAGAAGAACAGCTCGCACACGATTAACTCACATATCATCGGATAAAAATGCAACAGTTTCATGTAATAATAATAATAATAATAATAATAATAATAATAATAATAATAATAATAATAATAATAATAATAATAATAATAATAATAATTTCGTGTGGCTATTTCTAGCCGAGTTCAGCCCTTGTAAGGCAGACCCTCCGATGAGGGTGGGTGGCATCTGCCGTGTGTAGGTAACTGCGTGTTATTGTGGTGGAGGATAGTGTTATGTGTGGTGTGTGAGTTGCAGGGATGTTGGGGACAGCACAAACATCCAGCCCCCAGGCCATTGGAATTAACGAATGAAGGTTAAAATCCCCGACCCGGCCGGGAATAGAACCCGGGACCCTCTGAACCGAAGGCCAGTACGCTGACCATTCAGCCAACGAGTCGGACAGTTTCATATAATCTAAACATTTTAATTTTAAAGTTTTCACGTTTTCGTAACACTGAATGACCAGAGCACAGTTAGGAAACTCCAGGCGTATTTTATGTCGAAAAACACCAAAATGCCGAATTTATCTTTAGTGATTTATAGTGGAACCTCGGATTGCGAGTAACTTGGTCTACGAGTGTTTTGCAAGACGAGCAAACATTTTAAATAAATTCTAACTTGATAAGCGAGTGAGGTTTCGCAATACGAGTGTCACGTGTACGTGTTTCCACTTCCCCTGTGCCTTTGTTTTCCCCTCCCCCTGCCACTCTCTTTCCTAGGAAAGTGTGTGTAATCATTTCCCGCGCTGGACTTCAGTTGGCGTGCCTCGCTAGCATAGTCAACACCGTACGAGTGTACATGTTTTGTTTCTGTCATCTGTGATATAACTGCTCTGCAACGATGTGCCCTGTGAACGAAAAGAAGGCAAAAAAGGAATTTGATCGGAAGAAGGAGATGATTACAGTGGATGAATCTGTTCAATGACAATGCAATGTTACATTTTCGTGAAATCCTCAAAAAGAGGCTAAAGCAACAGTCATTGAACAGGTTCCTCGTTAAAGTTGCACGAAAAGAAAACACTTCCAATGAGCGAACCCATAGCAGTGATTCCGTTAGTAAAATTCGTGTTACACAATAACTCTTCTCATGTCATCTCTCGTCTCCCTCATACCAACAATGATCCTATTGTAAGGTAAAGTGCAGCTTAATTGTTTTACGTTATATTTTGTTTTAGAAATGTTATGTGAATAAATGTTTTTGTGTTGTGGACGAATCATCCGAGTTTCAATAGTTTCTTAGGGGAAAATTTGCTTTGATATACGAGCGATTTGGAATACTAGCATGTTGCCGGAACAAATTATGCTCGCAATCCAAGGTTCCATTGTATTAGTGTTTCAGTGAATATGTTGCCGTATTTTCCTTGCCGTATAAACACATTTACATACCGATGAATTGTGCTATTTGTACTACAACCCTTAGACCAGGAGGAGAGAACTTAACCAATTACACTCACTAAACGGCGTACACACTTCTCTCATTTGCCATCAATCTCTTCGTTTTGATACCTCTGATTATCACTATCTGTTGGTCGTGAATTGTGGTCACCCCTGAGACAACGTTGGCATGCAGCGCACGTTCTACGCGACAAGTGGTAAAGTTTTCCACTCAGCTTGTTGGGAGATTGACAGGGAGCCAGGTTCCTTATCCTCATTATGCAAAATACTCCTTCAAAAGACCCCTGCTGGGATCTTACCAATGCTGACAACTTTAATGAAGAGAAGGACAAAAACTTATTACCAACGCAGGCAAACGCTCGAAGACAAAAGTGAAGATAACTCGCAAATTAGGGGAAGAAGCAAATCTCCGATAGATACTGAAGAAACCCAGTAAGAAGTTGAGAATATATTACTGTTGAGTAATTAGTCTCATTAATAATCTCATTGACCGTGGTTCTGTTGGGAAGTGATAGGCTAATGACATCGACACTAGCATCTCACCAAGTTAGCAGGTGATTCTACTTCTGGAATTCAAAGAATCATCTTGGTAACTCTGAAATTATTTTCCAGAAAGCGATATTTCTGGTGATCTGAAGAATCTTAATATAAATCTTCAAAGTTAAATGGTAGTAGAGGAAGGATTATTCGATCAAAGGCATTTTGATCTAGGTTTACATTAGAAGGTTTGCTGAACATGTTGAGCATAGAAATTTGAGAGTGTCTCATGAACATTATTTTAGGTATTCTACAAAATGATGGGTCAATTAACATCGACGGCGTTCAGATTCTCAAAACCTCTCAATTTAAATATCTGGGATAACTTATCCAATCGGATGGTGACACCCTCCAAGATGTTCGAAGTAGAATCAACGCTACCTGGATAAATTGCCACCAAGTCACAGGAGTCATTTTTGATCGGAGGATATCCAAAATCCATAGAACCATCATTAGACCAGTGGCACTGTATGGAACCGAGTATTGGCCAGTCACAAAGAGACGTGAACAACAGTTGCATGTCATGTAGATGCTTCGCTGGCCATTGGGAATCACTATACTGGCTACATAAGAAATGAGAATCTTCAAATGGCATTTGGTGTGGCCCCAATCCTTGAGAAAATACGAGACAATCGTTTGGGAATTTGGGATTGTATGGCCATGTGCTACGCAGAAATGGTTTTTCCGTTGCAAGGAGGGAATTAAACTTAAGTCCTGAGGGTCGCAGACCACGAGGCGACCAAAAAAGCGCCGGCTCGACAGCCTGCGGGAGGACATGCATGTGGCGAAAGTCTCTCCTGAAGATGCACTTGACCCCATCAAGTGGAAAAGGAAGTGGAGAGCAGAAGACCCTGCAATTAAGCGGGATGAATGCTCAAAAGAAGAAGGAGGATAAGAAGAAGATTTTACCATAGCCCATTTCCCTGCGCCAGCCTCTCTCAGTATGTGATAAATAAGAATATTTGTTAGATATTGAAAGAAGTTGTTTTTATATGTATACTTAGATGTGCAATATATTTCTCAGATGATTTTTGCATACACAGTTGCTTCTAATGCTTCAAGAATAACACCAGTATGCTGATGTCGCCAGAAGGAACTGAACTCGAGTTAAAACGCATGTCATCATAATTCATAATGATGCAGGCCTACGTTTGGAAATTGCATAACTCAAGGCTTGCTTTTGTCGTTTTGTCTATATCCGGTAATAACCCATTTGAGTACGACACTAAATGACACAACTTAGAAAGACTATTACAAAATCCATATATCTAAACGTGTATTTTATAATAAGTATTAAATTACTACCAACTATTACTTTCGGCATAGAATACGCCTATAATTTCGGGACCGTACTCTGGCAGGTGAGTATTCCAAACACATGAAAGTATTAAAACCTAAATAATTTCCAGGCAAGATTTGCAGCGACGGTGTCCAATATATAATTTTAAAGAGGAAGATCCATGCATGTTGGGTATTCGGCCCGAAGGCTTGTTTGATCCTCCACAGTTCCGCCAACAGATGTCATAGATAACCTAGGCGTCACTGAAGAGGCATACTAAGGAAAAGAGGACTGAGGTAGTATCCCGTTGCTTTCCTTGAAGGTCCATGGTAACTTGCAAAAGGAAACCACTTTCCCCTTTGTGAGGTGGTGGTGGTGATTATTGTTTTAAGAGGAAGTACAACTGGGCAACCATCCTCTATATAACACTAATCAGAGAGAAAAAATGGAAGGGGTCCGACACTTCGAAAAATGAAGATATCGGCCAAAAGAAGACAAGGGCCACGAAGGGCGTGAAAATGAAAGACTCCCTAGCCCTCGCAAACCTAATAGCGTCGGGGTCGGAAAAGAATAAGAGTTGACCAAGGGAGGTCGGATAGGATAGATGAAAGTGAAGAGCCTGGCACAAGTAAGTGGAAAGAATGCCAGGACTCAGCTGAGGGCCCCGTGGTCGCCAACCCACGCTCCAAAGTTCAGAGCCCCTGAGGCCCCTTTTAGTCGCCTCTTACGACAGGCAGGAGATACCGTGGGTGTTATTCTACCGCCCCCACCCACAGGGGGATTTCCCCTTTGTGAAAATAAAAAGATCATAAATACGACTGCTAATTTCAGATGACCACCAGCCATAAGACAATAACATGAACGGTTGCTAGGTAACGCTGTTTTTCCATCCATCCATACATCACATCACAGCCTGCACGGTTGCTAGGGTTACACTTCCGTGACACTAACTTCCACAACGCAAATTTTCAGATGACCCCCTACCATAAGACATAATTATATCAAAAGCGCCTGATTTCTGGGATAATAACATCAGGTAACATAATAGTTCTGTCATCTTGAGGTACTAAAATCGCCGTGTCTCATGGCTAGGAATTATTGTAGCTCTGGACTCCGGCGTGGGAGCACGTCACGTGAGATTTCGTTTGGCTCGTCGCAGTGGACTTTATACGAATGCAACAGGAATTCAAATAATTAAAATATGGGTTAATTGCGCCGCGATGGAATGTGAAAAAAAGAATTCTATCGTGAAATGGCATGACATAAGAACAATACAAATCTTCAAAATTATCGAAAATTCATTTGAGAAAGCAGGTTGGCTTGTCAGAATTTCCAGAAGTTCAAAAATCACCTATAGCGAGCATCTAAACGCTTATCGGGAGTCCCTCAAACACGAGAAGGCTGAGCATCATGAGGCGAATTCCGCGCTGTTGGAATGCCAGCCGAGCGCATCTACTTCCGCAGTGGCGGAAAATGATTCTGTTTTTTTTTTTGCTAGTTGTTTTACGTCGCACCGACACAGATAGGTCTTACGGCGACGATGGGACAGGAAAGGGCTAGGAGTGGGAAGGAAGCGGCCGTGGCCTTGATTAAGGTACAGCCCCAGCATTTGCCTGGTGTGAAAATTGGAAACCACGGAAAACTATTTTCAGGGCTGCCGACAGTGGGGTTCGAACCTACTATCTCCCGAATACTGGATACTGGCCGCACTTAAGCGACTGCAGCTATCGAGCTCGGTGAAAATGATTCTAAACTCATAATCTGGAAGATTCAAAAATTTGACTAGAATGAATAAAATGCCAGCGATGAAATTTCAAACCCTGAGCGACTTAGATACTTCAGTTTTACGATGCGTATCACGTGGTAAATACTTTACGTCAACAATAATTGTGACCCTGATTCGTGTACTATAAGAAACATTCTCTTGTGATCCATTTTCTAGCTGTAACTAATGGAGATCAGTCCGTCTAACATTATAAATTACACTGTCGCTAAGAGATATGGATACAAAATCAATTATCTCAGGTGTTCAATGCATATGGGACTAACGCTGAACATATATTCCATCAAATACCAGGATGATGGCATACGTTCGTGAAATATAAGTGTATTAGCAGTGATATGTGGCGGATATCCCTTCGTTATTAATGTTCCCCATTTGCCTACTGTTCACAAATCATTAACACAAACCTATGGAACATCACCAGTTTTAGAATGAAGAGCTGAGGTAGCCACGGTTTCATTGTCAACAGGCTCAGTGAGAATATTTTCCCTTAAAACGCCTACAAATTTCCCGATTTTTATAAAACATTCCATCCTGACTATTCAGAGTATCTGAAAATAAGTTATGGAAAAGTTACGGGCATAATAAACCCAATAACGTAAGAGAGGATCCGTCAACCTTTTTCTCCTAAACGGTTTGGTTAATCGCTGGTTAATATATTGTCCGACTAATTGGCTGAATGGTCAGCGTTGAGCCATTCCATTCAGAGGGTCCAGGGTTCGATTCAAGGTCGGGTCGGGGATTTTAATCGTCTCTGATTAATTCTTCTGGCCCGGGGACTGGGTGTTTGTGTTTGTTACAAAACTTTCCTCTTCATATTCAGACAACACACTACACTACCTACCACCACAGAAGTACGCAATAGTGATTACATCCTTCTATATAGGGTTGGCGTCAGGAAGGGCATCCGGCCGTAAAACAAGGCCAAATCCATATGTTCGACACAGTATGCACTCGGAACCCCACAGATGTGGGAAAAACTGTATAAAAATAACAAGAAGAAGAAGTAGGAGATAACTGGTTGGTATACCTTATGTCCTGCGACGTAATACAACTGAATTCTCAACAGAACGTTAGCGATGAAGAGTGTTAATATTAGCATTCAACATTCCCAAGGAAAATGCACGAGGGACGCAGAAATGATGAGAAGCTTTACTATTGAACGGAGTACAGACATGAGCGTGAGACTGAGAATACGCTGACAGGTTAACACAGAAGTTGCTCACGATTGAACCTACATTTCTCTGTCGATTTTCTAGGAGGAAATAAAATACGTTAGAGGTCAATTTTTGTTTCAGAACACTAGGTCCTATTAGAATTTCCGTAACTTATTATCATACATTCTATATATGTCATAGGTTATATAAATGTTACCCAATCATTTTATATTTTGAAAAGTTCTCGAAGGCAGATTCCTAAGAACTTAAACATGCAGTAATTTCTTCTTCTCAGTAGCATTTTCCGCACGACAGTGAAGGGTCCACTACATTGCACGCCATTTACCAATTGGTTCTTTCCTCCAAGTGCTAATGGTTTCACTCCTAAGTGCTGAGCATTCTTAAGGCAGCGTGCGGATACATTTAAAATAATATAATAAATACAAATTCGTAACTACGTATGGCACATTATATATCAGTTTGTTCAGGAAGAATTAGAAAATAAGATAATAGTAGGATGTTTTACTTACAAGTATCCAGTAAAAGTATAATGGATGATTAGTCATACTATTTTTTTTTAGAAAATTAAAAATGTTTCCAAATTTTTAGGTTGTAACAAGCACTACATGATCTGAAATTAAATTCCAAGATATACAAAATATGCCAAATTTCATTACAAGCACAATCGTATATAATAATAGAAACTTCAATGAATAATAAAATAGTCACAGGTAAAAAGACTCGGAGAGAGTCTGCTGTGGTGGGACATTAGGTGTAGATGTGCCTGGTAGGGTTCGCACGTTCGGATTGTCTACATCACTACTTGACGCATCACTATAGTCACGGGTATCTAAATTAGGGTCATATTTTTCCCCACTTCCAGAAGAAAAGTCGTCTAATGATAAATCATCAGGAAAATCTTCTACATTACCAATGTCGTCTTCACTTTCATCACTCCCAAGCTCCTCCAGTGCTCCTCTAATTGCACTAGAACCACTTAGTTCACTCATGTTTATGTTACTGAGCCATGAACTTTGTCCCCCTCCCCCTTAAAAACCTTGATTTATGTTGCTGTGCTATTTAGCTCGTTTGATATCTATTTAATTATGGCTTTCTTTGCATCACGCCCGTTGCCGTCTTATAATAAATGTGTTCTCTCCCAGTTCCTAACTTATGGCTCCAGGGTAAGGAATTTTTTCCATCCTGGGGCGCCCTTCTCGCCCGTCCCCTTTTCTGTCTTTCTTTCTTTCTTTCTTTCTTTCTTTCTTTCTTCCTTTCTTTCTTAATTTCTTTCTTTCACGCCCCGCTCGCTTGCGCTTACCCTCTCCTGGTTCTCCGAGAGGGAGCGCGCTGACATAAGCCTTGGTCATTCCCTTCCTGCCAAGGCTGGCTCGCCTTGTCGGGCGGTGGGGACACTCACCTGCTGCACTTTGAGCAGATTACTTGTCTTTCATCGAACCCAACAACGAAACGTACTTGTGACGCCCTGGTACAGAATGTGGAAACATCCGACATATGTTCTTTATGTTCTTGGAATGTCCTGTAGATAAGTTCATATGACACCCTATCGAAAGCTTTTTTCCAGGTCCAGACAGGCCAGAAGGAAAAGCTTGGCCTTCTCTATGCTTTCTATGAGTAGGCAGTCTGCATGGATCGCATTCTTTTGTACTAAGCCCCTTAGCAAAACCGTATTGGTTTGAAGAGGCATAGTAAATTTCGCGTAGTCGACTGTGTATAACTCGCTCAAAGATTTTTAACAAGTGACAGAGTAAGCGGAATAGATAGTAGCGTGAACATTCACCAGCTTCACATTTAGCCTTCTACATCGGTATGGTACATCTCCACTTCAAGGAATCGATTGGTGTGAAAATTCCTCATCTATATAAATAAAGTTGTAGGGGGTCCGCTGTCTGTAATTTCTTTTGTTTTGCCAATTTAGTGGTGATGTAGAGTATAGTGAGCTGGCAATCTGTGACGATATAAAGGTGAAATCAGTGAGATTGTGTTTGTGCGGCACGTTGTCGAGCTGTGACCAGCTTACGCATACTACATGGCTGGCTTGTTCAACTACCTGCAGGTACGCAATGGCACGTGGGAACTTCCCTCGTCCTCTCACAGGCAGGAGACTGGCGCATCGACACAGCTAAGTCTTATAGTGACGATGGCATAGGAAAGGGCTAGGAGTTGGAAGGAAGCAGCCATGGCTTCAATTAAGGTACAGCCCCAGCATTTCTCATGGTGTGCAAATGGGAAACCATGGAAAACCGTCTTCAGGGTTGCCAACAGTGGGATTCGAACCCACGATCTCCCGCATACTAGGTACTGGCCGCACTTAAACGACTTCAGCTATTAAGCTCGGTACGGGGTGTATTAATCCCTGCCAAATCTAAATGGCATGTGACCCAACGCTCCGATATGGTGAATGACTGTGAAGCTGTATGGGTTGAAGTTACATTTCATGAAATAAAATACCCATTTGCATGTTTCTATAGACGACCTCGTTCTTACCTCAACTATTCTGAAGTTTTTCTTTCCTCTATGCTTAAAGCCGTTCATTCCAAAGATACCATTGTCATACTAGGAGACCTTAATCTGTCTGTCTCCTGGACTTCCCCTTCATTAGGTCAGCCTTCCAATAACCTTGACAAATGGTATCTGGACCACTATATGACTTGACTGAACTTCAAACACCATGCCTTGGAAAACAACTACGGAAATAGTCTTTTTGACTACCTGCTTTTTTATAACGAGCCCTCATCTGTTTCTGTGGGTCGAAATATCTTTTAAACTCCAACCACAAGTCCAGTGAAGCAACTTTCATTCTCACCCCTCCCCGTGCTCCGAGATGTCATCGAAGTTTCCTTAGGAGTTCTGTGCCCGTGTGGCGTAAAAAGTACTGACAGACTGTTAATCGTACCCTGTCCTTTTTACCATGGCATTTGTTGCACGCGGGTGAAGTTCAAGATGCGGTGGACTTATTTTATGATTGAACGCTTGCTGTGATCCGTGACCTCATTCTTACTCTTTCGATGTCTAGAAAATATCCCCCCCTCCCCCATGGAAGAAGAGTGATACCAAAAGTGCTTAACTTAAAAAAATCGGTAGCCTGAAGACAATGGAAGAATGCGTCCTCCGAGAGAAACACCACAAGAATTTATTAAGGCGGGATTACTCTGAATTTATTAACGGAGCCTGCCTTGAAGTAAGACAGAAAAGTAAAGGATTAAAATAAAACAAACGAATACCGGAAGTAGTAACCTGGGACCATTCTGTAGCCAGTGGAGCAGATAGACCTGAATTATTCAATGAATATTTTACCTCTAATTTTGTTAAACCTGTTCAGCATGCTGATTGTCCTAAAATCAAACCTGTTACTTCCCATAGCCTCAGTAATATTTCTACCACTGAATCTGAAGTGTTCTCCCTACTGTCAGAAAATAAACCCACTGGTCTTGATGGTCTCAGTGCTATCTTCCTTAGGAATACAACAGTACCTCTTTCATACCCTATTAGCGTAATATTCAATCGGTGCTTCTCAGTCGACTACTTTCCGACCTCCTGGAAACTTGCTTATATCACACTCGTTCGTAAAGTTGGAAAGAGGTTGGATATCGCAAATTATAGCCCAATCTCTATATTACGTGCTTCATCAATCATTTGTGAAAGGATCATCTACCAACGTGTGCTTGCATTTACAATTCCATACATATCCCCCCCCCCCCGCAGCATGATTTCCTTCCTGGAACCTCCTGCGTAACTAACTCAGCTATCATCCTCCATCATGCCACGTCTGCAATGAACGCGGGCTCTCAACTTGATGTATGCTATATCGACATAGCGAAGGCCTTTAATACCGTTGATCACACGCTTCTTGTTCACAAACATTCTGAATTGTTTAACGTGCATGGGAGATTTCTAGCTCCCATTAATAGCTTTCTGAGTGAAATACTTCAGCACGTGGTCCTTGATGGATGCAGTCCTTTTCCCACCACCACCCTGTCTTGTGTCCCGCAGGGCAGTCTTCTAGGTCCCCTTCCTTTTGCCCTGTTTATTGATGACCTTATCGATACTGTTTTCCACCATTCATGTGAAATCCTTCTCTTTGCAGATTCTCCTACAAATACAATCCAATTGAAAAATGAACTTGATTCACTGTCAAGTTGGTGTACTACATGGTGTCTTAAACCTCATCCCTCCAAGTGTTCCACCATTTCGTTCACACTTCGTAAATCCCCCGTTTTATAGGAATATCACCTGCTGAACCAACCGATTGCAATAAATTGTTGACAATCAAAAAGACTTAGGAGTGCATTTTGACAGTAAATTGTTGTTTGTCTCTCACGTGCTATGTCATTCCTTGATTTACAGGTTTTCTGACATCACAGGTGTAAATGCCCTCAGAGCATTCCACGTTTCTTGTATCTTACAGATTGTAGAATACGCCTCTCCAGTCTGGTCTATTTCTGTTCTTCAAATCTCAGCCACCTTGACCGTGCACAATCTTTTTTTCTGAGCTATCGTAGATCCAGGGTCCCTGCATGTCGCAACTTAAGCATTATCCAAGTACTTGGGAAACTGAAACTCAAGACCCTTTCTGCTCGAAAAGTAGCCGACCTAAAGCTGCTATACAAAGCAGTTAATTGTCTATTTAGGTCTCCAGATTTAGTTTCCTTATTCCCCCACCACGTCATATCCGGTAATGCCAGAATGAAGACCCTATTCCATATCCTTTACTCCCGGCTTTCTCTCTCCCAAAGGTCCTTTTCTGTACTTATTCCAGCAATGTTTAATACCTTATCTATCAACAAGAACCTTGACACTTTCGTAACGTTTCCTCACTTCTGTCATGTTCTCATATAACTTAATTTTCCTTCTTGTTCTTTCTTGTTCCTGCTCCTGTATTTACTGTAAATGTATTTTCCTTTGTTAATGTCGTTATTTATGTAAATATGTATTATATAGGATTGTATAGTTTTAATTGTGTATATTTGAGTATTTCATTTTAGATTAATATCTATTGTACATAGCTTGGATCTTTGTAATTCGGCGTTATGCTGTTGCTGATCCTGAATAAATAAATAAATAAATAAATAAATAAATAAATAATGAGATTCAGCAAAATGTAAGATTTTGCACTCGTCAATATGTTATGTCCCATATTCATGGCCTCCGTTGCTGAAGGGATAGTGTTTCCACAGTAGCCGAAAACATATCTCGCTTCTTCCACCAATAAAAAATGTTCTCCTAAGAGTATTTTTTGATAATGAGCACCTAGATGCTCCCTTAATTCTTCTTTCTCATCATCAGAACATACACTTCGCTGTGCATAGCAAGAAATGATATGAATATCTGTCGTATTCAAGTCCTTTCTTTGCTAGGGGCTTTACGTCGCACCGACACAGACAGGTCTTATGGCGACGATGGGATAGGAAAGGCCTAGGAGTTGGAAGGAAGCGGTCGTGGCCTTAATTAAGGTACAGCCCCAGCATTTGCCTGGTGTGAAAATGGGCAACCACGTAAAACCATCTTCAGGGCTGCCGATAGTGGGATTCGAACCTACTATCTCCCGGATGCAAGCTCTCAGCCGCGCGCCTCTACGCGCACGGCCAACTCGCCCGGTAGCGTATTCAAGTCTATTCTGACTGCTATTGTGGGGTCTGGTAGTGGAATAACTTCAACCACGGCATCACGAAGTCCCTGAGTAATGATCATCGTAAGTACATTTCGGGCACAAAATGTACCACCACAGAGGCTCGTGACATCATCACTTAAGTGTTGATTGTGACCCTTTCGGGCTGATTGACTGAATGTTCTTCAGCGTGCGAATCAAGAAACTGGTTATCCATTCTATGTCTGCCATGCCACTAATCGAGAACATATAGAAAAATTTTAAAAACATAAAAAACACCCATATTTCCTCTTCATTTAAGACCCTAATCGCTTCAATATGCTTATCTTAGATGAAGCAGTATTTTTAAAAATACGTGTATTCTTTTTCAGTCACCCTGTATATTCCATTTTCTTTTTATCAACAGTTTTTTCTTCCCTAATTCTTTCACGTATTTTGGGATATTTTCCTCAGAATGACAGCACTGCATACGCTTGCGACTTAGCTTCCAAGATGTAAATTACAGAAATCTATTATGGTACCTATTATGTGTAATATAACAATAATTCACTAACATTTTTACAAAGAAGAATCCAAACCAGATTTGCACAATGAATATTTTTTATGAAATAGTGTGAAGAGGAATTAAAAATAAGTTTGTATTATTTTTTTGTGCAATGATTTGATATGTAAGTTTATGTTCAGAAGTTTATTTTTCTACAGTCATATTGATTATACTTTTACTAACAACGGATAGTTATTTTATTTATGATAACCTAGTAGTTGTACCGTTGTTGACGGGATAGTGTTTGCAGAGTCGCCGAAAACATGTCTCCATAATCATTTCACTAGTAGTGTCCTCTAGCGACTACGTGTGGCAGCAAGAGAGACAAAGTGACTATAGACAGTTACCACGGTGTAAGATAACCTGGTGAGGGAGCAAACCACCTCTTCCGCTGGACAAGTTTGTTCCGATAATAGCGATAATGTGCCTAGTTGCTAAAAAATCCGCTAGATGTCAGGTCGAACTGCGGGCCGCGGATGTGTTGATATTATGTATGTTTGATTTTTTCGTGTACCTGTCCTGCTACACAGACTTCTTTTTGTGAGTAGTTAGAATTATTTATTATCATAATGTTCCTAATAGGATATTAATGACAGCTATCTTCATGTAAAATGGGCATATGAGAATCTCTTTGCGGGAGATATGGAAAATCCCCCTCCTCTACGAGTGTCCCAAACTAACATCTTCGCATAATTATCCTTATTCGCCTGGAGAGAGAATGAGAGTAAAGTAACGCAGCCGCAGGTGGACTTAAACATATTTCCATGAAATATTAAACCGAGCTCGGTAGCGGCAGTCGTTTAAGTGCGGACTGTATCCAATATTCAGGAGATAGTGGGTTCGAACCTTCACGGTCGCCAGCCCAGAAGTGGGTTCGAACCTTCACGGTCGCCAGCCCAGAAGATCCACACCACCAGGCGAATTCTGGGGCTATACCTTAATTAAGGCCACGGCCACTTCCTTTCCACTCCTAGCCCTTTCCTATGCCATCGTCACTATAAGACTTAGCTGTGTCGATGCTTCGTAAAACAACTTGCTGAAGGAACGATTGAATTTACTCTATTGATGAACAATTTATTTGATGCATTAGAAAGAAAACAGAAAAGATAATAATAAACAGCCCATATTTTGATACTTTAGAGAAAGGACTAGCATGACTTGTAATTCTTGGGAAAACGAGTTCTCTACGGGAAGAATATACGAAGATAATTTTTTGAGACGAAGCACTGTAATGTGGCAGTTCCTTGAATGTTATTGTTGAATAGTCTAAGGGGATTAAAACACTTTAGGCAATATTATCCCCCTTTATGCTGCTATTATAAACGGGCTAGGGTGCCAATGTTTTCTGGGGGACTCAATGTTTGACAAAACGTAGTAAAGTATTATTGTCATTCTCTAAAGGTAGTTTCATTTAATGTTAATTCATTAATTCAGTGATTTAAGTCGATCACCACTGATCTGCATTTAGGGCAGTCAGCCAGGTGGCAGATTCCCTATCTGTTGTTTACCTAGTCTTTTCTTAAATAACTGCAAAGAATTTGGAAATTTATTGAATATATCCTTTGGTCACTTTTTCCAATTCCTAATTCCTCTTCCTGCATAGAAATATTTTCCCCAGTTCGTCCTCTTGAATTCCAACTTTATCTTCGCATTGTGATATTTCATACCCTTACAAGCTCTAGTCAAGTTCACTCGTCTATAAATGTCACTCCACGCCATCTGTCCACTGACAGCTGGGAACATACCACTTAGTCGAGCAGCTCGTCTCCTTTCTGCCAAGTCCTCCAAGCCCAAACCTAGCAATATTTTCGCAACGCTGCTCTTTTGTCAGAAATCACCCAGAATAAATCGAGCTGCTTTTCTTAGGATTTTTCCCGTTTTCGAATCAAGTAATCCTGGCGAGGGTCCCATACACTTGAACCATACTCTAGTTGGGTCTTACGAGGAACGTATGCCCCTTCCTTCAGATCCTCTACCAGGTGACCAAAATAAAACTGGCCCGGAAAATATTTACAATAGAACTGAAGTGCGATTGACCATCTTTAATGAACATCACAGAAGATGCTGCAAATGGCCTCATCTGAATAAATAGGATTCAGAAGTCCTGACTCCACTTCACTCAGAAAACATCGACTCAGCTAAACGCGCGAAGGTTCGTCTGGACTAGGTGCTATCGTTACCAGCATTGGAAGAAATTGTATAAATATTTCCCACATTGAAATCTTGTTTCTTTCCATCGATAAGTGTTCTCTTATCCTCGAGCAAATCTTTGAGAACCCTCTTTCTATTACTCATCTATATTTTATTGTTAGTAAGCTAAAACCTTTCTCCACAACAATTAAACGTGTTGAGAAACAAAAAATCACGGTAGTGTAAGTCTATCAAGAAATAAATAAGTTATTAAACTTTCAGGAAGTCTGAAAGGTTCCTCACTTCTGTTGTACATGATCAACTAAAAAAGCCGGAAGAGGAGGGGAAAATTACTTTAGGAAAATTTCACAGTTCTGATGATATTTTCTATGACACTTGCATTGAGTATGTTAATGAATGGTGTTTTTGATTTCTCACTTCTTTTATAAAGCATTTGAGTGGGCGATTTTTAAAAATGAACAATTAAATTGGAAGAACATTTAGGATTGTTGCGCTTTTGTTAAAAGTATTATACCAAATATTTCTGCTGACGAAGACGAATTGTTTGATGAATTCTCATGTGTACGGAACTACTTAAAAAGTGAAACTGAAAATAGTATACAAACACAATGAAACTATTTGTGAAAAGTTGTGTGAAATTATTGCCTATTTCAATAGTACAAACATTAAGAACTTGGTTTATTTGATAGATTTTTGTCTGTCAGTTCGTGGGTCAAATGCTGCTGAGAAACGTCTTTTCTCTCTAGCGAACTCTTTGAGGTTTTATGAAAAATAAAACAGCATAAAAATTGCAACTGGCCTTGCTCACTGTCAAAGCACACTTTAATGGGAGTATCCTGTGCTGAATTTTATGAAAAAATATCGCAAAAACTACATTTCTTGATGAACTATACAAAAGTGAAACGTATGGGGTAGAGGCATATGCTTCTAACTGAATAAATAATCTATATCAGTCCACAGAAAAATTTAAGAAATCATTAAGGATTATTTGTATGCACGATTCGAAGATACATTTCAAGTGTTCACTAAATCTTGTCAACAAAATTTTTGCTCCCTTTTTCTTAATTGTCCCAGGTTTTCCTATGTTTCTTACATGTCCCGTTTTTACATAAATATTCTCTGGACACCCTAGTTTGAATGCACCTACTGTACCATTATATCTGACTGCAAGCATGGATATTTAACGCCGTAATAATTTTTTCAGTAGGGCGCTGTTGTGAGGGCGTGATGCTATACAGAGAGCGGGAATCGAGAAGGTGATTTCCCGAGGCAAGGCGGCGTCAGGTGTGACGAAGAAAGAACATGTGAGGAAGAGAGAAGAGAGATGGGATTGTGTTGGAGGGAGAGACCTGCCATCTTAACAGAGATTTTAGCGGGAGCAGACAGGCCCACCACATCACGGAAATTGGGCCGTAATTCCCGTAATTGAAGGTTTTTCAAGAAATTAAAAGGATGGAAATGGTTACTAGAATTTTATGAAACGGTAGATACATCTAAGATTATTAACATAGGAGTAGATCAATAATTATGTTCCAAGCAGAACCACCGTGGGAAACTCTGTAGTGGCCACATTCCAGACTCAAGTTGTTTCTCGGGACTTCCCCTGGCGTCCTTAGGTGTGCGTCCTCATATAAAAGCTGTGTGATATGGGGGGAGATCATCCAGTTGACTATCATATTGCTGCCGGCACGCGTCGCACGTCCGCCTAGATTGCTCCAGAAACCCTTTGTTCAGAACAAAGACAGTGTATAATTATTACAGTGCGATTAATTATTACAGTGCGATAACTTTGATCCAGTGGATAGGAGACTTACGGAGACAGGTGTGGACCTGTAAGTGGTGCTATATTCAGATACTTATCAATGAGATCGCGTGTGCTTAATGCTATCAGTAACCATAGAAAGCTGTACTTGCAGACTCGACTAAATAGCGGTAGGGGCGAAGCTCCCGAGGTGCCGAGGAAGTGTGGACAATAGACTGTGGAGGTCCATATTTATTCTCTGATAGAATGTTGAATCCAAATTAAGCAGGTGTAAAAACAAGAACTGAGTAGATAGTTTCTAGAGCTGAAAATAGTTTGTGGTACAGTACACAAGTTAGCGAATACGCAGTTATATGTGAAGGGAGGACGAGGAGTGTGCATTGCAAGGTGTTAGCGCTGTGTGCTAGCTCAACATAAGTAAATGTCCAAAATGTGGTGTAGAGGGTAAAGTGAATCTCTCATTATAGTAAGAAGTCGAGATATTCCGAGGGGAGTGAGCGGCTAGAACTTCAGAACGTGGCTTCGAAGACGTCACCTTGAACGAGGCATCCCTCAAGAAGAAGGCGGCACTATGGACCAGTGGGACAGGAAGAATGGACTCCAAGGATCGAACCTGGATGAGACATCCATCATGATGTGCTAAATCATGCTAGCCATACCCGGAGGGAGAGACGAGGAGACTAATTAAGATAAGTGAATCAATGAATTATTAGATGTATGGTAGAGTTAAGGTATCATGCAGAGATAGTAGAGTTAAACGTGTAAATATTCATATAGGATTTGATGGCGGCCCATCAGGCTGCATATTAAGATTGTTTGATATCTACGGGTAAGAGTAGTTAGATTTGTTTTTTTGTATCTTTATATAAAGCGGACAATGAGGTAATTTTTGTTATAGCGGCAAGACGTAATGTGCCTTGTGATACATATTTGTTTGCGTACTATTGTCTGGATATTTTTCCTTGGGGTCGATCGTGAAATACATGTTACTTATAGGATTTGGCAATATAGGTAATTCCCATTATATGCTAGGGGAAGGGCCGATATACATGCGCTGTGTAAGGTGTGCAGGCTGATGACATCTATTTAGTAAAGGGGCTCTACTTATGTGTGTTAGACGGGCGTAAACTATAGCGGAGGTGCAGGTTTTAACGCTATTTGACTCTGTGCTACTCTGCCAAATGTGGGGTTTGAACCTCTGACTCCCGAGATTACTGCTGTCACGCCGCATATGGGCGGTGATGGTTTGATATGACTGTATGATAGAACACTTCATGTGATTCGACTGCGACCCGTGTGGGTGGTTAATTGAAGTCAGGAGCGTGATGTGAGATGCGTTTTTTCCTCACTTATTTTATGCCATTGGATGGTATGTGTAGAAGCTTGAAAGTCCCTTTGTGAAAGAATGCAGGGTAAGACGTCTAGCGGGAGTTTGTTTACGTTTTTTTGTGTGTGTGTGGAAAGGGGCTCCAGACCTGACTTCAGGTCAACGTTCGCCTGCTATGTATTGGGGTGCGCTCGGCCATTTTTAAAGTGCTTTGGAGGTCGGTCATTCTCCTTTGGCAGGGAGTAATTTGCCAAACCATGCGTCATTTAATTTTATCCATTTTACCTTGTATTTCCTTTCTTGTTTGATTCATACTATTAGAGTTGGGTAGTCTACTAATGTGATCTTGGCACTATACCACTAGTATGATTGCCCTGTTGGCACATGTTTCTGCCTGGTGGACGTGGGTTCACGTCCATGTAAATATAATGTTGAGGGCGCTAGAGTAGGTTATCTTAGTTTATTTTATTTACCTATTGTGCTGCTAATTTTTGTGTATGTAAATATCCCTGTATGGGAGGAACTTTCTTAATAGTGGAAATCTCTGCAGGTATCCTGGTTCTACCATTATATTATTTTATGTCGCAGACATAGGGATGTAGTTTCCAAGAACACATCCGGTTTTCCTTTCCTTGGTTCACGGATCGATAAATCTCAGCATAACGTCATCATCCAGTCTGTATTTGCTTGTGGTCATGTTAATTTGTAGAGGTGAGCCTTCGGCGCACGTATTTCGGCACTACAGGTGCAATCCTTGTAATTAACTTGTGTTATGAATACAAACTTATGCTCAAAACTCTGATCATAGCGAAAGTGTTCCTCATTTAGTAGTTTAATGTAGTATAGAGTTCCCCATGATCCTCTCGTCATAAGAACCCTAAATCAACGACCCTTTTCTGCCGATGGTAGCTGAGCTGGAGCCCGTATGCAAGAACAAGAAGAGCAGGTAGGTATCATCCTGCAGTAGTAATGTGCCCTGTAGGGTACACTACCTTTATCAATGAGTTAATATTGACTGTAGCTAGGAAGGTGGTTTCCCTTGTTTTCTGTTGTTTATATAGGAACAGTAATAGTAGAGTACATATAGGTGAAGGCTTCCCAGAATCCAATGGCCTGCTCGCCCCATTATGGTGAGAGTGGATGTGTTACGACCTGGAGTATTCTCTCTGTTAATATTTCTCTTCATGTTGAATCCAGCGAGTATGTTTGTAGGCCACACTAGTGAGCAAAGGGTTTCTAAATCTCAAGTTGTTAGCACTTAAGTTTTACTACGTCAGTACCGCAGTACTGAAGTCCGTATTCTCTCCCTACGCCAGATTCATTGAAACCCTGGAAGGGTAATAAATTCACATGTCATTTCCTACTCAAAGGATTCGTTAAACCGTCAAATGGAGAACTCTTCCATCCAAAACCGTTGCTAACCCATTAGTTTGCCAGATTCGGTAATGGTCGCCTGTCGCTCGGCCAGACAGTGTCACATACGTCCATCACTATCACATTATTAGAAACTTTTCACATATTTCAAAAATATAATTTTGAACACCGTTAAATCAAGTTTAGTTCTACCGATCACAATATCCAAAACCGTCTTAGACAACGGCACTTTAATCAAAATAATTTATGCATACCTCATTTTTGATATTTTACGTAAAAATCAAGAAAACACTCTGTGACAAAATTTAACTTAAGTTTTCTAAAATATAGCTATTTCTTGTTTAAATTTAATCGAATTGTCAATGCTTAACATAATGATAGATAACGTTTAGGGTATAATTTATTAGATTTGGAGTTTTATTCCTTCGGTGTAATCAGATTGGTATAAGTGTTACTCGTGGAAATGCAATAAACTGTATCTTGGTTAAAGTTTGTGTACTTATACTAGAGTAAGAGGTGTTTATGTTATTCACAGAAAATCCGAACTTTTCTTTAGAAGTAAAAATCACGCGAGTAGAATCTGCTCTTGGGAGGTTAGACCGTGTGCGTTTACAGTGTTGTTTCGCCCAGACGTGTCATTTGGGCTCTTCAGTTGGATTGGCACGCCTCTCCAAGACTCTGCTTAGCAGTGGAGGACCAACTGCATGCTCCCGCCGTGCTAACAAATAGGGATTTCTAGCCTGCTAAAGGAGAAGTGAATTCTCCGTTTTCAAATAAATCCAACTGGTGAGCCCAAAGGGCACATCTGGGTGACACTCTACAAACGCACACATCCTAACCACCCAAGATCTGGTTCTATCCCCATGATTTTTAGATCTGCCGCCCTGAAAGCCATTTTTGGAATGTTTCTTGAGGTCATCTCCCTTCTTTTCCTAGTCCCTCGGCCCTGATTAAAGCCCTCAATGGCCATTTTAAGCGGGAACTTTTATATGTCTTATTCATTTTGTTATTTCTGAGAAATGTTATTTTGAAAATATTTTCAGAATTTGCTGTCATAAAGTGAGATTGATTTTAAAATTTCTTCTGGATTTCTCCACGTATTGATTGTTAGCCGAAACGTTTATGTGTAAACCCGTAGTAATATTAAGCAGACCCTACACGGTCAGTAATACTGACAGTACGCATCAATATTGTAGCGACCTTACACGGTCATTATTACTGTCAATATTTTGGTCAGTACCAGTGCACTAGCTTACCATTGCGGCATTCTCACTTTACAAATAAAGTCAATAACCGTCACTACGGAATGAGATTTATAACATGCAATTGCGGTATTCTATCAAAATGGATCGTAAAAGACGGACATTTTGTAGCTATCATATTAGTACTGCACGAAACGCAGTTTTAAACGTAAACGATGGGTTAAAGATTGGCTTAGGAAAAGAGAAGAGTATTCTCATATGAAGTGTTGAGGGAAACACAATATACCGAAGCAGAAGATTATCAGAACTATCTCCGAATGCGTGAGGGTACTTTTTCGAAATTACTACGAATGGTAGAGCCTTTTGTAATAAGGCAAAATACAAACATGCGGTGCTGTTTATCGGTGGCAGAGAGATTAGCGGTGACAGTGAGGTATCTTACAACTGGTATAAATTTTGAAGATTTAAAGTTTTCTGCTATAATGTCACCAGTTGCCATCAGGACAGCAGTTGTGGAAACATGTAAAGTATTGTGTTAAGTACGTTTATTCTGGCAGCGTTTCATATAGCTCGATAAACTTTTGCAATAGGCCTACTTGACGGTTCCACAAGCACTTCTACTTGGCCTTGGTGAGAAACGCATTTGTCGTCCACCGCTGCTCCGTTGATACTGACAGAAATAATGACAAGCGCACTCACACGGTAAGTATAACTGTCAGTATCCCCACCACTCTACAGTACTGACGCTCGCAGATCAGGAAATCCGGATCTGCTTCAGTACTGGCCTTCATTCCATCATTCCAGTCCACACGCGGTCAGTATTACTGTCAATATTTTTCGGTACTGACAGTATTACTGACCGTGTAGGGTCTGCTTTACAGTAAAGAAAAGGTACTGAGTACTCAAACACTTCTGAAGAGCCTCATTATTATGTGTCCGCCTCTGTGGAGTAGTGGTTAGTGTGATTAGCTGCCATCCCCCGAGGTCCGTGTTCAATTCCCGGCTCTGCCATGAAATTTGAAAAGTTCTACGAGGACTAGAACGGGGTCCACTCAGCCTCGGGAGATCAACTGAGTAGAGGGGGTTTCGATTAGCCTCAGCCATCCTCGAAGTGGTTTTCCGGGGTGGTACCTAAATTAAGGCCACGGTCGATTCCGTTCCGCTTCCTTGTCCATCCCATCCAATCTTCCCATCCCCCAACAGTAGCATCCGCGTTCCAAAGTCTCACGCTCCAGGACACTGTTCTTGCGGCGGTAGAAATTGGATCCCTCGCCGAGTCCGGGGGATAAGCCAACCCTGGACGGATTAAGAAAAGAAAATCGTTGTTATGCTGTACGTATGATTCTGAAAACCGGAGCAAAATTTGTTGTATACATTGAATACATTTATGTATTGCCCCCTTTATGCCGGGCTCAGCTCGCCGGAGAGCGAGGGTCTCAGTGGTCGACCGTTCGCTATCGGCTGTGCAGAAAATTTTTAAAGGCAGGGATAGATGAAGGACTAGCGACAAATGAAAGGAGACTAAAATAGGTTTACACATTTATTAAACTAACACTCTTTTAAAGAAAATAATTAAATTCACAAAATCTGGGTTTGATTCTTGAAAAACATCTTCTCCTCGTGCTATCATTCATGAGGGATCTCGCTCAAATAAATTTTCAATGATTGTTCGTTTCTGCAATAATAAATATAAGAATCATTAATTTACTGTAAAATTGATTGAAAAACAAAATAATATCGGATATCCTTCTCCTATGATGATAATCAAATTGTTTAAATTAAAATATTCCCTTCTGGGTTTCACTTATTTTTACAAGAAAATAATTATTTTCTCCTCCTTATTTAAATTATTGAAAATTATTTAATTCATTAATTTATGATTAGCAAGTCTTCCTTAGACTTTCCTTTCAACAATTACTTCATTTTTATAATTATTAATTGATTAAACTTCTTGTAATAAATTTTTACTTAAACTTATATCATTCTAACTTTTGCTCAATTTTATGCAGAAAGTGACTGTACAATATCTAACAATTAAATCTCGTGACATCAGTCCACGGACGTTGCCTTCTCTTATTCACTTTAACTTAATAAATTAGGCCCTAATCAATCTTAAATTACGATAAAATCTTCTAAAGATTCAAAATTGATCCAATTACGGACACGCGAAATGATACAAGTCGGTCAAAAATTTGACGCTCATAATGAAAAATATCATCACAAAATCGTACAAGAAATATTCAAAAAACATAGAATAGGATCAAATCTCACATCACACATTCACACATGGGTACACGGCATAATTATAATATTATTTACACGAACACTAACCCATTATTATTAATTTTAGGATTTACTGCAAATTAGGGAAATCATTCTCTAGATGACACTATCACACACATCCCAGGTATCAATTCAGAATGTGATAGAATTAAGGTTATCACTTATACCAAGAAATTAACTATACAACGATGTTCAAGGAATATTTTAAACAGAAACCATCCTAATTTAGCGAGTAGAATAACTATAACACAGGTCAAAATATTAGAATACGCGCTTACGGTACATGAGTTGCGGCATTTATTTTTATTCATCATAATGTCGTGGCTCTCAATTATCTGCACTGAAGCTCGAAGAAATCATGTCCAGTGACACATCTCTTCCCAAAATTGACTCTAATGGGTGCATAAATTATTACTCAAAATATAATGCCCATCTGCAAGTCATACTCAAATTAATAGCGCAGAAAACATACCTATAATTCGTCGATACTCCGTCCGGAGAATTTGCCATGTCCCAGGCTTACTTTACATAAAGTGAGCACACGATAATACTTTCCAAGAATAACTAACATTAAACTCATGACCTTATTAAATCATTTTAGCCCGTAATTAGCTTTAATTATTTTTACTCATTATTATTATTATTATTATATTCCTGACCGTGCATAATCTCATTCGCAAAGTTGTCGTGTGAAGTTATTCGGATGACTCTAAATAAACTCGAACCCATAAACATGTCGTACAATCGTAGAATGAAATTCTACACGAAGAAAAACACTAGAATACTGTCCTAATTTGTTTCAATAATTTTCCCAAATTATTTCAAACTACTCAAAATTAACGCGGGGTTCATCTATTTTTATCTCTCCTGCCTTCTAAATTCTTAGGACAGTTAAGGTCTCTCTCGATGACACACACTCATTTCTAACTAATAGAACAAACACACACTCATTCCAAGGTTCTAACTACCTCTCACCAAAGAAAGAAGAATGAAAAGTCAAACTACTGCAAAATTAATAGAAATCTAAATGAATAAGTAAGGCTACGCTTACAAATATTTTACAAAGATAGAAAGAAATTGAATTCTTAAAGAATACTCATGTGACTGGTGTGAACTGGATTCTGGCTGATGACCTAGCACGTGGTCACATCACCTTCCATCGAACGAAGTCTCGCCCATGTCCGATGCCTTACATGTTTAGTAACTCATGGAGGAGCTGACGATGTACAGGAACTTGCAGTATTCTTCGCGGAACTGGATAACCATCTTGCAGTAAACTCGAACTAAGGACCTTTCTTCTTCCGAGTTCTTGTAGAAAGCTGAAACTAACAAAAAGTCTTAGAAATAGCCCAGGATTCACTCTCGATGCTTTATAATTTGGATGAAGACACTTATCTTAGGACAACCCTAAATAAATCGTAGTGAATTTTTCGAGTGTCTGAATTGCTGTTTATACAGTCCTCGATGCTTTCTCCAATGTAAAGTCTTCCGATGAAGCAAAGGACGTCCAGTCTCTTCCGTTGCTGCAGTCAGAGTAATGCTCAAATTCAGCGTTCAGAAGTATAAAACCCTCTACAATATTTTCCTCTGGAATTACCATTAATTTCCTATCTTAAGACATAGGTGTGTCTCTTAATTACATCTAATTGGTGGATTTGTTGAATTCCTATGAAGATTGTCACTTTTATTGGCTGCTCCAGTTTTACGTCACTTGACTTTCCATTTATTGATCGATTGAGATCAGGCTGCTCGCCGGGTCACGTGGTACGCACACATGTGTCTGAAGGCCACATAACAGGAATTCCACCCTGCTTCCTCGTTCTCTCTGTAGGTCGGGAAAAACCGGTTCGCGAAGTGACTAGCTCGCACTAGCACGAAATACAGAATCTCACCCTCTTGCCGATTAAAATAATGTCCCAATACGCTGACGAAATAAATCATTTTCTTTTTAATAAATTATTACCACTTTTGAAGGGTACATATTTCTCCCTTGGTTAAATAATGATTTGATCTGAAGATGGAATCATTATTACAGGAAATCTCCAATTAACATGTTCCCTGAAAATTTAGGTGGTAATCATGTGTCACTTCAATTTAGGGTTCTGTTCCAGCCCGAAGCCTCGCGTTGTCTGCCTCGAGTGCAGCACCAAGCCGTCGAAGTTGATCCATTACCTTCTCTTGCAATTCACGGCATTCTTCACAGATCTCATCTTGTAAATTTACTTGGGTCGAAACATGGTGGTGGGTGGGATCTTCATCTATATCTCGCGGTGTTTCTTCTTCTATTATGAGATTGATATGACGACCATCTACAGGTTTAGAAGAATAATAACTTTTTAAATTCTGGGCGTTATGAATACCTTCATAATTTTTATCTAGACTTTGGATTCTGTACGCGTTATTCCCATAAACTTTTATAATTTTATAAGGACCTATAAAAAGTGGTGCAAATTTGGCGTAATATTTGCTGGTTGTTTCTGACGTAGCTGGCTTTTTCAAAAGAACATATTCATTGAGTCTGAGGGGTCGGCAAAACTTTTTATCCTTCACTCTGCGTTGTCTCCGCTCAGCTTGTTCGCGCAATGAAGTGGCGGCTTTCCGAATGTTTTCTTCCAGCGTAGGCTTCAGATTACCGGGGCATTGGACAATATCGTCCCAAGGTCGATGCGGTTGTCGGTCGAAGTGAAGAGTAACAGGAATCTGTGACGTAGCCTCGTGTACTGTATTGTTTAAACATTCCATCATAATGGGTAGAACATCGATCCAAAGCCAGTGTGCATTTCCACAAAATATTCTGCAGAATTTAGATAATTCTTGCATCACTCTCTCTGCCGGGTTACTAGATGGATGTCGGATCGAGTTTAATATGTGTTTAATCCCAAGCTGTTCCATGGCTTCACGAAATTCTGCAGATGTGAACTGCGATCCGTGGTCAGTGAGAAGTGCTTTAGGCTTGCCCACATGCGGAATTAAATTACGGGTGATTCGCCTAATAACAGATTTTGAGTTGGCCTCTCTTTTCTTCCGTTCCTATAGCTTGGTTAACCTTTGAGTTTATGAGGTCATACGGGTGTGTTGCATCGTCGCCCTCTTCTATAATATTATCCAGAGCCTGATTTACCTCTTCTGTGGCCTCCTGGTCTTCGGATTCCCACGGTGTCGAGGCGTTATTAATGAGAAACACACTCTGATCATTGATATCGGCTGGATTAACTATAGCTGTTTCCCATGTCTCATCCAATCGAAAAAGAATCTGGTTGGAATTTAAATCAATATTGGCATGGTAAGATGTCAAAAAGTCAACTCCTAGAATGATGTTAAATTTTATATTTGACATAGCCAAGAATACGTTCTGAAATTTTGTATTTCCAATTTCAACATCCAACAGTGTCTGTAGTTTGCATGCCACAGTCTTATCCGGGATAATTCCTTTTATTTTAATGTGAGATACTGGTATAATCGGGATATCATGTCTGTCCTTTAAATCATTTAGGAAAGAAGTTGAAATGACACTAATTGTAGATCCAGTATCCACTAAACATTTTACTTTTACGCCACATATTCTAGCCGAAATTATAGGTAGTGTTTTTAGGTAGTTCGTGTTCGACTCCAGATTTTCTTCGAGTAGGTCATCTGATCTTGTCATCCAGGAATCAATTTGAACAATAATCCACTCTTGCGTTTCACTATTACTATAAGGGTTAGTGTCGAGACTATCTCCTACTAATTCAGGGTTTTTTTTTTTTTTTTTTTTTTTTTTGATGGCACCTTGTTTGTACCCATCATCTTCCGAATGTTCTTTATCTTCCCTTTGTTTTGCTCTTTGATACTCCAAACTCTCCGCTCCAACAATATCAGGGTTGACGTCCTGCTCATGTATAGCCCGATGCCATTTCTTACGTTCTTGACTGGACTGCTGGAGTTCACGCAAATACTTCTCTCTCTCTTCCTCTCTCCAGTTTCTCTTCCGTCTCTCAGGTCTTCTATTCTCTGGTTCTCTTCTCCATCTGTCCCTGTTGTTTTCATATGGTCTTCTTCGGACATTACGTTTGGAATAATTCCATTCTTCATCATCTCGGCGTCCTGGTCTCGGAGATCGGTCTCTGGGTTGTCTTCCTTCGATATTTCTACCCCAATTTCTCCCTTGGTTATCAACGTTCCTTTCTTCAGATCTGGTAACATTGGTTTGGAAAACTTGCTGTTCTTGGCCGGAATTTCGCCTCTGTGGTTCTCTAGATGTCATGTCGAGCTGTCGTAATATGGCTTCAGCTTGAATTGCGGTTTGTACATTTGAGGCAATCATAATTCGTTGCGTCTCTGCTGGAAGTTGCCTAGTAATAACCTTTATTAATTCAGCTTCCGATGGCGGTGTGTCTAGCTCTCGTAGCTGACTGGAGAAAAATTCCGAAAATCGTGTTGGCGTGGATAAGGCATACCTCTTAGCATACAACTCTGTCTTGAGATTATGTTGAATGTCTGTGTTCCAATATTTTTCTAGGAAAGCCCTCTTAAATCCTTCGAAATTGTCGAATGAATATCGGAACGCTGTGAACCATGTCAATACAGAATTCTCCAAATATCTTTCCGTTACTCGCAGTTGGCGCTCTTCTGGTATTTTGTTGTCCCGAAAATATTCCTGTAGTTCATTAATAAAACTCCTGGGAGTTACCCCTTTTACGTTATTAAATTTTTTTGGATGGTCTTCCTGCATTCGAATTATATTTACTATTTGCGTTTGACCTGACGTATTAAGCTGACTTACTCCTCCGCTATTATATCCTTGAGCTGGATTGGTGACATTTATACAGTTATTGACATTCATTTGGTCGTCCTGCTTCGGAGTTGAAGATAAAATTTCTCCGGATACCTTCTTTTCTAAATTACTTTGCCTCTCTAACAATGTGTTAGTTACAATATTATGGCTTTCGCCTTGCAACTTAAGCAATTGTAATTCTTTAGTGAGTTCCTGAATTCCATTCTGTAGTTCTTGTTTATAAGATTCCGAACTAGCTTTGACCTCTCCTATTTCTTTATCTATGGAGGTTTTCATAGTTTGCAAACTCTGTTGTGTCTCCTCAATCATTTCGTAAAAATATTCAAGTCGCTCTGAGTTGGTGGATTGGGCTACTTTTATTTCAGCAATAACGCCCTTTTCTACCTGTTTCACGGTTTCGAAAATTTGCGTGAATTTCCTAGACCATGCTGTTTTGGTTGCTGTTAAGTCCTGTGCATTCTCATCGATTTTCTCCTCAATCGCTTGAAATTTATCTTGCACCTCGTCCTTATACTTGCCTAATCCTTGCAATATCCCAGTTTGTACTTTAGCTAGTCTTTCACTAAATTCATTAGACATAGCTGACATGGCATTGTCTATTCCGACCTGGATTTCTCCCTTTAAATTTGAAAAATTTTGTTTCACAGATACCAATTCACTTTGAACTGAAGCTAACTTCCCGTTAAATAATTTAACGTCCATGTGTAGCTTTTCGATATTTTCCTCTGTCTTGCTTTGAATTTCCTCAATAGTACCTTTGAGTTCCCTTTTTATTAACTCACTATTCTCGCTAAGTTTTTGTTCTAGATTTACACTATTTTCGCTAAGTTTTTGCTCTAAATTTTCACTAAGTTTTTGTTCTAATGATTCGTTATTTTCATTAAGTATATGCACTAACAATTCATTAAGATTCTGCTCTAGTTTAGTTTGGTTTTCATTCATGTCCCGTTTTAAATTATTATGTAAGTCTGTCACTACTCCGTCTAGGAGTCTACGTAAATCCTCCATTGTTACAATACTCATTTTTCTTTGAAATAAACGGCAATTCAGACATGGGAGGACTAAGTTCGATGGCCACATACCAAAATCCAATTCATCAGTCACAAGTGGATTGATGTCACAGCCTTCAGAGAAGATTAACGTCGCAAAATACAATCCTACAGCCTAAGTCCAAATTATGCGGAAAATAGCCGCTACAAGAAAATTTTGACAACTATCATCCAGATTTTGTTTATAATTAAACTACAAGGCCCTTCCTAAACTTAACCTGAGTGTAGTTCGCCACAAAATTTTGGGCTAATAAATGTCTCAAAAATAACCTGGAAAAATTTTATTTGTCGCCGCATCTTGTTTTTGTCCAAATTCTGGACTACAAGATCGAGTCCTTTTATTGGTACAGCCAATAAATCGGGCCTAACCACGTTGGCCGCCAAATCTATACCTGCCCCCTTTATGCCGGGCTCAGCTCGCCGGAGAGCGAGGGTCTCAGTGGTGGACCGTTCGCTATCGGCTGTGCAGAACATTTTTAAAGGCAGGGATAGATGAAGGACTAGCGACAAATGAAAGGAGACTAAAATAGGTTTACACATTTATTAAACTAACACTCTTTTAAAGAAAATAATTAAATTCACAAAATCTGGGTTTGATTCTTGAAAAACATCTTCTCCTCGTGCTATCATTCATGAGGGATCTCGCTCAAATAAATTTTCAATGATTGTTCGTTTCTGCAATAATAAATATAAGAATCATTAATTTACTGTAAAATTGATTGAAAAACAAAATAATATCGGATATCCTTCTCCTATGATGATAATCAAATTGTTTAAATTAAAATATTCCCTTCTGGGTTTCACTTATTTTTACAAGAAAATAATTATTTTCTCCTCCTTATTTAAATTATTGAAAATTATTTAATTCATTAATTTATGATTAGCAAGTCTTCCTTAGACTTTCCTTTCAACAATTACTTCATTTTTATAATTATTAATTGATTAAACTTCTTGTAATAAATTTTTACTTAAACTTATATCATTCTAACTTTTGCTCAATTTTATGCAGAAAGTGACTGTACAATATCTAACAATTAAATCTCGTGACATCAGTCCACGGACGTTGCCTTCTCTTATTCACTTTAACTTAATAAATTAGGCCCTAATCAATCTTAAATTACGATAAAATCTTCTAAAGATTCAAAATTGATCCAATTACGGACACGCGAAATAATACAAGTCGGTCAAAAATTTGACGCTCATAATGAAAAATATCATCACAAAATCGTACAAGAAATATTCAAAAAACATAGAATAGGATCAAATCTCACATCACACATTCACACATGGGTACACGGCATAATTATAATATTATTTACACGAACACTAACCCATTATTATTAATTTTAGGATTTACTGCAAATTAGGGAAATCATTCTCTAGATGACACTATCACACACATCCCAGGTATCAATTCAGAATATGATAGAATTAAGGTTATCACTTATACCAAGAAATTAACTATACAACGATGTTCAAGGAATATTTTAAACAGAAACCATCCTAATTTAGCGAGTAGAATAACTATAACACAGGTCAAAATATTAGAATACGCGCTTACGGTACATGAGTTGCGGCATTTATTTTTATTCATCATAATGTCGTGGCTCTCAATTATCTGCACTGAAGCTCGAAGAAATCATGTCCAGTGACACATCTCTTCCCAAAATTGACTCTAATGGGTGCATAAATTATTACTCAAAATATAATGCCCATCTGCAAGTCATACTCAAATTAATAGCGCAGAAAACATACCTATAATTCGTCGATACTCCGTCCGGAGAATTTGCCATGTCCCAGGCTTACTTTACATAAAGTGAGCACACGATAATACTTTCCAAGAATAACTAACATTAAACTCATGACCTTATTAAATCATTTTAGCCCGTAATTAGCTTTAATTATTTTTACTCATTATTATTATTATTATTATATTCCTGACCGTGCATAATCTCATTCGCAAAGTTGTCGTGTGAAGTTATTCGGATGACTCTAAATAAACTCGAACCCATAAACATGTCGTACAATCGTAGAATGAAATTCTACACGAAGAAAAACACTAGAATACTGTCCTAATTTGTTTCAATAATTTTCCCAAATTATTTCAAACTACTCAAAATTAACGCGGGGTTCATCTATTTTTATCTCTCCTGCCTTCTAAATTCTTAGGACAGTTAAGGTCTCTCTCGATGACACACACTCATTTCTAACTAATAGAACAAACACACACTCATTCCAAGGTTCTAACTACCTCTCACCAAAGAAAGAAGAATGAAAAGTCAAACTACTGCAAAATTAATAGAAATCTAAATGAATAAGTAAGGCTACGCTTACAAATATTTTACAAAGATAGAAAGAAATTGAATTCTTAAAGAATACTCATGTGACTGGTGTGAACTGGATTCTGGCTGATGACCTAGCACGTGGTCACATCACCTTCCATCGAACGAAGTCTCGCCCATGTCCGATGCCTTACATGTTTAGTGACTCATGGAGGAGCTGACGATGTACAGGAACTTGCAGTATTCTTCGCGGAACTGGATAACCATCTTGCAGTAAACTCGAACTAAGGACCTTTCTTCTTCCAAGTTCTTGTAGAAAGGTGAAACTAACAAAAAGTCTTAGAAATAGCCCAGGATTCACTCTCGATGCTTTATAATTTGGATGAAGACACTTATCTTAGGACAACCCTAAATAAATCGTAGTGAATTTCTCGAGTGTCTGAATTGCTGTTTATACAGTCCTCGATGCTTTCTCCAATGTAAAGTCTTCCGATGAAGCAAAGGACGTCCAGTCTCTTCCGTTGCTGCAGTCAGAGTAATGCTCAAATTCAGCGTTCAGAAGTGTAAAACCCTCTACAATATTTTCCTCTGGAATTACCATTAATTTCCTATCTTAAGACATAGGTGTGTCTCTTAATTACATCTAATTGGTGGATTTGTTGAATTCCTATGAAGATTGTCACTTTTATTGGCTGCTCCAGTTTTACGTCACTTGACTTTCCATTTATTGATCGATTGAGATCAGGCTGCTCGCCGGGTCACGTGGTACGCACACATGTGTCTGAAGGCCACATAACAGGAATTCCACCCTGCTTCCTCGTTCTCTCTGTAGGTCGGGAAAAACCGGTTCGCGAAGTGACTAGCTCGCACTAGCACGAAATACAGAATCTCACCCTCTTGCCGATTAAAATAATGTCCCAATACGCTGACGAAATAAATCATTTTCTTTTTAATAAATTATTACCACTTTTGAAGGGTACATATTGTGTGTGTGTGTGTGTGTGTGTGTGTGTGTGTGTGTGTGTGTGTGTCAATGACATCAGACAACTTTTAGAACATTACCTTTATATTGTCCGGCTCCATAGCTAAATGGTTAGCGTGCTGGCCTTTGGTCCCAGGGGTCCCGGGTTGGATTCCCGGCTGGGTCGGTAATTTTAACCATAATTGGTTAATTCCCCTCGCACGGGGGCTGGGTGTGTGTGTGTCGTCTTCATCATCATTTCATACTTATCACGACGCGCAGGTCGCCTACGGGAGTCAAATTATAAGACCTCCATCTGGCGAACCGAACTTTTCCTCGGACACTCCCGGCACTAAAAGCCATACGCCATTTCATTTCACCTTTATACTTCACAGGAAGCTCATTAGGCTTTCTCCTCGGACTCGTCTGGTCGAAATGAAATGAAATGGCGTATGGCTTTTAGTGCCGGGATGTGTCCGAGGACTTCGGATTGCCAGGTGTAGGTCTTTTGATTTGACTTCCGTAGGCGACCTGCTCGTCGTGCCAGGGGTTATTAACCGATTAGAGTTAAAATTCCCGACCCTGCCGGGAATCGAACCCGGGACCCCTGTGACCGAAGGCCAGCACGCTAACCACTTAGCCATGGAGTCCGACGTCTGGTCGAATGAAACATTCAAGATAGTCGCATTCTGACATGTCAGTATGTGAAAATTGTGGCTGATTTCCTCTGTGGTGAAAGGATAAAATTGGTCAAAAAGCCGGAAACAGATGCTCAAAGCGGATGATATCAAAATTTTTCGGGTAATTTCCAGATAACATTGTAAAGAATGTTAAATTACTAATTGTTTAATGATGAAAAAATCATGACCACGTCGAAAGAAATACGACGACGTTGTTTCTCTTTCATTCAGTGTATGCTAGCAAGTACCTAAATGTTGCGTACGAAATTGGCGGAATCGAAGACAACATAATTATTAGTTATACCTCACCTTAACAGGACAGGTCCCAAACGTTTAAACCGAGCTCGATAGCTGCAGTCGCTTAAGTGCGGCCAGTGTCCAGTAATCGGGAGGTAGTGGGTTCGAGCCCCACTGTCGGCAGCCCTGAAGATAGTTTTCCGTGGTTTCCCATTTTCACACCAGGCAAATCCCGGGGATGTACCTTAATTAAGGCCACGGCCGCTTCCTTCCACTTCCTAGGCCTTTCCTATCAAATCGTCGCCATAAGACATATCTGAGTCGGTGCGACGTAAAGCAAATAGAAAAAAAAAATCAAACGTTTAATATAAGAACGATTTTCACGAACAGAAAGAACCATATGGGTAAAATCATAGGAGTAACATTGTTTGTTAAAAGTAAGTGCAGATATTTTTGAAACTACTTTCTTCTCTTGATGGCTATTGTGTGTCATAAACGTCAAACGTGCTTGTAAATTGGCTATTTAGTATTCACGAGCGGAACAACAGGACACATTACGCCATAAAGCCGCCAGTACATGTGCACTAGTGATTATACTACGTCAATTGACTGTTGGTGAGTACACATAGATGTGAATTGTAAGTGTATTAAGGATGCTGTATCGCAAATATACCTGCTTATGAACCTTCCTCATTTCAAAAGATTTCATCGCAAACACATTATCTTGTGAATTTACGACCAAATTGAAGGAAGCATAATCGTCACTATAATCTCCTGTCCAGAGAGAATCCCACTGAACCATGTAATCTTCCATTTCACAATCAATTTACGTCATTTATCTCTGTTTTGTAATTAGTATTAATATTGACGCAAACTGTGAACAAGTGGAATACCTGCATGGTATACCAATTTCAGTACGCCCAATATTTCCTTTAAAAGTCTAAAATAAGAGTTATTAGAAGCACTGTGCTTTCCGTGGGATTCACATGCGAATAATTAGTGAACTCCGTTTTAAGGAAAGGTAAAATTTGGTAAAATTAAGTCACAATCATCAAGAGAGAGTCAATAGCGGCAAAAGTGATATAATTTTCAAGAAAACGAACGGTGAGACTGCTTATACCCGCTTACATTATTTACGATTTTAATACAAATATACAACTTTGAAATCATTCGCATATAATTTTTGTTCAAGGTATTTATTTACAACGAATTTTGATACACTTATTGATTTATTTACAAATATAAATAATCCATGGCCAATTAGTTGTGACAGCAGCCATAGTGACAACTATATACGAGTTTAAAATAGTTTTTTCCGATCATAATTGCAGAAGAAGATTATTACCTAATTGAGGTATTTATACATCAGTATCCGAGTGTAGTGTCATGTGTCATCTAGTCGACAATTGAGTGCACTGGCGAGGAAGAATCTGCCTCAAATTGAATACACCTCACCAATGCTTTCGTAATAAAATTTATTTTTCGAATACATGTTTTAAGGTGGCTATGAAGTGTGCGTCACATAGCTCAGAGGTTGAATTCGGCAGATGACAGGTTCGAATTCCAAAGTCGACAACCGTGAAGGTGGTTTTCCTTTTATTCCCATTTTACACCAAATAGTGTTCATTCTGGGGCTGTAACTCAATTAAGGATACGGCGGCTACATTCCCAGTTCAATCTTTTCCCATTTTTGCGTCGCCAAAATTCTTATATGTGCTAACGCGACGTCAAACGACTATCGGGATGATATGTCCATGGGCAAATTGTTCACTTTCAGTACTATTAGGAATTAAGTCCATTAAAATCCTGGTCCATAGTTCACATACGCCCACTACCAAAATGTCCAATTCACATGTTGTCCACATCTGTTGTCCATGAAACTATTAATTGTATGCTATAAATTCCAATTTGTACTTTGTCATCCATAAAAGGGGCGTATTCTTTAAACTAGGGACAAGTTGAGCAAATGGTTCGAAATTACGTTACCCACAGTGAAGGAGGTGAAATTGAGAGATATCTGAAAGGCATGTGTTACCGGCAGAAGATATCACTATTGAAAACGGAAAATATGATAAAGAGTTTGTTTCTGTAACGTGAGACCAATTCGTAATTTTAATTAACTTTCTTCTTTATCAGGATTATAAGGTAAATTGTCTAAAATTACTTAATCATTTCTAAATAAAACTTTCATAGATATAAAATTAAGGAATATGAGTAGATTGAGTTAACGCACATGATCATGGAGATTATAAATATGGACACAAATGTTTGTAGACATAATACCCATGGCCAAAAGGAAGAAGATGTAAGTAGAGTGGACTGTGAAAAAGAAGATGTTTTTAAATAACTGGCTTTACGTCGCACCGAAACAAATAGGTCTTCTGGCAACGAAGGGGTAGGGAAGGGCAATGAGTGGGAAGGAATTGTTTGTAGCCTTAATTAAAGTACAGTACCAGCATTTGCCTGGTGTGAAAATAGGAAATCACGGAAAATCATCTTCAAGGCTGTCGACAGTGCGGTTCGAACCCAAAATCTCTCGAATTCAAGTTGTCAGCTATGTAAGGGAAACAAAGCAGCCACCTGCTCAGTAGTAGATGGTTTGTCAGCGCCCGTAAAACAGTGGACTTATCATCAGCGAATCACACCAAATTCATAAGAATAAAATTGCAGTTCCGTTGTTTCGAAAGTGACAGACAGTGCTCAGGATAATTTGTCACTAAAACTCGTTCTAAACGCGTAGACGTGTACCTAATGGCAATGTGCAGATACATGTCCGTGTAGTGACTATTCGAGGAATCTCAATGGTCTAAATGATAATACTTCCATACTTTCACTTGTTACTTATTCACACTAACACAGTGATAGTGTGATTAACATTCGGTGTTTGTCACTTTTAGGAATGCAATAGCGGCTTTTCTATTTTTGCTATCTGTTTTAAGGCGACATTCCGGAGATAAAAATATATTTTTACCTAATGCATGGATTTTCACGAAATTTGTGGGAATGCCATCTACATAAAAGTAGAGGTACCACGAACTAATCTTTCACATACAATTAATAGTTTCTCTAAACATTTTTTTTTGAATTTTTAATTCCATTTCTTCCTGATATGTAATTAAAATATCAATTTAAATTCATAATTAGGCAGATAGGTGACTTAGGTGACTTAATAACAACACGTGTATAGCTAAGAATGCCAGGCCGCCGTCAACGGAGGCATTTCCAGCAGACAGACGACTTAACGAGGGATATGGTGATCGGGCTGAGAAGGGCAGGTTGGTCGCTTCGTCAAATCGCAGCCGATACCCATAGGGATGTGTCCACGGTGCAGCGCCTGTGGCGAAGATGGTTGGCGCAGGGACATGTGGCACGTGCGAGGGGTCCAGGCGCAGCCCGAGTGACGTCAGCACGCGAGGATCGGCGCATCCGCCGCCAAGCGGTGGCAGCCCCGCACGCCACGTCAACCACCATTCTTCAGCATGTGCAAGACACCGTGGCTGTTCCAATATCGACCAGAACAATTTCCCGTCGATTGGTTGAAGGAGGCCTGCACTCCCGGCGTCCGCTCAGAAGACTACCATTGACTCCACAGCATAGACGTGCACGCCTGGCATGGTGCCGGGCTAGAGCGACTTGGATGAGGGAATGGCGGAACGTCGTGTTCTCCGATGAGTCACGCTTCTGTTCTGTCAGTGATAGTCACCGCAGACGAGTGTGGCGTCGGCGTGGAGAAAGGTCAAATCCGGCAGTAACTGTGGAGCGCCCTACCGCTAGACAACGCGGCATCATGGTTTGGGGCGCTATTGCGTATGATTCCACGTCACCTCTAGAGCGTATTCAAGGCACGTTAAATGCCCACCGCTACGTGCAGCATGTGCTGCGGCCGGTGGCACTCCCGTACCTTCAGGGGCTGCCCAATGCTCTGTTTCAGCAGGATAATGCCCGCCCACACACTGCTCGCATCTCCCAACAGGCTTCCGTGGCCAGCGTACTCTCCGGATCTCTCACCAATCGAACACGTGTGGGATCTCATTGGACGCCGTTTGCAAACTCTGCCCCAGCCTCGTACGGACGACCAACTGTGGCAAATGGTTGACAGGGAATGGAGAACCATCCCTCAGGGCACCATCCGCACTCTTATTGACTCTGTACCTCGACGTGTTTC
This sequence comes from Anabrus simplex, assembly GCF_040414725.1. Taxonomy (NCBI): domain Eukaryota; kingdom Metazoa; phylum Arthropoda; class Insecta; order Orthoptera; family Tettigoniidae; genus Anabrus; species Anabrus simplex. Next base: position 136,420,795 of record NC_090272.1, read on the forward strand.
TGCGTGCATCGCCGCTCGCGGTGGTCCTACATCCTACTGAGTCGATGCCGTGCGCATTGTGTAACCTGCATATCGGTTTGAAATAAACATCAATTATTCATCCGTGCCGTCTCTGTTTTTTCCCCAACTTTCATCCCTTTCGAACCACGCCTCCTTGGTGTTGCATTGTCACTGTCAGTCAGTGTATTACAGTAAGAGACGAATAACATAGCAGTGGGCAAATGTTATACCATTAACTATACAAGTGCCACGTGTTCTCCTCTGCGGTGCCAGACGGCAAGTGTCAACTATTTAACCAAACTATTATTGTTTTCTTACGTTAGGATACGGGCATATAATGCATAAATTTAAGAATATTTGCACTATTTTTTAAAAATCAATACTCTCTGTTGATTGAAAAGTTTCTCAACTAAGCAAAGAAGTTTATCTAATTACTAAAAAATAAAATGATTGATTAAATGGTACATTTTAAATGATTTATTCACTGTCCTAACTTTTGTTTAGCTACCTAGTGATCACGTACGTTCCAAAGATCATCCGTCTCCAAGAAAAATAATACGCACCTGAGCGTCGATTTCGTTTTGTTCCAATCTCTAACTATTTTCTCAGATGCACAGTTGAACAACAAAGGCGAGAGCCCATACCCCTGTCGTACTCCCGTTTTTCTTATTATTATTAATTGTGAACTACTAGCTTGTCGCCTAATTGCTCTCAGTCAAGCGCATTGGTAACATGACGTTGGGCGTAAAATTCTCTGTTCGGAATTTTCATTCAGAAGTGTATGTAAAATAAATTTAAGAATCTCACGTTTTCAATCCTGGCATACGAGTCGTAGGGAAAACAATGTGATAACTTCGTTTCAAGCTTACAGAGATTTCTAACGGTACCCTACATTAGGGGTCGTAATTAATGTTTGACAGTCAGTTCTATAACATTCCAAATTGAAATATTGGGCCTCTTCTTCGATTGGTTATTTCTGTGGGATTCAGACTACTTTGTTATGCGAATACAAGGCGCTGAATCTTCTATACCTAGACAATGTAAACCGGTATCATGTCTTTTGGTTTCCGATATGTTAATTAAAAATAAAATCACATGCCTTAAAATACTATACCTTAATACTCGCACGTGCCACATTTCCAGTCAAATAGTACCTGAATTATTTGAATTTGATCTTTAGCTCCTGATTTATAAGCCAGATTGTGAGCGCATGATTTCATTACATATAGGACTACAATGCATTCGAAAACGATTTCTTTACAACCAATTTTAGTGCCATTACATTTGTTTCATTTCTAAGCACATATATCTTTGGAAAAGAAGTTCCTCACTGGATACATATGCTTAAGCAGTTACGCTGTTTTGCTTCGGAGCCCAAATTTCAATCCTCTGAACTCAGCCGAAGGGGACATTTAAAGAGTTCTTTTGCTTTCAGTATGTTGGGGGTATAAGTTTACCAGATACCAAGTTTCAAGTGTCTAGGGTAGCGAGAAGTACCTCTTTAATTCATGCGTATTTTCAACCCACCCACCTCTGTATAATACTACATTTCGACACCATTTTATGAACATACATAATTCATTGTTCCCTTACTAAACAATGAAAATAACAGAAATTTATCTAACAAGATATGTACAAACGAGAAATTAATGGTAAATTTTCATACTGACTTAATTGTTTTCAATCTGTTTTGCTTATATACTCCTTCCTTCACAAACAATTTTTAACCTCAACTTCCTATTTTTATTATTAGTATTCTAATTCTGTGTTGTCACCGGGATGCTAGGCAATGTCTCAGGATGTAAAAACAATATGTTTTGATAGAACAGTGTGTAAATATAAATTATTTAAATTAATGAACTATATTTTCAGAGAACATGATTCCTGAATTACTTCTCTTCCTATTTACCGACGGCCGGGGTTAGAATCCCGTTAAGTAATTACAAGTGAGGTTCTTGAATTGCATATTCAGGTACGAGTGTATCAGATTCTTTAAAACCGTACATTACGCAATTTTGACTTAAGTATAATGGTAAAATCAAACTATGAGGTACATTGTGCAATGTTTTCAGTTATGTGAGAACAATCACAAACGTCAGATTAGCTGTCTGGTTGGATAAAGGTATGATCTCTCAATTGAGCTTAATAATCGGTAGTTTTAAACGGAAAAGTTGAACGAGGTTTTGTAAGGTTCACGGCTTTAAATGATGATGGTGATTACGTACAATGTGATAGTTGTTGTCGAAATAAAGTGTCTATTCAGTACAAATTGAAATTTTAGTACTAGACCATGACAGGGTGATCAGTATCCAAATCCATGAGTTTAAAATCATTTTCAACTACTGTCGCACTAGATACCGCTCGTTCGGCTGGGGATCCATTAATTTGGAACTCGCTTCACGACACTCGGCCGTCTTAACTATGAGACGTTCTCGATGAGCCTTTTGTACCCTTGCTGTAATTCTGAAGCGGTTCAGTGTCCAGGTGTCTCGGTATTTTGCGAAGGAATTAAATTATTCACACTTCTTCGCTCAATAATGCTCTCAAAACGTTCACTATTCGATTGTATACTTTTAGAAATTTAACATTTAATCTTACTTCAAGTAACAGTACGATTACAATGTAGCTTTAATGGAAATGAAGGTAGTCCTTCCTCTTGACAAAAGATGGACGGGATGAGTCGGCCGCCTTAATGAAGGCAATGTCTGTGTGTTGCCTCAGGGATACGTGCGAGGCCCTATTGTATGCTGGTGGACAGTGTGGGGAGGAAAAATGAACTGTCCTTTTCTAAAGCATGTGCCTGGCTTCCTTAATTAGATTTGTTAATAAATAAAACGAAGTCATGGCGGAGAAGCCAGAAGCCCAGAAAGTTTGCATATTCATTATAAGACCTGAGGCTTTTAAAATCCGTGGCTAGTAATTTGTATCAAGCAAGACGCAGGTTCGATCACTCTTATGGTAGGTCTATCTCATCGCTGGAGGTGTTCTACAGAACAATCTAAATAAAATCGTAACGATCGAGTATATATTCATTTATTATTTCATTAACATTTCCTGATTATTGTTTGTTACGGTCGTGATAATAATCTGAAGGTCTTTAAGACTTTCATGTCTGTCTGTCTGTCTGTCTGTCTGTCTGTCTGTCTGTCTGTCTGTCTGTCTGTCTGTCTGTCTGTCTGTCTGTCTGTCTGTCTGTCTGTCTGTCTGTCGGTTTGGTTGTGTTCCAAAAGCTGGCAAACGACTGGAGACATTTAAATAAAATTCTGTATTTGGAATCTGCTCATTCAGATGGGCATACGACTCCCAGGAAGATATAGGAATATGAAATCGATTTTCCTTAAATATCATTTTGCTAGAGGCTTTACGTCGGACCGACACAGATAGGTCTTATGGCGACGATGGGATAGGAAAGGCCTAGGAGTTGGAAGGAAGCGGCCGTGGCCTTAATTAAGGTACAGCTCCAGCATTTGCCTGGTGTGAAAATGGGAAACCACGGAAAACCATCTTCAGGGCTGCCAATAGTTGGATTCGAACCTACTATCTCCCGGATGCAAGCTCGCCTTAAATATCTCCATTAATATGAGGTATAATAAGAACTTGTATATGGTAAAAGTTGTAGAGAATGCTCTTTCAGATCAGTTTCAAGTGAATTTTTCTTATGGTTGGGGGTCATCCGAAAATTTGTAAAACGTAAGAAAATGTGTGACTGAAGTGTCGTTACATTAGTCGTTACCGTAGGCCTTGGTCGCCAAAGTTGCTGTGGCTACACGTTAAGTGCTTTGAAATAGAGCTGGAGTTCTCTATGATACACAGTTTGTCAGAGTTTCATTTATTGAAAGACATATATTCGTGATCATTACTTTTGGTAAAGGGAAAAGTTACTTTTTTTGCTGTATAACCTACATCTTAGCCGTACGACGGATAATAACGGAGATATTAACAAACAAGTGCATTTTTAGTCAGGGTCCTATGAGACACTCTGGGCATAATCACTTCAGGGGCCCCTTCAAGAAAGGCATACAGGAAGAACAAAGCAGCCGTTTTATTTTTATGATATTGCGGATAACAAGGGAAATATCGTAAAAAATGCGTCCCGTGAGTCTTAAGTCGCAGAGCAACGTCAGCGATCGCAGAAACTACAGTATGTAACTTAGGGGCTGGAACAACGTCGCCAATCTTTTGCAAGGAGACGTACCGTACTATTCATTCGGAAGTCACCATTCTGTCTCGATATTGTTCTGCCTTATCGTACTTCATATTACTGTTACAAGTTTGTGGAGAAAACTATCAGTTTAAAGTGTCCTCTTGAATATGCCGATGTAGCCACGAAATTTCGCATGGATTCATGCAGAAAAGGAAGGATTGTAAACAATAAGGTTGTACTGATTAGCTATTGTTGTTAGTTAAAGTGTGCTTTGTCTATTGTACTATCATTTACATCCGCTAGGTAGAAATGCTGTTGTAGGGATCTATTCAATCAACGACGGGTGCATTTTCCTCTTCTACCGATTTTACCCCACCTATGGGATCGTGAGTGCGAACTGTGGCACACATGTGAATTTGTCCCTGTTTTGTGGGTGAATGCTCTTGCTGACACCAACCTTATGTGGAGGGGTGTAATCATTATTGAGTGTGCTATGGTGGTTGGTATTGTGGTGTGTTGTCTGAATCTGAAGAGGAAAGTGTTTGGGACAAACGCAAACACAGTTCCTGAGCTATAAGAATTAATCACACGCGATAAATTTTTACTATCACACCTTTGTCTGCTGTCCACCTCACAACTTCTGTCGAGGCCTTTTTTACAGTCGTTCATATTCTGCATAGATAATTTGAACGTGTAATATCATATCGTGATAAAACCGCAATACTAACGCCTGTGTAAGAAAGGTCTCCATCTCAGGATTACTAGAAAAATATTATTTATTTCATTAAGTCCTTTGTTTGCATAAAAAAAGCCATTCACTCGAATATAATAATAATTTCGTGCGGCTATTTCTAGCCGAGTGCAGCCCTTGTAAGGCAGACCCTCCGATGAGGGAGGGTGGCATCTGCTATGTGTAGGTAACCGCATGTTATTGTGGTGGAGGATAGTATTATGTGTGGTGTGTGAGGTGCAGGGATGTTTGGGACAGCACAAACACCCAGTCCCCGAGCCAAAGGAATTAACTATTTAAGGTTAAAATCTCCGACCCGGCCGGGAATCGAACCCGGGGCCCTCTGAACCGAAGAGTACTGCGCTGACCATTCAGCCAAGGAGACGGACATTTATTCTAATAATATAATGCCTAGGTCGTTGCAGTTAATTGTATTCGCCGGTAGATCGCTTTATGAAAGTTGTCTGCGCTGATCTATCTATTCCAGACCAGTAGAGGGCTCTGTGAAAGTTGTCTATGCAAATCGTTCTATGCTAGTCCGATAGATGACTGTATTTCAAACAGTCCTTTATTATAAAACATTGAATTATTCAGCGTAGGACAATTAATTGAAATCTGTATCCTTTGCCAAGCACGATATTGCGCTGCTGAAATGGTAAATTGACATTTAAATTCGTTTTGCCACAGTAGTTTGGTTTATTTGCCACAACCTCAAATAAGCGACGGTACATGATATTGATTTCATTATCCATGTGAGGCAGTATAATAGTACAATGTATTTTGCATCCTTCTCTGCTAACCGTAGCCACATTCTATTATCAGATCCTTACTGTTTTAAGATTCAGTGGATGATTCATAGGTACATTTCAGATTTGCTGCCTACTGGAAATTGCCGAGCATTATACGGCCAGCTTTATATGAAAATTCAAGTCTTGTGAACAGAATTCGTTGTGAAAATTGGATAAATTGCCAAGATTCAAAAATTCCGTATTTATAGTCACAACGGAAGTGTAAGTTTAAAGGCAAATAAATTATCTTTCGGAGTACAGTATATTTTCCGTTAACCTTCTCACGCTTCCTGTATCATCAGTTTCATATTCAATCTTTGTTCGCAGCTATTTCTGCGACAGGCCACTAATTTATTCATATAAGAAAACGCAGAGGTCCAATGACACTGCTTTGTAGGACCTCCCTCTTAATCATTATACGATCAAACAATGCTTCACCTACTCTGATGCTCTGAGTTCTATTTCCTAGCAATTTAGCCGGCTAATCATTTTTTTTGTATATTCCAGTAGCCCTCATTTTAGTCTTCCATGACAAAAATGAAATGTCGTATGGCTTTTAGTACCGGGATACCCCAGGACGGGTTCTGCTCGCCAGGTGCAGGTCTTGCTATTTGACACCCGTAGGCGACCTGCGCATCGTGATGAGGATGAAATGATGATGAAGACAACACATACACCCAGCCCCCGTGCCGTAGGAATCAACCAATTAAGGTTAAAATCCCCGATCCGACTGGGAATCGAACCCGTGACCCTCTGAACCGAAGGCCAGTACGCTGACCGTTCAGCCAACGAGTCGGACTTAGTCTTCCATGATCTTCCCTGACAAAGGTCTTCGATAGGTAAAAACCAATACAGTTTATTTGAACTCCTGAACCTAAAATATTAGCTATATTTTTCTGTAATTCCACAAGTTGAGCCTCACGGAAACAACCTTTCCTAAACACGAACTGTCTTTTATCAAACCAATCCATACTCATTCAGCTGAGTATTTTCATCTTTATGGTATGTGAAATCTCCTCGAGTTGTCATAGGACTGCATTCTACGAGGCGAATTACGATGTTCGGATATTCTTTTATGGGAGAGATATAGGGTGACATATTTCCTCATGATCCATGTTGCACTGACTTTCATCTGGATAGCAGAGTTAATGTCATTGCCTGAATTGACCGTTGTGATGGCGGTGGTGATTATTATTTTTGAGAGGATCAGTGGCGGTGAGTCCAATAGGGAAAATTAAAACCTAAAGTAAGCGTGTACAACTATGCAGCACACAATTTATTTTTATTGCTTAATAACAAACAATATGCTTTCCTCATTCAGGGATTGCCATAAGACAAGGCCTACTGAACACTATAATTTCGTAATTTAAAATGAGAGAGTTTGGAAAATCATTTTAAAAACTTTGTAGTTTAGGGTCCATTGAAATTATGGCGTAATATTGCAATTTAATCTTTGAGAGCAGTAATTGAAATTAATAGAACCTTCTGACAACACCAGTCGATATGTTATCCGTTCTCTGTAACTCCGTCTTGCAGCCTCCCCGATTCTGATGGCTAGAAACCACTGGAATGAAATATAGCGAGGCACCAATCATCTCTTAACACTCATCAGAAATGAAAAATTAAAGAGGTTCTGTCCTTCAAAGAATTAAGATGTTGGCAACAGAAATAGATGGGCCTTGAATGTCGTGAAAATTAAAGACTGCCCAGGCTTCGCAAACTTAATACCATCGGGGTCGGAAAAGAATATGAGTTCACCAAGGGATGTTAGTTAGGAAGGATGAAAGCGAGGAGACTGGAACGAGGAAGAGGAAAGCAAGCCCTGGCTACAAATCAACGGTCCCAACTTGAGACTTCCTGGAGGTCACCCCCTCTTTAGTTGTGCTTTACTGACGTAAAAAGACAAGCTAAGCCTATGGCGCAACAGCCCAGAATGACCATCAACTACTAAGCGATCGCTGCTCAGCCTGAAGGCCTGCAGAATATGAGCTGTCGTGCGGTCAACATGACGAATCCTCTCGGTCGTTATTCTTGACTTTCTAGACAGGGGCCGTCATCTCACCGTCAGATAGCTCCTCAGTTGTAACCACGTAGACTGAATGGACCTCGAACCAGCACTCAGAACCAGGTAAAATTCCCTGAGCTGGCGGGGAATCGAACTCCGGGCTTCCGCGTAAGATGCAGGCACGCTACCTCTACACCGCGGGCCCGGCTTCAGTCATGCCTAACTGACGCGCACAAAATATACATGAGAAGAACTACAGGATTTGAAAGAGGGACGAGCTAAGTGGTCTTCTGCAATAATGCTGATTGTCAATGGCAATGGTGCCATTAGTTCGGGAGTGCATTCAAAGGAAATTATGCATTATTTTGCAGGTTGAGGTGCATTCCATTCTGAACCAGCCTGCCCTTCCATGTGTTTATGTATCATTGGAGCGTAAGGCGCGATTTCTTCGCTGATATTACATGTGTGTGTGTGTGTGTGTGTGTGTGTGTGTGTGTGTGTCTGTGTTGTGTGTGTGTGTGCGTACATGCCATCTTAAGTCACGCTTTTGAAACAAGTTCATCGTGTATCGCTTCCGCACCAAGCATGATTTACGTGGACACTTTATTACACGTCTTATTTGTTCTAGGGTAGACATTAAACCTCTAAGCTCGTTACCGACGCACACAAGATAAACCCTAACGAACTATTGTGTATTCACCATCCCAGCGATGAGAATTTGTGATGTAATATGGATGTCGTGTTATGAACGAAGTGTTACGAGCATCTGCCTTCCCGGTATTCAACATTTAATGTTTCAATTAACCCACCATATAATTTTAAATATGGCGCATAACACAGAAATGAGAGGAATAGCCCCGCTAAGAATAAACCAGAGTTTGCTAGACTTCAAGCGGTGGAATGCAATCCAGAGCTGAGCATTTTCGTACAGTGGACTTCTTAATATCCACAGCAGAAAACAGCGAAGAGTTTACGAGGTTATCCGAGACTTCTACTAGGTTAGGTATGCTATAAAAGTTCATATTTACATTATATGAATCTTACAAGTATCTCACGTAAAAGCATTAAACACACCGGTCATAGAGGTCGCTGTTTTAAGGAGGAAATCACCAACCCTTCAAACATGAGTTTTGAATGAATGCCCATTAATTCAATTTTTTTAATCACATAAAATTGTGAAGTATTGTAGTGAACTTTGGAGAAAGGTTCAGCACACTCACCTTCCCTTTTCATAATCGTACTTAGGGATGGCAACGATATATCGGTTTTTACGAAATACCGATATTTTCCTTTCGATTTATCGATATATCGATACCGAAATTTTGATTCAATTCATCGCATAATATATCGGTTTTTCCATAAATGTGTCGTTTTTCTTTGAATTATTATTTTCATTAACAATATCCGCACTAGAGAACGCCGATAATTCTTCAAGAGATGGTGCTAGTGAATGTTGAATTGCAACCTGGAAATATCCAATTTAATCAATACCTTGCTCTGAGCCTCTGATAGGCTGGACTATAATTCGAATACAAAAGGTGGAATATGTAACACCGTTGCCTACGTGATTAGTAATAAGGTCTCCGGATGGCAGTTTACACAGCGCGAAATACGTTCTAGTTCCAGAGTCGCCGCTAGACTGCGTGTTAGCCCTCCATTGTTTAAGAACACAGGCGTATAAGGAAACTGTGAAGCAAAAAGGTAAGTTAGTGAGTTTTTAGGTGAGATAAGCCTTACAATTAATTATAAGAGGCGTTGATTTGTGTATTCAGCTTGGGGCGAGTATATGGTTTATATTGAAACGTAAGATAAAAAAAATGGAATCCTCCATGACTCAGGTGGCAGGGCGCCAGCTTCTTACCGCTGGGTTTCGTGGTTCAAATCCTGGTCACTCCATGTGAGATTTATGCTGTACAAAGCGGAGGCAGGACAGGTTTTTCTCCGGGTACTCCGGTTTCCCCTGTCACCTTTCATTCCAGCAACACTTTCCACTATCATTTCATTTCATATGTCAGTCATTAATCATTGCCCCAGAGAACTGCGACAGGCTTCGGCAGCCGGCACAGTTACCGTCCTCGCCGCTAGATGGGGCTACATTCGTTCCATTTCTGACACGGTCAAATGACTTGAACCAGCTGAGGATTTACATTAAGAAAATGTTTTGTGCATATTGATAAATATACACGAGCCGAGAGAGAGTTTATTGTAAAGATTATATTCACAGGATATTTATTACGCGTGATAAACAATGGTTTATTGCTGTGTACCATTCTGCCAAAGTAAACTTCAGAAAGGTAGTGGTATTTCTTTCCACGAGCAAATGTAGGACTACGAGAAAAACGGGTCAAAATTATACCATGGGGGGCTGACGAGAAGAATAGCATGTGGCAACCTTCCTTGAAGTCTGTAGTATGTAGTGAACATTTTGAAAGCACATGTTTTAGCATTTCTACTGAAACTAGCCGCAGTCAATGCCAACACTTTTTTCAGGGTATCCATCATATTCGCATGGCAAAACTAGGCTATGTACTACTACTAAAATGTTCTCATTCCTCACCTGACGGAGGAGGCGGGCCTCTTAGATGGTGACGCCGTCTCTCAGGCCGGGAAATTTGTCACGTTGAAAGAGAAGCTCGGAGAAGGTAAGGGGGTTGGTGGCCGTGGCCTATACTAGGAATTGTTCCGGCATTCGCCTTAGTGCAGGAGAATGGAAAAGCACGGAAAACCATTCTCAGGACAGTCGACAGTGGGGACCAACCGTGAGGTCCAGCCCTGTCCCGTCTTCCGAATACAGAGGTGAAGAGCTATGGTAGAGCCGTGGCCACCCCTCCTCTGTTCGGTTGGCCGGTCGGAGTGCAGAGCTGTGGGACCATGGACCAGCCGTGGCCACTCGTGGACCGATATCCACTCTGCATTCATCGACGTAGGTTATGTGAATACTGCAATGTTTTAAAATATACTATGGAGTATTTTCATTTTTATTAGGACGTGAACTTTCCGGTTGCAATGATATTACCTGACTCGTATGAGCTCATCTTGAATTACTGGGTGGTACATTTATTTTTCTTCATTAAACGTCATAGAAATATCACTATCCTACTCACAACGCAATGTCTTATATTTGTAATGTGCTTTTATGTGCAAGTTATTCGCCTAATGCCAATTGGAATCGTGCTGAGGAATGGAGGGAAAACCTGATATCCAGCGGCGCTATTTGAACTGCTACTACTCTGTCAATTTAGTACTTGAAGAGACCGTGCATGCAGAGGCCTTTACATATCTCGTAGGCACCGATAACACCTAGGGACGTTCCGATATACCGTACTAAAATATCGATATTTCCTTCGATATCGACATGCCGATATTATCCTACTATCTATCAAAACAATATATCGATATATCTCGATATCAAATTATTATTTTTTTCCAAAATACAAGGATTTGAAATTATATTGAAGTTCTATAAAACTTGGATCACGGCAGTTCCAAGAAAAACAAGATAATTAAGAGAATCAAATATAACGACCAAAATATTTTGTGTAAAATGGTATCAACACTAAAGTACAAAACATTAAAACCTAATTCAACCCTGAATTCTAACACCTTAAGTGTCTGAGTTAATGTTACTCACCAGAAAAAAAGACCAATGGCATCTTAATTCCCAGAATGCAATGATAAAGCCATAAATACTTGCACGGTAGATGCTACATCATATTCTTAACTATTTTCGGCCATTCCTACTAATTTACGACGTTTATATGAACTTCTTCAAGCATTGCTGACACTATTTTTTCACTCTCTTTCACAGGTGTACTTAGTTCTTTCAAAAAGCTAATTATTCCAGATCTATGCCTCGACTGCTGGCGCGCATTGACATACACGTATCTTGTGGCTGAGGGTCAATGATAATTTGTGTTTCAGAAGTATAACACTATCAACCGTGCAGGCTGGTGGTCATCAGAAATTAGCAGCCGTTGATGGATGTATTCCATGGATAATTAAACCGTGAATTCCAGTAGCAAGATTAACTCAACCAACCAGTCGCGTGCACAGGCAGAATACCAATATTGATATATATGCAGTGAAGTCTGATGATATTGTTGTTGGTCTTGGACTCTTGGGTTATCATTAACGATATATCGATATCGTTTGAATATACGGATATATTATGTGCAATAAACATCGATTATCGAAAATAAGTTTTCAATATATCGCAATATCAATATAACGGTATTTAAAACATTTTTGCCATCCCTAATCGTACTAGACGCTATCATTAAGGAACTCCATTCGGCGTTACCTTCGACTCTTTCGTACGTCGATGACGTAATGGTGGCTGCAATACCACGTGAAGAACTACAGGATTTGAATCATTTATCCAAGATCCATTTTCGTTACTACCAGTTGAGATCAAGAATAAAATGGAGTATAAGGTCCGTGGAAGTGGTGACCCTGCAACGATGAGCATTGATGGGAGAGTGATGAAAAGAACCGAATCCTACGGGTATTTGGGGACGCAGACAACCCGTGATTGTGACGTATTGCAGGAGATTCAAAGGAGGGTAAATTCAGTGTGGATGAAGTGGACAGGCGTGATGGATATAAGTACAGATATAGTGTGGCAGAGGGATGTCGACTCACATGAAATTAAATGTTTAAAATATCGCTCAATTATCCATTCAGTCGCATTATATGGAGTTGAATGCTTGCCAAGAGCCCAGTGCCATATGAAAATTATACAAACAGTGGAAATTGGAATGCTCCTTTGGTCGATTTGACTGATGAAACTCCACAAGATTAGCGATCATAGTGATGCTTAACTGAAACAATGCAGTAACTCACATTAGCGCTGGTGGTGGTAGAAAAAGGCAAACTGTTAATCTAATCTAATGGATAACGATGATTAAGAAAAATACGAGGATTGGGGCAAAAGTCATGGCAACTATTTTTTTCTTGTAGATATGGAAACGGATCACAAACGTATATGTGTCGTGTGGAAGTTCTGCAGGCATAGAGTGTATGCAGAAAAACAGATGGCTCTGTGATAGCTGGTAGTAGCGCAGCGAGGGCTGTGAAATCAGTCAGTTAGTGAGTGTCGTGCGAGATGGAAGTAACCCATGTTAAGCAACGCGATTACCTCAAAATAGCCGTTCTCCGAGGGAGAAATGCGATGGAATGTCACAGTGAATTAGTGGAAGCCCTTGGGAATAATGCACGACAATGCAAAACCACATAAAGCAGAGTGTGTAGGGCAGCTACTGCGACGTTGGTGATGGGAAGAATTGGAGCACCCACCGTACTCTCCCGACATTTCGCCCTGTGACTTTGATTTCATTCGAAAGATTAAGGAACCACTACGTGGTAGACGGTTTGCAACACGAGAGGACATTGCTAATGCTGTGCGCCAACAGGTGACCCGATTCACACATGGTGCGGCAAATGCTGAGGCAGATGGTATTTAGCGCCTCCCACATCGTTGGCAGTGTGTGGTGTCAGTAGCAGGGGACTACTTTGAGGGTCTGTGTTGTCATTCTTTTGCACCGGGAAGGCCATATTGCCCTGTATACTACCGTAATAAATTAGCGTGTTACGATATTTCAGTGCTATTTATTGTCCACACATGTAGTTAACACCTTGTCCTTTTGTCTGTAAAAGTCACATTTTCCAACCGGACTGGTATCTTCAAGAAAAAAAAAAATAGTTGCCATGACTTTTTCCCCAACCCTCGTAATTGTATTTTTTAGGATTAAATAAAGAATATATTCTCATACTTTAATATACTTTATTTACCTAAAATTCGTAGCACATATTCCTAGGATTGAGTTGCTTGCTTGAAGGAGATTTTGGAAATTTTCAACTTGCCTTACTTAGCACCAACGCAGATAGGTATATGAATGGGCTAGGAATCGGCCGTGACCTTAATATTAAGGTACAGCCCCACCATTTGCTTGGAGTGAATGATAGGAAAATATGGAAAACCAACTTCAGGGCTGCCAACAGTGTGGTTCGAACGCACTGTCTTCCGAATGCAAGCTCACAGAGGATCTACCCTAACCGCACGGCCAGTTCGCTTGGCTCGGATGCTTCAACCACATAGAGAGGCAATATGCCTCAATAGTGGCAAGGTTACCGGCAGATGTGATAGCGGCAGAACACCAATAACGAGATGGAAGCATCGAGTGGATGCTAAAATGCGGAATTCCGGTCTCACTGAGTACGATGCATTCGGCTGACTATTATGGCGAAGACGAAGTAGACACGTGGTCCTCGCTGCAGCGCAGGAATAACGCAAGGAAAACGTGGAGCGGAGTAGTTGATGTACTGTCAATCAGAAAAAAATCAGCTCATGGTGTTCTATAAGTTCTTCGCTGATATATGTTTCTCAGAAACAACCGAACATACAGACATAATGTTTGTAGTGAGTATCCACAGGGTTTCTAATATTTATTTCTTATTTTTTCACGAGTTGTTATACGTCGCGCCGAGGCAGATAGTTCTTATAGCAGTGGTGGGACAGGAAGTGCTAGGAGTGGGAATGAAGCGACCGTGGCCTTATTTAAGGTAGAGTGGCAGCTGGTGTGAAAATGGGAAAAGCGGGCGAGTTGGCCGTGCGGTTAGGGGCGCGCAGCTGTGAGCTTGTATCCCGAAGATAGTGGGTTAGAACCCCACTGTCGGCAGCCGTGAATATGGTTTTCAGTGGTTTCCCTTAATTACCTTAAATAAGGCCACGGCCGCTTCCTTCCCTTTCCTAGAACTTTCCTATCCCATCGGCGCCATAAGAGTGTCGGTGCGACGTAAAGCAAGTTCTATAAAATGGGAAACCATTTTTAGGGCTGCCGACAGTGGGGTTCGAATCCACTATATCTGGAGAACTGAATACTGTCCCCACTTAAGGATTTGAATCTAAAAATTATATTTTGATAATAACTAAAATTAATTCTAATAAAATATTAAATGCAAGGAACCTACATTACCATTGACATACCCTCTTTTGAGGTCGCGCTCCTTGGATGAATGGTCAGTGTAGTGCTATTCGGTTCTGAGTACGCCAGTTTCGATTCCCAGCTGCGTAAGAGATTTTAATCTTAAATGGTCAATTCCGTTGGCTCGTGGACTGGGTGTTTGTGCTTTCCTGAACACCCCTGTAACTCATACACTACACATAACACTATCCTCCACCACAATAACACGAAGATTCACATAAATGCTAAATGACACCCACTGTTATTGGAAGATCTGGTTTACAAGGTTTACACCAGGCTAGCAATAGTCACACGAAACTATTATTATTATTATTATTATTATTATTATTATTATTATTATTATTATTATTATTATTATTATTATTATTATTAAAATTGCGTATGGCTTTTGGTGCCGGGAGTGTCCGAGGAAAAGTTCGGCTCGTCAGATGCAGGTCTTTTTATTTGACTCCCGTAGGCGACCTGCGAGTCATGATGAGGATGAAATGATGATGAAGACGACACATACATCCAGCCCCCGTGCCGGAGAAATTAACCAATTAAGGTTAAAATTCCCGACCCTGTCGGGAATCGAACCCTGGACCCCTGTGACCAAAGGCCAGCACGCTAATCATTTAGCTATAGAGCCGGATATTATTATTATTATTATTATTATTATTATTATTATTATTATTATTATTATTATTATTATTATTATTATTATTATTATTATTATTATTATTATACCCATTCGGTTCGGCGTCCACCAGTGATTGACACTGTCACTGCTTCTCTTCATTTTGTATATGGACACAGTCATCTCCGACGTACAATCATCACCCCCATGGTCACTCCTGTATGCTGACGAAGTCCTACTGGCTGCTGAGGAGCGTCAACAAATTCAAGAGCAGGTTCAGAAGTGGAATAAAAGACTAACAGAACATGGACTCGACTGAATACCAAGAAAACTGAGCAGAAGAATAGAATCCTTCAGAAAGATGGCCAAGATCTCAATGAAGTAGAACAGTTTAAATATCTTGCTTTCTTGGTCAACGCGGAGTGTGATACTATTCCAGACGCCTGAGCACGAGTAAATGTGGCCTGGGTAAAGTGGTAGAAATTACTGGTGTTCTCTGCGATCCAGTCCACCGGAAGTCCAATCTTTACAGGAACATTGTTCACCCTGTCGCTCTGTATGGCTCTGAATACTAGCCTGCAACAGTGAAGCACGAACAAGCACTTTATGTTGTGGGGATGCGCATTCTTCACTACTCACTTGGCCTAGATCATGTCACTAACATAGATATGCGGAAAATCGTGGGTGTTGCCACGATTGTAGACAAGATGCATGAGATCCATGTAATGCGCAGAGAAGATAGATCTATTGTACAGACGGCACTTCGCATCTGGAAATTGACCACATGGTCGGCCCAAGAAACGCTGGCTTGATCACCTTCAAGAAGACATGCGCTATGTTCACCTTCTTCCACACGATGTCCTTAATAGAAGCAACTGAAGATTGGCTTGGAAAACATCGGACACTGCTCCATTTCAGGACAAACCCTAAGAAGATGAAGATGATGATGATAATGATTATCTATTATTATTAATTCTTTAATTTGCGAAATGACTACTCAGGATCACGCTACAATTTCATTTTTTCCTTGTCTGAAGTTTCCTCTTTATCCAGTACTCCATATAAGCGCCATGGTGTTTTTTCTGTTCATCCGTAAAGGGTCTTCTCGTCTTTACAGTTCTTTCGACTTTAAACCCTCCCAAATTTTGAATCATGGTCCGAAATATTTTCCTGTCTAACATCTGAACTTCCTGGATGTCGGACTTATCTAGAATTTCAAGAACTTCATTTTTATTATTTTTATGTCCGGCTCCATGGCTAAATGGTTAACGTGCTAGCCTTTGGTCCAGAGAGCCCCGGGTTCGATTCCTGACCGAGTCGGGGATATCACCCTTCATTGGTTAATTTCGAGGGTTCGGGGCTGGATGTGTATCATCATGCGTAATCATCATGAGTAGGTCACCATTATCATAGACGTGCGGCACCAGGCCTCTTCACAAGTCATCATCATCATCATCTTATTATTATTATTATTATTATTATTATTATTATTATTATTATTATTATTATTATTATTATTATTATTATTATTCAAAAGACTGAGTGATCCTAGCGTCAGATCCCTGACCAGAATTGTATCTCATGGCCAACTGAATGGCAATGTGACAGTCTAATCACTGGAAGGAACCGTATCGATTATGGACATATGCTCCGGTTATTTACAATATTAACTAAAAATGATGGCATGTGGCATCCCGAGAGGCCTGGTGCAGATCTTCTTTCGAGTTGACGCCGGCTAGACGACCTTCACGTCTGTGAGAATGGGGTCCAATCTGTGATGAATTCTAATGCTGAATACAGCATGCACACTCTGTCACCGAACCATCGGAATTAACCAATAAAAGTTAAAATCCCTAACCCGTTCGGGAATCGAACCCCGGTTCCCTTGGACCTAACACCCGCACGCCAACTATTTAGCCGCGGACCCAGATACAATATTAGCTAATCTAATGTTTCATTTATTTATTTATTTTTCTTAATCCGTTTACCCACCGGAGTTTGTTTTCTCCCTCGGATTCAGCGAAGGATCCCACCTCAAAGGCAGTGTCCTGGAGCGTGATTCTTTGGGTCGGGGATACAACTGGGAAGGAGGTCCAGGTCCTCTCTCAGGCGGCCTCACCTGCTGTGCTGAACAGGGGCCTTGTCGGGGGATGTAAAGATTGGAAGGGATAGGCAAGGAAGAGGGAAGGAAGCGGCCGTGGCCTTGAGTTAGGCACCATCCCGGCATTTGCCTGGAGAAGAAGTGGGAACCACGGAAAACCACTTCGAAGGCTGAGGCGGAAATCGAACCCCCTCTACTCGGTTGAACTCTCGAGGCTGAGTGCACCCCGTTCTAGCCTTTCTACCACATTTCAAATTTCGTGGCAGAGGTGCGAATCGAACTCGAGGCTCCAGGGGTGGCAGTTAATCACACTATCCACAAGGCCACGGAGGCGAACGTTTTATTTAACAAACGAATTCACTGAACTATGTTTCTTTTAATCAAAAACGTAACCTTCCGGGCTTTCTGCACTCGCTTTTGTCACAGCGAATGAAGAATGTTCTCACTTTTGTTTAAAAACCAAAGCATGTTTTAGTTTTACTGGGCTTAATTTGGAAGCTATCAAATTTCCTATGCCAGTTTACTACGTCAGTGCGGGCGCTCATAACGGCAATATGTCCCTAGCTGTGGCATCTCATAAAATAGTGAATTTGCCCGGGATATTGTGCTTTTTATAAAAATAGCCCGCTCAACGATGGCGACTTCCCCCATCTCTTCTCCCTACATGTGGGTGTAGAAGGTGGGGACGGCATATTGTAGTCTGCAATAACCTGGGATATGACCCAACTGAGCTTCAAGTATCCGCCATTCTAGGCGATATTTGTTCACGGATGGTTTTACAACAAAACAAGAACTGGCCATTTTATTTTCGGCGCAGGAACAATGGTGTCTTCCTCCAACTGCTGAAAACATAAAAGCGAATATCCATATCAGATATTGAATATTGGGACGGAAACATAATCATAAGGTAAGAAATTATACAGGTGTGTGATTTTTGACTAGTCTCAACATAAAAGTCGTCCTTAAAGATAATAATTAATGATCATTTTTTCTTCGTTAAAACAATTTCTCTGCATTATCAATTAGGTTTGTTCTTCTGGAATTTGTAACATTTGTTACCCTCTATTAACTCCAGTAGCTTGGAACGATTGCTACCAGCGGCCTCATTAGCTTAGTGAGTTTGAAAAATCTTTGGCTATGATACCTTCAACTGTACTGTACAATACTGTATAAATGGTGAGTCAACTAAGACGTTCACATAAAAAGTCGAAAATATGTTTTCACTTTTAGTAATATTACCAACGGATTCATAATCGAACTTTCAGTACTTTTACAGAGTGTCGATATCTGCCGTTTTTTAAATTAAAATTACAGTCTTCTACACCTAGCTTTAGAGTCATAGATATTGTAGTTTAAAATTCCAATAAGCAGTTATCGAGGAAATAAAATGTCTTCAGATATGTTTTATTCGCCAGCAATGAGCCATCCTATTCAGATGAATCACTAACTACGAGACTGTCGGCCGAAGTTTTTCATACGTATGACGTAACCCTCCCGACTACCGCTGGGAAACCGAAGGATAAAGTTAAATGTAGTAAGTAGGCCTAATACTATCTTCTTGGTTTTGAATAATGTTTTAAATTGTATTATTTATGTCTGTACCCACTAGTGAACTAATTTTCCTTGGTATTTTGTGATCAAGTTGACGGAGCAGAGTGGTCGCTCGTGCTGCTAAGTACGGTGTCCAGAATGTTTTTCACAGTCCCGTTGCCATATTTTGAAGAGAGGATTAACATATAATTTAATAACGTCGTGTGTGTAAAATTAAATGAAATGATGTATGGTTTTTAGTGCCGGGAGTGTCCGAAGACAAGTTCGGCTCTCCAGATGCAGGTCTTTTGATTCGACGCTTGTAGGTGACCTGCGCGTCGTGATTAGGATGAAATGATGATGCACCCAGCCCCCGTGCCAGCGGAATTAACCAAATATGGTTAAAATTCCCTACCCAGCCAGGAATCGAACTTGGGACCCCTCTGACCAAAGGTCAGCACGCTAACCATTTAGCCATGGAGCCGGACGTCGTGAGTGTGATTTTGTCAAGAAGAAAAATCAGTATACGGCCGATGTAATACCTATTCAACGGCCGTACAGTCCTGAATCGGGGTACCAATCAAACAAAACCACGGTGAGCAGTGAGGCACTGACGCACCAGGTTGAAGATCGCGGTGTTGTAAAACACCGGGTCCTGCTGAGTGAAGAAATCCGTAACTGCCTGCTGCACATCCACGTCCGACAGGAAGCGTCGATCCTTTAAGGAATTTTTGAGCGCACGAAAAGTTATGCGCCGCTTCGCCCTAATCGCCTCATCCGCCGCCCCTTTGTTGTTGTCTGCAATGGATTTCGCTAGCTTCCCAGATCGACCGGTGTCTTGTGTCGAAACGCGATCCACACCATTCGGCAACGGTGGTGTTCGACAGACGTGCTGCCTCATACACAGTATTCTTTCTCCGATGGATGTCCACCGGTGTTTGTCCTTCGGCAGCCAAGAACAGAATAACAACACATTGGACGCATTTCGTAGTGACGTCACCATAGTTTACGTGACCGCATTTGACGCATGCTCCTCTGCACGACACTAGTGCGACACTAATCCTTTTGCTTTTTTTTTCGGGGGGGGGGCGGCCGAAGCCCGCTCCCCCCGCGTGACCAACGACTCAATCTACATGGCCTCCGACATGCTATTATTTCTAGAAGAAGAAAGAGATAGCAGGGAGGAGTGGGAAGTGATACAAGGAGTATCTGCCGGTTTCCGAGTCAGACTCGCTACCACGGCAAGAGTTTGTGTTAGGTATATGGTGTTGAAGTATGGTATTGAAGGGTCAGGGAAAAACCACATAGGCAGAAAGAAGAAAGAGCCTACATGTAAAACCTGACATCTTTTGATAGCACATGCAAGGATGTGGGCTGGAAAAAGACCAGAGGTTGTGTTAGTTAGGAACAGGTAACATGCACAAAACATAAACCAATTCCTCGCCATTCCATCGCCTGGGGATCAGTCCGTCTGGGCACTGCTGGGACTAGCGCGGTCCTTGCCGGCTGCGGAGCCATGCGTCAAGTACCACTAGGGCCTGTCGCACGGCTCCACCTCCTTGGGGTACCTCGTACCCAGTCTCCGATCCCGGAGAATGAGGCCAAGCCCGCCGAGGCGGGGGCCTCCTGGAAGGGGGTGGGTCATGGCGCCGGGCCTCCCTCCTCTCTGCCCGCGCCATGGCCCTGTAGACTGGGCAACTGCGGTGGGAGGCCGGGTGGCCCCCCGCGCAATTGGCGCACACCGGCGCCTCCTTAAGTGTAGCGCAGGCCGTGTAGTGGTGATCACCACCACAGCGGTTGCACTTCACTTGGAGTCCACAGCTAGCTTGACGGTGGCCCCACCTCAGACAGCGGAAACACTGCAAGAGCTGCTGAGGGGGACGTTTTACTCTCACCTGACTGCCGCTACCCGCTGAGGTCCTCTCCTGATTGGCTCCTCGGTTGACTGCTGTCCTGGGAGCAGTGTTGGGTTGCGGCTGGGCGGCCCTCTCCTGGTGGGCCGGCGTCGCCTTCTGCTTCGTGGTCCGGCGTCGTCTTCTTCTTCTTCCCGGGCGTGTCTTCTCGGCAGGGGGAGAGGCCTCGTCCTGGTGACGCTCCTCCCGGCCTGGTGCCCCCAGATTAGCTGATGGCTCCGCTGCGTCGCCGTCTTCCTTCTCCTGGCTGGCGGCGGCGGCGTCGGTCGGTGCTAACGCTTGACTGCGTTCCCTGTCCTGTGGGGCGCACATCGAGGTCTGCAGCTCGATAGACGTGCTGGCAGGCTGGGCCTGGTGCCTGTATGTCCGTGTTTATATACCCGCATCGGAGTCGCGCTACTTTGCATGTCCGCTGCAGAAACGCCCTCAAACTGAAACGTTTTGATCACGCCTTATACTGCTCTAAGGCGATTACCGGGACGGATCCTTGAATAGGTCGCGCCCGCCAACTCCCTCGTCTTCTCCGAACATCTCCTTCACCGAAACAAATCTCCCTGGTCTGAGAGACGGCGTTACCGTCTAGGAGGTCCGCCGTCCCCTTCAGGGACGGATTAGAAACTTGAGGAATAAATAGAGTTGTAGTACAACGTGATTTACCGCAATTGTTGGCTTGGAGAGCCATAAAGGAAAGTTGCGAGCTGGACATAGACAACGCAATTAAGCCGAACAATTGACTCATGCACAAAGAGGAAGAGTTCCTAAAAGGCAAAGTAGAGATCGTCTAACAGCAACTTTCACAGCAACAGGTGGCCGTTTTCTCATGCTAACAGCTCATCTGAAGAGGTAGCGACGTGAATAGCAACTGCAATGTGCCTTTCACACAACGGAAGGATGCAAACTATCCGTAATCTTCTTTGTGCAGATTACTTTTTCACGTGCTGGCCGATTGCTTTTGCCCCATTAACAAGAAGACACTGTTCAAACCGTAGAAACTGGATAGAGGAACATGCTGATTGGGAGCACGTCGAACGGAGATCCATTGTGTTTCCTAACGAGTTGTGATTCAGTGGAGAGTGTCCTTTTGACAGCTTATTCATTATTTCGTTGAGCCAATCCCAAGAAGGTTTACATTAGTGTTGGCCATTCGAGGAGAACATTCATCGTGACAGAGAACAATTACCGTACTGTTCATATCCATTTGTATTGCTGTATCCTGCCTTACGTCATATGAAAACTGATAATACTAGCCTGTCATGATTTCCCGATTTTGGTGAAAATAGATGGTTCGTTTTGAAAACGGTGTGTTGATTTCGAAAACACCAACCGTTTTGCCGTAACACGTTCAGATTTTATGTAATTAGATATTTTATATATAACGATGTTGAAGATATAATATACAGTAAATTTAAGGAAATTTGACTTCATTTCATCATGTTTCGAGTTCTTTTTTCCAGGCATCAGAATACATGAATAACGCTATTAAATAATTAGTGTGTAGAATTCCGTGAGAAAAATCATAAATACTTTATCATGTACCGATTACAAAATATCAATAAAAATGATATCCTAAAATTGTTATAATATGCAGATTTGTCCGACTCATTGACTGAATGGTCAGCATTAAGACCTTCGGTTCAGAGGTTCCCGGCTTCGATTTCTGACCAGGTCGGGTTTTTTATCGCGTCTGATTAATTCTTCTGACCCGGGGACTGGGTGTTTGCCCCAACACTTTTCTCTTCATATTAAGACAACATACTACACTACGAACCACCACAGAAACATGCAATAGTCGTTACATCCTCCATATAGGGTTGGCGTCATGAAGGGCATTCGGCAGTAAGATAGGACCAAATCCATTTGTGCGACATGATTAGCACCAATGACCGCACAGATACGGGAAAAGCGGTAGAAAAAGAAAAAAAGTTATATTATGCAAATTTACGAAAATATTAACGTAGTTTTATCAGATACAAAAAATTGCCATCATAACAATTGGTACAATACATAAGATTATGACTTACTACCTGGAAACAGAAAATACTACGGGAGGGTGGGGGGTGGAGTAAGACACCCCTAGCACCCCTAGGTGAAAATAAATGTTACAGTATGTTGGATGCTTTGTATACTGTAAGAAACCGGACTTCGGTACTGAATTCATTGTGTGTTCAGACTATTTACAATCACCTATAATATCTGAGAACTCACGAAAAAGTTTGTTTTGCTGGCAAGTTATTTACGGTCACCTATTAAATTATTTTCTTGCAGATCTTTAAGAGGTATCAAAAATTAAGTGAAAAGTGGTCAAAATCATGATATTAAAGGGAAAGATGAGGCTACTGTGGTACGGGAAAATGGAAAGCAAATTTGAACTCAGCACACCTAAGTTAGGTCAGATCACCTATTACCGGAGGAAAAATATATTATTTTACAGGCTAGTGTAATTAGCCCATACCTTAACATAACATTTTCCTTCCGTATCCGACAGCATGGTGTATCTGAATGAAGTAAGCGATCACAAATGCCTGTTTTATAGTATAATGTCTTATTCGCAAATTAAATTAAGCAGGGGATTAATTGCAAGGATAAATACCGCCTTTGAAGTGAAAAACAATTGTCTGGGATTACAGGAAATAAAATAATACAGTGAATATCATTGATGACAATCGATTAAGCTCATTTTATATACATGCAGGGTAGCCTACGTATATGAAATGTTCCGTCCAATAATCGCAGGTATGAAGAGTGTTAATGGCACGACAGTCCCGAAGAGCCATGGCCTACCTAGTGACCGCTGTTCAGCTCGAAGGCCTGCAAATTACGAGGTGTCGCGTGGTCAACACAACGAATCCTCTCGGCCGTTATTCTTTGATTTCTAGACCGGTGTCGCTAACTCACGATCAGTTAGCGCCGTAATTATTATCACGTAGGCTGTGTGGACCTCGAAACAGCCCTCAAATCCAGATGAAAATCGCAGATCTGCCCGGAGATCGACCCGGGGCCTCACCTACACGGTGGAGCCGGCTACAGAGGGTATCAGGACAATGAAAATTAGGATGGGAATCTACCCTCTATCTCAGAATTTTCATTTCAATTCTTCTGGGGAAAAAATGAAGTCTTGAAGAACTTGTCTGGGGGAAGGACTCCAATATTTAGTCCAGGTTTAAAGAAATCAAATTGACGAAGACGATTAAAAATAAGGCTGATATGACTTCATGGTTTTGGAAATATTCATGAGTTAGTATGCTAAATCAGTGAAAAATATCGCTCAAAAATATTCTGGTACTACCAACTGCCTGATAGCAATAGAGGAGCATGTCTTTTGGATATGGCCACCGAGGCTTCTCAATAAAATGTATTCCATTTTTGTTTTAATACTAGGTTTACCGCAGCGGTCAAAATGACCGTTTTCAGTTTTCTTTTCGCTATCACTCTCGTTATACGGTTAGAACATGCAAACCCTTCGGTGGATTTTAACGATATTTAGTGTACTTTTCGGCACATAGCTTCAAAAACCCGTAACTCCTTTCTAGTTAGCGCTATGAGGTCATATACGTACTTTTACCGGGCGGTCATTTTGACCGGTATTGCAGTAGCTACCCCATCAGACTTTTGTGGCATTCATTTAGAACGGGATATCACTCTAACAAGCAGTTACAGTGTACTTTATTACCGTAGTATAGGATAGAACTTACTGTTGTGCTGCGATGGGACAGCCGATGGCTCTTTCCAAACGTGATACAAATACACTGACAGGAAAATATAGTCAGTGTTAGTTCAGTAATGAAAGGTGTGCAATCGTAACGAGCAGTCAATTGTCGTGTTCACTCGTTACAAACATTCAAACTAGATTTCCCGATTGTAATTCCCTAGAAGAAGCATGTTCTCGCATAGTCTGCAAATGGATGCCGAAATTCTGAAGCATAAGCATATAATTTCCCTATCACAATCAAGCGATCAAGCTGGAACTGATTTATTTTATTTTATTTTTTTGCTAGGGGCTTTACGTCGCACCGACACAGATGGGTCTTATGGCGACGATGGGATGGGAAAGGCCTAGGAGTTGGAAGGAAACGGCCGTGGCCTTAATTAAGGTACAGCCCCAGCATTTGCCTGGTGTGAAAATGGGAAACCACGGAAAACCATCTTCAGGGCTGCCGATAGTGGGATTCGAACCTACTATCTCCCGGATGCAAGCTCACAGCCGCACGCCTCTACGCGCACGACCAACTCGCCCGGTGGGACTGATTTAGACCTCGATAATTGCGAAGACCTGTATAACTTGACAAACGGAAATAGTTCGGATAGTGATTCTAGTTGCGTCGAGCCTGCAGAATTTCCACGTGAACATGAAATCACACAGCAGCCTTGACTTCAAAGGTTAGGGAACTACCCGCCAAATAGCGATGCACGCACACTGGCAAAGTAGCTGATGACAAAGGTAAGACTATTTGAAGTTAGTCATTTTGTATTTACGTAATTCTGTGCACAGTGTAAGTAAGTTTGGTATTACATTTTTCAGGTGAAGGAAACACTAAGGAAGATAATGAAATTACTAACAAGGAGCACGATATCAACTACAGAAGGCCGAGCATACGCTGTGGTATGTCAACCTATGGGCGTGGTCAGCATATGACGGTCGGCGAGGAAGAAGTCGCTTTGGATGGAACAGTGCGGACCCTTGTCGTTCTACAAAGCCTGCCAGGCCGTCGAGGACAGTCAAATATACTGAGGGAAGTCCGAGGTCTAACAGGACATGCAAAACGCCACATTGAAGGAACTTGTGCCGCTACAGCTTGTCGTCTTTTTATTGACGAATCCAAGCAGCGCCACATCGAATGATATACTGAGGTTGGAGCCCGCGAAGTTCTGAACAATCCTGAACGGACACTTTCTTTGGAAGAATTGGACGCTGTTATTGGTATTTTATACGCACGCGGAACTTATGGAGTTGACACGAACGTTCTCGATCTGTGGTCACAAAAGTGAGGTTCTGGAATTTTCTCCCAAACTGTGGCACGAACCCGTTTCCTGAATATCATGAGGTTTCTTCGATTCGATGACAAATCTACCAGCAGGGATCACCTGAAAATTGATAGATTGGCGCTTGTACCTGTTGTGCGGGACACATTTATATCTAATTTTACTATTTGCTTCAGACCAAGTGAGAACATTACCGTGGATGAACAGCTCTTTCCATCGAATGCTAGATGCCCATTTATGCAGTATATGGCCAATAAACCAGAAAAGTTTGGTATGAAATTTTGGTTGATTGTGGATGTGGAAGTCAAGTATGTTGTAAACGGTTTTTCTATCTTGGAAAAGACGAAACGCGACCCACTGATCAGACCCTAAGTGAACACGTAGTATTGCGTCTTGCTGAGTTTTTCATCAATCAGGGAAGAAGTGTGCAAAGGGAACAAGATAATTGAAAGGTGTGCAATCTCTAAAACAACTGGTCTGTTGTTAATTTCACTTCAAAGGTGACCAAGCAAAGTGTGTGTGTGTTCAGTGCGAAAAATAAGTTGAAAAGCAGAAAGTGACATTCATGCACATATGTATATAATGTAAGGTAAAGTGTGTAAGAAGAACATTCTGCCTTACTAGTGTACTCATTTGTTTATTTATTTATTTATTCATAATAGTGTTTACAAGTCATGCATGATAATTAAATTATGGTATATGATGTTTTTATACTAAATTCGAACCTTTTTCAGACATCAATATCCTCAAGAAACTAATACCTGCCACTGTCGGTCAAAATGACCGCTTCGGTAAAAGTAGGTAGAAAGAATGTTTGGTAATCCTAGTGTTAAATAATTTACCTCGATACCATGTCTTACAGGGATCTTTCTCAATCACTGGTGGTCCTAAATCCATGATAATAAAAGTAGTATGGTCAATGTTCACAAGTTATGCCCCAATGCGATGTTTAGTAACTTATAGAGCAGAAGCTGACGAGGCCGTAAACACATCGTCATGTTAGTGTGTTGTAGAGACTTCAAGCTGCGCGCACCGTCTATCAAGCTAGAGCAGCTGACATGCCTAAATCATGTACGTAATGGGTTCTGTCCGGCTGCCGAGTATCTATCATGTTTCCTTGTCAACTTTGAAATTAATGGTATATTTAAGTCAAGCGAGGCGATGCTCCCGACACAAGTTTGAAAAGACGTCTTATGAACACAAGAGTACAGAAACTCGCAGTTAAAATAACAACAGTCGTTAATTTATAACCGTCAGTTTCTTCATTCTGCCGAAACTAATTTCAGAACAAATACATTTATGAACTTAAATAATAAAATTTAAATTAACGTAAATTCGGTTGTATCTTTCTCAGGAACAAGAACACTTTTTTGATAAACGTACTCATGTACTTTTGGCTTTCAAAATCAAAGTAAAGTCTAGAAACTGTGAATTCAAGAGGTGGTGTAAATTACCTCAGAAAGGAAAATGTGTGGCTCTATTTGATCAATAGTAAAGTAAAAAGTAAACTCGTGTCCTCATCCTGAGGTGGTGCAGCTCTTTTCAGACACACCCCCCTTGGAGGTGAGCTGCATGTACCATTTCAACCACATACCAGCCCTCCTGCCACTTTTAAATTCCTGGCAGTACCAGGAATCGAACCCGGGCCCCCGAGGACGGCAGCTAATAACACTAACCGTTACGCTACGCTATGTTTTGGGATATTGTCCTCATGGAGAGATGCTGCGGAACGCCAGGCATAATAAGATTCGGTCCTTTATAACAAATTCCCTCAGAACGAAAAATTACAGTGTCGCCGAAGAGGTATACGGATTTGCCGATGATGGTAGAAGTAGGAGAATTGACATCAGCCTACAATGAGTCAGAGGATGTGGGATATATAATAGAGCCCGCAGTTCGTTTTGAAATTTCCACAGACCAACTAGAAGACGTTGATAAGTAAAATAAGCTTATCTATGAACCGACCATAATTTATTATTAAGATATATTTGGATTGAAGGACATTAGTGATAGGATTAATTGTAGGAGCTCCAGGGACTATTCCTCGATTCATTGTGAATCTTTGGAAGCAGTTTAATTTAGAGGTTATGGAACTACAAACTATGTCTTTGTTAACTTTATGAGGTTCCATTACATTACTGAAAAATCATTGCTACGTGTTATAACTCTTATAGTTTAAAAGCACTATCTTCTTTTCCTATCGTTTTTCCCACACCTGTGGAGTCGCGGGTGCGAACTGTGTCACACACATATGTATGTATGTATGTCTGTATGTATGTATGTATGTATGTATGTATGTATGTATGTATGTATGTATGTATGTATGTATGTATGTATGTATGTATGTATGTATGTATGTATGTATGTATGTATGTGTGTGTGTGTGTGTGTGTGTGTGTGTGTGTGTGTGTATTTGGCCCTGTTTTACGGGCGGATTCCCTTCCTGACGCCAACCCTATATGAAGGGATGTAATCACTATTGTGTGTCTTTGTGGTGGTTGGTAGTGTGTCATGTTGTCTGAATATGATGAGGAGAGTGTTGGAACGGACACATATTCTCGGTCCCCGAGCCAGAAGAGTTAATCAGAAGCTATTAAAATCACCGACCCGGCCGGGAATCGGATTCGGGACCCTCTGAACCGAAGGCCAGTACGTTGACCATTCAGCGAACGAGTCGGACCACTATGAGAAAAAAGTAATCTACACAATCATTGTAGGCCTGAATCAAATTTATAATTTCATTTGTTAATTATGCTTTCTCCTTTTGTCCTTCGAATGAGGGAAGTTTTGTAATGAATATGTTTCCTTTTCCAGGCAGTTCATAACTTTTATTCAAAAATATGTCTCGGCAGACTGAAGATCATAAACATCATATATTAAATGAGTCAAAACTGAAAATAAATGGTGAGATATTTAAAAAATGTCGTTAATGACATGGTCGTCAATAATGAAAAGTTCACAGGGTTATGGGAGTTTTTAGGAGTTGTAGTAAAGATGCAAAGGAGAGGGCGTATCCGTTTCTGGTAAGAGGGCAGTTAGAATATGGCTCCAGTATATGGGACCCTCACCAGGATTACTTGATATGAGAACTGGAAAAATATCAAGGTAAAGTTTGTATAATGTATTCTGGGTGATTTCCGACAAAGGATTAGTGTTACGTAAATGTTGCAAATTTTGGGCTGTGAAGACCTGAGAGTAAGGAGACGCGATGTTCCACTATGTGGCATGTTTCGAGCTGTCAGCGGAGAGTTGGTGTGGAATGACATAAGTAGACGAATAAGCTTGAGTGGAGCTTTCAAACATAGGAAGATAAAGTTTGAATTCAAGGGAACAAATTGGGGCAAATATTCATTCACAGGACAAGGAGTAAAGAAGTGGAATAATTTATCAAGGGAAATGTTCGGTAAATTTCCAATTTCTTTGAAAATATTAGAAAAAGCTGGGTAAATAATTGATAGGAAATCTGCCACCTAGGCAAGAGCCCAAAATGAAGATGATTGATTGATTGATTGATTGATTGATTGATTGATTGATTGATTGATTGATTGATTGATTGATTGATTGATTGATAAATAGATAGATAGATAGATTGATTGATTGATTGATTGATTGATTGATTGATTGATTGATTGATTGATTGATTGATTGATTGATTGATTGATTGATTGATTGATTGATTGATTGATTGATTGATTGATTGATTGATTGATTGATTGATTAAGACGTTATTAGTCTATTAAGGATGCAACTGTATATAATTATGTTCCATGACATGAGGCAAATCAGTCAAAATAAAGGGGACCCGGAATGGAGATTTAAGGTAAAAATATCAATTTCTTTCTTTTTAAATCTAAAATTAACTTTTGAATCTCGGCTTGAAAATGATATATAAATCACTTTTGTATGATACGTGGAAGTATTTAAGGAAATATTTAAAACAGTTCATGCACGAAAAATGGTGAACTGGTAGCCATCATGGCCAATTGGACTTATCTCTAAGGTTTGATTGTTTTTCAAATGTAACACAGTATGTAAGGAATTCGCTGAGTTGATAACTGGGAAAATGTATAACCATCCACAGAATCTGCATCTTGCTGTAATGCCAAAAAAAAAAAAAAAAAAAAAAAGCCAGCTTTCAAGGACTTTGCAAACTCTGATCTGTTAAGAAAATGTTTGGTCCGTGGTCCGCCAGCTTTGCACTCCGACTGACCAGCCGAACGAGTGGTCACTGCTCTCCCGTGGCTCTATGCCTCTGTAGTCGGGAGACGGGGAGGATCTGGTCTTTAGAATGGTTTTCCGGTTTTTCCATTTTTTTGCACTAAGGCGAACGCCAGGAGAGTTCCTAGTATAGTCCACGGCCGCCAACCTACTCACTTTCCCCGAGCTCTCCTTCACCGCAAAAAATCTCCTGGCCTGACAGACGGCGTCACCGTCTAAGAGGCCCGCCTCTCCCTTAAGGGGAGGAATGAAAACAATTTAGTAGAATACAGTCCAAGCTAATAATGGCATAGATAGTTTTGGAGCAGGCCGGATAGAACTATAGAAATAAGCGTTAACGTACCACTTTTAAGTTACATATGTATTATCATCCTGCCTGCTGTCATTTCTTGATGGATCCAGTACTTTTGCATCCAACTCTTGGCACAGGCCAGAGTAAAGTGTAGCTTCCATCGAAGTCCCAGTCAACATCCATGGCTGTGACAATATGGAAGTTGCTGGGGTATGGATAGTGCTGAGTAATGGCATTCAGAGCACGACTAGTGCATCTGCGTGTTATGAAAGGTGTTGTTCATAGGGTCACTCGTGCTGCAATAGCACTTTCTGACCCAGTGAGGAAAGCAATGGCAAACTACTTCACTCCTCATCTCACCTAGTACGCCTCATTTTGGTGCTGCCATTGGTTTTTGGGGTTTCCTTATAACCGCATAACCTTTGGTGGTGCTATTTGAGGATGCAACCAGCCTCTGGGCTGATTACCTAACAGACAGACGTGTATTATCATCATCATCATCATCATCATCATCATCACACAAACAGAAAACTTTAAAATTCTTTCTACTATTCATGCTTCTGTACGCGAGTGAAAGTCTGGTGGAATCAGGGTATCTTATCCATAAATTGTAAGTAACGGATATGAAAATGGTGAGAATGGGAATAGTTCCAGGAGGGTACTTGAAACACGGAGATAAATGAAAAGTTCGGAATAAACTCGATAGATGAAGCTGTACGTATAAACCGCCTTGCGATGTTGGGATCATATGAGGCAAAAGAAGGAGGAGAGATTACCAAAGATAATAATGGACTCGCTCATAGACGGTAAGAAAAGTTGTGGGAAACAAGTCGACGATGGTTCGATTCGGTATTTAATGACTTACAATAATTGAGACCGCAGAGCTTGTTGTAAACAGAGGATTGTGGCTGATTCACTGAGGCTTGCAGATTTAACATTGAAAGGCATATCAGACTATAATGAAGATGTATGGGCTATCCCATTCCCTTAAAAGTAAAGTAGTTTTACTTCCTAGCGAGTATCCTTTTCATGACAGAAAACACACACACACCTCTTATGTTTTAGTTTATCAATTAAAAATGCATTATTCTTTAGCACAATCTCCCATAAAAATGTACTTGTATTCTTTAGTGCTTGTGTCATAACTCCGAAACGAAATGTTACGAGCAGACGTTGTTGAAGTTGCTAGATACCGTGGAGCATTAAATTTGATATCGGAATGCTGTAAAACGAAATAAGCTGAAAAATACTCATAATATCTTCTTCTCTCTAGTACATGCTGTCGGTATTGCCATCAAGCTCGAACGGCTGTACTCCGCATTGATCCCTTCTTGGTCACTATCAATACTACTTTTAGCAAAGCCCAGTAAATCTACTCGTTGTACTAAGGCCGGGTCTTGGAATACGGTTAGGGAAGTGGACGTGTCTTCTCTGGGGTATTGCACGTTTCAATAATTAATGTAAGTGCTTCAAGGTTCTGTGGTAAGTAGGACTTAAGTTAAGCTAGGATGTAGCAAATAAGAGGAAAAGCTCCCAGGGCAGCTCTACCGCGAAATTTCCCTCTTTCTCGATTCACTGAGCAGGATTCTCGGGAGAATGTGTCTCCGGAGATAGCGAGAATTCTTGTACTGATCTCTTGACCAAACATGACTATAGTACAGCACTCACATTTATAAAATACACGCAGAACAACAGTACTTTGAAGGATGTCAAAAGAAGTTCGAATTCCACATTCGAAATTTCTTATATTTTTTATTTACATCTTGCAGCCAACGGCCGTAGCCGTGTTGAAACACCGGATCCCGTGAGATCTCCGAAGTTAAGCAACATTGGGCGTGGTCAGGAGTTGGATGGGTTGCCACGCGCTGTTAGTGGGGGGTAAGGGAATGGAGGAGAGGAAAGGAACTGGCCACCCTACCGCAAGTAAACTCCGGCTCAGGAATACCTCTGCGGAGGTTCGGACCTGCCTTCGGGCAGAACAACCCTTCATCTTGCAAATAAATTAGCATTTTCTGATTAAATTTGTGAATGTTTGAAAGTATATACAAATGGGTACTTTTAGTTTCAAACTCCCATATCCGGCCCTCTGATATCCGACCCGCTTTCCGGAGATTTCTCGTGCATATAAAAATCCACAGCCTGACGATGATGTTAATAATAATAATAATAATAATAACAATAATTTCATATTTTTGGGTCGCCATGCAGTGAGCTACAATACTGAGTTGGACTGTAGCATAAGAAACAATGCAAGGACGAAGTGCGCACTGGGATTGATTGGGATGTCGAGGTTGTTGACTCACGCACTCAGGAATATTATGCCCTTATTGTATTGTCCCAGTCTGTATTAGTCGAGGGCATTACAGTACATTATTTTTACTTGCCAGTCCTGTGGTAGCACATTTAGGTACTTCTTGGAAGGGACTATAATAGTGAGTCAGCCGACCGGGGAGCTTCCAGCCCGCCTGGAGGGCTTGAAATCTCACGTGAATATTCACCGCATGGAAATACCACCACCAACGACCTGAAATGCACGCTGTTGGTAAGAGGGAACCATTTGCCTCACGTGCTTGGCAAAGAACTCGTATTTTCGGACGAACTTTTTCCACTCTTCGAGAGACCAAAGGCGATGTTCCTTTGCCAATTGATCTTTGTGCCTTGTAACGTGCTGTGAACATAGGTAGTATAGTCGGACAGGCGATTCTCTACCCCAGAGGTGCTCACGCTGGGCATTCCGTCCCGTGGGCGCTCAGCACTGTAAGTGGGCGGAATGGCAGGTGATGAGCGCAGTGTATACTATTCAACCACAGTGATGTTGTGGCTACGTGAAGTTTGGGCTAAGTTCTCTCAGGCACTCTCGATCACTGCTGCGATACCCCAGTCTGAAATGGAGACATAAAATCCACATCATCTCAAATTTACATTCTAAGAAATAAGTTATTTGTATTAATTAATGTATTAATTAATGTATTTATTTATTTATTTATTTATTTATTTATTTATTTATTTATTTATTTATTTATTTATTTATTTATTTATTTATTTATATATTTATTTATTTATTTATTTATTTATTTATTTATTTATTTATTTATTACTCAACAGGAATTTCTGACCACTTACAGAAAATTTCCATTTCTTATTTCTAATGTTATCAAAAATATACAACAAAAATTAAACTATGAAAACTAATACTATACTTATGAACTATAGATAGGGGTAATTGTGTGTTCCAATTTAATATTTTCATTTCTCCTAATATTGCATTTTATGTATTTTGACCGTATACAGTAAAGAGTTAGACCTACAACCTCAAATATTTTTTTTAATATCCGTATTCGATTACAAGTTTCACTATTACATTTTAAGAGGTGCTCTAGAAAGAGTTCTAATACAGTGCGGAGTTATGGTGGATAAGCTGCTGGTTGTGGCATTTGGGTTTACTGATAAACTCACCAGCAATCCAATCACGCTTACCGGGAATAAAATCAGTGAGATTATTTATTTCAAGGCATACAGTACTGTACATCTATGTGGTAGATACATTTACATCGTTGTTGTTCTTTAACCTTGGATAGTAAATATGGATGTCCTCATTCGTGATGACACCCCTTTTCGCCATTCAGAGGCTAGCTATTATCACCGGACGCCTGTTAAATTGTAAATGCTATTTTCAGAAATTCATTGAACAGGGAAATTCACACAACACTACAACATGGTGCAAAATCATTGTTGCATTATTTACCGTAATTATATTACCTTTGCTTAATGAATAACATGATTTTTACTTTTCTTAATGAAAATATTCTCATTCCCATCCATGGAATTGTAAATTGTAGCTTGTACGCTTGAATCCTCTGTAGACTGTAACACAAAAATTATAACGTGTCAGTTTCCTGTGAATGAATAAATGGAAGTAAATAAAACTGACTGTATATATCGAGCACAGTGCAAATCAAAACGGAATATCTTAAAAAGGTGAGATTTTTGGTGCGATTCTGGATTTTGATTTTTAATAATGTAACCCAATCAGCACTTTGGAGAGTAGTGGAGGAGAGCATCGTAATCACAAGTGAACGTCAATGCTCCCTCGCTTCCCTGCAAAGTGTGTTCACTTTCTCGTTTCACTGTGACGTATGCTTGTTACGTAAGCTACCCGCATTTACGTAAGGCACGGCCCGGCCGCACTGGGATAACCCCAACGTGCGCCCAGCTGAGCATCTCCGCTCTACCCCATTGGGAGCAGGAGGTTCTAGATGGTACGGATGTTCACACATCGTTGTCATCCAACACGGAATTCACGAGTGATCCACCGTAGTTCGGCCCTTCTATTCGCTCTTATGGACCGAATAAGCCGATGGCGAACCCTGCAGTCACTCTAGTCAATACATTGTGCAGGTGGCCGCGATCAAATGCCCTGGTGTCTCGTATCCTACCCATTGTGTGCTCAACTGTTACTCGCACGCCCAGTACGGCGTCTGCTAATATTGTTGCCTCGTGCCACTTCGTACTATTATATTCCCTGGGCATGGTACTATTCAAAATTCGGCCAAAAATGTGTTCATCAGTGAACATATTTATGCAGTATATTGTACCAGGAAGGCATAGACCCTGGCACATACAAGTTATAAATCTTTATTCATGAGTGAACGGTTAAGTTACGATGCACGAACAGCTGTGCGAGAGAAGGGTCTCGTTCTTACTGCACTGCGTGAGGGAGACCGTATGAGTGGAGCAAGGTCAAGTGACGTCAGCACTGCCTGTAGCTTGCCTCCCCTTAGAATTCTCTGGAAACCATTTTTAAGATTCTCAACGACTCCATCAATAAATATGAGACCAACACTAAATTGTAGCTCATATTTTAAACGTACAACCCTGCAAATTTGAAATTAATCCGTCCAGTGGTTTCCAAGATATAACAAGTATAAGTTTGGGAAGTATTATCACCCCTTCATCACCTGACTCAGAGTGCTGCTCGCCGCCGGATATGAATAGGTCAACGAACCGAGCATTTAGCCAGTGTGAGTGTATGTACCTTAAGCTCTACGATTATGAAAGAACGACAGTATGCTCCGTTGCGCTCCGCGAAGACGTTGAAGTCACACTCGAGCACTTTGAAATTGTGCGAAGACGTCGCAAGCAAAGTTTCTACAGCGTCGCGACGAATGAAATGTTACAAAATTTTCTCAGACTAAATCGTCATTGTATAATATTTAGGAGTGTGTTAACCGAGTGAAGTTACAGTAGAAATTGGGAATTGAATTGTAACTGGAGATTCAATTGTTTCATTTACTCTTTGACGGTATTGCGGACTTTGTCATTTTCTCGTAATTTTGAAATTTGTCATTGACTGTGGCAGTATTCTAAGACATTGCGTGGGATAAACTAAACTTCTAATTTATGACCATTTATACGATTCTGAGACGCATTTCTCCTATACTAGTACAATTGTGAACTGTGTGAGATACTATTCCACGAAACGTTCAACAAATAACAAGGCTAAATGTGACTATTTTTTTGTGTATTTTATCGAATTTTCTATTGCTACCACGAGAAACTAACTGAATGTTAAGAACTTTTTATGGCCATATTAGGTCGTGCGGACTAATGTTATGCAAATTCAGTCATAAAATCTTCTTAATCTATGAACATTATTATGCCAGAGACTGTTATTAACGACATTTTTTCAAGTGTTTCATGGACTGTGATGATTATTCTACGGTCCAACCTAAGACATAATCAGTGACTATTATGAACTGTGAGTGTTCAGTCCTTATTCTATAAACGATGTGTGTGAAAAACCGTGTTTTCCGTTTCGAAAACGACTGTGTCTTTACTTCATTGACTTGACTTACGAATCATACATTAACATAGACTGTGATATTCTAAGTCACGTATTCCACATTATAAAACAAATTCGAGAAGACGAACTGTGCATTGAGACTTGTGTCAGTGTATAATACCAATCTTAATGATAATTGAGAGCTCTATAGTCTATTATTTGTGCCAATTAAACTTTCCGTGTTCCGACATTATCTTTATAAGAACATCGGAAATCTTGGCAAAGTGTTTTGAGATTCTGCTGCGTCAAACGTCATTTCCAGCGTGGGATTAACGTGGTTTCATCGATCATGGTACCCATCGAAGGACGTCGACGAGGGATAATAACGTGGTATCTTCACTGAACGGACTTGTCACCCTGGTGGTGCTGAGTTCGAGCCTTGGCTGCACGCTGCAGAAAGTTCCAGACACCAAGCCGCAGGACAGCACTTCACCAAACTTTATAAGCAGATTTTCTTATATTTTGAGTGAGTAATTCCACTAACTTACTTTTAACAAAGCACTCAGTTAATTACAGTGCTCCATCCTACAACAGAAAAGTGCTTCGTGGGAATTTCAGCTTGATATTCCTAATAATTTAAGAAGGCTTCGTGTCTTGCTTTTGAACTATAAATTCTTCTTTAAAATCATTTATAACTTAAAGTAATTTCCCGTAGATGAACTGTAGGGTTTGAAAGTGCGCTATTTCATTTTTTTTCAACTTAGATGAACTGTAGGAGTATACAGCAAGTGTTTGAAAATTTTTTATTTGAACTATAAGATCATTAATGGAAGTGTGTGTTAATATTGCGTTTAAAAATATTAGAAAACTGTAGGTTTGTATCACAAGTAATGGACTTTATTTTTACGCAGCCTAGAAATTTGCTTTAGTGAAATCCTATGTGCAACGTGGTATTTTGATATTTAAATCCATTTAAGAAGTCTTTAGATAAACTGCAGGGTGTTTACATTCTCTAAGAAAGTGATATTTATTTTGGACATTTTTAATCAAGTGAATGTCTCAGAATACAACAGCACCGATATTTTATTTCTGCATTGTTGAAAATATTGACTGCAAACTTAATTTTAATTTTTCAGCTGTAGGGTGATTTACATGAATATTTTTAATAAATATTGTCAAAATTTTTACCATCTATCATTCGCCCTGCGAAACTATCCATCTCTGTACCTGCTCCAATAAGTAACCGAACACTACCTGAGATCCTTCCCATGCTCTGGACCGATAATCATTTCCTGGTACAATATATATACGGTGGTCGGAAACAGCGTGAACCGGGTATATGAGCGTTAGAAGGTTGGTCATACTGACAAATAATTGGAAAACATTAAGTAGATATCTCGTGCCATTGCCATTTTATCAACTGCTGAAGTTAGCCAATCAGATGGCTTCGCGGGCGACTTCAGATGGGGTTTGGAAGGAGGTGTTGCTAAATATACACGTGGCTTATGACTGGCTTGAGGGCACTAATAGTAGAAATAAACTTCTCCAGTGGAGGGACTTGAATAAGGACCTCTCTGCTAATAGGCTCGGCCCATAGCAAGCACGCTACGGTGGCACTGGCTGGAACCTACGGTGTGTCATTGTTTGATGCTCATCTCTTGGCATGGCTCTCAAGCCCGACCAAGCCACGTGCAAATTAAGTAACACTGCCTCGTAAAGCCCATTTGAATTCGCCCACGAAACGGACTGATTGGGCAAATTCAGCCACTGATAGAATGATAACGGGGCGAGATATCGACGTATATTTTTCAAACTTGTTGTCAGTATGACCAGCTCTCTAATGCTCATATACTCGGTTCACGTTGTTTTCGACCACCCTGTATCTGGAAGTGTGAGTGGTATCGGATGATTGGTGATATCTGGAGGACTTAGTTTCTCATTGTGGTAGGCGATGAAGAAACTTATGTCGTGGTTCACAGTCCCACTTGTATGTTCGAAATGAATGGACACTTTATCTAGCTGAAACGTATGTTTCGTTGTAAGGGGTGGTGACTTCTTCTTTGCGAGTTATACAGGAACTACCGAGTTACTATAACTAAGAAGCAGCATCAGAAAGGAGGAGTGCTATTAATTTTTAAGTTCACTTGAAGAAGCCTATTCTCCACGTATTTTGGATTTCTCTCTATTCACTTGCGTTATTGATATCCTTCTAATTACAGAGTGTGGTAAAACTTCAAAATTACTCATGAGCTAGCTCTGCGAGAGAGCGCTTCGGTGGAAACAGAGACCTGCTGCTCTTAATCGGCTTATTGAGGTCACCAGACAATGCTACTAACTGTTGACTTAAATACAGGTTGCAAAGTGAAAACAAGTTGTCACTTTTGGTTCCTTTACAGGATATACACTGACTGACAGAGCAAATGCAACACCAAGACGGAGTGGTTCGAAAGGGATGAAAGTTGGGGAAAAAACAGAGACGGCACGGACGAATAATTGATGTTTATTTCAAACCGATATACAGGTTACACAATGCGCACGGCATCGACTCAGTAGGATGTAGGACCACCGCGAGCGGCGATGCACGCAGAAACACGTCGAGGTACAGAGTCAATAAGAGTGCGGATGGTGTCCTGAGGGATGGTTCTCCATTCTCTGTCAACCATTTGCCACAGCTGGTCGTCCGTACGAGGCTGGGGCAGAGTTTGCAAACGGCGTCCAATGAGATCCCACACGTGTTCGATTGGTGAGAGATCCGGAGAGTACGCTGGCCACGGAAGCATCTGTACACCTCGTAGAGCCTGTTGGGAGATGCGAGCAGTGTGTGGGCGGGCATTATCCTGCTGAAACAGAGCATTGGGCAGCCCCTGAAGGTACGGGAGTGCCACCGGCCGCAGCACATCCTGCACGTAGCGGTGGGCATTTAACGTGCCTTGAATACGCACTAGAGGTGACGTGGAATCATACGCAATAGCGCCCCAAACCATGATGCCGCGTTGTCTAGCGGTAGGGCGTCCACAGTTACTGCCGGATTTGACCTTTCTCCACGCCGACGCCACACTCGTCTGCGGTGACTAACACTGACAGAACAGAAGCGTGACTCATCGGAGAACATGACGTTCCGCCATTCCCTCATCCAAGTCGCTCTAGCCCGGCACCATGCCAGGCGTGCACGTCTATGCTGTGGAGTCAATGGTAGTCTGAGCGGACGCCGGGAGTGCAGGCCTCCTTCAACCAATCGACGGGAAATTGTTCTGGTCGATATTGGAACAGCCAGGGTGTCTTGCACATGCTGAAGAATGGCGGTTGACGTGGCGTGCGGGGCTGCCACCGCTTGGCGGCGGATGCGCCGATCGTCGCGTGCTGACGCCACTCGGGCTGCGCCTGGACCCCTCGCACGTGCCACATGTCCCTGCGCCAACCATCTTCGCCACAGGCGCTGCACCGTGGACACATCCCTATGGGTATCGGCTGCAATTTGGCGAAGCGACCGATCACCATACCCCTCGTAAAGTCGTCTGTCTGCTGGAAATGCCTCCGTTGATGGCGGCCTGGCATTCTTAGCTATACACGTGTCCTGTGGCACACGACAACACGTTCTACAATGACTGTCGGCTGAGAAATCACGGTACGAAGTGGGCCATTCGCCAACGCCGTGTCCCATTTATCGTTCGCTACGTGCGCAGCACAGCGGCGCATTTCACATCATGAGCATACCTCAGTGACGTCAGTCTACCCTGCAATTGGCATAAAGTTCTGACCACTCCTTCTTGGTGTTGCATTTGCTCTGTCAGTCAGTGTATCTCCCTAACGAAGCGAGGCATACGGCTTTAAACTTTGTTTAACTGTGCGTGTATTAGTTTATCACTTCTGATCTATTTTCAGCGCATGTGTTGAGAGAAGTGAGGCATAAGGAGTTATAAAATTTATCATCATTTGTTTATTCGCATCTTATATCTACGCTAAGCGATGCGAAGCATATGGATTCACAGTTTAAGTCTGGGTGTGTGTGTTAAAGAGGTTTTCTTGTTGCATGGCGCGTAATGACACCTTTTTAAGGTTGGTATCTGTGTTGAATTACGGGAGTGACGTTATATTTAATATATTCAATGAATAGCAGTATTTCTTCAGCCACCTGTTTTGGGCACGTTTCGAACAGTTTGTGATATGTTACTCCAAATGTAAAAATACTTCTTAGGGGGTTGTTCGCAATGTGCAGTTTCAACTTTTCTAGGATAAAAACAGAAACATTTAACTTCCTAACTTGTGTAGCCTTGGTAAGGAGGTCTCCTTAAGTTCTAGCAAGAACGGAACATGTAAACACCGAACAAGTGGCCGCGTGGTTTGGGTCACGTAGCTAGGTACCAGCTTGCATGCGGGAGAGGTTGGGTTCGAACCCCTCTGTCGGCAGTCCTGAAGTTGGTTTTTCCTTCGTTTCCCATTTTCACACCAGGCAAATGCTGGGGCTGTACCTTACTTAAAGTCCCGGTCGCGTCCTTCCCACTCCTAGCTCTCTCGTATCCCATCGTCGACATAATATCCAAATTGTTCGGTGCGACGTAAAGTGACTTGTAAAAAATAACATGTAAGCAAATAAATTTAAAAATAATAAAGGATTTCAAACTAATAAAAGCGACCACTTAACCAAAGCCGTAACTCACTACTTTAATTAGACACGCTTACGGGATATCTGTTGTGATGATGGTTGTGGTGGTGTTAATGGTAGTGGTGTTGGTTGGTGGTTGTGATGATTATTGTTTTAAGAGGAAGTAAAACTGCGCAACCGTTCTCTATTAACACTAATCATAGGGAAAATTTAGAAGGGATACGACACTTTGAAAAATGAAGGTATCGGCCAAAGAAAGACAAGGGCAACAAAATGCGTGAAAGTGAAAAACTCCCTATGACTCTAATGCTCTAATATCATTGGGGTCGGAAAATAACAAGAGTTGAACCAAGACAGGTCGGATAGGATAGATGAAAATGAGAAGTCTGGCACAAGTAAGTGGAAGAAATTCCAGAATTCAGCTAGGGTCCCCGTAGTCGCCAATCCACGCTCCAAAGTTAGGAGCCCCTGGGGGCCAATGAAGTCGCCTCTTAGACAGAAAGGGATGTTATTCTACTGCCCCATTCACAGAGGCTAAGAGGTCAGTCTTCCGTTCAGTAGACCCTGGGCTCGATTCCTGGCTTTGTCTCGTTATTGGAGGCTTGTGCTCATCTCAATGCACACCTTAACCCTTAAATGCTCAGCATTGCATATGTGCAAAGGAGAATTTACTTGCTTGTTACATCTGCTTTACGGTTTTACAAGCGTGCATTTATTTTTACCTTACAGACGAACTCCGTAGGTATCATTAGCGTTTTAAAAAAGATAAATATTTTATTTTATGATATTTCTTCCTAATAAGCTGGAGTGGAATGTAGGTAAGGGTTATTCTGCCCGAAGGCAGGTCCAAACCTCCGCAGAGGTGTTCCTGAGCCGGAGTTTACGTGCGGTAGGTTGGCCAGTTCCTTTCCGCTCCTCCATTCCCTTACCCCCCACCAACAGCGCGTGACAACCCATGCAACTCCTGACCACGCCCAATGTTGCTTAACTTCGGAGATCTCACGGGATCTGGTGTTTCAACACGGCTACGGCCTTTGGCAGTGGAATGTAAACTTTAAATAATTAATGTAAAATAAATACTAAGTTGTTTACGTAAGAGAATTCGTAAGCAAGGATATCCCAAGTATGAAGTGTGGCAGTAGCTGCAGTAATCGTTCAGCTTACCGAGCTCGATAGCTGCAGGCGTTTAAGTGCGGCCAGTATCCATTATTCGGGAGATAGTAGGTTCGAACCCCACTGTCGGCAGCCCTGAAAATGGTTTTTCGTGGTTTCCCATTTTCACACCAGGCAAATGCTGGGGCTGTACCTTAATTAAGGCCACGGCCGCTTCCTTGCCAGTCCTAGCCCTTTCCTGTCCCATCGTCGCCATAAGACGTATCTATGTCGGTGCGACGTAAAGCAACTAGCAAATATATATATATATATATATATATATATATATATATCGTTCAGCTTTGCATATACCGCTACGTAAATCATTCCTCTTAAAATTTTAACGATATCAATAAATAAAAATACTTATTTTGACAAATATCTTTGAAATATATTTCTCTGATAATAATGTATTACTTCTGGAATGAAACAAGATCATGTTTGGAAAAAAAATAAAAGTTGCGCATTTAAGGGTTAACTTACACACAGCACAACACAACACAACACAACACAACACAACGCAACACAACGCAACACAACACAACACAACACAACATAACATAACACAACACAACACAACACAACAAAACACAACATAACACAACACATCACAAACTACCACAGAAGCACATAATATTGAATACTTCCCTCCACATAAAGTAGGTGCCTGGAAAGTCATCCGGCCGTAAACCTATGCTAATTTCACATAAAAATTAACGACCCTATGATATCGGTAAAAGGTCAAGATAAGAAGAAGAATGCAGTATTTGTTCTCCTCAAGAATTGATTTTATTATATATAAATTAGAACAGTCACTTCATTAAATTTCATTAAACTTACATGTACCGACAACAGACCTAATCATATCAAAATACTACCTGAGACGATTTTAAGACTACAAGGACACACGCGAATGAAATGGTGAATGGTAAAGCCATGTTGTTCCTTGCAGACTACTTTGAAGGATCTTAAAAAGGTTGAAGGTGAAGAAAACTATGAAGTTAACTCTTATGCATTTTTCCTGTTCTCCCACATATTCCTGCAGGAATTTAACATTTCAAGACACCACAAACTTGGTCCACATCACATATTTTCAACGAATTTACAATATATAGATTCCCAGTTCTGGCATATTTTTGGGTCATGAAGGAATTATGATGGCACATTTTCTGGAGATAAAGGAATTATTGTCATGATATGAAACTACGCAGGACAATTCAGTGAGTTGTGCCGTTTGTGAAGGTAGAGAACGCCCATTATTTTGTGTGAGGTCAGGCAAGAGCTCAAATAATTGTGCAAGTTTATATACAATAGCTGCTAAAATATTACGTATGTTTGCATCGACATACGTGTGCGGGGAACTGTCTTTTCTCTTGAAGACAGTGAGTTCGAACCCCACTGCCGGCAGCATTGAAGATGGTTTTGCGTGGTTTCCTATTTTCAAACCCGACAAATGCTGGGGCTATAACTTAAATAAGGCCATGGTCGTTCCCTTCCCTCTCCTATCCCTTTAGTAACCCGTCATCCCTATAAGACCTGTCTGTGTCGGTGCATCGTAAAGAAAATTGTAGAAAAAGAAGAACTACTTGAAACTTGCTGAGTCCAGATTGCAACTAATATACGAACTTAGATTAGATATTTCCCAGTCATTACATCCCAAAACTGAAAAATTTATTAAAGAGACACAGATAATTCAGAGAATCATTACTATTTTTCCTTTTTCTGGCCTTTTCCCAATGTATTAGGTTCGGCACTTGGTGTGAATTTAACCCGTATAACGACCGGATGCTTCTTCTTACGCAAACCCTTCGTGCAAGTATGAATTTATTATTCCGTGTCTCTGTGGTGGTTGGTAGTGTGGTGTGCTGTACGTAGATGAAGAGATGTATACTGAAACGAACACAACCACCCAGTCGCCAATCCAGAGGAATTACATGTACGCAGTTAAGAAGATATTCGACCCAGCCGCGAATCAAATCTGGCGCCGTCTGAGCCGAACGTCTGCATGCTGGCCATTGAGCTAAGAAGCCGGACAACCTCCAAGAAGTACCACACTGAAAATCAACAGGCTGTTTCCAGTCATTCGACCGGGTGAGTGATGGAATGAATGAAGCCCCATCTTGCGGCGATGATAGGAATTTTATTGTGCCAGCTACCGAAGCCTGTCGCGCTCCTCTGGGGCAATGATTAATAACTGATAGATGAAATGAAATGATATTGGAGAGTGTTGCTGGAATGAATGATGACAGAGAAAACTGGTGTTCCGGAAGAAAAACCCGTCCGACCTCCGCTTTGTCCAGCACAAATCTCACATGGAATGACCGGGATTTGAATCACAGAATCCAGCGGTGAGAGGCCGGCGCGGCGCGCTGCAGCCTGAGCCACGGAGGCTCTCGAAGAATTATCA
Source organism: Anabrus simplex (assembly GCF_040414725.1). Lineage (NCBI taxonomy): Eukaryota > Metazoa > Arthropoda > Insecta > Orthoptera > Tettigoniidae > Anabrus > Anabrus simplex. Next base: position 136,465,039 of record NC_090272.1, read on the forward strand.
CACTACCCACACTATATGATACAAACTGCGCATGAATGTTATAATGAATAATAATTATTCTTACTTTTTTAAATATTTGTCATATTTATATTTTGGCAAATTAAATGAAATTATATTATCAAATTATTAAATTTGTAAGCCATCCAACTCCAATCATGACGAGGAAGAAAGTTTGCGGTTTCCATCTTTCATCCAGAGAGGTGGGCGATCTTGGTCCTTCACAGCTGAAGTCGAAAGCTTCTCACTAATATTTGTAGAGTGATTCAAAGATGGACAGCTAGATTAGTCTACTTGATAAGAAGTTCAGAATATTCGTCGAAGTGTTTCATATTTTATATGTAGTAAGTTTCATTCACAGTAAGTTCTTCAAACATGATTAAAATGAATTCAATTACTTACAGAGAAGTAAAATCGGGAGGGGAAGCGGGCTAAGACTCTTGTCACGTTTCATCCCCTGTGGGAGGATCTCAAAGCTTAAGCTCGGCGTATCTCAAGCCAACAGCCTGGAAACATATTCCAACTCGTTAGCTCTGGTGGCAACTTGATGGGCTGTTAGGCAGCCTTTAGTATTTCCGACTCAGCTCGTAGAGAAATGTCGTGTTATAGAATATCTCTGGGAGCTAACAGGGAGAAAGCGCACGCATTATTCTTCTTTGCGTGAAAACGGCAATGGTTATATACACCTATTAGCTCGTTGTCAGATGAGAAACACGTAATATGGATTAAAAATATCATCGTCTTGTGTAACATTCAAACTCCAGTACGGTACACAGACATCAGAAATATTACTGAATATGAATGGATTTAACGACTAGACAGTAATGAACTGTGACTCACATGAGATGAGCAGTAAAAGATCTCAGTGAGGTAAAATCCGAACTGATCTCTAGAGGGTAATTTTGAAAGAGGTGATATTAGCTGAAAGTACTCGAGAAGGAAGGAGTCAAACTTCAAAAGAAGGATGGAAATGAAAGTCTACCTACCCATCGCAAATTTAATAACACCGGAATCGGAAATATTAATATGTAGATAGGGTCACCGCCTTCTGGCAGAACTGAGAATTCGGTGTGGACAACATGGTGCAAAGACAGGAGCACAACGGAAGTCAATGACATTTTACCGCACACTGATCTGAATCATGATGCTGATATCAGTGTCATGTTATGAGATCTCTGCATACTGCGTTCTGTGCATCATGACTACAAGAAAACTCACTCCATTTCTTGATTTTACTGCTCTCTGAACATCAATATTGCATCACCACCTAAAAAGGCAGTTTCTTCAAACTACCTCATTGTTACTAGTACTCCTTCATGAGCAGTTATAGGTTTCTTGAAATTTCTGTCTATATCCCCTAATAACGGAGAAACCATCCGTAGAATGTTTCCATTTTTCATCCAGAGAGGTGGGCGATCTAGGTCGTTCACAACTGAAGTCGAAAGCTTTTCACTAATATTTGCAGAGTGATTCAAAGATTGTCAAGATCTTTTGTACGGCTGCAGCTAGATTAGTCTAGGTTTATCCTCTCATACGATTGGACCTTTAAAGGGCCTTTCAAAGAAGCAGATCAGTAGTGATTGATGATTGAATCACGAGCTATGAGGTATACATAACTTACACCAATTTGGGCACACTGTATATTGAAATCATGACCCCACTTCCTTTTCCTTTTATTGCACAGATTCAGGCACATCGGGTCACAAATAGAAAATAACATCATCTCCACTCGAAGAGATTATCAATCAATCACACATGAATGATCTGCATTTAGGGCTGTCTTCCAGGTGGCGGATTACCTATCAATTGATTGGCTAGCGTTTACTTAAACGTTTTCAAAGAACTTGGAAATTTATCGAACATTTTCCTCCATAAATTATTCTAATCCCTTATTCGTCGACCAATAGATGAACACTTTGCCCCAATTCGTCCCGTTGAATATTAACATTATCTTCATATGCTATTTTTAAAAGCTTCGCTGAAGCTTATTTGTCTAATATCACTCCACGCCATCTCTCTACTGACAGCTCGGAATATACCGTTTAGTTAAGCATCTCGTCTCCCAGACCCAAGTCACCCCAGCCCAAAGTGTATAACATTTTCCTAAAACTAATCCTGTGTTGGAAATAACCCAGAAAAAATCGTGCTGCTTTCCTTTGGATCTTCTCCAGTTCTCGTATAAAGTTTTCCTGGTGTTGGTCCGATGCACTAGAACCACACTCTAATTGGTATCATACCAGAGACTTTAAATTCTTAGTATGACACCTAAATACCCTCATAACCATGTGAAAAGACCTGTAACCTTTCTTAGCAACCTCGTCAATATGATTACCCAAATGAAGATCATTTCTTATATTAACACCTAGGTATTCACAGAGCTCCCCATGAGAAACTATCACCCCTATGAACAAAGTAATTAAAACTGAGAGGGCTTTTGCTTTTGGTGAAACTTGCAAACTGATTTTTCAAAACCATTGTCCGTTGTTCATTCCGCAACATTGTCTAGCCCCCCTGCAGTCACAATCCTGAAACTACATTTAACTCAACTGAGAAGCTACAGTACCTATCATGAGCGAACCTGTATGGCCCTAGAGTTACTCTGGTTTCAAAAGAAATGAATATTGGGTTGATTCTTCCGAGCAAAGGCGGCCGAGCATAGTGCTAACCTCTCTATCTCACTTACAGTACTACGGCTATTAGATTACACACAATCGGGAACTTTTATTCCCCACTCCTCTAGGGACCTTCCTAGGCTGTTCCGCCGTAACTTTTCATTATGATGATGATGATGATGATGATGATGATGATGATGATCATGTAGAGGATATTTTAATAATAATAATAATAATAATAATAATAATAATAATAATAATAATAATACCGAGCTCGATAGCTGCAGTCGCTTAAGTGCGGCCAGTATATAGTATTCGGGAGATAGTAGGTTCGAACCCCACTGTCGGCAGCCCTGAAAATGGTTTTCCGTGGTTTCCCATTTTCACACCAGGCAAATGCTGGGGCTGTACCTTAATTAAGGCCACGGCCGCTTCCTTCCCACTCCTAGCCCTTTCCTGTCCCATCGTCGCCATAAGACGTATGTGTGTCGGTGCGACGTAAAAGCAACTAGAAAATAATAATAATAATAATAATAATAATAATAATAATAATAATAACATACATACATACATTATCATTATAGACTGTTATGCCTTTCAGCGTTCAGTCTGCAAGCCTCTGAGAATTTACTAAACGTCGCCACAATCCTCGATTTGCAACTAGTGTTGTGGCTTCATTTAGTTCTATACCTCTTATCTTTAAATCGTTAGAAACAGAGTCTAACCATCGTCGTCTTGGTCTCCCTCTACTTCTCTTACCCTCCATAACAGAGTCCATTATTCTCCTAGGTAACCTATCCTCCTCCATTCGCCTCACATGACCCCACCACCGAAGCCGGTTTATGCGTACAGCTTCATCCATCGAGTTCATTCCTAAATTAGCCTTTATCTCCTCATTCCGAGTTCCCTCCTGCCATTGTTCCCACCTGTTTGTACCAGCAATCATTCTTGCTACTTTCATGTCTGTTACTTCTAACTTATGAATAAGATATCCTGAGTCCACCCAGCTTTCGCTCCCATAAAGCAAAGTTGGTCTGAAAACAGACCGATGTAAAGATAGTTTCGTCTGGGAGCTGACTTCCTTCTTACAGAATACTGCTGATCGCAACTGCGAGCTCACTGCATTACCTTTACTACACCTTGATTCAATCTCACTTACTATATTACCATCCTGGGAAAACACACAACCTAAATACTTGAAATTATCGACCTGTTCTAGCTTTGTATCACCAATCTGACATTCAATTCTGTTGGATTTCTTACCTACTGACATCAATTTAGTCTTCGAGAGGCTAATTTTCATACCATACTCATTGCACCTATTTTCAAGTTCCAAGATGTTAGACTGCAGGCTTTCGGCACAGTCTGCCATTAAGACCAAGTCGTCAGCATAGGCCAGGCTGCTTACTACATTTCCACCTAACTGAATCCCTCCCTGCCATTTTATACCTTTCAGCATATGATCCATGTAAACTACAAACAGCAAAGGTGAAAGATTACAGCCTTGTCTAACTCCTGTAAGTACCCTGAACCAAGAACTCATTCTACCATCAATTCTCACTGAAGCCCAATTGTCAACATAAATGCCTTTGATTGATTTTAATAATCTACCTTTAATTCCATAGTCCCCCATTATAGCGAACATCTTTTCCCTCGGTACCCTGTCATATGCTTTCTCTAGATCTACGAAACATAAACACAACTGCCTATTCCTCTCGTAGCATTTTTCAATTACCTGGCGCAAACTGAAAATCTGATCCTGACAGCCTCTCTGTGGTCTGAAACCACACTGGTTTTCATCCAACTTCCTCTCAACGACTGATCGCACCCTCCCTTCCAAGATGCCTGTGAATACTTTGCCTGGTATACTAATCAATGAGATACCTCGATAGTTGTTGCAATCCTTCCTGTTCCCTTGCTTATAGATAGGTGCAATTACTGCTTTTGTCCAATCTGAAGGTACCTTACCAACACTCCACGCTAATTTGACTAATCTATGAAGCCATTTCATCCCTGCCTTCCCACTATACTTCACCATTTCAGGTCTAATTTCATCTATTCCTGCTGCCTTATGACAATGGAGTTTATTTACTATCCTTTCCACTTCCTCAAGCATAATTTCACCAACATCATTTTCCTCCTCCCCATGAGCTTGACTGTTTGCAACACCACCATGATGATTTACTTTTACACTGAGAAGATGTTCAAAATATTCCCTCCACCTCTCCAGTGATTCCCTGGGATCTGTCATGAGTTCACCTGAATTACTCAAAACACTGTTCATTTCCTTTTTCCCTCCCTTCCTAAGATTCTTTATTACTGTCCAGAAAGGTTTCCCTGCTGCTTGACCTAGCCTTTCCAGGTTATTACCAAAATCTTCCCATGACTTCTTTTTGGATTCAACAACTATTTGTTTCGCTCTGTTTCTTTCATCTACGTACAAATCCCTGTCTGCCTCGGCCCTTGTTTGGAGCCATTTCTGATAAGCCTTCTTTTTACGTTTACAGGCTGCTCTCACTTCATCATTCCACCAAGATGTTCGCCTTTTCCCATCTTTACACACAGTTGTTCCTAGGCATTCCCTTGCTGTTTCTACTACGGCATCCCTGTATGCCACCCATTCACTTTCTATATCCTGAACCTGCTTACTGTCTACTGTTCGAAACTTCTCACTAATCATATCCATGTACTTCTGTCTAATTTCCTCGTCCTGGAGATTTTCTACCCTTATTCGTTTGCAGACAGATTTCACTTTCTCTACCCTAGGCCTAGAGATACTTAGTTCACTACAGATCAGATAATGGTCTGTATCATCGAAAAATCCCCGAAAAACTCGTACGTTCCTAACAGATTTCCTGAATTCAAAGTCTGTTAAGATATAGTCTATTATGGATCTGGTACCCCTAGCCTCCCATGTGTAGCGGTGAATAGCCTTATGCTTGAAGAATGTATTCGTAACAGCTAAACCCATACTAGCACAGAAGTCTAGCAAACGCTTCCCATTCCCATTAGCTTCCATATCTTCCCCACATTTACCAATCACCCTTTCGTATCTTTCAGTTCTATTCCCAACTCTCGCATTGAAATCGCCCATTAGCACTATTCTATCCTTGCTGTTGACCCTGACCACGATGTCGCTCAATGCTTCATAAAACTTGTCAACTTCATCCTCATCTGTACCCTCACATGGTGAATACACGGACACAATTCTTGTCCTAATTCCTCCCACTGACAAATCTACCCACATCATTCGCTCACTTACGTGCCTAACAGAAACTATGTTGTGTGCAATGGTATTCCTGATAAAGAGCCCTAACCCAGACTCTGCCCTTCCCTTTCTAACACCCGTCAAGTACACTTTATAATCTCCTATCTCTTCCTCCTTATCTCCCCTTACCCGAATATCACTTACTCCTAGCACATCCAGATGCATCCTCTTTGCTGACTCAGCAAGTTCTACCTTCTTTCTTCCATAAGCCCCATGTATATTGATAGCTCCCCATCGAATTCCATTTCGTTCGCCAAGTTGTTTCCAAGGAGTCCCTCGCCTGTCAAATGGGAGTGGGACTCCATTACTCCCACAGGTCCGAGGCTTGCTTAAAGTGTTCTGAGCTCGGTAAATTCATGAAGCAGGATGCTGCCCTACTTGCACATAGTCCAAGTGAGGATCTCTCCTCTAACGGGTTATGGACCACCGGTGAATTGTGTAGTCCCAGCCGCCTGAGCACAAGGAGGGCCACGACTCAGTATATGTCCGAGATGCCCACTCCCATTCCATAGCAACTGGTATCCCGACTCTCCGGACCACTTACTAGGCCACTCAGCCGTTGCCCATGGTTCACGAACTAGGACGTGACTACAGTAACCCACAAACATGAACCAATAATAATAATAATAATAATAATAATAATAATAATAATAATAATAATAATAATAATAATAATAATAATAATAATAATAATAATAATGGTATAGAACACATCTATCGTTTCTTTCCAGGTACTGCGACCATCGACACAACTATTGTCTATATATATAAAAGCAAGTCGGGCTGGAGCGATGTATATATAAATATTTAAAAATGAAAAAAGACGTGAATTAATGAGGCACTTCCAGAAATCTCAGAAATTTGAAACTTGGTACGAGGGAAACTGATGACCCCAGGATCCCTAGAAAAATCGGAAATTCTCAAAATTCCCTGAAGGGGGCACGCTGGGGGGCTCAAATTTTGGGCTCAGTATAAGAACACAGTCGTATAGTATATCCAAAACGATAACCTATAGGTTTCGTGGGCTTAAAAATTTTCGGGAATTTCCTCATCTTTATCCCCCATCCCCCCAAATCAAGATGGCGGCACAACCTGCGAGACGAGGTAGACAATTGAAATTTGGTGAAATTATAGCTTTTGGTCTCTAACCGACGGGAAAATTCCAAGAAGTTCAAATTTTTCACTTTTTACCCCCAAGGATATCGAAATATGGAGGCAATTTTAATGACTGTGCAGACATTCCTTTTGAGCTATTTTTTGGCTAAACGGTAAGTCGTATCACAAAACGGATGGCACAATGTCCCTTCAATTCGGAGTGATCTACAACTTTGATCCTGTGACATTTTGTCGTATCTCTCTCCCTTATACGTTAAATTTGGCCGTATTTCTGGATTGTTCGTAAATTTGGTGATTTTTACAAGTATATTTTATTGTTTGACACACTTATAAGAATGATAGGATCATCACGTTGTGTGCGCACATTGGCACGATTAAGGGACATATGTGTACCAAATTTCATGATTCTAGCTTATACATAAGTAGGCAAAATGTAATGTAAAATGTTAAAAATGCACACAAATTTCACCCTATTCAAAATTTGAACTCAATTTACCCCCTTAATATGGGAGATACGAGGAAATGGTTTAGATACAAACATGTAGAGCGATCAATGAGGCGTCTGATGGCGCAAACCGTTTCTTAATATCATACATCGTTTAGGAGATATGAATCCCGAAGTGGAAGTCTGCACTTTTCAACGTGCTCATGCTTATCCGTCATCTATATATATAAAAGCAAGTCGGTCTGGAGCGATGTATATATAAATGTTTAATAATTTTAAAAAGACGTGAATTAATGAGGCACTTCCAGAAATCTCAGAAATTTGAAACTTGGTACGAGGGAAACTGATGACCCCAGGATCCCTAGAAAAATCGGAAATTCTCAAAATTCCCTGAAGGGGGCACGCTGGGGGGCTCAAATTTTGGGCTCAGTATAAGAACACAGTCGTATAGTATATCCAAAACGATAACCTATAGGTTTCGTGGGCTTAAAAATTTTCGGGAATTTCCTCATTTTTATCCCCCATCCCCCCAAATCAAGATGGCGGCACAACCTGCGAGACGAGGTAGACAATTGAAATTTGGTGAAATTATAGCTTTTGGTCTCTAACCGACGGGAAAATTCCAAGATGTTCAAATTTTTCACTTTTTACCCCCAAGGATATCGAAATATGGAGGCAATTTTAATGACTGTGCAGACATTCCTTTTGAGCTATTTTTTGGCTAAACGGTAAGTCGTATCACGAAACGGATGGCACAATGTCCCTTCAATTCTGAGTGATATACAACTTTGGTCCTGTGACATTTTGTCGTATCTCTCTCCCTTATACGTTAAATTTGGCCGTATTTCTGGATTGTTCGTAAATTTGGTGATTTTTACAAGTATATTTTATTGTTTGACACACTTATAAGAATGATAGGATCATCACGTTGTGTACGCACATTGGCACGATTAAGGGACATATGTGTACCAAATTTCATGATTCTAGCTTATACATAAGTAGGCAAAATGTAATGTAAAATGTTAAAAATGCACCCAAATTTCACCCTATTCAAAATTTGAACTCAATTTACCCCCTTAATATGGGAGATAAGAGGAAACGGTTTAGAAACAAACATGTAGAGCGATAAATGAGGCGTCTGATGGCGCAAACCGTTTCTTAATATCATAAACCGCTTAGGAGATATGAATCTCGAAGTGGAAGTCTGCACTTTTCAACGTGCTCATGCTTATCCGTCATCTATATATATAAAAGCAAGTCGGTCTGGAGCGATGTATATATAAATGTTTAATAATTTTAAAAAGACGTGAATTAATGAGGCACTTCCAGAAATCTCAGAAATTTGAAACTTGGTACGAGGGAAACTGATGACCCCAGGATCCCTAGAAAAATCGGAAATTCTCAAAATTCCCTGAAGGGGGCACGCTGGGGGGCTCAAATTTTGGGCTCAGTATAAGAACACAGTCGTATAGTATATCCAAAACGATAACCTATAGGTTTCGTGGGCTTAAAAATTTTCGGGAATTTCCTCATTTTTATCCCCCATCCCCCCAAATCAAGATGGCGGCACAACCTGCGAGACGAGGTAGACAATTGAAATTTGGTGAAATTATAGCTTTTGGTCTCTAACCGACGGGAAAATTCCAAGATGTTCAAATTTTTCACTTTTTACCCCCAAGGATATCGAAATATGGAGGCAATTTTAATGACTGTGCAGACATTCCTTTTGAGCTATTTTTTGGCTAAACGGTAAGTCGTATCACGAAACGGATGGCACAATGTCCCTTCAATTCGGAGTGATATACAACTTTGGTCCTGTGACATTTTGTCGTATCTCTCTCCCTTATACGTTAAATTTGGCCGTATTTCTGGATTGTTCGTAAATTTGGTGATTTTTACAAGTATATTTTATTGTTTGACACACTTATAAGAATGATAGGATCATCACGTTGTGTACGCACATTGGCACGATTAAGGGACATATGTGTACCAAATTTCATGATTCTAGCTTATACATAAGTAGGCAAAATGTAATGTAAAATGTTAAAAATGCACCCAAATTTCACCCTATTCAAAATTTGAACTCAATTTACCCCCTTAATATGGGAGATACGAGGAAACGGTTTAGAAACAAACATGTAGAGCGATCAATGAGGCGTCTGATGGCGCAAACCGTTCCTTAATATCATAAACCGTGTAGGAGATATGAATCTCGAAGTGGAAGTCTGCACTTTTCAACGTGCTCATGCTTATCCGTCATCTATATATATAAAAGCAAGTCGGGCTGGAGCGATGTATATATAAATATTTAAAAATGAAAAAAGACGTGAATTAATGAGGCACTTCCAGAAATCTCAGAAATTTGAAACTTGGTACGAGGGAAACTGATGACCCCAGGATCCCTAGAAAAATCGGAAATTCTCAAAATTCCCTGAAGGGGGCACGCTGGGGGGGCTGAAATTTTGGGCTCAGTATAAGAACACAGTCGTATAGTATATCCAAAACGATAACCTATAGGTTTCGTGGGCTTAAAAATTTTCGGGAATTTCCTCATTTTTATCCCCCATCCCCCCAAATCAAGATGGCGGCACAACCTGCGAGACGAGGTAGACAATTGAAATTTGGTGAAATTATAGCTTTTGGTCTCTAACCGACGGGAAAATTCCAAGATGTTCAAAGTTTTCACTTTTTACCCCCAAGGATATCGAAATATGGAGGCAATTTTAATGACTGTGCAGACATTCCTTTTGAGCTATTTTTTGGCTAAACGGTAAGTCGTATCACAAAACGGATGGCACAATGTCGCTTCAATTCGGAGTGATCTACAACTTTGGTCCTGTGACATTTTGTCGTATCTCTCTCCCTTATACGTTAAATTTGGCCGTATTTCTGGATTGTTCGTAAATTTGGTGATTTTTACAAGTATATTTTATTGCTTGACACACTTATAAGAATGATAGGATCATCACGTTGTGTACGCACATTGGCACGATTAAGGGACATATGTGTACCAAATTTCATGATTCTAGCTTATACATAAGTAGGCAAAATGTAATGTAAAATGTTAAAAATGCACCCAAATTTCACCCTATTCAAAATTTGAACTCAATTTACCCCCTTAATATGGGAGATACGAGGAAACGATTTAGAAACAAACATGTAGAGCGATAAATGAGGCGTCTGATGGCGCAAACCGTTTCTTAATATCATAAACCGTTTAGGAGATATGAATCTCGAAGTGGAAGTCTGCACTTTTCAACGTGCTCATGCTTATCCGTCATCTATATATATAAAAGCAAGTCGGGCTGGAGCGATGTATATATAAATATTTAAAAATGAAAAAAGACGTGAATTAATGAGGCACTTCCAGAAATCTCAGAAATTTGAAACTTGGTACGAGGGAAACTGATGACCCCAGGATCCCTAGAAAAATCGGAAATTCTCAAAATTCCCTGAAGGGGGCACGCTGGGGGGGCTGAAATTTTGGGCTCAGTATAAGAACACAGTCGTATAGTATATCCAAAACGATAACCTATAGGTTTCGTGGGCTTAAAAATTTTCGGGAATTTCCTCATTTTTATCCCCCATCCCCCCAAATCAAGATGGCGGCACAACCTGCGAGACGAGGTAGACAATTGAAATTTGGTGAAATTATAGCTTTTGGTCTCTAACCGACGGGAAAATTCCAAGATGTTCAAATTTTTCACTTTTTACCCCCAAGGATATCGAAATATGGAGGCAATTTTAATGACTGTGCAGACATTCCTTTTGAGCTATTTTTTGGCTAAACGGTAAGTCGTATCACAAAACGGATGGCACAATGTCGCTTCAATTCGGAGTGATCTACAACTTTGGTCCTGTGACATTTTGTCGTATCTCTCTCCCTTATACGTTAAATTTGGCCGTATTTCTGGATTGTTCGTAAATTTGGTGATTTTTACAAGTATATTTTATTGTTTGACACACTTATAAGAATGATAGGATCATCACGTTGTGTGCGCACATTGGCACGATTAAGGGACATATGTGTACCAAATTTCATGATTCTAGCTTATACATAAGTAGGCAAAATGTAATGTAAAATGTTAAAAATGCACCCAAATTTCACCCTATTCAAAATTTGAACTCAATTTACCACCTTAATACGGGAGATACGAGGAAATGGTTTAGATATAAACATGTAGAGCGATAAATGAGGCGTCTGATGGCGCAAACCGTTTCTTAATATCATAAACCGTTTAGGAGATATGAATCTCGAAGTGGAAGTCTGCACTTTTCAACGTGCTCATGCTTATCCGTCATCTATATAAATAAAATCGTAACGACCGTGTGTCTGTACATTGATTATTTTGGCGAAAATTCGGTACAGTTATCCGTTTCAGGTGTAATAATGACCATCTGCATCATTTTTAGCTTTGGTGTCTGTTTGTCTGTTTGTTTGTCTGTTTGTCTGTTTGTCTGTCCTTCTATAACTTGAAAACTACTGGATATATTTCCACCAAACTTCATATTTAGAATCCACCTGTCCTTGGGTAGGTTTTAGCGCAAACTGTGTGTCTGTACACTGATTATTTTGGCGAAATTTCCGTACAGTTATCCGTTTCAGGTGTAATAATGATCATCTGCATCATTTTTAGCTTTGGTGTCTGTTTGTCTGTTAGTCTCTTTGTCTGTTTGTCTGTTTGTCTGTCCTTCTATAACTTGAAAACTACTAAATATATATTTCCACCAAACTTCATATTTAGAATCCACCTCTCCTTGGGTAGGTTTTAGCGCAAATATCGTTTCTAAATCCCTGAACTGAGTGGGGATTTTTACGAAACCGAAACCGTGATTTTGCACTCCCTCAAAGTAAACATAACCGAACTTAATGGAAATCAACCTGCCTTAATGAAAATTAATTTTTAAACCTTTTTTTCTCATGTGCATCATTTCGATAACAGGATTTAGTAAGGGAGATATTAACGGACCGTTTTTCGGTACAAATCCCAGCGGACTTAACGCAAGAGCGGGTGCGTGTAAAGCGTACTTCTTACAACTTGAAAACTAACAAGATATTTGAACCAAATTTTATACATAGCATCCATCTGTCCAAGGGTAGGTTTCCTTGGTGTCTGTTAGTTAGTTAGTTAGTTTGTTTGTTTGTTTGTTTCTTTGTTTGTTTGTTTGTTTGTTTGTTTGTTTGGTCTGTTTGTCTTTTTCTAACTTGAAAACTACTGGATATATTTCCACCAAACTTCATATTTAGAATCCACCTATCCTTTGGGGAGGTTTTAGGGCAAATATTGTTTCTAAATCCCTGAACTAATTGGGGGTTTATACGAAACCGAAACCGTGATTTTGCACTCCCTCAAAATACACACAACCAAACTTAATGGAAATCTACCTGCCTTAATGGAAATTAATTTCTAAACCTTTTCTTCTCATGTGCATCATTTCAATCACTTACAGGAAAGATAGTATGATCAAACTCTACACGAACATTGGCCCACCCAGTACCCATATGTGAGCCAAATGCTATGTCACATAATTATCCGAAAAGTAATGCAATGTAAGATAATCTTACACAAATTTCAACCTATTCAACGTTTCTGATTCAATCTGACCCACGAATAGATTAGATGCGAGAAAATATCATAGGACCAGCCATTTAGATCGCTAAATACTGCGCCTTACGGTACAATCCTTTGTCGATATTACGTACCGTTTAGCAGCAGTTAATCTGTAAATGAAGGTCTGCAATATTGTAAACATGCATATACTTTCGTATGTCCATCTGTATATATTCATTGATGTCGATTTGTAGCGATCGAGAAAGGATGTGTCTGCTATTGTAATCAGTACTCCCTACACCGACTTTGACTGCTGGCAGTAGGAATGGGGTCCTTCTCCAACTCCTGTGTAACTGGCATTAGTAAGGAGGGCCTACCATTTTAATGAATAATTCACTTTTCCATTTGTCTTGCAGAAGGCAAGGGATCATGCAGTTTTGTTCGAAAGTCCCCTACTCTATTGTGTTTGGCTCTAGGCCAGGGTGCCCGCCATTATAAACAAATGTTCCAATATAAAATTTGACTAGCATTAGGCATAGTGGCCTGCTATTTTCATGGAAACTCACTAATTCCGTGTGACTGGCAGTAAGCTGGCTAGCAGCAGTAAAAAGGGCCTGTCATTATAATGATAACTGCACAACTCAATTTTGACTGGTGGTAGGGAAGTTGCCTGGTATTATAATAAAAACTCCTCAACTCTAACCTGTCTGAAAGTAGGAAATGGGTCTGCCATTGTAACTAAAACTCCCCAAATCGATTGTGATCGCGCAGTAGGCATTGGGGCCTGCAATTATAATGTAAACTTGCCAACTCGATTGTGAATGGCAGTAGGCAAGTGAGCCTGGCGTTATCATCACAACTCCGCAACCCTCACTTTACATTGGAAACAACGTATGTGGACCTCCCCATGCTATTTCTCGGATAAGGCTAAGAGACATGCAATTTTAAAACAATCTCATTTGCTGCACGCACAGTATTTACGTCGATATCCGTATACAATGTAGAATACCGTAGCGAAGCACGGGTACATTTGCTAGTCCCAAATAAAAGTACACTAGATTTAATTCAATAGATTCAAAACTATTAAAACCAGCAAAGATGTAATAACTGAGTTGAAGAGATGAACCAACATAGCGTTCAAGCCCCGAGGACGTAACAGTAAGCTGTACGACCTTCCACAATTTGGTAGTGAAATCGGCGTTCGTCACTCGCCACGCCTTGTAAAATTAGTAGAACTCGGGACCGTAACGAGATAGTACGTACCACAAGTTATATATAGTTTCATCTACGCAGGATATTTCTATATTTCATAATGTTTCTGAGAAAACGTGATTAGTTGTATTAACAATTGCAATGCATTTTTAGAATTTCATGAACAGTCAATACCTTTATCTCTATTTAAAGACGCTTCGAGCCTAGCTGATAAACAACAAGAAGAATGAATAGAAAGGAATCATAAAAGCCTATAATGTCCGAGACTTAGCTTTAGAGATAGAAACACGCATTGTTTAGTTACACGCCTTTTCGACATACGATGGACACTTTGCTTCAGAATCAGATAATTTGAGAACTCAGGAACTTGGATCGATGATTCCGATTCAACTAAGCGGATTCCAATTAAAGGTACAAATAAACGAGTTGAACTGAAGTGTAACCACCCAACTCAAAACAAGTGTCGCCAGCATAAGACAATGAATAGAGCTGGCACTGCTGTCTGCAGAAATCGCAACAGTCCAAGTGGTTGCAGAGTGATCGAGATCGACTTGAACCCCATGGAAGTAATTGAAGATAACGTAGGAGAAATGTGACGCATCGACATCATCCTCAGTGGTAAATCACGTTTCATTCTCTGCTGTGTTTATAGTCACCCAGGTTCTCTAACTAGAACTCCTTAATATAATATTTCTATTTGCGATGATAGTTAATTACTCTGAGAACGTCAACAAAATCTATCATTCTATATAAATAAAATCGTAATGACCGCGTGTCTGTACATTGAATATTTTGGCGAAATTTCAGTACAGTTATTCGTTTGATATGTAATAATGACCATCCGCATAATTTTTAGCTTTAGTGTCTGTTTGTCGGTTTGTCTGTCTGTCGGTTTGTCTGTTTGTCGGTTTGTCTGTCTGTTTGTCTGTGTGTCTGTTTGTTTGTCTGTTTGTCTGTCCTTCTATAACTTGAAAACTACTGGATATATTTCCACCAAACTTCGTATTTAGAATTCACCTGTCCTTGGGTTGGTTTTAGCGCAAATATTTTTTCTAAATCCCTGGACTGACTGGGGATTTATACGAAACCAAAACCGTGATTTTGCACTCCCTCAAAGTATACAGAACGAAACTTAATGAAAAACTACCTGCCCTAATGAAAATTAATTCCTAAACCTTTTTTTCCTCATGTGGATCATTTCGATAAGAGGATTAATAAGGGAGATATCATTAACGGACCGTTTTTCGGTACAAGCCCCACCGGACTTAACGCAAGAGCGGGTGCGTGTAAAGCGTATTTCTTACAACTTGAAAACTACTGCAGATATTTGAACCAAATTTTATATTTAGCATCCGAGGGTAGGTTTTGAGGTCAATAGCATTCCAAATTCCCGGAATGGACTGCGGTTTTATAGGGAAACGAAATGGTGATTATACTCTCCCACTGTATATAAAGTACAAGACCAATCCGACTGGAAATCAACCAAACTTGATGGACAACAATTCTAATTTTTTTCTTATGTGCATTTTTCAACAGGAGGATTGATAAGGGAGATATCACGAAAGGTCGGTTTTGCAGGTTAAGTCCAGTGGACGTAGCCCAAAAGGTGTTGTACGTGGAGTAGATTCCTTATCTATCTATATAAATAAAATCGTAACGACTGTGTGTATCTGTACATTGACTATTTTAGTGAAATTTGCGTGCAGCTACCGGTTTGAGGGGTAATAATAAACCAGGTGTTCTGAAAGTCCTAATTTTTACTCTCCTCACCCAAAATACAGATTCCGACATAATCTGCCAGACAAGCAAGAAAATTGCAATTTGGCAAAATTATACGTTTTAGCCTGTAACGGACCGAAAATATCCAGGATTTTTAAATTTATCAGTTTTTATCCCCGAAAATATCGAAATATGGAGGCAATTTTAATGATGGTGCAGAACTTCATTTCGAGGTATTTCGCGGGATAAACGGGAAGTCCTTTCACATAACGGATGGCACAATCTCCGTTCAATTTGGAGTGATCTTCAACCGTGGTCTTATGACTTTTTGTCGTATGTGTATCCCTTATACGTTAGATTAGTCTCTATTTCTAGATTTTAAGTAAATTTGGACTTTTTACATATAAAATTCATACTTTCAGGCACTTACAGGAAAGTTAGAATCATCAAATTCTACACGAACATTGGCCCACCCAGTACCCATATGTGAGCTAAATGTTACATCGCATAATTATACGAAAAGTAATGCAATGTTAGATAATCTTATACAAATTTCACCCTATTCAAAGTTTCTGACTCAATCTGACCCATGAATAGACGAGATGCAAGAAAATATAATAGGACCAGCCATTTAGGCCGCTAAATATTGCGTCTTATGGTAAAATCCTTTGTCGATATGACGTACCGTTCAGCAGAATTTAATCTGTAAATGAACGTCTGCAATTTTGTAAACATGCATATACTTTCGTACCGGTATGTCGATCTTAATATATTCATTGATGTCGATTTGTAGCGATTGAGAAAGGGTGTGTCTGCTATTGTAATCAGTGCTCCCCACACCGACTTTGAGTAGTCGTAGGAATGGGGTCCTTCTCCAACTCCTGTGTAACTTGCATTAGTAAGGAGGGCCTACCGTTGTAATGAATAATTCACTTCTCGATTTCACTTGCAGAAGGCAAGGGAGCATGCAGTTTTGTTCAATACTCCCCTACTCGATTGTGTTTTTCTGTAGGCCAGGGTGTCCGCCATTATAAACAAATGTACCCATCTGAAATGTGACTAGCATTAGGCATAGTTTCCTGCTATTTTAATGGAAACTCACCAACTCTGTGTGACTGGCAGTAAGCAGGCTGACAGGAGGAATAAGGGCCTGTCGTTGTAATGATAACTGCTCGACTCAATTTTGACTGGTAGTAGGGAAGTCGCCTGCCATTATAATAAAATCTCCTCAACTGTTTTCTATCTGAAAGTAGGAAAGGGGGCCTGCAATTGTAACGAAAACTCACCGATTGTGACCGCACAGTAGGCAATGGAGCCTGCAATTATAATGTAATCTTCCCAACTCGATTGTGAATGTCAGTAGGCAAGTGAGCCGCAACCTACACTTTACATTGGAAACAACGCATGGGGACCTCCCCATGCTACTTCACGGATAACGCTAAGGCCCGGTTTCACAGTTTGATTTTAAGCCGAAGCTTTAGTAAGCCACGCACGCCGCTTAAGCAAGGCTTACGCTTTGGCTTAAACACTAAGAGTTTCACAGTAGGGGGACCATGTGCAGCTTTACTAAGCTGAACATCTCCGAAGTTGGTAATGCTTGCGCATGCGCAATGATTCAATCCTCATCTTTGTTTACATCCGTAGCCTATGATTGATTGACTTGTAGGTTATACATCGTTTATCAGCCAAGATAATTGAGAAAAATGAACGGAGAATGTGATTCCAATAATAGTAACAAAAATAAAGTTTAAAAATGGTCACTCGCCCGTCCTGCTGACACGTATTACCACTACAGTCTAAAATGGCCATAACTTCTGAACCATTCATGCAAATAATGTCCTGATAAGGTTATTGTAATCCTTATAAAATACTGGAGGAGGTCAAACAATTTATTTCGATGAGGAATTCGAGGATAATATCGAAATATTTATTTAATGTTAAGGAGTTATATTTTTTTACCGCTGAGTATAGCATAAAATCGCTTCTAGAGGTCAAACGGTTGGAAATAGGTATATACCACCGCGGACTTTTTTGTAGAGGTTTCTATGCTCTACAATTCCTACACTTACACCTGGGGTCTATCGTTGATGGTTCACGCAGCGTAAGCCAAGAAAGCAAGTGACCGACCGACATTTTTGTCTCTTTTACTGTATATCGGAACACGGAAACTGTATTATTTCACAAGCCTCGAAATATATTCAGAAATATAAGTTATTTAATGTTATTGGTTTTACGTCCCACTATGAATTTGAGCACCTTCACCATAGAACTGAGACAGGATCGATCCTGCCAAGTTGGGCTAAGAAGGCCAGCGCTCTACCATCTGAACTGAATCCTTAGCTTAAACCTCAGTTCCATACAGCTTAAGCCAGTCACAGATAAGCTCGGCTTACCACTTGCACTCCCCACTGTGAAACTCGTCCAGAGTTTGAGCTCCCGCTTAAGCCCAATTCAAGGCTTAAGCGTATACTGTGAAACCGGGCCTAAGGGTCATGCAATCATATTTACTGCACGTACAGTATTTACCTCGATATCCGTATAAAATGTAGAATACCGTAGCGAAGCACGGGTACACTTGCTAGTCAACAATAAAATGATTTTGGATAACCGTCATGGGAGACTTCATCCTGACACTCAAAAGAATCTATATGCCCTTGGTTTAATGAAAACTCAATTGAATTCGGATTTAATGCTAACACGATCGCCAAGCACGCTACAAAGCAGATAAACATCACACTGACTTGACTTTCGGGAGAAACGTCAGCATTAGTCTCATCATTCCTAAGCTATTCCTCGTATCAACGACCATCTTCAACAAGACCATTCTCAGCCTAGAATTAGTAACCAGACTCATTAAAGAGCATTACTTTCCGCTAGCAAATACTTTCTCTCTAATCATGAACTCTGCGCATTCATTCGCTGTACGATGGGACGTATTCTACCCCCAAGAGGTCTGCGGCTGTGTGTCCTACACAACTCCTGCCCATTATTAAATTATAATTCTTGTATGAATGGCCAGCGTCGAAGCCTTCGGTTTAGATGGTCGAAGGTTGAATTCCCTGCAAAGTCAGGGAATTTAGTTGTTTCTAGTTGATTCATCTATCTTGGGGACTGAGTGTTTCTCACATTCACTAACATTCATAAAATCACAACACAACACAACACAAGACAATGCCAATTAGCACAGACACACAGTATAGCGAGGGGCTGTCTGGCCGAGGCGGTAAAGGCGTGCTCGGTTCACCCGGAAGGACGAGGGT
Source organism: Anabrus simplex (assembly GCF_040414725.1). NCBI lineage: Eukaryota > Metazoa > Arthropoda > Insecta > Orthoptera > Tettigoniidae > Anabrus > Anabrus simplex. The sequence continues at coordinate 136,484,220 of NC_090272.1, forward strand.
TCGATTCCCCGTCAGGAAGTCGTAAAATTTAAGAAATGATATTTCCAATTCCGGAGGTGCACATGGCCCTAAGGTTCACTCAGCCTACATCATAATTGAGTACCAGGTTAATTCCTGTGGGCAAAGGTGGCCGGGCGTAGAGCTAACCACTCCACCCCTTCAAGTGCCGAGGTTACGGATAGTGAAAGCCCTTACCTTCCCTCCGAGGGCCTTCATGGCCTGTACGGAGACGACATTGCTTTTTTTTTTTTTTTTTTTTTTTTTTTTGGCACGGTATAGGGAATGTAGGTTTGGTACCAGGAGGAGCACCCGTTCATTAAACATTGTTAAATCATCATGTGTAAGAATACACAACAGCTTCTTCTTCTTCTTCTTCTTCTATATGTGTTTATCTCCAGGGTCGGTTTTTTCCTCGGACTCAGCGAGGGATCCCACCTCTACCACCTAAATGGCAGCGTTCTGGAGATTCAGACTCTGCGTCGAGGATACGACTGGGGAGGATGACCAGTATCTGCTGAACAGGGGCCTTGTGGGGGGGGGGGGATGGGAAGATTAGAAGGGATAGACAAGGAAGAGGGAAAGAAGCGGCCGTGGCCTAAAGTACCATCCCGGCATTATTGCCTGGAGGAGAAGTGGGAAACCAGGATGGCTGAGGTGGGAATCGAACCCACCTCTACTCAGTTGACCTCCCGAGGCTGAGTGGACCCCGTTCCAGCCCTCGTACCATTTTTCAAATTTCGTGGCAGAGGGGGGAATCGAACCCGCGCCTCCGGGGGTGGCAGCTAAACACACTAACCACTACACCACAGAGGCGGACCAATTGGATATTTCAAGGAAAAATATCATCTAAAACATCTAGGAGTTATAGGACTTATAATAGGGTTTCTCGGTGTTATCCCAAATTTCTAGTATTCGTTTAGGGATAAATTCGAATTATCTCAATATTTACGAGACGAAATTTTCACAGTAGGGCTGAAGAAATCTAGCCAAATTTTAGTACATCACATATATCAATTAAAAAAAAGTACATTAAAAAAATGTTTTGAGGTTATACTAAGCCCGATTGGGGCTATCTCCTCTACGGAGCAAAATATTTATTAAGTGTGGAAAATTAAAAATAGGCCTACAACACAAATACTGTTTTAAGAAGGATTATTAGTTTTACCTTCCGCTGACAACAATACTTACACGTTTTTCGGAGGTGCTACTCAACTATCCGACACCTGAGTGTAACAAATCCTTATGTTACGTAGGCCTACTAATAGAATACGTTTACCAAGATTCATATACCTGGATTGATATAGGAATGCATTGTTCTTTAAAGAGTTCCCTATATGTCGCATGCGGACTTTCTACTACTAGCTAATTCTCTCACTGAATTCAGAGGAGAAAATACAGTATTGTAGATATAATATTTGCTGTATAAACATGAACTAATATCTAAGGCGTGTAATAATGTAATTAGTCTGTACGGTGACAGTTGGTTAAACCTTCATTGGTATTCCACTGTAAAATCTGTGGAAGTGTGGGGATATGCACGTGGCGTGTTGTTAACATTTGAGCAACGTGCATTGTGCAAGTCCGCGAGGATTATTGATTTGTCATTCGCGTAGAGGTTATATGTCCACAGAGAAGCGTGGGAACGAGGCCACACAACAAAATCCTAATGGTACTGGAGAGGGCTTCGTGGATATTGTCATGATATGCACCTCAACAACATGGTGACCAGTCAGTTGTGCTGTGTTTCTTTTCACGTGGAATACCAAACACCATATCAACATATCAGTACACGGTGGTAATGATTAGAAATACGGTAAACTGACTTTATTACAGAGTTGTGGATTATTAACCGCAAATAAAATTTACTTTGATTCGGGAGATAGTGGGTTCGACCCCTTTCCACTTTCCCTTTCGCTTCCTTTCCACTCATAACCTTACCTATCCTATCGTCGCCATAAGACCTGTCAGTGTCGGTGAGGCGTAAAGCAGATTGTAAAAAAAATACAAAATAACTTACTACCATTGATACATGTTTAACGGCATCTAGCAAAGAATATAGAACTTTATTTATTTATTAGGGAGAACCGTGGTAGTGTAACGGATATGTCAACATCAGTAGCGACTTTTTAATTTTTTTAAAATTTGCTTTACGTCGCACCGACACAGATAGGTCTTATGACGGCGATGGGAGGCGGAATGGCTAGGAATGGAAAGACTTTGGCCTTGGCCTTCAATAAGGCACAGCCCTGCTATTTTGTTGGTGTGAAAATGGGAAAAACCGTCTTTAGGGCTGCTGATATTGGGGTTCGAACCCACTATCTCCAGAATGAAAGCTCACCGTTGTGTGACCCTAACCACATGGCCACCTCACTCTTTAGTAGCGAAGTGACTTTGCCGAAGTGTTCCAAAAATACGAGGTTCCATCCTATCTGTGTTTGATGGTATCTGAAGGTATTTTAAAGCTACAACTTGGACTCGTTGACCTCCACCACGTTAAAAAACTTCTACACACCGTAGTTTATTAAAATAGAAGAAAGGGAAATTTAACATATCCACCTCCGTAGTATAACGGTTAGCGCTTTTAGCTGTCGTACTTGGAGGCCTAGGCTCGATTCCCGATACCGTCAGAGATTAAATATTGGCGAAAATTACGGGAAGTCCGTGTAATTTGGACCACTTAAATTTAAACGTCCATAACTCTATTAACCTTAAAGAAAATTTCTGAAATTTTATAGACGATAATTAGTACAATGTATCACATGATTTGGAGAAAATATGTGTTCATATTATCTTTGAGATTTGTTTAAAAGTAATATTTATTCTAAAATTTGTTATCGTGTAATTTGGACCGATAGCATGTAACTTGGACCAAGCGATCGTGTAATTTGGGCTGGTAAATATAAACAAGTATAAGTTATTTAATGAGTTTATTATGAAATATTAAGCAATAAAATACGACACTATGAATTCTGGTTATCATTTTTGTCATGTAGGACAAAGATAAAACAATTCATCCTAAATTTTGGTGCCGTTTCCGTGAGCCCGCTTTTTACAACTATTGCACTGAATCCAAACGTCATCATAATACTTTTCACATACAATGCCGTCAGGTAGCTCCTCTATTGTAATCACGTAGGCTGAGTGAACATCGAACCAGTCCTCAGATCCACGTAAATTCACTGACCTGGCCGCGAATTGAACCCGGGGCCTCCAGTTAAGAGACGGGCACGCTATTCCTACTTCGCGGAGCGGGCCTTAAATTATAAAACAAGTTATTTCAGAATCGCCAGTAAAACTACGAAGAATCGTAATTATTACAATTGTTTCAACGGTCAAAATTTCACACACGATTTGAAAAGATTTAATAAAAAATAATTAATATACGAAGTATTTATTATTTATGTATAAAACTATGTTAAAACTTACCTATAGAGCGTTCCAACCTTAAAGTGCAGTACAGCGTAGATGGAGCGCGCTGTTGCGAAATCGACTCGTGAAGATCACGCTCGCGTGTGGCTCAAACAGGGCGTCATAGTTCCACATTTTTCGTTTGTAATTTTGTAATTTTAAGTTCATTTATTCATGAATTAATATTTGCAGGATGGTAAAATAAATACACCATACCTTAATCACTGGCGTTGCTCTCAGACAATGGACGTACACCTTCTATCATTTCTGCAAGGCCTGATGTTCCCGCTTTGGATGAACCGGGTTCGGGAGATGAACTTGAGGATGATCCGGACGATGAAGAAAGTCGTATTAAAAACTTTTCATCGTCGACATCGTCCTGTAATTCGTCTGCTTTCCACAAAACTCTTTCATTTTTCTTTACTTCGTTCACGTAATTTGCCCAATTGTCTTCTGTTTTTATGGCATAAAAATGTTAGTTCAGCATTTGGAAGTAAATCAAGTTCATTACCCGCGTGGACTAACGCAAATCACGGTCCTCGGCTTTTCGATAACCTAAGTCCCGAACTCACCCCTTCAATGGCGGCCTGCCGTGTACTTTTCACTGTCATATCCTTCCATTATTTTGTCACTGTCTGCCCAATATTTACCCACGATTCATCTGTGTAAATTATAGCTTTATTTTGTGCCCTCAAACGTTTTATCTCCCTGAGGTATCTGTGCTTCCAATTAATAATTTCATCGGTTTCGGTGAAAGCTGCTTTATTACCCCGTCTTAAATAACGGAAGCCTATATCATGTAAGAAGCGTTACAACGTAGTTTTGGAAAATCGTGACAAAGAATCTTCTCCATTTACCCGACTCAAAATCACGTTCAATGTCGGTGGTGTGTTAGCAAATAAAAGAGAGTGAACCACCCGACGCACTCCACTTCGCACAATTTCATCATATTTAATTTTCCTCGCATTTTTCTGCCGTCCTTCTCTCTTTTTTGCTTTTTTTTTTTTTTGCGGGAGTTTGCAAAGGTCTTCCTTCCTTATAGCATAGATTGTTCTTTCGGAACAACCCGTAGCTTTAGCTGTTTCACTGACTGCGCTGCTCATATTCATAGTCTTTAAAAAATAATCCAGGACACTCATTATAATATTGCGTTATTTTCCCCTGAGTTTACCTACGTAACGTTTCTTTTTAATTTGATGATCCATTGTACATCCTTCTGCACTTTTTCTTCGAACTAAGAACCCCCCGCACGAGCACGAACTGACAACTACACAGACTACACAAACACAACAAACACAATCCACTTGTCCTCAAGAACTGTACATTTATCACTGATCTTGTTCGGCCCCATGGGTTAAATGATTAGCGTGCTGGCCTTTGGTCCAGAGGGCCCGGGTTCGATTTCCGATCGGGTCGGGGATTTAACCTTTATTGGTTAATTCCAATGGCTCGGGGGCTGGGGTGTGTGCCATTTTCAGCATAAGAATTCATCACAGGTACGCCCACATTCTTATAGACGCGCAGGTCGCCTATGCGGCGTCAACTCGAAAGACCTGTACTCGGCCTCTTCGAAGGCCACACGCCATTAAATATTATATATATGTATATATATATATATATATATATATATATATATATATATATATATATATATATCACTGACCTTTATTTAATCAATCTTATAATACTGATTAAATGAACACCACTTCACACGGCTGTCAGTATATTTAAAAGCTCAGCGAGCCGAGTCACTCGTGAAACGTAAACAAACGAGCCGTTCTCCCTGTCATAAATTAAGAGATAACGAGATAAGGACTTGAGGTATGATTTAAAAATAACTTCCATATTCGAAGACCGTTTGCTTTGCTCTAACCACGCGATGATCCTTCTGCACTTTTTCTTCGAAATTAGATCCCCACGCACGAGCACAAACTCACGAACCACACAAACGAAATACACTTTCCTTCAAGAATTGTACATATGTCACTGATATGTATTTAATCACTATTATATATACTACTGACGAAATGAGCACGGCACTACATGCGACTGTCTGGAAATGTTAAAAGCGCATGTTTGGGAGATCACTACCGGCACTTCAGCCAGCCAGACAGACAGCCAGCCAGCCGAGTCACGCGCGAAACCAAAATTCAAGGAGATATTCTTCCTGTCACAAATTAAGAACTAAGTAAGATAAGAACTTCGGGATTGTTTTAAAAATAACTTCCATATCTAAAGACCATTTGCCTCGCGTTGACCCCCCATGCAAATTCAATAGGAAAGACGCTGATCAGCGACTGACTTTTTCGTGCCTGCACATAAAATTTCCTGAACATGACTGAAAATAAACGCATATACTGCATTTTGTTATCATTTAAATTTAAAAATAAACTCATCTAGATCGAGCTGAAATGTTTCTTTACCAGCAGTGAAAAAATAAGGAAAATTATGAATACAAAATAGGAGTTATGACATGATAAGTTCTATGCAATGAAGATTTTGCATTTGGTGAAACTTTCCCTTATATTACCATTTTCACACTAAATTAATTTTTTACATTTTTTTTGTTAACGGCATCAAATGCGCCTTGAAATTCTGTATATAACACGATATTCACCCATTTTAACCGATAATATTCTGATTTACGGATATTTGGCAAACCCGCTGCATTAGAGTAGGACAGTGCTAACCGCAAAACATGGGAGAAGGAAAGAGACGGAATTATCCCATTACTGCTGTACTGCAATTTAAGGTTGGAACGCTCTATTGTATCAGTACTCGTAAAAGCCAAACACTCTCTTGGCTGAAGTGATTACTTTACAGTAAACTTACTTGTCACTGTATAAGATTACAAAGAATGTGAATATTAAGACTGTTTTCCTCATCCCCCTTCAACCTTAAGTCCATTAGCGAAACACCTTCCAGGAAAAAAGCGACTTTTGGCTTTCTTGTTGACCTTTCCTCAAACAGGGGGCGACCAAACATGCAAATAACAAAAATATTATCGGTCCAAATTACACGATGGGCGAAATTACACGGACTTCCTCTACTGCTATATGGTTAAGAAGACGTATGCAATTCATCTCTAGCATTAATTGTGTGTAATTATTATTGCCATCCTGGTGGCCATCATCGTTACGTTGTCATATCTAGGCTAAACGTTCTGACACCGAGCTTATCTGGCTCTAGTCCCGCTGGTCGAAAAATATTTCACCATCAGGTAGGAGAGGTGATGGTATACCTACAATTTTTAATCACTAGATTGTGTGCCAAAAGCCTAGATTCAATTATAAACCTCTCCAGATGGTTAATATGGAGTGAGGACATAGGACGCAGTGGATTATAATTCGTCGCCAGATAGAGAAAGTTTTATATCACATTTGGCATCTTTACAGGCTTCGGCAGCCGGTACAATGGGGGCTTCATTCGTACCATTCCTGACCCGGTCGAATGAATGGAAACATGCTGTGAATTTTCGGTATTTTCATTACAGGGATGAAAAAGGGCAGTTCTTTTTATAATGGAGGTATGGGTTTCATTCTATCTGTAAATAAAACTTACATTTTCGCCTTGTTAGTTAAATAATATATTTGCCTATAAATGGTATCATGGAAGGACTGCAGTGAGAAAACAGCAAACTGCCCGGATTAAAGTTGTATATCACCATATATATAGAACTTTGTATATCACATCATGAGTTCTGTAGTGCTTTTGTGTTTTAAATAAGTGACAACTCGAAATATACATTGTTTTGTAAAAAAATGCAGTATCAAGAAAGTAACTTAAATGGTCTTGAAATACAGGAATAATACTCCTTTTATCACATTGAGGAAGCTATGAGGTATTTTAAGAATCGAATAAATCCCGAAAAAAACAGAAATCATTTGTTCACTATGAAAGGTGAAATAAATTTGTACTTTGTTTAGAGAACACGTCTGTGTTAATATGTTGCTTAAACAACTGGGTATATGATATACAACGATCTTCCCTTACATTCGTTGGACGCTGCTTTTCTTCCACTACATGCCCTGACGTTGATGTATAGCTTCTTCTACTATCCGTCAATCGTTTGTGTACGTTGTCCTTCCAGTTCAGTTAATTAATCTTTCCCTTCCTGCTCTTATTCATTTTTTAACATCGATCGAGGTGATACACTCAGATTACGGACATAAGCCATGCCTTTTGACGTACAAAGTTTTTCCAGGGAAGCTAATTTTCAAAGAAAAATTTCTCTCTCATGTGCTTGAATGCAGAGTAATCTTCTGGTGCCAACTTATTCCTTAGATGATATACAAACTTATTCCATGAAAATCTCAACTTGTCCAAATATTGATATACAACGTTCATTGAGGGCAGGCTTCGTATGATAGCGGGAAGGGAGAGGGTGAAAGCCCGATGCCGGCCCATAGCGTACTCCTGTCGAATAGCACCAAGGAGTCTGCTAAAGGCTTAAAGTCTCCATTCAACGGACAAATCACTTTTAACAGCATAAAAATATCCTCACTCCATATGAACACTGTGGGGAGACTTTTGGCACGAAATCTAAAGACTACCTCTCCTACCCTACGGGGCAACATTCTAATGGTGAATAATTTTTTCCGCCAGTGGGACTCGAACCTGCTAACCACACTGCCAAGCAATATAGACTTGACGCTTTAATGATCGTGGACACCAGTTGGCCTAGTGAGGAAGAAACAGATACCATCTCATTTTAAAGTATTGAGCACTTTATTTCAAATAATATTTTTTTCCGGCCAATATTAATGTTGAAAAGATTTCTTAGCAGACAAAGTAGGGGTCGCCATACTAAGAAAAACGTACAATTAAGTAAATTCCTCAATTATGCCGAACTTTGCTCGGCTAAAGTGCCGGAAGGGTTTCAAATTGTAAGTCTTGGATAGCTCTATCAATCAAATAAATAAATAAATAAATAAATAAATAAATAAATAAATAAATAAATAAATAAATAAATAAATAAATAAATAAATAAATAAATACATAAATAAATAATAACTGGAAACCACTTCTGGCCTAAGTGCAGTTCCATAAAACCATCCTAAAATCGCTTGTTCCTTTTCTCGTTCTATTTTATACTAGCAAATGTACCCGTGCTTCGCTACGGTATTCTACATTGTATACGGATATCGACGTAAATACTGTGCGTGCAGCAAATGAGATAGTTTTAAAATTGCATGTCTCTTAGCCTTATCCGAGAAATAGCATGGGGAGGTCCACATACGTTGTTTCCAATGTAAAGTGAGGGTTGCGGAGTTGTGATGATAACGCCAGGCTCACTTGCCTACTGCCATTCACAATCGAGTTGGCAAGTTTACATTATAATTGCAGGCCCCAATGCCTACTGCGCGGTCACAATCGATTTGGGGAGTTTTAGTTACAATGGCAGACCCATTTCCTACTTTCAGACAGGTTACAGTTGAGGAGTTTTTATTATCATACTATCTTTCCTGTAAGTGAATGAAATTATGCACACGAGAAGAAAAGGTTTAGAAATTAATTTCCATTAAGACAGGTAGATTTCCATAAAGTTTGGTTGTGTGTATTTAGAGGGAGTGCAAAATCACGGTTTCGGTTTCGTATAAACCCCCAATTAGTTCAGGGATTTAGAAACAATATTTGCCCTAAAACCTCCCTAAAGGACAGGTGGATTCTAAATATGAAGTTTGGTGGAAATATATCCAGTAGTTTTCAAGTTAGAGAAAGACAAACAGACCAACAAACAAAGAAACAAACTAACTAACTAACTAACTAACAGACACCAAGGAAACCTACCCCTGGACAGATGGATGCTATATATAAAATTTGGTTCAAATATCTTGTTAGTTTTCAAGTTGTAAGAAGAACGCTTTACACGCACCCGCTGGGATTTGTACCGAAAAACGGTCCGTTAATGATATATCCCTTACTAAATCCTGTTATCGAAATGATGCACATGAGAAAAAAAGGTTTAGAAATTCATTTTCATTAAGGCAGGTTGATTTCCATTAAGTTCGGTTGTGTATACTTTGAGGGAGTGCAAAATCACGGTTTTTGGTTTCGTAAAAATCCCCACTCAGTTCAGGGATTTAGAAACGATATTTGAGCTAAAACCTACCCAAGGAGAGGTGGATTCTAAATATGAAGTTTGGTGGAAACATATCCAGTAGTTTTCAAGTTATAGGACAGACAAACAGACAAACAGACAAACAGACAAACAGACACCAAAGATAAAAATGATGCAGATGGTCATTATTACACCTGAAACGGATAATTGTACGGAAATTTCGCCAAAATCAATGTACAGACACACGGTCGTTACGCTTTTATTTTTTGCGCTAAAACCTACCCAAGGACAGGTGGATTCTAAATATGAAGTTTGGTGGAAATATATCCAGTAGTTTTCAAGTTATAGAAGGACAGACAAACAGACAAACAGACAAACAAACAGACAAACGGACACCAAAGCTAAAAATGATGCAGATGGTCATAATTACAGGTGAAACGGATAACTGGACGGAAATTTCGCCAAAATAATCAATGTACAGACACACGGTCGTTACGATTTAATTTATATAGATGACGGATAAGCATGAGCACGTTGAAAAGTGCAGACTTCCACTTCGAGATTCATATCTCCTAAACGGTTTATGATATTAAGAAACGGTTTGCGCCATCAGACGCCTCATTTATCGCTCTACATGTTTGTTTCTAAACCATTTCCTCGTATCTCCCATATTAAGGGGGTAAATTGAGATCAAATTTTGAATAGGGTGAAATTTGGGTACATTTTTAACATTTTACATTACTTTTTGCCCACTTATGTATAAGCTAGAATCATAAAATTTGGTACACACATGTCCCATAATCGTGCCAATGTGCGCACACAACGTGATGATCCTATCATTCTTATAAGTGTGTCAAACAATGAAATATTCTTGTAAAAATCACCAAATTTACGAACAATCCAGAAATACGGCCAAATTTAACGTATAAGGGAGAGAGATACGACAAAATGTCACAGGACCAAAGTTGTAGATCACTCCGAATTGAAGGGACATTGTGCCATCCGTTTTGTGATACGACTTACCGTTTATCCAAAAAATAGCTCAAAAGGAATGTCTGCACAGTCATTAAAATTGCCTATATATTTCGATATCTTAGGGGGGTAAAAAGTGAAAAATTTGAACATCTTGGAATTTTCCCGTCGGTTAGGGACCAAAAGCTATAATTTCACCAAATTTCAATTGTCTACTTCGTCTGGCAGGTTGTGCCGCCATTTTGATTTGGGGGATAGGGGATAAAAATGAGGAAATTCTCGAAAATTTTTAAGCCCACGAAACCCATAGGTTATCGTTTTGGATATACTATACGACTGTGTTCTTATGCTGAGCCCAAAATTTGAGCCCCCCCCCAGCGTGCCCCCTTCAGGGAATTTTGAGAATTTCCGATTTTTCTAGGGATCCTGGGGTCATCAGTTTCCTCCGTACCAAGTTTCAAATTTCTGAGATTTCTGGAAGTGCCTCATTAATTCACGTCTTTTTTCATTTTTAAATATTTATATATACATCGCTCCAGCCCGACTTGCTTTTATATATATAGATGACAGATAAGCATGAGCACGTTGAAAAGTGCAGACTTCCACTTCGAGATTCATATCTCCTAAACGGTTTATGATATTAAGAAACGGTTTGCGCCATCAGACGCCTCATTTATCGCTCTACATGTTTGTTTCTAAACCATTTCCTCGCATCTCCCATATTAAGGGGGTGAATTGAGATCAAATTTTGAATAGGGTGAAATTTGGGTGCATTTTTAACATTTTACATTACTTTTTGCCCACTTATGTATAAGCTAGAATCATGAAATTTGGTACACACATGTCCCATAATCGTGCCAATGTGCGCACACAACGTGATGATCCTCTAATTCTTATAAGTGTGTCAAACAATGAAATATACTTGTAAAAATCACCAAATTTACGAACAATCCAGAAATACGGCCAAATTTAACGTATAAGGGAGAGAGATACGACAAAATGTCACAGGACCAAAGTTGTAGATCACTCCGAATTGAAGCGACATTGTGCCATCCGTTTTGTGATACGACTTACCGTTTAGCCAAAAAATAGCTCAAAAGGAATGTCTGCACAGTCATTAAAATTGCCTATATATTTCGATATCTTAGGGGGGTAAAAAGTGAAAAATTTGAACATCTTGGAATTTTCCCGTCGGTTAGGGACCAAAAGCTATAATTTCACCAAATTTCAATTGTCTACTTCGTCTGGCAGGTTGTGCCGCCATTTTGATTTGGGGGGATAGAGGATAAAAATGAGGAAATTCTCGAAAATTTTTAAGCCCACGAAACCTATAGGTTATCGTTTTGGATATACTATACGACTGTGTTCTTATGCTGAGCCCAAAATTTGAGCCCCCCCAGCGTGCCCCCTTCAGGGAATTTTGAGAATTTCCGATTTTTCTAGGGATCCTGGGGTCATCAGTTTCCTCCGTACCAAGTTTCAAATTTCTGAGATTTCTGGAAGTGCCTCATTAATTCACGTCTTTTTTCATTTTTAAATATTTATATATACATCGCTCCAGCCCGACTTGCTTTTATATATATAGATGACAGATAAGCATGAGCACGTTGAAAAGTGCAGACTTCCACTTCGAGATTCATATCTCCTAAACGGTTTATGATATTAAGAAACGGTTTGCGCCATCAGACGCCTCATTTATCGCTCTACATGTTTGTTTCTAAACCATTTCCTCGTATCTCCCATATTAAGGGGGTAAATTGAGATCAAATTTTGAATAGGGTGTAATTTGGGTGCATTTTTAACATTTTACATTACTTTTTGCCCACTTATGTATAAGCTAGAATCATGAAATTTGGTACACACATGTCCCATAATCGTGCCAATGTGCGCACACAACGTGATGATCCTATCATTCTTATAAGTGTGTCAAACAATGAAATATACTTGTAAAAATCACCAAATTTACGAACAATCCAGAAATACGGCCAAATTTAACGTATAAGGGAGAGAGATACGACAAAATGTCACAGGACCAAAGTTGTAGATCACTCCGAATTGAAGGGACATTGTGCCATCCGTTTTGTGATACGACTTACCGTTTAGCCAAAAAATAGCTCAAAAGGAATGTTTGCACAGTCATTAAAATTGCCTATATATTTCGATATCTTAGGGGGGTAAAAAGTGAAAAATTTGAACATCTTGGAATTTTCCCGTCGGTTAGGGACCAAAAGCTATAATTTCACCAAATTTCAATTGTCTACTTCGTCTGGCAGGTTGTGCCGCCATTTTGATTTGGGGGGATAGGGGATAAAAATGAGGAAATTCTCGAAAATTTTTAAGCCCACGAAACCTATAGGTTATCGTTTTGGATATACTATACGACTGTGTTCTTATGCTGAGCCCAAAATTTGAGCCCCCCCAGCGTGCCCCCTTCAGGGAATTTTGAGAATTTCCGATTTTTCTAGGGATCCTGGGGTCATCAGTTTCCTCCGTACCAAGTTTCAAATTTCTGAGATTTCTGGAAGTGCCTCATTAATTCACGTCTTTTTTCATTTTTAAATATTTATATATACATCGCTCCAGCCCGACTTGCTTTTATATATATAGATGACAGATAAGCATGAGCACGTTGAAAAGTGCAGACTTCCACTTCGAGATTCATATCTCCTAAACGGTTTATGATATTAAGAAACGGTTTGCGCCATCAGACGCCTCATTTATCGCTCTACATGTTTGTTTCTAAACCATTTCCTCGTATCTCCCATATTAAGGGGGTAAATTGAGATCAAATTTTGAATAGGGTGAAATTTGGGTGCATTTTTAACATTTTACATTACTTTTTGCCCACTTATGTATAAGCTAGAATCATGAAATTTGGTACACACATGTCCCATAATCGTGCCAATGTGCGCACACAACGTGATGATCCTCTCATTCTTATAAGTGTGTCACACAATGAAATATACTTGTAAAAATCACCAAATTTACGAACAATCCAGAAATACGGCCAAATTTAACGTATAAGGGAGAGAGATACGACAAAATGTCACAGGACCAAAGTTGTAGATCACTCCGAATTGAAGAGACATTGTGCCATCCGTTTTGTGATACGACTTACCGTTTAGCCAAAAAATAGCTCAAAAGGAATGTCTGCACAGTCATTAAAATTGCCTATATATTTCGATATCTTAGGGGGGTAAAAAGTGAAAAATTTGAACATCTTGGAATTTTCCCGTCGGTTAGGGACCAAAAGCTATAATTTCACCAAATTTCAATTGTCTACTTCGTCTGGCAGGTTGTGCCGCCATTTTGATTTGGGGGGATAGGGGATAAAAATGAGGAAATTCTCGAAAATTTTTAAGCCCACGAAACCTATAGGTTATCGTTTTGGATATACTATACGACTGTGTTCTTATGCTGAGCCAAAAATTTGAGCCCCCCCAGCGTGCCCTCTTCAGGGAATTTTGAGAATTTCCGATTTTTCTAGGGATCCTGGGGTCATCAGTTTCCTCCGTACCAAGTTTCAAATTTCTGAGATTTCTGGAAGTGCCTCATTAATTCACGTCTTTTTTCATTTTTAAATATTTATATATACATCGCTCCAGCCCGACTTGCTTTTATATATATAGATGACAGATAAGCATGAGCACGTTGAAAAGTGCAGACTTCCACTTCGAGATTCATATCTCCTAAACGGTTTATGATATTAAGAAACGGTTTGCGCCATCAGACGCCTCATTTATCGCTCTACATGTTTGTTTCTAAACCATTTCCTCGTATCTCCCATATTAAGGGGGTAAATTGAGATCAAATTTTGAATAGGGTGTAATTTGGGTGCATTTTTAACATTTTACATTACTTTTTGCCCACTTATGTATAAGCTAGAATCATGAAATTTGGTACACACATGTCCCATAATCGTGCCAATGTGCGCACACAACGTGATGATCCTATCATTCTTATAAGTGTGTCAAACAATGAAATATACTTGTAAAAATCACCAAATTTACGAACAATCCAGAAATACGGCCAAATTTAACGTATAAGGGAGAGAGATACGACAAAATGTCACAGGACCAAAGTTGTAGATCACTCCGAATTGAAGAGACATTGTGCCATCCGTTTTGTGATACGACTTACCGTTTAGCCAAAAAATAGCTCAAAAGGAATGTCTGCACAGTCATTAAAATTGCCTATATATTTCGATATCTTAGGGGGGTAAAAAGTGAAAAATTTGAACATCTTGGAATTTTCCCGTCGGTTAGGGACCGAAAGCTATAATTTCACCAAATTTCAATTGTCTACTTCGTCTGGCAGGTTGTGCCGCCATTTTGATTTGGGGGGATAGGGGATAAAAATGAGGAAATTCTCGAAAATTTTTAAGCCCACGAAACCTATAGGTTATCGTTTTGGATATACTATACGACTGTGTTCTTATGCTGAGCCCAAAATTTGAGCCCCCCCAGCGTGCCCCCTTCAGGGAATTTTGAGAATTTCCGATTTTTCTAGGGATCCTGGGGTCATCAGTTTCCTCCGTACCAAGTTTCAAATTTCTGAGATTTCTGGAAGTGCCTCATTAATTCACGTCTTTTTTCATTTTTAAATATTTATATATACATCGCTCCAGCCCGACTTGCTTTTATATATATAGATGACAGATAAGCATGAGCACGTTGAAAAGTGCAGACTTCCACTTCGAGATTCATATCTCCTAAACGGTTTATGATATTAAGAAACGGTTTGCGCCATCAGACGCCTCATTTATCGCTCTACATGTTTGTTTCTAAACCATTTCCTCGTATCTCCCATATTAAGGGGGTAAATTGAGATCAAATTTTGAATAGGGTGAAATTTGGGTGCATTTTTAACATTTTACATTACTTTTTGCCCACTTATGTATAAGCTAGAATCATGAAATTTGGTACACACATGTCCCATAATCGTGCCAATGTGCGCACACAACGTGATGATCCTCTCATTCTTATAAGTGTGTCACACAATGAAATATACTTGTAAAAATCACCAAATTTACGAACAATCCAGAAATACGGCCAAATTTAACGTATAAGGGAGAGAGATACGACAAAATGTCACAGGACCAAAGTTGTAGATCACTCCGAATTGAAGAGACATTGTGCCATCCGTTTTGTGATACGACTTACCGTTTAGCCAAAAAATAGCTCAAAAGGAATGTCTGCACAGTCATTAAAATTGCCTATATATTTCGATATCTTAGGGGGGTAAAAAGTGAAAAATTTGAACATCTTGGAATTTTCCCGTCGGTTAGGGACCAAAAGCTATAATTTCACCAAATTTCAATTGTCTACTTCGTCTGGCAGGTTGTGCCGCCATTTTGATTTGGGGGGATAGGGGATAAAAATGAGGAAATTCTCGAAAATTTTTAAGCCCACGAAACCTATAGGTTATCGTTTTGGATATACTATACGACTGTGTTCTTATGCTGAGCCCAAAATTTGAGCCCCCCCAGCGTGCCCCCTTCAGGGAATTTTGAGAATTTCCGATTTTTCTAGGGATCCTGGGGTCATCAGTTTCCTCCGTACCAAGTTTCAAATTTCTGAGATTTCTGGAAGGGCCTCATTAATTCACGTCTTTTTTCATTTTTAAATATTTATATATACATCGCTCCAGCCCGACTTGCTTTTATATATATAGATGACAGATAAGCATGAGCACGTTGAAAAGTGCAGACTTCCACTTCGAGATTCATATCTCCTAAACGGTTTATGATATTAAGAAACGGTTTGCGCCATCAGACGCCTCATTTATCGCTCTACATGTTTGTTTCTAAACCATTTCCTCGTATCTCCCATATTAAGGGGGTAAATTGAGATCAAATTTTGAATAGGGTGAAATTTGGGTGCATTTTTAACATTTTACATTACTTTTTGCCCACTTATGTATAAGCTAGAATCATGAAATTTGGTACACACATGTCCCATAATCGTGCCAATGTGCGCACACAACGTGATGATCCTATCATTCTTATAAGTGTGTCAAACAATGAAATATTCTTGTAAAAATCACCAAATTTACGAACAATCCAGAAATACGGCCAAATTTAACGTATAAGGGAGAGAGATACGACAAAATGTCACAGGACCAAAGTTGTAGATCACTCCGAATTGAAGTGACATTGTGCCATCCGTTTTGTGATACGACTTACCGTTTAGCCAAAAAATAGCTCAAAAGGAATGTCTGCACAGTCATTAAAATTGCCTATATATTTCGATATCTTAGGGGGGTAAAAAGTGAAAAATTTGAACATCTTGGAATTTTCCCGTCGGTTAGGGACCAAAAGCTATAATTTCACCAAATTTCAATTGTCTACTTCGTCTGGCAGGTTGTGCCGCCATTTTGATTTGGGGGGATAGAGGATAAAAATGAGGAAATTCTCGAAAATTTTTAAGCCCACGAAACCTATAGGTTATCGTTTTGGATATACTATACGACTGTGTTCTTATGCTGAGCACAAAATTTGAGCCCCCCCAGCGTGCCCCCTTCAGGGAATTTTGAGAATTTCCGATTTTTCTAGGGATCCTGGGGTCATCAGTTTCCTCCGTACCAAGTTTCAAATTTCTGAGATTTCTGGAAGTGCCTCATTAATTCACGTCTTTTTTCATTTTTAAATATTTATATATACATCGCTCCAGCCCGACTTGCTTTTATATATATAGATGACAGATAAGCATGAGCACGTTGAAAAGTGCAGACTTCCACTTCGAGATTCATATCTCCTAAACGGTTTATGATATTAAGAAACGGTTTGCGCCATCAGACGCCTCATTTATCGCTCTACATGTTTGTTTCTAAACCATTTCCTCGTATCTCCCATATTAAGGGGGTAAATTGAGATCAAATTTTGAATAGGGTGAAATTTGGGTGCATTTTTAACATTTTACATTACTTTTTGCCCACTTATGTATAAGCTAGAATCATGAAATTTGGTACACACATGTCCCATAATCGTGCCAATGTGCGCACACAACGTGATGATCCTATCATTCTTATAAGTGTGTCAAACAATGAAATATACTTGTAAAAATCACCAAATTTACGAACAATCCAGAAATACGGCCAAATTTAACGTATAAGGGAGAGAGATACGACAAAATGTCACAGGACCAAAGTTGTAGATCACTCCGAATTGAAGAGACATTGTGCCATCCGTTTTGTGATACGACTTACCGTTTAGCCAAAAAATAGCTCAAAAGGAATGTCTGCACAGTCATTAAAATTGCCTATATATTTCGATATCTTAGGGGGGTAAAAAGTGAAAAATTTGAACATCTTGGAATTTTCCCGTCGGTTAGGGACCAAAAGCTATAATTTCACCAAATTTCAATTGTCTACTTCGTCTGGCAGGTTGTGCCGCCATTTTGATTTGGGGGGATAGGGGATAAAAATGAGGAAATTCTCGAAAATTTTTAAGCCCACGAAACCTATAGGTTATCGTTTTGGATATACTATACGACTGTGTTCTTATGCTGAGCCCAAAATTTGAGCCCCCCCAGCGTGCCCCCTTCAGGGAATTTTGAGAATTTCCGATTTTTCTAGGGATCCTGGGGTCATCAGTTTCCTCCGTACCAAGTTTCAAATTTCTGAGATTTCTGGAAGTGCCTCATTAATTCACGTCTTTTTTCATTTTTAAATATTTATATATACATCGCTCCAGCCCGACTTGCTTTTATATATATAGATGACAGATAAGCATGAGCACGTTGAAAAGTGCAGACTTCCACTTCGAGATTCATATCTCCTAAACGGTTTATGATATTAAGAAACGGTTTGCGCCATCAGACGCCTCATTTATCGCTCTACATGTTTGTTTCTAAACCATTTCCTCGTATCTCCCATATTAAGGGGGTAAATTGAGATCAAATTTTGAATAGGGTGAAATTTGGGTGCATTTTTAACATTTTACATTACTTTTTGCCCACTTATGTATAAGCTAGAATCATGAAATTTGGTACACACATGTCCCATAATCGTGCCAATGTGCGCACACAACGTGATGATCCTCTCATTCTTATAAGTGTGTCACACAATGAAATATACTTGTAAAAATCACCAAATTTACGAACAATCCAGAAATACGGCCAAATTTAACGTATAAGGGAGAGAGATACGACAAAATGTCACAGGACCAAAGTTGTAGATCACTCCGAATTGAAGAGACATTGTGCCATCCGTTTTGTGATACGACTTACCGTTTAGCCAAAAAATAGCTCAAAAGGAATGTCTGCACAGTCATTAAAATTGCCTATATATTTCGATATCTTAGGGGGGTAAAAAGTGAAAAATTTGAACATCTTGGAATTTTCCCGTCGGTTAGGGACCAAAAGCTATAATTTCACCAAATTTCAATTGTCTACTTCGTCTGGCAGGTTGTGCCGCCATTTTGATTTGGGGGGATAGGGGATAAAAATGAGGAAATTCTCGAAAATTTTTAAGCCCACGAAACCTATAGGTTATCGTTTTGGATATACTATACGACTGTGTTCTTATGCTGAGCCCAAAATTTGAGCCCCCCCAGCGTGCCCCCTTCAGGGAATTTTGAGAATTTCCGATTTTTCTAGGGATCCTGGGGTCATCAGTTTCCTCCGTACCAAGTTTCAAATTTCTGAGATTTCTGGAAGTGCCTCATTAATTCACGTCTTTTTTCATTTTTAAATATTTATATATACATCGCTCCAGCCCGACTTGCTTTTATATATATAGATGACAGATAAGCATGAGCACGTTGAAAAGTGCAGACTTCCACTTCGTGATTCATATCTCCTAAACGGTTTATGATATTAAGAAACGGTTTGCGCCATCAGACGCCTCATTTATCGCTCTACATGTTTGTTTCTAAACCATTTCCTCGTATCTCCCATATTAAGGGGGTAAATTGAGATCAAATTTTGAATAGGGTGAAATTTGGGTGCATTTTTAACATTTTACATTACTTTTTGCCCACTTATGTATAAGCTAGAATCATGAAATTTGGTACACACATGTCCCATAATCGTGCCAATGTGCGCACACAACGTGATGATCCTATCATTCTTATAAGTGTGTCAAACAATGAAATATTCTTGTAAAAATCACCAAATTTACGAACAATCCAGAAATACGGCCAAATTTAACGTATAAGGGAGAGAGATACGACAAAATGTCACAGGACCAAAGTTGTAGATCACTCCGAATTGAAGAGACATTGTGCCATCCGTTTTGTGATACGACTTACCGTTTAGCCAAAAAATAGCTCAAAAGGAATGTCTGCACAGTCATTAAAATTGCCTATATATTTCGATATCTTAGGGGGGTAAAAAGTGAAAAATTTGAACATCTTGGAATTTTCCCGTCGGTTAGGGACCAAAAGCTATAATTTCACCAAATTTCAATTGTCTACTTCGTCTGGCAGGTTGTGCCGCCATTTTGATTTGGGGGGATAGAGGATAAAAATGAGGAAATTCTCGAAAATTTTTAAGCCCACGAAACCTATAGGTTATCGTTTTGGATATACTATACGACTGTGTTCTTATGCTGAGCCCAAAATTTGAGCCCCCCCAGCGTGCCCCCTTCAGGGAATTTTGAGAATTTCCGATTTTTCTAGGGATCCTGGGGTCATCAGTTTCCTCCGTACCAAGTTTCAAATTTCTGAGATTTCTGGAAGTGCCTCATTAATTCACGTCTTTTTTCATTTTTAAATATTTATATATACATCGCTCCAGCCCGACTTGCT
Organism: Anabrus simplex; assembly: GCF_040414725.1. Lineage (NCBI taxonomy): Eukaryota > Metazoa > Arthropoda > Insecta > Orthoptera > Tettigoniidae > Anabrus > Anabrus simplex. Next base: position 136,504,409 of record NC_090272.1, read on the forward strand.
TTTATATATATAGATGACAGATAAGCATGAGCACGTTGAAAAGTGCAGACTTCCACTTCGAGATTCATATCTCCTAAACGGTTTATGATATTAAGAAACGGTTTGCGCCATCAGACGCCTCATTTATCGCTCTACATGTTTGTTTCTAAACCATTTCCTCGTATCTCCCATATTAAGGGGGTAAATTGAGATCAAATTTTGAATAGGGTGAAATTTGGGTGCATTTTTAACATTTTACATTACTTTTTGCCCACTTATGTATAAGCTAGAATCATGAAATTTGGTACACACATGTCCCATAATCGTGCCAATGTGCGCACACAACGTGATGATCCTATCATTCTTATAAGTGTGTCAAACAATGAAATATACTTGTAAAAATCACCAAATTTACGAACAATCCAGAAATACGGCCAAATTTAACGTATAAGGGAGAGAGATACGACAAAATGTCACAGGACCAAAGTTGTAGATCACTCCGAATTGAAGAGACATTGTGCCATCCGTTTTGTGATACGACTTACCGTTTAGCCAAAAAATAGCTCAAAAGGAATGTCTGCACAGTCATTAAAATTGCCTATATATTTCGATATCTTAGGGGGGTAAAAAGTGAAAAATTTGAACATCTTGGAATTTTCCCGTCGGTTAGGGACCAAAAGCTATAATTTCACCAAATTTCAATTGTCTACTTCGTCTGGCAGGTTGTGCCGCCATTTTGATTTGGGGGGATAGGGGATAAAAATGAGGAAATTCTCGAAAATTTTTAAGCCCACGAAACCTATAGGTTATCGTTTTGGATATACTATACGACTGTGTTCTTATGCTGAGCCCAAAATTTGAGCCCCCCCAGCGTGCCCCCTTCAGGGAATTTTGAGAATTTCCGATTTTTCTAGGGATCCTGGGGTCATCAGTTTCCTCCGTACCAAGTTTCAAATTTCTGAGATTTCTGGAAGTGCCTCATTAATTCACGTCTTTTTTCATTTTTAAATATTTATATATACATCGCTCCAGCCCGACTTGCTTTTATATATATAGATGACAGATAAGCATGAGCACGTTGAAAAGTGCAGACTTCCACTTCGAGATTCATATCTCCTAAACGGTTTATGATATTAAGAAACGGTTTGCGCCATCAGACGCCTCATTTATCGCTCTACATGTTTGTTTCTAAACCATTTCCTCGTATCTCCCATATTAAGGGGGTAAATTGAGATCAAATTTTGAATAGGGTGAAATTTGGGTGCATTTTTAACATTTTACATTACTTTTTGCCCACTTATGTATAAGCTAGAATCATGAAATTTGGTACACACATGTCCCATAATCGTGCCAATGTGCGCACACAACGTGATGATCCTATCATTCTTATAAGTGTGTCAAACAATGAAATATTCTTGTAAAAATCACCAAATTTACGAACAATCCAGAAATACGGCCAAATTTAACGTATAAGGGAGAGAGATACGACAAAATGTCACAGGACCAAAGTTGTAGATCACTCCGAATTGAAGGGACATTGTGCCATCCGTTTTGTGATACGACTTACCGTTTAGCCAAAAAATAGCTCAAAAGGAATGTCTGCACAGTCATTAAAATTGCCTATATATTTCGATATCTTAGGGGGGTAAAAAGTGAAAAATTTGAACATCTTGGAATTTTCCCGTCGGTTAGGGACCAAAAGCTATAATTTCACCAAATTTCAATTGTCTACTTCGTCTGGCAGGTTGTGCCGCCATTTTGATTTGGGGGGATAGAGGATAAAAATGAGGAAATTCTCGAAAATTTTTAAGCCCACCAAACCTATAGGTTATCGTTTTGGATATACTATACGACTGTGTTCTTATGCTGAGCCCAAAATTTGAGCCCCCCCAGCGTGCCCCCTTCAGGGAATTTTGAGAATTTCCGATTTTTCTAGGGATCCTGGGGTCATCAGTTTCCTCCGTACCAAGTTTCAAATTTCTGAGATTTCTGGAAGTGCCTCATTAATTCACGTCTTTTTTTCATTTTTAAATATTTATATATACATCGCTCCAGCCCGACTTGCTTTTATATATATAGATTCAAATCCTAGCTAAATTAATTTATGTATATATGGTAACTATTTCTTTAATGTGTTCAATACACCCAGGCGTTTTTTTTTTATTTTTGTGTTTTAGTGAAACTCGGTATTGACTCACATTAGCGCTCGTAGTGGTAGAAAAAGGCAAACTGCTAATCTAATCGACCAGATAACGATGATTAAGAAAATGATTGACATTTTTAGGAATAACTAAATAATATATTCTCATACTTTATTATAATTTGTTTACTTAAAATTCGTAGCTCATGTCCCAAGGATATTTTCAACATTGAGTAGCTTCCCTGAACTGTCGATTTCTTTTATAAAATATCGTTATTCACACGAGAGATCACACTGAAAATGCCTGTGCGTAATTTAATGAAATTCCGTCGAGTGGTTTAGACGTGACGTCATCTTCGAAGAAGGATATACAGACAGATAGGCAGAGGAGGACATCCTTTTTGATTAGCAATCTGTTCCGTAAGTCGACAAAGTAAGACGTAATGGTGCCTCAGGCTTTGTCCATAAACCCAACAACTTCCAGGTTTTTCACGCGATAGTCAGCGGAAAAAATGAATGTAGTTATTATTATTTAGACTTCTACTGCCTGTGCCGCATCACTCTCGAATCAGACAGTTGGATCGATTACATACCAGCTTTTGTGTTATATCGCCAAAGGTGATGATCTTTATTCAGTGAGCGCTGCCAGTGGTTGAAATGATGTGAAGTTCTTCATGGTTGGCCAGGATGGTACAAATACTCTGGTCTCTGGCATTAATTCGACTTTGATTGTGCGTGTAGTGTCTTATGACTTGGGAGAGCGTTACGATCTTTTTGTATCAATGTCGACAACGATTAAAGTAGGGGGACCATATTTCGTCCCCTTAGCAGATTTGGACTTTTAGAAATTCAGAAATATTATGGACAAGGCTAGAAATTGGTATATATATTACTGAATATTTTCTCCACTTACGGGCAAGTTACAATGAAACTATTATAACGTAAGGTATAAAATATACATAAATGCTACAAAAAAAACTTACAAAAATGTGTTCGTAATTTCGTCCCCCACCAAATTTACGAAAAGTACAATTAATTTTATTATATTTTGCCTATCTAACCTAAGCAAACACTTTCCCTATAATGAATTACTTGGAGGCCACTTATGAAAATGTTTTCTTGGTATTTTTTCTAACATAGTATTTCGCCGTTGCTCGTGAGATGTTAAACGCCTTACTTGCACGTTTGTAATCCATTATCTTGTCTCCCACTGCCTTAATAGCTTTTTATGGCCTCCTTATCCCACTGCTTGCATTCTTCCATCTGAAAATAATAAAAAACTTCATAAATAACAAGTAAAATGCAGGGGGACGAAATTACGTACATTCCCTGATTTATTATAATGACCGCTACAGTACTCACACCAACCACCTCAATGTATCGATTACACACCAGGAACTACACCACACGGCTCAAATGCAGTCCAGTATTTCATACACATAGGCTATCCATGAATAACAGGCTCTTATTTGAATGCTGCACTAACTCAGCTCAGCATGAAAAATGAATCCTTCTTGTATTCGGAAATTAAACGTGGCGCACACAAGCAACTCTCACAGCAAGACAATGGGATGAGGCTACGGGTGTGCGTGCGGCTAAATATTAGATACCAACCGTGCAAACTGGAAATCCTTAGGAGGACCAAAATTAGGTGTGGGGACGGAATTTCGCCCCCTACCTTATTGTCATACGACCTGCTTGAAATAACTGACACCACTGCTAAGTTGCCTATCATACAAATGCCGTCGCACAATTCGCTGTTAGTGAGCTAGTGGTTTCGAACCTACTGACTGGCTTGGGTGCATTCCTTAAAAAGATTGAGGCCTTTACCTTCTATGGGAGATGGCTCCACTTTGTCATAATCAGCATTTCTCAGTGCATTGCATACTTTCATAGCCTTGAGGAAGTTTATGTTGTTACAGTAAAAATTTTCGTTGGTGTTGCTCATTCAATTCCTGGAGGCAATGGAGAGTTTCCTCACGAAGTCGTCTTGTGTTGTTTACATACCTCATATTTGAAATTTATGTCTTATGGAAGCAAAATGCTCAGAGGCAAATAACACCTTATTATATAGCGAACTACTAAATAATATCATTTTTAAACTCACAACGCCTGCGGTCATGAGAATACACATAGTATATAACGGATAGCTCTTGAATGTGCTTGGATAAATATACCAAAGCATCGATTTCTAAACTTTGGTGTCCTCAACTCATTTTGAGTTGCCACCGTTACTCAGGCGGAATTCTGATCTGTAATATTCTTCAGAAACACAGCGTAGCGCAGTTCTGAGGCACTCGTATTCTCTTTTCCGGTTTTCAGGATCGAACCTTGTCGCAGTCTATTCGTTTTAAGGAGCGCTTAAATACGAGATATCCGGGCAGTAGATTTTATATCTCAACATCTCAAATAATGAACCATCTCGGTGATGCGGTATCACTTAAACTTTCTAGGATCACAATACATTCATTGTTTCGGCCAACTGTGCACCGCGTTATTTGAACTGACTGCTTCTTCGGGCTTTTAGATTTGCCTAGTGCTCCAGTATTCGTTCTAGTTGTTATTCCTTTCTCTCCTGTGTCCACGCCTTTCATTTCGTCTTTTATCTTCTTTTTTTGGAAACCATGGCATGGTTGAAGTTTCCTTTAGAGAGGAACACGCTCAAGGAAACCATTAAGTGTGATCCCCAGTTCTTCGAGGTCTCTTCCCACTTTATTGAACCAGGCCTCTTTCGTTTCCTTCTCCTGAGAGTAGGTAATGATCAGTTTGGTTGGGTCATTTGTGTCACATGCCCGTTATGATTTCAGCTGCCACGTGAAGATACTGATGTGATGCCATCTAACCTACCTGCGTGTCAATTTCGATGTTCCGTTTGACTCGACCAGATGGAAGAAGAATTTCATATCGAGCCATCTATGGCTAAGATTTTATTCATTTTCTCTGGTAAACACTAATTTGTAAACAAAAAATCGTTTACATGAAAAACTGTTTTCTTTTTCATTCCAAATATCTACTTCTGACAGGTTTGAATCCGCGATCATAGGATCCGGAGACCGGCACTCTACACCTGTTCTACAGGGGGAGCCATAATAATAATAATAATAATAATAATAATAATAATAATAATAATAATAATAATAATAATAATAATAATAATAATAATAATGGTCCGATGATGTAGATGTTAGGCCCCTTTAAACAACAAACATCAATAATGTTATTAGATTTACGTCCCAATAATTACTGATATCGGAGATGCCGAGGTGCTGGAATTTCGTCACAGTTTCTCTACACGGCGGCAGATAAAGTATATTAACACGAGCAGCTCCAGATACCGAGGTACTCAGCCCTGCATTGATATGTTCATGTTGCTGTAACTTTCTGCAGTACTCTATATTTATAAGTCAAATAATTTTCAATGCAATCAGCAGATATTGTTCGCCATAATAATTCTGTTTATGGTATTTTTTTACAATTAATAACAAAAATGGGTGTCAAGATCCCTATCAATAAAAAATAAATCATAAATAAGTTGTATATGTATTTCTCGGTCATGGCCATCCATCAACGGTTGCTAATTTCAGATGACCGCCAGCAATGACACAGCCTGCACGGTTGCTAGGTAACATTGTCCATCCATGTATCCATACTTTACATCACAGCCTGCAAGTTGCTAGGACACACTTCCATCACAAATTTTAGTATTTCGAAACTAACTTTGAGTAAAATATGTATAAAATATCTGAAAGAGAAAACATATGGAAACAGTATGACAACATGATCGGCTTCATTACGCATAACCTCCCATTACTCACAAACGCTTGTTGACATATCATTAGTTCCGAGATCTCTAATTTCATCCTGAGTTATTCTTTCCATGTGACCGTCAAAATAACTGATATTATTCTGACAGTCATAAAGACCAGAATATTCCTTATCAGAATTGTGGTAAACAGTACAAAGGACTTAAAATTCATACTATCAAAACCCATCCAGAAGAATACCGTGAATCCCTTGTAAATACGACCTCTTTGACTCCTACATCTGACCCAAATGTAGGGTTGGAAGATGTCGAATCATCTTTATCATTACCTCATTTATAAGAACCGGATGAACGTGGAGACCTAAATAATTTATATGAGGGGGAAATGAGGAGAGGAATTTCTGTACACTTAAGGCGCGCACATCCCGATCACAGCGTGATATCAAGCATGCACATCGTGTCTTACGCAACCGAAAAGCATTCGATATCAACACCTAACGAACGCCTTGATACCCAGACAATCGGGAACGCAAATTCATATGAAAACAAAAACAATTCACAAGAAGCTCGGAAAGTCAAATGTCAATACCGTAGCCAGTATTTTCGTGCTGAGAGGGGCGTATCCATCCATATTAGTCGCTCTCAACTTCACCGACATCGCGAAAGATTGCTTCAGATTCACACGGCTAAAGTACCTCAAACAGATATAACCGGTTCAGTCACTAGCGAAGATCTCAGTCCTATCGACGGTGGGGATATATCACATAATTCATCCCTAAAGCACAAACAATAAATTCGCGATTGGAGACCAAATCTGAACAATTCCTGGACGATCATAACCATAATAAATTGGTTCAAAATTTTGCATCATTCCTCTTCACGTCTATTAACCTCATGCCTGGTCCCAAACATCCAGCAAGTAAATTTTATGAGGCTAGGAAGAAACTCCTTCTAGCTCTTAACGAAAAACCACCATAGTCACTCGTCAAATCCACAGCGTGCAGACAAACGTACCCGCGAAAAAAGGCGAAACAAATATAACTATGAACTGACCGAATACCAGTTCTACAATCAGAGACGGAAGGCAGTGAGGCGGGTGTTGGGAAACAAGTGCTAGGTATGTAAAATCGACCTTGGAAGCGTTCATAGCTCCTTTTCAGTTTACTTTTTCTCATGAAAATTTACACGAAAAGGAATCTTATCCTTCTAAAATCACTGAAGCGGAACGAATGGAAATTAATGAAACGTTCGTGAACACCGTGTCGAAGGAGGAAATTACTGCTGCCGTCCATCATATCGCAGTGGATACTGCACCGGGCCCAGATCGCGTTTTGATGAGAGCCCTTAAGAATGACGACGTACCGGCCATCACCGCCAAAATAGCAACCAGAATGCTACAGACTGGCGAAATTACCGAATGTCTGCGGAATTACGTAGAATTTGTTATATAAGAAAGGCGATCCGAAGGCCGTGTCGAACTGGCGATCCGTCACTATCTGTTCATTCATTAGGAGAGTAATAGAAAGAGTATTCGACAGTCGCCTACGTGAGTACATCCCACGTACTGTACAACTCCAGGCACCATTATAAATACTTCCATTATCGGCGCATTGTTAAAATCTGCTAAACAGAGGAAAGAAGACTTCACGGTAATTTTTTTGGACATTCGAAAGGCATTCGACAATATCGGTTACAGCCACCTTCTAAAAAGCTCTACAGTCCGAAGGAATACCTTCAAAACTCGGAGACGTAATTTCCAACCTTCAGACTGGGAACGTCACTCAAATCGAAACGCACAAGGGTAGAACAAAACCTAAAGAGAGGTGTGATGCAGGAATCTTCATTATTACCAGCCCTCTATAATCTAGCCGTAGACCATATCTTAGACGAGCTAAGCGAAGATAGTCTCTCGCGGCATTACGGGGCATCTCTGTCACCCGAACTACCACCTATAACCGTAATGGGCTCTGCCGACGACACCGTCATCATCGGGAAGAACAAAGAAACCGCTTTCGGTCTAACTAGACTAGCCCGCAGGAGGTTAGAAGAAATTGGTCTTGATATCAATCCTCAGAAGTGTACAGGGAGATGTGTAATCCGAAGCAAATTGAAGCAAGGGTCGCTATCCGTGGAGGAAAACTGTAGGATTGACTTAATTAGAAACGGAGAACAAATTCGTTACCTTGGAACAACCTTCTGTGATACTCTGGTGTTCGACGAGACTGCTGTAATGAAAGACCTTGACAATAAGGTCCAACTTCTAACATCGTCGCCACTGCTTAAGGAAGACCAAGAGCTCATAGTACTGAATTTTTTAATCTGTCCCACCCTGATATATCCTTTCCTGACATGCAGTTTCAAGAAAATCGCACAGAAATTTTTATCCGGTAGCGATAAAATGATTAAAAGTGCAACAAAGGAGATATTGTAGTTACCAACAGATACTCCAGATGGCATGCTGTACACCGAAAAGAAATACAAAGGACTCGCTCTTTTTAAAACCTCTTTAGAAGTCTACCTACAATGCATTAATGCCTGCAACATCTTGCATAAGACTAGAAATCCACTTGGCGTCGCTTCGAGGAATTATCACTAGAAGAGTCGGGAATGTATAGAACGTCTAAAATTAATAAAGGCCGATACCCGGAAAATAACCGCCAAGGACTGCCTGTACGATACTAAGAAGATCCGTCAAGAGCTACGAGAACGTGAATACACCTCCTGGTGTTCACTACCGCAAAAAGGACTCGGAGTACAACTTTACAAAGAGTACACACCAGCAAACTCTTGAGGGCAAGATCATACCGGACTGTCTTGTAACGAGTGGAGAGAGGCTATAAAGATGACCGCTAATATTTCCGCAATGCGCTCGGTGCCAGGCAGATCCCTGGACAACAACTTCTGTCGGCATTGCCACGGAGAGAAAGAAACTCTTGGTCATGTCCTGGGATTCTGCACACGCGGGGAGCTCCTAAGAAACACGCGGCACCACCAGATCAGATCCTTCATTGCCAAAGAACTGAGAAAGAAGGGATTCAATGTACATGAGGAGGTACACAGACTGGCCATAAACGGTAGTTCGCAGAGAATTGACAACAGCTCTCAAGGATTCATCTTAGATCCGACTGTCAGTTTCGAGCACCATAGCAGTCAGCCAGAGGAGGTTAATCTAGAAAAGATTAACAAATACAAACCCACTATCCCGTACTATAAATCTAAATACCACCTTCAGAAAAATTGAAAAAATAGGGATAATAGTTGGAGCTCGCAGTACCGTACCTCGTCACTTCGTCGCCACATGGAAGCGCTTCCAACTCCCAATGACGCACCACCTCTACAGCTACAGCTCTGAAATGCCACACTAATTATACTGTTCCTTTACAATTTAGAGTTTTCTTCAATGAATAGATCTGTACAGAAAATTTGATATATTTTACCTTGTACTTATTGGCAGCTTATAAATACAGGAGGTTGTTCCTAAATAAATGAAAATGTACCTGCAAAATGTAATTAAGTTGTTCCTTTTTTTTTTTTTTTTGCAGATGTAATACTGTTACCATTGTTTAATTTAATGAATTTAATTAAGATTTTTGTTTTCCAGGTGTAATACTGTTCCCCTACAATATGTTTCCTCTTTCAGGCAGGCCTAGTTTATAAATTTATTTACTCAAAGATAGTTTCGGCAGACTGACAAGCCTAACAGTTATAACTGATTGGGTGGAAAATGAAAAGAGATGGCTTCATATATTACAAACGAACAAAAACCTTCTATTTTGTTACACAAATTTTCGGATAAATCCCAGCTCTAAAACATATTTACATAAAATAATAATAATAAAGCACACACAAATAAGGAGTAGTCGTTCTGCTGCAAAACTCCATATGCAGTTACCTCCTAATAATCAGCGTAGCGGCGTGATTAGTTGAACGGTCTCACCACCATAGGGGGTGAACTTACCGCTATCCGTGGTCTATGTAAAGGATCCCAGAGGCTACTCGTACATGGTTGAACGCTGCTTACGTTACAGCAGAGCACGTAGACCGCACGATGCAATCAAAGAAATTTTGTCCAGGTATGGGAGTTTGAGATAGGGAGCATTTTTACAATGCGTGAGTCTGAGTGATCATACCGACGAATGCCTCTTAACCTAGGCGGTTCTGACCAGACTGTTAGGACATGTAGAGACCAGTGGATGCATGAGGGAACGCGCACATGTCAACATGACTGAAGAATCCCTCGACTGACCGCCATCAGAGAGCATCGTCTGATCCTCCAATAAGCACGAGCTGATCCACCCGTTACGGTGTCCGCCATCAAGGCACACGTAGAGCCATTGCTAGAGAATTCTGTGTACGTCCAGACCATTTTCAGGCACTTCGCTGAAGGAAATTTAGTCTCGCGGTGCCCATTATGGGTCATGAGATTGACAGATTGACACCCATCCATCGTGGTGTCGTGATCAAGAAATTTGGGTTGCTAAGGTCTGGAGCCGAATTGTCCTTAGTGAATAATCCAGGTGCGCTGAAGGTGGGTGTGTTCGTTTCTGGAAGCCTCATTGTAAGTACATATACCCTGCCTTTCCTGCGGCGCCATGCACCACCCGGAGCTCGTGCACTGCTCTGAGGGGATATGGCAAACTATAGTGTGTCAATCCTAACAGCAATACGACGGACATTGACAGTATAGCAATATGTACAGGACATCTTGTCGTGACACGTATTGCCCTTCATGACAGGACTTCCAAGAAACGTTTTCCAGAAGGACAGTGCTCGGATGCACAAGGGCAAGGATATCATAGCAATGCCTTCTCAATATTAGTTCACTTCCGTGGCCTTCCCGATCACCAGATTTACGACCCATGGAACATGTCGCACACCACATGGGGTGCCACCTTGACACAGCCTAGGCATTCACACGATCTAGAGTGCCAGTTTCATAAAATGCGCAAAGATATGCCATTGACTAACATACGAAGCGTAAATTCCACATCGAATCCACAGTTTACTAGAGTCTCTCTTCAAATGTTTAATTTTCTACTATAAATATTTCACCTTGATTTTGTGATCACTTACTTTTATAAATGCTACAATAATCCGTTTCAAGATTTATCTGATTTTGACATTTCATTCTTGGTGCGTGACCTTTTTTTGACATTGGGTGTTGTTACTTGTAAACTATGAAATTATGCCAGAGAACCAATAATATTGTTTTACGCAAACGACACGCCCACTTTGATTAAACAAGGGAACATAATATATGGCTAATTGCTGTAATAACTACATTATAATAACATCGTGTTTACCAGCGCGTATTACGGATTTCTGATAATTGCAACTGCAGTCAACTGACGGATGAATAGCAAATAGGCCGCACTCTTGTTGTCCCTTATACGTCTACCGATTACAAAGAGGGTATGATTATACTGCTATCTAGTTCAAACCATAATATAGTGATTATTATGTTACACTGAACGTCGAACGCCGACTCTGGCTCTTTGGCTGAATGGTAATCGTAATGGCCTTCGGTTCAAAGGGCTCCGTCCTCGATTCTCGGCCGGGCCGGGAACTATAGTTACGGCTTGTTAATTCCTCCGACTCGTGAGCTGGGGCTTTGTTCTCTTCCTAATACACGTACTCACTTTCCAACAATATGCCATATTACCAACTTCTGCAGAAACACTCACATCCTTCCACATACTTTCGGCAACAGGAAATGAATAAGTGCCTAATAAAAATGAATAAAACGTGTGTTAACGAACTACTTCAATATTATGTCCACACTGAAAAAATCTGTCTGTGAGTTTACGATGCATAGGTATATGGATAGATAGAAGATAGATATATAGAAAGGTAGGTAGATAGATATAAAGACATATAGATAGATAGATAGATAGATAGATAGATAGATAGATAGATAGATAGATAGATAGATAGATAGATAGATAGATAGATAGATATGGTTTATTTTAACTGGCAAATTTAGGGGCCTGTGTCCCTGTCTTACACTTAACCAGTTAAATACAAACATAACACAAAATAAATATATTAAAATATTGAATAAATGAAAAACTGAAACAAATTGCTATGCTACTATGTTATCCTACTGCATATAAAACATCTATTATAATTCACAATATAAATGCACATTTTGCTCCTGAGTATAATAACACCTACGAAGAAATGAAAATACAATTAATAATAATAATAATAATAATAATAATAATAATAATAATAATAATAATAATAATAATAATAATAATAATAATAATTCGCTGATGACTTAGCAGTGTTGTCTAATAACAGACAAGAAGTGATTACATCCATCAAAAAACTCCATCAAATTGCATCCAGAGCAGGACTCCAGATCTCATATCAGAAATCTCATTACATGGAAGGATCCTTTCGGTACATAGATGGAAAACGAATGAAAACAAATATGGCAAATTATTCTAAGTGTCGAAATTCAAGCACCTGGATAAGTCATCCAACCTTCAAGACTGAATCTTGAAGCAAACAATGATAGGGTCTCTAAAGCACAGTACACAGGCATACAGACTCACTTGGAGCAGATATTGTAAAAAATCTATACACCGAAATTCAAAATTAAGACATTATAAGACTGTAATCAAGCCTGAAGCACTATATGCATTTGAAACACCGATAAATGGGGCAGGTCATTGATTAAAGATGTAGAAATCCATGAAAGAAAATTCTTAAGGAAAATTTTCGTACCAGTCTGATCATGGGGAATCTGGATGATAAGGAAATCTTATGACCTATACTAACACTCAGAGAAAATTTCAGACAAATTTAGGAATAAAAGTTTGAAATATTGTGACACACGACTTCAGACTTCTTCTTTTGGCATCTATAACTCGGAAGGAGCCTTGATTAGGGCCCTGGAATCCCAACTGTCTGAGGAAGTCAAATTGATCACCGCTATGTACGTGGATGATATCCTCATAGCGTCCGATACCTGAGAGCAGCATCTACAGGATGTTCATCGTGTTCTACAATAACTGAGAGACAAAACTTCAAGATCAATGTTAAGAAGAGCCCATTTTTAAAATCAGAGTTCCTATTCTTGGGGCACACAATTATCGGCGAGGGACTCAAGCCCAATCCCCCCGAAGATACGAGTTGCTCGAAAAGGTGGAAGTGGACCAATGAATGCGAATAATACTTTCATGCGACAAAGAAGATGCTGGCAAACAGTGTCTAATTAACATACCCTAACTATGAGTGGCCATTCCACATTGAGTGTGACGCCAGCACTGTAGGAGAACCGCTGACTTCTAACAGATCATTTAGAAAAAGGACGTTTGAAATTTCGCGATATACTCCTTCAATCGTCTTCTTTTGGCATCTAGAACTCAGAAGCAGTCTTGATTAGGGCTTTAGAATCCCAACTATATGAGGAAGTCAAATACCCTGTCAAGAAGCTATGTGTATCCTTCTTCGGTCGTAAACGCCGAACTCATGAGAAAGCTTGCACTATCATCCAATTAGAAGCTTTAGCCATTGTTTATTCTCTATCATACTGACGAAGATTGTATATGGCTAACCCATAACAGTTTATACTGACCACAAGCCATTAGCATTTGTAATATTGTCTTACTTAACTAGTGATATATTTACTCGGTGTGCTCTATTCATTCAACAGTTAGACATTACAGTTATACATCGACCTGGGAATAAGACTATCTTAGCTGACGCCTTGAGTTGCAATCCAGTTGATGATGCCTGTTCATGCCATTGAAGTTCTTGATGACAACGATAAAGAGCTTTATAGAAAACTTAGATATTTACCGCAGATGCAAAAAAGAAACAGATATCTAAGAGAACTCGTAAGATCCTTCGAGGGATCTTTTCCTGCCAATGATGTGGAGTATCCACGAATCAAGAGAACTGCTCAATCATTCTGTCTCCTTAATGACATTCTCTTTAAGTACATTGCTACTGAAGAAACTAAATATAGGATCTACGCATCTCTCAAGATACGTCCTGCAACCGTTTGGCATTGCCATTCAATCACGGGGAATGCCGGAAATGATAAAGTTTCTAATGCAATCTTAGAGAAGTTCACATAGGAGTATTTCAGACGCTCGGTGCGTAAACTAATCCGAACTTGAGGCTTGTGTCAAAGAAGCAAGCCAAATAGTTATTTACTGAAAGAATTGCCTAGACCTCTGATTCCTGAGAAGCCAAGGGAGATTATGGCTTTAGACCCCTCTGGTCCTCGGCCTAAGGCCACCAGTGGAAATCGCCATATTGTGGTCGTGGTGGATGTCTTTACTAACTAAGGCTAACGCTATCAACATTTTAAGGCACCTCCGTAAGAACATCATTCCCGAGATGGGGAAACGTGAATATCTGCTCACAGACCACGGGACCCAGTTCATCTCCGTCGAGTTCTGAACAGCCTCAGAAGAGCTGGGAATAAGACATATGATGAACACCATTCGACATCCAGAGGCAAAACCTGCGGAACGAGTCATGAGGGAAATAGCTAAATTTTGGAGAGTCTACTGCTGCCAGCAACATTGGAGATGGATAGAATTGTTGCCAATTATGTAAGAAATCGTGAACTTCCCCACACACGAAGCTGCCGAGGACATCCCGATGCGATTACATCGAGGGATTCATCCAGATAGACGGAATATTACAAATCCACCTGAAGTAAATCCTACACAAGAGACTAGAAGGAATGAGGCCTTAATAAGGCTGAAATACACAGTTCGGCTACGAGAGAGGAGGCAACGCAACCGTGCTTTCAGACAGATGTTCCAAGGGGGCGATTTGGTGCTCATTCGCAAACCAGCGGTATCACATCCAGAAATGCGCGTATATGGCAAGTTCAGTCCACTATTCATTGGGCCGTATCGCGTTGGAAAAACCTTTGATAATGGCACATATCAGATTGAGAGGAAATATGGTTCAATCGAAGGAATATACAACGCCGCTAATCATAAGAAATACTTTCAAACAGTGGATAATTATAAAAGGAAATCCTTGACGTATTTTCTTTTCCCTGATGGTGGGGAACATGTTCCGGGATTGACCGTACATCGAGTAATTCTTAAATAAAATACGCCATAAAGAATATTTTGTAAAATATTTGCGGGTGTATTTTCAACACTCATAAAGTCTCGCAGGAACAAGTAATCAACCCGCACAGCGCCAATTTCGCCTTCACACAGCCAGCGCGGTGTCAAGGACAGGTTGCGTCATACGATCTGGAAACATCCAAGCAAATCATTTTTATATATCCTAAACCAATTGAGATATCGATTCAAAACCAACGTAATCTTATAGTGCATATTTCAAAGGTCTCTTTGTGTTAAATTATTTAAAATCGATCCAGAGATTGTGGAGATGTTCAAGATTTTATAAAACATTACGTCAGAGCTAGATCTATATAAGAGGCCATCACTCTTGGTCCTGTCATGGCAGTTCACACCGGCAACACGACGTTGTTGGTTCGCCCCATGATACGAAGTCAGCCTGTGGGGCGAGATTACGCCTAACTGACGTATGAGTTTTGGAACATAGGAAATTCCTGCGTCACGGTACTTATACACATTCAGTAAGTTGAACCTCGTTGAGAGACTTACAAATAGTGCAAACGGTGATTCTAAGACTTGTATAACTAACATTTACATGTGTGCTGGAAGCCATAGTAGCGATTTTTCCAACTGAACTCGAATTAAACTTTAACATTACGATGTGAACAACAGAATATTCAGAGACTTTACTGTTCGTTCAACAAGTGTTTAACCATTCACTTAGACATTATACCAAATGCGGTGGTCAAAGTCATATGTTGTTTTCCTTCGAAGTGACTTTTCATATTAATAATAATAATAATAATAATAATAATAATAATAATAATAATAATAATAATAATAATAATAATAATAATAATAATAATAATAATAATAATAATAATAATAATAATAATAATAATAATAACTGCTTCGCATAGAACGCAGTAGTTAGGAATGATATAGTTTTTCCCTAGTGATTAACACTACACAAATGCAGTCATAGATATTCATGTAATGCGAGTGAAATTTCCAAGTGAACTGTGCTTCTAGTAGGTCACTAAAAACACTCAGTTTCTTTAGAATTATAATTCGAAGAGTACTTATTCCATCAGAAGTTCTATTTCTCGACGGGAATAGGAATAAACTGTGTTCTGATGAGCTCCAATGAACAGTGCAAATTTTAATTCGGCAGAAAGACTATGCAAATGATAAGAGTCAAACATTTTTTCTGGTGGGAAGCCACCACAAGTTTCCCAAGTGCAACTTATTTTTCTAATTGTACGTTTTGTGTTCTAAGTCAGAACCGAGACAACAATCACAATTCACAAAGTACTGTGGTTTATGTGAATCATTCCGATACTCGGGGGACAGTTAAATTTGGACACTCGCGTAACATAATCGGTGAGTGGTTACAGCGATCCGGGATCTTCAATAATCAACTAAAACCCATTGCTGTCTACAAGGGATCGTGGCCCCATGGTTAGGTTGGTGCTTACAAAGGATCGTGGTTCCATAGTTTGGTTGCTGCACACGAGGGACTGTGTTTTCGTGGTTTGGTTGCTGCCTATAAGGGATTCTGGTTCCATGGTTTGGTTGCTGCACACGAGGGATCGTGTTTCTATGCGTGAATTGCTGTCCATCAAGGAGGATCTCTGGAAACAACTTCACTGCAACCAGCACAATTGTAAGGCGAATCTTATGTAAATAAATTCAGTTTAAATAATTTGGAGCTCACGGTAGTTAGGACTTCTCTCCGTACCCAGTTCTAGGTCTACACCCAGTGTGCCCTGTGATTAAGATATCTTTAATCTCCGAAATATCTAGTCTGGCTTATTATCAAATAATTTCCTGGTACAATATACGAAATTACAATTTTGTTTATACACTTCATTTTTCCCCCTCATTCTTCGAGGCACAGAGTTTCTGTGCACCGTGTATCGGTCCGACTCGGCTCAGTTCGGACCAGCGTTTTGTCTCGGGGTGACTCAGCTGAGCTTGGCTCAACTCGGCTCGGAGGGCGGAGCGCTACACAACTAGTGAGAAAAAGGGAGATAGGCGTAGGGAAAGAGAGTGACAGCGCTACTGCTTACAATCGAGAAGTGGGGATCTGCACTCTGGTGAATCTACCGAAATCGTATTTTGCACCTTGAGCCGCGCAATGTACCGGCGCATGTGTCCTCAGAGACCCTGGCTTAAGTTAAGGTACAACTGGTGTGAAAATGAGAAACCAAGGAAAACCAGGGCTGCTGACGGTGAATTTACTGCCTTTTGAATGCAAATTCACAGCTACGCGACTTAAAACCACGTAGCCAACCCACTCGCCAAGTTCTTAATAAATCAATGTGTCATGTGTGTCCATTTTATGTTTATGCAAAGTATGCTACGATAGATTGCGCAAGGATAATAAATGAAGTGTTCACACCACTTGGAACCAAAGCCTACTTACAAGGGAAGTAACAGGTTAAACAGGATGAGGTGCACAATATTCGAAAGTAGGTTCAGTTCAATTTTAAACGATAATTCCGGTCTTTAGTTAAGACTTTATAACCTTCCTTTTTACTACTCTGTAATATTTTCTTCACAAGTTGATCGCAATTTTTATCACTTGAAAGAACCTTATTTATAAGTTTTAACAGTTCCTACCTTTGGCTAACAGAGTCACTTCACACCAATACATGATGCTCATTTAATCGCCCTACGAAGCATTAAAATGAATTTATGATATCAGCATTTGAAGGAATAATGATACGTCTCATACTACCGTCTGTACATTACAAGAAGTAGTGAAATCCGAATTACCTGTAGAACTACCTGGTTATGATACGTATGAACGTTTATACAGAATTGGAAAGAATATTTTGGATATATTTAGACTTTCACGCACTAGGGTTCTTTTTTAATTTATCATTGCACTGTAAGCACCTCAGTTTGTCGGTTCCCCCAGTTAAATATTGATACTGGGTTCGTCGGTAACACTGTAACATATGGTGGGCGCGTTTCCACTACCGTGCGGTGTCTTCGAGATATCGGTGACTGAACAGGCCAGGTGCTGGTCTTTTGAGTCTATGCCTTACAGGAAACCTGCGCGTATGAGAGTATGGGTCCCTACCGATGATGAATTATAATGGTGAATACGGCACAAACACCCAGCCCCTGAGCCAACGGAATTAACGAATGAAGGTTAAAATCTCCGACCCCGCCGCGAATCGAACCCGAGGAACTTTGGACCAAAACTAGAACGTTAACCATTTGTCCATGAAGCTGGATAGTTAGTTATTGATAATAATATTGAAATAATGGTGACTGGTGGGTGGAACTTTGAATCAATCTATATCAAACGGGGGTTTGAACATATTTCGAACTTAAAAGCTTTATACTGGGAGTAAAATTACTAATTAAACAAACATATTATATGTAAAGTCTATCCGTTTTTCAAATGGTAAAACAATGATGTACATTCACTCGAAAATAGCAAAATATTACAGATCGTTTTCGTTCAAAGTGTCAAATTTAAATGCGGCATTCCTAATCTATCATATGGCAACAGTAGCACAAGTGCTGCTATCTCCTGAGAGATTCAGAAAATGAAAATTTTCTGCACGAAAATATTTTATTAATTTAATGATGAAGGCAAGATCTGTTCTTCCCGTGTTCTTTGATTTACGTCGCAGTAACACGCATGGGTCTTCCGGTGATGATAGGATAGGACAGGGCTAGGATTGATAAAGGCTCCTCTAAATCATATTTCCACTTCTGTTTTCCACACTTTTTCCTGATTTTGTGGCAGTGACAACTATGTTATATGCTTTAGAAATGTTTTTGAAACCAGAGGACTGACGGTTCTGGTCGGCTCCTACAGTACAACAAATAATTTAGGAAACAAAGAACCGTCCATACTGATTGTTGGCGTAATAGTGTATGAAGTTGTGAGTGAACAAACCGATTGGGTTATCGTGTATGTGTTTTTCTCACCTACAAAGAAGAGAGTCCTTGTTGATCGCATTTCCAGCTCGAAAACGCTTTGATCAGTGTTGCAAACAGAGGGCGGGATGTAAGAGAGAAATTGCTCTCAAGCGCTCTCCAGAAATTTTTCTGCACCTTATTCGCTTTCCGGCCTGAATATGCGGACGGGATACATACTTCGTAATTTTCCTAGCCCCATTTTCGTGTTGTTTCTTGAAACGGCTGATCCAGGCATGAGAGGCGGAGAAGTTACGTTTTTCGATAGATAGGTGACGTGCAATTTCCAAAGCCCACTGCCGTAAAAATTCGTCACTTACATTTCGCCTTCTCCATCTTGCCCCCCTGGAAACGGGAATAGAGTTGTTCATACAAAATTTCCTTATGTTCAATTGAACTTGCCGACATACCCGAAATTTCCAACTGCTTCATCCACAAATAAGATATCGCTCCAACTTCACTAAACTAACGTTTTTTCCGATGTGTGAGAATGATACTCGCCCTTTACCACCTTCATTAAGCCAGCATTTTACAGTCTTGCTCTTTCACTCCATAGTGATGTTCCCTCGCACACTTTCTACGAGACTAGGAACATAACTAGAAATGGACGATTTGTGTGGCGAAGGACTCGTAGAATCACTAGATAAGTCATATTCTATTTTTGAACTCGGACCCGGAACTTCACTTCCGATCGGCAGAAGGTTTTGATGAGCGTAAACACTTGAGTAGCTTTCACTGTATCCACTGTGTAGATCAAGAGAAAACTCCTCGATACGTTGCACTCCTTTACGATTATTTTCCATCAAATCAATCAGATATTGTCCCTTTCCCTTTCCTTTCGAGCTGATATCTCAGGATAAAAGACCGCTACGTCGTCATCCGAGGAACTCATTTTTACTGCCTTACTTTCTTGAAAACAACCATCAAAACTGTTATGTTATTGTTGTATGCAGTGAAACACCCCACAGCTGACTAGCGCATGCGATTGTGCTTAGCACTGACCATAATAATATAATTTAGTATGACTATTTCTAGCCGAGTGCAGCCCTTGTAAGGCAGACCCTCCGATGAGGGTGGGCGGCATCTGCCATGTGTAGGTAAATGCGTGTTATTGTGGTGGAGGATAGTGTTATGTGTGGTGTGTGAGTTGCAGGGATGTTGGGGACAGCACAAACACCCAGCCCCCTGGCCATTGGAATTAACCAATGAAGGTTAAAATCCCCGACTCGGCCGGGAATCGAACCCGGGACCCTCTGAACCGAAGGCCAGAACGCTGACCATTCAGCCAACGAGTCGGACAGCACTGACCATAAGAACCAGGGACGTCAGTGCTTGGCACTCCAACCATCATGTACGATAATCGCGCTACCTCCCATTGATGTATATGAGAGATTCGCCACATGATTTCGGAAACTTGTAGTTGCATCTGGAGGCTGATTTTCTGCTCGTTGTCCTGTTACAGTACAACGATTATGTGAAACAGAATTCAGGATACGTTTCGACCTGTCTTACTCTTGTTAGAAGATTTTTTAATTTCTTCTGCACATTTGTGGGTACCCATGCCACAGAGAGTGATAAACCTTTCTCAATAGAAAAAAAATCAAGCCACTCTTCTAACGAAGCCCCTCCCCCGCCCGTATTCTGTTCCAATACTGGCCGAAATCCTCTACGAACGACCTTCTGTAGGTTTATAACTCGCCAGTAAACGCGATGTTTCCTTCAGACGTACCTAGGTGCAAAACAAGACAACAGCTACCGACAGACATGAAGGAAGACTGTGAAATACTAGTCTGGTACCAGAAGTGGGAATTCAGAAAAATAACTTGGAGTTGCACAAACTTTGTTACCCCTTCAGAAGCCGTCCATAATAATATTCTACAAGTGAGATAGGACTACTACACGGATCCATTCTCCCTATGTTCCAAAACTCGTTAGGAATTCCAGCAGAGTGCAGGACAAACCGTAAGATAATCCTGATTACTGTGTGCCCGTACATCACCCGAGCTGTGTAGGTGTAACTGCTTGTTACGCGTGATTTAACACAATACCAACGAAGATTACCGAATAATCCACTTCTCTTCCTGTGCAGACCAGCAACATATATGTAAATGCACAATTAAAACATCCCTTTTTCAATGAAAATTTTATATATATTCATGAAAAATGAAGATAAATATACGCCACAAACAGGCAAAAATAATGTCCCTCCAGATCATTCATTTAAGCCAGCAAAAAGGGGATTAATCTTGTGTTCTCTGTACACTACAACTGCGTACAAAAATATTAATTATAAAAAGTCAGCTGTGTTAAACAAGGGACCCTCTTAAACATCAGCTAGCCTTTAGCAAACAGAAACTCGTTTTTTAATGATGTAAAAAATAACCTACATCGTATGGTACGAAGTGATTAATGTTTGCTGCACTGCAAAGTCTGCATGACTCAGCATGAAATATGGTCCAAAGAGAAAAAATATCCTTTTTTATCATTATATGAAGTCTTGCTAAGTGCAGACGTTTGCTCTTTAGGAGCAAGATTTATAGAACAGAGAACAGAGGAATGGGTAAAAGCATTTCCATCCTGACATTCACTATCAGTGTCATAATTAATGTTATTTGTTTTGCTTACTGAAGAGTGTTAATTCTTTATGTGACTAATTACGGTTATCACCTTTGGGTGATATATAATAAAAAATGTTACACAAATATTTATGAACTGAAACTTGTCTCTAAGTCATGCACGAATACCGCTCATTTGAGCGTCTAAATAAGAATATAATGTACCTTTCTCAATGTGAAATCACCTTAAACTTTATAATAACTACTGTTTGTCACAAGAACCTTTGCATAGACAGCTCATGAAGAAGAAACTTGATTCGCGTACTCAAGAAGATGAATTTGCAACTCTCTTCCCCAGTAACAAATAGATACGGTATTTAATGACTAACACTAAAGTTAAGTTGTTAAAATGTCTGTAAAGAGATTTGATTTGAGGCGTGTCACTCATAATATAATGATAATGATAATTTTCTAGTGTTGCAATAGTAGTACTCGAGGGAAAAGTTTGTACACATATGATTTTGCCTTCGAGTTGACTAAAATACTATTTCCACCTTAATCTTATATGAATTTATTTTCTGTTACTTTTCATGGTCGGTGAGTATAAACTAACATTAAGCCTAGCAAGTCAAACTTTTGGAGTTTATTTTTTTCCGCTCTGTCTTCTTCAGACATTGAAAGACATTTTCTTCAGGAAATTTCAAGATCTCTACCAAAATCTGAACAAAGAATGAGAAGTTTTGTGCCATGAAGATAGCAAATATGAGGGTTTTTTAATGATTGAAGGGCTGTGTCAGACAAATGAAAATATTTCACGATAAGGTTATGTAAATGCTTTGCCTAATATCAACATATAGGGTCCGAAGAAGGAATCCAGAAATTTCAGCCAACAAAAATAAACCTGTTTCTAATTGGCTGTAAGTTGAGGGTATTGACCCTCGCCTTCTTTTTCATCCTGTTCGATTTTATCTTCCGTATAACTGCATACACTAGTACGTCTACTTGCCTCCACTTCAGCACCAACAAATATACTGCACTACCATGCACAGTTGTAATGCTGTCAAAAAGAGCAACTGAGGAGTGTCTGTTCAAGATGTGCTAGTTACACCTCAAAAAAGTTGTGGGAAAAGCGCAAGAAACGTAAAATAAAAGACACACGGAACGTATCCATGATCGGGTTTGATACAATTTTCAAAGGATTTCATCTTTCTACAATCTATGCAATATATGACATTCAACTACTGTAATGCATTTGGACGAAATACTGATTTATTTTTTGGAAATGGTAACAGCAACCTTTGAGTAAACACACACCTCAATTCGTGGATTCAGAACTTCAGTTGAGTTAATATAAGAAGCTGTGATTTTATACCATGAGGGGAAAATGTTTGGTAGATAAGTTTTCTCTATGCATAAAATTTGATAAGCGATTTTCTGGCAATGGAAATTGTGGAAAAATGGTTCACAGTTTTAATGAGCGACCGCTAGTTTTAAAGTGTACGCTCTTACGGTTCTCAGAAAATTTGTTTTAATAATAATATTGTAGATAATTTGACATACTGTTCTGATATTCTTATTTTCTTCAAATAGTTCCAAGGTCTTTCACTAGGTACAATGCAGTTTTGTAGTGACGTAACCTCAGGCAGTTGGTGCTAGCGCTATTAGCACAATAATGGAAAAATAAATTTTATCAAAGAGCAACGTAGTAGCATACTGTCAAGACCGTGGCTTGGGACTGTTGGTTGAAGAATTTTTGTTACAAATTTACGGAGCTGTTTTCGCTATAATAAAACTGATTGTCAAAATGAATGTAATCATATAGTGTGGAGAACGTCACTAAGCTCAGAGGGTTTCAAAAGCAATAACAAGGTTGCAAATACCGCCAGCAGCAGTTTTACCTTGAAATTGTGGTAAATTTCAGTACTTTTCGCACAAGCCACTAGTGCTCCTAGAATCTACCTAATCCTCTTATAAGGGATAAGTAATTGAAGAGCCCGGCGCAAGAACCAGCCAACACCAAAATATAAAAATTTTCAGGAGGCACAGTGTTATCTGCGTATATTAACTATAAGCAGTAGTAACATACATATAGAAGTGTAAATTTTAAGGGTTGTGTTACTGAACTCCTCTCAATTTATTCACACAACGCTGGATATGTCTTGTTTCATGCCCTGGTAAACTATGTTTACTATGAAGAATGCAATAACCAGCACTATTTACCTGAGTTATCAAAGTAAGATACTTTATTATACAGCAGACTTACTGTGAGAGTAAATATCGTTACAATACAACAAGATTTATATACACCAGGAAAATGAGGTTCACAGGAAATACATCAATATCCAGCACCAACTTCATTACCGGGGATCATCACTCTCAGTTAAAACCATCTGGTTGTAGATCCACAAACAGTAAGGTGAAATATATTTAACATCCTTTGCCTTATTTGCATTGACTTTTAAGACACTGTGATGTAGTACACTTAATGCGTCTGATGAGGAAAGAGTAGCTCCTGCTTTCTCCGAAACAAAGACATCCCTTACCATGGTACTCGCATTGACACTGCAAGACAGTGCACGCGTTGTTGTATTCAACGTATGTTTATTTTGACTCTGTCAACGTTGAACCTTTACGAGGACTGACCTTTCTTTGAAGAAGGATTTGAAGTGAGTTATGTAGTCCAAAAACGTTGTTCATGTTACATCATGAATAACGAACTTGTGACTCGCATTCTGTACCAGAGCACGATTATCATGTGGCAAATATATTGTCACTCGCTTTCGTTTGTTCTTCTCGATTACACCAAAGATCCGGTCGCATTGGTCGAACATTGAACTATACCCGCTGCAAAATAGGTTCATGCGCCTGCAGAAACAGTTAAAATAACTCCGACAGTTCCTTTTACACTCCTAAAGCTGCGTTTACACTAGCGAAACTCCCTCGCGAAAGTCGCTCGGGTGAAACTTACTCGCTTCGAGTGAAATTTCGCACTAACCAAAACAGAGCGCAATTCAGAGCGAAAAATAGCGAGAGTGGGGTGAACCGCCTTCAACAAGCTTGAACGCTTCTGTTCTTGTTTTGCAGTCAACATGGAAACTTGTGTTTTCTGTCATATCAATGTCATTTTTGATCAAGAAGGGGAGGAAGAAATATCGGCTTCTTTCCCGCTCCTATCCCTTTCAAATCCGATCATCGCCATAAGATTTATGTGTGTCGGTGTGGCGTAAAGCAAATAAACAATGTATGCCTCAGATTAAGGAGACGAACTACTGGACTAAGCGGAATGTTCCACGTTCTCAGTGGAGAGATGGCTTTGAATGACATTAGTAGAAAAAAAATATCGAGTGGAGATTTTTCAAGTAGGAAACAGCATAATATGAACTTAAAATTGAATTTTGGAAGGTAAATTTGGAGAAACACTCTTTTCAGGAAGAGTTAGGGATTGTGATAATCTACCAAGGGAAATGTTTGATAAATTTCCAACTTTTTGATATCATTTAAGGAAAGTCTAGGTGAACGAAGATAGGAAATTTGCTACGTGGGCGGCAGCCCTAAAAGCAGATCTGTAGTGATTGATTGATTGATTGATTGATTGATTGATTGATTGATTGATTGATTGATTGATTGATTGATTGATTGATTGATTGATTGATTGATTGATTGATTGATTGATTGATTGATTGATTAAATGTTGTCACCGTTGTAGGTCATATAATGTGCCATCGCTCCGTTCTAAACGAACGAAAACTTGCTGCGTGTTGTCACAGCGCATACATTGTGTTGTGACATCATGCCATGTACAACAATATAATTATGTAACACGAATGGTCTTGAAGAATCACCATAATTAGGGGTCAGATGTTGATGATCTAAAAAATCGCTGAAAATGATCAATAAAATGTTGTTAAATTTGTGGGAAAATGCTCTAAACTAAGTAAAAAGTGACTCTAGCATGCGACGTAGGCGGCTGAAGTTTTATGGGCACCTTCTTCAAATGCTACAAGGCTGGAAGCATGTGGCCCAATGAAGTAAAAAAAGGACTTAGCTTCCGCTGGGATTTCTGATACTGATATCTCAGACCACCACAAATTTTGTAAATTGGTCAACTCGTGCTCTCTTCTACCAAAAATTTAAATCTCTCAACCTCTTTCAGAGGAACGGACAAACTAAAAGCAGGAATCAAGAGGTATTGGATAGGAAAGCGAACACCAAAAAAAAAAGAACCAAACTGAATTCTGTTAGCAGTGTAACAGTGGTTTTACAAGTAATATATTCCTATTCCATTCACTGCACAGGTCTTGTTTTTACAGAAATAATTATATACTAATTTCTTTGAAGTGTATGTAATATGGACAAACTGATTTGCTGGATGTGCTAGACTTTGTGCCCGAAAAACCCAAAAACAATTGTTGTTCTTCGCACAAGTTATTGCCTTCAGACGTTTTTCTCGTTTAATGTGCTGTTGTATAACAAACTTTATTTCCGCGCTCATTTTGACTCTGCACAATTTCAGAACAAAACAGGTCTTTATTTAATTCATTCATTAGCTGATTTGAAAATTCACTTTGTGGTGGTTTCAGTTTTGGGAGTGAATGATTGGCTGTAAGTGCTTGTGCGAAGGATGGTGCATTCTTTGTGCTTGAGACATGTTAGGAAATATTTCTTCTAATTATTAGTGTTCTGTATTGCACCAACCCGCGTCCAGGTGGGATACACGAGTATCCAGACTAGCTCTTAATAATAATTTCATCTGCCAAATATTCCTAGGTTGTGAGTTCTGCGTGAGAAAGAACACCGACGGCCAACGGTAAATTCCAACCTACGTAGATGAACGTCTTCAACACGCTATTAGTCGGTTACCGTATATGTATGATACCGGATTTATCGTAAAATTCAGATTCCCGTGGCTTGTCAAGAATTCAGTACATGTCATCATCATAATCGCAATCAAATTAGTCATTATAGGCTTATATCTAGTACTTATTCTAAGTAGACATTGAAAGAATTTAATGTTTCCACTACTCAGTTTTTATTCATAAATTTGTCTAAGTATGAGTTGAAATAAACGTAGATTATCTTGAAAAAAATCATTTACATTATGGCTGGTTTCCTATGCAATCAGCATCTAAATACTATAATGACGTTGCCTTGAAGAAAATAGGTTTAGGAAAATCTCAAACAAATAAATGAAATTAGGCCTCATTCATCTGTATCCTAGTTCTGGCCTGTCAAAGACTTGTATTATAATTAAATAGTATCCAAGGGATTCAAATGAAAAGAAAAATAAATAACTTATATAATCAAGTAAAATTATTCAACATAATTGTGAAACTTGGATAATTGTAATAATTGTAATAATTAGAATGATTGTAATGATTGGATTGTTTGGATGCATCCAAAAAGGTTTAAGTAAAATAAGCTATATCCCTACTATATACAATGTTCAAATTAAAGTTCAATTGAAAAATGAGGAAAACGCAAAGAAAATGGCCAATAATTAATCAATCAATTAATTAATTAATTAATTAAGATCTGGAATCTCTCAATATTAAGCTAAGTTGCTTCTCAAAATTATCAAAATTCACTCATCTGAACCTAAATTCACATGCAATTACAGAAATGCATATCACTCGGTTGAAACACTTCACATCAATGTCCACGCACAGTAGAAAAATCGTGTGAAAAGATTAATGTCTGATCATTAGGGATTTACTCTATTTGAAGTTCCAAATTATTCAACGTTTCATATTTCGTGCTAGTTAGCCTCCATATAAGCAAATCTAAGTCCACTTTAAGTCGTAAGCATTCTCAAATTAATTCCATCGTAAGGCTTATATGGCTAAATCATTCAATTATTATTTAATTCAGGGTTAAAATTCAGTTAAAGTGCGTATATGACTTACCATAACATTACCAAGTGTATTACAATTAATATTCCAACGAATAATACCATGGGTGGAAAAATTGACACATAGGAAGACTCTATCGTCATCTGAAATCCACATATGAAAGTCTAAGTCACCAGTGACGTCTTATATTTCTCCCATAAAATCATAAGTTGAATTGCCGTAAGTGATAATATATAAAACAGTCGTAGATATGTCAGTGAAGGCCTAAATATTTATGTAAGTGACCTCTCGGCTCTTCTGAAGATCCTACTTACTCAACTAATTCTATAGTGATGGCATTAAGATCGTATCCTAATCTGTATCATATATATATTAGGGAATAAAGTAGCAATCAGAAACTGTACGTTTCAATACCTATTCCTTAGCATGTGCAACCTACACATACTACCATCTCTCGAAGAAATACTATGACCAACTTCCTAAATAACATTAACTATCACCATCAAATACACTAGCAACTCATATGCTAATTACATTCACCATTTAACACTTCCATTATCGCGTAGCATTTATAATCGAAGCACTCGTTTCATCAAAATACGCAACATATGTGCCATAACCTACACACATATAAATCATTATCATTACTGTCATAGTATCAAAGAAACAGCACATCGTAACCTTAAAATTGTGCCACTATATTTCATTGTAACACTCCCTAAATACGATCTTTACGCTTGCTATTTGTTAAAGCCATCACGCATATAAATTTTAGCTTCCTCTTAATACTCTAACACTTCACTGACATCGAATTATGAAAAATATCAATCACTTCTCCACTATCATATTGACAAACTTACGAACGGCACTCACTGGTATTTTAACGCCTATGTTTGGAATTTACGGTAACTTTGGATGAATACCTATTTCCTTGTGAGCACACTCGTATGTTAACTACGCACTCAAAAAAAATGTCACAATACATATTATATATTAACCCAAAGAATAAGGTTCTCTACTTACGATACGACTCAAATGGGGACTTATCTTTGCTTATTGGATTCTTGACTTCCATCTCGCTGTTGATCGTCATGGGATGGTAAGCTTTGCTCCATGGTTCGGCTTAAGTAATAAGGGTTCATCTCGTCATCACAGCTGACTACTGTCCTCCTGGATCATCCATCTCGTCAAGTGTCACCATAGCCAGAGTAGTCTTTGCCTCAGCTTCTTAGAACATCATGTTGGTCTTCATTGCGTCAAGGACAGAATAACACAAGGCATTAGTTGATTTATACATGGTAATCTGCTTAGTAATGCTAATGTGGTCAATATATTTGTTTTCTGGTCCGTCTAATTTGCCTACAAGACTCTAAATATTGTCTTATTTCAAACTGCCTTGCTCGCCGAAACGTTGTGAAATTTACGTGCTTTTAGAATTGCACTCTATTTTCCGTTTAATTCAACTCTCTTGACGTTATGCAGTATCGGGCAAATAAAATGTTCCGAGCCCAACCGTGACGTAATACAGCTCCAACTTGACGTTTCTTATCAGCTGGTCTTTAATCTCACGTATATGTCAATCACAGCTGATGTCTTGCGGGTTATCGTAGATTTGATCTTATCTCCAACAGTTGATTGAAAACTCCGATTAAATAGTTAGTTTCTTTACGCGATTCCGTCTTTCTTTGATGTAGTGCTCAATTGAGATTTTTCTTCTAATGGAATACTTTTTTTTCAATAATCGATTTAAATAATCCGCTCTCGTCATTCTTTCGCACCGCCTTCTAAAAGTGGTTCTTTCCGTGATTGCCGGTTGAATTTATCATCTCTTCAGTTCGTACAGCTGTTAATTGCTTTTATTCTGATCAGTTAATAGCCGAAGCGCCATTTTTGTTCCTAATACAGCAATCATAGAACGGTGAAATGGCACAGTATTGTGATTCTGAACATATCTTGGGTACGCAAAACTCACGAGTGTAAATTCTTCCCTTGTACCTTCTTAGTCACCAACAACCGCTAATCAGTTTGTGTGATTATGAAAGTTAATTAGAAAATTTAACCAAATGTAAGGAAAATTTGTAATTGTTATAGGCTTATTAACATCTGTGGACTTTTGTCACGCCGACAATAAAGAATACATACTGTACATAAATGAAGAAAAAACATTTTAAATGATCGAAATATTCTTCAAAATGCTATAGGGGCCTACATTGACCCAACATCTTCTTGAAATATGAAATAATGACTGATCATCACAAATCGGGAAAATTTGCAAAAGAATGCAAAATAAAAACCTGTTAGGATGATATTTCAACTACATCCGCCCCCCTAACTTTCTTCTTCTACTGCCAATTTTCCCATAACCTGGTTTGGTCGCGGATGCGATCTGTGTTTTACATGTGAACTTTGCTCTGTTTTACGAGCGGATGCCTTTCCTGACGCCTGACGCCAGTACTATGTGGCTGGATATATTGACCTTCACTGCCTCTATGGTGGTTGGTAACATAGCGTGTTGCATGATGATTATCGTGTTTAGGCAAACAAAATCACCCAGTCTCCGAATCAGAGGAATTAACCAGACCCTATTAAAAAAATAAACAGCTCAACATGAATAACATAGCTACCACAGTTAGCCTCAGAAATGGGTTGGGTTTAGAAATCAGTGAAACAGAACCTACCTACGAAAACATTGTACAGTATTATATACTGATTCATCCAAGTAGGAAACGTTATGTGCAAAACTGAGTTGTATTTCTAACTTATGATGATTGATCTTATTTTTCTTATAAGTTGCTTTACGGCGCAATGACATAGATAGGTCTTACGGAAACAATGGGGCAGAAAAGGGCTAGGAGTGCGATGAAAGCAGCCGTGGCCTTAATTAAGGTACAGCCTGGTGTGAAAGTGGGAAACTGCGGAAAACCATCTTCAAGGTGCCGACATTGGGGTTCGAACTCACTATTTACAAATACTGGATACTGAGCACACTTAAGTGACTGCAGCTATCGAGCTCGGTAGAATAATCATTTAAACTTTCCCATGTGGGTGGGGGTGGTAGGAAAACCCACGTATCCCTCTACCTGTCACTAGAGCCAACTAAAAGTATGGAAAATATCTCCTCCAGCAGTATTGAAGTAAGACAGCAACCAACAACTGATTTGATTTTCCTAGAGAACATATGTCATAGCTCTTTACCCACCTAACAACGAATTGTTTTGATAAGCAGTCTCATAGAAGTCGAATGAGAAATGGAAATTCCTGCCAATAACAACACATGTAGCATATTTTTATTTTTCTTATTTCTACAACGGCTTAGCTCCTTTTCGCTGGCTAGTATGGCTGCATGTGTGGTAGGATACGCTACAAAGAGCACAATTCACCGAAGGTAGTGGGTTTTCCTTTAGGAGGCATTACAATACACAATTTGGATCCGTGAAATTGACCTTAGTAGTAAAAGTCAATGGATTTAGTGAATTTCTACTTGCAGTTGTTTAGATGGGTATTACTGAGACAGTCAGACGTACTTAACGCACATATAAAGGACAGTGAGTTTCGTGAAAATATAATATATTCGTTCAAGTCATTCTTTAGGGAATACACAAATGTAAACAAGTACAACAACACATGTCATCATCTTCATCATCATCACCCATTCTATCAAAATTATATGCTCTCTAAATCTTAAGTTCTACTAGTTCTTTCTACGTTCTGACAAAGTTTTGCCGGTTTTGAGTTGTCCTCTTCTAGTGAAATTTGGCAGTTTTCCGTGAATTTTTATCCCATTGGTACGGTGGTCTTCCTCTTGGTCTCAGTTGGTCTCTACGACTCCACTCCAACAAACACTTTCGTCGATCTCTCATCTTTCATGCGAGAAACATGGCCAGCCCACTATCATGTCAATGAGCTGTTTTTTTCAGAACGTCACTAATCTGTGCGACCGATGTCTTCTGCTCTATTCGTATCTTCCCACTTCAAAACTCAGCGTTGTCCTTTCCATGACTCCATTATCTGTTATCACTTTCCCATTTTTGAAAAATAATTCATTTCCAAGGGTTTAGAGTTACAAGTCATACCGGTGCTATCGCACAGATCAAGAATAATTTCTACAGATTCCTAGGAATGTTTGATCTGAATATTGACGAGTGCCTCCAAAATGATTTCCTACCTAGACTTGTGCGTCAAAATATTTCTGATTTTGTATCTCCCTTCATATTTACAAGCTGGCGAAGTTAGATCACTCACTAATCTTTCCTGTCGTGTACTTTTTACCTGTACATTACCTTGAACTCATTTGTTGGACACAACTTCAGTTTTGTAATGCTCCGGTCTACTAACTGATGATCCGAGGCAATATATGTTACGAATGATTGAACTTCTTAAAAATCATTAGCAAAAAATGCAATGTAGCTAATGTGACATTTGGCAAACCTAGAATGTCCTGGGTAAACTTAAGTAAAGAAAGAAAGAAAGAAAGAAAGAAAGAAAGAAAGAAAGAAAGAAAGAAAAAAGGAAGACAGAAAGAAAATAATAATAATAATAATAATAATAATAATAATAATAATAATAATAATAATAATAATAATAATAATAATAATGCAATGAGAAAGTATGTCTTATTACCCTAGAGATTAAAGTTATATAGATAATTCTTCCTAAGATTCACTACAAAGGGAGTGTGCGCGTAAACGGACTGGAAACGGGTGTTTCAGGATGGCCGCTCAAAGCCGCGTAGTATAGGTGACTGATGTGAACGTGCCTCACTGATACGAATTAGTGATATATTTGTCAGAGGAATCCAATTATACTCAAGCAGATTCCCTTGTGGCACGTGCTGATATAATTCCCCATTGAGCTTGAAGCAGGTATCGCTGGCCTGAATTCCATTCGCCGCCTGGAGCTGCTCTTCCATAGAATAGTCAGTAGATAGCACCAAGCACCCTTTCGCTCTAAGCGTCTTCTTCGAGACAGATGACTAAAACGATTCAGTAATCATTAAAATAGGGGAAATTTTTCCCGTAATAAGAAACTACGCAAATTACACTTTTAATGAAGTAGGAAACTGGGGAAGAAATATCACTAACCATTTGTTGATAAACTAGACGAGGTAATAACTATCTGCTTATTGGTGTTGACACTTATAATGTCCCCGAGGTCATCTATTTATAACTGTCAAGTTTTCAGTCTTCCGAAATTGATTTTTTTAAATACATTTATAAACTATCTCAAAACATACATATGTTAAATAATTATACTTGAAAAAGAAACAACTTAATTTAAATAGAATGACATCTTTCGTTCTTGAAAGAACATCATCAGATTCTATCAAATCACACTCAAAATATTTAGCAACGTATCAGCATTTTATGTATGCTGATATTCTTAAAAATATGAAATCTGGAACTTTTGTTAATAAAAACCTCACTTCTTTCCACTCTGAAATGCTAACAGATATAAATAAACTTTCAAACTGAAGAAAGATGACTTCAGAAATTAAAAAAAATCCCATAGTCCTTCTCAAAATCCCTACTCCAGAGAAAATTGTATTGTAGCCTAATTACCTCTACCACTGTACATGATAACATTATGCCAAAGTTATTCAAACAAATACCCTAGAATCTTTCAACAGGAAAATAAGGTATTTTTTTTATTTCACTACTTTTCTTTTTAGCACTTGGCTGAAAAATTCCTACGTTTTGAAGTAGGCTGAGGAATCTCTACTTTGTAAGAAAATGAGCCAAGGGTCTCTATGGTTGGCAACACTACTCGTCCACGTCAAATTATTTCATTTCAGGTACACTTTACTCGAAATCTGCTTGAGCTAGTTAGGCCTATTTGACATATTCAGGGTTTCTTATTTAGACTTTTGATTAAAACAATAAAATGAGTAATTTTCAGAAACGAAATCATGTATGAAGTACATTTTTAAGGTTCTGTAAGTACTATTTTCCTTCCCTTGGTAATATCATATAGCATTCTTTCCTAAACATAAGTTCACCGGAACTCTACCATCTCATTCGACAACACAGGAAAATCAAAATTCTGTTAATTTTCATAACGGCTTCCATATTCACTTCGTCTCGCTGGTGTTTTCATCTTCACGAGTTTTCTCCTTATTCTTCGTATCAGTTGCTAGATGCCAGCCTTTCAGGAACCATGAACTGATGTATGGCAAGTGTAACAGAAAAGGAAGCACGCAAAGTAAGTCCAAACAGAAATGGAAATACGGTCGACGGGGTTTATTAACTGCAACAGTGCACCGAGTATTTTCTTCTCTGTCAGGAATTCATGTTAACCTCCAACCACCGGCTGTTCTGGAATTCACAGCCTCTTAGACGCGCTATCCATTTCAGTCTTAACGAAATTAACATTCCGGTGTCCTCAAACAGCGAAAACTAAATCGTAGACCGAGAAATAAGAAACAGGGATGGAATATTTCTTAACATTTAGTAAAAAAAACGGGATAAAACCCTATTACGTCCGTATGTTTTCATGTTACGCTTAGGGCATTGATTGTTGTGATGTACCGGGTGTCAATTCTTCATTCGTACCGAACGAATTAGCTACGTAGTCCGGGTCACAAAGCTGTCAGCTTGCATTCGGGAGATGGTGGGTGCGAACCAATCTGCCAGTAGCCCTGAAGGAGATTCTTCGTAGTTTCCCATTTTCAAGCTATGTCTTAATTAAGACCATGTTTGCTTCCAACCCTTTCCTCCTATTACCTATTCCATCGTCGCCAAAACACCTAATTGAGTCTGTATGACTTTAGAACACCAAGAGACCTCTTCTCGCCTATCATACTTACTGGAAAACAATACCCTTCTAAAATAATTCTTTCATTCGGTTGGATGAAACAATTGGCCACGCCTTACTACAGAGGTCACTATAATTTGGTGCAAATGTTTATTTTACTTACTTCTAATGATGAACGAAACGAACATCCAGTTTCGTGGAACACTGGTAATCGTCGCCAAATATTTTATTTGAATTAGCCATAGTCGGGAACACAACAACAATGAAATGTTCTTTGGGTGAGCAAATAACATTCTTAGTCAAGTCGCTTTCTACCACATAGAAATAAGAACACAAGAAAAAGCAGAAACTAAAGAATCGACCAATGCAATGAAAAACCATAATACCGAACTTTCCACATGTATTCATAAGTACTCGCATAAACTCGAAGACACAAGTAAAACTACGACACGTCCGTATGAAATACAGATACAGGGGAGTCCTGGTATAAACTACATCGTCGCTGGAGATACAAAATCTCGTATGTTACGATGTTATTCCTTTCAATTAAATTCCTTAAGACTGGTCACACCTCCAAGACACATATGAATTCGTAGTCCATTAGAACAATTTTCGTTGTGTTCATTTTCCGATGCATATGTATAACGGGAATTTTTCGATTAAATAGACCACTAACTGATCTGTAGTGAACTAAGTATCTCTAGTCCTAGGAGAGAGAAAGTGAAATTTGTCTGTAAAGGAATAAGGGTAGAAAATCTCCAGGACGACGAAATCAGGCAGGAGTAGATGGATATAATTAGCAGGAATTTCCTAAAAGTGGACAGTAAGCAGGTTCAGGATATAGAAAGAGAATGGGTGGCATACAGGGATGCTGTAGTAGCAACAGCAAGGGAATGCCTAGGAATAACTGTGTGTAAAGACGGGGAAAGGGAACTTCTTAGTGGAATGATGAAGTGAGAGCAGCTTGTAAACCAAAAAGAAGGTTTATCAGAAAGGGCTCCAAATAAGGGCCGAGGCAGACAGGAAATTTCACATAGATGAAAGAAACTGAGCGAAACAAAGAGTTGCTGAATCCAGAAAGAAGTCGTGGGAAAATTTCGGTAATAACCTGGAAAGGCTAGGTCAAGCAGCAGGGAAACCTTTCTGGACAGTGATAAAGAATCTCAAGAAGGGAGGGAAAAAGGAAATGAACAGTGTTTTGGGTAATTCAGGTGAACTCATAGTAGATCCCAGGGAATCACTGGAGATGTGGAGGGAATATTTTGAATATCATCTCAACGTAAAAGGAAATATTCTTGGTGTTGTTGCGAACAACGAAGTTCACGGGGAGGAGGGAAATTATGTTGGTTAAATTACGCTTGAGGAAGTGGAAAGAATGGTAAATAAACTCCATTTTCATAAAGCAGCAGGAATAGATGAAATTAGACCTGACATGTTGAAATATATTTGGAAGGCAGGGATGAAATGGCTTCATAGAGTAGTAAGATTAGCATGGAGTGTTTGTAAGGCACCTTCAGATTGGACAAAAACAGTAATTGCACCTATCTATAAGCAAGGGAACATGAAGGATTGCAACAACTATCGAGGTATCTCGTTGATTAGTGTACCAGGCAAGTATTCACTGGCATCTTGGAAGGGAGGGTGCGATCAGTCGTTGAGAGGAAGTTAGATGAAAACAGGTGTGGTTTCAGACCACAGAGAGGCTGTCAAGATAGGATTTTCAGTATTCGCCAGGTAATTGAAAAATGCTACGAGAGGAATAGACAGTTGTGTTTATGTTTCGTACATCTAGCATATGACAAGGTACCGAGGGAAAAGATGTTCACGATACTGGGGTACTATGGGATTAAAGGTAGATTATTTAAATGAATCAGAGACATTCGTGTTGGGCTGCAGGGAGAATTTATGGTAGAATGAGTTCTTGGTTCAGGGTACTTACAGGGGTTAGACAAGGCTGTTTTTTTTTGCTAGTTGTTTTACGTCGCACCGACACAGATAGGTCTTACGGCGACGATGGGACAGGAAAGGGCTAGGAGTGGGAAGGAAGCGGCCGTGGCCTTAATTAAGGTACAGCCCCAGCATTTGCCTGGTGTGAAAATGGGAAACCACGGAAAACCATTTTCAGGGCTGCCGACAGTGGGGTTCGAACCTACTATCTCCCGAATACTGGACACTGGCCGCAATTAAGCGACTGCAGCTATCGAGCTCGGTAAGACAAGGCTGTAATCTTTCACCTTTGTTGTTCGTAGTTTACATGGATTATCTACTGACCTGTATAAAGTGGCAAGGAGGGATTCAGTTAGGTGGAAATGGAGTAAGCTGTCTAGCCTGTGCTGAAGACTTGGTCTTAATGGCAGATTTTGCCGAAAGCTTGCAGTCTAATATCCTGCAACTTGGAAATATGTGCATTGAGAATGGTATGAAAAATAGCCTCTCGAAGTCTAAACTGATGTCAGTAGGTAAGAAATTCAACAGAATTGAATGTCAGATTGGTGATACAAAGCTGAAACAGGTAGATAATTTCAAGTATTTAGGTTGTGTGTTCTCCCAGGACGGTAAAATAGTAGGTGAGATTGAATCAAGTTGCAGTCAAGCTAATGCAGCGAGCTCGCTGTTGCGATCAACAGTATTCTGTAAGACGGAAGTCAGCTCCCGGACCAAAAAATCTTTACATCGGTCTGTTTTTATACCAACTTTGCTTTACGGGAGCGAAAGCCGGGTGGACTCAGGATATTTTATTCACAAGTTAGACGTAGCAGACATGAAAGTAGCGAGAATGATTGCTGGTACAAACAGGTGGGAATAACGGCAGGAGGGTACTAGTAATGAGGAGATAAAGGCTAAGTTAGGAATGAACTCAATGAATGAAGCTGTACGCATAAACCGGCTTCGGTGGTGGGGTGTAAGAGAAGTAGAGGAAGACCAGGACGGCGATAGTTAGACTCAGTTTCTAACGATATAAAGATATGAGGTATGGAACTAAATGAAGCCACAACACTAGTTGCAAATAGAGGATTGTGGTAACATTTAGTAAATTCACAGAGGCTTGCAGACTGAACGCTGAAAGACATACCGGTCTATAGTGATTATGTATGCATGTATGTATGTATGTATGTATGTATGCATGTATGTATGTATGTATGTATGTATGTATGTATGTATGTATGTATGTATGTATGTAAGTATGTATAAAGAAAAATGAACCTTCTTGTGTCATACTGTAGGAATGTATGTTTGCGTGCCGTACTTACATTTTCAATCACAACATATTTTAATTACATTATGAGCAATAAATGGGACCCAGTAACAAACTTGATCAAAACATCCTACTAGAACACGTCAACAAAAACACCTATCTTAGTCAAATTGGCAACATGAAGGGAGATATAAGTCCAGAAATATATCGTGGCATCACGATGGGTTTAAACGCTTATGGAAGATACAAAGATGTCTCTAAATCAGATATCCTCCCTGTACTAATGTATGGGTGTGATATCCGGACACTGAATGAATTTAAAAGTAAACAACCTAGAAAATACACAGGAAAATATCAATGCCTGGTTTCTCACGAAGAGATTGAAAGAGAGCTCGCTTACTAATGTTGCTGATATCATTCAGAGAGTGGAAACACTGAAATGGCAGTGGGTTGGACATGCGGCTCAGATAAATGACTCGATGAAAAGAATGTTCTGGAATGGAATCGTAGAAAATATCAGATCCCTAAAGAAAGACCACAGAACTGATGGAACAAGGACTTACGGACTGCTGGAGAGT
Source organism: Anabrus simplex (assembly GCF_040414725.1). Taxonomy (NCBI): domain Eukaryota; kingdom Metazoa; phylum Arthropoda; class Insecta; order Orthoptera; family Tettigoniidae; genus Anabrus; species Anabrus simplex. The sequence goes on from NC_090272.1 coordinate 136,542,226, forward strand.
TTATTGGTAGAGAATTTCACAAGACCGCATTCCTGGAACGAAATATTGTATAATGAACTGTTCACAGAATCTAATAGGCCACATTTTATCATATAATGATTATGATGACTATGATGATGAATCATGAACAACTCGTAAAATATACCTCCTGGCCAAAGAATGTGGTATAACGGGCCATGATTTCAAAGAGCTACCATCAGTAACATGAAAACCAATTCATCTTCTACCTTCTATATGAGGGTATAGAGGACAAATTTCAGTTTTCAAAGAGGATCTCGATTGACTTTTGTTCCACTTGGGATCTTTAAAACATTAGTTCTCTAACTGTGCCTCGTGGAGCGCCTGATGTTCCGCGAATAATGTCGTAGTGTTCAGTTAAAAGAATTGAAGGTAAGGAAATGATAGGGACCAGGTTTTGGACCCCAGCGATAAAGTGCAGTGATTTAAAGGAAAAATCATATTTTGTGAAAAATCATTGAAGAATCGCGATCTTCACAACTTCCAATTGTAAAAGAATTTGGTGAAGTACCGGTACTAGATTCACAAATATTTGGCTATATCTTCAATTTGTTTGAACTTCAACCACTAAGTTCGATTAATAGCATCACCAGTTATTTTCCAGAAGAATTTCCTGAAAAGATAGAAGGAAACGTCTGTATTGAAATCAGTCCAATCACAACGACTCATTATTTTTGTAAATGAGAATAATACCAGTAATATACAAACAATAAAATTAAAAAACTGCATTAATAATGGATTATGGGTAATTACTTTAATTGTCTAAATTGCTGTGTTTGTATATTGATAACATTTTGAAATGTAATCTGAACCATAGGACGTACATTTTAATTTCAGAAATGCTACTAAATCCATCAGCTGAAATTCGAACCGGAGTCACAGCAAAAATTTAGTAACGTCACTGGCTTTTCTCACTCCCATAATTCATGTTTGATGACAATACTGGATGGAGTAAGCACACAAAATAGGAATAATCTGACCGTAGTTGTATCATAAAAATGAGAGACTCTGACAAAGCGGAAGTGGTTCGCACTATGGCTAACTTTTTAATTTCCCTACCTGACACTGTTTTGAGTTAACACGTATAGCCCCTGAAATCCTCTAAGTGGTTGGCTTTTTTTTTTACTGCCACAAGGTGGTAAGCATCACTTTAGATGTACTGCAGTATACCCTGTATGGAATTAGCACCTGTATATTATTATCGTGTTCTTAACTAGAGAATACAGTCCCAGTCATGAATCTGTGTTTGGAACTATTATTATTATTATTATTATTATTATTATTATTATTATTATTATTATTATTATTATTATTATTATTATTATTATTATTTTTATTATTATTGACTGTCTGCATCCCAATTTTGGCTTTCGGTTTTACTCCATCAGATAAATAGGAAACCGGAATTGTATTGGGCGATCTATTTCTGAGGTTTAATTGAGAAGTGTCTGTTCAAATAGTGCTATATCCACCTTAAGAAACTTGTGGAAAAAGCGATAGAAGCGGAAAATACAAGACCTGGAAAGTACCCGTGATGGGGTTTGGCACAAATTTTAAGGAATTACTCCATGTTCCTCGCTTGGATTGCTCATGGAAATCAATAATATTAAAATACTGTAACGCATGTGGACGAAATACTGATTTAAATGTTGGAAGTGGAAATAGCACCTGCTATACAGACACTACTCAATTCATTTTGACGGTTAAACACCGAATGTATCAGAAGAGATGTTCAACATGCCGAGATCGTACAGCATACTCATTCTTTGTTCTTCTTCTGATTTGGAAACTACAATAATGAATTTGATAGTCCACACTCTATTACTGAACTAAGCAATAATCTAAAATATCTTAATAAAAAATAAAAGAATATGTCGAAAATTCTGCACCCATATATGAGAATATTTAGATTCATGTTTGTACAATTTTGCCTCCAGTGAGCTCATTAGTTTACCTCCCTTCCTTTTCGCAGATCGGTGATCGAATGATTTCATTAAAGGGATGTTATGATGGAAGAGGATTTTTAAACACATTTTTACGTGACATGTTGTCAGAGGGAAATCCCGCAGCTCGCATAATATGCGTGTCAATCTGAGTTCATAATTACATTATATTTGATTTATCTTTGAGCCATAGCAATCCTGTCATCCAGCAACCACATACATCATGCAAGTTGCTCATTTCACATATCAGGTTATTAGTTTTTAATAAAATCAAACGAATTTACCGAGAACATTTCAGTTCATTTTAGTACTAATATTCATGAACGACTGCATCGACAGTCATATTCAGCATGTTGATTATTCTGCTTCAAAATATTCAGAAATGTATTACGATGAAATGCTAGATCTATTGCTAATAGAATTCTACCAAAATACGTTTATTTCGTCTGGAAATATCAAAATTATCAAGCAGTGATTCATAGTCTTTGAAATTCATTTTTTTACTCAAGATGAGCAGTTACTAAACAGAAAGCTTTGCTTTATTTAGCCGTACACTCAGAAAAATAAAATAGACTGCACTGGATGAAGCAATAGTCAGAACCAAGAAAGACGAAGAGAAAACCGCTTCTTCTTCAAAATAATGAATAGACGTAGGCATTCATCGAGGTTTTTGCTTTGAAAACACATTAAACGGGAAGTAAACCTTTAATTCTGCATTATCATTACATATAATCATCAGCTTTCAGACTAGATTCATTATTACTTTTCAAGATAAATAAATACAAGTACAGAAATAACAAGATAATCCGATGAATCAGACGAGCCTTTACACACAACCAACTCACACAAATCGAAAAGAGTTTCAATAAAAATCTCAAAAATATTTTACAGACTTTCAAGGAGAATCACAGTAATTACTGTCCACCAAACCTTAATTTCCTAGACTCACAGGGCAAGCTGGTTTACAGTAACAAGGACAACTGCCGCCTCCTAGTTGAATACTTCAAGAACCTACTAAACTGTGATCCATCCCGTGGAGACTTTGACTATTGCGCCGTTCCACCGTCCACAATAGATGGCATACAAGAAAACTCCGCTAGGGTAGGCGAGTATCTCAGGGTAATCATCGTAGTATTTTAACGTTTGTCCAAAAAAGTAAAAAAGACTCGACTCGTCACTAAGTATTTCGTTGACTAAGAAAAACAGTGATGGACGTCTCCATAAAACGAGTCGTCGAGAGACCAGACATATTAAATTAAGCAATATCTACCTAAAAATTATATATTATACTAAGTAGCCAGAATGACATCTCAAAAATATCTTACATACCATCATTTAATCAAAAAGGAAAATACGATGTACAATATGTGTAAATATGGATTGAAGATCCAAAATTAATCAATTAGTTCAGCATAACAAACTTGAATCATTCAATCGTAATTATTATTCGTCGCATCTCCTTAATATCAACATTGAAATGGATATCTGCTTCACTTTCACAGTACATCATATATAAAAATATTAACAATTGCAAATTCGCTTGAGTTAATATCAATTAAATTAAGCATTTTATTTTGTTGTCGCATGACACTCCTCATTTTACCGTAAGTCTGTGTTCAATTCTAAGGAAAATACGTTTCTTATTTATTCAACATTTCGTAGGATTGGCGTAAAGGATCGCATTAGTTTCGTATATCACTAGCAATTACATGCTTTAATTCATCCAAAACAATAACACTAATTAATTATACTTGCATTGTTCATCAGCTTAGCTTCCAACTTAAATTAAATAGACCTTAAACAACCAAGTAAACTCTCAACTGAATCAAAATTTCAATGCATGGCCTTATATAACTTAACTGTGAGTGTAGGGAATTCCATGGTTAAAGGTATTAAGTGACTATAATCCACTTAAAATTATTAATAAGAAGTAGGAATAATTACTTATATTAATCAATACCTGCCATTCGATATTTCATAAAACGTATTAGTAGGAATATCACATTGGCATACTCATTTAAATGAATAATCATTCATATTAGGATTTATCTTTGATGATCAACTCCTATCTCACTATTCACAACTAATGCCTAATGTTGTCATCTTACTGTACGATAGGGATTTCCAACCAAGGAAACATCGTTATTGCTTAATAAATATTATCGATCCGGGTCCGCGTCAATACTTCATTCCTTATCTTTCAATATATCATTCATTTCCATTATATCCTCGTAGCATTATATTCATATTTCAAGTCTTTCATTTTCATCTTCACATAACATCATCTCATATTCCTATTCTCATATTTCACTTCATATCTCTTGCAATACTTCACAATATTTATCGTATATAACCTACATTGACAAATATTAATTCTCATATTTAACTAAATAAAACTGTCATCGGATCAATGTCTTCACATTTAACATCAAAATGTCTTCTTTCTATCTTTATATCCACATCTAACCTCTTCTCACTCATTTATGACAACATATAACCTATATTCGATAACATAATATCCTATAATATCCTACTTTTCATTTAAAATCCTATGGCATTCTCCTCTCAAATACTTCACATATGTTACGGCAGGATTCATATGACTCATTAATATCGTCCACATTACACTATCATACTATTTAGTCACTTTCCTAACTAGAGAGGGTCTTATATTTTTATGAAGACCGCCTATTTCTTTCATTATACGACACACTATTAGGTCACTCGCGAGAAACTGTTTTAAATTGATTCGTTTCGAAGACATATGATTTACAATCTATTAATCAAATGCAAGCAATCTATCATGTACAGAAACTAGCGATTAAATTCATATCTCGACGAAACTTATCTTTTCCTTTGGCCACCGGAATTGTTATATTTGGCTAGTCTTCAGTAGCCTTGGTCAGCCTCGATATTTCGCCTCCAGTCACTGGGATGTTCTTGTGAATGCAGCTCTCCCGTGCACATCATATCGGCTGGATTTCCCCCGAACAGTCGGCCCACTTTTTTCTTACAGGTCCATTACGTAGTTGTCTTACGCAATTGGAAGATACTGTACTATTCATAGAAGAGATTAGTTGAAACATCTTGACATAAGCAAAGCCTTCTAACATAACAATGATATCGATTATCGGTTTAAATAGACGTTTATCTCTCTAATTTTATGCAGACCTTCAATATGCCCGCTTTTAGTTAATTTCTTTATATTGCATGTAATTGCTACTTAAGTTAGTTCAAATAAGTGGCGTTTTATAGTTGATTCTTTCTTTTACGAGCCAAGGCCTATTCTATACATTCTTCTTAACGCTTGGATGATTGAATCTTGCAGTTTTTCACGTATTTCGCACGAATTTATTAATATTACTATCATAATTATACGATGTTCTTGCGTATCCTTTTCTTCTTCCACTGCTATATCAGTTTCAATGCTTTAATGAGTTGCTTCTTTCTTGACCGAAGTACGTCCCATTTTCATCGATGTGTATTCATTTGTAAATTTTATATTAGTGTTGGCGTTAACAATTCGAACCGTAATTTGTCTCATGCACTGCGTCTACGATCGTGACCATTACTCTTTCGCGCTAGTCGGTATTTCCTTTATATTCTATCACTTCATGCATAATGTTTAATTTCACTAGCGGTATGTATGTTCAGTCCGTCAGCGCTAACGTTGGTGGAGTCCTCAACACCTCTGCCATCAGCTGTCATAGATGCCCTAAGCATCACTGAAGAGGCGTACTAGAGAAATGAGGAGTGAGGTAGTTTCCCGTTGCTTTCCTCACCGAGCCAGAGTTGCTATTACATATCAGTGTGCCAAGCCCACTGAAATACATGCACCAAGCGACCCTATGAGCAACATTTTCACACCATTCATACCAGGGACTGGCTGAATAAGGATTGGCATTACTAGCATAGCTCATACCTCAGTCACTTTCATATTGTCAAAGCCAAAGAGAAGACAGAGACAGATCCATGAAAGTAACAAAATTGCTCTAGCCTATACCATAAGACTTAGTGCACTGTAAACACTAGGGCCTGCCAGAAAAGGCATTCACTAGCGGTAATCGCGTGCAATTCGACTCAATTAAATTGCTCTTAGAACAATAGAAACGGCACACTATCTTCAAACGACACCAAACCCGGATTCAGTACTTCATTCAGTAGACGAATTTTGCATAATCAGCCACTGCTCAAAAAACAACAAGACTGCTGGGGAGGATATCATCGTGGCCGAACTCTGAAATTCTGTTGGGGTAAAATAAAACAGCCAACAAGGTCACTGAGATCATTCAGAACATCTGGAAAACGGAGGATTGTCAGCTTTACAACAAGGCTGATCTTAACGTCGGGAGCAACTACAGAGTAACCTCTCTTCTCCCAGAGCAAATCCTCAAACTCAAAACAGTACTAGACCATTCTAAGGTTAGAAACCGTAAGGTTGCGGTCAAATTTGTTGATTATTGGAAGGCCTCCTACTCTTTCTATTCCTATAAATGTTTCTGAACAGAGCTACTGATTAATGTAACCGGCGTATTATTTTGACAGACAGATTCAATTTCGTATATTACATCTCGAATTACTGGGATGATATCTCTTTTCCAAGTTCGAGCTACCCGACTTTCTCTCACACAAGGATCAGCTTTACTCTGAGCCGCACTCTTCAAGATGAATCTATATATATATAATATAGAAAGTGTCAGATAGTCTTCCAGCTACAGCTTCAAATACCTATAATTGGAAGTCACCTGTTCGAGGAAAGATGGTCAAGCCGGGCGAGTTGGCCGTGCGTGTAGAGGCGCGCGGCTGTGAGCTTGCATCCGGGAGATAGTAGGTTCGAATCCCACTATCGGCAGCCCTGAAAATGGTTTTCCGTGGTTTCCCATTTTCACACCAGGCAAATGCTGGGGCTGTACCTTAATTAAGACCACGGCCGCTTCATTCCAACTCCTAGGCCTTTCCTATCCCATCGTCGCCATAAGACCTATCTGTGTCGGTGCGACGTAAAGCCCCTAGCAAAAAAAAAAAAGATGGTCAACAAGCTTTCATGAAAGGTGATAAATTTGTAGATATCATCAGAACTTATTTTAATATCAGTGAAACCCACTTGACACCGTTTGTGTCCGTCTCTTTAAATAAAATACATCTAATTGACATGCCTCTATTTCTATATATCCTCCACATTCAGGCATGATGTAAAAAATTAAACATTAATCATCAAGTTTCGAGATATATTTTTGTGTCTTAATCACAACTCCATGCTGGTTTACATAGAGTATCATTTAGTTCATTTAATATTAATTAGTTTGTGAGTGCCGTACATTACAACGAATATTTCTTCATTTAAAACGTGATAACTTTCGCAAAATGTTATGTGTGGAGTGTGGTGTCATACGGAGCTGAAACATACGAGTAGACAATAATAAATAAAGGTACAAAGTAATTGGAAAGTTTTGAAATATGGTTGTGGAGAAGAATGAAAAAATGAATTGGACAGGATTAGGAGATAATAGACATGTGATGAAAACGATAAGGAAGAGGAAAATATCCCGGTTGGGTCACATACTACGTAGAAATTGTCGTCAACAGATGGTGGCGAGGGAAAAACAGATGGAAGAAGAGGAAGAGGAAAGATTGGAGTGTTAACAGATGTCAAGCAAGTAGAAGCTAATAATAACTGAAACAAGAAGCTCAGGACAGAAAATCATGGAGGATGTCCAGTTGATACCTGTCTCAAGACAGATTCAGAGAGGTAGAAGTACCTACCTTAGAATTTCCTGCATGCGTAGAGCTCTTAGAGGTATGTTTTCCAAAAACAAGTTACGTCCACATTTTATGAAAATTTTAGAGATGTTGTTGACTTCGATATTTGAATATGGTTAGTTTCGTGTATAGTTTGCGTTATAGCCGGGCTGAGTGGCTCAGACGGTTGAGGCGCTGGCCTTCTGACCCCAACGTGGCAGTTTCGATCCTGGCTCAGTCCGGTGGTATTTGCAAGTGCTCAGATACGTTAGCCTCGTGTCGGTAGATTTACTGGCACGCAAAAGAACTCCTCCGGGACTAAATTCCGGCACCTCGGCGTCTCCGAAAACCTTAAAAAGCCGTTAGTGGGACGTAAAGCAAATAACATTAAATTATTAGTTTATGTTATAGATCGCGCCTTCATCTATCTAAGTAGTTGTATGGAAATGCTGTGATGTTCCTAAACTAGCCTTATCCAATTTTGTTATCTCTCAAAGCTCGTCATACCTGAGCTCGACTTTATGAATCGAAATTGGTGAAACACTTAACCGTTTTGCATATGACATGTCTTTCCAAAACTTGCCTTTTCGGCAGTAATGGAAATACCGAAGTGATAAACATTTTAGAGGAAGGATAATGACTACTCCAGTTAAGTGCGGTGGGCAAAAGAAACATAACACAATTTTAGGCATGTTAGATCACTGTATCAGCAATAATACACCCAATAACAGGCAAACAAACTTAATGTTCACCATGGTTGACCATTATTTGATAATGTTGGTCAGGGTTTTCAAAATAATTCAAGAAGCCGTAAAGAAAATGACACCATCATTGACCGTGCAGAATATATTGAAATATTGTCCCAATACCGTACAGTTCATCAACTGAGTAAACAAGGAGTTCGTATTTATGACTGGAAATCAGCTATGTCTGGAGCGCTGGGAAGCTGGCACTTCAAACTTCTCTCCCAAAGACGTTGCTTGAAAAGAAGAACTTCAAGTAATACCACCAGAGGTGAAGTCAGTTATTTATCAGTCATCCCCCAGTTTAAAGGTGCATAAACGAAGGGTAAAGGGATTTCACATATTAACTTTCTGCAACAGAAGAGGGTAAGGTGAATGTAAATTCGAACTAACTTCAGGATGAGGACCATCTTCTCAAACAGCAGTTCAATGACAATTAGCTCAAACAAGATTACTTAGAATAAAAGAAAAAAGCTGTTGCAAAGTTGTGTGAAAGAGATGAGAATAAATGAAGAAGGCACTGCCAAAAAGGATTAACCATACTTATGAGTCTGAAGGGAGAAGCCAATTATTCCTTGCAACATTTTTTCCTATATATTTTTCTGTCCATGTAATGTCATTAGATTTTATTACAATATTTGTGGCCTCAGTAGTTTTCATATTATTAAACTCAATACTTCTGAATAAAACTAGAACCTAAAATAGCATTTACCATATTTCTATGATCCAAGACCTTACATTTACGTTGTCTTGTTACAAAACACGTTTTAGTGAAATTCCAAATTGAAATGTATTGATAATAGTTAGCCATCCTGGAAGTGGTTTCCCGTAGCTTACCACTTCTCCTCCAGGCGAATGCGGGGATGGTATCAAACTTAAGGCCACGGCCGCCTCCTTCCCTCCTCCTTGTCTATCCCTTCCGATCTTCCCATCCACCCACAAGGTCCCAGTTTAGCAAGTGAGGAAGCCTGGGCGAGGCACTGCCTCCTCACCACTTGTATCCCCGACCCAAAGTCTCACCTGCCAGGACACTGCCTTTGAGGCGGTAGAGGTTGGATCTCTCGCTGAATCCGAAGGAAAACCAACCCTGGATTGAAAACGGATTAAGAAAGAAAGAAAGAAAGAAAGAAAGAAAGAAAGAAAGAAAGAAAGAAAGTGGGTTTGTTTGCTAGTTGCTTTACGTCGCACCGACGCAGATAGGTCTTATGGCGACGATGGGACAGGGAAGGGCTAGGGGTGGGAAGGAAGCGGCCGTGGCCTTCATTAAGGTACAGCCCCAGCATTTGCCTGGTGTGAAATGGGAAACCACGGAAATCCATTTTCAGGGCTGCCGACAGTGGGGTTCGAACAAAAGAAAAGGAAGAAAGATTGATAATAGTGATATTCTAGGTCCTCAAATAGTGTTTATAAGGAAAAACGTAAGGAAAACCAGACAGTTTCATTTGAGTAAGGTTTCTTATTATCTCAAACATAGTATCAACAAATTAATTTAAAAACCACCTAATCGATACTTTATTTTTTGCCTTGGGTAAAACTATGTCCGATGTGATCCTAAAAACTATTGCTCTAGGTGCTCTAAAAGAAAGGAGGGGTGGGGGGGTTGATGGAGGTTGGGGGTAAAGTAATATACGTGGATGATACTTAAATTACAATTCGCGTCTACAATTGTGTTTAAAAACTTATTGACTAATATCATATTTAAAATATTTAAAAGCGTCTATGGTGATACACTTTTTGTAATGACACTGGGTAGTATGAATAAAAAAGTCAATGTTTGTAACAGTCTTCAGGCATTTCTGAGAAGGATACTTAAATTAAAATTCGCGTCTACATGATGTTGAAAAAATTCACTAATAAGCATATTTAAAAAATATCTCAAAGCGTCTATGGTGAGGCACTTTTTTAAAACACTTGGTCTTGAATAAAAAGTCTATGTAGGCTAAAGTATATACCAGTCATCGAGTATTTGTTGTTGATATTTGTATTGAGTATCTTCCTTAGGTTATGGTAAAAGGCCGTGTTGACTGTTTGAATTGCGAATATTGTTTTTTAGAATGTGGTAAACGGATGTGTTGATTGTTTGGTTTGCAAAAAACCTATGGTAGCTTCTCTGTTCTATAAAATGGCGGTCTTCTGATTAGGGCAGCTTGCCTCACGATTTGCAGCCAGCAGGAGATCGTAATATATTAAAATATGGCATAAGATAGAAGAGCTCCGAATTTAAATAGATCGCGGGAAAAAAGGAATGTGTTGGAAATTGTGTTGTCTTAACTCACCTTATCTGGAAAGATGTTTATTCCGCGCTGCCTTGGGGGTCTGTCTTTTAAAAAAGTGATTCACCCCAGACGCTTTGAGATATTTTTCAAATATGTTTATTAGTGAAAAAGTTTTTAAACATCATGTAGACGCGAATTTTAATTTAAAAACCCTTCTCACAAATGCCTGAAGACTGTTACAAACATTGACTTTATTCATGCCACCTAGTGTCATTACGAAGAGAGTATCACCATAGACGCTTTTAAATATTTTAAATATGACATTAGTTAATAAGTTTTTTAAACACAATTGTAGACGCGAATTGTATTTTAAGTATCATCCACATATATTACCTTACCCCCAACCTCCCTCGACCGCCCCCCCCCCTCCTCCTTTCTTTTAGAGCACCTAGAGCAATAGTTTTTCGGATCTCATCGGACATAGTTTTAAGGATTAATGTGCTTACTGTTAAATGTTTTCATCTACGCTATCTTTATACAGCTGAAGATGACCACTAAGTGGTCGAAACATGTTCTTTGTGTGCTAATGTATTTTTAATTTTGCCCGAGACAAAAAAATAAAGTATCGATTAGGTGGATTTTAAATTAATTTGTTGATTGTACTCATCGATACGGTCATAAAGTGGACGGCTTGCAATCAAACATAGTATACAGAAGAAAAGGAGAGTTTTGGAAATGTGCTTGTATACAAGCTAAAACACATTAAAACTTCTTCAGGCAACTGTAATGAGGATATGACCTTAAAAAAGCTAATAATAATGACAAAACTAATAATAATCGTAAGGCCTCAGCTACCGCATGCACAGATTTTGATATAACGTCGTCTTGGAACTTAAAATGAGGCTTTTTCACGGATGTAACCGATTTTAATTTTCATTATTTGCACATAAAGTATCACAGTGATTTAATTAAATCACTTAAACTAGTCCAAATTTCGTGGTGGTAGATATCTTAGTAAGAATAACTTCCACATATTCCCCTTCTATGACATAAACAATTGCTACCAACAACGAAACTGGATTAGCCTTTAAACTGCGTTTTATCTGATAATTTCTAGAAAGGAGTCATGCAATTATCCCACAATTAACTAGAAATATCATTATTTTATGAAGTACGTTACCAATATAGAAGTTCACTTCTAAAACATCTGTCTTGGAATTTTCGCCATGTGGTTCATCTTGACGTGCTTATCAATAGAGGAGTTGTGAATCTTATCGCTTGTGTTCGACCAGGTTAGTCTTACGTAATATTTTGTAACGATAGGCGATATGTCTCATATGCTACCCGACTCATATCTAGTTATAGGCTCCGTGCGTAGAGCAATGTTCTGCTGCAAGTGGATATTACGCGAACTACTTAGAGGCCTGTTCATCAACAGTTGACCATAACAAGCTGGAGTATGGGTGATGTTAACACGCATACAATAATTAATCATTTTATAGTGCTATCTTCAGTTTTATTATGTCATAAAGTTCCGACGGAGCTAGGCCCTATGAGTTTGATGTATGATATCGTTTAGAAATAGACCTAAAATATTTTTGTCTGAAGACAGCATTGTTGAATACATACATGAACCTTAATCTCTTTATCACTACTAGCACATAAATCATAATATGATAATGTTGTACTCATAATAGATCCCAGGGAATCATTGGAGAGGTGGAGGGAATATTTTGAACATTTTCTGAATGTAAAAGGAATTCATCATGGCGGTGTTGCAAACAGCCAAGCTCATGGGGAGGGGGAAAATGATGTAGGTGAAATTATGCTTGAGGAAGTGGAAAGGATAGTAAATAAACTCCATTGTCATAAGGCAGCAGGAATAGATGAAATTAGACCTGAAATGGTGAAATATATTTGGAAGGCAGGGATGAAATGGCTTCATAGAGTAGTAAAATTAGCGTGGAGTGTTGGTAAGGTACTTTCAGATTGGACAAAAGCAGTAATTGCACCTATCTATAAGCAAGGGAACAGGAAGGATTGCAACAACTATCGAGGTATCTCATTGATTAGTATACCAGGCAAAGTATTCACTGGCATCTTGGAAGGTAGGGTGCGATCAGTTGTTGAGAGGAAGTTGGATGAAAACCAGTGTGGTTTCAGACCACAGAGAGGCTGCCAGGATCAGATTTTCAGTATGCGCCAGGTAATTGAAAAATGCTACGAGAGGAATAGGCAGTTGTGTTTTTGTTTCGTAGATCTAGAGAAAGCATATTACAGGGTACCGAGGGAAAAGATGTTCGCCATACTAGGGGACTATGGAATTAAAGTCAGATTATTAAAATCAATCAAGGGCATTTACGTTGACAATTGGGCTTCAGTGAGAATTGATGGTAGAATGAGGTCTTGGTTCAGGGTACTTACAGGAGTTAGACAAGGCTGTAATCTTTCACCTTTGCTGTTCGTAGTTTACATGGATCATCTGCTGAAAGGTATAAAATGGCAGGGAGGGATTCAGTTAGGTGGAAATGTAGTAAGCAGTTTGGCCTATGCTAACGACTTGGTCTTAATGGCAGACTGTGCCGAAAGCCTGCAGTCTAATATCTTGGAACTTGAAAATAGGTGCAATGAGTATGGTATGAAAATTAGCCTCTCGAAGACTAAATTGATGTCAGTAGGTAAGAAATTCAACAGAATTGAATGTCAGATTGGTGATACAAAGCTAGAACAGGTCGATAATTTCAAGTATTTAGGTTGTGTGTTCTCCCAGGATGGTATTATATTAAGTGAGATTGAATCAAGGTGTAGTAAAGCTAATGCAGTGAGCTCGCAGTTGCGATCAGCAGTAATCTGTAAGAAGGAAGTCAGCTCCCAGACGAAACTATCTTTACATCGGTCTGTTTTCAGACCAACTTTGCTTTACGGGAGCGAAAGCTGGGTGGACTCAGGATATCTTATTCATAAGTTAGAAGTAACAGACATGAAAGTAGCAAGAATGATTGCTGGTACAAACAGGTGGGAACAATGGCAGGAGGGTACTCGGAATGAGGAGATAAAGGCTAATTTAGGAATGAACTCGATGGATGAAGCTGTGCGCATAAACCGGCTTCGGTGGTGGGGTCATGTGAGGAGAATGGAGGAGGATAGGTTACGTAGGAGAATAATGGACTCTGTTATGGAGGGTAAGAGAAGTAGAGAGAGACCAAGACGACGATGGTTAGACTCTGTTTCTAACGATTTAAAGATAAGAGGTATAGAACTAAATGAGGCCACAACACTAGTTGCAAATCGAGGATTGTGGCGACGTTTAGTAAATTCTCAGAGGCTTGCAGACTGAACGCTGAAAGGCATAACAGTCTATAATGATAATGTATGTATGTATGTATGTATGTATGTCATTATCGTGAAATGGTGGGGTATCCAGTAAACCGATATTTCTCTTATTACATGAGGAGATATTGCTCTGTTGCTATTCCCTGCGAACTGCTTTTCTTGTAAATTTAATACATGTCCACTTTTTCAAATTTGGAAGACTTTGGCTGACTGCTGTCATATAAAACACTCTGAAATCCGACTGTTATTATTTACTCGGCCATGGCAACACAGGGTGAGACTACAGCAGATATTAGTACAGTGACACACGACAACTTACAATGTTCGCCAACTAGCAGCTCACTATCCATGTTCCTCATTAACACACGGAGGCTATAGAATTTGTAATAAACACGGCATATTCCTGAATTTTACTAGAACATGGCAGGAAGTGACTAAGATATAGAACAAAGCAGGAAGTAACTATGCTATATTTAAGGATTTAGGGAAATTGATTTTATCGAAATTCTTCTCCTACTTGTCATTATACTACTACTACTACTACTACTACTTAATAATAATAATAATAATAATAATAATAATAATAATAATAATAATAATAATAATAATAATAATAATAATAATAATCTTGTTCAACTGTCAAAACCAGGCTCTTTAGTGAGACCACAAAATGTTCTGAAGAACGCAAGAAAGAGTTAAGCAAGAAAATGAAGGAATACAGGGCCAACATTAAAGATCAAGGTAAAAAAAAAAGAAATCAGCCGCCAAATCGACCATCAAGAACACCAGAAACGACAAACACTGACGACAACACACCTGAAGTACAAACACCTTGGTCCGCAGGTAGCCCAAACGAAAGGAAAACTTAATTCAAAGTCACATTCATTAGAAATTGTCCTTATATCAATTAGGGTTGGATTAAATGATGAATTAATACCAAATTTATTCGAATTTTACGTAGGTCTTTTTGGGTAAAACCATTCCATCACTGGATATAAGAAAATTCATTTAATATAGAAGAGTTAAGTATACAGAAGGTAATAGTAATAGTGAATATTGCTTTAATGGGAAATACGACGAGATAATTCTCCCCTCTGAATATCTATCATAGCATAATGAGGGAGAGGTAAGGTGCATTGAGCAATAAATATAAAAATGCATAAAAGGGCCATGGAAGGTGTGAAAATGAAAGACTCCGAAGCTTTTCCATATCAAATTCGGTCCGTGTCATAAGAGCTGACCAAGAGTCAAGTTAGTTTACGAGAATTATTATTTAATTTTGGTATTATAATTATATATTGAAGACGTTAATAATTTTGCCTCTAGTAAGCGTTCTTATAAAATCTCTAAAATACAATATTCTAGTGAGACCAGTTAAATCTGCATATTTAAAATAGGCTTCTTTTCAACATTTATAAGATTGTGCACTTTCAGTAGTGTAGTACTTCCATTATAGCGCAGTAAATGATGCATTATCGTTTAACTACTACGCTATTCATGCTTACACTACATTGAACTAATAATCATTTTTTTCACAATTTGCTTTACGTCGCACCGACACAGATAGGTCTTACGGCGACGATGGGACAGGAAAGGGCTAGGACTGGGAGGGAAGCGGCCGCTGCCTTAATTAAGGTACAGCCCCAGCATTTGCCTGGTGTGAAAATGGGAAACCACGGAAAACCATCTTCAGGGCTGCCGACAGTCGGGTTCGAATTCCTGGATAGTCTCATACTTGATGATGTGAGAAATACGAGGTAAAGATTCTTAAGATCAAGTTAATGCCAATATATCATTGCTTTACATCTTTTATACACTTCGCGAGTCAGGTGCTCCACGTTTTGCAGTCGCGGTAACATTAGTGTATCCTATTCCTACAGGTGCTATGTTAGCGTGTCTTCATGTCACTGACTGACAACTTGTATTTCCTTATTTAGAGTGTCCTGTTAGGTATTCTTTGGTCACCCAGTTAGTTACCTTCTTATGGGCTGCCGTGTGATGAACGACTTGGTAACGGTGGAAGCTGAGGACATATCCATACCAGTGAAGTCGATCTTCTTTCATTTTATTTGTTCCTCATGACATCCTAAGTTGCTGTCGGTTTTTGAGGAGGAAAATATCCAATGGAGTCCGATATAGCTGCGTTATTTCACCCCTGATCTTCAATGTATTTTCGTAGAAACTCTTCAATGAAGCTTTTGATGGCAAGGAAAATGTAAATATTAATGGGAACATGTCAACAATATCAGATACGCCGATGATGCTCTTGTAAGTGCTATCTTGGCGGAAGGTATTCGGATATTGCTGAATGCAGTCGTAGAAGCAAGGAAAACGGCTGCATGTGAAAAGTCGAAGAGGATTGTTGTCACCGTGAACCACGTGGCGTTCCAGCACCCTTCAGATCGGCAGCTTGATGGCGGAGAAGTTTTTCAGCTTCACATATCTCGGAAGTCTTATTAACAATGATGGCGACACCTATCAAGAAATACTGTGCAGGATCAAACACATTTGAAGCTGTTTCAGAAAAAATGCCCTAAATACTGACGTCCCGCGATATGTCAATTGTTACAATTTTTGGAGTTGAGTCCTAGACTTAAAGAGGTACTATGTGCGAGAATCTAGAAGCTTTTGAAATGCGGGCATACCACAGAATTTAGAAAATCTCCTGGATTGTTAGAGTCACCAAACTGGAAGTGTTGCTTCGCATGGACGAGGAAATGGAAATCCTCACGACCATCAAAAGAAGGAAGCTTGAATACTTCAGCCGTGTAAAACTTCCTATATTGATCATCCACGGTAAAATTGAATGTAAACAAGGTCCATGTCAAATAAATATATTTTGACGTGAAAGTCGCGGCTTAGATCATCAACATTCATGGAGGACTTGAAACAGAATAAAAAAATAGCATTGGCATTTCCATGACATAAAGACTCCTTTCGAAGTTTTGTCCCGCAGATCTTGGCATCATACTGTTCAACGGGGAAAGCGACTGTGCTGTAGACCTTACATTTGAGACGGATTGACATTCATTTGTGGCGTTGAGAGTACAGCGTGAAGAAATGGGCAGTTATAATTATCGTCTCATCATCTCTTCCTGAACTCGCTTTCCATCCCGAGGGGAAAGTTCTCAAGGAGTTGTACGAATTACAAAAGGAAATTGAATTATATTCAATTCTTATGAGAGGCAACTGTCTTGATAATCATTTCAGTAAAGAGAGAGAGAGTTTAGCCAAACTCGGAGAATCTTACTGGTTGTCTTGGGAGAATCGACCATTGCAAGACTCTCACGTCCTTTTCTACAAGTTCTTGGAGGAGAAGATTCGTATGAGCTACGAGAATATGTTTGTCCAAATACCTGAAAATCAGGAGATGAAATGAAATGTCGTATGGCTTTTAGTGCCGAGATATCCCAGGACGGGTTCGGCTCGCCAGGTGCAGGTCTTTCTATTTGACTCCCGTAGGCGACCTGCGCGTCGTGATGAGGGTGAAATGATGATGAAGACAACACATACACCCAGCCCCCATGCCACTGGAATTAACCAATTAAGGTTAAAATCTCCGACCCGGCCGGGAATCGAACCCGGGACCCTCTGAACCGAAGACCAGTACGCTGACCGTTCAGCCTACGAGTCGGACAATCAGGAGATGATGGGTGTTAAATCAAGTCACTATTTTCGTTATTTCCTTATTAATATAGGGGCTGCCTGGCCGAGGCGGTAAAGGCGTGCTCGGTTCGCCCGGAAGGACGTGGGTTCGAATCCCCGTCAGGAAGTCGTAAAATTTAAGAAACGAGATTTCCACTTCTGGAGGTGCATATGGCCATGAGGTTCACTCAGCCTACACCAAAAATGAGTACCAGGTTAATTCCTGGGGGCAAAGGCGGCCGGGCGTAGAGCTAACCACTCTACCCCATAAGGTGCCGAGGTTAACAATGGTGGAAGCCTTTACCTTCCACTCCTCCAAGGGCCTTCATGGCCTGTACGGAGGTGACTTTGCTGTGCTTTGACTTTGCTTATTAATATATTATAATTAACTCTTTACTTCGTGTATATAAAATTATCACTCGAAATGGAAAGTGTCATAGTAAAGAGATCCAAGATGCGTATCTAGTTACACGTGAGCTGACTCTTGTCCTAAGCTTCCTAAAATAATGAAATGGGATGACGAAAAAGAGAATCTAATAATTTGCTGATTTAAGAAAAAAAATATTTTACAACTTTGCCTGGAACAAGCTCATTTGGTATCTAACTGCTGCCAAGTAGATATATAGAAAGACTAGCTGATGTAGCCGTGCTTCGCTACGGGATTCTCTGAAACACTGACTTGGTGGTTTTCCTAACTGAATTCAACATAAGTCATTACAAAAACGTCAGTAGGAATGTAGCGATTGAAAGCAATGTTATCATATACAATACTCGATCAAATGAAAAACCGCACACTTTCAACGAACAGTACTACGGTGCCGATCTAAGAGTCCAAAGTTCCAGAGATGGAATAACCAGGTCGCAGAATGCCGTGAACACTCCTCTGTCATTATTCCGTTAAATATGCACACTACTCATTCCAATCAGTGCCTCAGTGTAGGGATTGAATAGCTCGAATACTATGATGAACCAGTGTATTACGTACCAGATATATCAGGAAATGTATGAACCAGAGGAATGGCTTGCTAAAGAAGAAAGTTATCTTACTCCCCAGCTACTTCCCGCCAATATACAGGCAGGCTATTACAGTCGGTACGACCAGGCGAGTTGCCCGTGTGGTTAGGGGCGGGCAGCTGTGAGCTTGCATCCGGGAGATAGTGGATTCGAACCTCACTGCCAGCAACCCTGAAAATGGTATTCCGTGGTTTCCCATTTTCACACCAGTCACACCAGGCTGTACCTTAAAGCCAAGGCCGCTTCCTTCACACCACTATTCATTTCCTATCCCATCGTCGCCATAAGACCTACCTGTGTCGGTGCGACGTCAAACAAATTTAAAAAATCCTCGGTACGCTACAGTAATCCTACCTATCGGGGATGAGAGGAAACAGAAGACAAAAAGCACATCACAGCAAAAAATGGTCAATGTAATGTTATTGTTGATAAAGTTTATGAGTTTTCTATATTGCAGGCCTTCACATTAGTTTCCTTTCGACTCTGTGATATTAGGGTGTCCTACAAAATTATTTATATCGTAGACTGTAGTTCCTTATTCTCAGACTTTACATACCGATTTTCATTCAATTCTGTTTACCCATTTTCTAGTGACTCGGCGCTGATATGGACTTAGTAACAAAAATCCAAATTCATGAATATCTCTGATTATATGCGGTACGGTAACAATGTATAAGACATAAGTGATCGGAAATTTAATAACTTCTTACATAACTACTACTAACTTACGACATAACTAATGTTAGTTATGTAGTATTTATCGATAAGACCACTAATAACATAAATAACTTATTTGAGAATTACATTTCAGGCCTTCCCCTAAACTACCATTTCACTCAACGTGAATAAAATAATTTGTAGCCTAGATTGCAGTGGTTCATCACCCGACATTACATACCGATTTTCATTAAATTCTATTCAGCCGTTTTCTATTGATGCGTGTACATACATACCTACAGACAGACAGACAGACAGACAGACAGACAGACAGACAGACAGACAGACAGACAGACAGACAGACAGACAGACAGACAGACAGACAGACAGACAGACAGACAGACAGACATAAATTACGGAAAAGTAAAAAATGCATTTCCTTGTTACTGTGGACATGGCAGATACAGAAATATCATTCATTTCAAATTCTGAGCAATGCACAGGCAAAACACTTATTTTATATGTAGATTACATTTCAGGCCTTGCCCTAAACTACCATTTCACTCAGTGTGAATAATATTATTGATAGCCTAGATTATAGCGACCTATTCCCCGACTTTGCATACCAATTTTCCTGAAGATACGACCACTAATATAATAAATATTTGAAAATTAAATTTTAGGCCTTCCCCTAAACTACCATTTTTCTCAGTGTGTATAGCCTATATTGTAGCGAATTATTTCCCATCTTTGTCTGGCGATTTTCATTAAGACACGACCACTAATAACATAAATATTTGAGAATTAAATTTCAGGCCTTCCCCTAAACTACCATTTCACTCAGCGTGATTAAAATAATTTATAGCCTAGATTGTAGCGGTTCATCACCCGACTTTACATTCCGATTTTCATTAAATTCTCTTCAGCCGTTTTCTCGTGATGCGTGTACATACAGACAGACAAACAGACAGACAGACAGACAGACAGACAGAAATTACGGAAAAGTAAAAAATACATTTTCTTGTTACTGTGGACATGACCGATACAGAAATACCATTATTTTCAAATTCTGAGCAATGTACAGACAAAACTCTTATTTTATATATATAGATGGTCTATAAGCCACATGGTCCGATAACCTTGAGTTTTGACCCCTAAAACAGAAGGTATCCTAACATGAACACAGTTTGATAGAAAGAGTCGAGAGTACATGGAAGTCTCGTATTGAAACGGAAAGTAACAGGGAAAAGTTGCAGTAGATGAGTGTGAAATTAAAATTTAAGTGCAATTTGGGAACAGAAGAGAAGCACTTGAATGCCCTGTACAGAAACTTTATTACGTGCATCATCTGATTTGGAGGCGTAACAGAACTGCTTCCCAAAGGGACTTTGGCAGGAAGAGAAGTAATGGTATTAACTGAACTAAGTCAAGTGTGGAACAAGCAATCATTAATAATTTATTATTATTTACGGGTCAGTGCACCAATTATAAACAAAGATATATTATATATACTGAAATTCCCTTACTGATTATCATGACGATTATTTTGCACAATGTTCGACAACGGGATTCACTCGTACAAAGTTAATAGATATTCCTTCAACTGTACCATAAACTTGGAACGAGAATCTCTATTATCAAATACATCGTACGCCCTACCTAGCGACAGGGTCACTTAAGTATCTCCAGTGTGGTAGTGGTGAAGATTATAGCTATAATAAGACGTAAAACTGGACAGCAATCATCTCTAATGGGAATATTAATAACAATAAACATTTAAGACTTGCGACTCTTTGAAAAATGAGGATATAGGTTAAAGAAGGGGAAGGGCAATGAAGGCGTGAAAGTGAAAGACAGATATATATATATATATATATATATATATATATATATATATATGGTTTATTTTAACTGGCAAAGTGAGAGACACGTGTCCCTGTTTTATACTTAACCAGTGAATACATAAATAACATAAAATAAGATCATTAACATATTTTAATTAGACTAAAGCCTTTTACTATGCTACTATGGTATATTACTGTACATAAAGTATGTATTATACTATCCAATATAAAATCATTTTGCTTCCTAAGTACAATAATATAATACCAATGAAGAAACAACAAATTACAACAACAACAACAACAACAATAATAATAATAATAATAATAATAATAATAATAATAATAATAATAATAATAATAATAATAATGTAGGTAACGGTACGATTATTTACAATTTAATGCTCAACTCCAGAAATGTCTCACACTGACGAGAGTTTAGTTTTCATGTTATTACTGTGGACAAAAAGCATGATAAAATGGGGATAGGGATAAGGATTACTATACAGGAGACCACAGCTGAGTACCACTGCTGCTCTAACAGTAACGATAAATGTTATGATGGTTATAATAATAATCATAATAGGAAGAAGAAGAAAAATGCTGTCGTACTACGAGCTAATCTCATGGAGATATTTTGAGCACCCTCTTTTAAATTTTCCGTTGTTTGATATCCCTCTGGCCTTCTGTGGAAATAAATTCCATTCACGGCTGGCCGCCACTGTGAAGGAATTTTTGTAGGTCGAAGATTTATGTCGTGTTCGCGCTCTGGTATTTTTTTCATGGTGTTCCGAAAGGTTTTGAAATCGTTCATACAGGTAAGTTGGGGATTGTAATATAAGTATTCGGTGCAATGAAGTCAGGGTACGCAGCGTGCGTCGGCTTTCGAGGTGAAGCCATCCGAGTTCAACGTAAGACTGGGTGCCATGATCTGAAAATTTCAAACGAGACCCTAGGCATCACAAAAACTGTTCAGAACAGAGCAAGTGGAGGTCAAAGAAGATTGAATTGTGAAGATAATTGTAGGAAGCCGGACACAAGAACGTAGAAGTAAGACAGATTCGGATAGGGGCTCTATAGTACAACAATCCATTTTTCGAGGTTGGTAGACCATGAAGTCCCTATCTTAGTTGCCACTTGCAATAGATTGGGTCTACCGTAGATATTGTACCGTGGTGGGGTGTTTAAGTCAAAACAAAGCTACTGATAGCGTTCAAATTCTGTAAATAAAATTTATTAACTATTAATTCTTGCGTACTACATAAACGCACTAATTCACAGTTTGCACTCTCTCATCTCATACTAATCAACCACAACTGTTTTAAAGTTTGGATGTCCCTTCGTCCCTTCCTGAGGCCTTCCCAGCCAGTACAAGGATTTTATTCCAGACTGAGGGCTGGAACGGGGGCAGCTTCATGAATACCAACAGAGAAGCTGGCTGGCATGAGGGGCGGTGGACCTCGTCGAAAAAAGCCCAGCCAGGTCAATCAAGCTGAGTATGTCATAATAATAATAATAATAATAATAATAATAATAATAATAATAATAATAATAATAATAATAATAATAATAATAATAATAATAATAATAATAATAATAATAATAATAATGTTATTGGCTTTATGACCCACTAACTGCTTTCATGGCTTTCGGAGATGCCAAGGTGCCAGATTTTTGCCACAGAAGAGTTCTTTTATGTGCCAGTAAATCTTTCGACATGAGGCTGAAATATTGGAGCACCTTCAAATACCACCGGACCGAGCCAGGATCGAACCTGCCAAGTTGGGGTCAGAAGGCCAATGCCTCAAACGTGTGAGCCACTCATCCCGGCGCTGAGTATGCCATCACTGTGACCACGTGACATTCGAACTGTAGGCCCCCTGTCTAGGCCGCAGTCGTTTTGGCAGGCTAACGCCCTTCATGGTACAATGTATCACCCTGGGAGCAAAGTTCCTCTTTGTTAGAGTACGTAAATAGGAGCATTGCGCTAGAATTTTCTGAAACTATTGTGAATGAGTGCCATATTGTTTGAATAAATGTCATTCAAAATTTTATATGGAAGGGTTAGACAGGGGAGAACATTCTTGAAATACCATAAGGCAGAACATTAATTAAAATTTCACAAAATATATACAAAGGCACTTTATTCTGTGCAAAAACTCTATGAACTCGGTTTTACAAATAAAGAATTCCAATAAAGTATGGAGAAGTTTCTTGACGATATTTAAAATCTGCATTTCGAATGATGGTTGGTTATTTTCAGCCTGTTTTAAGGATAAGTTGAACAAAATAATAGTACTGCCGTAGGTGATGACAATTGTGAAACAATACTCTAGTTTGTTTGCTGAGACAAGCTGAGCAAGTTCCATGCCGACACCATATAATAAAAACTCACAAACTGTATTGACAAATATGATTTTACTTTAATTATAACGATTAAAAAGCACCTCAAAAGCTGGGTTTCTAATTCAAATCACCGTAAGTTTGACAACTTTTGCTTACTTTGTGTGGATGTCTTTGTTATACTATGGAATAACTCTCAGCTTACCATCCAGCCGATATTTCTATCTCTTCACTGAAATGTGTCAGAAATGATATCGGTAGGGCTGTATATCTCCTTAAGGAGAGAAAATGTCCGTCGTATTCACGTGTAACAGAATATTCTTACTCGTCACGTAGGATTTCAACCTTTCTTAGTCGTTTTTATCCCAATGGTGTCATATATTTTCACAAATTCCTTAGCTTTTCCATTGGATCATGGTATGTTCCCATGCGACATTAGTTGGTGTTGCAGCAGCTCAAGAAGTATCGCTAAACTTGTATACCCATTCCAGGATTTGCTCCACATGGGAGAAAAGCAGCTCCTATTATAATCTTCTATGTTAACGTTGGCATGAATCACGCTAAAATTATAAGGCAATCTATACTAATTTTGTGGCTATGTAACGTGTAACCTCAGAAAATACTGGACTAATTTTCAAATTTCTTTCCACACTTCAAAGATATCCTAATTCCGGGTAACATAGGCTATATTTATCATCCCGGAATATCAAACGTCTCCCGTGATTTAGGCCCGTTTGCACATTAAAATAGGATCAAATAGGCGAAATATCGAATTTATCGCACAAGGATGAGACAAATCTTATTTCAAGCCTCACGATGCGAAGAACAAAACTCCCCATGGGACACCAAAAGCCACGTTTTAAGGCCTTAAAACTAACCGTTTTGGTTATATTGACACTACACTCTGCCGCTGTAAGAATTCAATCAAGAAATGACCCATCGTAACCATGGCAATGTCAGCTCAACAGTTCTAGAATAAAGACCTGGTGTTCGAAGTAGGCACATGCACGAATGTACGCAAGGCCAAGGGGAGATTCTGTTTAACCATTTTAAACTCGTAGCTAGCGTTAATCTGCGAGATACTACTTGTTTCCTTACCCACATTTCCACACTCTTATTAGCATAATGATTTTGAATAGCGCCAAAGTTTTTTTTTCTTTATGTACAAGAAATTATGTTTAAATATTTTGGAACTCATAGACAGAGTTATTCTGCCGAGATACTCTTATGGTTACGGGATCCAATTCTCCTCACTCTTATCACACTGCCTATTGAACAATGACCAGTATAGGCTACTTGAAATTCGATTTCTCAGAAAAAGTTTATATGAATATTCTTCGTGTCTCTAATAGTTTTCGAGGAAATAATGTTTTGCTATGTTTTGAAGCATGCTTTATCCTTGGTCTGTTTGTCTTGATTTCTTTCACGTTAAAGCTACTTGACGGGCCGTGCTCAAATTTGGCAGGCGTTTAACTGGAACTTTCCGTTAACGTATAGGCTATTTACTATTACAGTGTAACGTAAAGAGTCTCTGCAGGTAAATAAAGTGAGAAGCAAGTCATAGAAATATGTAAGTCTGGGAACCTTAAAATTGAATACCCTGACTCAACGGTTAGTCCTATTAAATAATATAATCAGCGAGTGTACATAAATATAAAATTATTTTTCCTGGAAAAGGTGTAACGATTTCTTTCGTAATTCTAACAGTATTACAGAAAAATATGTTTCATGTGTTTTACCATCACATTGTCTCTTAAGCGGGCCATGTAGTGAAATAAAGTGTGAAGCAAATCAGAGAATAACGTGCCGGGCTGAGTGTCTCAGACGGTTAAGGCGCTGGCCTTCTAACCCCAACTTGGCAGGTTCGAACCTGGCTCAGTCCGGTGGTATTTGAAGGTGCTCAAATACGACAGCCTCGTGTCGGTAGATTTACTGGCACGTAAAAGAACTCCTGCGGGACTAAATTCCGGCACCTCGGCGTCTCCGAAGACCGTAAAAGTAGTTAGTGGGACGTAAAACAAATAACATTATTATTATTATTAGAGAATAATGTTAACCTGGGACCTTTAAAAGAAATCAGTTGCCTGAACGGTTAGTCCTAATAAACATTTGAGCATAGCAGGTGAACTTAAAATTTGACTTCCCAGAAAAATGTTTATAGGAATTTTCTTTGTAATTCTAAACATTTCCAAGAAAATAATGTTCCTGTGTTTCAGCGCAGACCTTGGAGGGTTGGAATGTGACGTCCTTACCTTGAACGAGTTAAACAAGCCAAAAATGGCGGAAGCTGTATCATTCAATTCGAGAACTGTTACACATATTCGTGTGTGATTCACGGTGTGCACTCACCCTCTCGCTTTTTCTTTACTTTCCGCAGCAACCAAGTATGAACCCAATACTACTGATCAATTTGAGAACAGTACACTAGCACCGAGTTTGAGTATATCTTATTTTGATTGCCTTCGATTGGCAAGGAACATGAATAGATTAAACAAATGACGAAACAGAAACACACTCGGTCAGCTACCATTGCATGGAGGTTCACTGCGATATAATATAATATAATATAATATAATATAATATAATATAATATAATATAATATAATATAATATAATATAATATAATATAATATAATATAATATAATAAAGAAAGAGATGGAGTAGGTACGTGGCGATCCCATCGCCCAGTGGGAATCCACTGCAATCAGCCACCCGAGAGTTGGCGGGAAAACCATACCTCACTGGGTTTGGAAGAAATGTCAACCCAGAACCCTGAACATCTGGGGTTGTCCCTCTACGGTTAACAACCGTAGTTGTAAATCGGAGCTTGCTCCACCCAAGGTTAACTACCTTCGAAAGTCAACCACGGAAAGGTATTTCGTTTATGTTTAGTCCTCATCCCGAAGGCTGGTTGAATCCTCAACAGCTCCGCCATCAGCTGTCATAGATGGCCTAGGCATCACTAAAGAGGCGTACTAGGGAAATGAGGAGTGAGGTAGTTTCCTCTTGCTTTCCTCACTGATCCAGAAGTTGCTATTACATATCAGTTTGCCTTAGGAAAATATTTCACGTCCTGTCCAAGAATACAGGAGAAGGCTACATCGGATTCGGTGGGTAGCCACCTAGAAGGCGTCAACGAGTCGGAGCGTTGCCAATCACCCATTTCCATGCCATCACATAAGAACAGGATCAAAAGGATCAAACATGATCAAATCAACTACATTGCAATTCATAATATTAATTCTCTACTTAATGAAGGGTAACTATAGAACTTGACGGACGAATTAGATAAACAGAAAATTTTAGTAACAGGACACAAGGAGATGAGAAATACTACCGAAGAACCATTCGAATCTCAAGGCTAGAGAATTTACAATGGGAAACCTGGAGTAAGGGTTATGAATCAATGCCGTGAATTTGGAACTGGGTTGATAGTCATTGTGAAAATAATAGATTCGATAATCGATTTTCAATCATCTCACTTAGAATTGCAACTTTGAGTTTAAAAGCATCCAACAAAATTTATGCCATCTTAAATGCCCATGCCACTACTGATGAAAATAATTTTCTAACAAAGACTAGGGAAGAAGTTGAAGTTGACCAAACAGTAAACCAAGTTAACATCCACAACGTTAAGATCCTGTTAGGAGACTTCAATGGCTAACTCGGAAGAGAAAAGAAATACCGAGATGTAATTGGGAAATGGGCTCCACATAAACATACAAATAAGAATGGTCATAGACTTGTTGAACTCTGCAGAGAGCACAAACTGAACTCAAAATCCACATACCTCAAAAGGAGGCCAAATAAACTTAAAACTTGGAAACATCCTGAATGGAGAAAAGGGGAAGCTGGATCATGTATTTATGGGCAAATCCTTCCACAGAGAAATTTACAATGTTAAATTATTAAGAGGAGTAGATACAGGTTCAGATCATTACACAGTCAAATTCAAAATTAAGCTCACACCGCTAAAAAGGAAATCAAAACGCAATAAACAAAAGAGGAACTTTGATACACACCGATTAATTAGAAATGATAAATATAGAGAAGGTACACAAAACATAAAACTGACAGATAACTTAGAAGAACTGGTTCCAATTCACAGACATCAAGATTAAAATTTAGCCCCATTGAACCCACGTAAAAGACATGCCTGGTGGACCTCAGGATGTGACAAAATTCATTAATAAAAACGTCAGGGATGGTTAAAATTTCAAACATACAAAACAGAAGAAAGTGCAACCGACCTCAAAAGATCAGGAAAAAGTTCACACAAATTATCAGGCAAACCAAGAGACAATCGCAGAAAGATCTAATCGACCCAATAGAAGAAAATTACCACAAAAACCATTCTGGAAACTTTTACAAAATATTTGGAAGACGACTACAAAAATTTGCCCCTCCCACGTTAATGCTCAAAAGTGAGGATGAAAAAACAACACATAATGACAAGGAAAATGCAGAAATCATGGCAAGAGCATTCAATAAACTTCTGAATTTTGAAGAACCCCAGGAACGTTAGCAATTAATACAAACACGCCCATCAAGACCCCGTATGAACTCAAACTCCCCAACAATCCAAGAGGTGGAAACAGCACTCAGAGAGTTCAAAAATTATAGGCATGCTTAGAAGAAAAAGTTTCCGCAGAAATGGGAAATATGTTAGTGATACAGTTCGAACAACCTTACATATGGCCCTAACACAAATCTGGATAACAGAAAAGTTCCACGAACATTGGACCACAGCCATAATCCACCGACTCCACAAAAAAGGAGATAAAAGCAATCCAGATAATTACAGAGGTATCTCTCTCTTAGACTGCACATACAAAATTTTCTCCAGAATCCTATGCTGGAGGATCAAAGAGCAACTAGAAGAAGAAGTAAGTGAATACCAAGGAGGCTTCAGACCTTGGGGAAGCTGTGCAGAACAAATTATCACTTTAAAATTAGTCATAGCATATTACAAGAAACAAAACAAACCTATTGCAATAACCTTCGAAGACTTTAAAAAAGCTTACGACTATATCCATAGACCTTCAATGTTCAAAATCTTAAGAAATTTTGGGATCCATCCAAAATTAATCAAATTGATACAACTCACCATAACCAAAACTAAATCAAAAGTCAAGTTCATGGAGGAATTTTCTCAGCAGTTCATCATAAAAACAGGTTTAAGACAGAGATATTGCGTGTCACCACTGCTGTTCAGCTGTGCCTTAGAATATATAATGATGGAATGGTACAAGATTAATCCGAATTGGAAGACCCAAAGACAACATAATTTTAAATTGCCTAGGATTTACTGAAGACCTTGCTCTCTTGTCCAACTATATTCAGGAAACCATACAACAAGTTATATCACTACAGAAAATAGCACAGAAAATTAGTCTAGAATACCTTTGAAAAGACACTAATCATGTTAACTGATCAAACCACTCATAAAGAAAATTGCCATAGAAAACCAAGAAATTAAAATTGTAGATAAATTTAAATATCTGGGAGAAATCAGAACATATAACCTCAATGAAAAGCCAACATGGCATAAAAGAATAAAGAAATTGACCGGAGGGCAATATTTCACCAAGAATACCTACAACATATAGCAACAAAATTAAAACACTACAAAACAGTCACTCAACCAGAAATGACATAATCAAGTGAAACCATCTTCAAAACAACGAACACTGCAAAATAGACAAAATACTGAAGATAGAGAGAAGGACCATTATAATGTGTATCAACAAATCACACCAAAAAGATGTACACTGGAGAGCAGCTTCTAATGAAACAGTCTACTAGGAAATATAACCAGTAATGAGCACAATCAGGAAGAAAGGCATTTAATTTTTTGGACATCTAATCAGGACAGGATCATTATGAGAATAGTAGAAGAATGATGGAATAATAAGTACAACATTAAGTGGATTACAGAAATCAAGGAAGATATGGATGAACCACAAATTACAGTGGAAGACCTAAGAAATAAAACTGACAAAATCAGGAAATTCACAGACAAGCTAACCAGACTGCAAACCAGAATCAACAAAGAGACAATAGGAAGGGTGATTTCCGATGAAGAAAGAAAAGATCCGAGAGAATGAAGAAGTACTGGACTGACAGGAACTAAAATATCCTTTGTATAAATTTGGCTAAAGTGGTCCAATGAAGGCCATAAAATGTAAATAAATAAAAAAGAGATAGTTTTACCTCTCGCTCAGTCGCAGCCTTCCTGATTCTGAACATTCTGAAATATTTTATGAACATTTTCAGCGATATATCTGGGAAAAATATTGTTTTTAGGGAACCGTTTTACATCTCTACTATACCAAGAACTGTTTTAGCCAGGTCCATTATTTTAAAGTTGCCGGAATATTTGGAAGAGGACGGTGGTAATATGTGTTCATGTGCCCGACATCTTATGTGAGCTCGATACGAAGTTCCTCGTGCCAAGCAGGACACGTCACGAGCGATGAACCTGCGGGTGACGTCATTGCCACATTTTGTATGCCTTTCTCTCGAACGTACTAGAATAAAAATTCACTAACTTTTTAACCGATGAAGATACAGAAATTGGACATACCTCGTCGTGTAGCTAGTGTTATGAAGGCAAACATATGTCAATCTCAACAAATTCCATCAAGGCGTTCAAGAGCTCTCAAGCGAGAAAGAAACCACATTCCTTCTCGTGACTTGGCCTTACGGAATAAAAACCGCGGACCAGGCCGAAGAAGACCCTTTCGAATTCTTCGCTCACACCTGACCCGTCTGTCATGCTGCTCGCGACAAGTGATTTCGAACTCAGTGTTCATTCTACGGAGATGTCGTGATACTTGTATAATTTTCGACAGCAAGTTGACACTTAGCTTATGTGAACACCAGTGAGTGACCAGTGGACTTTCTTGAGAAATTGTTGGACTTACAATTCGTCAGGGACATTTGAACTTCGGAAATTAACGTGCTTATAACATCGAAGTTACAAGACTTGTAATATTTCGCCAATATTGGAACTTATAAAAAATTTCCATTTTCGGTGAATAACTTTAACAAACTTGAAGCTAGTACGACTACTTTAAAGTTTAATTGTCATGAACTGTTTCAGTTCAGAACATCGCAAGTGTAGGTTTGCAGCACATTAACCATTTTGAATATTATCAAAGTCTAAAACCACTTTAACTTGTGCATAAAGACTGTTTATTAATCTTCGTAACAAACTGTACCATTTGAAACCAATGCGTGTGAATAGACTGTTTAATGATGAACTGTAAATACGCCGTAATGCATTACGCATACTTCGTAATTCAGTGACATTGTGAATTATAGGATTCGTACATGAATACTTAAGGAACTATAACTATGAGGAGGAACATTACGATATATTACGAGAGAGAGCTATATATTTATTTCTTTATTGTGAAAGTGAGACATGATAAACTGTGCTTCGAATGAGAGTTATTTCTGACAACAAGGACGGTGTGCAGTGAGTATAAAGATTTCCAATTATCGCAACTAGTATTAGTAGTAGTAGTATTTATTCATTCATCATGTCGTTTACATATTTACAGGACTCTGTTTTATATATACATAACTCTTCTAATAACATTATTACTTGAGAAATATTAATCTTATAACTAAACCACATATATTACAGAAGTAGTAGGACATATTATCAACATATTAATACTTAAAATAAATTGAACTACTAACTATCTCTTGCACACATTAAATAAATTATTATTATTATTATTATTATTATTATTATTATTATTATTATTATTATTATTATTATTATTATTATTATTATTATTACGGAAAGAAACAGTGTTTCGACACATTTCTCATCTAGTTAATGGTGATTATTTCTGAAACAGTCATAATCAGTTCTAACACTACAAATCAAATTGAGCTCGTTTCAACATAGGACACTCTTTCAGTGGCCTAGTAAGTGTAAGGGCACACAGGAAGCGGCGCAGCGCGGCTCGGAGCGTGCCGGGCCGGGGCGGCGCGTCGTCTGCGCGGGTATTGCACACACAGGACGCGATATCGTACAGGCGGTAATCGACAACATGGCACTGCACAAAGCTGCACGTACAAGTATCCTCTGTGCAAGTAACTTTTTTAAATTGACAATTTTGAAGCGACAGCGGAGGAGAGGGTGGGTGAATGAAGTGTGTTTGAGGAGAGCTGTTCATGGAGAGTATCATCACTTATTTCCAGTTTAAAGAAAGCACGAGGAACACTTTTTACGTTACACAAGAATGTCAATATCAACATTTGATTATATCCTTAGCAAAGTTAAAAACGATCTGGAAAAACAACCAACCAACTGGAGAAAACCTATTGGTCCAGAGGAGAGACTAGTTGTTTGTCCGAGTAAGTCAGTTTCATATGGCTTATATCAGCATTACTTTTACATTTGAAAATAAATGAGCTGGTAGAGGTGGTAAATGAAGGTTAGAGTACATGCTTTTTAAAATATACGAAATGTATTGGAGCCATGACATTTTATAAAACAAATGAAATCAGAATTAAAGATCCTCTGAGGAAACTTTTTGAATGACAATTTAAAACACAAACTGTTTCAATGTAGATATTTCTTTGTATTTTACCACTGCTGTTGTGGAGTCTCATGGTTAGAAGGTATACGTTCTTCGTCGATGTAATGAAATGTTCCAAAAGCACCACCATGATCTGATTTAGCCATTTTCGCATCAATGAACAGCTGCGTAATGTTATTTCTCATTGTTAACTTTTCTAAAGGTGACATACCTTTAAAAAGAGGCAGCAAGCTCATTAAAAAGTGATAATCTTCACATTGTTCTTTAATATTTTAAGGAGTTCGACTTTTTGCTCTTCTACCAGTAACATTTCCTTTGCCACGACATCTTGCACATTTACTTTTCTCTTACGGGGATTTTGAGAACCGAAACTTGAGCTAGGGTGGGACATACTTGAGGGAGTTTCAGAAAGTGATGAAGCAGTCGAACACTCGCCTTCTACCTCCTCCAAACCGTCCTGTTTTTGTGACAGCGTACCATCGCCGCTATCATCAAGTTCATGTCGTTGGCAGATGGCGATGAAATCGTAGGAGACGGGTTCAGGTTTCCAGATGTTGTACTTGGATTCATCTCATCTTTCAAAAAGTAGAGCAACTCAAAAAATGGCCAGGTCGAAAGTTGCGTTTTACCGTCGGCATCACCAGATTTGTATTTCATCATCTTTTCCAATTCCTTTCTGTAATGCTCTCATGTTCTTCCATTTACTTCGAGCTTCAACCTCTGAAAGAAAGTAAAAACATTTCTGAAACAAACTTGTTTTCTGAGTTAATGGGGTAGCTTGGTATAGTAGGTCAAGCCGTGTTTCAGTAAAAGAGTAACAGACACTACCCCCATTTTTATACTATGCAGTAGAGATAAATTTTATCTTTAGAACTGGCAGCGTTGGAGGTCCTTATCACTTAGTGTTTTATTTAATTTCATAACTTATTTCATTTTTAAGGGAAACGGCAATTGCTGTCACCCTGTTGCTGTAAAATCTACCAAATGGTTTTTTACATATATTTTGATAACAAATTACAACTATCGTTGCTGATATATTAATTTGATTTTGTTTTAGGTATTTAGCCATAGGTGCTTCATTTCAAATGCTGGCTTATTCCTTCTGAATGGGATATTGAAGCATGAAGTCTATTGCGATAGATTCGTGCAAATTACTGTGGAAAAACCTAGTGGAAGATCACATGCCCATGGCCATTACTGAATAAATAAAGCAATCAAGAGCGGGGTTTTGGGACTTATGGAATTTGCCAAATTGTGTAGGAAAAAATGAAATGAAATGTCGTATGGATTATTAGTGCCGGGATATCCCAGAACGGGTTCGGCTCGCCAGGTGCAGGTCTTTCTATTTGACTCCCGTAGGTGACCTGCGCGTCATGATGAGGATGAAATGATCATGAAGACAACACATAAACCCAGCCCCCGTGCCGTTGGAATTAACCAATTAAGGTTAAAATCCCCGACCCGGCCGGGAATCGAACCGGGGACCCTCTGAACCGAAGGCCAGTACGCTGACCGTTCAGCCAACGAGTCGGACATTGTGTAGGAGTACTTGATGGAAAGCACTGCAGGATAAAATGTCCTCCACATTCTGGATCGGAATTCTAGAACTAAAAAAAGGTTTTTCTCAGTAGTCCTGCAAGGTGTGTCTGATCCGGAATACAAATTCTTAGCCCTTGACGTAGGTGCGAAAGGTAGCCAGAATGACGGCGGTACGTTTGCTGCTTCTTCACTATATGCAAGCCTCGAAAACAACACTTTCAATATGCCCTCAGACTGCGAACTTCCTACTTCTTTCGAAATATTACCAAACGTTCTCATTGCAGATGAAGCATATCCATTGAAAACGTACCTGCTGAAACCATATGCGCGGAATGATCTGACTCCTGCAAAAACAACCTTCAGTTATAGATTGTCATGAGCTCGGAGGTGTATTGATTGTGCTGTCGACATGCTTTACTCAAAATGTCGCATTCTTCAGAAAGACATTAAAACGACAGTACCCCACGCTATAACAATAATAAAGTGTGCTTGTGTTCTCCACAATGTTGTGAGGGACAAAGATGGTGAAAATGGCCCAGTGTTCAGAGAAGCCACAACTCTACACAAACATAGGAGAAATAACAGATACACATCTCGAGCACAGAGATAAATTTGCCAACTGTTTAAAAACACAAAGACTTTTGAGAGGAGACTTTAGTGTCTAAAAGTGTGGTTAACTTTATTATTTCATAAACTACAGTAGTTAGAATAGAACTGAACTGAATTGAATTGAAAATAATTTCTTTAGAAATAGTCTAACATCAACATTATAACCATACCAGTATTCTGTGTTGTTTTACGAAATATAGCTAGGTACTTACTTGTTGTATTCATTGCTCTTCCTATTTCATCCCACAGCTTCTCAATCACACCTCTGTTGCGATAATGCTTGTGCCTCGATTGCCAAATCGGCGGTCTAGCAAATACCTCGTTAAGTAGTTCGCCGTCCATGGTACAACGTGCAGCCCGCGTCTACCCGCCTCAAGGAAACAAACTCGACTGTTCCAAGTTGGCCCGCGCCGCGTCGCGCCGCTCCGGCTCGCTTCAAGTCGCTGTTTGTGTGTGCAGTCCCATAGCTCAGTACGTACTTGTTCATACCGCCCCGGACCGGCCCGGACCGCCCCGTGCCGCACCGCTTCCTGTGTGCCCTTACACTAAGATGGACGTTCTTGTGTTAAAGCCACTCCTTTATTAACATGAGAAATCCTGACTAAAGACGACGGAGATCGGCGGAGAACGACGGAGAACAACGTAGATCGACGGAGATTGATGCAGATCAACGCGGAACGTGGACTTAATACTACGAGGGATGGTTTCAGGGACGTGGTACTATAGAACATTGTGGTTTTTGCTGTTAGATGAGTTCCAGATTGCTGCCTGCAGAGCAGTATTCAACAGTTCGAGCTTAACAAGAAGAAATAATTCAGGTG
The DNA here is from genome assembly GCF_040414725.1 of Anabrus simplex. Taxonomy (NCBI): domain Eukaryota; kingdom Metazoa; phylum Arthropoda; class Insecta; order Orthoptera; family Tettigoniidae; genus Anabrus; species Anabrus simplex. The sequence continues at coordinate 136,577,249 of NC_090272.1, forward strand.
ATATAAGTGTCTTTTCATTCAGAAACATAATTCTGCTTTCAACAGAACTCTTACAGAAAATGTCATTGCTGACAAAGAACTTTAACTCAATTCAAATGCTCGCTTACTTAATATTTTGATGAACAATTATTAGGAGATTACAAAGTTAAAAAAATAACGTTCTATAATAAAAAATACAGACAGACTTTTGGAAGGCAGTGTGCTCTCGTAATAACGTATGCTCTCACTTGTAGGAACTTTAGAATTTTGATCCAGTGCTTTATTTATAGTGAATGGGTACAATAAACTCTTAATTAGCAATATTCATATAAAGTGTACAATAAGTTACGTAGATAGGACAATACTTAGAACTTTCTGCCAGAAGATCGTATTTAATTTCAAGTGTTTTATATTTGAATATACACTGACTGACAGAGCAAATGCAACACCAAGAAGAAGTGGTCAGAACTTTATGCCAATTGCAGGGTAGACTGACTTCACTGAGGTATGCTCATGATGTGAAATGCGCCGCTGTGCTGCGCACGTAGCGAACGATAAATGGGACACGGCGTTGGCGAATGGCCCACTTCGTACCGTGATTTCTCAGCCGACAGTCATTGTAGAACGTGTTGTCGTGTGCCACAGGACACGTGTATAGCTAAGAATGCCAGGCCGCCGTCAACGGAGGCATTTCCAGCAGACAGACGACTTTACGAGGGGTATGGTGATCGGGCTGAGAAGGGCAGGTTGGTCGCTTCGTCAAATCGCAGCCGATACCCATAGGGATGTGTCCACGGTGCAGCGCCTGTGGCGAAGATGGTTGGCGCAGGGACATGTGGCACGTGCGAGGGGTCCAGGCGCAGCCCGAGTGACGTCAGCACGCGAGGATCGGCGCATCCGCCGCCAAGCGGTGGCAGCCCCGCACGCCACGTCAACCGCCATTCTTCAGCATGTGCAAGACACCCTGGCTGTTCCACTATTGACCAGAACAATTTCCCGTCGATTGGTTGAAGGAGGCCTGCACTCCCGGCGTCCGCGTCCGCTCAGAAGACTACCATTGACTCCACAGCATAGACGTGCACGCCTGGCATGGTGCCGGGCTAGAGCGACTTGGATGAGGGAATGGCGGAACGTCGTGTTCTCCGATGAGTCACGCTTCTGTTCTGTCAGTGATAGTCACCGCAGACGAGTGTGGCGTCGGCGTAGAGAAAGGTCAAATCCGGCCGTAACTGTGGAGCGCCCTACCACTAGACAACGCGGCATCATGGTTTGGGGCGCTATTGCGTATGATTCCACGTCACCTCTAGTGCGTATTCAAGGCACGTTAAATGCCCACCGCTACGTGCAGCATGTGCTGCGGCCGGTGGCACTCCCGTACCTTCAGGGGCTGCCCAATGCTCTGTTTCAGCAGGATAATGCCCGCCCACACACTGCTCGCATCTCCCAACAGGTTCTACGAGGTGTACAGATGCTTCCGTGGCCAGCGTACTCTCCGGATCTCTCACCAATCGAACACGTGTGGGATCTCATTGGACTCCGTTTGCAAACTCTGCCCCAGCCTCGTACGGACGACCAACTGTGGCAAATGGTTCACAGAGAATGGAGAACCATCCCTCAGGACACCATCCGCACTCTTATTGACTCTGTACCTCGACGTGTTTCTGCGTGCATCGCCGCTCGCGGTGGTCCTACATCCTACTGAGTCGATGCCGTGCGCATTGTGTAACCTGCATATCGGTTTGAAATAAACATCAATTATTCATCCGTGCCGTCTCTGTTTTTTCCCCAACTTTCATCCCTTTCGAACCACTCCTCCTTGGTGTTACATTGTCACTGTCAGTCAGTGTAAATAGTTTGAGAAGTTCACAAGAAGGAATTACAAAATTGACTTTGTTTAATTTACGTAGAAAATATACTCTGAAATCAGTAGTGATAATAGAAAGGACTTTAGGATTTCACTGAAGTGAAATATTAACTTACTTTCAACATGCTTTATTATTTTACATCAAGAAAATCATGATGGACATAACTGGTTGAAAATAATATTATTCATTTGCATTTTTACACAATCAACATCATTTTTTCGATATTTTGTTGTTGGAATTAAAATATGTTGTCCAATAAATATCTATGATCACTACAATTCAGCGATATAATCGGGTAACTTTTCATAGATTGAATAAATGGGAGAGTTACGATATTTGTTATTTCGCCTTGCGATCCTCCCTCTCTGTACCTTCTCCTAAGGACTAGGCACCACTCAGAACGACCTCATGCTCTTTGAAATAATTTTTTCCTGGTAAAATACGCAGGTCAATTATCCCATAACATGTTCAATAATAAAACATTAATACATTTATCCTTTGAATTTGTACTTACGCAGATAGTATTAAAACTGCCATTTTAGTTAATATTGCTTCCAAGTTGGTTTGCTATCCATTGGCAGATCCTTTGAGACTTTCGGAAAACCACAGAGAGAGTCTGTGTGAGGATGTAAAAAGGCAGGTGGAGAGTTAGTGTCTACCATTACAATGAAAACTGCCCAACTCGATTGTGATCGGCAGTAGGCAAGAGGGCCTGCCAATACAGTGAAAAATTCCCTAATCCTGTCTTCTCATGAGAAACCACGTATGGTGACCTCCCCACCGTGTTTCTGCGGTAACGTAAGTGCTATGCAATTTAATAAAATCATACTAACAACGTGCACACTACTTCACCTAGAATTCTGTATACACTGTAGAATTCAGTAGCGAAGCACGAGTACATCAGCTAGTATAGAATAAAAACAGAATCCTATAACGTTTTGTTTGAAAATTGTTGTTTCATCATTTCTTTGCATGTTTTGCCTCTTTGTTTTAGTATCGGTATCCACTGTGTTGTTTCAACGTACTCCGGTACAGTATTCGCACTCTGTAGTCTAAATGAAATGGGTGTTTCTCATACACTTTTTCTGTTTTCTTTCCACAGGAATGTATTTGTTTTGTACGTACAATACGCTACTATTTGAGTTTCACAAGCAGTCTACTTAGATCAATGGTAGTATATTAGGCCCATGATTCAAAGTTCGTGGTTTCAGATATTTTGCTCCCAATCTGTTAATTGCTATTGGCGTATTAATGACCTCTGGTGGCGCACTCAGCGTCACCCAATCAAATTAACTCCCCAGCTTTAGTCTCCATCGAAGTGATTTTTATTTTCTGTTGGTTTAACGTCCACTAACACGTCAGAGGTTTTCGGTGACGGAAGGATGGGAAAAGGCTAGGTTTGCAAAGTTATTGACGGTGGATTTAATTAAGGTGGAGCCCCAGGATTTGCCTGGTGTAAAATAGGAAAACCATCCTCAGGACTGCCGTCGGTGGTATTCGCACCCACTATCTCTCGAATGCATGCTGTCAGCTACCTGACCCAAACCGCCCAGCCTCTCACTCGAACTATCCAGTGTTTGGCCACAAGTCATTACTGAGGAACGCCGTTTCCATCTAGAAAAAACTTCTGGAGAAAATTCAATAACTGAATTTGAACACGTCTCACAAAAATGTGCATTTTCTTTAAGAACATCGTTCATTACTGTTCAAAACAGAAGAAATAGGGGACAGTTCTGCTGAAGACTTTGGTTTCAGGATACCAAATGGCAAATTGAGTTGAAGTTTCCTGTGACTAAGTACAACAATATCTATATATACAAAATCTTTAGTTCTGTCTTTCATTCACGGCGATATTAAGAAAATGAAAAGGATTCAACAGCTCAAATTGGTACCAATTATAGATTTCTGTGCCTTCTTTAAAATAAAAATACAATGAACCTCTCATGGACATGACTTTTGTACTTTTTAATAAAAAAGTGGCTTCTGTCAGCGAAGTTATTGTCTCCGCCATGATGACAGCTATATATATCGGCAAGATTTGGAACTGTCCGCCTCTGTAGAGTAGTGGTTAGTGTGATTAGCTGCCACCGCGGGAGGTCCGGGTTCAATTCCCGAAATGTTAATATACTGTATAAACCATAGCCACTCCTTTAACTGACGGTAGAGATTTGCTCACCTGATTGGTTCAAGAGGCCATTTTATTTTGATAGAAAAGGGAGGTCACGGTATCATAGAAAACGTGATAAGTTAGGACCAATTAGGATATGTCAAATCACAGCACTTTTGTATAGTCTCATCTCATCAAAATTAATAGAAACATTTTTTCACAGTATTTATAATCTATGGCATGCAAATGCTGTGCAGCAGATGTGATAGCTTACGCCATGCAATTATGACCCACCCATTCAAACAAGCAACTGCGGACATTCGACTCGAAGTACGACTGGCCTTCTTACGTAGGGCACATGAAACAGCACATAGTAGTTTTTACAGCAAAGTGCGAACATCTACTGTACGTTTAGCGTAAAAGCAAACATTATGTAATCACGGGATAATAATGTGAATATGGTACTTTCTTATGGGGAAGCAAGGAAGAATTCAAGGGAAGCCAGACGCTTGTATCAAGAATGATTTCCTCTTCGAAGGCTAGGTATTGTAAGGTGGTGTAAGTAATTTCGAAGTGTTGAAAGACGGTTGAGTGCAGCGCGATCGTTTCATGCATTATCTCCGTTCGGGATGCTCCAGTGATGCCTGGAAATAACAAAGAAGCTGTTCAAGATGCAATTGCCTACAACCCGCATTCAAGCTCAAGAGTCATTGGAAATGAACTGTATTGCGCATATTGCACCGCCATAAATTCAACCCCTACCATCAACAACTACACCAGGAACTTCACGGAGACGACCTTCAAAATGTCTCGGTTCGTCATGATAACAAGCACTGTTAACCATACCAGCAATATTAGTGCTAACGGTCCTAAACTTGCTTGAAATCGGAAGGAAAATATTCGCACCCTGACTCACCAGGGCGATTTCATACTTAAAAACGTGAATGAGATGTAAAAAGTTGATAAGACTGCCCAGTACCGAAATCGTTAGAACTCAGTCTATTAAAGAAATATGAAGACAGAAATGTGGTGATAAATTCTTGTTGAGTCCAGCGTTGCTTATATGGTGGACATGAATAGCAGTGTACGAGGGCGAGTCAAAAAATAAGTTATACTAGCTGACAGGTCCGATAGGAAGGTTGGTGCGGTATCCCATCGTGTTGTCTGTACAGAGTAGGCTAGGCTCATGGCTCGTCAACTGGATTTTCACTCCAAATTGGATGTGCGTGCAACGATCAGATTTCTATGGGCTAAACGGCTCAATTGCATGGACGTTCATCTTGAAATCACTTCTGAATATGGTGAGCGAACAATTTCTCACCTAGGTATTGTAAGGTGGTGTAAGCAATTTGATTCCGGAGTCACGATCTCACGGACGCATATCACGAAAGCAAGCCCGCGACGTCCAGCACTGTTACAAATGTTGACCGTGTGGGATCATTAGAGAGAATCGCTTCATAAGACTGCAGGAAATTGCCAATATGCTGAACATTTCCTATGGCAGTGTGTTCTCCATTGCTCACCAGCACCTGGGATTTCGTAAACTGTCTCAAACATGGGTCCACGTCTGCTCACCGATGTTCACAGGGGGCACGTTTCCAATCGTCACTGGCATTTTTGCAACGGTATTCTGTGGAGGGCAACGAGTTTCTGCGGCGAATCATCACAGGGGATGAAACGTAGGTCCACCACCTCACAGCCGAAACAAAGATAATATCGATGGAATGGGTGCAAACCACACCTCATCACCACGACGAAAGTAGGCCAAGGTCAAACCTTCATCAGGAAAGGTAATGGCGACAGTGTTCATTGACATGGAGGGTGTGGTGCACGTGGAATTTATGCCGAATCAACTCGGCTTTGTATTGTCAAACGCTGAACCTGTTGCGTAAGGCAATTAAAGAAAGCGGCGTGGAAAATTGAGCATCCGTGTGATTTTGTTGCACGAAAACGCAACGCCTCACACGGCCCGCCAAACGTCCGAACTGCTGTTGCGATTCAAGAGGGAGGTATGGCAATATCCTCCATACAGTCCAGAATTGGCGCCATGCGATTATCATGTGTTCGGTAAACTCAAAAAGGACGACAATTCCGTGACGATAAGGAGGTGAGAGCAGCTGTCTCCAGATGGTTACATAGCGCTGGAGATGATTTCTAAAAATCCGGAATCGAAACGTTCTTTGACGGAACCGAGAAATGTTCAGGGTCTCTTGGGGACTATGTGAAAAATTGAACATATATTGTGCATTGTCATAGCCGTGTTGCCTATGTGTAGGTGGTTTCATGAATTGCCATAACTTGGAAGCGTAACTTACTTTTCGATTCGCCCTCGTATTTCCGCAGATTCTTCTTCGGAACATATATCGATTTTCCCTTGTTAAGATTTTGTTTATCTTCTTCGTGTGTTTTTGTCATAGTGCAATCTGATGATTTCTCTTCATTTAATTTCGCTCTAATAATAATTATTACCGGGCGAGTTGGCCGTGCGGTTAGAGGCACGCGGGTGTGAGCTTGAATCCGGGAGATAGTGGGTTCGAATTTCACTGTCGGCAGCCCTGAAGATCGTTTTCGTGGATTCCCGTTTTCACACCTGGCAAATGCTGGGGCTGTACCTTAATTAAGGCCACGGCCGCTTCCTTCCAACTCCTAGACCTTTTCTGTCCCATCGTCGCCATAAAACCTATCAGTGTCGGTGCGACGTAAAGGCCGCTAGAAAAAAGTATAAATGCTATAACACATTCTTTGAAGTTCAAAAATATTCAGAAAAATAACAGGCTGACATCGGTCCGTTTTTAAGCACATTTGACAGCTGTGAATAAAGGATAGGCCTATCTCGAAGTGGTTTGAAAGTTTCAACTGAATGTAAGTGATGTACCCCGCATTAAATGACATGACCATGTTGGAATGGAAGGTAAGCAGCACAATCAGGAACAGTGACGTGAAAACGGTCAAATATTTTCAATACATCCAGAAAAAAAGAACCTTACTCCGGTTAGCTATTAAGGTCTGAATTACAGTTATTGAACATCGATGCATATTTTTCTGCGAAGCATAATTGTGTAAATATGTTATATATTGATTTGATTGAAGCTTGTTATTTAAAGGGGCCTAATATATTGATTTAGGGTATTACCAATATATATTACACTTCTTCAGGAAATTGCCATGGTAAGTAGCTCGAACGGTAGAGCGCTGGACTTCTGTGCTCAAGATTCTGGCTCAGTCCGGTGGTATTTGGACAGTTACTGACACATAAAAGTACTCCTGCGGGGCATAATTCCATGACCTCGGCCTGTACGAGTAAAGTAAAAGTATTTGGTGAAACGTAAAACTATTATTATTATTATTATTATTATTATTATTATTATTATTATTATTATTATTATTATTATTATTATTCATCATTAGTGCTACTAAGGACCGCGAGATCTCAACTGTTTGTCTTCTTTCGGGCCCACCAGCTTTTTCATCCTTTCGGAGGGTGCTTTTTTCCATGCATCAGAATGAACATGCTTCAGTAGAATTGGGACTTCTTCTTGGTGAACCTGTCTAAGTTTGTATTTGAGTGCTGATCGGGGTTGAATGTCTGTTTCTGAGATTGTATAATTTAAAAGATTTTTATCGATCTCCACCAACCAAGGAGGCATCGTTTCGAGATTTCTGAGGTGAGATAACAAATGTTTACATATTCTGTCATTTGGCAATCTGAAGAGGTGAGCGTATAAAGTTATCCTTATTTTCCTGATTACGCTTGATCTCTTAGGTAACAACCTTTAGAAAATAAGAACAATCAACTAACAACACATTAGCAAACCTGAGCTTGCAGCTCCCTAATTATACACCCTCCAACAGCGCTGCGGCTCCTTCTTATAACAGTCAAGGAGACGAAGCTCCCAATTTCTTTTACATCACCAGGAGACAGAGCTTTCAAAATACAAACTCTTTCAAGGGCACTTTTTTACTCCACAAAATTATCTAGGAGACCACACTCCAAACATTACAACGTACAGCCTTCCAAAGGCACCAATCAATATTTACACTAACACCTCTACATGAATAGGAAGAGCAACTGTGCTCCATAAAATTTACACTTAGGAATCTATTTCCTAAAATTTCCAGGCCTGTCAAAGGCTCATCCTACATTCTACAAACTCCAACAGTATTCACTGTCTTCTATGTTCAACAGTCTAACAGCTTTACACAAAAGGAATGAAATAGAATTCCACAGGGGTGTCGAATACCCATTTTACAGGAACTTTGTGGAAAAATCAGGTTAATGTTACTAGGCCAAAAATCAAAATGATGTGGAGGAAGACACTTGCATTCCTTCAGATTTGCAAATAAAAACGTAAAACCCTATTTGGGCTTCCGGCCCGAAGTTACAGAGGCTAAGCTTATATTACCGAGATGACTAGATGGAGATACTATTTGAATTACAAGGAATTCAAAATGAAAAGAGGTTACAAAATCATAGTCACCTCAAAATCAAGTTGGTAGGGAACGTGAGAGGGTAACACACTCCCTATTCCCTGATTTCAGCTAAGTTCTTTTGACTAGTTTTAAAGTTATATTTTAGGAAATAAAAGTTACATTAGCAAAGATTGGAAACTTTCCCCCCGACCTAGCTTTCAAAGACTTTCACTTAGCTAGGACTGCCATTACCTTGAGCTGATGGACTACTCGGCGTTGCCGTGGCTCCCCGCCTCCTTCATAAACAAACACACACACACACACACACACACACACACTAGACTGGAGCTATGAATAAGACCACTTGGCTCGAAAAATGTTCCAGCTTATATACCTGAGGGGAAGGTTCTAGAAAGCTCTGGGCTATGACCCGACACACCCCCAATTTTGATTGGGTAATTAAATAAATACAAGACATAGGTGATTGGTGGAAAATGCATATACAAAATTTCCTATTGGCCAACATACAAAATTGGAGGGAAGAGATAGAAGTGTTGCAAACTTTAACACACAAATAACAAAGAATAAACAATTCAGTTTCTTTTTAAAATGCTATTTGTTCGGGGCGTCGACCTATCTGGATCTTTTTCCCCTACTGGCACCATATTGTACGACCCTGCGTGTAACTGGAATGGCGGTAATATGGAATGTTGTTGTGTGTGAGGAAATGCAGATTGAGGACGTCACAAACATCCAGTCCCCAGGCCAGGGATAATAATCATTACAATTGAAAACCCTGACCCGGCAGGGAATCGAACCCGGGGCCGCCGGGTGACAGGTCTACGCGTTGCCCCCTACACCGCGGGGCTGAATAACAATTCAGTTTAGTAAACCTTAAAATAACAAATAATTTTGCAATCTTAATTGTCCCTCTTCACACCAGAGGGCATAACATAAGTTTTTGGTAGAGATATCTGTAGACAAAAGTCCAAACTTTTGTATTAGTTGTTGCAACTTTAGGATGGCAGATAGCACTCTTCCAGGCGCTTGATTTAAATGAACGGGGCGGGTGTACCTCCCGGTATTATTATTATTATTTATTATTATTATTATTATTATTATTATTATTATTATTATTATTATTATTATTAGCTGTCTCTGTGGATCAGTGGTAGAGTGTAGGCTTCCACCTCCCAAAATAGTGGGTCAAATGCGGCAGAAGAAGTCGGATTTTTGAAGGGCAGAAATGTCCATTTCATACTCCATGTCATGCGATGTCGGCATTTTAAAGATCTCCGGTGACACATTTGGTGCTTATCAGAGAAAATTCATTAAATCTCAGCCATAGACGCTCCAAAGAGATTCTATTTACTCTACCGTCTAGTAGACCAAGAGTAAAACGGAACGTCAAAATTGGCGAGCAGACAGCCAAATGGCTTCAAATTCAAATGTCTGCACACGTTGGTTGAAGCTATACGCTTATTATGAGCAATTTAAAGTTCCAATGAATTAACAATCTATTCTTTCATCTGCTCCTCTTCGTCACTGGTTACATGTTTGTCCAGAAATATTTACATTATTTTTCTTCCACAGTATTAATTAAATCTGAACTGCACGTTTTAATATTGATAAATAGAACCCCTGCCCTGTAAACATTCAGCTGGATTCGGTTTGATATCTTTCAAACAGATCTTAATTTTTTCATGAAAGTTGTGATTATTTCTAATAATCCTCCATGTATCACATACACATTCTGTTAGTGCGTTTTTAATCAAATCTACCACTTATAAATATGATCAAACAAACATATTCAAATGAAATATCAGCTATATATTTTTATAGCCGAATGCACTGATTGAAATGCTTTGCTCTGGAATTGAGGTTGAGAACAGATTTCAAAATATTTGTGAACTCTGCAATACAATACACATTATTTTATATTTGCAAACCTTAGTACCTGTATAAAAAATATTCCCCTTCAAAAACATACTCGTAGAGTGAACTCAATCATAATGGTTTAAATAGAATCGAAATTGGAAATGTATCTAGAACAAAGTAATTTTCTATAATACCATTAGCTGGTTCTCAATTTTTGAAAATATTGTAAGTAGTAAGTAATATTTTACTCTACAGCCTTCTCTTCCATCTCATCATGCACTTAAATATACGTATATTACATTGTATTACTTTACAATAATAAAACGAAATACAAATTAAATTAATACTAATACAAAAATGATAAGTGATGAAATGAAATTAAGTTGAAATAAATTAAATATAATAAGGGGAAAAATTCCCGTCCCCGTCGTGTAGGGTTAGCGTGCCTGCCTTCTACCCGGAGGCCCCGGATTCGATTCCCAGCTAGGTCAGCGATTTTTACCTGGATGTGAGAGCAAGTTCGAGGTCCACTCAGCCTACGTGATTACAATTGAGGAGCTATCTGACGGTGAGATAGCGGCCCCAATCTAGAAAGCCAAGAATAACGGCCGAGAGGATTCGTCATGCTGTCCACACGACACCTCGTAATCTGCAGATCTTTGGGGTGAGCAGCGGTCGCTTGGTAGGCCAAGGCCCTTCAAAGCTGTAGTGCCATGGGGTTAGTTTAGTTTTAAGGGGAAATTTTGTAAACCTAATATCCTACATCTAAAAAATGGTATTCGAAAAAAAAAAACAATTAAAAAATTTAAACTAATCTTCTACCTGGGCATCCGTGACAACAGAATTTTTGTGAGTAGCACCATCAAGCTTACAAATGATCCTTATTGGTCCATAAAATGTCTCCAAAATGTTTCTATTAAAGTGCGAATAGCGTTTAACCCTCCGATTCTCAGGAGGAAGTTCTACTCACGGTAGGCAAGTTCTCTAAAGGAATTATCTTAAATGGTAGTTCTACGGGCAGTTAATGAAAGGATGGAATTATTAGATCTAGTGTTAAGACCGTGGTAGAATGAGAGGTATTTAAAATATGAAATAAGGTAAAATGGCTGAGGAGAATGACGGACTTCGTGGAGATTGCATAGGGTATGCCCAGTGCGACACATTTTCTAGTCGGAGCCAATATAGGTGGTTGTATGAAAGAGTTACACGGTCATAGTACCGTAGGTTACAGACGTATCACACACATGCAATTTGATCATGTTGCAATCTGCTCAATAACTTTACCCCAGGGTCTTCATAAATCGCATCACAATCGTCGAAATGATGGTAAACTAAAGATTTTACCATCATTTTTTCAGGAAATAAGTATTTATACCCGCGCAGCGTGTGCAATTCGCAGAATGTTTTGTGGGTGATGTTCGTAATATGTGTTGTCAATGACATGTTATCATCGAAAGTAACGCCTAGGACTGTGATTGATGATATGAATGGTATGTTAGTATTACATAAAATTACAGATGGAATCTGGGGTAGATTGACCTTCGCGAGTATCTTCGGGTATCCGAGGGTGATGGCCTGGGGTTTTTCTGGTTTTACGTAACACCACATTCCAAAGACACTCTGATTGAGAAAGAAATGTCCTTATATTCTCGGTCACAGATATTTTGTGGAGTAGAATTCAATATTCTAGATATAATTAACGGCTTCGCACAAAATTCAACCTGAGTTCTTCATATTTCGATCATTGTTAACATGCGATTCCCTTTCTTCGCGTTATGATCTGAAGATGCATTTCTCTCACATTGACTACCATCACCCTAAGGCATAACATCTCAGTGCCCCACTACGAGGAAATTATTGAAATAGATACTATAACATTATCACTGACATTTGATAACCTGCCGTATGGAAGCGGTACGGGACTGAAAATGCAAATACAATATTTCCCGGCGTAATTATTCGATGACACTTGCTACTCCCGAGGGAACGGTAGCCTGGTGACTGATATAATAATTCTCCAGGGAGGACCTGCTCTGTTATTTACGAACCTGCGAGGTGGAAGGCGATATAACGGCCGTGTCGCCAATTAGTGGACACTCTCGAGAGAGATACTGGGGCACTCCATTACCTCATCATAACATGTTTGTCTCCTAGGAACCTTGACATTTCTTTCACAGTATTTAATGGTATTTCCTGTTATTCCAACACAATTAGTATTTTATAAATTGAAGATATAAAAATTATCAACTTATTCTAAATGTAAATAACTGACGTTTTATTTGTTGAAATATTTCATTCAATTTTTAATTCAAGCCTTTGTTCATTTAAATCTACTACCAACATTTTAAAGAAATATATAATATTTCAAATTATTCTAATGTGATTAGCATTTGAATCTGTTAGTTAAGGAAGCACACACCACTACTACTAGTTTCGAGTAAAGTGTAAAAACTGCCTACAAATTCTAATGTTTGGAATTTGTGTTCTGTTTTTATATCATTTCTTCATCAGATCTCTTGTAATAATTACGATCATTTTAAAATAGGTTTTCGAAGAAGAGTAACCTAGAGAATGAAAATTACTGGACATATGTGATTTCTAAAATAAATAAACTCATGATAGCAAAAAAATATAAAAAATGAGGTTATTTCGCCTCAGTTCGGGCAAGAGTTCATATCCCACAATGCTATTCTTATCCATTATTTTCCTTTTATGACTGGTCACGCCTCCCAGCCATATATGGAGATGCAGTCCATCAGAACCATTTTCGTAGCGTTCATTTTCGTATGCGTACGTATAAAGGAAAAGGAACCTTACGTACATCATACTGTCGGAGTGCGTAAATAAGTCACACAAACATACATTCCTAGAGTGCGGAACGGTAAGGTTCATTTTCCTTTACACGTAAGCAAAGGAAAATGAACACAACGAATACTGTTTTGATGGAATAAATATCCGTATGTGACTGAAAGGCGTGACCAGTCTTAAGGAGGATAATGGATAGGAAGACCATTGGAAGATATGACGATTTAAGGCTCACGAACATTTAAGCTCATTACATATCACACTTTAATGACCTAATTTAGCTTCATCTTTCAATTTTTCTTCATATAACAACGTTAATGTCAAAATTAAGAACATTTTCCAACATTTTCCGTCATAATAATATCACTTATTACGGTTACTCATGGACATCCTCCCTGCTAAATAAATATTCATCGAAAAATACGCCTATGTTAAAAATTTCAAATCTCTGCGTGCCGTACATTTCGCTGGGCATCGCGCACACATAAACAGACAGACGGACAGACAGGCAGACACTTCGTTCTATTATTATAGATAGTCTATATATTGCGAATCCGCTCACTTTCATTTTTCATATCTGACCTCCCTTGATCATTTCTTGTTCAATTACAACAGTATTATCTTTGTGAGGTCTCGGATGGTATTCATTCTCACCTCCTTCGTGGCCCGTCCTTTTCTTTTTACCGATAACTTCATTTTTCTAAGTTTCGTACGCCTTCCTTTTTGACCCCTCTGACTAGTGTAATCACCACTGCGTTCATAAACCCAGCAGTTTCCTAGTAGTATTCAGCATCGCGCTACCACACACCATAACGTGGCCTTCTTCTGCACTTGTCTTTTCGTCTTGGCAAAGCCTTCTAAAGAGTATTTGGAATAATTTTTCCACCATGTAAGTAATTATGGTAAACATTAAGGACGGTAATATCAGTGATCCAAATGTGAAACAGTGGGCAGATTTTTTTTGTTTGTTTTTAAAACAGAAAAAGACACAAAGGATTTCTTACAACAAGAGGATTACAGTCTTAATAACTAAAACATAAAATGAAGGTGTGCACTCACCCACTCTCTGCGATGTGGTTTATGTAACCTGAGTCAGAGTTCATGCCTAGTAAGGTTTATTGACCCTCTCATTACAAGGCGAAGTGGTTAGAATGTACCTTGAATATCAGACCATTTACTACATTTTTCAGGTTCCCATTCAAAGATCTACTGTATGTAACATAAAATTATCAATATTTTGACCTGAAACTTTCTCCACATATAACTAAAGATGCGCATTTGCTTCTCATACATATTAGATTTTTGTTAATGACTCTAGCAAATATTTTAAGTTTGTACAATTTGTTGACAGGAAAGAATAAGGTTCCAAAAGTAGAAAGATAAATAATATAAAAATTCAACTAATATACGAAATATCCTTATTTCTCTTTAGAGTATATTTCCAAGGGCGTATGCATGGACAACACATAGCTAACATCTTCAGAAGCTAAGAAGCTGTTCTGTGTCTAACATACATACATACATACAACAAAAAGTTTAAGAGTGTTCCCTGTTAGATAATTAAGAACTAGGTCTACCTTCTTCTGTGGAAGCGATATATTGTATTTCACCATCCGCCAGGAATAACCACACTAAAACCACGTAGGAAAGTCACACTGTTCCATACTTGGTGCGCAAATTGCCAGAAATAATAAATCGTTGCTATACACTCTATGGGTTGAATTAACTCTGAGAATCGCAACATAGGGACATGTCGTTTGACTTCAGATATCATAAATGCTTTTGGCATGTTACAAAATACGATTGCCTCGGTGAAAATATACAGACAACCACCACTCGTCTATCACGTCCATCCCTACACAGCACAATTGCGTAATCAATATTCAGGCGTCTGTAAATTATCCTAATCTTTTAAAATTACTTATAGATTATAGAATACCAGAAAATGCCCGGTTTTAAAGCTAAATAGCTATTTCTATGTCACTGGAATGTGTGCTTTAACACTTTAAAGCAAAATTTCGCGGAAAACCAGTTATGAGGAAAATTTATATGCCTTTTCTTTGTGTAGCACATAAATAGAGTTCATCCCGACATGGTGTATACATCGAAGTGAAACTAGGCCTATTTGTATGTACCTTTGTATGTATTAATGAAAAGTACCTGCTATAAGCTTGCAAAATTTCAACCAGATCGGTCAAGTAGTTATTATGAGAAGAAAAGACAGAGAGACAAATAGAAAACCAGACCAACATTGAGAGTTTTATCAATAAGGAAATAGATATTAATTATGGCTCCATATTGGTATAAATTACTTTGATTCATTACATTTTTATCACCCCGTATTTAAACCATACCGTACAGAACGTCTTGACGCTGTTTTATGCATGTAATTAGGTTCCCTAACAAAGTTATATTAGTCCAGGAAATGCTGATAAGATTTGCATTAGCTTGTAGGAATCATGTCTCGAAGGAAACAGCTACCACATTAACACAATTCAAAGTCTAGAGTTATCTTCCACCAATGTTAAGTCCGGATGTTGCTCAATTTATTTGCTCCCAATGTTCCAAATTAACACCATCATTAAAGGGAGGAACTTTGATTCTCTCTAGGAATAGTTAGTCGTTTGAAATGTCACTGCGGTTGTGCTGGGTATAAATGATAACCTTATTCGCAGCCATTCGGTTCCTGTACAACCACTCTGCTAGAACATGCAAAGTTCGCACATACATTATACACGTAATGTTAAACTGCTTACTTTAGGTGGGTATGACTGTAAAATTAGCCAACTGAAATAATTTCATAAGTGGGAAGTAAGTTAGACTTTTGTGATTCAAAAATTGCATGTTTAGATATCCTTCTTTTCTCGTTCCTCTTTAACCCCTTTTCGTTCTACTTTTCA